>NC_135313.1:77543553-79943553 GCF_048772815.1 Callospermophilus lateralis | reverse complement strand
TTATTTATGATGAAGATGTATTATGATGTGGCTCTGATCCGAAGCTCTGTAAATTATAAAAACATGTTATTATTTTTAAATTATTCATGGAAAGGACATTTGAGAGGAAATGAGGAAACCTGGATCTTGGGCAATCCTCTGTCACTGACTCTGACCTTCAGAAATCAACCTTTATGTTCTGTGTTCTCTACATCTTGAAAAGGAAGGCCACAGTTTCAAGGATTGATCTGGTTCCTTCTAGCTATAAATTTCTATCCTTGTTATTAAATTTGAGATAATATTAGTCATGCTCTATCTAAAATGATTGTTTATATTGCAAACTGTTGTTTTTAAAATATACAAAAAATACAGTCTTGTTTCTTTTTCCTGAAGTGTTTATGTTTAGTGAACTATATTTCTTTTCCAGACTTCATTTTGAGAAAGATAACCTTTTCTTATTTTAATCTTCCACCCTTCTCAATTTCTGCTATCTCTACTTCATTAGGCCTACCCTTTCCCCAAAACCCATTCCCAGTCCTACACCCACACTTCAACACTGATAATCAAAGAAATCCGTAGAGTATTAGAGGTACCCTGACAAATTTGCAGGTATTGCTTCCTCTCAGCAGTAGCAATAGACTTGATGCTTTGCAGCTATATTATGAAAATGTAAGTCAGGAGAAATAAATGCCTGCATAATTGACCCCAGAAGTATGATTTACAGCATAACAGTATACTGGGAAGTATCATTGGTTCATTTTTACACACTTACCTGGTTTCCACCTTTTCGTCCCTGTTTTGTTCAAAAATTAATCATATCCACAATTTAGTTTCATACCTACTACAAATATTGGTCTTAATACAGATATGTCACTTACATATACTTAACTTTTTTAAAAAAAAATATGTTTTAGTTGTAGTTGGACACAATACCTTTATTTTATTTTAATATGGTGCTGAGGCTTGAACCAAGGGCCTCACACGTGCTAGGCGAGCACTCTAGTGCTGAGCCACAACCCAGCCCTATAATTAACTTTTTTACTGATACATTTCATTTTCCAAACATTACTACTGTGTAATGAAAACACATTGTGGGCAGTATGTGAACAAAAACACACTATCTCACTGTTTTAGTCTGCATTTTCGCTATTGTGAATAAAAGATATGACCAGAACAATTTAAAAGGAGCAAAAGTTTATTTAGGGCTTACATTTCAGAGGTCTTAGTCCATAGAAGGCTGGCTCCATTCCTCTAGGCTTGAGATGAGGCTGAACATTATGGCAGGAGAGTGCAGCAGAGGGCAAGGAATCACAGCATGCCTGGAAAGCAGAGAGACTCCACCTCCAGATACAAAATATATGCCCTGTAGCCACGCCCCCAGTAAGCCACTTCCTTCAGCCACCCCAGCTGCCTCCAGTTACCACTCAGTTAATGGCATCAGGGATTGTATTAAGCTATAACCCAATCATTTCTCCTCCAAACATTGTTGCCTTGTCACATATGTGAGATTTTGGAGTGGTATGGAGCAGTCCCCAAAAAAGGAAGTTGTAAGATTCAAGTCACAAGAGTACTAAGAGGAGGGACCAAGAAAGGATTTAGACAGGTAAGGAAAAATTCAAAATTTTTTACTAAGTTTTACTTATATGAGGAATTGTCCATTCAAAGTATGTTTGAATCTTCCAAATGACTTTAAACCATACTTAAAAAGAAAAAGAAAAAAAAAGCACTACCTTCAAGTTAAAAATAGGAACGAACATATCTATTTGCTGAAGGAATAGCTAGGCTATTGGGGTGATGCTTCATATACTTGATCCTGGTTATTATCCTTCCTATAGTTTGGGCCATTGCAGGAATCTGTAAGGACATTTCTTCAAAGAGATCATAGACGGATATTGTTTGAACATATCTTTGTCCCTTGTATCCAAGAACCTGGCTCATTTTTTTTTTTTTTTAACATTCAATTTGAGAATTTGAAAACTGCCTTTCTACTGATAATACTTAGTTATTTTTAGCATACCTTCTGTTTGAAGATAAACTATTTTGCCAAAATTTTGCCAACATTCAGAGTGTCATAATCACCACTGTAATGATTATGTGTGCCTAATGATTTTGCTTTTATAGTAATGTGAATGCTCTGTCCACATGCTCGTGGAGCCCCTTTCTTTTTTGTGCACATCAGCCTTCCAAGGGCCAGTTCCTCCATCTAAGCTATAAGATTGCCTTTGAGTTCCTGGAAGCCACTGGAAAAAGACATTAAGCAGTGAATGATTGCCTTGTAAATACCCCAGCTTCCTTGGCTTAAGCAATTCTTAAGACATGTCTTGCAGCATGTGCCAAAATTTTCCCCCTGGGATTAAGCTTCAGTTGACCTTCATGGTAGCTAGCTTAATAATATGCCCTATATTAGCTGCTGGTGCTTCTCTTATCACATTTACACCCTCCTTCTGGTTTTTCTGAACTTCCCAAATAAATGTGTTGACTCATCCCTTGTGTCAGGGTCTGTTTCTGGAGAACCTAAAATAAGACAGCTGGGTGATTATTTATTTTATACTGTTATGATAAATTATTGAAAAAATTGACAGCTATTTGGTATAATAGATTACTTTCCACATTTTATAGCCCAAAAGGATTAAAATTACCAACCACTAAATACCAGTAAAAATTACCAAAAGTATGTGAATAAAAGGGTCTTACATGATCATCTTTTTAGTAAAATTCTAAACACAATTTTAAAATACTAAAATCAATATGAGTAGTAAAGTCCTGACACTGGAAGTAAGGAAAAATGTATGTTTACAAAAAAAAAAAAAAGCACGTCTTTCTCTATCAAAGTGTTTACCAAGATCTGTGTTCTAAAATAAAACCTTAATACCCTTAAAATACTCAAACATAAATGTTTAGGAGCAGTTAAAATTGAAAACAATAAAAATGGTAAAGAAGTAAGATCCTAAGACTAAAACCTAATATTCAGAGGTGTAAAGTACCAAATAAACTAATAAAATATGTAACAGCTACCTTGATACTAAAAGAAGATGTAATAAAATGGCCAAATGAAAGTATTAAGAGCAATCTAAATATACTAAGAGCATTATAATGGAAATCATTGTAGCACATCAAAAAATAAATTTTAAAAATAAGTCTTTCAAAGCCAGAAATGGTCAGGGCACTCAAAATCTTAGTGTAAAAGAAAAATCAGATGTAATCTTAAGAATAAGGGCATCCTGGAGAAGGCTGAGAGCTTAACCCCTTCGAAGCAAATAAGCCTGTTCTCTTCATCTCTGGGGAAGGTTCCAGGCAAGAGCATAGTTACTGGCAATAGATCAGTTTTAGAAGCCCAAGCCAGTACCAGACTAAGGTTGGTAGGCCAAAACCAATTTGAAACTATGTTTAAAAATAAAAAATAAAAAAGTTCTTCCTCTGAAAAAAACAGAGATCAAGCCAATGTCAGGGATCCTAGGTCCTGCTGCATTTTTCATCCTATACATAATAGTCTGTAAAAGCTGATGATATATATGTAGATTAGAAAAGGAAAGGTAACTTCTCAGGAACATTAACTGTGATGAAACTTAGCATTTTACCATTCACACAACTCCAATGCCAGTATCATATTGGGATTAGGAAGGGACTTACAACATAATTATCTGGGTCCCATCCTGGTTCTACCACTAAATGGTGGCGTGACCTATAGCATTTTAGTTGACCTCTTTCCCTTAATTCCCTCATCTGTTAAGTGAGGATGGTAAAAGCACATTACTATAAAACATTGTTTGAGGACTAAATAACTTAAATATGCAGTGTTTAGAATAGTGCCTGGTGAATAGAAATGTGCTCTCTCTATGTGTGTGTGTGTGTGTGTGTCTGTGTGTGTGTATACACACACATTTTTTATGTGGTACAGGGTGTTGAAACCAGGGTCTCAACCATCCCCAGCTTAATGTATGTTAATTTTTTCATGTCAAGAATAGTATATTCTGGGTAAAATTAGAAATTAGAATTTGTAAAATTATTATGATACAATAATAACATTTATGTAGTGATTATCATGGGGAAATGCATTCTAGTTATTAGACTTAAGTCTTCAAAAATCAACCTTTGAAACATCATGATTTTTCCATATTTTTATTGGCACATTATAGTTGTACATGACAGCGAGATTTGTTTTTATGTATTTGCACATGCATATGATATAACAATATAATGTGGCCAATATCATTCCTCAGTATTTCTCGTTTCCCTTCTCTCCTCCCTCCTTCTGATCCCCGATGATCTCCCTTTGATTTTCATGAGATTCCATCCACATTTGTTTCCCTTTTTCCCCTCTAGCTTCCACATAGGAGAGAAAATATACACAATCCTTGACTTTCTTAGTTTGGCTTATTTTGCTTAAAATGATGTTCTCACGTTCTATTCATTTTCCTATGAATGACATAATTTAATTCTTCTTCATGATGAATAAAATTTCATTATGTATGTATACCACATTTATCCATTCATCCATTGATGAACACCTAGGTTTATTCCACATTTTGTCTATTATGAATTGTACCATTTTAAATGTGGGTATGCCTGTATCCATACAGCATAATGACTTTAATTCTTTGGGATAAATACTGAAATATGATATAGTTGTCATATGGTGGTTCTTTTCCTAGTCTTTGAAGGAGTCTCTCATACTGATTTCCATAGTGGTTGTACTAAGTCACAACCCTGCCAACAATGTAAAAGTATCCCATTTTCTCTACATCCTCTCCAGCATTTACGTTTGTTCACATTCTTGATGACTGCCATTCTAACTGGATTGAAATGAAATCCCAGTGTGGTTTTGGTTTGCATTTTCCTAATTGCAAAATAATGTTGAACATTATTTTCATTTATTTGTTGATCATTTGTATTTCTTCTTTTGAGAAATGTCTGCTTAGTAGTTTATTTGCCCATGTGAGGGTTGTGTTTTATTTTGTTTTTGATGAAACAACACAATTTTTGCTTATTTTTTCATGTAGTAATTACTGTTTCTAGTAAGGAAACAAAAGTAAATGTTAGGCTACTATATGCTAATAAATATTTTACATCATTTTGTGTAATCCACAACATTCCTAGTAGATAGGTATAATAACTTCATTTCAAAGAAGGAAGTGGAAATTTCTAAAAAGGTCTTTTGGTTTACCTAGATAGCAGAGTTACTGTAATGTAGCCTGTCTAACTCTAAACTCAAATCTGCTATTACCTCTATTTTACTAACAGGAGACATTCAAAATACATAACTGGGGTCGCACAGGAACCACTCAATCAAAGTGGATGCCAGAGTCCTTGAGGACCCCTCCTGTACCAGGTGTTAGCCTTCTTAGGAAACACAAAGGAGTCTTCATGGAGGAGGGTTTCCTAGCGAAAGGGACTATGGAGAACTTAGAGTAGTGGCCATTATCCAACCAAAATGGTCATTTTGATATACTTAATATTATAACTCAGAATATGAGATTTTGTTTTTATATTAATTTTAAGCAACATTTTTAGGAATAGACATAATTAAGAATTCCTTCCTCATGAGCTTTGCAGCTAAACTACTAGTACAATAAGTATATCATCCTGTTTCATTTATATTGATTGATTAATGACCAGTTAACATAGATTGTCTTTATTTATATTTAACCATCTTTACAAATTATGAGGTACTAGGGAATGAACTTGACCAAATTATGTTACATGCATGTATAAGAAGCAACCGAAACCACTAATATTTATCAATTTTGTGTCTTTTTTTTTATTAAAAAAAATTGAATTACAGATTTTAGGTAATGAAAATATTGTTTCTTCACCCACTTGTAATACACTATATCAGAATTAAGCTGATTACACTGTTAATTCTAATTCTTTGCATTTGAATCATATGAAATTACCAATATTTGACATTTTTTACAATAAAAAGATAAGCCTCATCTGACACAACCCTGTATATAGGCATACATTGCCAAAATATTGGTTACTTTGAATGCAATTTGTTTTTATTATTTTCTCTAGGTATGAATTGAATATTTCATTTTATATTTGCCTCAATTGCTATGGTTAGGTGTTCTCTGTAGTAGCCAGCCAATGAATAGATATTTTACATATTTTATATTCAATGTTGACTGAAAATGAACCCACCATACTGTTTCACTTCCACATATTGTTTTGTAATTTCTTTGCCAAGTTAAAACTCTATTATATATATTTAAATAGGGTACATTTTATTATAGTATCTTTTATATCTGTCAACAGTATCTATAGCTATATGCTCAATAGTAAGAAGTCATTGGAAGACCATAACATTAAAAATGATAGCCTCATAGGGAACTTTTAGTTTTTGAATAATTTTAAGCAGTATTTAAAGCTATTTGTGAGAGATGGTATTGTGACTTAAGTCACTCATTTAGACCAAAATGGCTGACAACATATGGTTTAAACAGTTGAATAGTTACTTTTATGTATGTTGGTTCAGTTCTTTATAAACACAGAGAGATTGAGCAAGTATCTGGAAATACTTCACATTTTATTTCTATAGCTCTTGAAATTCTAAAGCTATAAAATTTAAAATAATATTCCTTTTTTGCATCTTAAAAAAATGTTAACAGGACAGTCCTGTCATAAAAAGTATGATAAACAAGAGTCATGCAGAAGTATTTAAGGTTACACTTACTCATATTCAGATTTCATTTTTATTTCTCAGTCATCTAACACCATCAGTAAGATCCTCATCTTTTTTTATTCCTGTAGATAATTAGTGTAATCCAGATACAATGGTTTACTCTTGCATTAGTGTGTTTTTTCTCTAGTAGGACTTCATTATTCAGAAGGTTAACATAATATTGAACTATTCTTGGTAGACTTTGAAATATTGGTCTCATTTGGTGAAAGATAGTTGTTTCCAGAAATGATAAAATCAGGCATTTTTGCTGGCTCACAGAATTCCTTACATAATATGATTTCTTTTACTGTTATAAGTGTTTGAACTAAAATTTTGCAGAAAGTCAGAGCCTGGTGTTTTCCCCCAAGTGCTATCTGTTTTGACACTCAAAGACATTAACTGACCTCCTTTTCCAACACCATTGAGGATAATCCCATACTCCATTTTTCTGTGTATTTGCATTTTTTCTGCTTCCCATTTTATTTTTTCAGTGTGTCGACGTGTCAGAACTTATATACACTTCTTGCATTTCTCCCTACTACTTTTTATGCCTATTAGAAATTACAGAAGATTTTGTGTGGATTATACAGGAACTTATCTACCTCCCTCCCTACCTTTCTTTCTTTCACATTCCTTTCTTTTATAACTTCATATTTTCCCAGCATGTAGCTACTTGGTTGTTTGGTTTTTGTTTTCTGTCAGTGTGATGGTTGGATATGTGGTGTCCCCCAAAAGTCCATGTGTGAGAATGCAAGAATGATCAGAGGCAAAATGATTATTAAGCAATGGCTTTAGCCCCTGATATGGATTAACTGGGTGATAATTATAGGCATTTGAGGTGTGGCTAGAGGAGGTAGGTCACTGGGGTTATGCCTTTAGGGTTTTTATTGTGTACCTGGTGAGAGGAGTTCTCTGTCTTCTTCCTGATGGCCATTAAATTTGTCATTATACTAGTATTTTGCCATATGGTACTAGTGTTTTATGGGTCTAAAAATACCATTACCATTAACATATAGAAGTACCTACTTGCCTCCACCACACTCTTCTACCATGATATTCTGCTTCATCTAGAACCAAAGCAATAGAGTTGGACATCTGTGGACTGAGCTCTCTTAAACTTTTCCTCCTCTAAAAATGTTTTTATCTGAGTCTTTTGGTTACAGCAACAAAAAATATTACTGAAATAGTCAGCCATGTTGGCAAATAAAACTTTTTAAAAATCATCTCTTGAAGATTTATTTCCAATAATAAGAGTTCTTCTTTTTCTGTGTATTGTTGGCTTAATATAGTCCAGATAAAATAGTTGAGGGGTAGTAACTTAAATAGTCACTTTTGCTAAAAGATGAGCCTCATCACCAGATGTCCTTTAGTGTAACATTCAACAATAGACGAGGGTGTGAAAAAAATGTAAAGGCTGAGTTTGGTGAACATTTGTAGCTGTAAGGCTGGTTGCACAGGGGTAACATCAAAATATACATTTAAGTGGCATACATACTGGAGCTACTAAGAATTTCACTATGACACTTGGTAACTTGGAGAAATCCTCAGAGAAGAACCTGCTCTATTTTAGAAAGAGATGTCCCAAAGAACATGTATCAGCAAGGAGAAGAATATGCTTGGTTTCAAATCCCTTCATTATCAGAAGCTTTCCAGGTAGATTAAGTAAATTAGGGATTTGTGGGATTCACTGAGGCATGTAAACAATGTAGTCTTAAACTAATTTCAGATAATCTTAAATTTATTTAACTGTTCTTATATATTATAAAAAGATTATTTTTATCTCATTTTCAATGTCATAAATACTGTAAGAAAGGGGTTAACATTTTTAGTATGATTTGACCTTTACATGTAAGCAATTTATATGCTACATTTTTTAATTTATATCTTTGTTTTATAAAGCTACTCCTTTTGATACTCCAAAAGAATAGTCTGTAGGTACATACTTTTTACAAAATGTATTATTTAAAATTTTCTATAAGCTAATTCGAATGTATCTTCCGTCTAGTTTTCCCTCAAATTAACAAATACTAATTAGTTAATATTATCAACTTCATTGATTTTGTTTTTATAATGGAAGCATCTTATAAAAAGACTTTCTGAGATATGATATTATCTGCTTTAATTTCTACAATATCCTAGTCATTTTTTTCATTTCCATACATTGCAATTACTTTTTGACCTCGTATCATTTTTGCTACCAAAATGTAAATAAGCATTATGCTTTATATTTTGAATCTGATATTGTTTTTTGTTGTTGTTGCTGTTGTTATTGTTGTTTTTAAGGATTTGAAGTATATTTAGAATAGCTCGATGAAATTCGTCATTATAATAGTGTTTTGCTTTACAGTACTAGTGTTTTATGGGTCTAAAAATACCATCACCATTAACATATTTGACACTATTGTGGCCCTTCCTTAGGACTTCCTAATTTTTGTCAGTCAAAACAAAAGTATCTCTCTCTCTCTCTCTCTCTCTCTCTCTCTCTCTCTCTCCTCTGTCTCTCTCATCTCAGTTCTTCATTTCTTTATCTTACTTTCTTAACTCAGCATCATAGTGTCATTTTCTCTTTCATCATCAACAAGAAATCTTCTTGTGCTTGAGCTAAAGAATTCTTTTGCGGTTTTTTAATTTGCTAACTTTTTTGTTTTGTCATGTTAGCCTCCCAACAATTTATAATACTTATTTTTAACTCTCTCTTTAGCTAAATATATTAGTTAATAGTATATTGATGCTTATATTTTGCCATGTTGCTTTAGAATTTTTTTTTACAGTTCATGATATCCTATTAAATGATTATAATTTTAGTTTTGTGCCTCTAAGAGGGGGCACTATAGCTTTGGTGTTTAATTTGTGTGCGCCTTTGATTTCTTGTTTGCTTATACAGTTTCTAGTGACTAAAATCTTGGAGTTGGAAGGGACCTTTAAGGTTATCATGTTTTAGGCAATTTAAGTATACCCTCTGATGTTTAAATTCCTTCTTTGATATCCTTGTCTCTTCTTTAGTAATTGTATTTATATTTTTAGCAAAATCCTAAATAGTATAATTAGCAGTGGTTGTCACTATTGAATTTCTTCTCTTCTTTTTCCTTTTATGTAGAACTTTCTAGCATAAAAAATATTTAATTTCTAGCATTCTGGAAATATAGATAATTCCCTTTGATGATCATGTGACAAGAAATGTGATGTTTGATTAAAAAATGAAGATGATGTCAATGATAGTAATTTTTTAAGGAAGCCATAAAGAAGAGCTTGCTGCTCATGGCATTTGCAGATAAATGGTTGGAGTTAGAGAAGATAATGCTAAGTGAAGTTAGCCAATCCCCCAAAAAAACAAATGCCAAATATTTCTCTGATATAAGAAGGCAGATTCATAGGGGGGTAGGGAGGGGGAGTATGGGAGAAATAGATGAACTCTAGATAAGGCAGAGAGGTGGGAGGGGAATGGAGGGGGTAGGAAGTTAGCAAGGATGGTGGAATGTGATGGACATCATTATCCAAAGTACACGTACAAAGACACGAATTGGTGTGAATATACTTTTTATAAAACTAGAGATATGAAAAATTGTGCTATATATGTGTAATAAGAATTGTAATGCATTCCGCTATCATTTATTTTTAAAACATCAATTTAAAATTTTTTTAAAAAGAGGTTGCTGCTGTAGGAAAAGGGAACCTGGAATTTCAAACTGTGTTCCATTGAAAAGAGATTTGCTGTTAAAAATGTATAAGTGAAACCACTGAGTCAGGACTTAAGAGTGACTAGAAAAGAACTTGAGAATATATGAAAAAGCATTTTCATAATCCTAATTATAGGCTTAAAAGGATGCAAACATTTGAATGGAAGAGATAGCAAGGTCACTGGCATATATATATATATATATTATATTATATTATTCCAAATAATTTTATAAGTATTTCTGTGAAACTGTCCTAGAAAAATTTCTGAAAAGTTCTAGTGAACAGGAAAGAATAAAGGGAAATGATTACTAAAGTTAAGATACATGAATTGTTATTGATCATGTCTCATTTGCTATCCCTTCTGAAATTTTTGTTTCAGTGACTCTAAACCTATTAACATGGACTTTCATGTTCATTCATCTCAATTCCCAATCCTTTTTAATTTGTAATATCTTCAGCTTTTCATTCTTAAGTTATGAATTAATAATTTTCGAAAATATTATTTTTGAAGTCAGGAAGAGTCTATATAGAATTAAAGAAAGAGTAACTAGCCCATTCACTGGGTCCCAACCTTATTAGATCATTAATTGTCTCTCATGTCAGCAAACCCAAGAAGATAACAAGGCTAAAAGTGAATTTATTATGGCCATAATGTTAGAATGTATTATCTTGCTAGTATATTTGGCAAAATACTGTACTTCTTTCTCTCTGAGAAAGCTCTGAAGGTATTTGCATATAATTACATACAGAAATCACAAGTATTCCCTAAGTAATTCAGAACCAAATTCATTATTTATTCCAGCTGAAGAGATACCCTCTACAGATTCAGTGAACACTTTTAGGAAATGCTAATAGGAAAAAAAAAAAAAGGAGAAAAATGCTTTTATTTTACTTTCTCCAATAAAAATATTTCATTTCCTATTACTACTTTAGTTAACCTGAGTGGTGTTAACTTTCATAGATAGAATTTCAGTTTCTCTGCACTTTAAATATATAAAAAGTTAGATCATCTGGACATGTTACTGAAGTTAGGTCATCTGGACATGTTGAAAGAAAGCTAAAGAAAAATCTTATGGTGGACAGGATTTAAAATTTCCTTTGAGGTTTTGTTCTTGAAAGTGATTTAGGGACACCTAATAAAGGACTCTTCTGTTCTTTACCACAAAAATATAAATATTGCATTAAAACCATAAAAAATAATTCAAGGTCCATTAGAAGAGTAATTTGGAATATAAATACTAATGCTCTTAATTGGTACTGAACAATGACTTGAATCTCTACAAACTAAAATTTATCTGATATAAAAACAGTTGAAAAAAGAAATCTTTCATGGATAGCATGATTAGAGGTCTTGTTATGCTGAAGAAATATGAAATCTTTTAAAAAACAAACATAGGCTAAAAATATTTTTAATTATTTGAATGTTTGATTTCTGTTGAAATAAAGAACCTGAGATTTTATTTTATCTTACAATTTTTTGCTATGAGCTGTTTCCATTCAACCAAGTCTGCAATCTTAGAATTAGAATTTTTTTTTTTTAAAGTAGCTCATTGGATCAAAATGAATGGAATCTTAAGAGATGTGGAAGTTGCATACTTAATAATGATATGAAAACAAATCACCAGGCTGGGGTTGTGGCTCAGTGGTAGAGTCCTTGCCTAACAGGTGTAAGGGAGGCACTGGGTTTGATCCTCAGCACCACATAAAAATAAATAAAGTATTGTATCCATAAAAAAAAAATTCATGTGTAAAAATTTGCTTAGATATAGACCAATAGCTAAGAGAAGTTTTAAAAAAGCATTATTTTTTTCTTATCCAAATAGCCATAATTTAAAATTGGGATTGTAATAGTATTTTAAGATAGCATACTTTCCTAAGGGAATTGATAACATGCTAAAACCCCAAATTTACATCTCAATGGCAAATAATTTTTAATGTGATTAGGCATATAAAACATTACATTCACAAGTTAGACTAAGGTTTTTAAGGTAAACCTTTAGTATCACAGAGGCTTTATTACATTATTTACATTGCACAGAAAAAACAGAATGTATATAGAACTAAATGGAGATGTCAAAGACTTTTTTTTTTTTGCCAAGAAGAAAAAGTTAGAAGTGAAGCATCTTGGCATTCCCTTTGCAGATGGGATAAACCTTGCAAAGAGTTAATGGGTGTAAACCAAAACTTGCTACAAAGATATGTTAATGAGGCTTCTAGAGCTGTGGGAGATTTTAATTTATTTAATGGGTCCTTCTGGAAATACCTTTGTTAATTTTACTGTGGAACCTTGGGCAAGTTACCTACCTCTCTCCAGTTTCTTTAAGCATAAAATTTAGATGAGAATAACACTTCTTAGGATTGTTCTCAATAAATGTAAGCTAGTAATGATGAATTGAAATGTAAGGAAGAAGTTTTAACAATTTATATGAAACTTTGGTGGTAATTAATCATAGTATACACAAACTTATATTTTTTAATTGTTAGAAAATAATGTAATAGATTGAATTTTTTCTGATGTAGAGCATTATGTGTAATTTACAAGCCATTGGTTCCTATTAAAATATATAGGGAAAAAAATTAGTTATAAAATACATTGATTTTAACTTGCCAGAAAACCAACGACCATTAGGAGTGCAGTCATGCAAAGAAATAATAATTTCCAAACTAGGTAAGGAAGATAAGTGGTAAAATTTAGTAGTCTTTTCAGATTTGGTAGTTATAGAGGTCACCATAATTGTTATGTATAGCAAAGTCTCAAGTAGCTTTGTTTATTAAAATTATCTTTATCTGAAGGGATCTTAAAAGGTATATATGTGAGAATATATCATATTTCTTACAAAGTATTTATGGACCTGTTTATAAGATTTTTCAAAACAAAATGTTAACAGCCTTTTTAATGTTAAGTGTACATGTGTTCTAGAGGGAAATGTTTCAAGAGTTTTTCTATAAAAATTTTGCCTTTGTATTTCAGTGGGAAAAAATGATGTTATAGAAGTGTATCCCAATTCCCCATGCCACCATGAATTTTAAAATTTAAATTCTGAAGCTTTGAGGTCATATCTCTAGTTATAAATGAGGTTTAAAATGAGTTATAAGTGAGGTTTTTAAGTATTTCATTATAGAATATAGCCTAGTTTTATATTTTCCCCATAAGTTTTTACTGATTATCTACTACACCATTTACTTACGAGGGTAGCAGGGCTTACAAAGTCTATAATTTGTAAACATTATTTTAGTTTTTCTACATTGAATTATTGCCAAAGTTATGTTTACTTTATGTTCAAAAATCAATGCTAAACCAGTAGTTTTGGTGATTATCTTTTAAGTTTAGAAATGTAACTTTTAGACATCAAGTAAAAAAAGTAGAGACCAATATCCTTGATATACATAGATGCAGCAATCCTTAATAAAATATTAGTAAATCACATTCAGTAGCACATTAAAAAGATAATACACCATGCTCAAGTGGGTTTTAGCCCAGAGATGCAAGTTTGCTTCAAGATATGCAAATCAATTAATATAATTCACCTCATAAGTATAATTCAGAACAATAATCATATGATCATCTCAATAGATGGAGAAATGGCCTCTAATAAAAGCCAGCAAACATTCATGTTTAAAATGTTGGAGAAACTAAGGATAGAAGGAACTCACCTCAACATTATGAAGGCTATACATGACAAACCCAAAGCGAACATAATACTGAATGGAGAAAGATTGAAAAAATTTCCTGTAAAATCAGTATTAAGGCAATGATTTCCACTCTCACCACTCCTTTTCAATATTTTTTTTAAACCTCTAGCCCTAAAAATCAGACAAGAAATTAAAGGGATATAAATGAAAAGAGGTCAAATTATCTGTTACTGCTAATGACATGTTCCAATATCTAGAAGACTCAGGAAACTACCTGAAGTTAAATGATTTCAGGAAAGTAGCAGAATACAAGCTCAATAGCATAGATCAATAACTTTCCTATCCCCCAACATCAGTTGTGCTGAGAAAGAAATCAAGAAAACTATTCCATTCACAATAACCTCAAAAGAAAGAAAGAAATCCAACAACAAAAACCTTGGGAATTAATCTAGCCATGGAACTAAAATCTCTTTACAATGAAAATTATAGAACACTGAAGTAAGAAATTGAAGAAAACCTTAAAGATGGAAATTTCTCCCATGTTCTAGAATAGGCAGAATTAATATTATCAAAATGGCCATATTATCCAAAGTAGTATATAGATTCAATGCAAACCCAATCAAAATATCCATGACATTCTTCACAGAACTAGAAAAAAAAATAGTACTGAAATTAATTTTGAAGAAAAAAAGCCCAGAATAGCCAAAGCAGTCTTAAGCAAGAAGAGTGATGCTAGAGAGATCACAATGCCTAATCTCATATTACAGAGCTATAGTAACAATAGACACAAAGAACAGTGGAATAGAAGATACAGAGACAAACCCACATACTTACAGGCATTTGATTCTTGAGAAAGGTGCCAAAAATATATATTGGAGAAAAGATATCTTTTTTAGCAAATGGTGCTGGCAAAACTGGATATCCATATATAGAAGAGTGAAACTAGATCCCTATCTTTCACCCTGCACCAAAGTAAAATCAAAATAATCAAAGACTTAGGAATTCGACCAGAAACTTTGCAGCCTCTAGAAGAAAGCATATATCAGTACTCCAACATATCGGTGCCAACATCAACTTTATTAACAAAATCTGTAGCTCAAGAAGTAAAACTGAGAATCAGTAAGTGGGATGGCTTCAAATTAAAAAGTTTCTGCACAGAAAAGGAAATGATTAAGAGCGTGAAGAGGGCCTACAGAAAGGGAGAAAATCTTTGCAGCTGCTCTTCTGATAGGGATTAATATCCAGGATATTATAAAGAACTCAAAAAGCTTAACACCAAAAACAAAAAATCAGTATATGAACAAAAGAACTAAACAAGCATTTCTCAAAACAAGAACAGATGGCCAACAAATTTATTTTAAAAATGTTCAACATCTCTAGAAATCAGGAAAATGCAAATCAAAACTGCATAAAATGTCATCACTTTAGTCAGAATGGCCATTATTAAGAATACAAATAATAATAAATGTTGGCAACAATTTGGGGAGAAGGTACACTCATACATTGTTGATATGACTGAAAATTTTTCCAGTTAGTCTATAAAACAGTATAGAAATTCCTTCAAAAACTGGGAATGACACCACCATATGACCATGCTATCCCATTACTTGGTCTTTGTACAAAAGAATTCAAATTGGCATACTCTAGTGATATAGCTACCTTAATGTTTATAGCAGAGCTATTCACAATGGTCAAATTATGAAACCAAACCAGATGCCTGTCAATATGATAGATTAAGAAAATGTGGTATATGTAATACATGGAGTTTTACTCAGCCATGAAGATCAAAATTATGGTATTTGCCAATAAATGAATAGAGAACATCTTGCTAAGTAAAATAAGCCAAACTAAGAAAATTAAGGGTTGAATGTTTTCTATAATATATAGAAACTAGAGCAAAATAAGGGGAAAGGGGATAGGGTCAGATATCATAAAGATATAGAGATCAGGGGAGTAGAAGGAGATCCAGAAATAGGAAAAGACGGACCAGAAAGAGGAGGAAATGTGGAATGGATTTGACAAGATTACACTATGTGCTTCTTTAAGTATACCACAGGGAGTTCCATCGTTATGTATATCTATAAACACCAATTGACAATAAATAAACAAATGAGTGAAAGGAAGACCAGTAGAGTAGAGGAAGTAGAATAGGGTGAAGGAGAAGGGGAGAAAAAGGAGGAATACTAGGAATTGAAGTGGAATAAATTAAATTCCATTCATGTATGATTTGGTCAAAATGAATCCAACTATTATGTATAACTCTAATTTACTAATGAAAGAAAGAAAACTAAAAGAAGAAATATAAAATTAAAAGTCAAAAACTGTTTTTATAAATGCAAATAATGAGTCTAGTAATAGCTTTCACAAATGCTTAATTAGAACACTGTTTTTATAAGGAGAATAGACCCAGGGTTTTTTGTTTTTGTTTTGGGGGTACTGGGGATTGAACTCAAGGGCATTCAACCAGTGAGCCACATCCCCAACCCTATTTTGTATTTTATTTAGAGACAGGGTCTCACTGAGTTGCTTAGCATCTTGCCTTTGCTGATGCTGGCTTTGAACTCGAAATCCTCCTGTCTCAGCTTCCCACTGGGATTACAGGTGTGTGTTACCATGCCTGGCTAGTAGACCTGTTTTATAAAAACCAAGGATACCTGTGAAAAAGAAATTATCTGTGACCTCAGACTATTTCTCACAAATCAGAATCTCTGGGTATGTCACGTGAAGGTCTATATTTTGAAGTACTACATTTAGTCCTTAAATGTCTTATAGTGAGATTTCCTGCAGCTACCAATTAGACCATGCTTGGATCCATGTACTGTCATGTATCACATGGTTGTTGGAGTATATTTGTGTGTGTTTGTGTGCGTGGTAAATTTTTTGAAGTCATTTTGTATACTTAATAGATTAACAAGTGTCAGTATCTCATAAACTTCTGTAGATGTTTTATAGAATTTTTGTCTTATTAATATGTAGAAACTAAGCCAATTTTTTTTGTGAGATTGTTTCTCAACCAGAAGAAAGGATAACTTTCCTTAATTAACTTAAAAAAAGAAAAACCTAGGTTGGTTAAAACATGCTTATAATTTCAGCGACTCTGGAGGCCACGGCAGGAGAATCTAAACTTGAGGCCAGTCTCAGCAACTTAATGGAGCCCTAAACAGCTTAAAGAGACTGTATCTCAAAATAAAAATGGCTAGAGATGGGGCTCAGTGTTTAAGAACCTCTAGGTTCTATCCCTGGTACCAAAAAAAAAAAAAGAAAACAAAAACTAGGACCTGGCCCCCACTCTGTAATAATTAAATCAGAATATCTAAGAATCAACTAACTTAATTTATTTTTCAAGTGCCTCAAGTGCTTTCAGTGTATAGCTGCAGCTAAGAAATAGAAATCTATACTAGTGACCAAAAAGAACAATGACAACACTAATTCAAAAATCATTTATGTTTGGCTTAAGAATCTGTAGTACTCAAAACCATATATTAAAGATATAACACAGTAGGGTCCCAATCCTTTTTCCTTAACTGCATTGTCAGGCAATCAAAATAGACTTTTCAGAGCAAAGAACATTCTCTCTGAAGAATTTTCTCTTAAAAAGACCTTTTCTGCTGTTTTCCTAAGTTGGTGTAATGTGCTGAATGAGAAGTTTAAGTGATAAGGATATTCATGAGAACAGAATATTGAACTTGTTCATTTCCGTTCTGATTTTGGTTCAAATGTAATCAAGAATATATTTCTGTAATAACTTTGAACAAGGAAAGTATTTTCTATGGTGGGACAACGTTTATATAGGAGATCAGAATCTATGTATTTATAATTACATTTATTTAAAATTTTTCAAAGATTTTCTCTTGTATTTAAAATAAATGAAGCTACTTATAATTATAATTCACATTTTCTTATGTTTTTTTTTTCTAGATGATCCTTGGAGATGTCATTTTCTGCATATATGAAATAGATCTTGAAGGGTTTATGGTTTACAGACAAAATCTTTAGAAGTTAGACACTCAAGGTGAGTAATAACTAAAACCTCATAAGTAATTTTATTAAAATTGTTAGGGTTATCTGATTATAATTTCAACTTGTAAATTTGCTTATTTTTTATAACTGGCCTTATCTAACTGACTCACATCTACATCCATTTTTATTCAGAAACAACTTTTATGCCTTAATACCATCTTAACAGGAAGTATCCTATTTTGTTTATAATAACCAATTGATTAAAAATGACATGTTGTTATGGAGGGAGAAAACCAACTATAAATAATAATTGAAGTCGCTTCAATGAAACCCATGAACACATTTTACAGAGTATAACTTGAAAAAATAAAACAAATCTACTGTCATCCACTGTTTTCTTTTTCTTTTAGATATATATATATGTTATTATAATATTAATTATTATATATGTGTGTGGACACAGTACCTTTATTTTATTTTTATGTGGTGCTGAGGATCGAACCAATTGCCTCATGCATGCCAGGCAAGTGAGTGCTCTACCACTGATCCACAATCCCAGCCCCTTGTTTTCCTTTTAATGTATTTAATCAGTTCCTTTTAACACATTAAGAGTTTGTTCTTTACCTACTCCAGAAAACCCTGTCATGGTTTCATGTACTCATGGTACCTCTGAATACCATACCCCTTTTCATTATTTCATGACTTTCCTCACCTGGCATATCCTGTCACTCTGTGTGTTCTGTCATGCCTTCTGTGACTGCTTATATGCTTTCATTACTACACATTTCAGACAACATTTTGATAACATTTCGAGTGTGATACAAGGGGTACAAACCTCATAAAAGGTACTTTAAATAATTGTTTGCCAGATGGGGACAATGAAAGTACAGAAAGTATGTGGCCTATAAATGGGACACTCCTATTCAGCTCTAGGATTCTTGCTGAGTGGAAATGAGAGGCTGCAAAATCAAACCTTATTTTCTTTTCCCAAAGAAACCAGAAGTTCAGATTTAAAAACCTTAATATTTCAATAACAGTGTAAGATTTTGTCTTTGAAAAAATCCAATTTTGCCCCTGTGTAAACCCAGTAAAACAGTTTATGGCCTCTGGTGCAGTTTCTTTTTTCCTTTGTTCTATTTTTCTTTATTCTTTTAGAGTACAAGTACTTCAAGTTTATTTTATTCCTTTTTAAATTATGCTTATCAGCTTAGTGATTTTGCTACTTTTCTGTGATGAATGTTAGTGTCAGAAATTATTTTATTTTAAAAAAATAAGTCATATTACTTATTTCTAATTCATTTCCATAGTTATATATTATAAATTGGTTACTTGGAACAGCTATTTAATTGTTTTTTGAATTATAATGATTAGATAAGTCTAAATCAGATCCTTCTGATTAAAAAAAAATGTAATGGACCTTTTTGTACAGAGAGGAAATATAGTTTATCACACTTCTCATTTCATGGAACACTGTTATTATTGGTCATGAAAATCGTCTCAGATTCTCTTACTCCCATCTCCAGTAGTTTCCTCTGACCATAGGAAACCATTTTCATATGATATTCTAAAATAATATCAATTGTAGCATTCTTTTTTCCTTATATTTTCATGTAAGTGTTATTGTATATTTTAGGATATCTTTTTTAATATTTATTTTTTAATTTTAGTTGTCAGTACCTTTATTTTTTTTTTATGTGCTGAGAATCGAACCTAGGGCCTCACATGCGCTAGGTGAGCTCTCTACCACTGCACCACGACCCTAGCCCCTATTTTACAATATCTTTATATGAAAAATGTCAAATTGATAAAAAGAAAATAGAATAATATTATGAAATGTCATGTGCCTATCTTTCAACTTCAACAGTTATCCTCTAGCAGTTGAGTATGTCTCACCCATCTGTCCCCTTTTCCCTCCCCAATTTTTATACCTAAAATGTAAATATGCATAAGTGGTGTTGTTCCTCCTCTGAAATTGCATATTCATATATTTTATTCATTTTTTTCTCTTGGGTCCCTGTATCTTGATTAATATGTTGTAGGCATTTGTTATATAAGCTAGATATTAATTTCCTGATATTTTTAGATATGAAAAAAGACTCCATGCTTCAACTTTTTAATTTTATGCATTATACTTTTTTAATAAAAAAAGTATAATTGTACTGTATCTCAGTCTGTTTTCTATTTAGCATTATGTTTAAACATTTATTTATGTTTCTGTGTTTACATTGCTTGTAATGGCTGCATAGTATTTTGTGGTTGATAGCTGTCCTGTTTTAACTGTCCATTTTCCCCAGTGAATATCACCCAAGTTGTTTTCAATTCCCTGTTGTCACAAACAATACCATTGAGGAACATGCTCATACTTATCCTATCATGGGACTTTGCAAGGATTTCTTTGGAATATATTCCCAGAAGCAGAATTGCTAGATGATGGGACATATGTTTATGCGTAAATTGACAAAATCCTATCAGATGTTCCCCCAGAGAAATGGTTCAGTCCGTACTCCTGGTAGCCTCTTCATTCCTGCAAACCATTAGCATTATCTAACTCTCTTTTGTTTTCAGTCTAATATGTGTAATTTTATAACTCATTGTTTTAATTTGAGTTCTTTTATCACTGTTGAGTTTGAGTCTCTCTTTATACATTTGTCTGCTTTTTTAAGGCTTCTTCTGAAATTGCTTATTTATATTCTTTATTCATTTTTTCATCTGGGTTCCTATATCTTGATTATTATGTTGTAGGAATTTGCTATATAAGTTAAATATTAATTTCCTGTTAGTTGAGATATAAAACAAATGTATTTCCATCCTTAAACTTTTAAATTTTATGCATCATGTTCTTTTTTTAAATATTAAGAACCACTTCAAAAAACTCAGTAGCAACCACTTCAAAAAACTCAGTACCGTTTCTGTGACAGCAATAGATATAAAAATATTTTAATTAAATATCTATATAAATATAAATATCTATAAATATTTTAATTAAATATCTCTATGTATATATATTTAATTAAATATTTTAATTAAAATATTTTAATATTTAAATATTTTAATTAAATAATTGAAAATTAAATATTTTAAATATTTTAATTAAATATTTTATTTATATATTTATATATTTTATTTGTATATATAATAAATATATATAAATATTTTATTTATATATATTTATATATAATTTTTATTTAATTAAATATTTTAATTAAAATATTTTTATATCTATTTCTGTCACAGAAATGCTACTGATTTTTTTGAAGTGGTTCTTAATTCCAACAACATTGCTGAACCCTAGTAGTAGTAGTAGTATAGTAATAATACCAGGGATTGAACCCAGGTATGTTTAACCACTGAGCCACATCACCAGCCCTTTTTATATTTTAAAATAGAGTCTCTTTAAGTTGCATAGGGCCTCACTAAGTAGTTGAGGCTGGCTTTGAACTCACAATCCTCCTGCCTCAACCTGCCAAGTTGCTGAGATTACAGGTCTGTACCACCACACCTAGCTGAAATCTTATTCTTAATGGATTATTCTTTTTTCCAAGAGAGATGAATTATATCACTTTGTAAATAATGACAGTTTTTTTTTCACCTTTCCCATCATAATACCCAAATTTTTTTTTCTTTTCTCTATTCTTTTGGTTAGTTTCTTTGGAACTATTTTGCAGTAGTAGTGTAATTGAAGCATCTTCATCTCATGGTTTCTCAGTTAATTATAATATTCAATGAAGGTTTTTATATGTAACTTTTACCTAATTAAGAAAGGTTCTTCTATTTCTAGTTCGTTAAACAGTCTTATTATAAATAGCTCTTGAATCTCATCAAATGTTTTATGATGCATACATTCAAATAAAATAATTATATGATATTTATCTTATGATGCATTAATGTTGTGAGTTGTGGATAGAACTTTTTTTAAAATTTTTTTTTTCTTAAAGAGAGAGTGAGATAAGGAGAGAGAGAGAGAATTTTTAATATTTATTTTTTAGTTTTCGGCGGACACAACATCTTTGTATGTGGTGTTGAGGATCGAACCTGGGCCACATGCATGCCAGCGTGCTACCGCTTGAGCCACATCCCCAGCCCTGGATAGAACTTATAATGTTAAATTATTTATACATTTTTTAGTTCACATCATGATGTATTACTTAATCATGATGTATTATTTTTATGCATTGTGTGCTTTGTTAAGAAATATTGAGAATTTTGAAATCTACATACTTAAGTGACATGCACTATAATTTTGTTTCTTGCGATATATAATAATTAAGATAACATTAACCTTATAAAATGAGATGGGCAGGTTTTGCTCTTTTTCTGTTCCTGGAATAAGTTTAAAAGGTAGGAATTTACAATTTATTTAATATGTCTTATAACTCAGAGATATAACTATCTGGCATTTTTGTGAAATAGATGTCTTTGACTACTATATTCATCTTTAGTGCTTATTGTTCTATTTACTTTTTTTTCTCAGCTTCTTTCACTCCCCTTTCATTGAGTATTGATGGCAGCTGATGTTCTTTCTTCAGGAGGGTACAGCTCAGAACCAATTCCCTTTGAAGGAAAAAATTACCTAGGTGATCTCAGTGCCCACATTCAACAAAATGATCACCACCTTATGGACTGACCAGGGAGTTAGTGTCCTAACTCTGACTAAGGGGCTCTGATTTACCCAGTCTTGTTTGACTTAAAACTCTTGGTGTCATATACCATAATTAATCTTGCACTACAATATTTTTCTGCATCTCTATAACAAGAAACAGGTTAATAATGCCCTGGATTTTCTTATATCTTTTACTGTTGTCTTGATTTGAGTTACAAGTAAAAGAAATATTTTTAATAATAATAAGTCGGGCATCATGTGCAAAGAAGTGTGTGTTCAAGGAAAATATTAGCAATTATCTTACCTACTCTCCTTTAGAATGTGTGCCAAATTGCAGTTAACTAGAGGATTTATACTTCATATTCTGAGTTTGAACCTGATAGCAACCATGTAACTTCAATACAAAAATTCAAGCTATTTCCACTTCAAAAAGACAAAAAAAGCAGCATTATAAGCAGGACATTCACAGACACTCTAATAAAAACAGAAGGAAATGAAGAGAGTCAATAAGCATAGTTATAATCTTATACATTTGAATGTGTTTCTGCCATCTTAAACGTTTCAATTTTCCCATACTTTTTTCATTACTTCTTTTTAATACTTTCTTATTAAATAACAAACCTTGATATTTATATATCTTCCCAAAAAAAATTCTTGTACATCTAACACGACTTTGTCTCTTTTTACTTTCTCTTACCCCTCATATTGCTGTTATCTACTTTAAATTTTTAACTGCTATGCTCATATTTTCTTCTCTCTTCATTTTGTTAGCTATTGTAAAAGACTGCTAAGATACTTTAGCAGCATTACTTAATACATTTTTAAGTATCTTATTTGTTTCTATTTGAGTGTTTCTGAGACTTTGTATGCTCAAAAATATATTATTATATCCTCACATTTGAATAAATGCATAGCAATATGTAAAATTCAGGGTTTTAAGATTTTTTCCCTGAATATTGAAAATCTATTCTCTCTTTGTCCTATTTATCCCCATTATTTCTTCAAATATGTTCTTCCTTATATTTTTATTTGTTTGAGTTTCTAGTTATTAAAATGTTAGTAAGCTTATCCATTAGCCTTATTTTACATTTTCCTTTGTCTTCTCTTTAGTCCTGAAGATTTTCTTAAACTAGTCTTCAAATTTGCTAATTTATTCCTCATTTTGATTCTACTTATCTAATCTGTATCCTTCAAGTGTATTTCTCAGAACTAATATTTCTGTTTCCCTATTTGTCCTCCTGTTCTTACTACATTTTGTTAATTTGTTAATTTTTCTCTTTTAGTATGTTTATTAAGCTAATTTTAAAATCTTGGACCATCAGATCTGTCTGCGTCTCGTAGAATTTGTAATTCCAATATGTTTTTATTCTTTGAAAATAGATGTGTTCCTTAAATGTTTTGATATTTCAACCTGTAAGATTATTTCACCCTGGGGATATTGGCTACTCTGGCAGCTCATATAGTTCAACTGCTCATTGTTTTTCTTAGAGATGTAAGATACTACGGAAAGACCAGCACCTAGACTGTGTCATTCTCAGTGAGCTCAACAAAATGATATCTCAGGTCTGTGGATATTGAGATATTGAGAATGGAATTATTTTTCTGACTTCTTTCTCAGCAGATTCATTGTTGGTACATAGGAAGGTATTGATTTCTGTATGTTGATTTTGTGACCTGCTACTTTGCCAGATTTGTTTATTAGCTCTAGCAGTTCTTCTTTCCTGTTTTTATCCTTTTATTTCCTTCTTTTGCCTAATTGCTTTAGGGACTTTTAGCACCATATTAACTAGAAGTGGTAAAAATGGACATCCTTGTCTTGTCCCAGATTTTAAAGGAAATGCTTTCATTTCTTCTCAATTTACTATGAGGTTAGTTTGAGGTTTTCATATATAAGGTAGATTCCCTGTATCCCTGGTTGTTCAATGTTCTTATCATGAATGGTTGCTAAATTTTGTCTAAGGCCTTCTCTGTGTCTATTGACATTATTAAGTAATTTTTGTCCTTATTTTTGTTTATGTGATAAATTACATTTATTAATTTGCATTTATTTAACCATCCTTGCCTCTGGAATAAAACCAAGTTGATCATGATGTACAATCTTCTTAATCTGTTGTTGAACATGATTCGCTATTATTTTATTAAGTATTTTTGCATCTATGTTCATCGGGGATATTGGTCTATAGTTTCCTTTCCTCTATGTGTCCTTATCTGGTTTTGGTATGAGTGTGATACTGGCTTCATAGAATGAATTTGGAAGCATTCCATTCCTTTCTATTATGTGGAATAATTCGAGGATTATTTGCATTAGTTCTTCCTTAAAGATTTGGTAGAATTCATCTGAGAAACTATCTAGTCCTGGGCTTTTCTTTGTTGAAAGGGTTTTGACTAGTGCGTCTATCTCATTACAAATTGTTGGTTTGTTTAGGTTTTCTATGTACTATGTACTCTTAATTCAGTTTTGGCAGATTGTATTGGTTTAGAAATGTTTCCATTTGTTCCAGGTTTTCCAGTTTATTAGAGTAAAAATTCTCAAAATAGTCCCTTATGATCTGCTGGGTTTCTGAGATGGCTGTAGTGATTTCTCCTTTTTCATCTCTAATTTTATTAATTTAGGTTTTCCCCCTTTTTCTTTGGTTAGTTTAATCAATCCTTTGTATTGTTTTTTTATTCTCAAGTTCATAGATTTCAGCTCTGAGCTTAAATATGTCCTTCCTTATACTGGTTTTGGAATTGGTTTTTTCTTCTCTTTCAAGAGGGTTGAGATGCATCATTAGGTTATTTGTTTGGGCTGATCAATCTATTTTAAAATGCAACCCTTCCCTTATCTTTCATTTCCCCCCCATAACTTAAATTTTTTATGCATTATGCCATCTACTATTTATTGACGGCCCATGCTAAAATAAAATAATACCAAGACACTGAAGCAGGATTTTTTAGACACTTTCTCAATTTTTATAAAAAATCTCAGTTTTTATAAAAATGTATCATTTCAAGTGAGTATTAATCAAACTAAAGTTGTTTTCAAACAAAAATGTGATCTCACTTTACTAGAGAAGAAATGACATATACATATACTGGTGAGTTCTAAAAATACTTACTAGCATATAATTAGGGAAAACTTTAAAAGCAAGAACTTCTCTAAAGAAGGGCTTCTATCTAAACAAAAGTATATTTGTGTACCAGCTATTGGCAAAAGATTCTTCTAGGAGCTGGCAGAAACAATAAAGTCCTCATAGAGCTTACTACTTTAATGGGAAAGATAAAACAGAATACAAATAATTACAGAATGTAATTTCAAAAAGTGACATGTTCTAAGTAGAAAAATATAGTAAGTAAATAAAGCGTGACAGAAAAGTAAGAATTCTATTTTAGATAAGGTGGTTAGAGAAGGTGTTCCTAAGGAAATAATATTTAAGGAGAAATCTCTTGAATGATGAAAAGTGATAAGCCATGTTGGATAGAAGAGTGGCAAGAAAATGAAGCCGCAGTTGAAAATCCTCTTGGGTCAGGAAAAGCTAATTGACATAGCTTAGAAATCTAGTATGCTGGTGTAGAGAAAGCAAGGGAAAGAATGGTCTGAAATGAGACTGCAGAGATTGGAAGGGTCAGACAAAAAAGGATCCTATAGATCATATTAAGGAATTTAAATTTTAAATTTAATTTTAACTGTGAATAGAAGCCATTGATGTGTTTTATTCATGAGACTGATGTGATTTGAAAAATTTTAAAACATCTATGGCACACTTAATTTGATTTTTTAAAATGACTAAACTGAATGATAATTTGTTTAAAAACCAACTTTTTAAAAGCTGTTATGGTTTGGATGTGAGGTGACCTCCAAAAGCTCATGTATGAGATAAAGCAGGAAGGTTCAGAAATGATTGGGTTGTGAGAGTCTTAGCCCAATCAGTGAATGAATCTCCTGATAGGGATTTACAGAGTGGTAACTGAAGTTGTGGGGTGTGGCTGGAGGAGGTGGGAATTGGGTATGTGGTTTGGGAGTTTATATTTTGTATCTGGAAAGTGGATTCTCCCCACCACTCCCACTTTCTGATCATCTTGTGAGCTGCTTCCTTCAGCCACACTCTTCTGCCATAATGTTCTAGAATCCTTACCTTGAACCTCAAGGAATGAAGCTAGCCTTCTATGGACTAAGACCCCTGAAACTGTGAGCCCTCAAATAAACTTTTTCTCCTCTACAATTATTCTGTTCAGTGGAGAAAAAGCTGCTTAAAACAAAAACCATAAAATAATAGATTGATAATTTTTAAAAAAATTTTAGTTGAAGTCAGGCACAATACCTTTATTTATTTATTTTTATGTGGTGCTGATGATCGAACCCAGGGTTCGATGTGCTAGGCGAGCACTCTACTGCTGAGCCACAATCCCAGCACCTAGATTGATAATTTTTTACTATAACAAATTTTTGGTAATTGAAAAATCCACAAATATAATTGAGACACTTCAAAACCAAAGAGTTAATATTTAGCAGATATGATAAGGACAATGCTGACTTACTTAAAATACAAAGAATATTAACAATTCAATATAGAAAAGACAACCCATTTGTATAAAAGAACTGAATATGCATTTCATCAAATAAAAAAAGCAAATGACTACCCAACATGAAAATATTCTGTTTTCCAACTCTTCAAATGTGGTAGCTTTTTTTTCCTCCTTGATTTTGGGGATTGAACCCAGAACCCCCCAGAGGCTGACGACACACTTCACCCCCATTTTTGTGACATTTTTCTTTTTTTCTTTTAAAGTTGTCAATGGACCTTTATTTATTTATATCCAGTGCTAAGAAGTGAACCCAGTGCCTCACACATGCTAAGCAAGTGCTCTCTCACTGAGCTACAACCCCAGACCTTGGTGACATTTTTCTAGTGATTAATTGTTGTCTATATATTTTCTTATTCTTTCCCTCCTCTTTTCCTACAGTATCTTCATTGTTACCACTATGCTTGTTTTTATTATTATTATTATTATTACTTATGGTGGAATGTAATAGCTTTACGAGGCTAGCTATTTTCAAAAGATGTGTGTGTGTTTGATGGGAAGGAGGGTCCAGAGAATTTATTCTAGTTTTACTAGTCTTCACCAGGAGGTAATTTCTGCTGCCACAGACACAAAACACTTTTATAAAAATGGCTTGTCTATATATTCTTTGTGTGGCCTTCTCTTTTCCATTACTCTAAACCTGAGTCTAGCAGGATTCTGTTGACAATTCTGCTGGCCTCTGTTGTGATTGTAAGCAAGGCCTATAGCAGTTTAAGGTTTGTTAAGTATCTTCATGATATACATTGTTTCCATCAATTCTTGGAATCTGTATTGCAAGGTCCTTTCACTAATAACATTTACCAAAAACTGCTTGTGTTCACTTACTCACATGTGGCTCCTGCTGGAGCTGCAACTGAGACCTGGTTTTACCTATTTTTGAGTGTGAGGATTAAACTTGAATCTTAATTTTGCTGAAAATATAGAAGGAGGAAGAGAGAGATACTTGGAGTAGGAGTTGGAGAAGAGAAGAGAAAAATAAATGAAAGAATTACCTCTATGATAAAAATTCACCAGCCAGAAGGCAAGAACTCTGGAAAAGACATTGAGAAATAAAAGGAAAAGATATGTTATGAGCTAGCCAAACTTAGAAGAATTTATTTCAAAGATGAAAATGGAATGAGCACAAGAGAGACTCAACATTGTAGAAAGCACTTGAAAGAATATAAAGGATTAAAATCAGAAGAATGATTTATTTAAAGATAAAATTCATGGGTGGGGTTATGGCTCAGTAGTAGAGCACTTACCTGACACATATGAGGCAGTGAGTTCGATTTTCAGCACCACATAAAAGAAATAAATAAAAGTGAAGGTATTGTGTCCATCTATAACTAAAAATATTTTTGATATTAAAAAATAAATATAAAATTCAGCAATACTTTTATAAAATAAGAAACAATTTAAACCATGGGCCAGGGAAAATTGCCCTAGAATTGTTGATACCAAGACACATTTTCATCACATTAGTGAACTTTCTTTAAACATGAAGAAAAAGCTGATAAAGCCATAAAACAGGAGGCTTATTTCTCATTTATCCATAACAATGTTTAGTGCCCATTGGCAGTGGAATAACACCTACAAAATTTTATAGAAAGGAAAATATTTTATATTTTAAATTCCAGAAAAAAAATTATATTTTTTAAATATAAAAACTACAGACAGTGTTGAACTCAGGGAGTATTGTTCAAATGTCCCCTTCAAAAAAAAAACAAAAAATCATAGATGAACCACTGTAAGTCAGATAGAAATGACCAGAAAATTTACCACAGAAGGACTGGCAATGAGCATTGAAAGTATTAACTGTAAAGTAAATACTAAATCGTGAATTCAAGCTAAAAAGAATAATAGAACACTATATTCCCTAAAAATAGAAAAAAAAAGATACTACCTCAATATTCTCCCTTTCACTGTTTACATAGTTTAAATTTTAAATATTTCAATTTTAATATTTAAAAGTCAAAAAATGTCAATTAAAGCTGACAAATAATAAACGATAAACATGAATACTTAATTTTTAAATTATAGCATCAAACTGATGATGTCAACATATGAGTAGTCCATATAGCCGATAATTCTACCTAACCATTTTATTACACACACACATACACAGACACACACACACACACACACACACAGAGTATTGTTTTAAGATTTTTAATTTTATGTATCATTAGTGCAATGATCTAAGTATTTGCGCCCACCCAAAATTTTTATGTTGAAATTTAATCCCCAATGCAGTAGTATTAAGAGGTGGGGCCATAAGGAAGTATTTAGATTATGAGGGTAAAGCCCTCATGATAAGATTAGTGTCCTTATAAAACAGGCCTAAAGCATTTGCAGGTAAATAGATGGCATTGGAGAAAATAATGCTAAGTGAAGTTAGCCAATCCCAAAAAAACAAATGCCAATCTTTTCTCTGATATAAGGGGGGTGACTCATAGTGGGGTAGGGAGGGAGAAAATGGGAGGATTAGATTAATTCTAGATAGAGAAGAGGTGTGGGAGGGAAAGGGAGGGGGCAGGGGAGTAGCAAGGATGGTGGAATGTGATGGTCATCATTATACAAAGTACATGTATTAAGACTTGAATTGGGTGTCAACATACCTTATATACAAACAGAAATATGAAAAATTATGGTATATATATGTATTAAGAATTGTAATGCAAAAAATATACATGTATAATGGCATAAATTGGCATAAACATACTTTATATACAGAGATACGAAAAATTATGCTCTATATGTGTAATAAGAATTGTAGTGCATTCCACTGTTGTTTTATATTTTTAAAAAATAATAATAAAATCAGTAAAAAAACAAAAAACAGGCCCAAGGGAACTTGTTCACCCTTTCTACCAAGTGAGTACACATACAAAGCACTATTTGAGGACCAGGATCTCACCAGTCATTTAATCTGGTAGTGCCTTGATCTTGGACTTCCTACCCTTGAGAATTGTGAACAATAAATTTCTGTTGTTATTAATTATATAGTCTAAGGTATTATATTAAAGCACCTCAAACAGACTAAGATAGTAACACAAATATGGAATAAAAACTGTCACCTAACGGAAGGAAGACATTCGTTTTTCATTTCTAACTAAAGTTCCAATGTAGACTTTAAGAACAAATGCTATTTATTCACAGTATATTATATATAAGATATTAGCTTCAATTTTATTTCAAAAAGAGAAGAAAAACTATAATACTACTTGTATCAAGCTCTATTAGCCAAATTTCTACTTCTAAACAAGGCCAACAGGCTGATTTTCATACAAATAATTGCTACTGTCACATTGATTTTACATATGTTTGCCCTACCCCTTTTCTATCTCCAGTGTTAAGAATGTACCATTTATGAAAGATTTCTGAATTCTTTTTTTCTAATACTCAAACATACTATATTATTTTACATAGGCTGTTAAAGACACAGTACTTATTCTCACACACACACAAATAGCCAAATCAGTGTAGAGCTAAAAGAACAAAAAAGACATTACACTACCTGACTTCAAAATACAGTACAAAGCTGTAGTAATCAAACCAACATTAAGGAGGGGGCAAAGACACTTAGACCAATGGAATAGAATGGATCTACAGCTAACTGATATTTGAGAATATTGCAATATCCAAACTGAGAACAATAAAACTAGACCACCCACCCCCCGTGTCTTGCCATATACAAAATCAACTCAAAACGGATTGAAGGTTTAAATTTAAAACTGAAACTATGAAACTACTACAAGAAAACATAGGGGAAATGTTTCTGGACATTGAAATGGGCATAAATTTTATGAGGAAACCCCAAAAGGACAGAAAAGCAAAAAAATTTATGTATGGGATTAAAATATTTCTACACAAAAAAGGAAATAACAAATGGGAGAAGATATTCATAAACTATACATTTAACAAGTGGTTAATGCCCAGAATACTTAAGAAGCTCAATAGCTCAACACAGAAAATAAACAATAAGTTTAGACAGTAAACCTAAGTAAACATTTCTCAAAAGAAGAAATATGAACAGGCATATTAAAGTTGCTTAACATCACTAATCATGTGGAAAATGCAAATCAAAATTATAATGAGAGATCATCTCATTTCAATTAGAATTGCTATTGTCAAGCAAGGAAACAAAGGGGGAGGAAGGAATCCTTGTGTACCATTAGTGGGAATGTAAATTAATAAAGTCATTATGGAGGGAAGTGTGGTGGCTCCTCAAAACATTAAAAACAGAACTAACGGGGCACTGGCCTGGCATGCGTGCGGCCTGGGTTCGAGCCTCAGCACCACATACAAAGATGTTGTGTCCGCCGAAAACTAAAAAATAAATATTAAAAAAAACATTCTCTCTCTCTCTCTCTCTCTCTCTCTCTCTCTCTCTCTCTCTCTCTCTCTCTCTCTCTCTCAAAAAAAAAAAAAAAAAAAAAAAAACAGAACTAACATGTGATCCTTCAATTCCACTACTGGATACAAATCCAGAAAAAAAATTGAAATCAGTGTATCAAAGAGACATCTGCACTCCAGTGTTTACTGTCACCATAGTTCAGAAATGTACACAACATAATGGTGCATTAATTGATGAATGTATGAAGAAAGATATATGCCAATGAATAAATACTATTCAGCTATTAAAATGGGATGAAGTTCTGTCATTCATGACAATGTGAATGGAACTGGAGGACATTAAGTGAACTAATCCAGATAAGAAAGAAAAGTACATAATCTCTTTCATATAGAATCTCAAAAAAATTGGTCTGACAAGTTAAGAGTAGAATGATAGTTTCCAGAGGCTGGGAAGAATGGAGGTGAGGGAAGAATGGGGAATGGTTGCTTAATGGGTAGTAAGTTACACTGAGAAGACATCAGGTTATGGTGTTCTATTGCATAGTAGAATGATTACACATAATGGTAATTACTACATATTTTAAAAATGCTACAAAAAGGGATTTTGAATGTTTTTACCTCAAATAAATGGCAAATGTTTGAGATGAATAGGCTTAACCTGATTTGAACACCACAAAGTATATGAATGTATTGAATTATTACATGGTACCCCAAAGAATGTATAATTTTTATGTGTCAATTAAAAAATAGAAAAAGGATAGGGTTTTTTTATTTTTATTATTGTTGAAAACATTACATAGCTCTTGACATATCATATTTCTTACATTTGATTCAAGTGGGTTATGAACTCCCATTTTTACCCCGTATACAGATTGCAGAATCACATTGGTTACACATCCACTGATTTACATATTGCCATACTAGTATCTTTTATATTCTGTTGCCTTCCCTATCCTCTACTATCCCCCTTCCCTCCCCTCCCCTCCCATCTTCTCTCTCTACCCCATCTACTGTAATTCATTTCTCTCCCTTGTTTTTTTCCCTTTCCCCTCACTTCCTCTTATATGTAATTTTGTATAACAATGAGGGTCTCCTTCCATTTCAATGCAATTTCCCTTCTCTCTCCCTTTCCCTCCTCTCCTCCCTGTTTAATGTTAATATTCTTCTCATGCTCTTCAGCCCTGCTCTGTTCTTAGTTGCTCTCCTTATATCAAGGAAGACATTTGGCATTTGTTTTTTAGGGATTGGCTAGCTTCACTTACCATAATCTGCTCTAATACCATCCATTTCCCTGCAAATGCCATGATTTTGTCATTTTTTAGTGCTGAGTAATACTCCATTGTGTATAAATGCCACATTTTTTTTATCCATTCATCTACTAAAGGGCATCTAGGTTGGTTCCACAGTCTTGCTATTGTGAATTGTGCTGCTATGAACATCGATGTAGCAGTATCCCTATAGTACGCTCTTTTAAGGTCTTTAGGGAATAGTCCGAGAAGGGGAATAGCTGGGTTGAATGGTGGTTCCATTCCCAGCTTTCCAAGGAATCTCCATACTGCTTTCCAAATTGGCCGCACCAATTTGCAGTCCCACCAGCAATGTACAAGTGTACCCTTCTCCCCACATCCTCACCAGCACTTGTTTGACTTCATAATGGCTGCCAATCTTACTGGAGTGAGATGGTATCTTAGGGTGGTTTTGATTTGCATTTCTCTGACTGCTAGAGATGGTGAGCATTTTTTCATGTACTTGTTGATTGATTGTATGTCCTCCTCTGAGAAGTGTCTGTTCAGGTCCTTGGCCCATTTATTGATTGGGTTATTTGTTTTCTTATTGTTTAATTTTTCGAGTTCTTTGTATACTCTGGGTATTAGGGCTGTATCTGAAGTGTGAGGAGTAAAAATTTGTTCCCAGAATGTAGGTTCCCTATTTACCTCTGATTGTTTCTCTTGCTGAGAAAAAACTTTTTCCTTTGGGTAAGTCCCATTTGTTGATTCTTGTTTTTAACTCTTGTGCTATGGGTATCCTATTAAGAAATTTGGAGTCCGAACCCACAGTATGTAGATTAGAGCCAACTTTTTCTTCTATCAGACGCAGAGTCTCTTTTGATATCAAGCTCCTTGATCCATTTTGAGTTAACTTTTGTGCATGGCGAGAGAAAGGGATTCAGATTCTTTTTGTTGCATATGGATTTCCAGTTCTCCCAGCACCATTTGTTGAAGATGCTATCCTTTCTCCATTGCATGCTTTTGGCACCTTTGTCTAATATAAGGTATTTTTAATTTTGTGGATTGTCTCTGTGTCCTCTATTCTGTACCATTGGCCTACCTGCCTGTTTTGGTACCAGTACCATGCGGTTTTTGTTACTATTGCTCTGTAGTATAGTTTAAAATCTGGTATTGCTATACCACCAGCTTCACTCTTCCTGTTTAGAATTGCTTTTACTATTCTGGGTCTTTAATTTTTCCAGATGAATTTCATGATTGCTTTTTCTATTTTTGCGAGGAATGCCGTTGGGATTTTGATTGGCATTGCATTAAACCTATAGAGTACTTTTGGTAATATGGCCATTTTAATGATATTAGTTCTGCCTATCCATGAACAAGGTATATCTTTCCAACTTCTAAGGTCTTCTTCTATTTCTCTCTTTAGAGTTCTGGAGTTTTCATTGTATACTTCTTTCACCTCTTTTGTTAGGTTGATTCCCAAGTTTTTTTAATTTTTTTTGAGGATATTGTGAAGGGGGTGGTTGTTCTCATTACCATTTCAGAGGATTTGTCACTGATATACAGGAATGCCTTTGATTTATGTGTGTTGATTTTATATCCTGTCACTTTGCTGAATTCATTTACTAGCCCTAGAAGTTTCTTGGTAGAACCTTTTGGTCTGTTAGGTATAGGTTCATGTCATCCGCAAATAGTAATAATATAAGTTCTTCTTTTCCTATTTTTATGCCTTTAATTTCTTTCGTCTGTCTAGTTTTGAGAAGTATGTTGAACAGAAGTGTGAGAGAGAGCATCCCTGTCTTGTTCCAGATTTCAGAGGGAATGCCTTTAATTTTTCTCCATTCAGAATGATGCTACCCTGGGGATTAGCATAGATAGCTTTTACAATATTGAGGTATGTTCCTGTTATCCCTAGTTTTTCTAGTGTTTTGAACATAAAGGGATGCTGTGCTTTGTCGAATGCTTTTTCTGCATCTATTGAGATGATCATATAGTTCTTATCTTTAAGTCTGTTGATGTGGTGAATAACATTTATTCATTTTCGTATATTGAACCAGCCTTGCATCCCAGGGATGAATCCTACTTGATCATGATGCACGATCTTTTTGATATGTTTCTGTATCTGATTTGCCAGAATTTTATTGAGGACTTTTGCATCTATGTTCATTAGAGATATTGGTCTGTAGTTTTCTTTCTTTGAAGTATCTTTGTCTGGTTTAGGAATCAGGGTGATGTTGGCCTCATAGAATGAGTTTGGAAGTTCTCCCTCTTTTTCTATTTCCTGAAATAGCTTGAAAAGTATTGGTATTAGTTCCTCTTTAAAGGTTTTGTAAAACTCTGTTGTATACCCATCCGGTCCTGGGCTTTTCTTAGTTGGTAGTCTTTTGATGGCTTCTTCTATTTCCTCAATTGATATTGGTCTGTTTAGGTTGTCTATATCCTCCTGACTCAATCTGGGCAGATCATATGACTCAAGAAATTTACCAATGCCTTCACTATCTTCTATTTTATTGGAGTATAAGGATTCAAAATAATTTCTAATTATCTTCTGTATTTCTGTAGTGTCTGTTGTGATATTGCCTTTTCATCCCATATGCTAGTAATTTGAGTTCTCTCTCTTCTTCTCTTCGTTAGTATGTCTGTTCTTATTTATATTTTCAAAGAACCAACTTTTAGTTTTGTCAATTTTTTCAATTGTTTCTTTTGTTTCAGTTTCATTGATTTCAGCTCTGATTTTAATTATTTCTTGCCTTCTACTACTTTTGCTGTTGTTTTGCCCTTCTTTTTCTAGGGTTTTGAGATGAAGTGTGAGATCATTTTTTTTGTTGGTTTTTTTTTTTTTCTTTTTTTAAGGAATGAACTCCAAGCAATGAATTTTCCTCTTAGAATTGCTTTCATTGTGTCCCATAGATTCCGATATGTTTTGTCTGTGTTTTCATTTATCTCTAAGAATTTTTTAATTTCCTCCTTGATGTCTTCTGTAACCCATTGATTTTGAATGTTTTTACCTCAAATAAATGGCAAATGTTTCTGATGAATAGGCTTAACCTGATTTGAACACCACAAAGTATATGGATGTATTGAATCTTTACATGGTACCCCAAAATATGTATAATTTTATGTGTCAATTAAAAAATAGAAAAAGGATAGGTTTTATTTTAATTTGTTCTTTTTAGTTATACATGACAGTCCAATGTATTTTGGCAAATTATACATACATAGAGTATAACTTATTCTATTTAGGATCATCCCATTCTTGTGGTTATACATGATGTGGAGTTACCCTGGTTGTATATTCAAATACAGGCTAGGAGAGTTATGTCCAATTAATTCTATTGTCCTTCCTATTCCCCTCCCTGCTCCCTTCCCTTTGTTTCTGTTTGTCTAATCCAGTGGATTTCTAGTTTTACTCTCCCCATCCTCCCTTTTTTTGGATTAGCATCGGCATACCAGAGAGAACATTTGGCTTTTGGTTTTTGGGCATTGACTTCTTTCACAAAGCATGATATTCTCCAGCTCCATCCATTTAACGGTAAATGCCATTATTTTATTCTCCTTTATGGCTGAGTAATATTTCATTGTGTATATATGCCACATTTTCTTTATCCATTCATCTGTTGAAGAACCTAGGTTGTTTCCATAGCTTGGCTATTCTGAGTTGAGCTGCTATAAAGATTGATGTGACTGCATCACTGTAGTATGCTGTTTTTAAGACATTTGGGTATAGACTAAGGAGTGGGATAACTGAATCAAAAGGTGGTTCCATTCCAAGTTTTGTGAGGAATCTCTATACTGCTTTCCATAGTGGTTGCACCAATTTTCAGTCCCACCAACAACGTATAAGAGTATCTTTCTCCCCACATCTTCACCAACATCTATTGTTACTTATATTCTTGATAATTGCCATTTGAACTGGAGTGAGATGGAATCTCAGTTGTAGTTTTAAATTTGCATTTCTCTAATTGCTAGAGGTGTTGAACATTTTTTCATGTATTTGTTGACCATTCATATTTCTTCTTCTGTGAAGTGTCTGTTGAGTTCCTTTGCCCATTTAGTCATTGGGTTATTTGAGGATTTTTGTTTTTTGTTTGTTTGTTTTGGTCTTGTTTGAGTTCTTTATATATCCCAAAGATTTATGCTCTATCTGAGGTGCTGGTGGCAAAGATTTTCTCCCGTGCTGTAGACTCTCTCTTCGTGTACTTGATTGTTTCATTTTCTATGAAGCTTTTCCGTTTGATACCATCCCATTAATTGATTCTCGATTTTACTTCTTGTGCTTTAGAAATCTTATTTAGGAATATGGTTCCTAAGCTGACATGATGGAGAGTTGGGCCTACTTTTTCTTCTAGTAAGTGCGGGTCTCTGGTTTAATGGCTAAGTCCTTGATCCACTGTGGAGTTTTGTGCAGGGTGAGATATAATGGTTTAATTTCACTTTGCTACATATGGATTTCCAGTTTTCCCTGCACCATTTGTTGAAGAAGAAATGTTGGAAATTATATCTTTTCTCCAATGTGTGTCTTTGGTGCATTTGTCTAGTATGGGATAACTGTATTTATGTGTGTGTGTCTTTGTTTTGGTGCCAATACCAGGCTGTTTTTGTTGCTATAGCTCTGTAGTATAGTTTAAGGTCTGGTTTGTCATGCCTTCTGCTTCACTTTTTTCACTAAAGATTGCTTTGTCTATTTTTAGCCTTTTATAAAAAAAAAAAAAAAAAAAAAAGATGTTTTCTAAAATGTTTATCAAGCTCACATTTTTTAAATTACCTGAACCAATTATATTTTGTACTTCATATTATAAGAATTTTTGATATTACTTTTCTGATCTTAAAAGTCCAAAACAACAATAACAGAATTCAAAATATCATTGGTTTTGTTTTACTACTTATTAAGGTAAATATTGGAAACTGCTTCAATATAGCTCAATGTCATATACTAGAATCCAGTAAACATATTATTATTTTACATTTATAAACCAAGTTTTACCTATTTGTTTTATGTATATTGTTCAGTGTAAAGAAAACACAAATTATTTTTTTAATCTCAGATAACTACATCATTGAAAATATAATATGAATTTTTATCGTGTTACAATTTATATTCAGTAAGTACTAAAATGTCTTGGTTCTTGCCACATGTACATTGTTTTTTTCTACAAAACTTCTTTCAGTTACATGTATTTCTTATCTTTCTTATATGTTTATATAAGAGAAGATTATGCAGTTATAAGTTCAGTATAAATTTTCCTAATCTATTGAAGTAAACTTGTTATTACCCCTTACTGACTACCTGTGCTCTGCCAGTAGAGGGGATCATTCAACACATACCTGAACCAGTCAACTTATGAATTCTAGTGAGAATATATTCCATTAAAGCCTTCTAGAACATTAATCTGGGACTCAAATGGATGAACATAGATTTTGGTGAACTTTAATGTCCCATTCTTCCTTGTTAGAAGAAAGGGACATTAAAGTTCACCAAAGCTTTAATGAAGTTAAAGTTCATTATAATTTATATTTTTAAATGTTTTGTAAGGCGATTGGTTAATTTTAAAAAATAAAATTTAAATACCCTTATTTTATTTGTTTTTATGTGGTGCTCAGGATCAAACCCAGTACCTCACACTTGTGAAATGAGCACTCTATTTCTGAGCTACAACCCCAGCCCCTATGATTCATCTTTTACATATTAAAACGTTCAAAATCAGACAGATTCTTATTTCTTATACTTTCCCTCTTCTGGTTGGATCTTCAATTTTAACTTTCCAGTTTTCAAACACCGTTGCTCACATTGATCCTATCATAGTGGCTTTAGATTAATTTACATGTTTCCTAACCTGATTTGGAATAAAAAGAATTTGGACTTTGGACTCAAGAATATTGCAAGACCATACTACCAAGATTATTTGCAGCACTTAATTGAGATTTTTAATTTTTGTTTTATTTTCAGAATAAGGATATACTTACTACTCTTTAGAATAGCCTTACTCTGTTATATTATTGTTTTTCTTGTGTTTCTTTACTTATCCATATTAATTACATGTTTTCAATGTTTAGATTTATTTTTCATGTTTATTTATATTGTTTACTTACATTTAAATATGAAGTGTCTGAAAAATTCTGTTATTTTCGTTTTAGTGAAACTTACAAGATCAATGTGGTTATTCAAAGTCTCAGACAAGTATTTTCCTACTATGATTCATCTTGGTAGCTTTTTAAAAATACTTTGAATTTGAAGGTTTTCTGATAAAAAAGTGCATCTATTTTTTTAAAAAAATTAATACAACTTTTTGATATGTAATTCATATGCCTTAAAATTAACAATTTTAACATGTACAATTTATTGCTTTTTAGGATAATGAATGAACAAGTGGCATGAATGAGTAACTTTTTTTCTCGTTTTTAGTATATTTCTCAACATTTCTTAAGATGCAAATACTAAGATTTTTAAAAAATGTTATTATTTATTGAGTAAATGTTGGAAATTATATCATTAAAATTATAGCATTTCTATAGACTAATATTTACTATACACAGTAAAGACATTTAAACTTTTGTCACCTTTAGTAAGTGGCCGTCTTTTTAAATTATGAAGAAAGAGTATGACTTGCTAACAAAAAATAGGAAAGTAGGATTTTTAAGCAGTATTTGAGGGCTCAGGATGTAGCTCCATGATACAATATGTGCTTAGTATGTATGAGGCTCTGAGTTCAATCCCCAGCACCAATACATAAATAATTTTCACATTCGTTACTATTATTTATTACTATTGATATTATTTATAATTTTATAATAATATAATAATTTTAATTGTTACTATTATTAAAATATTATTTGTTTTTATTACTTTTACTTTGTTATTTTTTATTTGTTCTAATTTGTTATAGTTGATAGCAGAATACATTTCAATTCATGATATACAAATGGAGCACAACTTTTCATTTCTCTGGTTTTACATGATGTAGTTGCACCACATGTGCAGTCATACCAGTACATCTCATTCCATCATCATTCCTGCCCCCATGCCTCCTCCCTTTCCCCCCCTTCTTCTTCGCCCAATCAAATTCTTCCATGCCCCCTATATGGATCAGCATCTACTTATCAGAGAGAACATTTGGCCTTTGGTTTGGGGGGATTGGCTCACTTCACTTAGCAGGACATTCTCCAGCTCCATTCGTTTTACTTGCAAATGACATAATTTTATTCTCTTTTAATGCTGAGTAATGTTCAATTGTGTATATGTATCACAGGTTCTTTATCTACTAAAGGGCATCTAGGTTGTTTCCACAGTTTAGCTATTGTGAATTGAGCAGCCATGAGCATTGATGTGGCTGTGTCACTATAGTAAGCCGATTTTAATAAAAAGTAAACAGTATTTGGCTTTGAGGAAAAATGAGTAGTTAAATGAATATTTAAATGAACATTGAAAAGCACATCTAAGTTACAAATAAAAATCCAGTACAAATCAGCTTTTTTCATGTGATCTTTTTGAGTTCTTTATTTTATGCTTTCTAAATCAACTGGTTTCAATTTTGAAATAAGAAAATTTTAGATATAATCATCATATTCTTTTCGGTTCACACTTTAAAAATATTTAATACTTATAGAATTAGGTAAGTGCATTTATACTTCTATAAATGTGGTGATAGTCATTTTGAGGTAAATTTAGAGATTTTTTAATAGACTTCATTAGTGTATGTCACCCACAGTTTTATGATGTGTATTCTAAGTAGCAACTTATTTGACAGTAAATTTTAAAATGTAGAACTGAGAGTTAATAACAACAATAAAAATACCATGACATCTAAGAGGACTTTCAAATGATCTGAGTAGCTAAGATATAAGCATGTTTCTCATGCCCCAAGGAGAGTTATTCACTCATATGCCTTATTCCTCCCAAATCATTCCATTTTCGGTGGAAGAGATATTTACATAACCATTTAGTTATTGATTTTTGTAAAGTATAAATATATGCAGATGTCATTATTAATTTCAACATGTGCCATTTGACCTTCTAGATCAGAGATCTGCAAACTTTTTGTATGAAAGGCCAAATATTAGATATATATGCTTTTAGGGCCAGAGGTCTCTGTGTAGCTACTCAACTCTGCTGTTGTGGTGTAAAAGCAGCCACAGGCAATACATAAACAAATAAGTGTGACTGTGTTCCAGCTTTATTTATGGATATTGAAATTTGAATTTCATATACTCTTAGGTGTCATGAAATATTTTTCTTCTTCTGACATTTTTTGAGCCATTTAAAGATGTAAAATCCATCTTGGCTCAAAAGTATACAAAAACAGGTGGCAGACTGGATTTAATTCTGTAGGCTGAAGTTTGCCAACTTTTTGCTCTAGGTGGTTAAATCCACTGGTTGGAAAAATATGTTTTAGCAATACATCTTAAATTCTTCCACTACCACGGGTGCCACACCATCCCAAAGTTCTTACCCATCTTAGCTTATGCCTGATAGCAAAGGATGTTCAATTTGTAGCTTCTGTGTGACTCTAGTAAAAAAAAATAATAACAATAATTTTAATAATAACTCACAAGTAGTTCACAGAAGTAAATAAAATTTCAGCACTTCCTATTGTGAAGCTCCTTGTGTCTGGTTGGGATGATGTGGCATGATACCACAGAAGTGAAACTGGGAAATGTGGAGACTGAGCTGTAGCTCTGGTTCTATCATTATCCAGTCAAAGTGGTCATGTTGCTCAAACTTCCAAAGCACCAATGCTTCACATACTGGTGGTGAACAAGTATTTGGAAGTTATATGGTTATTAAAATAGTAAATATGAAAACACTTCTTTATTGTCATTGTGGTTGGTGGTCATTGCAGTTTATTATCATGTGTTATATATCACTCTTGAAGACTAGATATAAATTGCACATAAATTTTGTCTATATTTCTGGCTTTGTTTCCCTCAGATTTTGAGCAACTCTTATCTTCTCACTGTGGATTATACCCAGTATATTACTAATAAAACTATGAAATTGCTAAATTACATCGTATATATTCTTTCTTATCACTGCTCGATGAAGGCAGTGACTTTGTTTTGTCCCTGCTATATCCCCACGTCCCAAAGCACTGTCTGGAATATGTTTGGGTCTCTTAAATCGTTTCTGAGTAAATGAGTGGCACAAATAATCTCATATGTTCCCTTACTTTGCATTATCAAATGGAGTATATAAAGCTCATTATAAATAAAATGACTTAAATGCGTAAAGCAAATACATAGGACTTCAAAGGAAATCTATTTTATCTAACTTTACTGAAATATAGTTCTACCCACAAATCCTTTAAAGGTCCATGGACACTTTTTTTAAAATAAAGACAATATAGGCAAAGGACACAGATAATTATAATTTGCAAAATTGTTTTGATAGGCTATATAATAAATGCAAGCTTTGTTTGATCTCTTAAAGTACTCCTTCCTCTGTATTTTTAAATAATATAAAAACAATGGATTTTCCCCCCTACTTTGGTAAAATTTCTTGTGGTTACAAGAAAAACAGATTTTAGTATACAAAAATAGTAGTTTCTGGGAAGACCACTGGAGATCTTATGTAATTCATAGGTGAGAATAAGAACAACAAAATCTACTCTGGGAACATCAGCTTTCTCCAGAGTAGAGCCTTAGATGGGAGTTTCCATCGTGCATACAAGTTTTAAAATACTAGGAGAAACCTGGCTAATGCAGCATGGATCACAGATGAATGCCTGTATTGGTTAGCCAGAGCCAAGAGTAGAATCATGTAATAGAGCTGTTAGCACTTTGGGCCACTGTTTGGTATAAGGGTGAGCTGGAATGACCCTAAGAGATGTCTATTATATAGATATATTAATATGACTGCAGAAAATGGTGTTTATTTTATACTTATTAACTTCTCAAGATAAAAAAAGTTTTACTCCAAACTGGAAGACAACTTGGTTCATTAATAATTACATCAACTATAATTATAATTTAAAATATCTACCAGACTACCAACTGGCATATTGTTAATTAGTTTAATATAATATAATGTAGCCAGTATAATGTAGTAGCAATATTGATAAGTGTTAGGAGAACAAGTTCTTGAGCTGGACTGATATAGCTCATTTCCCATTTCTACCATTTAACTATTTGTGGAAGTCTATTCAAATTACTCAATCTCTATCACTCATTTTTATTAACTATAAAAAGGAAGGGAACTGCTACAAAACAACAAGCCAGAATATCACTGGCATGCCACTATAAGCATTTAATCCTTGCTCAGGCATTTGGCTATAAGATGGAGTAGGTCTGATCCAGACTGATCTCAGCTGAACTTGGTTTCACATTGAATATGGGTCTAGATATGTACTACATTTCTCTCATCTTCCTTAGACCAGCAAATACTTGAGACATTTTTTTATCAAAATGAAAAGGTAGGATTACAAGGGAATGGGCTCAATGCTCAAGTATATTTCAGGACTCTTCTTTTGTGATGTCTGCTATTATTCTGTTTGCCAAAGAAGACACATTGCCAAGTCAAGTCAAAGCAGAAAGAGACATACACTTTCTCTGGAGGTATTATGAAGGAAGAGAAATCTAACATCACAAGCTAATTCCACTTAGAATGAAAATACCTGTTGCTGTGGGGATAGTAACATATTTGATTTCAGGGTGTTGTCCCAGACTTCTTGGATGATGGGACATGTTATGTAATTATATAGTTATAATTACATAATTATAATTATCTTTAAAAACTCCAAATATGCTTAATTCCAAAACACATCTGGCCTCCAGGAGACCATGGGACTGTAGACTATCCAGGAATTATAAATGCTATGAATGAAAATGAAGCATGTATAGATACAGAGATGAGGGCTGGTGGGGAAGAAGATAAGGGTTGAAGTGAGGGAGGGTAGGTAGCTAGAAGCCTCTCTGGGAGGCAACATTTGAGCTAATTTCAGAAGCTTGCCACAGATCTCTCAAAGAAAAGTAATGTTTTGGTCACTGGGAAAGATGTAACTTTCTGGGGAAGTGTTCAATTCTGAGAGAAGACAAAGTTCAAAGACCTAAACCAAGAGTGTGCTTAGCATGTTTAAGAAGAATATGAGGACTTCTAAGGCTGTGATTGGGAAGAGTGATTTAATAGGGAATGGGAAGAGTGATTTAATAGGTTGTCAGAGAGAAAACAAGAGTTCAGTCATCTCAGGCAAGGGTAAGGCCTTTGGATCTTATCATAAATGTTTAGGAAGTCTTTCAGGGAGTTGGAATAAGGGAGTGCCTTCAATATAATTTTCTTTTACAGACTATCTGTTGCTCCATAGATAATAATAACATATCATTCTTTGCTCTGTGTATAATGGATTATTGCAGTGGTATGAACTGGGAAAAATGAATGATCATTAGTCTGCATGAAATTCAAAAAGTTAATGGTGCTGTTCATAAGATACTTTTTATTAATGTCCTTAAATACAAATCTTAAAAAATACACAATAACAAGCTGTCTGTTCAACATTGGTAAATTTATGAGCAAGTGCTGTGCTATGAATTAGTAATCTAAATATTATTATACTATCATGTTTATTTTTTCTTGTTCTAAATTTTTATCCAAGCATTAGGGCTTAGAAATTAGTAGTCATGACAATGCTCTTTCCAATCTCCCTCATTCTTCCCAAAGATGCTTCTTTTTTCCTGCTGAGAGACAGCTAGGGGAAAGATCCCTTATCTTCGAATGGTAAGAAGTAGTTTCTCAGGCTGGCTCTGCCACTAACTCACTGTAACATTGGGTGAGTTATTTAACATCTCTGAATTTCAGTTTTCTTTAAGGGTAAAATATGAGAATTAAATCACCTGATTTATATAGCTCTTTTTTTTTTAACCTATAGTCATAGTTTAGTAAGTCATTTGTGTTGGAAACTAACATGATTCTAAGTGAGACTTTACAAAAATCTCAAATTTGGGGGCTGGTGATGTAGCTGAGTGGTAGAGCTCATGCCTAGCAGGCTCAAGACCCTGAGTTCAATCTCCAGACCAGGGACAATGGGGGAAGACCTCAGATTTTCCTTAAATATGAATCTTAAAAAATACACAATAACAAGCACTCTGTTCAACATTGGTAAATTTATGCTTGTTTCCTTTATAACAGGACCAAGAAAATAAATTCCAGAAACCAGGAGCACAGAATATTTTTCTTCATCAATCCATAGAACTCTGATACTTCTCTAATTCCATCAAACACAGGAATGACCACCTTGGCAGATGGCCGCAGAGGATGTCAACAATTTTTTGGAGGCAAGCAATGAACTATTTGTGCCATTGGTTTTCTGTTATTAATTATATGAGAACAAGTAGAATTACCTTGTGTTTTAATGGGGGAAAAAAGTTGTCTTTATCATAGAATTTTATATAAGCATAACTATTTCTTCTTTTTTTTCCTTTTTCTTTTTTTCTGTTTAGAACTGTTGCATGTCAAAAATTCTGTTAAGATGTGTTTTCCCTTACCTGCAGTATTATACAGAATAAGGCAACATTAAATTCCTAAGTACAAAATTCAGATTTAAATAACAGAAGTTATTTGAAAAGAGGGCTCTTTGTATCTACCTGGATACATATATCATGTAACTGCAAGCACTAAATATATTTGGAGATTAATTTCTACTTACTTTAGAATTATCCCAGTCGTTTGTGAATTTTTTTCTTTTTAGTTTAAATAATTCTGCATCTTTTCCTCCCTTATATTTATTCTAAAGTGATCCAAAATCTTGGGAAGCCATCCCTTTATGTCCCTCACAGATTTATATTTGTAAGAATTCTGCATTAAAAGATTTCACTGACCTTTTATTTAATTTCATGGCAGCCACTATTGCTTCTGGAAGAGTAGTTGGACAAGGATTATGGACCACAATGCCATCATCAAAATTGAAATTAATTACATTACCCTTTAAAGGAAAAATTTGCTTAGAAAGAAATTGACCATTCTTAAGAGGAAAAAAAAAAAATGTGTGTGTGTATGTGTGTGCGTGTGTGTGTGTGTGTGTGTGTGTGTAATCGGCAATCTCCATATTCATGAAAAATAGACATAAGTAGATGAAGATAAAATGAAATAAAAATAAATTCTAAAAATTTAACTATAAATACACTAAAATTGAATTTGTCAACAAATTTTATACAACCACAAAAACTAGATATACTCAGAACATTTTACATAGTGTTATTTCAACTTATAGGTCTAAAGTTATCCAGTAAATGTGTCTCTTTTTAAGTTGTACATAAAGGAATGCTTTCTGTAAGTAAAGGAGACCATAAATGTTTAAAAAGTCCAGAGAAAGCTTCAGAGTTTTCTTTCAGTAACTAGAATCAAAATTAATTCTTGCTTTTCTGTTGGGGGAAATTTCATCTAATTACATTCAATTTATTCTGCAACTTTTTGGACAGCAAATCCTGATTACCAGAGAAAAAACAGCTGTGTTGCCCTTGCCTCACAGTTATCACAATAGTATTATTAGGCAGTCACTGGGCCTTAAAAAACCATGAAGTGGTCATCCACTGGCTTCCTTCTGGCAGAGACACACCTGAGCCTTTCTGAACTACTGATGATATATGCCTTCCATTTGTAAGGATCTTCAAAAAAACAGATTCTACTGCTTCCTTCAGCAATCCAATTTAGTGTAACGACTCTCAAGAATAGGAGATTCTTTCTTTTAACCTTTTATCTACTTTCATTAAGTAACTATTTCTAAAACTTCTTTTCTCAGAATTATCCTAGTTTGATGTAACCACTTAAAAATTTTCACTTAAATATTTTTTTAAATACTAAAATTTGATCTTTTTTTTAGTTGTAGATGGACAGAATACCTTTATTTTATTTTTATGTGGTGCTGAGGATCCTTCCCAGTGCCTCACACATGCCAGGCGAGCATTCTTACCACTGAGCAATAGGCCCAACCCAACCATTCTTAATTAATAGAAATTATTCCTGTAAATCATGGTTCTCCACAAACAACCTACTATCAAATATCTTTCTCTAACATTTTCATATTTAATTCATCCACATATCATCTCATTTTCAGTTTTAGTTATTCTTTAGCCATTGCAGCTTATCTGTGTAAGATAGCTTTAAATTCTATTTCTTGCACATTATTAAGAATCCACCCCTTTGTTTATTAACTTCATTCTATTTATGACCATGTCATTAAAAAGCACAGATACTTATAATTCTGATCCAAAGTGCTATCTTATTTATTTCCCATAAATTCTAAAATTATTTTCAGGCTATAATAATAAAAACTTAGAAATTAGAAAGGAAATTAGAATATCACAGTTATGATTTATAAACCTGCAATCGAAGAACATGAATTTACAGAACAGATTAAGGCTGACTGACCAACTATGCGATTCACCAGCTGTATGACCTTGGTTAAATTATTGACTCTCTTTGACCCCCATTTTGTATATCTTTAAATATTGGATGCTAATAATAATGTAATGTTGAGTATTAAATAGGATAGTTAATATTCAGGTACCTAGCACTTGCCTAACATGTAATTCAATAAATAGGTGATATCATTATTCTACTTTTGAAAATGTTAAAAATAGGTTTCCTCATAGTAATCTCAACTCATAGTAATCTCAACTTTTATAAAAGAATAATGAATTTGTCCATTATTCATGTCAGATTCCTCTCTCTCTCTTTCTCTACACACACATACACACACACACACACACACACACACACACAGACAGACCTTTATTGTCCTGCTGCTAAATTTTATTCACATCAAAGTCTCCCAATAAGAACTTCATATTTAAAAATATGTAAGTGTGGGTCTGGGGATGTAGCTCAGTGGTAGAAAAGTTGCCTAAAACATGTGAGGGACTGGGTTTGATGCTCAGCACCACATAAAAATAAATAAATAAAATAAAAAAAGATATCATGTCTATGTACAACTAAAAAATTAAAAAAAAAAAATGTAAGTGTTCTGGGCACAGTATCACACTCCTATAATCCCAGCAACTCAGGAGGCTGAGGCAGGAGAATTACAATTTCAAGACCAGCCTCAGCAACTCAGCAAGACCCTGTCTCCAAATTAAAAAAAAAAAAAAAAATGGTCTGAGGATGTAGCTGATTTGTAAAGCATCCCTGGGTTCAGCCTCCAGTACTAAAAAAATTAAAATATAAGTGTACAAATGCATTTTATCCAGAAATCAGCATTAGAAAACATAACAGGCCTTATGGCACATGCCTCTAATTCCAGCTACTAGAGAAATTGAGGAAGGAGGATTACAAGTTAGAAGACAGCCTGGGCAATTTAGCAAGATTCTGTCTTGTCATAAAATTTTAACAAGGGCTGAAACAGAAGCTTACTGATATCGTATTTGCCTATTAAGGCCCTAAGTTGTGTCCCCAGCACCACACACGCACACACTGGTCATTCTTAAACTAAGCCTCATGAAAACTACATACATTTCAAATTTTGCAAGAAATTTTAGGTGTTTATGAGCTCACTGAAATTTTAACTTTATGTTGACCATAACTATTTGGAGAAATACTCTATTTATAGGGCAAAATGATTTGAAGAATCGTCTTCAGTAATTTGTTTTATATATACATACATATACATATATATATTAATCAGATGTTTATTTAATCTGAGTAACTGATTTGATTTGACAGTTTTGTTCTATTGATTTCTTTGGTCACTTTAGCAAATAACCACAAACTTGGTGACTTAAATTAACAAAAATTATTCTCTCATGGAGTCTACAAGTCCAAAATTAAGTTATCAATTAAACCATATTGTTTGAAACCAGGAGAGAAGAATTTTGTTCCATGTCTTTGGCTTGGCTTCTGGAGTTGGCAGGGCTTGGCGTTCCATTTCTGTTGTCTCTGCCTTCATCATCACATAGCTTCTCCCTGTGTATCTATGACTCTTTTCCTCTTCTTATAAGTACACAGTCACATTGAATTAAGGCTCACCCTTATTCAATATGACTTCATCATAACTTGATTACATTGGCATATATTGTTCAGTGTTTCCAAATAAGTTCACATTCATGGATACTGGGACTTAGGACTTGAACATACCTTTTGGGGTAACATAATTCAACTCATAACACTATCTTATATATATTTTCTCAATTTTAATTTCAAATAGGTTTAAGGAGGAAAATGAATTTTAAAAGAGAAATTTACTTCTGAATATTCAGTTTAGCCTCTAGAAGAAAGAGGCTGTTTCATTTATGAGACAACATGGTCCATGGGTAAATATACTTGTTTTGCTTATGAATATTTTTAGCACCATTTATTAAGCATGGTTTTTTAATAATTCCTATCTAAACACTATTAACTCTATTTTGTGTAATTATAAAGCCATAGTATCTTTTTTTTGTTTACCTGATAGAGTTCAAATAATAGACTTACAGAGATTTATGATCAAAGGCTAGCTATTACATATATAAAAAATGAGTTTCCTTAAAGACTTTAGAGAAAATACAGCATTTATATTTACAATTTTACTCATAGTTACATGTTGTAAGTAAACAAAGGTAACACTTCCTTTATTATAAACCAAGGCTACTTTTTGTTTTCATGAGTAAAAATTTCACTTTAACTTGAAATTGAGAAAAATTGTTGATGTTTCAAAATGAACAACTTTGTTAAGTAGATTCAACATTAATTCTACTGCATATTCTAGTAAAGATCATTCAACTGAAGTTTTTTTTCTAATATCTAACTCAATATGTGATATATAGGTCATTAGTACATTGTATCATTGTATATTATTTTTGGTCATATCTCATATAATTAGACAATTGTCACAGGTATTTAAGGCCATAAAACTTACACAGGGTGTGCACCCTTATTTCATCAATTTAAGAAAAGGATTTTATGTGCATTGTCTTTTCTTTGAGCTTCTGAAAGGAAAGGTATATAAAGCATTCTTGGATGAAATACATAAAATTTCTCAAACATACTTCTGTCACTAGGTAATACTTGTTTCAAAATACTCTTTGCATATAGTAAGTACTTAATAAATGCTTATGAATCAAAAGAAGGATATTATAATCAGCCCATTTGCTTGTAAATAGCATCCGAAAGGAGAACTCAAATAAGGCAATTCATTCATAAACCTTTCAGGTAAAATATTTTTCCTAAATTTGGTATAAAAAAACAGACAAGAACTAGAGAGCTTGCAGTTCTGGATAGTGGACATATCCTTTTTTATTTCCTAAAACTTTATTTCCTAAAACTTTCCTAAAGTACTAGTAACCTGTACGACTTTGCCGAGGGTTGAAATTTGCAGGGAGTGGGTAGGAGCCTATAGAATGCATCACTGAATGATTCGTTGACTGTGTATTTCAGGAATATATAGTCAATACATAAGAAATATGAACTTAAGGAATAGAACTGATTTTCTAAATATTTCATTAAAGTACTAGAGCAATGGTTCTCTAATAGGAGTATGGTTCAGCATAACCTACAGAGCTTTTTAAAACCGTAGATGTTTTGTCTCTATTTTTGGTGTTTAAATTCAATTCTCCCATTTATAGGCTATGTGACTTAGTATTATTTAATCAAAATAAAGGAATCAAAACCTTTGAAAAGTGGGGATGACACAATTTTGGACTTTTAGATGATAAAGTACGTTGCAAAAACTGGAAATAAAATATATACTTAGTGATTGACTAATCTAATTAGGAGAAATTAAAATTAACAGTGAGGAATTTAAGTTAGTAGAGACCATATATAGTATGAAGTGGAGTAAATACTCTGTGTTACCAACAAAATAATAATAATAATAATAATAATAATAATAGCAGCAACAACTGGGGAAAGTATTAGAATTTGTACTTTTACACTCAAATGTCTACATTCCAACGCCAAGAGTTTCTTTGAAACTGGAATGGATTGATTTGTTTGGTAGATTTTTCATCAGTAGTTTTCCCAGTGAGACGGACTGTTTGTTAGGAGTATGACAGTTTTGGGTGTTGACTAGGGATAGGATGGGGTGGTTTATGGAATTGTATGGATTAGGAAATCTCTGGTTCCTTTCAACTCTAATATGCTGTGTGTGTATATAATTGACAGTCTTTCCTTTGTGTGTATCATTCATCTATATATTTTGCCAACTTCTATGTACTACGTATTTATGGATTTCAAAAAAATACAGAATGCATCAGACTTAATAATCCCTACAATATTATATCATGGAGGTACTTAAATGAAATAATCATATTTCATTTGTATATGTTGTTTATTTCTATAACCATTTAGAAACTGACTGAAATGTGTGAAACAGGAATGCTGAAATATTTGTTCCTATTCAGAAAGAAACATCTTGTGATTGTCAAAAATAAAAAAAGTGTCTTCTTGACCCTGAGACTTTGGAGGAAAAAACTTCCCGAGAACTCTGTGCAATACACAACATATTGTATAATTACAAAAGAATAAGACTCAAGTCCTTATGTTAATTACTGTCATACCTTGCATGATGGCTCCTTTACCAAACAGAATTGCTTTTGAGGCAACCATTATTTATTAATTAGATAGAATCTTAGGCAAGAGAGCCATATTTACTGTAAGAAAATTGCTTGTGGGTAGAGGGGAAAATCTTCATAAGAGAGGTGTAAGAGTGATGTACCTTGAAGGATGGGAGTCATTTGATTCCAGAGTCCCAGAAAGAGTTGAAGGGAAAGGAATTCCTAAAGGAAACACTACTTCTGACTTAAAAATAGTAAAATGAAAACAGCAATACTGGTTTCCTTCTTCCCACACCCATCCACCCCCCAGTGTGCTTCAAAAGCAATTTAAGGACAGGAAAATATGTCTACAAGTAAAACTGAGCTACTTTTATTTGCTTAACTTCCCTTACTACACAATTTTACTGCTTTTTGTTTTACTGGATTTTTAGTGAGTTGCTGCCTCCTGAAAACTGTTTTACCTCTATAATAAAATTCAACATATAGTACTGTCAGTGAGAGAAGGAAGGTGGGGTCACAGAACTGAAGAGACTTTGGTTCAATCAGCATATTACTGGTAGGGTTATATTAAGTTTTGCTTTTGGATTACAAAAGCAATACATTCGCATAGATTTTTAAATAAACAAATAACATGGAAATGTTTGAATTAAAAAGTAAAATTTATTTATTAATTTGTTTTTAGTTCACACAGATAACCTGTATTAACTTTTATTGTATCATTTTGGAAATCTATTCACATGCAAATGCATGTGTGCATATGCATAACAAATACACACCTGTATATACTTTTATATCATTTTTTACATGAATGCAGATAATCCACTGTTTTTTGCCACTGGATTTCTGCTCTTTGTCTCTTTGTTATTGATTTCTAAAAGCTCATGTTATACTAATAAAAAATGCCATTTTTCGTGTGTTTCAAATATTTTTCTGTAGTTTAATTACCAGTCAACTCAGTTTATGTTAGATTTTTATTTTCCATACTAAAATTTTACATTTTGGTTTAGGCAAATTATCAGTGTTTCTTTTATGGTTTCTGAAGCTTATGTTCAATATTATAAAATATGTAACACCATTTTTATTCTACCCTTATGGCTTAATTTTTTATGTTTCAAATTTCAAATTATCTAAAATTCTTAGTGTCTCAGCAACTTTTATTGAATAATCTGTCTTCAACTGATTGAAAATGAAGGTTTATCATATTAAAATCCTATGTATATTCAAGTATATTTCAGAATCCTCCCAAGATACATTTTGTTTGTCTATTCCTTCCTGGGACTAAACTCTTTAATTTCTGTACCTTTGCAATATTTTTAATATCTGACAAGATTGATCTGTTCTTTCTTCTTTTTAGTCCTCCTGTAAAAAAAACATTTTAGATCATTGCATATTTCTTACCAGATTGAATTTAGAATCATCTTTCAAGTTCTTAAAAAAATTCTGTTGTCATTATGATTGGAATTTTATTAAAATAATAGATTAATTTCGGCAGAACCAACAATCGTAGAATACTGTTTTTATCTATCTTAAAACACTGTATATTTCCTATATATACATATATATATATGGTTTGCTAACTTAGAATTACATTATCTTTATGTTTTTTATTATAGTTTTTATTTTCTAACTTATTAATTGATATAAATGGCTTATATCAATTTCCATATACCAATTTTATAGTTTATCACCTTTCTAAATTCTTTTTTTTCTTAATTTCATTATAGATTTTCTTAGCTTTCTCGGATATACATTGATGTCATCATAGAAGTAAGAATAAAATTGCCTCTTTCTTGCTAATATCTATATCTTCAACTTTCTCTTACCTAAATAGCTAGTATATGTAGAATAATATTACATGTAATCATGTTTACTTTTTTACATAAATATATTTCCCACTGCAGCTAGAATATATCACATTACAGCTCTCTTGCTCCAAATGAGGGATACGTGGGTATTTATAAATGATAAAATTCTAAAAAAGTGGAATAAGGCTTTAAGGATAATATGAATTATAGAACCAATTGCATGATAACTGAATTATACTGATGAGTAATTATACTGTCTTTTTTCAGATTACTTTTTATCCTTGGTTTTCAGCAATTTGACATTATGTGCCTAGATAAAGCTTCCTTTGTATATTTCCTACATGAGGCCTACTGAGCTTTTGGATCTGCAAATTCAATTTTTTTTAACCCAAATGTGAGGAAATTTGCTAAAATTCCTTCAAATGTTTCTCTTTCCCTATTCTCTTTCTCTTCTAGGACTTCAAATACATATATGATTGACTACCCTATATTATCCAATGGTTGTATGGGTCACTTAAAACCCTTTTATTTTTTTAAATATTTTTATAAATGTTCTTGAAAATTATTATTAACCTGAAGTTCACTAGATGGTTTCTCTGCTATCTTCAATTTGCTGCTACAACCATTCAATTAATTTTCATTTTGATATTATACCTTTCTAACTCTTTGGTTTTCACTTTGAAAAAAAGATCATAAAATATACATAAAATAAAATTTGCCATATTAATCACTTTAAAATACACTCGATTTTTTGGTGGTTGTTTCTGTTTCTCTACTGAAATTTCCTGTATTCATTATGATGATCTTTGCCTTTATAGTGTTTATACTAACTGCTTTAAAGTACTTGTATTGAGTTATCTTAGTGTCTTCTGTAAGCTGCTTTTTCTATAGATTTTTGAGTCATATTTTATTATTTCTTCACATCTCTAAAAAGTTTTTCTCATACAATGGACATAGATGAAATACTTTAGAGATTCAAGATTTTTGTTATCTTGTGCTGAAGAATATTGTCTTTTTCCTAACAATTAAGTCACATTTCCCTTTCTCTAGTGAAGTTTTATCTTGGTGAAACAGTTATGTTTTGGTTTCATCCTTAATCCTAGAGTGTCTCCCCTGGTACAGAAGTATTATCTTTACTCTTAAAATGTAGCCCTCTGGGTATTTCCATGGAAAGCCTGAGGTTTTACTAAGCTAGTTTAATTTGGTGGGATTCAAACTCCTAACTGTCTCATGTAATGGGCTGCAGCAAAAATCCCTATTTCAGCCTTTCAGAAATTATTACTTTGTGCAAGGTTCCTTCCCTATGAACTTACAGTTTAGGATTCAGCCTCCTTGGAATTTTATATGAAAATTTTGGAACTCTTCCTGTATTATTCCCCTTTCTGAGATCCCTTTCTCCACCCTTAATTTTCCACTTTCTTTCACTCCTGACTTCTGGTTTCCATCCAGTACCCAAAGCCTGAAAACTGTGGCATTCTGCTTCAGTTATACCTGCTCTTTTTCTACCACAGGGTAAAACCATGTAAATGTAGATTTTTGGCTAGTGATGTTCCTTTCTTTCAATAGTCAAATCCTCTTCTGTTTCTGCTTATTTGGGGTCACTCTCTAATTTGTCTTCAAATAGTTCTTTCTTGCTTGTTCATTTGAGTAGTTTCCACAGTTTCCATTTTAGCAATGGGAGGGTTAGTGTGGTTCAAATTATTCCACCATTACCAGAATCAGAATTCCTAGGTTTTCTACTTTTATATTTACTTGTTCACTTCATTATTTTCATTCAAGTATATCATTTCACTTCTTTTCATCATAGCCACTTAAACCTTGGTTTGATTCCTGACTCTGCTGTTTATTACTGTATTGCTTCAAATTTCTGATCATTAATGTCAGCATATATAAAGTAAAAATGAAGGAATTGGTTTTATATGTTAAATATGAAAATATATGTAAAGCCTGGACATAGGGTCTGGAACATAGTTGACATAAATGTTACTTCCTTTTATTGCCATGATTATTTTATAAGGTTGGAAGGTTATATATTACTATATGAGACACCCAAAATCTTACTCCTGGGTGCCAGTAGGACAGACTAATTAAATTAATTCTGTGAAATAAGTTTATGTCTCCCAGGAGTTCCAGTTTCAATACTATCCTATGTAAATACAGAGAAACTGCTTGATTGTAATTCAAAGAAGAAACAGCAAAACAAAGATTAACCATAGTCAGACTGCATGTGTTCTGAGCAATGTCCTTTCCTCTTCTGGTGTGCTTAAAACCCAGCCAGAACAAACTGCTGTAGCCTTCCCCTATCCCACGTACCCCACCAAAGAACAATGAATCTAAGGAAGTTTCTGATTTTAAACCCAGATGAGAATATTTAGTGAGAATACTCAGGCACAGTAAAATAAATAGCATTTGTGTATATAGTTAGTATAAAATATTATAAAAAAAATTACCACTATATAATGACCTATTTTAGTCTCAGAGTTTCCTCATGCTTAAAAAATGAATGATTTGTAGACTGGGCAAACATGTAATTTCAAAAATTGGTTATTGAATGGGATTTTCTATGAATAGTTAACATCAATGTCTGACCTATCTGCTAAAATGATGTTATGGATCTGTGTGTCTGTGTTATTTTGTTTTATATTTAAGTAATATGTAGGATTTTGTGTGTGATTTCAAACATGTTATGCTTTAGTGAAAGCAATTTAATGCTGAAGATAAAGGGTAAACTGACTGATGTTGCATTAACTCTTTGTAAGCACTCTTACAATTGCTATTCACATTTATGGCTGTTTAAATAGAAACCCATTAATCATGTAAACTTAGGTCTAGATTCTGATTTCTAATGCATAGCATGAATTGCCACATATCCTTTTCCACCAAAAAGAAAAAAGAAACAAAAATGCTCGGTAGCATCTGAGATTAAAATCTGTCCTTTCAGATTGATTTTATTTTTACGTAAGAAAACTGCAGTGTCAGATGAGGAAATAAAATAATTTCTATCAGGATGAGGTTTCTTTTTTTATATATAATTTTAACAGAATCAAGTGTTCATATATTTCTGTAATATAATAGCATTTCTAGAATTATTATTTCACTTTTTGAAATGAAATATTTTTATCTTTGTGCAGTCACATACACTAACATAAATCTTCGGAGAAGGCCCCATTGTAAAAAGAACATTTCCTAAGTTATGATATATGAAAAGCAAGCGAAGCATATTTACAAGAAACATGAAACTGATCAGAATAGATTTTATATTTGTTTCCACAAAAATTTTAAAAATTTATTAAAATTTACCAATAAAATAAAATATTTAAAATAATAAAGCTATATCCTGCTTTTGGCATTTATGCAAGTCTTTTTCTTCATTATAATCAATAGTACTTGAGATAAAAAATTTTGTTTAAATTCTTTTCCAGCTAAGGAAAATGGGTTCAATTATGCATACTGTTAATTTTTACAGCAATTTTTATTAACCCGTTGTGTCCCATTTTCAAATTTTATAGGTTTTGATAGATGTCCTATATATGGGATGATGGAACGTCATGGATTAAGAATTTGTTATGAGCAAAGAACCAGTCTAGGCATTTTTAGGGATACAAAAAGATGTATCTTGTACCACCCTGCCTTAAAGATAGTTTAGTAGTTTAGATAAACAAAAGGCCATATACAGCCATGTGCAGGGTAGAGAGAAACTTTTCAGAGTAGTTCTCAACACTAAGATTACAGAGAAGAACATTTCTATGTGCCACTTTTAAATTTTATGTCAGAATTGCAGGTAACGTTTAAGAGAGCCTACCTTAGTGCCTGGAGCCTAATAGGTGCCCAATAAATGTTGAAATAATGGATATTCTCTCATGCCTGGCTTTGGAGGGAAGGTAAACGTACTGAGTTCATGTATATGTATTAACTCTCTGGGTATACCTATTATTTCAGAATTACACTGATTTTATCTGACCGTAGGCTAATTTTCTTTAAACTCTGATTTCTTCATCTGTTAAATGTGGTAATATTGCGTATCTCATTAGTTTCATGTGAAGAGTGAATGAGATAATGTATGTAAAACCTTATAATGTAGTGTCTATAATAGTTTAGGTCAGAAAACTTGGTTACAATTACTAATTTCTGTTACTATTGCTTTTATAAAGAAAGGATGGATGGAAATACTCATTATAAAACATTAGTAATTAAACAATAACATTAACTTTGTATGTATATAAACAGCAGAATTTTTACACGAAATGGATAGCACCTCATTCAATCTGTATTATTTGATTTTTTAAAAATTAAGGAAACAATGGGTCATGAGTTACGAATAAACTTTAATTCATTATTTAACTTTGTATTTGAGCATTTTGTCTTTGAAAATTGAAAGCTCAAACTGTTCAAAGTACTCAGGAATTATTATTTACTCTTTTATTCGTTTATTTATACATTGTACAAATACTTATTGAAATCTGCTATTTGCTAGGTATTGTGGTAGGCACTGATGATATAATGGTGAAAACTTTGCCATCGAGAAGTTTACATTTGGTTGGCATTATTTCATTATTAATAGTCCTGGATTTGCAGTTCCAGCCATTTAGAGGTAGCTCAGAGGTAGTTGACCAACAGTGACTTAAACACTGTGCTTGAGATTCAGGGAATAGATGTATTAACAAATGAAAGTTCCTTGGTATGACTCCATGAATCATAACCAGGCCATACAACAAGCTTAGAAAGCTACATAGCCCACATTCCTGAAAGTTGTAAGCACTCTTTTGTCATCTTCAAGGAAAATAAATGTTAGAACATGGTTTATCAAACTATGAGGGTCTAGGAATATGTGAATAACAAAAATTAGGTCAGGAAGGTACAAGGTCACAATTGAATCTAACTCACTTTTATTCCACTCTAAGTAAGAGTAATTAAATTTCTCCTAATCTTTTGGGTATTAGAAAACCTTGGGCTTTAGTCTGGCAACTAGGTTCTTTTCAGAACTTCTCTTTCCCCCTGTTAATCACCTAATATCTAATATTGGGAAAGAACTTTATTGGAGAACATTCCACTAAACCTCAGAAAAGGCCATATAGGTCCTTGTTTTCTCTACTTTTCAAATTATTGTTTGCATGAAAAAGAACAGTTATGTCTTTGTTTTCTAATTGACATGTAATACATGTATATAATAATGGAGTACTGTGTGATGTTTTAATACATGTGTACGTAATGTAATAATAAAATTAGGATAATTAAAATGCCTATCACCTCAAACATTTATTTCTTTATGGTAGGAACATTCAAAATCCTCTCTTCGAACTCTTTTGAAATACACTATACATAATTGTTAACTTTGTTACCCTTCTGTGTAAGGGAACACCAGAACTTACTCCTTCTATATGACCATAATTTTGTGATTATCTACTAATTTCTCTTCATCCCTCCATGCGCAGACTCTTGTAGCGACTGTTCAACTCTATATTTCTATGAATTTGACTTTTCAATGTTCCACCTGGAGAGACAATACACTATTTATCTTTCGTTTCTGATTTTTTTATTTAACATTTCTGTTTAATTCTAATTTAACATAATGTCCTCCAAGATCACCCATGCTGTCAAATGACAGGATTTCATCTTTTTATGACTGACTAGTGTTCCACTGTGTATATATAAAACATTTTTATCAGTTAATCACTAATGGACACTTGTCATTTCCATGCCCTGAATATTGTGACTAGTATTTCAATAAACATGGGAAATACAGATGTCTCTGACATAATGATATATTTTCTTTAATTTTGCACTTGGTATTAGGGTTGCTGGACCATAAGGTAGTTTTATTTTTAATGTTTTTGGAGAGATCTACATATTTTTTACTATAATGACTACACTGATTCACATTCCCAACAACAGCATATAGGGGAAGGTTTTCTTTTCTCCACATCCTTGCCAGTGCTTGTTATCTTTTGTCTTTTAGATAGCAGCCATTTTAACTTGTGTAAGGTGATATGTCACCGTGGTTTGATTATTTTTTGTTTTGTTTTGTTTTTTTTTTGATGATTAGTGATGTTGCGTATTTTTCATATACCTGTTGTGTATTTACAAATCTTCTTTTGAGAATTGTCTTTGCCATTTTAAAATCAGATGACGACGATGATGATGATGATGATGATGATTTTGCTGTTGTCTGAGTTTCTTATATATTCTAGATACTGACCCCATGTCAGATATATACTTTTAAAACATTTTCTCCCATTCAATAGATTGCCTCTTTATCCTACTGAATGCTTCATTTCCTGTATAAATATTTTTTTAGTTCAATATAATCCCATTTATCTATTTTTTGTTTTTGTTGCCTGTGATTTGAGGTCTTATTCAAAACAAGCCTTGCCCATTCCCATGTCATAAAGTGTTTTCTTTTAGTAGTTTTATTGTTTCAGACAAATTTTAAAGCCCTTTTGAATTGGTTTTTATATATGTTGAGAGAAAGAGATCTAGTTTTCATTCTTTTTCATGTGTATGTCCAGTTTTTACAGCACCATTTATGAAGAGGTTATCATTTCCCTATGTGTATTCTTCATGCCTGTGTCAAAAATCAGTTAGCTGTATATGCTTGGATTTTTTTCTGGTTTCTCTGTTCTGTCCTATTGGTCTATTTGTCTGTTTTTATGCCATTATCTCACTGTTTTAATTACTAAGTTTGTGCTATATTTTGACATCAATTAGTGTTATTACTTCAGCTTTGTTTTTGTGGTTAGAATTGCTTTGTCTGTTCAGTATTTTTTGTAGTTTGTAACAATTTTAGAATTGTCTTTTCTATTTTTGTGAAGACTGTCACCAGTCTTCTGCTGAATCTTCTGTTGAATCTATAGATCACTTTAAGTAGTATGAACATTTTTTTAAATTTTTCTAATTACTTATGACAGTTGAATGCATTCTGACACATCATACATAAATGGAGTATACCTTTTCATTCTTCTGGTCATGCATAATGTAAGATTATACTAGATGTGTGGTCATATATGCACATAGGGTATTAATGTCCAATTCATTCTAGTATCCTTCCCATCCCCTATGCCCTCCCCTCCCTTCACTCCTGTCTCTTCTCTAATTCAAAGTATCTGTATTCTTCCCTAGCCCCTCCCTTATTATGAATTAGCATCTGCATATCAAAGAAAACATTTGGTTTTGATTCTTTAAGATTGGTTTATTTCTCTTAGCATTGATATTCTCTAGCTCCATCCATTTAATGACAAATGCCATTATTTCATTGTCTTAAAGGCTGAGAAATATTCTATTGTGTATGTATACCACATTTTCTCTATCCATTCATCTGTTGAAAGGCACCTAGGTTGGTTCCATAGTTTTGCTATTGTGAATTGAGATATTTTAAACATTGATGTGGCTGTGTCACTGTAGTATGCTGACTTTAAGTCTTTTGGGTATAAACTGAGGAGTGGGATACCTGAGACAAATGGTGGTTTCACTCCAAGTTTTCTGAGGAATCTCCATACTGCTTTCTACAGTGGTTGCACCAATTTGCAGTCCCACCAGCAATATATGAGTGTACCTTTATCCCCACATCCTCACCAACATTTATTATTGCTTTACTCTTAATAATTGCCATTCTGACTGGAGTTAGATGAATTCTTAGAGTAGTTTTTATTTGCATTTCTCTAATTACTAGAGATGTTGAACATTTTTTCATATATTTGTTGATCGATTATATTTCTTCTTGTGCACAGTGCTGTTCCTTTCCATAACCCATTTATTGATTGGGTTATTTGTGAAACCGGAGGTATCACAATACCAGACCTTAAACTGTACTACAAACCTATAGTAACAAAATGGCATGATATTGGCACCAAAATAGAAATGTAGACCAATGGTACAGAATAGAAGACACAGAGACAAACCCCATACTAGACAAAGATGCCAAAGACACAAAATGGTGCTGGGACACACAAATTGTGTGCTGGGAAAACTGGAAATCCATGTGTAGCAAAATGAAATTAAACCCCTGTCTCTCACCCTCTATGAAGCTCAACTCAAAGTGTATCAAGGACCTAGCCATTAGATCAGAGACCCTATGCCAAATAGAAGAAAAAACAAGCCCAAATTGTCACCATTTAGGCTTAGGAATAAACTTCCTTAACAAGGCTTCTAAAGCTCAAGAAGTAAAATCAAGAGTCAATAAATGGGAAGGATTAAAACTAAAAGTTTCTTCTTAGCAAAAGAAACAATAATGTGAAGAGATAGCCTACAGAATGGGATAAAATCTTTACCACATACACCTCAGGTATAGTATTAATCTCCAGAATATATAAAGAACTCAAAAAAAACAACACCAAACACACACACACACACACACACACACACACACACAAAAAAAAAAAAACACATAATCCAATTAACAAATGGGCTAAGGAACTGAATAGATACTTCATAGAAGAAGGTATGGACATTTTAACAATATTAATTTTTTCAGTCCATGATCATGAATCAAACTTTACATTTATTTTGCCTTCTTCAATTTGTAGTTTTTCAGTGTTGTTTAAATTTATTTGTGTGTGCGCGTGCATACGCATATACACGCATTTTATAAATGGAATTCTTTTCTTGATTTCTTTTTCTGATAACTTATTATTAATATATAGAAATGCTACTAATTTTTGTATGTTGATTTTTTATTGTGCATTTTAATTGAATTTATTAGTTTTTAAAATTTTTTGCTGGATTCTTTATGATTTTCTGTATAAAAGTTCATATTGTTTTCAAACAGGAACGTTTGACTTCCTCTTCATTTGTCATCTTTTCAAAAATATAGCTCTTCATTTCATAGATATTTTATTTTCCTGATCTCCATCATTAATTTCTCCTTACATCTTTATTTGCTTCTTTGTATTAATTTTGAGGATAATTCTTACTTTTATAGAGTTCCTGAGGTACAATGTCAGGTTGCTTAACATCATTTTGATGTAGGTGTTTATTGCTGTGAATTTCCCACTTTGTGCTGTTTTGCCTGTGTTAAATAGGTTTTGTTGTATTGTGTTTCCATTTTTGTTCGCCTCAAGAAATTTTTCATTTCCCTTTTAATTTTGTCATATATCCATTGTTTATTCAGGAGTGTCTTGTTTAATTTCTATGTATTTTTAAAATTCCTGAAGTTCTTTTTTGTTATTGATTTCTAGTTTTATACTCTTGTGGTCACAAAAGATAATTGATATGACTTACATCTTCTTAAACTTATTAAGACTTGTTTTGGGGCCTAATCTACAATGTATCCCAGAGAATGAGTTGAGAAGAATATGTGATCTGCATTAGTTAGATGGAATATTCTGAGACAGAACTATTTTTAGAGAAAGAGCAAGCAAAACAAAAATGTGAAGTTTTGTTTCAAGTGTAAGTTCTTACCAATAGGGAATTTAGGCAAGTATACTTGACCCTTTTGCACAACTGTAAAATATAGATGATGAAATTCACATAATTATTAGGTGATTCAGATTTTAAAATAATAACAAAGCCTTAGAAAGTATGAGATTTGCTTTAGGTAGGTGTTGTTTTTATTGGGAAGAAGAGATAATATTTATTCCAACTGCTTTTCCTTTTAAAGTTTTGTTTTTGTTTAGCAACTACTTTTAATTAAGCATTTATAAGAAAACCTCTTTTAAATGGAGTTGTGGCTCAGTGGTAGAGCACTTGCCTAGCATGTATGAGGCACATACATGGGTTTAATTCTTAGCACCACGTATAAATAAATTAATAAAATAAAGGTCCACCAGTATCTAAAAAAAATTTAAAAAATAAAAACCTCTTGGGCTGGGATTGTGGCTCACAAGTAGAGTGCTTGCCTAGCGCGGGCAGGACCCAAGTTCGATCCTCAACACCACATAAAATTAAAAGGCATTGTGTTGTGTCCATCTACACCTAAAAATATAAATAAATATTTTTTAAAAAATAAAAACCTCTTAATAAGTTACTATATCTAATAAGCTAGAATAGAATGGTAAGTTTATTCAATTAAAATACTTCTTGGTTGTGATTCTTGGAGAGTTGTCAGGGATTAATGATTAAGGAATGTTGAGTGTGAAACATACAGGGAGCTCAGGGATCACTCCAAAGCTTTTTGTTTGACTGACTAAATGAGAAGTTGTTAGCTGACAAAAAAATACAAGCAGGAGGAAATATTTAGGGGAAACTGATGTGTTTTCTTTCTCTTAATTTTATGTTGAAATACACCCTGAAGGAATCCAAATGAAGATATCTAGAAGGCAGGGAAATTTTGAATGGAGCTCGGAAGAAAGATCTGAACTGGCAAATGGAGAGAAGAACTAAGCAGGGCAACATAGAATTACCAAGCATTTAGCCAATCCTTAAAAAACAAATGCCAAATGTCTTCTTTGATATAATGAGAGCAACTAAGAAGAGAGCTGGGAGGAAGAGCAGGAGGAAAAGATTAACATTAAACAGAGACATGAGGTGGGAGGGAAAGAGAGAGAAAAGGGAAATTGCATGGAAATGGAAGGAGACCCTCATTGTTATACAAAATTACATATAAGAGGTTGTGAGAGGAATGGGAAAAAAAAAAACAAGGAGAGAAATGAATTACAGTAGATGGGGTAGAGAGAGAAGATGGGAGGGGAGGGGAGGGGGGATAGTAGAGGATAGGAAAGGCAGCAGAATACAACAGTTACTAGTATGGCATTATGTAAAAATGTGGATGTGTAACCGATGTGATTCTGCAATCTGTGTTTGGGGTAAAAATGGGAGTTCATAACCCACTTGAATCTAATGTGTGAAATATGATATGTCAAGAGCTTTGTAATTTTTTTGAACAACCAATAAAAAATAATTAAATTTAAAAAAAATAAAGACATAATTGAAATTTTAGATTAAAATATATCATGGCGGCTGGGTACAGAGGCACACACCTGTAATCCCAGCATCTCTGCAGATTAAGACTGGAGGATCACAAGTTCAAAGCCAGCCTTAGCAAAAGCAAGGTACTAAGCAACTCAGTAAGACCCTGTCTCTAAATAAAATACAAAATAGGGCTAGGTGTGTGGCTCAGTGGTCAAGTGCACCTGAGTTCAAACCCTGGTACCAAAAAAATAATAATAATAAAACATGTATATATCATGCACAAATCCATACAATTGTGCATGGGGAGGGAATAGCAGGGAAGGGAAAGGGAGACAGAAAGGAGAAATCATCTTGGAAGGGCCAGAGGGTGGGGATGAACACTTAAAATAATAAATCTTTCCCCATTAGTCTATTAAGTTTTAGGGTCAAGTTTTGTGCTATTTTATATATTGGGAAAAGGAGAAATTGGAAAAGGCCAAAAAAGGTAGATTGACTCATATTGGGAGGTTATGGGCAAAAAATAATTCATAAAGATTGGAGAAGGAAATAAATTAATTAGAGAACAAAGTCATATTGGGTGAAATTTTGAGAGTTTGAGGAAGTTTTAGGTATGTGAGAAGAGATAGTGGACAGCTGCCCTGCTTTGTGATTTAGGGAGAGGACAAAGGGGATTTTATCTTTTAATATGTGTTAGCAATGAAATCCTATATGCTGCTACTATGTGAGAATTCAGTGGTAATTTAACGTGATTTTTAACTTTTCAGTTCTTCATGAATATAGGCTGCTGTTTGTTTTTATCTGAACACAGCATTACAAGTCTGGTAAAGAGGCAGCTTGGCTTTATATGGGTTACTTCTAATTTCTAAAGCAGTACTCCAGCAACCTATTTATTTTGTTGAAGAAAGCAAACATGTAGATTTAATCATAGGAATTTGGCAGCCTGATGAGATAAAAAGAGTTGATGGTATTTTCCATTAGTATTCAAGATAACAAAGGTACTTATGAGTTCAAAGTGAAGATGTAAGAGAATCACCAAATTGGGAAATAGACATTTAGGAATTTGAGATCAACAGGGAATGTGTGAAAGTTTAACATCATATTGAATGTTTGAAATAACTTATAGATGAAGAAATTAAGGCTAAGAGAGGTTAGGTCTATTGTCCAGAGCCACACAATTAGAAAATATGACAGCTTGTATTCAAACCTGATTAGTGTGGGTTTAAAGGTAATTCTTTTTGTTTTGTTTTTAATATTTTTTAGTTCTAAATGGATATTTTATTTTATTTATTTATTTATATGCAGTGCTGAGCATCGAACCCAGGGCCTCACACATGGCAGGGAAGTGCTCTACCACTGAGCCACAACTCCAGCTCAAGGTCATTCTTTTTATAGTAAACATTTGAACTACCTAGAAAAAAGGGTCTATTTCTGAAATGCAAGAGTGTTGGTGATAATTAGTAGGCATTGTAGCCAGTCAGAATTCTTGATTTTAAACAATAGGAGCCAGTTCTGTCTAAAAGGGAAAATGGAAACATCATAGACTCTATAGAAAGTATAAGGAAGGTAAAGAACCAGGCTTAACAATAGAAACCAAAAAAGGCATAAGGCTTATCATGTCATTGTGTTCTGCTGCCTTGGACCCTTGTAGTAGTTTGATGTCTCAGTTTAATTGCAGCTTTCATGAGTAATCTCTAATAGTTTCTGTATGTCTGCTTCACTATTGTGGAAATCACAGTCCTGGGTGGAGTACTAGTTTGAATGGACCCATGTCACATGAGTCATTATTAGTATTAAAGAACCAGGAAACAGATTATCCTGGACTATCCCAACTTGTTTGGATATTTCACACAGTAAGAAATATACTTAGATACTGGGCAACATCAATATGTCCCTTATATACAAATTGTACTATGCATGCCCAGGAGTACATATGTACACACATGTGCGCACACAGAAACATACACACACAAAAGAATCTTTGCTTACTTTCCAGTACCAGAGATTTTTCATTAAACTGATAATACCATGGTGTTAGAATTCTCTTTTTTTAAATTTGTTTTGCTACAGAAAACAACGTTGATGGTGGAAAGGTCAAAAAGTACAAGTAAAGAAAAAGAAAAAAAAAAGACCTTAAAATCCTAATACCTGAATGATAAATAATAGGAACTTTTTGTGGGTGTTCTTCTAAGCTCAAAGTGAAATGATACTAAAGAGATATTAAAAAGGTATTTTGACCATCTTTTTAAAATTCACAATCTATCCTAAACATCTTTCTAGAGCAATTTAAAAGTATATACTCTTTGATTGTCTGCATATGTCATAATTTGTATAAAAATCTCAGATGATTGAGCACTTAGGTTGTTATAGGTTTTCATTTTTCATCATACATAATGATTTGTAAAAAAAAAATTGTCATGCATTTTCATATTATTGAATTACTTCAGAAAAATAAATTGCTAGAAATGTGCTTGCTTCATCAAAAGCTACAACATTTTAAAGGCTTTTTAGTTATTTTTAAATCACTCTTTAGAAAAATTATATTAATATATGTGTGTGTATGTGTGTGTGTGTGTACATTTCTTTTCCAAAATCTTATTATGGACATTTCAAGCTCTTTTGTTGCTAATTTGATAAATGAAAAGTGGGTTTTACTTCTTTGATTTATTCTACAGATTTGTTTGAGCCCATTTTATGCTCAACACAATTCTAATTTCTGTGGAGAATCAAACTGCTTGCTTTTGAGGAATTTATGTTCCAGATAAACTGGATAAAGCAAAATGAAAAAAGTGAGAAAAAGAACAGATATCTAAATATATTTCAAAAGAAAGTGAGGATTAAGAAGGTTATTAGATTAGGGTGTAGGAAGAGTAAAAACTTTCAACAAAAGAGGGAAGCTTTTGTTTTTCTTGATTTTAGTTTCCAAATCGAGCAAAGATAAAACAAGAAACAGATATTACAGACCAGTCTTACATGACAACTAATGCCGAAATTCTAATAAAATATTTGTAAACTAAGGTGTGTGTGTGCATGCATATTCACACACTGTCTCCTGACCACATAGGCTTTATTCTAGGAACCAAAGAGCTGTTTTTGTTTTTGGTTTTGTCTTAATTCAGTGTAACCTACCACACTGAACCAATTAAAGAAGAAAAAAACATGGTCACCTAATAGTTGCATTAAAATCATTCTATGAAAATCCACAATAATTATGAGAAAAACTCTTAGCAAATTTGGAATGGATTGAAAATTTCTTAATATAAAAAGGGAACTGCAGTTCATCTATTCCTCTTCCTGTGCTCCCACTCCCTATCCCACTGTGAATCAGCCTCCTTATATCAGAGAAAACATTTGGCATTTGTTTTGGGGGGATTGGCTAACTTCACTTAGCATGACATTCTCCAACTCCATCCATTTACATGCAAATACCATGATTTTATTCTCTTTTATTGCTGAGTAATATTCCATTGTGTACATATGCCATATTTTTTAATCTATTTATGTATTGAAGGGCATCTAGGTTGGTTCCACAGTTTAGCTATTGTGAATTGTGCTGCTATAAACATTGATGTGGCTGTGTCCCTGTAGTATTCTGTTTTTAAGTCCTTTGAGTATAGACCGAGGAGAGGGATAACTGGGACAAATGGTGTTTCCATTTCCAATTTTCCAAGAAATCTCCATACTGTTTTCCATATTGGCTACACCAATTTGCAATCCCACCAGCAGTGTATAAGTGTACCTTTTTCCCCACATCCTCGCCAACACTTATTGTTGTTTGTCTTCATAATAGCTGCCATTCTGACTAGAGTGAGATGAAATCTTAGAGTAGTTTTGATTTGAATTTCTCTAATTGCTAGTGATGATGAACATTTTTTCTTGTATTTGTTGATTGATTGTACATCATCTTCTGAGAAATGTCTTTTCAGCTCCTTAGCCCATTTTTTGATTGGGTTATTTATTTTTTTGGTCTTTATCTTTTTGAGTTCTTTATATACTGTAGTGGTTAGTGCTCTATCTGTGTGAGGGATAAAGATTTGCTCCCAAGATGTAGGTTCTCTATTCACCTCACAGATTGTTTCTTTTGCTAAGAAGAAACTTTTTAGTTTGATTCCATCCCATTTATTGATTCTTCCTTTTAATTCTTGTGCTATAGGAGTCTTATTAAGGAAGTTGGGGCCTAATCCCACATGATGGAGATTAGGGCCTACTTTTTCTCTGGTTGTATTCCTAAGTCTGTGATCCATTTTGAGTTGAGTTTTGTGTATGGTGAGAGATGGGGGTTTAATTTCATTTAGTTGCATATGGATTTCTAGTTTTTCCCTTCCAAGCCACCTCTTGGAGAATTTCTCATTCAGATATGTATGTATACACATACCCACACACATATATATATACATATTTACATACACACACTTACATGAAACATGCATGTTAATAAACTTTTTTTTCTTGTAAGTCTTTCTTTGGTTATAGGATTCCCAGCTGAGAATTCAGAACTGTAAAGGAACATTATTTTTATCTCTCTCTCTAGTTTCTAGTACCCTACATTAGTTCTTTCTTGAGTGATCAATAGTTTTCATGCCTGGATAAGAATAGAACCATCTGGAGAAACACTCAGACATATCTAAGATTAAATAATTCAGAATTCAAGGCAGAACCAGCAAGCCACCAGAGGCTGGGAGACAGTCCTGGGACAGAATTTTTAAAAAATAAAATAAAATAACTGCAATAAATAAAAAATAAATTTTAAAGATGGCAAATATCCCATTTTAAAGTGAAAAAAAAGAAAAGGCTGCCTGTTATCATTCCAGCTTTCTAACATTATTCTAACATTATTCTTATATAAAATGTCTGACAAGATTCAGAATTGTCATTATTTGCAGGTGTTACTATTGTTTGTCAAATTAATAGAAGATAAAGCAAGTTTGCTAGATTGAAAATCAACTTGTAAAATCAATAACTCTGCTACCTGCCAATTTTTTCTTTTAATCAATTTTTTTTAAAAAAAAGAAAAGGTATCCCATTAATTATAACAGAAATTAAAGTTTCAAGGATAAACATAAAAGGAATTTATGAACAATTTATCCAACAAAAGTTGTAAAACTTGGCTGAGTAACATTTAAAAATATACTAGCAAATAGATAAGTCTTGGTAAGACATGCAAAGCATACAAAAATTTAAATTCTCTTCCACATTAGTCTATAAATATAATGTTATCCTACTTTTTCAGGGGTATCTTTGTTTTGTTTTGTTGATTACTTAAAAATAAACAGATGAACAGATTCTTATTTTGTATCTACTAAATGTCAGACTTTAGAAGCTATATGGGTACTACAAAGAATGAAATAAGTTTCTTCAGGAATCATTCAAGCTATTTTAATATTTCTTTTGATTGCATGAAGAAAAATAAACATACAGGAAGCATCAGGCTAATGCCAATTTGGGATGTGTTGAAGGGTAGGATTTTTCAGGGAGGAGAAATACAGGCTCTGATGTCTATCCATTTAAAAAATTATTATAAACTAAAATATGATGATGCAGAAACCAGAATGATAAAAAAAAAAGAACAGAATAGAAAAACAGAAGCAGACCAAGGTATAGAAAATTGACAATATATTACAGGTGTCTTTTTAAATTAAATAGATAAAGCATGGATTATTCCCTAGAGTTGTAACTATTGAAATATAATTGAAATATACTTAGTACTCACAACTTAGTGTCAACCAAAATAAAAAGATCAGATAAATTAAAGATGTTGACCTTTTTGTACTTTTATTTTAAATTATGAAATATTTCAAATATAATGAAAAGTGCAGAACATTAGACTGCTTAGAGTTAGTCTTCTGTAACTCTTCTTTCCCATAATTTACCAATCTTGTGCTTCTTTATTCTACTTTTCAAAGACTTCTGCAAATTGGGCTATCAGGGGATGGGGATATAGCTCAGTTGGTAGAGTGCTGTACCAGGGATTGAACTCAGGAGCATTCAACCACTGACCCACATCTGCAGCCAGTTTTTGCATTCTATTCAGAGACAGGGTCTCACTGAGTTGCTTAGGCTGTTGCTGAAGCTGGCTTTGAACTCATGATCCTCCTGAGTCACTTGGATTACAGGCATGCACCATGGCGCCTGGCAAGTTACTTTTTTTTTTTAGTTGGACACAATACCTTTATTTTATTTATTTATATTTTTATGTGGTGCTGAGGATGGAACCCAGTGCCTCACATGTGCTAGGTGAACGCTCTACCACTGAGCCATGACCCCAGCCCCAGCGGCAAGTTACTTTTATATTCTATAAACATTCTCCTTGTTCTCAATGGCTGGCTTTGTTCCTTTTTATTCTCTTTCTTTTTCTTTGTATTGTGACAGATGTAATTTAGTAATCTGGGGATTATTGGCTCCTGTGTGCTTTTTAGTAGAATAATAGGAAAGCTCTGGGTTCTGTATAACTGAACAGACTAGTGTACTGGCCAGCCTTCCTTGCATGAAGTCTGTGTGAAGATAGCCATTGTGCTGGAACACCTAATAGTCCATTGATGGGGCACATTGCCTCTTCTAGCCATCTTGGTTCCCACCAGAAAACTATGTTCAATTTCTTTAGAGAACAAACCTCTGTTTTCTACCTCTTCAAGTACATTGGAGGTTGCTTGTCTGCTCACCATTCTGCGGTAACAAGTATTTGGGAAATCCACAACTTTTCTTTCTGACTTTCAATTATTACCCACTTTACAGTCCCACATGTCTCTACTGATGTACATAATGTTTCGTGTTTCTGATTCCCTGCCTTTCTAGGGTTTTCCAACATACTGACCTCCTCTCATCTGCCATCCCTTCCTCTACTACTCAGCTTTATCACTCACTGCTACTTGTAATTTCCTTCTTTCTGAAATCCTTAAACCCCCTATTCTGCTGATAAATAATTCCCTCACCTTTTGTCTTATTGTTTGTTTTTCCTTTAAAAAATATTTCTTTATTGCTATTTTAATGAGATCTCAAGAGAAGGAGATAGGAATAAGCTCAACTTATCATCTTATAGTAGAAACCTACCTTAAGAATTTTGACTTCCTTTATTGTTATTGTCTAAATATGGAGTCTATAATTGATGTTTTGATTTCTCCTTTGGAGAATAATTTTTTTAATCTCTAGGTAGTTTTATTTTTTCTCTTATCTTTACTGTAGTTTCTATTCTTATTACCCTGTGATTAGTGACTGGTCTATAATTATTTTTAAATGTTTAGTTGTAGATGGACACAATACCTTTATTTTATTTATTTATATGGTGCTGAGGATGGAACCTAGTGCCCCACTCTTGTGAGGCAAGCACTCTACCACTGAGCCACAACCCCAGCCCTGGCCTATAAATTTTAATTTGAGGAGTTCATTGAACTCCTTATAGTATGGAATATAATCAATTTTAGTCAACATTCCATAGACATTTGAAGAGAATTATGTTCTGTTACATACAAAGTTTTGTACATCTATTATATTGGTAATGTTTACTTCAGAATTCTTAACTTGTAAATGACTATGTGAGAAAAGTTATTTTTCCAAAACAGTTATTTCCATCTTCTCATGCTCTCCTTGAATTTCAAATAGCTTTTGTTTTATATTTAAGTGCTGTTTAGTTATAGTATAAAAATTCACAAAACATGTATTTTTATTATATATTTATACTTTTTAATCAGCTTAAAGTAATTCACTTTGCTTATGGATTTTGCTTTCATTTTCTATAAGTATGCTATTAATGTTGCCACTCTTGCTTTATTTTATAATTATTTTTATTGATGAAGAAAAGTTGTGTATATTTATGTTGTGCATCGTAATGTTTTGGAATTTGTATGCTTTTTGAAATGGCTAAATAAAGTTTAATTACATATGTGTTACCTCACATAATTAACCTTTTGTGTGTGTGTGTGTGTGTGTGTGTGTGTGTGTTAAGAACACTTAAAAGTCTACTTTCCTACCAATTTTCAATCATTTTTTCCTCTTGCTATATTTGCTAAAACCATCAATTTTTTTATCTTTTTTATTGTTCTAATTCTCATTTGAAAGTTTTACATATTTTTATTCTATGAGTGCTAGTTCTTCTTTCAGTGTCATGAATATAACCATGTAATTGTTTCCCATATGTACAATGATTTTACATCTCCCCATGCCTTTTTTGTTGTTCTTGAAATAATTTTGACTTTTAACTTTAGATTATATTAGCTATTTTTTTACACTAGGTAATGTTTGTCAAATAATTATTTTAATATATGTATATTGCCTTAGATACATAATAATTTAGGCAAAACACAAAAATGTACTGTGACTGGCCTATAAATTTTATTGCTGGTGCTTGCTTATAGATATTTTGCATTTCTTTAATATTTTTAACAAATGATGGTAAAGTTTCTGGGTCCTTATGACTGTGAAATACTTTTGTGTCTTTGAAAATGAATGATAAAGCTCTGCTGGGTTTAGAATTCTTTTTTTAAAATTTTTTATTTGTTCTTTTTAATTATACATGACAGTAGAATGTATTTTAACATATCATATACATAGATACAACTTCCCATTCTTGTGGTTGTACATGATATGGAGTTACACTGGTTGTGTATTCATATATAAATACAGGAAAGTTATGTTCAATTCAGTCTACTGTCTTTCCCATTCCTCAATCTTTCTCCTCCTTTCCTTCCCCCACTCTTCCCTATTCAATCCAGTGAACCTCCACTTGTACAACCCTCACCTATTTTGTGTTAGCATCCTCAAATTAGAGAAAACATATAGCCTTTGTTTTTTTTGTTGTTGTTGTTTGTTTGTTTGTTTGTTTGGAATTGGCTTATTTCACTTAGCATGATAGTCTTCAGGTTCCATTCATTTGCTGGCAAATGCCATAATTTCATTCTATATCTTATCTTTATATAGTTGTATAAAACAAGTTTGAAGTCAACTTTTTTTTGTTTGTTTGTTTACATGATATTTTTTCTGCTGAGACCCATATTGGATTTTGTTTTTCCTTTATTCTTCAAGTGTCACTAGGCTAGTTTAGAGTTTTGTTTTGTTTTGTTTTGTTTCCTGGCTACATTTAAGTAAGCTCTTTCATCTGAAAATATATTTTTCCTTCATTTCAGGAAAATTCCCAGTATTATTTCTTTGATTATTGCCTTCCTTCCATCTATTATCTTTTCCCTTACTCAAATATTTATTTATTATACCTCCTGGATTTGACTTCAGTATTAAAGGTCCTCTATACCAACAGAAACCATGGGATGTATATAGAGAGACTTATTTTAAGAATTGTTTCAAATGATAGTGATGTTGAAAGTTCTGATAAGAGTGATGTTGTGTTCTTGCATCTGGAGGCAGTCTTCAGATAGAATTTCTTCTCCACAGGGGATTCAGTTTTTTCTCTATGGTTCTTCAAGTGATTGATTAGATGAAGCCTATACATATTAGGGGAGTAATATGCTTTACTCAAACTCTACTGATTTAAATGTTAATCATCTCTAAAAATTACTTTCACAGCAACATCTAGTCTAGTGTTTGACTAAAGAACTCTGTACCATAACCTAGGTAAACTGTCATCTGAAATTAACCGTTACAGACTATAAATAACTTTCTCTTTGCCCTTTATTTCTTCATTTTTTTAGTTTGAATTCCAGGAGAATTTCTCAAAACAGTCTTTATTAATGACTTATTTACGACCTGTAGCATTTGTTCCTATTTTAGATCTAGTAGTTGTATTTTTCATTTAAAATTAATATTTTCTGATTTCATGTTTTTTATATTTTTGAAGTATTTCATACGTTCTTAAAAATACATTTTAGTCTGAAATGTTTCTTGGATATTTATAATTTTTTATGAATAGTATAATTGGTATTATTATTCATCCTTCACCTAGGTTGATCACTTTTTAACATTTGCCACATTTGATTTATCTCTTGTCATACATATATGTGTGTGTGTGTGTGTGTGACCCTTATCATTACTTGACTACACCACTTGAGAGTTAATTGTAGACCTTAAGAACTTTTACTTAGGTACTTAAGCATGTTTCTCCTAAAAACAAAGAAATTGCTCTACATAATTTAAAATAGTTATCAAATTCAGATAATATAACATAATAAGGTCTTCAGTATACTGTCTGTATTTAAATATTACCAATTATTTGAATAATGTCTTTTTATAGCAACTTTTTCTCTTGTCTAGATTCCACTCAAGAACTGTGCAGTTTATCATGTCATATTTTTTAATGTAGTCTATTTTTCTGTGGTATTAGTGTTTCACAGAGAAGTATTTGATATTGTTCTACAGAATGGACCTCTTTTTAGACATGATGACTTTTCTTTATTTTCTCACCTTTAAAGAGTAGTTCTCTGTGTATCCAATATCTGGATTTAATAATTTTGGGTGAAGATTATATTATTTCTATAATTGAAAAAAAATGATACCCAGAAAAGAGAAAAAGAAATTGTCTTTTTCTGTATTTTTAATGTATTCGATTTAGGTACCTTTGGCTCTGTAACCTCAGAAAATAATTGTTTCTTCCTCTCTTCAACATTTTACTTAGAAAGTTTCAGTTGTCATTCACAGTATTTGTAGAGGATTATGTTAAGCACAGTTGAGAATACAAAGTAAGTGTAAGGTCAGGTTCAATGCACAATAATTATATTGGTAAATTAACTAAGGAACAATTATGAGAAATTTTAAGAGCTTATGGAAGTATTGGGTCCACAGTGGGAGGGTCTGCAGAGTCTCAGGACAAAGGGAAGGAGAGAACCATAATCCAAGATGCCACACATACTCATATACACAAGTAAATAATTCCTTTCCTCACCTCTAATCTTGTTCCCTCTCCAGAGGGAATCGCTGTGAATATTGTTTATAAGGACAAACATAAAAATAAACACTCAGGTTTCATGTGCAAAAACAACAACAAAACAAGCTTATGGACAGCCCAAAGCCCTAAGTCTAAAAAGAAGGATAAGATTTGGTAATGGAAAAAAACATGACTGATGAGAGTTCAAGATTTAAAATTTGGCATTTATATGACACTTTGATATATTTGTAGAAATTGTTCCTTTTCTTGAATTTTACCAAAGAAAGTCTTAAGCATAAACATAGTTAATACATCCTACATATAATACATCCATTCAGAATATCAGCTGTGTCCCAAAGTTTCTACTATTCTATGATTTTTATGTCTTCTTTAGCTATAATTGTATACCCTTTTTATTTGTAATATCTTTTGTTTGTACCTACTCCATTTAAGTTTTATATCATATGTGGCCTATTTGTCAGTCTTCTTATAACTGACATAATATATATGAGATTCATTCATCTCATTATGTGAATCAAAAGATCATTATAATCAGAAGTCTGGTTTATATGATTCTTATTCTTTGGTGCTTATCGGGATATTTGGAGGTTTACAAACGTGTATGATCAGTCACAGGAATGGTCCATGTAGGTGGTGCTTGAAAGGAATTCTCCAGTTTTTTATTATAGAAATCTAAATGTAGCTGATAGAAAATCTTATTGATTTTGTTGTTCAAAACAGTTGTTTTTACTAATTTATAACTGTATAATCTCTGTTTTTAATAAAGGTATATATGTGTGTATATTTGTGTAAATGTAAATCTCTTGCTGTATTTATGGATTTTTAAATTTATTTTGGTAATTTGTATGTTTTTCAGTGTACCAGTATTTTAAAATCTAGATCAACTGTTACTTGAAAATCTACTGTCGTCCCCACTTAAACTTATTTACCCTAAACTCTGTTGTTCTAATTTATTTTATTTGTTTGAAGCAGGGTTCTCCAGAGAGACAGAACAGAAAAAATAAATAGATATATGAAAAGATATTTATTTGGGGAATTGGCTCACTTGATTAAGGTGAATGGAGGCAGATTTATTTTTATGTATTTTTCTCTAGACTTGAAAATGGTGCTTTCAGTCTGCAGTATCACATTGATCTTTAGTACTGGACATATCTCAGATGTTATTTGTCCACACTGCTTATCTGATTCTCTCTTCTACATTCTACTTCTGAAATTTGTTTTGACATGAGCTGCTGATATTAACAGGGGTATGTCACTCTATCCTCAATTCCATTTAATTACTGTTTCAGTTTTCCTTTTTCTTTCTTTCTTTCTTTCTTTTTTTTTTTTTTTTGGTACCAGGAATTGAACCACAGCCCTTTATTATTTTTTAATTTTGAGTGTGTCTTCCTAAGTTGTTTAGAGCCTCCCTAAATTTCTGAGGCTGGCCTTGAACTTGCAATCCTATTGCCTCAGCATCATGAGCTGCTGATATTAACAGGCATATGTCGCTACCCTCAGTTCAGTCCTATTTTCTAGTTTACTGTCTTTTCTGCTATATCCCATTGGTGATTTATACTACTAGAGTTTTCTTTTTTAATTAATAGATTTTCATTTTCAAAAATGTGTGGTGTTTTTTTAAGTCTACATATCTTTCCAGTTGTTGTGGTTGTTGACTCTCTTGGTCTTACTTTTCTTCAAGTGCTCTTGAAATTCATTTATATTTTTTTTTCTGAAGGAAAATATTTGTTTCTCTGTCTTTGCTTATCCCAGTCATTGAGTCAGTGGGTAATGCACTGAGACCAGTTCAATTGTTTTGCCAGGTAGTTCTTTGTAGTCTGATGGCTAACAGATCTGGAGCATAGCAAGCTTACAGTGTAGCTTTGCTTACCACTTTGTGTTCTGTTATGTGGTGGTTTCTGTTTTTAGTACAGCTATATATTTTTCCTTTATTTCTTATTTTATTCTCTTACTTTATAATTCATCTTTTATTTTATCATATTGCTGAGTATTTGGAACAGAAGTCTCTAAAATATCTACTCCCTACAACATATTGATCAGAAGTTCTGTCGATATAGTTTTCACATAAAGATTTTGAAATTAAGATAGGAATCTTTTGTCAAACCATCATCTTTGACATATATAAGATTTGTATACTGCCTTATTTAATGCACAGATATGGTGCACCAAAACAAGAATATGAACACCAATTTATATTCTGGAGCATGACTTTGGGTCATATGGAATAAGTTCAAATCATGGCATTGACATTTGCTTCCTGTATGACTCAACCTTTCAAAGACTTCTCTTTACTAATCTGTGTTTATGATCTTGTCTCTACCTCAGAAATATTTAAAGGATTAAATTAGATAAAATATAAAGCATTAGCATAGTACCTGACTCAGTGAGCTTTCAAGGACTATCAGTCATAAATTGAACAGTTAATTTGCAGGATACACATAATTAGTATATGCCTATAATCATTGTTTTCTATAAAAATACATATAGTGTAAAGTTATAATTGTATTTTATGTGTGTACTCAACTATTGTGATACACTAATTTGTACTTTGAAGTAAAATATCATTGGGTTGTTAGCACATACACACTATATTCTATACATTATGTGTGATATCTTCAAAGGCAATTTTGACAAATATTTTTATTTTGCTGACTTCAAGGCTTAAACCCCTCATCAGATATAATGATCCCTAGTTATCTCTTTCTCAATCAGATATATGTCAGTCTTTGATTGTTATTGAAGCTATATAATAGCACAAAATCATTTGTGCCTAGAATCAGAACATTTGGTTTCCAGTCTGGCATTTGCCAATCTCTGGAAGTGGGATCTTATCCAATTACCTGATCTCTCTGAATGTCAGTTTCTTCATTTGTAAAAGAGATGATAATGCCCACATAGAGGAGCACAAAGATTCAATGAAACAAAGTATAAGAATGCAGTCAGAAAACTGCAACTCATTAACTGTATAAACTCTGATTGCCTGTCTTCATTACATCATCTTCACAGAGCTCATGTGAAAAAGCAGGCGACCCTGAGCCTTGGAAAGTTACTTTGCTCTCCAATCTATTTCACACTCTTTTTTTTAAATTGTAATTTGCTATAAATGACAACAGAATGCTTTACAATTCTTATTACACACATAGAGCACAATTTTTCATATCTCTGGTTGTATACAAAGTATATTCACACCATTCGTGTCTCTATACATGTACTTATATCCATCTCACTCTACCATCTTTTTTACCCCCAGGTCTCCTTCCTTTCCCTCCCACCCCTTTGCCCTATCTGGAGTTCGTCTATTCCTCCCATATTCCCACTCCCAACCCCACTATGAATCAGCCTCCTTATATCAGAGAAAACATTTAGCATTTGTTTTTTGGGGATTGGCTAACTTTATTTAGCCATCCATTTACCAGCAAATGCCATGATTTTATTCTCTTTTATTACTGAGTAATATTTCATTATGTATATATACCATATTTTCCTTATCCATTCATAAACTGAAGGGCATCTAGGTTGGTTCCACAGTTTAGCTATTGTGTACTGTGCTGCTATAAACACTGATGTGGCTATGTCCCTGAAGTATTCTGTTTTTAAGTCTTTTGGATATAGACTGAGGAGTGGGATAGCTGGGTCAAAAGGTGGTTTCATTCCCAGCTCTACATACTGCTTTCCATATTGGCTGCACAATTTGCAGTCCCATCAGCAGTGTATGAGTGTGCCTTTTTCCCCACATCCTCGCCAACACTTATTGTTGTTTGTATTCTTGATAGCTGCCATTCTGACTGGAGTGAGATGAAATCTTAGAGTAGTTTTGATTTGTATTTCTGTAATTGTTAGAGATGTTGAACATTTTTTCATATATTTGTTGGTTGATTCTTATATCATCTTCTGAGAGGTGTCTGTTCAGTTCCTTGGCTCATTTATTGATTGGGCTACTTATTCTGCACTTTTTGTAGTAAAGAGAAACTCTCAGTGAAAGTTTTATGGAGAATGTCTCTTAGGGGATGACAATGAAGTAGATATATATTATCTGTTATTTGTATCTGGTTCAAACACTGAGACCAAAGTATTAGAATCCTTTGTTCTGTGAGCCACATTATACAACATTTAATTTTTAGCAATTTGAAGCAGAAATATAAGAAACATCATTATAGTTCTGAAGTAAGCTGAGCAGGCATTTCTTTCCATTCAGATAAAATCATTCCATACCTTTAGTGGACTGGACTGAACAAATCTAAGGACTAAGCTGTTTATCTTTCGCTGGTGGCTGTATTTTAAGTCACAAGAAATGTGTGTACCCATTATAATTTTTCTCCATCTTCTCCATACTCAGATACAGCTGAAACTTCTCAAAGTGAAACACACTTTGTACTTGCTAGAGAACGACAGAATTTAAAGTAAAATTGCTGCTACTCTGAGCCAAGTAAAGAGTTAACACATAAATTTAGACACCTATTCAGGTCTTTTAACTCTTCTTAAATATTTTCTTACCTCTTATAATGGTTCAAAAATAAAAACAATATTAAGTGGTATATACTAACCGTTTTATTTCTACCCTTTTTCCATCTGTGCCAGTACCACCTCCTTTTCTAGTCATTGCTGTTTCAAGTCTTCCTGATGTTTGACAGACAGAAACAACAATATAAATACAAATACATTCTTTCCCCTTCTTACAAAACTGTGTTAGTCAGCTTTCTGTCACTGTGACAAAATACCTGAAAATATCAACTTAAAGGAGGAAGGACTATTTTGGCTCTTGGTTTCAATTCAAAGTCACTTTGACTCATTTTTTTGTGGTGAGGCATTCTCTCATGGCAGAGAGAATGTGGCAGAGCAGAGCTGCTCACCTCATGGTGGTCAAGAAATAGAGAAAGAGAGAGCTGCAGCCAGGAACAAAATACACGTCCAAAGCTATGCCCTCAGTGATCCCACTCTTTCAACTAGGCCCTACCTCTGAAGTTTCCATCACCTCCCAGTAATGTCCTCAGCTGGAGACCAAGCCTTCAAAACATGAGCCTTTGGGGGAATTCCACATCCAAACTACAACAATAAGAAGTGACACATACTATTTATATAATGCTTTGAATTTTTTTTTTTAACTGAACAGTTTGTATTAGAATTTGGGGTATTTTGTTGTGGTTTTAATTCTTTTTTTCAAGTTTTATTTTCTCTAATTAGTTATACATGAATATAGAAATTCATTTTGACACATCATACATAAACAGAGTATAACTTTTTATTCTTCTGATTGTACATGTTGTAAAATTACACCAGTCTTTTAGTCATTTATTCACATAGGGTAATAATGTCCAATTCATTCTACTATCCTTCCCCCATACTGCCTCCCCTCCCTTTACTCCCGTCTGTTTAATCCAAAGTACTGCTATTCTTCCTAAGACCTATCCCTTATTGTGAACTAGCTTCTGCATACCACAGAAAACATTTGGCCTTTGGTTTTTTAGGATGGGCTTATTTCATTTAGCATGATATTCTCAGCTCCATCCATTTACCAACAAATGACTTTATTTTATTTTTCATTAGGGCTAAATAATATTCCAATGTATATGTATACTACATTTTCTGTATCTATTCATCTGTTGAAGGACACTGGATTGGTTACAAAATTTAGCTGTCGTGAATTGAGCTGCTATAAATATTGATGTGAAAATCATAGCATTTTCAGGTAAATGGATGGAATTGGAGAATATAATGCTAAGTGATGTAAGCCAATCCCAAAAAACCAAAGGCCGAATGTTTTCTTCGATATGAGGATGCTGACTCATAATGGTGATGGAGGGGGAGCAAGGGAAGAGTGGAGGAACTTTAGATAGGGCAAAGGGGAGGGAGAGGAAGGTAGGGGGCAAAAGGGTAGGAATGATGGTGAAATGAGTTAGACATCATTATCCCCTAAGTACATGTATGAAGACACGAATGATGTGAAAATACTTTGTGTACAATCAGTGACTACAAAAATTGTTCTGTATATGTGTAATATGTAATGAATTGCATTCTGCCATTGTGTATAACAAATTAGACTAAATAAGTAATAATAGAAAATATTGATGTGGCTGTGTCACTGAAGTATGCTGACTTTAAGTCCTTTGGGTATAAACTGAGGAGTGGGATAACTGAGTCAAATGGTATTTCCGTTCCAAGTTTTCTGAGCAATCTTCATACTGCTTTCCAGAGTGGTTGCACCAATTTGCAGTTTCACCAGCAATGTATGAGTGTACCTTTTTCCCCACATGCTCACTGATGTTTATTGTTGCTTGTATTCTTGATAATTGTCATTCTGACTGGAATGAAATGAAATCTTAGTGTGGTTTTAATTTATGTTTTTCTAATTGCTAGAAGTGTTGAACATTTTTTCATATATTTGTTGATCAATTATATTTCTTCTTCTGCAAAGTGTCTATTCATTCCCTTAGCCCATTTATTGAGTTATTTGCTTTTTTGGTGTTCAGTTTTTTGAGTGTTTATACATCCTAGAGGTTAATTCTCTATCTGAGGTACACATTATAAAGATTTTCTACCATTCTGTAGGCTCTCCCTTCATGTTAATATTTCCTTTGTTGTTAAAAAAAATAGCTTTTTAATTTGATTCCAACCATTTATTGATTATTGATTTTGATTTTATTTCTTGTACACTTCCTTCTTAAGGAAGTCAGTTCCTAACCCAACACAATGGAGATTTGGGCCTATTTTTTTCTTCTATTTGGTGAAGGTCTATGTTCTAGTATGTACGTCTTTGATCCACTTTCAGTTGAGTTTTGTGCATGGTGAGAGAGATAGGGGCTTAATTTCATTTGTTAATTAATTAATTAATTTCATAAGCACCACTTATTTAAGAGGCTATCTTTTCTTCAATGTATGTTTATTGAAACTTTATCTAATATGGAATAACTGTATTTATGTGGGTTTATCTCTGGGTCTTCTATTCTGTACCATTGTTCTACATGTCTATTTTGGTGACAGTACCATGCTGTTTTTGTTACTACACCTCTGTAGTATAGTTTAAGGCCTGGTATTGTAATGCTTCCTGCTTTACTTTTCTTGCTAAGAATTGCTTTGGCTACTCTGGGTCTGTTATTTTTCCAAATGAATTTCATGATTGCTTTTTCTGTTTCAGTGAAGAATGTCATTGGGATTTTAAAAGGAATTGCAATAAATCCGTATAACACTTTTAGTAGTATGGCCATTTTGACAATGTTAATTCTGCCTATCCAAGAGCATAGAAGACCTGTCCACCTTCTGAGGTCTTCTTCAATTTCTTTTTTAGTATTTTTTAGTTTTCATTGTATAGCTCTTTCACCTTTTTTGTTAGATTGATTCCCAAGATTGTTTTTTTTTTTTTGTTTTTTGAGACTATTATGAATGGGGTAGGTTTCCTAATTTCTCGTTCAGTGGATTCATCACTGATGTATAGGAACATATATAATTTATGGGTGTTAATTTTATATCCTGCTACTTTGCTGAATTCATTTTTCAGTTCTATTTCTGGTGGAATTTTTTAGATCTTCTAAATATTAAATCATGTCGTTGGCAAATAATGATACTTTGAGTTCTTCTTTTCCTATATGTATTGCTTTAATTTCTTTCTTCTAATTGCTCTGGCTGGAGTTTCAAAGACGATGTTGAATAAAAGTGGTGGAAGAGCCAGGCATGATAGTACATGTCTGTAATCGCAGTGGCTGGGGCAGGGGAGGCTGAGGTAAGAGGATCGCAAGTTCAAAGCCAACCTCAGGAGTTTAGAGAGGCCTTAAGCAATTCAGTAAGACCCTGTCTCAAAGTAAAATACACAAAAGGGCTAGGTTATGACTCAGTGGTTGAGTGCCCAGGACCAAAAAAAAAAAAAGTGGTGGAAGAGGGCATCCTTGTGCTAATTCCAGTTCTTACAAGAAGTACTTTCACTTTTTCACCATGTAGAATGATGCTGGCCTTTAGTTTAGCATATATAGCTTTTACAATGTTTTGATATATTGCTGGTATCCCTAGTTTTTCTAATGATTTGAACATGAAGGGGTGCTGTATTTTGTCAAATGGTTTTTCTGCATCTACTGAGATGATTATATGCTTCTTGTCTTTAAGTCTATTGATGTGATGAATTATATTTATTGATTTACATATGTTGAACTAACTTTGAATCCCTGGGATGAACCCCACTTGATCATGGTGCATTATCTTTTTAATATGTTTTTGTATGTGATTTGCCAGAATTTTATTAAGAATTTTTGTGTCTGTGTTCGTCAGGGATAAAGTTTTCTTTCCTTGTTGTGTCTTTGCCTGGTTTTGGTATCAGGGTAATACTAGCTTCATAAAATGAGATTGGAAAGGTTCCCTCCTTTTCTGTATCATGGAAAAAATTGAAGAGTACTGATGTTAATTCTTCCTTGAAATTCTTATAGATCTCAGCTGAGAATCTGTCTGATCCCAGGCTTTTCTTAATTGTTAGGCTTTTGATGGCCTCTTCTATTTCATTTCTTGAAATTGATCTGTTTAAATTGTGCATGTCCTCCTGATTCAGTTTGGATAGGTCATATGTCTCTAGGAATTTGTTGATGTCTTCAAGATTTTCTATTTTTATTAGAGTATAAGTTTTTTTATACCTTTATTTTTGTTTATTTATTTTTATGTGGTGCTGAGGAATGAACCCAGGGCCTCACACGAGCTAGGCAAGCGTGCTACCGCTGAGTCACAACCCCAGCCCCTAGAGTATAAGTTTTCAAAGTAGTTTCTGATTATCTTCTATATTTCAGTAGTGTTCAACATAATATTTCCTTTTTCATCATAAATGTTAGTAGTTTCAGTTTTCTCTCTTGTTCTTTTCTTTCACATGGATAAGGTTTTACCAGTTTTATTTTTTCAAAGAACCAACTTTTTGTTTTGTCAATTTCTTGAATTGTTTCTTTTTAAATTTTGTCAATTTTTTGAATTTTTTTGTTTTGTCAGTTTTTTAATTCAATTTTATTGATTTCAGCTCTGATTTTAATTATTTCCTGTCTCCTACTGCTTTTGATGTTGATTTGTTCCTTTTCTCAGGCTTTGAGATGTTAGGTAATTTATTTGTTGATTTTCTATTCCTTTAATGAACAAGTTCAATGTAATGAACTTTCTTCTTAGTACTGCCTTCATAGTATCCCAGAGATTTTGATATGTTGTATTGCTATTCTCATTTACTTCCAAGTATTTTTTTATTTCATCCCTGATTTCTTCTGCTAAACATTCATCATTCAATAGTGTATTATTTAGTGTCCAGGTGTTAGAGTAGCTTCTGTTTTTTTATTTTAGCATTGATTTCCACTTTCATTCCATTATGGTCTGACAGAATACAGGATAGTATCTTTTTTCTTTTTGGTATCTGTTAAGAGTTCCTTTGTGGCATAAGATATGATCTGTTTTATTTTTTTAATTGCTTTTATTTTTTAAATACATGACAGTGGAATGCATCACAATTTTTATTACACATATAGAACGCAATTTTTCATATCTCTGTATATAAAGTATGTTCACACTAATTCATGTCTTTATACATGTACTTTGGATAATGATTTCCATCACATTCCACCATTATTGCTAATACTCTGCCCCTTCCTTTTCCCTCAAACCCCTCATATCAGAGAAAACATTCAGCATTTGTTTTTTTAGGATTGGCTAACTTCACTTAGCATTATCTTTTCCAAATGCATTTATTTACCTGCAAATGCCATGATTTTATTCTCTTTTATTGCTGAGTAATATTCCATTGTGTATATATGCCACATTTTTTTAATCCATTCATAAACTGAAGGGCATCTAGGTTGGTTCCACAGTTTAGCTATTGTGAACTGTGCTGCTATAAACATTTATGTGGTGCTGAGGATCATGTGTCCTTGTAGTATGTGTCCCTCTATGCCTTCTTCTATCTCAGTAACTCTTAAATTTGGTCCTTTTATGCTATCCCATATTTCTTGAATGTTCTGCTCATGGTTTCTTACCTTTTTCACTGTATATATTCTTTACAAAATTATTTATTTTGTCTGTATTGTCTGATGTCCTGTCTTCCAAGTGATCTACTCTGTTGGTGATGCTTTTATTGAGCTTTTAATTTGGTTTATTGTTTCTTTCATGTCAATGATTTCTGTGTAGTTTTTGTTGTTGTTGTTATTGTTTTAAGAACCTCTGCCTCCCTGTTGAGGTGATCTTTTGCTTCCCGTATTTGTTTATATAGCTCCTTATCAAAGTGATCTTTCACTACCTGTATTTGCTCTCTTATTCTTCCTTGAGTTCACAGATCATTTTAACCATGTATATCCTAAACTCTTTCTCTATGTTTTCTTCTGCTGTGGCTACTGATGATTCTAATGATGTGGTGTCTTCATTTGTTTGGGGCACTTTCTTCCCTTGTAAAGACATGTTGCTCATGTCCAGTACTGTGAGTCTAGATTGTCTGTTTTTACCCTGTAGGTTTGTAGTATTCTTATAGGGCTCAAAGACCTCTCCTTTGTGGGGAAGGACAATGTTAACAGATCCCAATATCAACAATATACCATCTATGAACTATTTGTGGTTATTAGGATGTTTACAGTTTAGTCTCAATGTACAGAAATGTTGGATTCAATTATTATCTAAAATATAATCAATAGTTTTATAAAAGGTTTACAGTTTCTAACGGTGGACAATAAACTGTGGTAGGGGCTTAGAACCATACGCTGAGAAGGTAGGTGTGAGGATATAGAGTTAATATAGCTTAGAAAGTGTGAAAGAGAAATCTAATGAAGAGGGTTAGTAGCAAGAGAATAACAGGAAGTAATTTAGGGTGGGCAAGTACATGGGATGACAGTAGAGTACATAGAACAAACACACATATGTATTTAGAAAAATACAGATGTTAAAACATTAAAATTTGGAGGGGGAAAGAAAAATGTAAGAAGAAAAAGGAAAAGAAAAAAGAAGGGTATATACAACACCTCTATATTATATTATTCAGATTACTCAATTCTCAAAGTTTTATTTCATGCAGAGTTCTTGGTTTCATATATGTTGGGGATGTGAGGGCCAGAGAATGGAGGGATAGAAGAGAAAAAAACAAACAAACAAAAACCTAAGAAACCAGGGTGTTAGCTACTTTTAGAGATCCATATCTTCCCTGCTTCTCTTCTCATCCAATAGGTGGGGTTGTCTGTTGTAAGCTGGTGTCTCTGCCCTCCAGATGATGGAAGTAATCAAAGTGGGAAGACTGGTCCTAGAGCAGGGCGCCTGGATGCGGGGATTGGCCTCCGCCAGTCCCTGCAGGGAGGCTGCACCTTGCGGGTCCCTTTTGGGGACTGCTCTATGATTTGAGTGTCTGGTACTATCTTCGTATCTTGCCTGGAGATTTTCCAGTTCCTGGTCTCTCTGTTAGGCTCCAAACTTTAGCCCCATCTCCCTTTCCTCTAGCAGTTCCCAACTGAGGAACCCCTCACCCCAGGGCTCCTGGTCGCACTGCACACCTGAGTTAGGCAGCTACTATGTTGGGTTACCGCTGCTGGGTCGGGGGGAAGGTTGGAAACCTGGTACCTGGTCACTGGAGATCTGATCTGGGAACTGCCCCCACCTAATATGGCGAGAATGTTGAGCAAGATGGAAGCAGTCTGCTTTCAATGCTGGGGTGTCTGGTGAGGTGGGGGGAGCCTGGTGAGGTGCGGGGATCTGGCAGTGGTGTTGTGCTGTGGGTTGGTAGCAGCTGAATGACCTGCATGGGAGCAGATCTAAGTCTTGGCAATCTGTAGATGTGTTGATACGTGATACTGCTTGTCACTCACCAAGCCTTGCGTGGGCTAGAACTTCGGGCTTCGGGTCCTGCTCCAATGCCAGGCATCCTACTCAAAAGCTGAGACCTGGAGCATTGCACTGGGTCACAGCACTGGTGATTTCTACAGAGAGCAGCTGTTTAGGGGTCCTCTAACACTGTCAGAGGTGTTGTATTGTGTCTAGGTGAAATCTGGATCACAGAGCAACACAGAATGCTGCCTCCCTCTGGCCTGCCATCTTGAGAAAAGCATGGTCTGTTTTAGAGAAGGATCCATATGCTACTGAGAAGAAAGTGCATTTGCTCATTTTGTTTTGTTTTGTTTTAATATTTTTAGACATTGATGGACCTTTTTTTATTCATTTATTTATATGTGGTGCTGAGAAATGAACCCAGTGCCTCACACATGCTAGGCAAATGCTCTACCACTGAGCCACCCCCCCAGCCCATTTGCTCATTTTGGATAAAATATTCTATATATGTCTGTTAAGTCTAAATTATTGATTGTATTATTTAGTTCTATAATTTTTTGTTTACTGGATAGATCCTTCAAACAAAAATTAAAGAGAGAGGCATGTTAATGTCACCCAGTATTATTGTGTTTGATTCTTAAAATTGAGAAGGGTTTGTTTGATGTACATAGAGGGTGCATTGTTTAGGGAATAAATATTTACAATTGTTTTTTCTTGTTGATGTATAATTCCTTCAAGCACTTGGAAATGTCCTTCTTTGTCCCTTCTGATTAACTTTGGCTTGAAGTCCACTTGATCTTATCTGAGGAAAGAAACGTCTGCTTGTTTGCAAGATCCATGTGAATGATGATTTTTTCCCATCCTTTTACCTTTGGTCTGTGGAAGTCTTGTCTATAAGAGTCTCTTGGAGACGGAATATTATTGGGTCTTATATTTCAATCCACTCTGCCAGTCTAATCCATTAATGTCCAAGGTTAATATGATTTGTATTTCCAGTCATTTGGGTTTATTTCTAGTTTTCAGTTTGAATTAGTTTCTCCTTTGAGTGACTATTCTTTTAGTGTAGTTCCTTCCTTTGCTGGTTTTCACTTTTTTTTAATTTTTTTTTCATCTTCATGGAATGTTTTGTTGAGAATGTTCTGTAGTGCAGGCTCTTCTAACTTGTTTATCATGGAAATTGTTTTATTTTATATTCTTATCTGAAGCTTAGTTTTGCTGGATATAGAATTCTTGGTTGGCATCTATTTTCTTTCAGAGCTTGTGTATATTATTCCAGGACCTCCTAGTCTGGGTTGAGAAATCAGCTGAGATCTAAACTGGTTTTCCCTATACATTATCTGATATTTTTCTCTCACAGCCTGTAAAATTCTATCCTTATTCTATATGTTAGGCATTTTCATAATAATGTGCTTTGCATGGGTCTGTTGTAAGTTTGTACGTTTGAGGTTGTGTAAGCCTCTTATATTTGATTTTCCATTTCATTTTTTAGGTTTGAGAAATTTTCTGATTTATTTTATTGAAAAGATTGTACTTTCCTTTGGTTTATATACTACTTTCATCTATTCCTATAAATCTTAAATTTGTTCTTTTCATGTTATCCCATAATTCTTGGAAGTTCTGTTCATGGTTTCTTAACATTGTCTCTCCATGGTCAACTTTATTTTCAAAATTTTGTATTTTGTCTTCATTGCCTGTGATTCTGTCTTCCAAGTGGTCTAGTCTGTTGGTAATACTTTCCATTAAATTTTTAATTTGGTTTATTCCTTCATTTCAAAGAGTTCTGCTTGATTTCTTGTCAGAATACCACTTTATTGAATTGATCTTTCACCTCCTGAAATTTGTCTCTGATTTCTTTCTTCACATTTTCCTTACGTCACAGATCTGATTAACTATGTATGTTGTAAACTTCTTTTCTGACATTTTCTTTTACTGTGTTGTCAGTGGAATATATTATTGGAGCATCTTGGTTTGTTTGGGGTACTTTGTTCCCTTGTTTGTTTCATGTTGTTTGTGTGTCTCCCCATCTAGCAGTGTGGATCTGAGGCTGTACAGATTCTACCCTGTACACTATAGTGTCCTTGAAGATTTCCAGTACTCACCTTTAAGGGGGAGACAAATAATAACAATACCCAATGCTAACAATATACAACCTTAAACCAAATAACTCCTATTAAGATGTCTACAGTTTTGTCACAATAAACAGAAATTATATGTTCATTTATTGTCTACAATATAAACAGTAAGATTGCGGAAGAGTTTACAGTGTCAAATGGTGGACAAAGACAGAACAGAAGTGATGTATAATGTGATGTTTATGAGAAAGGTAGAAGTCAAGAATTATAGGAAGAGTGAAAGAGGAATTAATAGCAATTGGCTGTTAGCAGAAGAAAAGAGAGAAAGAGAATCCAGGGATATAGATATATTGGATAAATAAGAAAAAAAGTAAAAATAAAAGAATACACAACAAAACTAATATACTATATTCAGACATCCCAGTCCTCAATAAACTGATGCATGTAAAATACTTGTTTCAGAAATGATAGAAATGTGAGTGGGGGAAAAAAAGGGAAAAATTGAACAATTGTTTCCATTGCAGTTCAGAAGTTTCTTAGCTTCCCTTCTCAGCAGTTAGTTGGGGCTGTCTGGAGTTTGATGCTAGCTCCATCCTCAGGATGGTTGGGGTTGCTAGAATGAAAGGGATAATCCTGGACACAACTTCTGGAGGTGTGCTGTAGGCTTAGGTATGCTCCAGTTCTCTTGGTCTGGAGATTGAAGTCAGCACATGGCCAAGGCCCAGCAATTGCCGGTCCACATTGGAAGACTACACCCTGGAATTTTCTTTGGGTTTCACTTGTGTGATATAGGAGCCTGTTCTTAACGCACTACTTCACTTTCAGACTCCACAATTCCTGGTCTCTGATTCAATCTCAAATTCCATCTCCTGACCTGGCTCTTTCGAATTCCTAGTCAGGTGCTTCTCTCCCCACTGATCCTGTAAGCAGCGAGATTGGAGCGGGAGGGGGAAGCCAGGTGGGTTTCCATGACTAGTATTCCCCAGTGTAAACCTCTGTCCATGCTTGATTTTTTCCTGATCACTTAGGACACTCTGTCACACAGCTTAGGTTTGCCCAGCTTATTTTTTGGGACAGACTCAGATCTGCCAGTAATTGACTACCCTAGCTGTTGGCCCCTACACCATGGCTGCAAAATTGTTCATTCTGCTGTCCTCTGCACACCGCCAAGACAGATGGTGGCTTCCCAGTCTTACATGGATACTGTAAATCACAGTGTTTTTTGAGCAGTGTCTCTCATCTCTAAGCTCTCTGTACCTCAATATGCCTCAGTCTTTCCAAGAATGGGGGTTCCTTAATTCCTTTATGCTTTACTACATTCACATAGGGACTATTGTGGCTTGTGCCTCCAGCTGCTGTCACAGCTATAGGGCTGGGGATCCCCCCTACCCCATTTTATTATACAGGATCTCCTGAGTCCCTTTTCTGTTTTGAGTGTCCTGTATTAAATTCCAACAATGTTCCCCCTAATTCTTGATCATTCACCCACAGAGCACCAGAGAAGCAACCCTTCTATTTTGCCATCTTCCTCCTTGCTCTGTTGTTTTAATTTCATTAAATAGTATCTTCATTCCTTTTGAGAGCTGAATTTCATTCTATTTGAAGTATATTCCATAATTTATTTAACCAGCTTCTCATGGAGTATTTGAGGTATTTTCAAACTCTTGCTGATATAAATAATGGGATAGCATGTATTCTCGAATATTGTCATTTTTAAAATGTGCTCAATAACTGTAAGATAAATTTTCAATAGTTGATTGCTGAATCAAAAAGTAAACTTTAAAAACTTTATTATTTCAATTACCTCAGAACAACAGAAAATGGGACCTTAGGGATCAAACCAGCAAGAGGTATGCAGTCAGGCCTGGGTTTAATCTGAACTTTAACACTCTCTTAGCACATGGCTTTAGGCAAGTCATTTCCCCTCTCACAGAGCCTCTGTGTCCTCTGTAAACATGAGACTAGTTACTATCTTAATTAAGTGATTATAAAATAATGTACGATAATGGATAGAAATTATCTCTACTGCTTACCTTTAAGGTACTGAGCTTATTAGCCTAAAAGTGTCCACAACTCTTATGCCTGCATGCTAGACTCATTTTCTCTTTTCTGCCTCTTTTTTTATCATACAGTAAAATTGGCTTTTTCTTTTAATGCATAATTCTATAAATTTTAATACATGCATTGATTTGTATCACTACCACCATTCTCAGGATATAAAATGGTTAATAAATGTATTTTGAATCTTGATAGGTATTGTCTAGTTAACTCTCCATAAACATTGTACTTGCACACTGCACTACCCGGAACAAAATATGAGTGACTTTTTCCTCACAGTCTTGGCAAAAGATAAGAGTTGATTATTTGTCTTCTATGTGTTTGTTGTTTTGCCATTCCCAGTGCAAAAACATGAGCAGTGGACTAGGGCTACAGCAGCTGTCTGGTCCTTCTTCTCTTGATTAAAGTTGCTTAAGCCTAAAATCTGAAGCTTAAAAAGAAAAATAAATTCTAAACGCAGGCTTCCTATTTTAATCACATTTTAAAGAAGCTACTTTCCCCATCTGCTCCTGGAAAAAATAAACAGCTTAACTTATAGCACTTTGTCATTCTGAATAACTAAAAGATAACTGAAGGAGAGCAGAAGTAGAGTCTCAATTGCAGTTGTGTACCTTTAAGATGATAACTGTTCTTTATTATGTTCACAAGTTCTTTTTATCATTTTTTTTATTATTATGTTAGTAATTTTCAAAAGCAGTATTTTATTTTTCCATATTTTATTATTTTTTCTAGATTATAGTTATACATATGGTGGTTTCATTGTTACATATTTGTGTATGCACACAATATAACTATATAATTTGGCCAACATCATTCCCCAATTAATTGTTCACAGATTCTGGTTTACATATATCTTTTTGTTTCTGTTCTGCTTATGCCTAATGTTAAAACATTTGGAAATAAAAGCTGATTACAAAGATCTTACAATTTTGAATTTCCATTTGTAAACTTACTGACAGAAAAGATAGTGGTAATGGGATTGATGTGAGAAAATTGGACTCAGATATTTGAAATATCTTCTGTCTGTACTATAAATGTAAATCATCTACACATAACCAAAACAACAGGCTTACAAACAAGTATCCTATGGGTCAGATTCAATTAACAGCCTGTTTATCATTGGCCTCACATATACTTCCAAAATTGGGAAGTATTACATTCAAATACAAATACCTGGCTTCTCTTGCATAAGAAGGATTCTGACCATAATTGCTTATATCATCACATCACAACTGTTGATTGAGGCATGTACTCTAATTTACTACATTTTTATACCTGACTACCACATTCATTTTTTTCTAGTTGTTCTTCAGAATATTATAAAATTTAGTTAAAGTTTTAATAAGTTTTAAGGTCAGCAAATACTTGTTTTTATTACCAGTATTTTCAGCTACACATATTATACTAAGCAATAATATTGACTAAATGTTTATTCTCACAATCATGAAATCTACCATTTGATTTAATGACTAGACTATTTAGCATAAAGCTTTTTTCCTCCTTTTTATGAACATAGGAGAAATGGGGTGAAGGGAATATATGAACATATATTTTCTCAATGATTCTTCTGCCTGATATATTGATTATTCCATATCTGTGTCATTTGACTTTATATATATATATATATATATTTAGTCACTAAAAACATTGCAGCAAATATAGTTATCATATTTCTTCTATATTTTGATCCTTGAGCTGATGAGCTAACTTAACATATAACTTCTCATTGATTTTAATCTTCTGGACTTTGTAGGCCCCTATTTACTTAGGTGAGTTTTAATCACTTAGTTGCCTACTCCCTACATTCTCTGCATTAAAATCTATCATGATATAAACAGAGATTGAAGATGAAGGACATTATTTACTTTTTTTTTAACACTCTAGAACAATGGAATTTATCTGGGTGATAAATTCTTTGCTTATGTGCACATTTAATTAAGATTTACATCTGAATTTTAAAAGAACTCACTGAATCTGGTTGTATTCATTGTTAAGACTCAAAATTTGTTTTATGACATTTCCTTTATCATTACTGTTACTATGTAAGAATAATTGGCTACCAGGACCAAGAATACACTAAATGAAACAGGAACCAAAGATTTATGGTATATAGTGAGGACATGAAAACAAGGAGGGAAGGTTTAGTGAGATTTTACTGTGAAAAGTATTGAGCCAATTGCTATATAAAAGCAAGTTATAATTTTAACTGAGGGACAAATGAAAATCAAAAAATAGCAATGACATTTTGATTTTCTCTTTTGTAATTTCTAACAAAGTTCTTCGTAACATAACATGACATCCTGCCCATAATGTTTAACTTTTAGCATGATTTTCAAGAGGTTCTTCATTTTGCAAGAATATTGAAAGTTTTTCAGTTTTCCTAAGGATCTCTCCAATCCTTTGATATTCACAATATTCTACATCATATATCCATTGAATTATAATTCTTGCTGATTTTTCTGTATTTCACTTTTTAGCTGGTCTTACTGGCTTTATGTGTGATTTAAGTAGTGTTCCACTAACACTTCCATTAATTCCATGAAATCCTGCATCCTTCCCCATATTGACTTAGGTTAACTTGTATTGTATTATTCAGAGCCATAAATACATCCGAAAAAAAGAGATACATTTATGCCCTTCAGAAATTGGGAAAACAGACCAACCAAATTTGTCATGAAGGGTAAGAACAGGCTTTTTAGTGCTGGGCAGAAAAGCATATACGAGTAGGGTCCAATTTGTGAGTGATCTGTACCTTAGTAGGTATTTTATACTGTGAGAACTTTTGACTGAGTACATTCAGACAACGAGACTCTCTGTCTTGTCTTTATAGTGTTCTGAGTATGAGAACTGTGACTTTCTGGGTGATAAATTCTGAAGATTTTCAAGTTTATTTTAATACCTTCCCCATCTTACATACACTCATCAACTATGACATTTATTTTAAAGTACTATAAAAGTGCATTTGTGTGGGAGAAAGAATGTATATAAACTTGACTCAATTGAAAAAAAGTGAAATGGTTTCTCAAAATAACAAGATAGAAATTCATAACATTAACTAAATTGAGCTGCCAGTATTGATAGTGATGTTTATTTAGCATGAATAATATTGTGCTATCCAAGAAAGATATTTTTCTATGCAATAAATATGAAACAAAAGAATCTAGTACCAGCTGACTCACCATTATGTTATAATAGATGCCATAGGCACAAGTATATACCAAGGAAAAGAAAGCCCTGGTGACAGGAGTAGGTGATCTTCAGGTGCAATTAACCACTCAATGCACAGATTAATTTAGTATAACCTATCACACAATAATTTGTTAGAAGTGAATCTTGAAGTAGAAATGATAAAAAAAAAAAAAGAACAGTAATCTTGCAGTGGGGGATACTGATGGTTTCTAAAGGTCAAATTTTATAAATACTAATTGAGTAACATAATTTTTAAAAGACTAATGTTATGCAAATGCTTTTTATAGACTTCCTATGTGTTTTTTAGGTTCTGAAATTAAAAAGGAACTCTCATCTTAATCTACAGTGATAGTGGGCGTGCGCTCATGCTCTCTCTCTCTCTCTCTCTCTCTCTCTCTCTCTCTCTCTCTCTTTCTTTGACTTCAATTGATACAAACTCATGCTTTTCCAGATTAAGAAAAATTAACTTGACTCCTATTTAATGTATAGTACATTTATCTCACAAAACTGTACAAAGCCTTCGTAGCAAATATTAATTATCGCCCCAAATTCTAAATGTATGAGTACTTCTTCCAACATAGGCTAAAAGTAAAATTTCAGGTTCATGTTTTAAAGGCTTTCTAAAACAATAATGCTTGTGAGAAAAATATTCATGAGGGCCTTAATGGACCTTCTTTCATTTTATCAGGACCAAGCCATTTGAATGACTGTTCATTTTCAGTATAGCAATCCTGACTCCTACCTCACCCATTATTCTTTTTTTTCTTTCTTATGAGACCAACCAGAATGGTCCCTCATCCATTTGACCTAATCACTGGTGCTGAGTCCTACCTTGTATTCTAAGTAGAGCACCAAAGTGAAGCTATATTTCTGTTTGAAATGATCTCTCATATGTTGTTTAATGTGACTGAAGTAGGTGGCTCAAACCCCTGTGGCACAAAACTTCAATTTCTTAAATCCAGTTTCCATCAGAGCCCTAATTAAGGCATTGTTGTTCATACTCTGCCCATACTAGTGTAGCTGGATCATGTCTTTTTCAAATATACATAACTACTTTATTCATATGGAATTCATATGTTGCATAATTTACTTTTTTCACACCTTTTGTAATTTAGACAGTCTTCATCACAATGTATTTTAGAATATTCTTCTCAGCCCGAAATATAACCTGGACTCATTAGCAATAATGGCTCATTTCCTTGCAAGTTTCATCCTATCTCTTCACCTCACCCTATGCAACTACTGGTATTTATATTTGAAGAGATTTGCCAATTCTGGATATTTCTTACAAATGGAATCATACAATTTGTGGTCTTTTGTGACTGGTTTCTTCCACTCAGTATAATATTTTTATTGTTCATACAATACTGTAGCGTTATCGGTATTTTATTCAATTTTATTGCCCAGTAATATCCTACATGTGTATACAACATTTGATCTACCCATTTCTTAACTAATGAACATTTCACTTTCTATATTTTAGCTATAGTGAATAATTATACTATGATTATTTGTGTACAGGTTTTTGTACAAAAATTTTTCATTGTTCTTTGTAACATAACTGGGCATGGTATTACTAAATGTTATATAAGGTTTGGATCTTAAATATCCCTCAGAGGCCTGTATGTTAAAATCTTGGTTGCCATCTTGTGGTGTTGTTGGGAGATTGTGGAACTGGAACCTTTAAGAGTAGGGCCTAGTGGAGGGAAGTTAGGTCATTAGAGACATGCCCTTGAAGAGCACATGGGGACCCGTTCCTTCCTGTCTCTTTGCTTCCAAGCTGCCATGGGGTACACAGACCTCCTACACCACACATGCCTTCCATGATGTATTATGCCACAACAGGCCCAAAATAAATGGGGCCAAATAATTGTGGACTTAAACCTCTGATACTATGAACCAAAATAAATCTTTTTTCCTTTATGTTGATGCTCTCAGGTATTTTGTCACAATGAAAGATAGCTGAATAGCATACTGAGTCATACAGTGACTCTGTATTTAACACCTGAGCAACTATTACACTATTTCCAAAAAGATTGTCCTGTTTTACAACCCTGTCAGGAGTGTATGAGGGTTTCAGTTTCTCCATCTTTGTCAATATTTGCCATTATATGTCTTAGTGAACTGGTACCAGGTTTCAAGAGTTCTTTATATTCTAAAAACAAGCTTATTTCAGGTATATGATTTGCAAATATTTTGTCCTATTCTGTGGAGTGTCTTTTCACTTTCTGTGTATTTCTTAAAACATAGTTTTTTATTTTGATGATGTAAAATTTATTGATTTTTTTTCCCTTTAAGATTTTCTCATTTCCATTGTGTGTATTTAGGACTATTATCTTTTTTGAGTATGTTAAGAGGAACAGGCTCAACTTCTTTTTTAAAAAACATGGGAATCCAGTTATCATACCACCGTTTGTTTAAAAGGTTTTTCTTTCTCCACTGAATTTTCTTGGCACCATTGTTGAAAATCAATTGACTATAAATATGAATGTTTCTTTTCAATTCTTTTGAATTCATCTACATATATATCTCTATGGCCTGTGACTAAGCACCTCTATATCTGTTGAAACATCATAATTTTTATTTAGCTTTGATAAGTTTGAAATAAAGAAATAGGAGTCTTCCAACATTTTTCTTGTTTTTCAACATTGTTTTGTCTACTTGGTTAGTTGGGATTTTGTTTGTTTGTTTGTTTGTTTGTTTGTTTTTGCTATTTTGAGTCCTTTCAATTTCCATGTGAACTTGAAGATCACTTGCCAATTTCAGCAAAGAAACAGGCCTGGATTTTGACCAAGACTGCATTGAATCTGTAGATCAATTCAGGGAATATTACCATCCTAACAATATTAAGGCTCAGGACCATGATCATGAGATGCCTTTATATTTGCTTAAATCTTTGATCTCTCTTAACATTGTTTTGTGGTTGTTAAAGTATAAGTTTATACTTCCTTTGTTATATTTATTACTGAATATTTTATTCCAATATGATTTTAAGTGGAATTATTTCTTCATTTCCTTTCAGATAATTCATTGCAAGTTTAAAGAAAATAACTTTTTTAAAATTAAAATCTTGTATCCTATAATCTTGCTGATAGTTTTTTACAAGATTCCATTGGCTTTTCTATGTACAGGATCATATCATATGAATTAGTTTTACTTTTTCCTTCTCAGTATGATTCACAGTCTTAACTATTTCCCTTGCCAGATCCTTCAGTAGAGTGGTGAATAGAGGTGGCAGGCAAGAGTAGACATCCTTTTTCTTATTCCTGATCTTGAAGGAAAGTACTCATTCATTCACATTTAAATATAATGTGAACTGTAGATTTTTTTTTCAGAGATAACCCTAATGATTGTGGAAATACCCTTGTATTTCCAGTTTATTGAGTATTTTTTACATGAAGAGGTATGGGACTTTGTCAAATGCTTTATTCTGTGCTCCTTTATGTTATTGTCAGATATATTACTATATCTCATATAATACTAGATGTCATATATATTATTATATGTCAAACTTTATTTACATTCTTGTTTTGTATATTTCCTTTTTAAGTCAGTTAAGAGAATAAAGGAGAAGAAATGTGCATACATACTGTCTATTATAATTACCTTTACTGGTGTTTTTTGTATTTAAAACATGGCTATTGTTTAAAGTTAAATTACCAACTGAGGCCCTGAAGAACTTTGTTAGTATTCTTTGTAATGTAGTTGTGTTTTTTCTTATTTGAGAACATACTTATTTCACCTTAATTTTTAAAAGATAGCTTTTGCTGGATGTAAGAGTCTAGGTTGACGAGTTTTGGGTGGTTTTTATTTTATTTTTCCTATTTTTCTTTCAGCACTTTGTATCATCTCACTGCCTTCTGAAGATAAGTCAGTTGCTGATCTCATTAGTATTGCTTTGTATGGGACAAATCCTTTTTCTCTTACTGCATTTAAGATTTTTTTTCTTAAACATTTTTATCATAATGTGTCTTAAGTAGGACCTCCTTGTATTTATCTTATTTGGAGTTTGTTGAGTTTCTTAGATATGTTCAATCTATAATTTCCATTATATGTGGAAAGTTTTCAGCTATTATGTCATTGAGTGTCTGTTTCTTTCTCTACTCTCCTTTTGCTACTCTCATTATGCATTTGTTTCTGTTTAGTGATTGCCAACATTTCTATTCATTCTGTTTTCTGTGTTCTTCCCTCATGTAATCTCTATTCATCTTTCTTCCATTTCACTGATTCTTCTGCCAGCTCAAATCTGTGACTAAGCTCCTCTATATCTGCTGAAACATCATAATTTTTATTTAGCTCTTTAAGCATAGTTTCTTTTAGTTATTTGAATATATTATGTTTAAATGACTTCTTTAAAGTCTTTGTTAAGTCTGACATTTGGGTCCTCTCATAGGCAGTTTCTGTTCACTGCTTTTCCCACCCCCACTCCTGTGTATAGGTAGTATTTTCTTGTTACTTTGCATGTCTTATAATATTTTGTTCAAAACTGGACTTTGGGGATAGCTACATAGTATCTGTTTGCTTCTTTATCTGTTTAGTGACTTGGCTGGATTATTTTAATCAAGCTAGTTCCACCAAATATGTAACACTTTTGGTGTTACTTCTTAGGAGGCACACCTTGTCTATGCATATATTCACCCTGGGATGCCAACTGTTATGACAGTTCTCTTCGACTGTCTTTTTCCCTGTTATGCCTTCTGCCTCTATTAATTGTGTCCATCTGTTAACTTTCACTACTTGCTGGTGGAATGCTCTGTTGTTTTCATTAATTCTCCCAGTCACAAATTACTTGAACAGTTTGTTCCAATTAAATTCTAATCTCTTTATTAGAGTAATTTTTCAGACCATTCTTTGAAGTTTATTCTGACCTCAAAAAGACTCTTCTTTCGTGTCACTTTTCTTGATTCTCTCTAATATTCTCATTTCTATAGGTATATTTTTCTTTCTTTTTTTTAATAACTAATATCCAGTCATTTTCTGCTATTCACTGGTGTGGCCTAACACTTGTCTCATTTCTTTTCCTGAAGATACTAGATACTAGCCTCCTCTTACTTTCTTACTACCAAAATCTCCATTGTTTAAAGAGCTCCTTGAGGCGTATGCTTTTTTATACTCTATTCTAAATAGTCATTTCTTTTGGGAAGAGCTTTGGAACTTTCTGATCTATGGCCTTTTTCTTCCCCTGGGTAAAATCTCTGAGCCAATTCTCTGAAGCTAAGGGCAGGAACAGTTTTATTAGAGTAACACCTCTGTTTTATGAACAGGGCAATGTGCAGAACAGTAGCCTCTAATCTTCTTGGTTTGCTTCTTCCAGCATAAGTAAAGGATGATGTGGGGCCCAGTATTTTCAGTTTTCAGTCTACTTACCTGAAGTAGAACTTCTGCTAACCAGGTAGAGCTCAGTGTAAGAAGGCAGTCCGTGACTTCTCAACTATGCTTGCTTAGAATTTGAACTCTGCAGCTTGTAGCTGGGATAATGATGACTGGCCCCTCCCTGAGAGATAAAGCCATTGGCTTGGAGCTTGGGAGTGAAGGACCCCTATATTTTTGGCCACACCTACATGGAGTGGAGTCCCTGTTTTACTGAGCTGGTGGGTGAGAGTGAGAAAGGAATGTGTTGTAATTCAAGTGCCACTTACTTTTGTTGTTCTTTCCAAGTGCTAACCAACTATCTTACATAAGTGTTTTTTGTATTAGTTGTGTGCAATTAAGATGATTTCCAATAATTTTAAATAATTTTGTTTTCATAATTTTTGCCAGTTGTGGTTATTTTACTGGGAGCTCTTCATTCCTCGTCCATTTCAGAAGGAGATATGAGCTACCTTTCTGTTCTTCTCAGAAGGATTTTTATTATTACATGATTTATACTTATCAATACATTACTTACAGCTCTAGAAATCACCATCATCATTCCATTAACCACTTTGTATACTACGTATTAATGACTAACAGCATTCTCAACTATCAATAATATATGCATGGTCTTAGAACCAACGTGTATGAAAAGGGATAACCTAACTTAAGTTCACCTGTTTATATACTTGATATTTTATAAGCCATAGCTCATTTTAGTTGTTGTCATGCTACCACCACCAATTCAATATGACATTAAAAGAATGAGGAAAATCTCCCCTTTCTCTGAGAGAAGATGAATTCTCAGTTAATCCATACTAAGATGGCATGACCAGGCCTTTCTTTCTTCTTCCAGAGTCATTTGCTTCCCAGACCTTTCCTGGCAAAAGGTGATCTTTGCTTTGTCCCTTAATGAACTTCTGTGAAAAATTATGCAGGGCCCTAAGAGTTCTACTGTACTACTACAACCCTTACTTCTCCCCTCCCAATCTCTGTTAACTATTAATCCTCCATCCTGATTTAACCAAGAAAAATGGAGAAACAGACATTCACCTCTCTTGCTTGATTAAGCCTAATATATTTTATATACAAAATATATTTAAAAGTTCTGTTTTATTCCATTTCCTTGGATTATTTTTCTGTTTTGTTTAATAACTAATATCCTGTCATTTTGTTGTTAGATCATACTTTACCCACATGCAGGGTTTATAGGCTTCCACAGTACATCATTCCCATTTTCAAAAATGTCTGGGAGCATGTAAAATAAACTTCAAACTCTTCAGGAATTCATTTGTAACCTTTTATATTTGTACAGTTTACTTCCTTGTTTCCTCTTCAGTCTTCTCCCTATGCTCCATTTATCCTGGGCCAACAATTTGCTACTTTCTCCAAACATAACATTCATTCCACATATCCATGCTTTTGCTTTCATAGATATTTAACCAAGCAATTGACAGACTATCCTAATAATAACATGAGATGCCAGAGATGCACATACTAAATCAATACCTTTATATTTGAAGATTTTTTAAAAGCTCTTCAATTGATTCTAAGACTACTTAAGAGCTTTAGCTATGTTGTTTTGTCTTCCTACAGTATCCTCCCTATCACTTGCTTTCACTTTGCCTGACAGAATCTTGCTTAACCAAAGCAAATAAAAGAAAAAGAAAAAAAAAACAACTAAAATATTATCTTTTCTGAAAAATTTCTCAACTCTGTCTTTATTCGTAATCTGATAAATATTTGTTGTAACTCTTGGCTAATTTGTATCAGAGCCCTCTTTCTGTGTTTAGGGAGTACTCTGCCTTCTGAGTCAGAAAAAATTCCTGGCCTGGAGGCTCAAAATGCCAACTACTCGGCCTCTCTTTACACACTGGGCATGAGCTCACAATCAAGACTTTGCCAATCAAACACACCCACCATGAATACTGAAGCAAAACTAGAGACATGAAAACACAGAGACTGCAGACTCCATTTCTGGAGATAGATAGATAGATTCAATCTCTGTTATGATTATTTCTTTGAAGTTTACATAAAATTGTCCAGCTTTAACTTACAGGACTTTGGGAAAATGGTAGCTTTAGTTCTCAGTTATGTCAGGTCAGGAGGATGGAAGAAAAATTAGAAATGCTAGTTTGGGGAGTTGTGGCTATATATTGGAAGCAACTAGAATAATTCAAGATTCATTCCAGTTTGCAGATAAATGACAAAAATCTCAGACAATGAACAGGGTAATACTCTACTAACAGGTGCAGTATAGTTTCCCACTGAAACAAAATTTCTTTTGATGGTCACCTCACTTTTGATTCTTGTTTACAAAATGAGTCTGCTTTCATTAGATTGGGCCTGGTTATTTACAGAAGTGTAGGAAAAATAGTAATTGACCACATGGCCATTTTAAAATTTGCTTTGGTGGAAATTTTCATAAGGAATCTTATATTAAGCTTTAAAAGCCTTTTGAGAGTAGGAAGCCAACTGTTGGCTTGGCCAAGATTTTGCCACTTGTACCGTTAGCCACTTGCCACTTGTGATAATTACAGAATTGAGTGAATTCCTCTAATCTCAAGGTCCTCAAGGTTTTCTAAATTCTCTGGGCTTGCCCAGAATCGATCATCTATACTCAGTTGTAAGAATAGGAAAGCTGTAAGCCAGGTATCAGACAGGTATCCCAAGAAAGCTGATAAGCATTGGCTTCACAAAGCCAACCACAATGCCTTAAATTACTAAATCTGGTTACATCTGATTCTGTGCACATAATTCTCAAATGTGCCATTCAGATTCAAGCTTTTGTAATATAATCAGTGTTTCTACTTGTGTCCTACTATAAGAAGAACAGATTCTTATTGCATTCACGCAATGAAGTTCTAAACTCAATAATAGTATACATATATTGGAGGAAAAATTAATTTTGCTTACAAAGTTATAATCTATCAACTTGCTGCAAATTATAGACAATTTAAGGGTAAAAAGAAAAAGGTTTCCTTAAATCTGAAAAACAAAACAATAAAAAAGCAATATTTCAAATAAAAACTCCATAAAAATCAATTAATTCAGTCCTATATACTTAATTCTAGCTCTGTTTGATCTTAGGTTAATAGTTTGTGCATTAGCTTCTGAAGATCTGATGTGAATTCATTTGTCAAGAAAATTTGAGTATTTCTGTGACATACCAAAAAAAGAAAAGAAAACAACCAACAATAACAACAGATAAGGTATTAACAGATTTTTAGTTTGAACTTCATACAATTTCTGGAACACTAACCTTAATAACATATGCACATACAAATGTAAAGTTAAATCATATACTTCCTCTGTAATTTAACATAGCAAATAAACCTAATTAGTGTCACATTTCACATTTTACAAGGTAAGAATATTTAAGATTTTATTTTTGGAAGTCTGGCAAAAAAAAGTTAAAAGTTAAACATTTGATTAAATGGCATCACAATGCTTGGTTATTCATTTAGTTGAAGACTAGAGTGACAAACGTTTTAAAGACAAATATGGAAGGATACATATGTGTGCACACGCACTCAGACACACATTTACTCTCACACATATACATAGAGATACACATATATCTGAGAATGAAATTAGTAAAGCAATTTCATTCACAGTGACCACAAAAAAATAAAATACCTAGGAATAAATTTACCAAGGAAGTAAATGAACCCAATAATGAAAATAACAAAATACTGATGAATGAAATTGAAGAGGACACAAATGGACACACACACACACACAAAAATGTTCCATGTTCATGGATAGGAAGAAGTAACATTGTTAAAATGCCCATACTACCCCCAAACAATCTACAGATTAAATGTAATTTCTATCAAAATACCAATGACATTCTCCACATAACAGAAAAAAAATTTTCAGTAATGTGTGTGGAACTATAGAAGACCCTGAATAGCCAAAGCAATCCTGAACAAAAATAGTGCTGGTGGTATTACAATAGCTGACCTCAAAACTCACTTTGGAGCTGTAGCAACCAAAGCAGAATAATACTGGTATAAAACAGACACATAGACAAATGAGACAAAATAAAGACCCAGATATCAATCTACATATATACAGCCAACTGATTTTCAACAAAGACACAAGAAGTTAACATTGAAGAAAGGAAGTGTCTTTAATAAATGGTGGTAAGTTGTACTGCAAAAGAAACAACTGGGAACGTGAAGAAAAACCCTACAGAATGAGAGAAAATCTTTGCTAGCTACTCTTCTGCCAGAGGATTATACCCAGAATACATAAAAAAAAAACTTTGCCCCCAAAAAATCAAATAACCCAACTAATAAATGGGCAAATAAATTAAATAGATACTTCTCAAAGGAGAAGAGTAAATGGCCAACAAATATATGAAAAAAATGTGCATCATCATTAATCATTAGGGAAATGCAGATCAGAACTACGCTGAGATTTCATCTCACACTAGTCAGAATGGCAGTCATCAAGAATAAAAATAATAATAAATGCTGGAAAGGATGTGGAAAAAACACTTTACATTGTTAGTGGGATTGTAATTCGTACCACCTCGATGGCAGTCAGTATGGAGATCCTCAAAAGACTAGGAATGGAACCATCATATGACTCACTTCCCAGAATTTATCCTGAAGAATTAAAGTCATCATATTACAGTGATACAGGCATGCATAAATATGTTTATAGCAGCACAATTCACCTTAGTCAGACTATGGAACTAACCTCAGTATCTGTCAATGTATGAATGGATAAAGAAAATGTGGTATATATAGACAGTAAACTTTTATTCAACCACAAAGAAAAATGAAATTCTGTCATTTGCAGGAAAATGGATGGAACTAGAAACCATCATGTTAAGGGAAATAAGTCATGTGTTAAAGGTCATATGTTTCCTCTCATATGTGGAAGCCAAAGGGAAAAGAAATAGAAAAATCAAAGGGAGATTGGTCAAGGAAAGGGATGAATGAGTGGGAGGCTGGTAGGGGAAAGAAGTGCTGAGGAGTGATATTGGACAAATTATATCATCATATTGTGTATTTTGTGTGTGTACAAATATGTGACAACAAATCCCATCAGTATGTACAACTGTAATGCACCAGTTTACAAAAGGTAGGAAAATAAATAAATAGATAAGTGATGTTAAGAAAACTGGATATTCATATGCAGAAGAAAGAAACTAGAACCCCATCTTTCACTATATAAAAAAATCAACTCAAAACAGATCAAAACCTTACATGTAAAACCAGAAGTTATGAAAATACCAGAAGAAAAAGGTTAAATGCTTCAAGATATTAAACTAGACAGGGCTTTTTTTTTAATATATAAGAATTCAAATGCACAGGCAAAAAAAAATGACAGAACTTACAAATGAAATTATATCAAACTACACAGCTTCTACATGACAAAAGAAACAACAGAGAAAAGAGACAGCCTATGGGAGAAAAACTTTTAAGCCGTTCATCTGAAAAGGAATTTATATCCAGTACATATTAAAACTCTACCAAATAGCAAACAAACAAATAATATTATCTTAAAATGAACAAATGACTTGAATAGATATTTATCAAAAGAAGATATACAAATGGACAGCATGACTAATTTTTTAGAAAATGTTCAACGTAACTAATCATCAGGGAAATCAAAACCACAAGGAGATATCACCTCACTCCAGTTAGAATGGCCATTGTCAAAAGGACAAAAGATCACAGTGCTGGCAAGGATGCACGGAAAAGGAAACCCTTTTACTCACTTTGGTTAAAGAAAAAAAAAAATGAAATTGAATCATGTGATTCTGCAATTCCACTACAATGGAATATTACTCAGCCATAAAAACAATGACATTCTGTTATTTGCAGCAACACAGATAGAACTGGAAGCTTAGGTTAAGTGACAAAAGTCAGGCACAGAAAGTAAAATACTTCATATTCTCACTTTTATGTGGAAGCTGAAAAGTTTACTAATTGAAGTAGCAAATAAAATCATGGTTACCAGAACATGGAAAGACTATACTGGAGGGGAAGATGAAAAGAGGATAGTTATTGGGTACAGGGGTGCATTCAAGTAGGAGGGAAAACTTTTTATATTCTGTAGCACAATAAAACTATTGTGGCTGACATGATGGCAATTAATTGAATATTTCAAAATAAATTTGTTTAGACTTTCTATTAAATGAATGGATGAATTTATAAAGAAACCTGAGACATTTTTTTAAAGAGATAGGAGAGAGAGAGAGAATTTTTAATATTTATTTTTCAGTTTTCAGTGAACACAACATCTTTATTTTATGTGGTGCTGAGGACCGAACCCAGCGCCCTGTGCATGCCAGGTGAGCGTGTTACCACTTGAGCCACATCCCCAGCCCAAGACCTTTTAAGTTACGCGTGTGTGTGCGCGCGCGCACATGCATATGATGCTGTAGATCAAACTTGGCCTTAAACATGTTAGGAAAGGACTCTACCAGTGAGCTACACCCACAGCAACTTACATCTTTCCATTTTGAAAAGGCTTCAGTTTTTTAAATACAGATGATCTCCCACTTTTGTAGTTGTGTGAAAGCATACTCAAATGATGATTCTGTTTTCCACTTTGGGAATGTATTCAGTAGATTAGATGAGATATTTAGCACTTTATTGTAAAAAAGGATTTGGTAGTTGTTTTGTACAACTGTAGGCTAATTAAGTGTTCTAAACACATGTAAGGTAGGCTAAACTATAACATTTAGTAGGTTAGCTATATTAAATGCATTTTAACTTGATATTTTCAACTTACAATGGGTTTATCTTAACATAACCCCATACACTTCATAAGTTGAGGTGTATCTGTAATCAAAAACATGATAAAGCCAAAAAAAGCTTTTCCTTTTAATACAGAGTAAACCATTCTAGAGTTTCTATCCATACATTATTGAGCCCTTTAAAAAATTATAAATATATCCATCCAATTTTAGTTTCTTGAGCATACCTAAAATTTATTTTCTATAAACTTTTTGCAACAGTTTTACACCCATTTGAGTTTTGGCCCTATTCTTTTCTTCTTTCTCATTCTGGAATAACCAGACATTTTACTTTCACACAAAATCACTCCCTTTTTCCCTTACCGAAAAGACATTCTCTGTATCATTAAACTCTTCCTCATTAAAAACACATATTACTTTCCTTGAATACTTTGAATATAAATTACTGTTTGCTTTTTATTTTTTTTTTTGTAGTTTTTAACTACATGTGTATATTTGTGATAGTTTTAAGCCATCAGTAACTTCTCTTCTTTTTCTTCCCCACATCCCACCCCCTGTTCCCTTTCCTTTATGGGTCTGCCTTTGATTTCTATGACATCCCCTTGCCCCCATCTTTCTTTTCCTTTTTCTTCTCTTAACTCCACCAAAAGATTACTAGAGGAAAGACAAAAAAATTGGCAAAATAGAGGTTAAAAAATCAACATACAAAAATCAATAGCCTCCCTCTATTCCAACAAATCTGCTGAGAAAGAAATCACCACAACAATTCCATTCCCAATAGCCAAAAAAAAAAAAAAAAACCTAGGAATAGAATAAATTTAAGGAAGAGGGTAAAAGACTTCTATAATGAAAACTATAGAACATTGAAGAAAGAAAATGAAGAAGATTATAGAAAATGGAGAGACCTCAAATGTTCATGAGTAGATACATTAATATTGTCAAATGGCCATATATAAAATCAGTATACAGATTCAGTACAATCCCCATCAAACTATCAATGACATTCTTCACAGAACTTAAAAAAAAAAAAACAAAACCTAAAATCCATTTGGAAAAATAAAAGACCAAAGCTGGAGGCAACACAATACCTACTTTTAAATTATACTATCACAATATAGTAGTAAAAACTTTATGGTACTGACCTAAAAATACATAGATCAGTAATACAGAGCAGAACATACAAAGACAAACCAACATGGATATAGTCGTCTGATCCTTGACAAAGTTGCCAAAAACTCAAAAAAAGACAGTCTTTTTAACAAATGATGCTGGGAAGACTGGTTATCCATATGTAGAAGAATGAAACTAGACCTGTGTCTCTTAGCCTGCACAAAAATTGACTCAAAATGGATCAAAGACCTAAGAATTGGACCAGAAACTGCAACTCCTGGAAGTAAACATAGGGTTAGCAGTACAGCATATAGGCACAGGCAATGACTTTTACAGTAGGATCCCTAAAGTTCAGAAAATAATGCCAGAAGTTGATAAATGGGATAGTATCAAATTATAAAGCTTCTGCACAGCAAAGGAAACAATTAGGAGTGTAAAGAGAGAACCTACAGAATGGGAGAAAATCTTTTCTAGCTAGTACTCTGACAGGGGATTAATATCCAGAATATATGAATAACTCAAAAAACTTTACACCAAAAACATCAAATGACCCAATTAATAAATGGGAAAACAAATGAAATAGACACTAATCAAAAGACGAAGTACAAATAGTCAACAAATATATGAAAAAATCTTCATCATCATTAGGCGTTAGGAAAATGCACATCAGAACTACACTAAGATTTCATCTCACACCAGTCAGAATGGCAGTTATCAAGAATAAAAATAAGGCCTGGGGATGTGGCTCAAGCGGTAGCGCGCTCGCCTGGCATGCGTGCGGCCCGGGTTCGATCCTCAGCACCACATACAAACAAAGATGTTGTGTCCGCCAAAAACTAAAAAAAAAAAAAATTAATATTACAATTCTCTCTCTCTCTCTCTCTCTCTCTCTCTCTCTCTCTCTCTCTCTCTCTCTCTCTCTCTCTCTCTTAAAAAAAAATAATAATAAATGCCGGAGAATTTGTATAGAAAAAGGAACACTTTTATGCTGTTGGTGGGAATGTAAATTAGTACAACCACTATGGAAGTCAGTATGGAGGTTCCTCAAAAGACTAGACAGGGAACAACTATATGAGATAGTTATACCACTCCTCAGTATTTATCCTCAAATTTAAAGTCATCAGAATATAGTGGTACATGCATACCCATATTTATAGAAGCTCAGTTTATACCAGTTAACTGTGGAACTAGCCTCAGTGTCTATCAGCAGATGAATGGATAAAGTAACTTTTCTTTTATAGAGAAAATTTGGAAGTAGAAAATTCAATTGTATATTACAATACCAGCATTCTTTAGGAGCAGACTAGCAAATTTTATGAATATACCATCTCACATTTTGTAGAGGCACATGCTTCCTCATAGTACAGTTCTTCAGATGGCAAAAAAAAAAAAAAAACATGTTTCTTAACAGAATCAAATATGTTTTGCCTCTCTATGCCATATGAAAACAACATACCTAAAGTATATAAACTTGAACTTACGTTTAGTTTCTAATGTTTCAGAAATTATCTTACTTAGAAATTCATATCTAACTCTAAGGTTTCAAGGTACCAAAACTATTTTCGAAAACTGTTTTAGATAGATTATTATGAAACATGATTATTGTTGAAAAGTTTATTCATAAACTTTTATCTGACTTATGTCTGTTGAATTCATTTATTTTTAGCAACTGTCTTTGAATTGCTCAGAAAATTTTCATGATACATTAAATAAAGCTAGACGTTATCTTGTTTTTTTTTTTTTATAAATCAGGCAAGTATGATTTATAATCACAGCAGCAAACAGCTTTTAAAAAATAAGCAAACAGTATTCTCTTCCTCCCCCTTTTTAAAAAAGTATTGCCATATGCTTGATGTATGTCAAGCAGTTCATTTTTATCATACATTTTATTCTTAGGTTGAATTTGTAATTGTGTAATCTTAAACATGTAGTAGAGATAAATGAATGTATTTGACTAATAAATATAGGTAGAATAAAATTATATGTAGGTATTATATCTAGTGCTGACAATTCTGAAGTTATACCTGGTTTTTTAAAATTAATCCAACAATATTAAATTAATCTTATTTATCAAGAAGTAGTAAACCCACACGAATTTGAAGAGCATTTAAATTGGATTCTATATTTTGGTGAGTTTAAACAATTTATTTATATAGTGCTTATTTTTATGAGAGTTGATTAAAATAGAACTCTTTTTAGGAATTATATAAATTAATTTGGTAATACCATCTAGAAGTGGGGAAATACATATAGCATGGATATACATACATATATAGACAAATGAAAATAAAAATCTTATGGTTTTCATTTTTAAAGCTCTAACCATGAGACAATAATATAAAATTGTATAATTTATAGATAACAGCTCTTACCTTCTCTCTGTATTTATCTGAATTGTGTTTCTATCAAAAATGGGCAAGTTGAACTTCTCTACTCAATGAAGGCTAAAGCTTCTTACCAATATTTGTAGAAAAGACTAGAACTTTCTTCACCCTGATAGGAAATCTTGTGGAGTCTGTGGACTGACTATGTTTTAGAAGGGAAACAGGAGGCATCTAGCAGTTGTTTAAAAGCCTCCAAAGGCCATGTAGCTATTCCTAGCTAGCCTTACTCTCTTTTAGCCTCTGTTGGCAGACACTGAATCCCTTGATCACTACTGATGGAGGTAGGGGCCAAAGTTCAAGTGACTTAGGGAGCTAAGGAGCTGGAATGGGAAGAGAAAGGGATAATGGGTAAACAAAGAGGTAGAACTTAAAGGGATAATAGCTTGAAAGGGGACCTACAAAAGGAGCTAAAAAGAAGACTGAAAGTGGTAGGAGGGAAGAATGGTACTAAGCAATGAGAAAGGAGAGGTCTTAGAGAATAGTTTGGATACATCTTATATTTTCTGAAGAGGTCATAGAGGCTCCATGTTATTTCAAGCAAAATTATGCTAACAAAAAGTAAACAGCAGAGCAAGGATTTAAGAAAAGGGGTTTCCATAGCCTGAGAATTTACCCTGGGAGCTGGATTAAAAGGTCTCACACAAAGGCAGGATGTGGTGGGGCGTGCCTATAATTTCAGCATCTTGGGAGGCTGAGGCAGGAGGATCGAAAGCTCAAAGCCAGCCTCAGCAATTTATCAAGGCCCTAGGCAACTTAATGAGACTCTGTCTCAAAATAAAAAGGACTGAGGAAGTTGCTCAGTGGTTAAGCACCCATGAGTTCAATTACTGGTACAAGAAAAAGTCTTACAGAGGGGCACAGGAGAAAACTTTTTTTTCTTTTCTTTTTCTTTTTTTTTTTTCTTTTTGGTCCAGGCTGTCATGGCATCATAAATATTAAAGAAAAATTATCCATGATATCTTAAAAGATAGTAAGGAAGACTTTCAAGGGGGCATTCATGAAAAGTATAGGTAGCCATTGTGATGAGGTTTTATAGTTAGAGGAGAGAGATTGGGCTGGATTCTGATGATAACAAAGTCAAGTGGGGATTTATAACCAAGGAGCAGGGTGAGGGTCAGCAGATAGAAATTTACTTCTAGAAAGTATCAGTGGTAAGGGGAATTCTGGATAAATCAAATTGATAAGACTATTGAAGAAGGCAGCCCAGGGTGATGCTACTCTGGGAAATAATCATATAGCAAGGATGAGAGATTTTCACTAAACTCATCCAACAGGATACTTGCTAAAAATGGATTCAACCTGCAGAGTCACTAGACTAAGGACAGTGACCAGGGTTGTTAGAGCTTAGTTACAAAGAAGATCAGAAGAGCCTGATAAAAACTTGTTCACAGAACTATTTCAGTAGTTCTTCAGCTATTATTCTCCCTATTCTAAACCAACCTGCATCCTGCTGCTAGATTAATGTAAGTAAGTGATCACTTTAATCCTGTTACTGCATTGCTCAAATCCCTTTCATAGCTATACATATCCACTTCCAGCAAACAATGTAAACAAGCACCTAGTAGGATCTGGTAGCATAGCTGACAGCTTCTTGCCACAGCTCAACATTTCTTTGAAGTCTTTCATTTTATCTTTGAAAATTCACAAAAGATTTACAGAACCATTCCAAAATACTTGTTTAACATAAGACTGATGTTTAAAAATTAGGTATCACTTTAATTACTGTATTTAATTTTTCATATTTTCAAATAAAATTTATTTAGGAAGATGCCTCATGTTTATCCTGACCTTTTTTTTTTTCTTTTTTTCAATGTCCCATTAGTATACTTAGTCCTGTTTGAAGAGTTTGCATATATAGAAGAGACTTCAGATATCTGGCCCTAATCCAAACTTTCCATCTTATAATTTACTGCTTGCCTACATTGATCCTCTGATAAATCCATCCATTTACCCATCTATAACCATTTACCACATACCCACTATGTACCAGGCACTCCCTTCTAAAGATGTTTTGCAGTATATGCAGCTTAGATATCTTTGCTTTTATCCTTTCTCCCTACATGGGAACCTTTCTCCTTGTATTGAAATGTAAATTCTTCAAGACTAATTTAAATACTAGCTTTTTCCTAATTATTACTGCATCCTGAATTCCTACAATACTTGATTTTATATATATGATATGTATAATATATATATATATATATACACACAAATATAAAAAGTTATTGTAAAAAAAGTTATATGTGTAAATACTTCATATTTGTAAGCATCTTGCACATAAAATTTTAATAAGAGTTCAACATGCAGAGAGGCATGTAGAGTTCATTTAGTTAAAATTTAACATGTGAATTATTATTTGACTTTCTCAGTAGCACTTTGGTAACTGTGAACTTATTCTATGGATACAGCCTTTGCACAAAGTATTTGTTGAATTGTTTTTGTTCCACCCTATTTTGAATACACATATTACTTTCATCATAATTCAATAGCCAACTAAATATCATCCAAAATGTAATACAGTGGGTCAAAAGTTATATATCTTTTTAGGTCAAAATAAGCAAAACTAGTAGGAAAGTCAAGTACAAGAGAATTTGAATTCCAAGATGATTTTTTTTTCAATGACCCATTAGTATACTTAGTCCTGTTTGAAGAGTTTGCATATACAGAAGAGATTTCATATTTAAGATCCTGTTATCTGGCCCTAATCCAGACTTACCATCTTATAATTTACTGCTTGCCTGCATTGATCCTCTGATAAATCTATCCATCTACCCATCCACAACCATTTACCACTTTTGAGAGACAAAACTCATTAAAGGTATATTTATTAAAATATCAGTCTCTTCAAATTCCCAGTTTATAACTCTTGCTTACTGAAAGAGTTGTTGATTTTATTTACCTGAAATTTAAACGTTATTTTTCTTAAGTGATAATCACTTTATTACTGTTTTAATTGGCATTAAACTTTTCCCGGTGACCCTGATATTATAATATTATAACTTATTTTTAAGCAGAGAATATCATTCTTATTCTGTTATTTTCTTCCTTTTAAAAAAATTGTAGCTTGATATTTTTATTTCTTTCTTTTATTAGATAACAGGTGTTGAACCCAGTGGCACTTAACCTTTGAGCCACATCCCCAGCCCTTTTAATTTTTACTTTGAGACAAAGTCTCACTAAGTTGCTAAGGCTAGCTTTGAACCTGAGATCCTCCTATCCTCAGCCTCCTAAGTCTCAAGGATTACAAGCATTTTCCACCATGCCTGGTGATTTTTTCATTTTCATTGGAATTTTTTTTATTGTGAAAAAATGTGGACATTCATGCTGGTAATTATTTTCACATAATTGTTTTCATTGCTGTCATAAGGTAATGGTAATGAAGATGAAATCAAATGGTAATCATAATGAAACCAAAAGTCAGCCTCATTACATAATTATCTGATCCTTTACCTAAAGGTACCTAATGTGGAGAACGGACATAACAGATGGAACACAAATACCATCTAATATTTATTTTAGCTACGCTTATTCAACTTCTGAGATCTGAAAAAGGAGTTAAACTGATATTTACCTCTTGTTTAGCCATGAAGAAAAGAATTGCCAGTCAAATGAATCCTGTAAACCTGAAGAAATCTTATATAAGAAAACAAAATCTTTTTTAAAGCCTGTGAGCTTATTCAGAGCATCCTTGTATTTCCAATTTTATTCTGACTTCAAAGTATTTTATTTTACAAAATTTATAAAATCAGCTTTTATGTGAACAAGATATTTTTTCAGTTTCCCTTTAAATGGTATTCTATTTATAAGTAATAAAATATTTGTATACTCTACACTTTACTAATTGAGCCTGATAAAATTCACTTGAAAGTATTACAAATTACATATTTTCAAAAGGTTTTAAAAATATTTATGAGCTTGATTTCAATGGGTAAGGTAGAGATTTGGGGGTTCTATCATTACTGACCTTTTTTATTTGATGGATAAGGGAGCCCAATGAGCTGTTGTCAGATTCACAACCTTAAACGGTTTGAACAATTATATGTTCTTATATTTCAATACAAAACTTTTTCACATATGATATCTAACATGTGCAAACTTTCTTAATAAGGCACTTTAATTTTTGTTCAAAAATAATTAGTCATAATTGTTACCAGACATTTTGCTTTGAGACATTGATCTTACATTATTAAAAGTTATTGTAATGTCAGTTAACATTTGTATACTGTTTTAAGTTTATCAGATGTTTTTATATTTATTAAATCTCTTGATCCTTGAAACATTAAAGATCAACATATATAAGGTAGGAAGAGCTAAGACTTTTCTTATTGTAAGGAAGAACTCTTTCCCAGTCCCAGCACTACCTGCTTCTCTCCTGCCACACACACCACACATACATTGGCATAGGCAAAAAAAAGCATACGTTGAGTTTTAGGATGGAGTAAAATCAGATAGGATAATTAGGCTTCCAACTCATTTGCTCTGGATTGGCTCTATCTTCATTCAGCTCAACACTTGGTGGCCCTTGGTGGCCCTGACAGTTTTGAGGATCATTGACCATAATTTGGTTAAGTGTCTTTCCCGGAACCTATCATTATGAACAAAAAGAGAAGGTTATCCTGATTGTCATTGGTATTTAGGCCCATCCAGCAGCTGGGGTGAGTTACCCAAAGGAAAATTTGTATGCAGTTAAAAAGTATTTCTATAGTTCCAGGGTTTATCTTATCTGTGATTACCATATGTTGAGAGATTTTTTGTGGAATATGCAAAAGCAAGCAACTTAAATAAATGGGTTAAATATGAAAAAAAGAAGCAATGATAACCTACTTTGTACTATATTAAATACTATCCCAAAACAATATATAAAGAGATTTCTTATGTTAAAAAAAAAAAGAAAGAAAACAAGAAAGAAAGAAATAGCAGCAAAGAATGGCGTGAAGGCAAAATAACAGTCCAGTCTAGCAGATACTATCATATCCATTTTACAGATGAGAAAATGGTTACTCAGAGGCTAAGTGACCAACCCAAACCTAGGTCTTATGATTACAAATTTTGCTTTACCCCATCTTAAAGATAAGAAAAGAGAGGTGGTTCCAGGTATTACATTTATTTCTTATCTGTGATTTGAAATAGAATCAGGCATCAGTGTTTTTAAGTGATATTTGAGTCTACCCTCTATAGAGTAATGGGTTGAACAAGATATTTTTGGAAAATAAAATGTCTCAAGATCTGTGTTATGCAGATGGGAAGAGGTATAGTAGTCTGAATTGTTACGACCCTAATAATCTGAAGCTAGGAATTTTGGAATAATAAATAAAAATAGCTAACCTTTGTTAATCACTTTCTATGCCTCAGGCATTTTTTTAAACACTGTTCATATGTCATTTAACACTCACAGGGTCCCTGTGAAATGATGATTTTTACAAATAAGGAAGCTTAAGCAAAAAAAAACAAACCAAAAAAAAAAAAAAACTTTGTCCAAGAAGTCTGGAACCCATGTTCTTCTTCCTATTGTGCCTATTTTTGCTTATCATTAATGCTTAAAGTAATGATGGTTAGATTCTGCTGGGTTCTGACTGACTTCCATAGCAAATGTTTTGTCTTCTACAATACCTGTTTTCTAAGAACTTACTCTATAAAGTTGTCTATTGCAGCAATTCATGTGAATTTATAAATGCCTACTCAATTTCCATAAACATTATGTTTAAAGTTACTTTTTATTTTTGTTTTATTTTTAATTCTTTTTAACCATTTTTTGGCATTTATGGAAACTAATATTTTAAAATGGCATGATGACATGGAATCTCAGTGTAGTTTTAATTTGCATTTCTCTAATTGCTAGAGATGTTGAACATTTTTTCATATATTTCTTGACCGTTCATATTTCTTCTGTGAAATGCCTGTTCAGTTTCTTTGCCCATTTGTTGATTGGGTTATTTGTATTTTGGTTTTTTGGTGTTAAGCTTTTTGAGTTCTTTGTATATCCTAAAGATTAATGCTCTATCTGAGGTGCAGATGGTAAAGATTTTCTCCCATTCTGTAGGATCTCTGTTCATATTCTTAATTGTTTTCTTTGCTATGAAGAAGCTTTTTAGTTTGATGCCATCCCATTTATTGATTCTTAATTTTACTTATTGAGCTTTAGGAATCTTGAGTAAGTCTGTTCCGTAGCCGATATGATGGAGAGTTGGGCCTACTTTTTCTTCTACTAAGCCCAGGGTCTCTGGTCTAATGCTAGGTCCTTGATCCACTTTGAGTTGAGTTTGTGGGTAGGGTGAGATAGGGATTTGATTTTAATTTACTACATATGGATTTCCAGTTTTCTGAGCACCATTTGTTGAAGAGGCTATCCTTTCTACAATGTATGTTTTGGTATGAGATAACTTTATTTATGTAAGTACGTACTGAGATTCCATCTCACTCCAGTTCGAATGGCAATTATCAAGAATAAAAGTAGCAATAAATGTTGGCAAGGATGTGGGGGAAAAGGTACACTCATACATTGCTGAAGGGACTCCAAACTGGTGCAACCACTCTGGAAAGCAGTAAAGAGATTCCTCAGAAAACTTGGAATGGAACCACCATTCAACCCAGCTATCCCAGTCCTCAGTTTATACCCAAAGAACTTAAAATCAGCATACTACAGTGATGCAGCCACATCAATGTTTATAGCAGGTCAACTCACAATAGCCATGCTATAGATCCAACATAGGTGCCCTTCAACAGATGAATAGATAAAGAAAATGTGGTTTATATACATGATGGAATATTACTCAGCTATAAAGAAGAATAAAATAATGGCCTTTGCTAATAAATGGATAGAATTGGATGATAATATGCTGAGTGAAATAAGCCAGTTTCATAAAAACCAAAGGTCAGATATTCTCTCTGATATGTGGATGCTGACCCATAACAAGGGAGGGTAGGTTGGGGAAGTATAGAAGTTCATTGGATTAGACAAATGGAAATGAAGGAAAGTGAAGTGGGATGGCAATAGAGAAGATGGTAGAATAAGTCAAGAATTTTTAAATTATAAGGGAGGTTACATACAATATTTGTATATAATATTTTGTGAGTTTGCTGTCTGCATGAACATTGGAACATTGTAACCATTCTCCTGTGTACATTGAATGGGACGGTAGTTATATCCTGATTGCAGTATTTTAATGTTTAGTTACACACAGTATCATAACTAAACTCATTTCTTGGCAGGTCCATATCATGTATCTAATTTTCTACTTTCTCTAAAATTAATTATTATTTTTCATTTGCTTGGTTGCCTATGTCCTTCACTATCAACTTGGGATTTCTTTTTGTTCCTGCTTTGATTTGAATCTCCTGTACTTAATGTCTTTTTCTTCTTGATTTACTCTCTCATTTTGATGGAGCATTTTCTATAGCTTTGACCTTGCCTGCTGAATATATCTTTATTATCTACTGACATTTGATTGATGTTATGGCTAAGTATAAAATTCTAGTTTGGAATGAATGTACTTTTAGTATTTTTATGATCTCCTTCCATTGTCTGTTGACTTCCACTGTTGAAAAGTTGAAAGATACTCTAATTTCTGTTTTATGTATTTTTCCTTTTTAAAGCTTTTAGGATTTTCTATTTGCCCTTGAGTTTTGAAATTTTATTAGGATATGCTTTGGTGGATATTTATTTTCACTCATTTGTCTGGGCACTCAAAGAGCCCTTTTAAAAAAGAAACTTGTGTTCTTTAGCTCAGGAAATTTTTCATGAATTATTTCTTTGAATATTATTTTCCTCTTCCTTTTATCTATTCTCTCTTTCTGTTGTTTAGATATTGGTCCTCCTAGTTTAATCTTCTCAGTTTCTTGTCCTTTTCCCCTTATGTTTGATCTCTTAGTCTCTACTTGCTGGGAGATCCAGTCTTTTTTATTTTATTATTATTTTTTTAACCAATCTTCTTCTGTTACTTGAATGAATAGATACAGTTCTTCTTTTATATCTTTGGAGATAATGTTTTTGAAATTGTATATCCTTCAATAATTCTATTTCTTGTGTGTAGCCTTATTGTTAGAGGTTTTCCTCAGCTGTATAGTGGACATGGCTATCAGCTTGTATTTAAGATAGTAGGGAAAGGGATGCCTAGATAACACGTGATTGGAGTTTAATAACTATGAATTCCCTGCTTTTTTGTCTAGGAACCAACATCATTCTATTGAACAACTTTCTTTTTTGGTCAGTTAGATTTACCAAATAAGAATCCTCCACTCTCCTACCTAGAGGCTATCAGATGGGCTAATACCAAAACAAGACTTGGAAATCTCAATATGTAATGTATAAAATTTCATTCAGTTCTTCTGTTTTCAGTACACTATCCTGCCTTCCAAAATTCTCCAAATTTTCCCAGTTCAAGAACTTTCTATTTTACCCTCTCCAAAGCATGCTAGAATGATTAAGGGAATTGTACTTGACCAATCATGAATGGTAATAACTAGTTATAAAGTAACTAATTCCTAAATACACTTCCAACCAGGCTTGCTCTTATTCCCACCTTTATCTCACTTTCAAAAGTACAGTTGTCCCTTGGTATCCACAAGGAATTTATGCCAGGATACTGTCAGACACCAAAGCCCACAGATTCTCAATCCCTTGTATCATGACATGCCACTTGCATGTAAGCTACACACATCCTTCCATATACTTTAAATCTTCTCTAGATTACTTACAATACCTAAGAGAGTGTAAATCCTATGTAAATAGTTGTTGTGTAGTATTGTTATGGAAATAGCGACAAGAAAAAATCTGTACATATTTAGTAAAGGTGCAGGGGTTTTTTGTTTTTGATTTCATTTATTTACTATATAGTTTCTTCTTTTTAACATTTGTTAGATTTGTGGTAAATAACTTTTTAAAAAAACAATTTCTATTTGGGAAAAATGAGAAATTACCAGATGCAACCCCTATTCTCAGTCTATACTCAGTCGCCCCTATAAGCTGGTTCTAAGTTTTATAGTTATTGATCTCAAGCATATAAAACATTTTTGTCCATATCTAAAATGAACTGATTATCCAAATTTTTCCTAGCATCCCACCACTTAAATTTCTACAAATAAAGTAAAATAATCTTGTCAGTTTGAAGTTTCTTGTTCATTCCTGAATTAAAATTGAGTCAATTTGAGCTTTATAATAAGGTTTTATACCTATCCATTCTCTGCTTCCTTTCTACTCTTCCTCAAGTTCCTAGGGAGACTCAAATATTGTCAGCCGTCCATGGGTAAGTATGGGTTTGTATACTCTTCTCTCTTGTTGTCAGCTTCCGCTAAGCCATTGCTTGGCCCTTGACTGCCAGAGTTCACCTAGATATAGCTCCATTTACTTGACCTCTAGATTTATATACTGGATCTACTTCTGTGGCTCCTTGCCATTGTGTCCAGTGGCAAGGACCATGTATTCTTCACTCTTTTTCTTCAAACCCCTGTTTCCTTTTTATTTTCCAATTCTGTCTCAGCCACTTTTGCACACTTTTCATGGCAGAATAACTTTTCAAATGCTCTGCCATAATAATCTGGGAAAATTAGGATCCAAAGATGTCTTTTGATGTATCTTTCCAGGTACCTTCCATGGCAATTCATTGCTTTTGGTACCCTACATTCAAAAACAGCTCCTTCAAGTTCTTTTTCTGCCTATGGCTCATATCTTATTTCTGCTGTGTGAAAAACATCTGTTACATTCTCTTATATTCTGTGTATTCTGTTTTTTTATTGTACAAGGTTTATGTAAATGAATATGGTAGTATTCTCTTGCAATCTTATCCACTCTGGATTTTATTTTTTAAGTTGTGTGGGGGTTTTTGTTTTGTTTTGTTTTGTTTTGTTTTTTATTGTTGTTTTTTGGTACCAGGGATTAAACCCAGGGACGCTCTACTACTGAGCCACATCTCCAACCTTTTTTGTATTTTATTTAGAGACAGGGTCTCACTAATTTGCTTAGCACCTTGTTTTTACTGAGGCTGACTTTGAACTCGAAATCCTCCTGCCTCAGCCTTCCAGAACTGCTGAGATTATAGGTGTGTGGCACCAGGCCCAGCAAGTTTTGTGGTTTTGTTGTTGGTTTTGTTTGTTTTGTACTGGGAATTGAACTCAGGGGTATTTTATCAATGAACTACATCCCTAGCCCTTTTATTTTTATTTCAAGACAGGGTCTCACTAAATGGCCTTGCTAAATTACTGAGGCTGCCCTCAAACTTGTCATCATCCTGCCTCAGGCTCCTGAGTCTCTGGGATACAGGTGTGTGCCATTATGCGCAGAACCATGTAAGTTTTATATAAATGAAGCTTTTAAAATCAGGTAGCTTTATATGTACTGATAAAATCAGTTGACAAAACTTAGGTGAAAAAAGCAAAGAAAAGTGTAAATAGCCTGCTCCATTTATGGATATATATGTAGATATGGCAACGCATTGAATATCTCTGAAAAGACACATGAAACTGATAATTGGGGTTGCATCTGAGACAGGAAAACAGATGACTGGTAATAAGGCTGGAAGAGAGATTTTTCACTACCTTTTTAGATCTTTGAAATTCCGTGGCATGTGCACAACCTGTAAATAAGTAAATAAATAAATAATCTGTAATTTGACTTCTTCGGTCCTGCTATGCTCCATCTTGCCTGAGTCTCAGCCATGACCAGAAAGTAGCTTTTTGGTCACAGCTATTTTTTTCCCCTCCTCTACTTTCTGACCTGCCAGTATGTCTTATAGAACTTTCTGAAAGGTATGTGGAGCAGCCAATGTGTTCTAACATTCTGTATTTGTTTTCTTCCATTAGAAGGAAAAATATTTTTTTAGACAGATTGTCTGAGTCCTAAAATATAGCAGATGTTACTTAAGCTATTTTGATGTCTTCCTGGATTGAGATGGAGGGATCTTTACTACCTTTCCCTTCACTCCTTTGACCAAGCCAACTCTATATTTTATGTTCTGTTACTAGCAAAACCTCTAGGACAGTATGAAAGTTATTTCTAAAATAGAAATTTATAGCATTGAGTTCATTCATTAAAAAAAAACAGAAAGATACCAAATAAATAATCTAACATTATAACTCAAGGCCCTAGAAAAAGAAGACCAAACTAACACCAAAATCAGTAGAAAGACAGGAAATTATTGAAATCAACTGAAATAAGTGAAATTGAAACTTAAAAAAAAAAAAACATACAAAGGATCAATGAAACAAAGAGTAGGTTTTTTGAGAGGATAAACGATTGACAAACCATTAGCCAAACTAACCAAAAGAGAGAGAAGACACATTTTAACACAATTTAGAGAAGAATAAGGAATTATCAACACAGACACAACTAAAATCCAGAAGATCATTAGAAATTATTTTGAAAATCTACACTCCAGTAAGCTAGAAACTCTTGAAGACTGTGACAAATTTAGAAACACAAGACCTATGCAAATTAAACCATGAGGATATAAAAAACTCAAACAGATCAATATCAGGTAATGAAATCGAAGCAGTTATCAAAGTTCTTCCAACAAACAAAAGCCCATAACAGCTGGGCAAGGTGGCACACACCTGTAATCCCGGTGACTCACAATGCTGAGGCAGGAGGATAGTGAGTTCAAAGCCAGCCTCAGCTACCATGAAGTGCTGAGTAACTCAGTGAGACCCTGTCTATAAAATACAAAATAAGGCTGGGGATGTAGCTTAGTAATTGAGTGCCCCTGAATTCAATCCCCACTACCCACTACCAAAAAAAAAAAAAAAAAAGAAAGAAAGAAAAGCCCATGACAGAACAGATTTTTTATTTTTTATGTGGTGCTGAGGATCTAACCCAGCGCCCCGCACATGCCAGGCAAGCACATTACCACTTGAGCCACATCCCCAGCCCCAAAAATTCTTAATGAAATATTAGCAAACCACTTACAAAAATATATTCAAAAGATAATGCATCATGATCAAGTGGGTTTTATCCCAGGAATTCAAGGTTTGTTCAACATGCAGAAATCAATAAATGTAATTCACCACATATATAGGGTTAAGGACAAGAATCACATGATTTTGTCAATAGATGCAGAAGCTTTTGTCAAAATATTTTTCTGCACCAATTCATGTTTAAAACACTAGACAATCTAGGAATAGAAAGAGCTTACTTCAACATTGTAAAGACCATATGTAACAAACCTGAGACCAACATCATACTGAATAGAATAAAAGGAACAGTATTTCCTCTAAAAAAACAAACAAGGTAACTTTAGGTAGGGTAAAGGGGAAGGAAGGGAAAGGAGGGAGCAAGAGGGTAGGAATGATTGTGGAATGAGCTAGACATTATTATCGGAAGTACATGTATGAAGACATGAATGGTGTGAAAATACTTTGTGAATAATCAGTGACTTGAAAAATTGTGCTCTATATGAGTAATATGAAATGAATTGCATTCTGCCATCATGTATAACAAATTCGAATAAATAAATAATTTAATAAAAAATACAAAAGGGGACTGGGGATATTGCTCAGTAGTTAAGTGCCCCTGGGTTCAAACCCTGGTATTACAAAAACAAAAAAACAAAAAAAAAAAAAAAAAAAAAACTTTACTTATTTAAAAGGAAAAGGCTTTAAGAAGCTTAGCCTTTGTGGAAGTACTGGAGATTAAAATGGAACAAATTATATTACATGCATGAGAGAATATGTCAAAATGAACCCTGCTATTATGTATAACTATAATGCACTAATAAAAACATTTTTTTAATTTCTAAGCAAAAAAATAAAGAGGTAAGGATGCCCTTTTTTTTGTTGTTGTTGTCGTCGTTGTTGTTGTTGTTGTTTAGTAATTATGTTTTTTGTTGTAGTTGGACACAATACCTTTATCTTATTTTATTTTATTTATTTTTACGTGGTGCTGAGGATAAAACCCAGGGTTTCACACATGCTAGGCAAGTGCTCTACTGCTAAGCCACAACCCAGCCCAAGGGTGCCCATTTTTACAACTTCTATTTGACATTGTCCTTGAGACTCTAGTTAGAGCAATCAGACAAGAGAAGGAAATTAAAAGGATATAAATGGGAAAAGAAGAAATCAAATTATCTCTGTTTGCTGATCATGTAATTTTATATTTTGAAGACCCAAGAAACTCCACCAGAAGACGCCTAGATCTGATAAACAAATTTAGTAAAGTGGCAGGATACAAGGTCAGCATACATTAAGCAATTGATTTCCTCTATTCCAATAATGAATCTGCTGAAAAAAAAAATTAGGCAAACTATCTCATTCACAATAACCTCAAACAAATAAAATACTTGGGAATTAATCTAATTAAGGGGTAAAGGATCTCTGCATTAAAAACTATAGAACTCTGAAGAAATTGACCTTAGAAAGACCTCCCATGTCTTAGATAGGCACAGTTAATATTGTCAAAATGGTGATACCACCAAAAGCATTATATTGATGCAAAGATATTCTTCACAGAACTAGAAAAATCAGTACTAAAATTCATTTTGAAAAATGAGAAATGCAGAATAGCCAAAGTAATCCTGAGCAAAAAGAGCATGATGGAGGGCTCACAATAACTGACTTCAAATTATACTACAATGCTACAGTAACAAAAACAGAAAAAAAAAAAAACAGGTATTAAGAGCAATGGAGTAGAATAAAAGACACAGAAACAAACCCACATAAATGTAGTTATCGAATATTAGACGAAGGCACCAGAGGAAAGAGAGCCTTTTTATCAAATGGTGCTGGAAAAACTGGATACCCATATGTGAAAGAATGTAACTAGACCCCTATCTCTCACCCTGTAAAAAGTCAATTCAGCGTGGATCAAAAACCTAGAAATTGGAACAAAAACTCTGCAACCACTAGAAGAAAATGTAAGCCTAACACTCCATCATGCCAGCTTAAGAACCAACTTCCTTAACAGGACCCCTAAAGCATAAAAAATAAAACCAAAAATCAATACGTGGGGTGGCATCAAATTAAAAAGTTTCTACACAGCAAAGGGAAGAAGAGCATGAAGAGAGAGCTGACAGAATGGGAGAAGATCTTTGCCACCCTTTCCTCAGAGAGAGCATTAATATCCAGAATATATAAGGAACTCAAAAAACTTAACACCAAAATACAAATAAAACAACTAATAAATAGGCAAAAGAACTAAACAGACACTTCTCAAAAGAAATACAAATGGCCAAAAAATATATGAAAATATTTTCAACCTCTCTAGCAATTAGGGAAATGTAAATCAAAACCACATTGAGATTTCATTTTACACCAATCAGAATGGCAGTTATCAAGAATGCAAATAATAATAAGTGTTGATGAGAATGAGAAGAAAAGGATACATCCATACATTTTTGGTGGGATTGCAGATAAGTGCAACCACTCTGTAAAACAATCTGGAGATTTCCCCAGAAAACTAGGAATAGAACCACCATATGATCCAGCTATCCCCCTCTGTGGCATGTATCTAACAGACCTAAAATCAGAGTACTATAAGGATGAAGCCACATCAGTGTTTATAGCTGCACAACTTATAATAGCCAAGCTGTGAAACCAATCAAGGTGCCTTTCAACAGATGAAGGGATAAAGAAAATGTGGCAAAGACATGCAATGAAATATTATTCAGCCATAAATAAGAATGAAATTTTGTCATTTTCTGGTAAATGGGTGGAACTGGAAACTATCATTCTAAGTGAAATAAGCCAGACCCAGAAAGTCAAATATCAAATGTTTTCTCTGATATGCAAAAGCTAGTCAAAAATAAAGAAGGGAGGGGCACAAAAGGGGATGTGGTAGGGATTCCATCAAAGTAGAGAAAAGATCAGTGAAGTAGAGGAAGGGGTTGGAGATAGGGGGAGAAACAGGATAAGGAAGATCAGTGGAATGCCTCTGACCTAACTTTCCTATGTACATATATGAATATACCACAGTGCATCTCACCATCATGTATATCCACAAGACATTAATTTAAATATATATATATATGTATGTATGTATACATATATATGTATATATGTGTGCATATATGTATACATGTGTATATGTATACATAATTAACAGAAAGATAAGTACAGTGGAGAAAATGGAACAGAAGGAGGAAGGAGAGGAAGGTAAGCTGAACTACCAGGGGTTGAATTAGAGCAAATTTTATTCCATGATTTTATAATTATATCATATTGAATCCTAATGCTATATATAACTAATAGGAATCAATTAAAAATTAAAAAATATTTTTATCTGCAAGTTTAGCACATTGAGTAAAGACTTAGTAAATAGCCATGACTATAAATAATACATGAATGAAAAATTTATGTATGGGAATAAATCACCTAATATGGTTTTAAATGTGTTGCTAATAAATATTCTTAAAGTCCATATTTAAAATAATCTCAGTTTTCCAGTAATTATAGTGGTCTTCCCCACCCCATCCAGTATCCAATCAAGTTTCATAAATTGTATTTAGTTGTCACATCTATTTACTCTTCATTAATCTAAAACACAAATCCCAGGCTTTTTGTATCATATTATCGACATTTTTAATGAAACCAATCCAATCATTAGCAACATGTCCCTTAATTTAGAATTTTCTGAATTTTTGTTATTAAATTCAGGTGAAACGTTGTTGGCAGGAATACTACATTAATGATACTGCACCTTCTCCAAGTATTATATCAAGGTAAAAAGAAACTCTTAATGCAGTAGAAAAGTAGAATATTATGATTCAATGCAAGGTGTAAGTTGAGTTTTCAACTCTACTTGCTTTAATTTTATACTAATCAGGCATTTTGTATGTGATTTGGTATTAAGGTAGATTTTATCAGTAAGTAGTGGTCCTTTTTAAATTGATTAACTTCTTGTAAATTTTTTTAACAATTCGGAGAGCAGATAAAATCAGGTTTCTGATTTTTGAAGCTAAGAGCCAGGTAGTAGTAATGTCTACATTATAGGACTGAGGTCAGGATTACTCAAGATGTTAATAGAAGTGAAATATGACTGATAGTAATATGCTCTGTGAAGGGACTATTAACATTATTAACCCCATCCAGGCATTTATTTAAAACACACACACACACACACACCATTTAGTATTGTACCTAGTACTGTAAGTGCTTTATGAATGTTAAGTGTTATAATAATACCAACCCCACCATTTACAGTTAGGAAACTGAGGCCCAGAGAAAATAAGTAATTTTCCAAAATCATATAGCAAGTAAATGGTAATGTTTCCCACTCTTTAGCTGTGAGACCCATCTTGGAAGCAGATAGGCAATACAGATACAATCTGTACTTGAGAATGATTTTCACTCAGCTGCTTCTTCCTACATAGTTGCCTCCTGCATCTCCCCCTGGCCTCCCTTGCCTGGTACTATTTTGCTATACTGTGGTAGGTACTCAACTATGACGACACTACAAGCCATGCAAGTGCATAACTCATTGTGTTTGTTTGCATACATGTATCAGAAAGCTTAAATTAGTGATTGTTCTTACTAGTACTTTATTGCTTTCTCCAACTTAATACTTTTTTTTTTAATTTTCCTTTAAGTTACATTTTAAGGCTTAGAATTAGGTAGATCTAGACTTAAACTTGGTAGGTCAACCATCCTTTCTAAGCTAATGTTCCTGTCTAAAAATGTTGGAATATTATTGGATTGTCTGAGGATTAAGTTACATCATATTATAGATAATGAAATCCATATAAAATGTTTCATACATATTTTATACTGTATTTAGCTATTATTCCTTTTTGTTGTTGTTGTTGTAATGAAGATTGAACCCAGGAATGCCCTACCACTGAGCTACATCCCTAGCCCTTTTTATTTTTTATTTTGAGACAGGATCTCACAAAGTTGCCAAGGCTGGCCTCAAACTTGTGATCTTTCTGCCTACATCAGATTACAGGCATATACCACTGCATCAGTTATTATTCTTTCTTTGATATTTTACCCATTTTAACTTTAAATGTTTGGAGCTTTTTTTCTTTTTCCCCATTGATGGTGGTGATAGTAAGACTGGCAACTAAGCAAACTCTTTAAAATGGATTTTAATTGAAAGAGTATCTTTGAAGTTAGGCTGTTTAGGATCAGATTCTAAAGGCTCAATGGCCTCATTTTAAAAAGGGGTGTTAATGGCTACCTGTGTCATACCTGTTATTACCATCATATCTCTAGTGCCTTACACGGTGCTTAGCATAAAGTAAGCACCTCATAAATATTGTTGACGAAAAATTGAATGACAAAGATGTTGGGAGGATTAAAAAAGATACAGAGGATCTAGCACACTGGCAGAAAAATAAAAATTATATTACTGTTTTTATCAATGATTTAAAAATTATTAAGTGTATTTCCCTTATATATATTAATAAACATGAAAATAAAGAGTATAATATTACTCTAGTAGTTAATCATAGTACTCTGAAGGATAAAGATACTAATATTCTAATTCTCTCTGGTTCTTTGCTACAAACTTAATGATATTTACAAATGAAAAAATTCCAACATATTAGTTTATTATGTTGTATAAAATATTTTTAAAATCTTCAAATAAATGTGTGTACCTGTGTTGTTTCTATTACAGAAAGAAGAGGAGGGACTCCTTCACTGAGACTCCTAAAGGCATAGAGCCTCTGGAGATCACTGCCTCTATTACACTACTGGATCTCATAGCACTTGTTATGTTTTCATCACTTTCTCTCCAAAAGGTAAGAATCTTGTTTTCTCTCCATTGGTTCTTCATACAATTATAATTTTCTTATCTAGGGACTTAACTTTTTAATAAACATGAAAAGTTTCTGGTACCTAGTGTTGAAAAATGCCACGACTCTGTTTAAACATGTTGTCTCTAATAAGTATTTTTTACAAAATTAATACATGTGCAAGGTAAAAAAAAAAAAGATAATACAGGAAAATATAGTAATCCTACCACCTTGGGATACTACTCTTCATATTTTCTGGTATACTTTTCTCAATATATTGATATTTGTATTCTGTATAACATGAATCTATATAATTATAATAATTATGACTGGAAACCATAGGATATAAATGCCCTTTGGATACCCTGCTTTTTTCACTTAAAATTTATTGTAGCATTTTTCATATCAATAAATGCCATGTATTTTTAACAACTGTATAATATTTCAGTTTAAGGATATAACGTAAATCAGGTAACCACTTTCCTATTATTAAATATTTGGAATGTTTCCAAGTTTTTCCAGTGGTAAATGTAAGTTCAGTGAACATTCTGTACATACATTTTTGTACTCAGCATGTCTGATGGTTTTTAAAAGACAATTTCTAAAAACAAGTGTTGCAGAAACTTAGTTCCTAGCATGCTCTCTGATGAAAGCATTCCATGTCATATAATAAAATGGAATATTATTATTCACAATCTTAGATATATGTATACCTGTGTATAGTAGTAGACCAAAATCAAACTCATTTGACTATAGAATCCTTTCTTAAAATAACAAATGTCTTCAGGATGTTGGAAATGGGAGAGACAGTTTGGGGGAAGTAGTATATGAAAAATTTTTGTGCTTTGCACTCAGTTTTTATCGTGAACCTAAAACTACCCTGAAAAATAAACTCTATTTTTTAAAGGGAAAATATTCTTTTAAATGTCACTGTATAAATTTGCATTTAAAATTAAACAAAGGCCTACACATCCAAACAAATATCTATCAACACCCTACTGAATTCTTGAAAATGTTAGCTTATGATATATTCAAATAATTGGATTGGTGCACCAAAGAGTAAATGAATTGAAAGGCTATAACAATTTACATTCCTGACAATAGCATGAAAGAGTTCGAGAGTACCACTTTCTCAACAGTTTGTCAACATTTAGTATTGGCTGGTTTTGTTTTAAAAATAAATCTCATAAAAGCTTTTGGCATTTAAATATTCATTTATGTGATTGCTAGTAAAATGGATATCTTTTTCTATTTTTATTTGAACTTTGAGTCCTTTTGTGAATATCTAAATCTTGCTCCATGCCCAGATCTTATTAGGGTCTTTGGGGTTTTTTATTGATATGAATCAGGAATCATATAAAAATATTAAATCAGTAAATCATGTGTTACAATTATGCTTTTCAATATTTTTCATTTTTATATTTTATTTTGATGGGGTTTTTCCCATATTTTTTATTTTTTTCATATAAGGTAATAATGAACCTCTTTTACCTCAACTTGGCATCAATAATTAAAACTCATAAATAATCTTGTTTTATTTATACTTCCAGTATTATTTTAAAGCAAATTCCAGACATTATAAAATTTCATTTGTTAATATTTCAGTGTATACAATGACTCTAAATGAAACTTTACTTAACCCATATTTTATATCTGCCATGGTATGTCCGGAGGAAATCAGTTACTTAGACTATAACATACTTATAATATTACATCAAACATCAGCATTAGTTAATATTAATATAACCTAATTTACTATTTTTAAGTGATTCCTATAAGAATTTAATCATACTAAATAACTTGTAACCAAAATAACGTGTTGCCTATCTCTCGCATATTATAAGCAGAAAGCTTAACCTATAGGAAAAGCTTCCATTTCCTTTTTTACTAACATTGTCTTATTAGAAGCTATAGCTCTTCTTTATAACGTTATATAAAATTTCAGTTTTCTAAGATCAGAAGGGACTATACTTAATTGTAAATTATACAGCTATATTACCATGGACTTTCCCTGGTCTCTTGAGTAATATGTTACTGAAGAAACATGCCTTCTCCAGAAACATAACAGTTGTTGTTTTTTTAAATCCTTCAATCAGATAGAATACTCTATGTGATTAACATCTGGTTTGGTTGGGTTTTTTAAAATATTTTTTTAGTTGTCAGTGGACCTTTTATTTTGTTTATTTATATGTGGTACTGAGAATCGAGCCTAGTGCCTCACACATGCTAGGCAAGCACTGTTACCACTGAACCACAACCCCAACCCCTCTGATTGGTTTTTAAGGTGTCAGTTCAGAAGATAGTACCTTCTCAGAGTCTTCTCTGGGGCTTGATAATATATGTAGTAGCTTGTCATAGGACATCAGGAAAATATCCCATGACAGCTAATTCCAGAAAAAGTACAAAATATCCTCAATGTAGTTCTTAAATTTAAAGAATATACAAAAATAAAGTTAGTCTCCACTAGAAGTACAATTGGCATTCCATTTAAAGAGCAAAGAGGGACAATAAGTCTAGAATCTTAGCCATAAATATGTAAAATCATGCATGTTTTTATAGTTAAGAGAAATCTTTGGGGTGATAAAGTCAAATCCTTTGGTTTTATGATCAAGAAAACAAAAGAGCAAATAACTGAATTCATATTTTTCCAAAACCACACAAAAGTTTTTTTTTAATATCCTTTGAAGAATTTGAGAAATAAATAAAAAATTCTAAAAAGTTATCCTTGAAAATGATAACAAAGTTACTTGTGCTTACTATATATGAGATGACCTATTTTTTAAGTCATTTGTCTTATTTAATCTTCATAATATGTACTTGAGATAGGAATTATTATTATCCCTTTACACACATAACAAATCTGGCTCTAACCCAGGTAATCTGAAACATACAGCTCTTACATTTAGTCACTGTTCTTGAAATAGGAAATTATTTTTGCTAGCTTTATTAATATATAGTTAACAAGTAAAAATTGTATATATTTTCTGTATACAACAGGATGTTTTGATATATGTATGTGCAAACATGGTATAAGCAAATCAAACAAATTACCATACCCATCACCTCACATAATTTTTTGTGCTTAGAATATTTTAGATCTAGTCTCTTAGCAATTTTTGTATACACAAAACAATTGTCATTAACTGTGTTCACTAGCTGTACAATAGAACTTCCACACTGTTTTCCCTAATGGATGCTAATTTACATTCATACTAGCAATGTGCAAGCATTTCCTGTTCTCCATACCATTACCAACCCTTATCTTTGTCTTTTTTTTTTTTTTTTTTTTTTTACTATGCATCCTAACAGTTTTGAGGTAATATTTTGGTGTGAAACAGGAAATTCTTAAATGTTATAATCAGTAGGAAATGGTGTTTCATTTTCAACTGAAGCAGATACAGTTTCCAGAAGAAAATGCAGAGGATTGCAATGGTCAATCCTAGAAATAAAGCAATAATGGAAAGTTTTAGCACGACAGATGGCAATAAATGATATTTTTTTTGAAAAAAATATTTTGAATTATTTCCCATATAAGAAAAAGTGAAAAAAATCTAATTGTGGCATGATTTGACTAATCTCTCCTTGTTTTCAGAGACCATTGCATCCCTAAATTCACTTTTGAATTTATCAAATTATTTTGGTTTTTGAAATAGAAACTGACTAATGAAAACTGTGTGACAATATTCTAAATTGATTGAAATCTTCTCCATTATCACAGTTTTTCATGTATTCTTTAAGGTGCTTATGTATCCAGATACATGTATTACTCAAAATAATCTTGAGGCATTTTGTTATTATAATACTTTTGTTATAAATGAGTAAAAAAAACTATTCAAAACAGATTTCTGCTCTAGGTTTTAATGCTTGCTATAATTTGTACCTAAAGGTACACATGAATTAAACAAAAAATGAAGTCATGAAACCAAAAGAAAGGATGTTTAAAATGAATTTACAAGTTTAGTTCTACTTAGCAATCACAACTTTAGGCTTGAGGCTTTTCCAAGGCATCATGAATAATGATTAGGTGAGATTATAGGCCCCAGGCAAAGCCTCAGGACAGTAGTGCTCCTACTCAGTCATTTATCCTCAAAAAGTAGTCTTTAGATTGTGGAGTATTGGTTGAAATACCAGGGGGAATCAAACCTGAGTCTGTCACTTTATCCCAAGAGTCATATCAGGAGTCAAGCTTTTAAAAGTAAGGTAAATATTGAAGAAAATGAAAAGGCTTCATAGGTTTTTCATTTACTGTTAGTTTATTTTTACTTTTTCTGTATATATATTTTTATTTACCTGCAGAAAGAATTTTGTAAAAAAATTGTAACCCCAAGAAAGTAATGGCTATTAAAAATTATCAAGAGAGGTACAGTAAAATTTTATCAAAACAAAAGAATAAATTTCATCTCTCATTTTTATTAGAATTTCATGGAAAATTTATAGTCAAATTCTGATTTTTTTTTATTCTTCTAGACTCATGTGGTAAAATAATGAACTGATTAGTGTGGATATTTTGAAGGCCCTGAAGTCATGAATTTATGGTTAATTATGTATTTTCAGTTATTCAAACCTCATTTTTCATTTTCTTGTTTTAACAACTTTCATTAGTGAACACTTTGTGTCTAAAAGTTATAGGAACTATACTCACTCCTTTTAAGGACATATTTACATAATAAATAGTAAAACATAGGGAATTAGCAAACTATGTACTTAACTCACAAGCAATCATCTAATAATATGATAAAGAACTACTAGGCTTTAAATAGTGTTTACCATTGCCAGCACTATTCTGACTCAAATTCTAAATCACAACTCTATTATTGTCCTCATTTTGCAAAAGAGGAAACTGAGTCAATAAGAGAATAAATAAGAGATTAAATAGTATATGATAAATCCAGGATCAAAAACTGAACTGAAAATGTATCCCACTTATAGAGAAACCTAGAATTAAGAATACAATTTTATTCTGCTAAGACTATTTTTCTTAATCCTTTGAAATCAATTCTCCTATTTTCCCTGATAAAGTATAAAGCCGTGTCATTTCTATTTCTACTTAATTTTTAGAATATATTAAATATAACTACTAAAAATTAAGCAGCAGTACAGTACACCAATGTTTTTAAACTACTCTTGTTTCCTCCTTTATTGAGGCTCACAATTTGAAATAATATTAGTTCCATATATCCCACAAATATTTATTGAGGTTCTACTATATATCAGTCATTATTCTTTGGGCTGTTAGAATGTCTATACCAGGATCTCCTTCCATTAGTTCACATGAAAACAATTGAATCTATTTAGATTTAAATCCTTTTTAGGATTATTTGCTACTCTCTTATTAGCTGTTGCTTAGTATGTTTAAATTTGCAAGACTATCCTGAAAAAAATTTTTTTTCTAATGCTGGGGACTGAACCCAATGTTTTGTATATGCTAGGAAAGTACTGGACCACTGCATATCACCCCTACCCCTCAAAATTTTCTTAATTCTTCAGAGCCACCACTAGTCCTGTAATTCATGAAGCATCCATTTATTCTGTTCTTTCATTGAATGCACACTGTGGAAGAAAATCAGCCAGAAGCAGAGCACATAAACCTTTATTCAAAAAATACCGAACATGAAAAGACTTTATAGGTGTACTCTGATTTGGAGGAAGATAGGATATCTTTTAACAGGAAGGTCAGCCAAAGTTCAGTTTGGGATAGAGTTTAGGAATGGTTTTTGCAAGAGAAGGAATTGTTCTTGCAGACTTGGAGCCATTGTGGGGGCAATGTGGATTTTGTCAAGAAAGAAGGAGAGAAAGTCATAGGAGTTAAAATCATGTACAAGAAGTGATGGGTAGGAACAAATACTGGAGACAGGACATGGGAGAACCACAGTGGAAAATTCTCAGTCTTTCAGAGTCTCACATCAGTCCATAGAAGGCATCGTGCTTTGTGCTAAAGATGTAGTGATAAATAAGGTAGATCTAGTTCCTAATTCATTAAAGACAAAGTTATACAATCACTTTTTCCACTGCTGTAGCACAAGATGATGCGAATGTATCTATTGGGGAACCAGTTAAATGATTTCTAAAGCAGACATTTTAGCTGAAAACTGAGGATTGAGTAGGATTTCACAAGGTACAGTGGCTCTGAGGAGTAAAACAGACTAGTGCTACATTGTGATTTTTCATAGGCTCCTTCCAACATATAAAAAATTCTAAGTATATTTTTCAACTACTGCAATATAAAGATGAATGTTAATATTACTATTAAACATTTTCTTTGACCTAAATGTCCTTTTTTCTTGTTATATTAAAAGAAATTAAAACATTTTCATAAGCTTCTAAATATATTGTGAGCCATAGGAACTTTGCCTTGTGGATGGGAAAAACTGGACCAAAAACATTTCCAATAAAGGGAACCTCCTATAGAGAAGCTTCCAGGAGTTGGCTTGCTCCTGGAATTAAAAGGAGGCCAATGTAGCTACATCAGAGAGTGTAGGGGAGAGCAGTCTGAAGTAAGGCTATTGAGATAAGCAGTGTCCCATAGACCCTGTTTAGTGTTCTGCCATTATCCCAAGATTAGTGGAAAACCGCTGAAAGGTGTGTGTTTGAGTAGATGTGAGTGTTTAAATCAAAGTAATACATGCACATGCTTAAAATCAATAATTATTTGCCTAGTTTTTTACATTTAAACCTCACTTCTCTTTTTTTAATTAAATTAATTAGTTTTTTAAATTTATATATGATAGCAGAATGCGTTACAATTCTTATTACACATATAGAGCACAAGTTTCATATCTCTGGTTGTATACAAAGTATATTCACACCAATTCGTGTCTTCATACATGTACTTTGGATAATAATGTCCATCACATTCCACCAACATTTCTAACCCCATGCCCCCTCCCTTCCCATCCCATCCCTCTGCCCCAGTTTAGAGTTTATCTAATCCTCCTGTGTTCCTCCTCCTTACACCACTATGAATCAGCCTCCTTATATCAGAGAAAACATTCAGCATTTGGTTTTTTGGGATTAGCTAACCTCACTTAGCAGGACATTCTTTAACTCCATCCATTTACCTGCAAATGCCATGATTTTATTCTCTTTTATTACTGATTAATATTCCATTGTGTAGATATGCCACATATTTTTTATCCATTCATCTATTGAAGGACATCTAGGTTGGTTCCACAGTTTAGCTATTGTGAATTGTGCTGCTATAAACACTGATGTGGCTGTGTCTCTGTAGAAAACTGTTTTTAAGTCCTTTGGGTATAGACTAAGGAGAGGGTCAAATGGTGGTTCCATTCCCAGTTTCCCAAGGAGTCTCCATACTGCATTCCATATTGGCTGCACCAATTTGCAGTCTCACTAGCAGTGTATGAGTGTGCCCTTTTACCCACATCCTCACCAACACTTACTGTTGTTTGTATTCATAATAGCTGCCATTCTAACTGGAAGCCTCACTTCTCTTTGCACTCTTCCTTCAATATATATCTCCACATAAAAGCAATTTGCTTCTCCTGTTTTGTTTTGTTTTGTTTTGGATATTGGAGATCAAACCCAGGGCCTGTGCATGGTAGGCAAGTATCCTACCACTGAGAGCATCCACCTTATATTTTTATTCATCACTTTTAGACATCATATATTAATATACACACACAACACACATAAATAAGGGAGGCATTACACATTTGCTCACCCCACTTTGCCTTTAACTTTGCTCTCCCTATCACTCTCCATTTAGTTTTATCTTCTTTTTTATTTTTCTGTTAGAACTGTAGAAAATAAATGAATACCATTATTTTTGTCCCATTAACTATAGGTGCTATTTGTGACTTTTCCCTTCTGTCAGATGAGGATATTAATATACCCACCTTCTCCTCTAGCTCTTCTCTCTCCATGATTCTGTCCCCAGTTTTTTTATTTTTATATGTCTAAAATTAATGCCATTTATATCTATTTTTGTAACCACAATTTAGTAAATAGATTCTACTTTGTTTTTGCTGATACCTTCAGCATAAATTCACCCAGATGGCCACGTCACTTAAGTTCTTCCTTTCTTCCATCCTTCCTTAAGTTCTTGACCCCTATGGCAGCTGCTCAGTACTACTTCCCTAGTCATCTTACTCTAGAGAGAAACTCCTCTACCTAGAAATCTCTCTGCTTCTTTCATTGTTTTTCTTCATCTTATTGTTCATACAAATTATATTTTATTTTACTTCACTTTTTAATTTATTGTCACTCTCTGTCTACTGGACTGTGATAATTAGAGGAATAAGAATAGTCTAACTAATTTGATTTTTTGTTGTTGTTTATTTTCCCCATTATTGTCATATTCGTAGTATCTTAAAGGGTGCCATTTTCCCAACTGGCATTAAATATTATTTTAATTGATAATTAATTACAGTTGCAAGTTATATTCCCTTACCTATGCAATTTTTTTAGTTTTCTTAAAATTCCTCATTGTCTTTTGTTGTTTGTGCAATATTTTTCTTTAACATACTCCTAGTTCTTTCCAACTCTCCATCATATGAAACATTCTGGTGCATATTTTTTTCCTTTCTTTTTCCTGAGAACTGGTCTTCAGTATGCTAATATCCTTGGACTTCACAAATTGTCATCCTGGGGCTTCCCTTTCCTGCTGTCCTGGTTAGCAAACTACTGCAGCCTACATTTCTTCTCTTTTACATTTACATCCTTTAATGAACCATATCTCTCAGCAACTTCCTACGAAAGACTATAGGGAAAATAAATTTTTTTAAAAATTTCAAAGGTTTGAAATGTATTTTATTCTCAGGAAAAATGTATCCAGGTCCTAACATCAGAAGGTACAAGCCTCAGGGCAGGGCCTGACTGGAGAAAGGGTAGAGGTAGTCTATGTGTAGAGACAGAGAAAACACATTTAAAAGGTGCTATGTTGGATGCCTGCTTTATGAGACACTGTGTAAAAACTAGCTTTTTATACTTTTTATACTTTATACTTTTTATACTCCTAATTTCTTCTTATAATAAACTAAACAATCATAACATTAGAAGTTGTAGAAAGAGCACTATCTTTAAAGAATATGCTGAGGAGAAGTAACTGATACCCATTTAACTGTCTGATTCTTAATTCTAGTTACTATGGGATTCTAGGTTACAAATCATTCACCCGCTTCTAAAATTCAAAGGCAGCTTTACTTGGGCTGGGAAACTAGCTATTTCAGTCCCCTCAACACTGTTCCTTGCTTTAGGTTTGATTTCTCCCAAGAAGAACTCTTTGATTAAGATGTGTGTGTGTGTGTGTGTGTGTGTGTGTATTTTGCTCAGCCCTGCCCCTCACTCCCATGCTCAGCCCTGCCCCTCACTCCCATGCTCACTTTCCTCTTACCTGCACCTCTGAGGCCCTGCCCATCTCTTGATTCTGTAGATTGATGGATCCTGGCTACTCTAGGGTGAGGCTTCCTTGGGCCCACTTCAGCAGTTCTTCTCACTCTGTTTTTTCCAGCTTACATTAATTTATTGAAATCTTTCATCTGTTGATGACCTGTCCTCCATCTGTTGTAGTCTTTCATTCCTGTACTATCATTTTAATGGGCCCTAAAAGAAACAAAAATGTGTTAAACCTGCCATCTTTAAGTAGAAGTCATTATAAGTTTGTAAGCAGAAAAATGACCATATGGAATGGCATTTTGCCAAGATCACTCTAAATACAGTGTGAGTCATGGTAACATAAACTAATATACTGGGTTTTCCTGCATTTAATTATGTAAACCTTATAAGACAGCATAAGGTACAAATAATGAAAGTATTTATTAGAATAATAACATGAATGTTATATCCTTCGATATAAAAATACATATTTAATATTTAAAGAAATACAATCATCTAGGAACAAGTTAAATACTTTCTCCTATTAAAATAAAATATAATTTTAGAGTTCCTAGGCCAAAGCTCAAGTGACTTTCTTTAGAAATAATCTGATCTCTATCTTTTGTAGCAGTTTTCCATCACTTAATTCCAACTCATCTCTTATTTTTGAACAGTTAGCTATTTAGGCAGTACTGCAGACCAAACTCAGGACCCCTCACATGCTAGGCAAGCACTCCACCACTGAGTTATACCCCCAGCCCTCTAGAAGCTTATAGTCTTTTATTTTGAATTAGTTAACAGAATTAGGGATCAAAATACAAAATACAAAGCACATAGGTTGGCAGTGATAACTAAAATGAAATAAAATATTTGATATTTATTTTTCCCTTCTTTTATTATCCCATGTTTTAAATCACCAGTGGAATATCTCTGTAACTATAGTAAATTCCCTAATCCAAGTCCTCCAATTTGTATCTGTATGAAAGTTTTGGTAATTTAAAAGGAAACTGTTCATGGAAAAATTATGTCCAATTTATTCTACTATCTTTCCTATTCCCATTCCCGCCTCCCTTCCCTTCACTCTCCTTTATCTAATCCGAAGTACTATTCTTCACTACTCACCCCTACCTTATTCTGAATTGGCATCCATATATCAGAGAAAACATTGAACGTTTGGTTTTAGGGGATTGGCTTATTTCACTTAGCATGACAGTCTACAGTTCCATCTACTTACCAGCAAATGCCATAATTTTATTTCTCTTTATAAGTCAGTAGTATTCCATTATATTTATGTACCACATTTTCTTTATACATTCATCTCATGAAGGGCACCTACACAACTAATGTAATTCTATATCATGCACAACCAGAAGAATGGGACATTGTACTCTATATGTATAATATGTCAAAATATATTCTACTGTTAAGTATAAGAACAAAAATTCTCTTTAATTTAAAAAAGGAACTGGGCTGGGATTGTGGCTTCGCATTGGAGCGCTCGCCTAGCATGGGCGGGACCCAGGTTAGATTCTCAGCACCACATAAAAATAAAGGCATTGGGTTGTGTCCATCTACACCTAAAAAATAAATATTTTTTTTAAAAAGGGAACTGATGCCAGTTGATGGAGCATACATTTTAAAAGTGTCATTCCTGTTTCTTGTGTCTTATGCAGCTCCTTTGTGTACTTGATTAAAGAATATGTGTTAAGTTTTAGTGCCATTACAGAAACATTCATTTATTCTCTTTAATTCTGTAAATCTTCTTGGTAACATGGATAATCTATTAGTGAAAGTTCTAACTCTACAAATTCTAGTCATTTAAATGTGGCTTTCAGTCTTGTCCCTCTTAAATGTTGTATTGGCATATCTGTGATGCCCTTTAGTGTTTTCAAGTGGATTAAGAAAACTGCACTTTGACAGTTGTTTTCATTTTTATTTTCCATGTGAAGTAGTATATGTATATAAAAATTATATACTAAAAGTTTTATAATAGCGTAGCTGGGTGCAGTGATGCATGCCTATATTCCCAGCATCTCAGGAGGCTGAGGCAAGAGGATCTCAAGTTAGAAGCCAGCCTTAGCAACTCAGTGAGACCCTAAGCAACTGAGCAAAAACCTGTCTCCAAATAAAATATTTAAAAGGGCTAGGAATGTGGCTTGGTGGTAAGCACCTCTGGGTTCAATCCCCAGTACCAAAAAAAAAAAAAAAAAAATTGTTTTTAGGAGAAATATTCTTATCCTTCACATGTAAATTTAGAGAAAGGATAAGGAGAAAATTTAAATCCATAGATTAAATATATTCAGTAGATTTCAGGGAAAATAACGAAACTATAAAAGACCATTTCAGCTTCCACATATCTGTAACTATATGATTACAATTAAAAGAAATTGCAAAAGTGGTATGCATTTTTCATAATTAAAATATATTGTAAATTCTCTGAGTTTCTTTCATGTAAACAAAAAGATTGTAATTTTAGATATTATTATTATCATATTTATTTACCTTTATTATAAATCAAAACTATAGTTTCTGATTATTGCTAACTACAGTGGAATTTTTCTCAAAATTGCATATACTTTTTTATTAGCAATACATTTATTTTCAGTACATATTATTTTTACCTGCTTCTGACGGTTCAGCATGCATACATATGCATATTGAAAAGAGCAATGAAAGCAAGACATTTTATTAAATAAATAATACTCCTCTAAATAACAGTTTACTTAGTAGATGATATGTTCATTTTCAGGGCACTGTCTTTTACTTAGTATAGGGTTTTTTTCATAACTTAAATGTTGTTATGATTTCTTAGTGGCTCCACTGCAATCTTTCTGCATTTTTTTCCTATTCACAGTATTCAAAGTAGTTCATATGACCTAGATATTGAGAATCAAGGTAGAATGTGCTGCATTGCTGATATTTACTATGAAACCTCAGAAACAGTCTGATTCTATATGCTAGAATTACAGGGTGCACCATGTTTATTGCTGTCATTTTGAAACCTCTCTGCCAGTCTATACAATCATTTTTAAAGTTAGAATGAAAATATTGTAAAACAATATTTTTAAATGAACAAAATTTTAAAGTAATGCTTTAATATTCCAGTTAAATGCAGCAATTGATGTTTTACTTTTTAATTATAGATCAAGCCAGATAAGAATCATGATAAATTTCCCACTCATTATTTATGAGGGAAATTAGATTATTTCCCTAAATATTTAAGATCATAGTAACTTATTAAATTTAGAAATCTAACCCCAATAAGGTGCAATTATTAATCAGTTGCTCTTTCCTAATTTAGAGAGAATGCTGTTAAAATTGTTAAAAAAAAAATAAAATATCATCTAGAGTCTACATTACAAAAGTCTGTTCATCAGGATAGGTTAATCATTGTCAGATTGAGGTAGAGATCTCTTCAAACAAAAACATCTTTTGCATTCAGGAAGCCATTTTCTCCCAGAAAGCTGTTTCTTTCTTTAATACTATTGTTTGAAAAACGAAACTCAAAAAATAAAAGCATTTGCACAGGTGACTGCTTTCAGGTAGAGAATCATATATGCACTTAAAGAATCTGATTTGCTTTGCTTTTCCCATTGCAGAAAATTATAAAATAGAAATGGCAGATTACGTCACAAGTCTCAGCTGAGAAAATTAAAGCAGATATGCTAAAGATCTGCTCTATAGTTTTGTCTATCTTCTTTTTTTTCTGTCTATGACTTCTGTGAATTTAACATTTCTTATATGAGGTATAGACATTTCCACATATTAGGAAGGATTTTTATAATTTTGGACCAGATGCATATAGAATATACTCTATAAAGGATTGGATAAATATTGAACTAATACAGAAAGTTGCCTGATCTTGTATTCAAGGTCTAACAGAATAATCACTTGGCAAGTTGGCAGGAGAGATCCGAGTATCACAAATCTGGCACGTAGAGATTTCCTTTAAGATATTGTCTACTTTTCAGATTTTTTTTTCACTTTTCAGATTTTTGTCCTCTTCTTGATAGGAAAAAAAAAAATAGCTTACCAAATGAATGTATAGGTTTGTATAGCTAGAAAGAACAACAGAGTTCCAGTCAGATGGCCAGAATCGTTATTGAGAAGGCTGTAAGCTGAACAAACATTCAGTGCCTATAATCAAAACTGAAATGCAAGGATAGACGAAAATGAGTATGGAATGCAACTGGGTAAGGCAGAAGCTGTACAGAATCAGATGTAAACAACAAATAAACAAATGCAAGGGAGTGGCCCATGACCAGGATTCAAATGTGGTGCAAGATTAATATCTTTTTGAAGAATGGGCCTGAGACACTTACTGGAACCCACTCCTATAATTGAACAGTAAATCTAGCTCTGATTTGTTTTGAGCTCCTGGTTGAATTTGTTCTTTCTTTCTTCCTAAAGTGTTTAAATTGGTAATTCATAGAACTGTCTTCTAAAAGCTGTATTATGAGACTAGGGAGAAAAATACCAGTTGCTAAGTAAATTTGGGGAATTAAAATATTCACATGCATGCACATCTATGCACACTCTTCTTATTTCTCTTTCTTGAAAACTCACCATGCCCTATGTAAAAAAAAAAAAAAAAAAACTTCTCAGAACTCCTGGGGAAAAGAATATGAACTCAACATTTCCAAAACTTGTTTGACCATCAAACATATACAACCCTATATTGTGGAGCAGAGTGTTCCATGACACCAGTTGGGAGGAACTGTCTTCTTTGATTTAAGTTTCAATGTAGAAAATTGTAGCAAAGCAAAGTAATTTTCAAGAGGTAGCTTATGTGTTGAATGACATGGATGAATTTGTCAAATATTTGTAGCTATTCCAATTTGCACAGAATCCTGACTGTGACACAAGAAAGGCTGACATTATATATAAAGTTAGACAAATAGGAACTTAACCATACTTACTTTTTGTGTGTTTTTTAATAGTTCTTTATTTAGTTTTTATTTTAATTAGAGCTTTATAGTTATACACAGTAGTTGAGTTCATCCTGACAAACTCATACATGCATAGAATTTGATTTCAGGTCATGATCACCTACTTTTACCTCCCCCTTTTCCTTCCCCTCTCCCATTCTCCTTCCTCTACTAGACTTCCTTTTGCTTGTACATTAATTTATACTTGATTGGTTCTTTGTGTTATCCTTTCCTTCCTTCCTCCTTTCCTTTATTTTACTCTATCTTCTTCATAGGAGAGAAACATTTGACTTTTGAGTTACTGAGTTTGGCATATCTCACTTAGCATGATATCTCCATTTCCATCCATTTACCAGCGAATGCCATAATTTCATCCTTTTGTATGGCTAAGTAGAACTTAATTTTATATATGTATACCACAGTTTCTTAATCCATTCATCTATTGACAGGGATTTGGGTTTACTCCATAATTTAGCTATTGTGATTGTGCTGCTGTAAACATTGAGATGTCTGTTTTACTATAGCATGATGATTTTAGATCTTTTGAAAAAATACCACAGAGTGGATAGCTGGGTCATATGGTGTTTCTATCCTGAGTTTTTTGAGTAATCTCTATACTACTTTTCAGAATGAAAATATGCAAGTGTACGTTTTCCCCCACATCCTTGCCAGCCTTTATTTTTCATATTCTTGATCATTGCAATTCTGACTGGAACAGGATAAAATCTTAGTATAGTTTTTATTTGCATTTCACTGATTGCTAGAGATGTTAAACGTTTTTTCATATGTTTGTTGGCCATTTGTGTTTCTTCTTTTGAGAATTTTCTGTTTAGTTCTTTCTCCCATTTATTGATTGGGTTATTGGTTTTGGGGTGTGTTAAGTTTTTTGAGCTTTTGCATATTCTGGATATTAATCCCCTGAGTAGACAGCCTTGTCAAGATTTTTTTCCCATTCTCTAAGCTCTCTCTTCATGCTCTTATTTCCTTTTCTGTGCAGAAGCTTTTTAATTTGATGGGATCTCACTTATTGATTCTTTGTTTTATTTCTTGTGCTTTGGGGATCTTGTTATAGAAGTGAGTGCCAGCACCAATATGATGGAATGCTGACCTACGGTTTCTTCTAGTAGTTGTAAAGTTTCTGTTCTAGTTCCTGAGTCTTTGATCCATTTCAATTTTAGTTTTGTGAGGGTGAAAATAGGGGACTAGTTTCATTTTTCTATATACAGCTATTCAATGTTCCCAGCATCGTTTGTTTAAAAGGCCATCCGTTCTCCAAGATATGTTTTTTTCATTTCTGTCAATTATCAGGTGGCGTTAAGTGTGTGGGTTTGTCTTTATGTCTTCTTTTCTGTTCCATTGGTCTTCATGTCTATTTTGATGCCAATACTTCATGTCTATTTTTATGCCAAAAACAATGCTGTTTTTGTTACTATGGCTGTGTAATATAATATCAGATGAGGTATTGAGATGCTTCCTGCATCACTTTTCTTGCTCAGTATGGCTTTGGCTATTCTCTTACTCTTCCAAATGAATTTTTTAAATGTTTTTTTCTGTTAATCCTGTGAAGAATGTCATTGGTATTTTGATGGGGATTACACTGAATCTTTATATTATTGTGATAGAAAGATAGCTAGATCATTTTTTAAATATTATATATAATATATACATATATAGCCATTTTGACAATATTGATTCTGCCTATTCGAGTATATGGAATGCATTTCCATTATCTCAGGTCGTCTTCAATTTTTTTCTTCAGTGTTCTATAATTTTCATGGTAGAGTTCTTTTACCTTCTTAGTTAGATTAATACTCAAGTTTATTTTGTTGTTGTTGTTGGTGGTGGTGATAGTTGTTTCGTTTTGAGATTATTTTGAATGGGATGGTTTTCTAATTTCTTCTTTGGCTGAGTCACTGTTGCAGTATAGAAAAGGTGTTGATTATGGGTGTTGATCTTTTATCCTGCCACTTTACTAAACTCCTTTATAAGCTTCAGAAATTCTCTGGTAGGGTTTTTTGAGTTTTCTAGATATAGGATCATATCATCTACAAACAGATAGTTTGACTTCTTTTCCAATTTGATCCCTTTGATTTCCTTTTCTAGCCGATTACTCTGGCTAGTGTTTCAGGATTATATTGAAGGAGTGGTGAGAGTAGATGGCCTTGTCTTGTTCCTGATTTTAAAGGAAATTTTTTAAGTTTTCTCCATTTAGTATGATTTTCTCTTTGGGTTTGTCATAAATGGTCTGTACACTGTTAAGTTCCTCAGTCCCTAGCTGCTTCATCATTTTTAGCATGAATGGTTGTTGGATTTTATCAAAGGTCTTTTCAGCATTTATTGAGATGATCATGTGATATTTGTCCTTAATTTAGTTTAAGTGATGAATTACATTTATTGATTTGTGTATATTGAACCAATCTTGCATCCCTGGAATGAAATCCACTTGATCATGGTGTATTATCTTCCTCTTGATATGGTTTTGAATGCTATTTGCTGATATTTTATTAAGGTTTTTTGTATTTGTGTTCTTCAGGGATATTGGTCTGTAGTTTTCTTTCCTGCATTTGTCTTTGTCTGGCTTTGGTATCAGGGTTATACTAGCTTCATAAAATGTATGTGGGAGTGTTGCCTCCCTTTCAATTTCATGGAATAATTTGGGAAAGACTGGTGTTAGTTCTTCTTTAAAGGTCTGGTAAAAAGGCAGAATGTTCTCTCTGATATGCAGATGCTAACACACAATAAGTGGGGGGATAGAAGCTCATTAGATTAGACAAAAGGGAATGAAGGGAAGGAAGGAGGGATGGGAATAGGAAAGACAATAGAATGAATTGGACATAATGTTCTTATGTTAATATAAATAAATGACCAGTGTAACTCTATACATGTTCAACCACAAGAATGGGATCCTAATTAGAATAAATTCTACTTCATGTTTGTATAATATGTCAAAATACATTCTACTATCATATATATCTAAAAAGATCAATTTTTTAAAATAAAAATAAAAATCTTATAGCACTCGGCTAAAAATCCATCAGGTCCTAGAAGGCTTTTAATTACTGCTTCAATGACATTACTTGATATTGGTCTGTTTAGGTTTTCAGTATCTTCCTGATTCAATTTGGGCAGGTCATATGTGTTTCAAACTTTGTCAATATCTTCCAGATTTTCCAGTTTTTTGGAGAATAAATGTTCAGAATAGGTTTTGATAATCCTCTGGGTTTCAGAAGTATCTGTGGGGATATCTCCTTTTTCATCTCTGATCTTGTTGATTTGTCTACTCACTCTTTCTTTTAGTTAATTTAACTAAAGCCTTGTCAATCTTGACTTTTTCAAAGAACTAACTTCATTGTATTGATCCTGGGTAGTGTTTTCTTATTCTCAATTTTATTTATTTATTTTTTAGTTCTGATCTTAGTTATTTCCTGTTATCCACAGGTTTTGGAGTGAGTTTATTTTTCTTTTTCCAAGGTCCTTGAGGTAGAGCATACTCTTATTTATTTGGTATCTATTTTTTTTAATGTAGGGACTCAGTGCTATAAATTTTCCTTTTAGAATTGCTTTCATATTGTTCCAGAGAACTTGTTATGTTATATTTCTGTTCTCTTTCATTTCTAGCAGTTTTTAGATTTCTATTCTCATTTCTTCTTTGACCCATTCTTCTTTTAAGAGAGTATTACTCAATCTCCTGTGTGTTAATGTGGTTTCTATTCTTTTTTCATGCTGTTGATTTCTTGCTTAATTCCATTATGATCTGATAGGATACATGAGATTATATCTATTTTTGTCTTTTGGGGGGTTTTTATTTGTTTGTTTTGTATTTGCTAAGATTTGCTTTTTGGTCTACCATACGATCTATTTGTTTAAAAACTTTCATGTGCAGCTATAAACAAGATAAATTCAGCTGTTTAAGGGTAGAATATTCTGTAGATATCCATTAGATTCATTTAATTTGTAGTGTTGCTTGTTGGAGATTTCTTTATTGATTTTATGTTTTGGTGACTTGTCTATTGGTGGTAAGAGTGTATTGAAATCACCCAGTATTATTGTGTTGGGGCCTTTGTAGGATTTAACGTCAGGAACTATTTTTCCATGTAATTGGGTATGTTTACATTTGGGTCATAAATGTATACTGTTTTATATCTTCTGTTGGGGTTTTCCCCTTTCCTAGGATGTGTAGTGGCTTTCTTTGTCTCTTCTGGCTAATTTTTGCTTAAAATCTGCTTTGTCAGATATTAGAATAGCTATTCCAGCTTGTTTTCTTGGCCCATATGCATGGAATATTTTTTTCCAACCTTTTACTTTCACCCTATGGATATTCTTGCTTATAAGATGAATCTCTTGTAAACAACATTTATAGTAGGATATTGTTTTTTGATCCATTCTGCTAATCTGTGTCTTTTAATTGGGAAGTTAGGACCATTAACATTCAGTATTGGTATGGATATGTGTTTGTGATTGCCTGCCATTTTGGTATTTTCCTATATTTTATCCTGTCGTGATAATCATTTAGTGGATTATTTTTCTATTGAACTTCCTCTTTTGGGGAGATTTGGAAATTGTTTTATAGTTATTTTATGTGCAGTTTATCTTTGAAAGTATTCTTTGTAGGTGCTGGATTTGTGGTCAAGAACTTTTAGTTTATTCTTGTCATGCAAAGTTTTTATTTCCTGCTCAAAATTGAAACTGAGCTTTGCTAGGTATAGTAGTAATCTTGGCTATCAGTCTTTTTCTTTTAGGGCTTGGTATATTTTATTCTGGGCCCTCCTTGATTTTGGTGTCTGAACTGAGAAATCAGCAGTGAGCTTATCAGTTGGCTGTAAATGTGACCTGATGTTTCTCTCTTGAAGCTTTTAATATTCTTTTCTTATTTTCTATGTTATGCATTTTGATTATGTCTTAGTGAAATTTTTATTTGATTAGATCTGTTGGTGTCCTGTTAGCCTCCTGTATGTAGTTGTCTACCTCATTTCTGATATGGGAAAAGTTTTTTCTAACTATCTCATTAAAAATGTTCTTAATGCCTTTAGCTTGCATCTCCATATTCTCTTCTATCTCAATGATACTCAGGTCTTTTAATGTTGTCCAGGAATACTTGTATATTCTGGTCATGTTCTGTAATTTTATTTTTCCTTTTATTGCATTCTGTGTACTGAATATCATATACCCTGGCCTGCCTTTATGGCCTGCCTTTATGTCTTCAAGGACTGAGGTTCTATTTTCTATGCATCTAATCTGTTAGTAATATCCTCAAGTGATCTTTTAATTTGATTATATCTCATTTCTTGGAGTTCTGCTTGATTTCTTTTCACTATTTTTATTTCTTTATTAAAATTGTCTTTCATCTCCTGTAATTGCTCTCTTAATTCATTTCTTAGATCTTCTTTTAGTTCATTGAGCATTTTAATAATCCATTTTTTATAATCTTTCTCTGGGCTTTCATCCACCTCACTATCAGTAGAATCCTTTGTTGGGGGATTGTGGATGTTGGGTGGAGATATATTTGCTTTTTTCCTCATGTTTTCAAGGTGTTGGACTTGTGCATCAATTGAGGTAGATACCCCTATCTCTTTTGTGTGTGTGTGTATGTGTGTGTGTGTGGACTAAAAGACCTGACAAGAGCAACTTTAGAGGAGGAGCAGTTTAGTTGGGGCTCACAGTTTCAGATGTCTCAATTTATTTCTCAGGGCTTGAGTTCTCAGAACATCAAGGAAGAAAAGTGTGGCTGAGAGCATCACATCAGGAAGCAGAGAGTGAGTCTCCATTTACCAAGTACAAAATTTATACCCTAAAGTCATGTCCCCAATGACCCACCTCCTCCAGCCACACTTATCTGCCTTCAGTTACCACTCAGTTAAACCCTATTAGGAAATTAATTCATTGATTATGTTAAGGCTCTTATAACCTAATCATTTCGCCTCTAACTATTCTTGAGTTTTTTGAGGCCACCTCATATCCAAACCATAAAAATGTATAATTATCTTATTTATTCCTGAACTTCCGTCTGCTTTTGATGTATGAGCAGATGCGAAGGGGTGGAACCTGAGTTCCCTCTTGGATTGTTCTTCCTTGTGTCCTTGTTGTTGGTTCCCCCGCCCCCTCACTTCATTGAGTTGGAGTAATGTCTGGGAATGTTTAGTTCAGCAGAAGAGTCTCTAACCTTTGAACATTTATTGTCCCTGTTGGTTCCCAGCACCTCACAGAATGAGTGAATTAATAGTAACAACTGTTGCAAACATACAAAACATTAAAGTAAATGCCCGGTTCTTAGTATGTCTTCAACATTAATTACCTTCAATAAACAGGAATGGTGGGTTCAGCAATTGTCAACAGTAAAAACAATGACCATGAACTAGAACTGGTTTTAAAGCAAACAGAAGGTGTCAACTATATCATCCACATCAGTAATGATTATATTAGCATTAAGGGTGGGAGCAGCAGTTATATAAACCAATTAATTCTGAAAGATGGTAAAAATGCACTTAGTTAATTAGGGGAAAAGAATTATGACAGTAAGAGAAGAGTTAATTTCTAAAAATGAACAGAGAATGCAGAAGAGATGTAGCAGGTGATGTTTATATGGAATGAAGGGGAAAAATGGAAGAAGCAAGGAATTGAGAGAGAGCAATAGAATGTGGCTGATAGCAGGAGAAGATTAGGACAAATAGAAATAAGAGAAATAAACAAATGAAAATAAAACAAAACAAAACAAAAATATACAATTCAAAAAGCCCAAACCCTCAAAAGACTGCTAGGAAAAATAATTACATTTCAAAAATGCTAAAAATAGGAGAAAAAGAAACAAATATATATACACACATATGTCCCCACCAATCAACGCAGCCAGAATTCACACATGTGCATACACACACACACACAGAATAAAAATATATAAAAAATTGTAGTGCGGTGGCAGAGCACTTGCCTAGCATGTGTGAGGTACTGGGTTCGATCATTAGTACCACATAAAAATAAAACAAAATAAAGGCATGCTAGTCCTAAATAAAAATAATTTTTTTAAAAAAAGAACCAAAATCTTAATGAAGAATGAAGGAACCATCTGCACTGAGGTCGTCAAAAAAGTTGACCAGATTAGATGGTCAGTATGTCCCATGTCCTTCTTTCTAATTCTTCTTCAGTTATGTCCTGATAGAGCAAGAGATGAGAGTCGTTAACCCCTTCCTGTTTTTGTGTTGTTCTCTGAGTTACCAGTCAGAGTGGCCTAGGATTGAAGCTGTTTGATAAAAGACTCTGCTTCCCTTCTCACCAGCATGAGGTGGGATGGGTCAGGAAGTACTGTCAGTTGGCATTTTGTCCATTTGAAGCAGTTTGGTGTATTCCCAGGGTACAATTTCTGCAGAGTTCTGTTAGGGAAGTTCAGGTAGGTGGGGCTTAGGTCTAATCAAGTCTCTGGGGCTTTGTTGGGTGGGGCCTGCTTTGGAGAGATTTGATTGACAGGCCCCTACGACTTGACAATTGCTGATCTCTGATGTAGGTCTGTTTCTCAGGAGCCTCCCAAGAAATCCATTTGTGGGGCTGGGGAACCAGTCCTCCACTCACTGCTACCCAAGAGCACACCTTGAATGTATTGACCCCCACTCCCTCAATCTCCCAGACTGCTTCATCTGGTCATGTGAACTGTCAGACACAAAGGAGAAGCTAGTAAGGCTCTCCTTAGCCCTTCTGACTCAAATCCCCGTGCATATACTCTTCACAGGGCCTGTTTTACTCACATTCCACAAGGCCTAGTCTAGGTCACACTAGGCGATGGACACCTACTAGGATATTGTGACTGTGTTGCCCTGATTTCCGGGTCCTGCATCATTGTAGCAGTGATCACCCCAAGATGGCTCTCACCTCACCACTCCATGGCTGATTGAGATACACAGTGCATTTTTTTTCAAGCAATAGCATGCAGTGCATACTCTGAGTCAGCTAAGATTAGGCTGCAATTTTGAGCTCAGGTTTTTTGGTACCAAAACTACATTCTCCCATTCTGGTGAATATCCGCGGGTCACTCACATGTATTTGTTCTCCTTTGTTTATTGTACCCAAATTTCTGAGTACTTGAGCAACTTTGAGTGTTCAACATTAACTTTCACCTACCCTGCCAAAAAGCTACACACCTGCTGCTTTGGTCCAAGCCATGATGCGGCTTGGGATACAGCTTTACTCAGTCATCTTTTGTCTCACATACTTATTTTTAAAAACATATTGCTGATCCCTTATTTTGGGCAGCAATCACTATATTAATAAGAGCATCAAGACTTGTTTCACATTAATTATCCAGGTGACATGCATTTTCTATTCTGGATCTGCCATCAGCTATCTGTAATACATTAAAATGCAAGTGTGGCTGGGCACATGGCTCACGCTGTAATCCCAGTGGCTCATGAAGCTGAGGTAGAAGGATTGTGAGTTCAAAGCCAGCCTCAGCAATTCAGTGAGGCCCTGAGCAACTCAGCAATATCCTGTCTCTAAATAAAATATTATAAAGGGCTGTGGAGCTGGCTCAGTGGTTAAGCATACCTGGATTCCATCCCTGGTACCAAAAAAAAAATTCGAATGTGGTGGTACACATGCTTTCAACACAGGAGACTTTGGGGGGCATTCCAGATCCAAACAATATCACCACTCTATAAAGATAATTGTTTATCTATTACATTTTGAAACATGTTTCCTTAAAATGAATTTCTTTGTTCAAGGAGTTGCCTAGTTTTTTATACTCGCTTTGTGTCATAAATTATGTTTGTTTTTATTTTTAAAATGTAATAATTAGGGCTGGGGATGTGGCTCAAGTGGTAGTGTGCTCGCCTGGCATGCGTGCAGCCCAGGTTCTATCCTCAGCACCACATACAAACAAAGATGTTATGTCCGCCGAAAACTAAAAAATAAATTTCAAAAAATTCTCGCTCTCTCTCTCTCTCTCTCTCTCTCTCTCAAAGTAAAATATGCTCAATTTTAAATATTTTACTGTGTCACATTTTTTAAACCTGGTACAAAATGTATATTTACATTGTTTTAATTTCCTTACTTTTCTCAAAGTATAAATTCTGCTTTCTTTGTGCTTATAAGCTATTGATCTTTATTCCCAGAAATGTAATGTTGTATTTTTCTGTTCAGCAGTGAAAATTACTTTTTGGTTGTTTCAACAATGAGAATTGGTAACTCCAACTAAAATCCAGAGACTAAATTATACTATGATATATTTTTTAAAGATATTTGCCATTAGACAGGAGGAAAAGACAGTTATACATTCAGGCATCATTATAATTTAGAGATGTGATAATATTTTAGTCTATGAATTTAAACAAAAGCAAAAAGTATAGGTAAAAGGAGTAAACTAAGGATCAAGTATTTATAAATATATGAGAATGTTTGAAGCAGGATTCCAAAATTGTTTGATGCTTCTGTGTAAGGAGGAGTATTATTGTTAACATTATAATTGTGAAAAAAAATAAAGAATTGTTTCCTCATGGAAAATTTAGTAGCTTTCTAAGAAAAGAGAATTTTAAGTATTTCAGAAAATGAATTATTTATCTGCTCTATCTTAGTTTTTTTAATTCCACCAAAAATTTTATAGTCTTCATTAAAAATGTATTGAGGAAAACATGTTAATACTATTGTTGTCCTTTAACATCCATATAATTTCTATGAGAAAATGATTACATGTTATGTAAAATCATTTTATAGAAATATAATGAACTTTGTTTAATTATTTTATAGAATTAAATCTCAGAGCCTTTATTTACAACAGAAAGGATTCAGCATCAGTATCAACCTACTCTTTTTTCTCTCATTGAGATTTTTTTTAGCAAGAGAATAACTGTCTCACACCAGGATATAAAGCTAGAATTCTTACTGTAACATATTAAAAAAGAAAAACTTATTTTTTGCTGTCTTTCTCTAATTTGAATATAAGGTTATGCCATATCAACAACTAACAGATGGAGAAAAATAATGCTCTAAGAAGCTAGACTGTACATACTAGATTAATTCCAGAAATTTGGAATTCTGAGTATTTTGCTAAGACTTCCCTAGACAATATGATTTTTTGTCTGAAATTTATAATTTAGAATATAAAAGAAGGGCACAGAATTTTACCTTAAGCTCTGTTTATTATGTCAGATGGTCCTTATTGTCTTACATTTAATGTGAAAATCATTTTTGTTTCTCTGTACTCTTAACTTGTAGGAATAACTTTATCAAGAGTATATAAGTGATTTTTTTCTCTACCTTTATTGAGTCACATATAGTGACCTGCCTATAAAATATCCACATATTAAATTCACCATTCATGATAGAATGAAATGCCCTTTTGAAAAGCTGCTTTAGCTTGTACTTATTCATTCATTCAGCTTAAATATTGTACATATATGTAGTAGATACTGTGGTTGATATAAACCAATAGACATAGATGACATAGTTTCCATTCTCAAGAGAAACCAGAGAACCATGACAATGCAATATAATATGATAAAGGTAAGCATAATGTGCTATGGAGGTGTACATAAAAAGAGCAATGAACCCATACTGTGTAGGCAGTTGTGGAAATCAATTAATTTGATTACATAAAATTGGACTAGAAAAATATAAAGTAAATTTTATGATCCAAGTCAGGGTTTTTTCCTGTGTATGTTTTTTTTGTTTGTTTGTTTTGTGGTGCTGGGAATCAAACCCAGGACTTCATGCCTGCTAGGCAACTGTTATACTACTGACTAAACTACATCCCCAGCCCAACCAAATTAAGCATAAGTCTTAATAAGTGAGACAATTTATTGAATGTCTATAATATGCTAAATGTTAACAAATTCAATCTTATTATCATTCATTAGGTGTCTAAAATAATAATAATAATAAGGGTTTTTTTCTTAAGAAATATTTGTCTTTTTTTTTTTCCATTTGTTCAGCTCTTTCCAATTCAAGCCACACTACTCACTCATACCATAGACTTTTAGAGGGACTTGGGGAAAAGAATATTAATGCAAATCAATCCTTTTCTACTGAAAATACAACTCAGAATCATGGTTTACTAATTAATGATTGTTGGATTATTAACTTACTCTTGTTTGTAGAGGAAATAAATCATGATCATGAATCCTTTCTAGTAGGAAAGTGTTATGATTTATTGTTTCTAAAAGGTATTAGAGTTGAATTGGAGAACCAGTCTTGAATAAAGAATGGAAATTGCCAAAATAAAAATAATAAAATAAAAAATAAAGAAAAATGGTAATACAGGTTTAAGATATAAGATAAGAGACTGGGAGAGAGATTACCAAAGTGAATATGAGTCTAACTGAAATAAGTGTAAGACAGTAGAGTGTGTTCACGAGTGGGTTCAAAAGTTTGAGGATTGTGATAGTTTAATATCATCATAAAAAGACAATGCAAAGTCACTTATACTTGAAGTTAGAGTGTTGAGCATTCACTGTTAATTTCTACAGTTCTTCCTCTGAATTTCCAGTGATTTATGCTATTAGTGAACTGATGAAAATAATTTAACCTTTAAGCAGTTGTAATTAACTCTCTGTAGTGTAATTAAAACTTGGCTCTTTTCTTTTAGTCACATATTTGAAAGAACAGACTTTAAACTGAAAAGTGAAAAATCAGTTTTGTAATACTACAGGAAAGCAAAATGTTCTATTTATATGGATGTGTACATATTTATATGTATGCATGTATATATGTGTATATATGTATGCATATGTATACACATATATCTCTAGTAATAGACCATAGACTTTCTTGAACACACTCTTAGGACCTGTAGGATTTTGAAAACTAACAGTACAGATATTGTATAAATATGGATCATGGTTTAAATTTTAAAATGGACAAGCTTCCGTCCATAAATTACCTTTTTTTTTTTTTTTTTTTGAGACTCTGGGATGAGTTAAGTATCAGAAAACTGTTAATGAAAATACAAACCAAAGAAACTACTCTTTAGTCATCAGGTGACTATATTCCTTATTTTAAAAAAAAAAATGTTTACTAGTTAGAATTACTCATAACATTTTAATTGACTTTGTGACTCTTCCCTGTAAATGCTCTCCTTGTTCAGTACATTTCTTTAAAGTGATGAATCTAGGCCTACCTGATTTCAATATTGACATAAAAACTGGAATGTTTAATTAGGTCGGAATGACTTACCAGATGTCAATTTGCCGAACTCAGAATGCTGCATACAGGCTCACATACTTGTTTCTAACAAAATAAGTACACACAAACATACATGGTTTCCATATTTTTTTACTACAAAGTCACATAGAGGGGGGAACAACTCTGAATGTACATGTCAGTGTTTAATAATCCTCAATTATATCATCTCTTACAATGTAAAAGACCCTTACGCAGTAAGAGACCCCATTCTGTTTTTCTTGTTATGTGTACTTGTTCATTTATTTGTAACTGCTATAAATTATAGTTAGTTAATAAGTGCTTCTTATAGTTAACTAATAAGTACATTTTCTAAGAATATCATAAAATGTAAAATGATAGTAAAAAAGAAGAAAATTAAGGTCCTGCAGACCTTCCAGTTAAATGTTTTCCAATAGTAGGAAAGCCTGAAGCATGGCTCATTTGCTCCCTTACCCTGAATTAAGTTTGGGAGGACAGACTACCTCCTCTCTGGACTCTGGGATACTAGAGAAGATGATCCCTCAGGCAGATGTGCAAATTGGTACAATGGATACAAAATAATGATAGTGCAGATTATGCTATCCTCTTGCCAAGATTGGTGGTCTACTCTATAGACCCAGCTGCTCAGGAGACTGAGGGAGGAAGATTGTTTGAGCCCAGGAGTTCTAGACCAGCTTGGACAACATAGCAAGACTTCATCTCAAAACACAAATAACGAAACACTGTTTTCTTGACTTGTCATGTCTAGCTTCCTTTCTGCTATACATACATATGATTATACTTGTATTTATTCTTTTACTCTTACATGTACTTTCTTCTTTTTAATATTTATTTTTTAGTTATAGGTGGATTTAATATCTTTATTTTATTTTTATGTGGTGCTGAGGATCGAACCCAGTGCCTCATGCATACTAGGTGAGAGCTCGACCTCTGAGTCACAACCCCAGCTCCATGTGCTTGCTTCTTTTTTTTTTTAAAGAGAGAGAGAGAGAGAGAGAGAGAGAGAGAGAGAGAATTTTTTTAATATTTATTTTTTAGTTTTCGGCAGACACAACATCTTTTGTTTGTATGTGGTGCTGAGGATTGAACCCAGGCCGCACGCATGCCAGGCGAGCGCGCTACCGCTTGAGCCACATCCCCAGCCCCATGTGCTGGCTTCTTAACATCAGAAAACACTGTTTTAAATAGTTGATAACTTGCCAACTTATTGGCAATTTGTTTAACTTTAAACTAACATTATTTAATACCTGCTATGTATAAATATTATGTTAAGTATTGATTTTGAATGCCATAACCTTGGACTTTTCAGAGTATAATACACATCAGTAATGAAAGTACTATAAGCACAAGATCCAAAACACTGATTTGACAATAAAATGACACAGACCTACTGCTGAATCTCTAGGCACTTTTTTCAAGAGTTTGGAGAGGATATATTTTTTTACATTATACCTTGTTCTCAGTCAAGATTCCTTATTACAAACAGCATAATCCTCCTGGACCAACTTTAAAAAGGAACATTTTAAAGAAGATAATAGACATCAGCAGAACCAGAGACAGTTCTGATGTTACCTAGTCAGTGCCATTGTGTAAACACACTCCAGGAGCTAATCTACCAAAAACACTATTTTCACTGGCACTCAGAACCTATGATGCATTGGTGTGAATACCACTATCATCCCCTCTTCCAAAAAAGCAAATCTCCAGAAGAGTTACATCATTAGGTTGTTGACTTCCAATTTAAAAATCACACTCTGGATTTGATTGATAGGGCCTGGGATACTTACCTAGCTTTGAGACATACTGGGAATGTTAGTTTTCTGATTTATGCTTTAAGAAGATTGGAGTCATGTTGTAGGAAATTACTAAAATACAAAGAAAAGGTTCAAAACCTTGGGTGACTGCATGTGACAGATGTCCACAGATACCAGTGAACTATATTAATTTTTATCTTAAATCTTCCTTGTATTATTTTAAATACCGGGAGTCAGATACAGGTCACTGTCATTTTCTGGAAAATATATCCCTATTTTTGTCTTCAGCAATCATTGAAATTATTTTCTTAGTGGATCACTTCCACCAACAGCTTCTTTAAACATCATCATTCACTGCTTAAACTGAAAGGGAGAAGCACATTTGGAATTGTAATAAAGGGTTTCTCAAACTTGGCATTGACATTTTGGAATGAAAAATAGTTATTGGATGTTTACTTTTTTGTTGCAGGATGTTCCTCTTTCTTCTACATGCCAATAGTGCACATGCATACTCACCCACAATGATATCAAAGTCGTCTTCCCTAGGGGAGTTCCAAGGAAAGTTTCTGGGGTGCTGGTTTTATTCTTTTATTTAGTCTGATTCTAGTTATCTGGATACGTTCACTTTGTAAAAATATATCAACTCTACGTGTTTGATTTATACTTTTTAACAGTTTATATTCCAATAAAATGAGTTTATCAAGGGAAAAAGTTGTCTTCAGATGTTGTCAAATGTCCTTTAGAGTATTAAATCATTACCAGTTGAGAAATACAAAGAAAACTATGGCCCTGCTTAGTGGGCAATTAAGCAAATTAATAGATTCTACTACTTTTGCTGTGCTTCTTATAGAGCCTAACCAGTAATATATTATCTCTTTGTTACTGCTTCTAGTCACTAACTTCTTTTCATCAGAACATAAAAAGTTATAAAACTTTGAAAGGAGACAAAAAATTATCACTTTTTAGCTCTCCATTGATTCAGTCTGCTTCCTCCAATATTCGCTTTTGCTTGTCCTCTGCCCCTTATGTACAGTATAAATACTCCATATCCTCTTCCTTCTTCATGGATAGACTTGACAATGGGAACCTATAGGAAAGAAAGGAGAAGGAAAGTTAGTTTATACTAGAAATTTGAACTTTGTACTAAAAGCTGGTGAATTAACCTTTCTTAAGGTTATCATGGGAGCAAACAAAAGTATCCATTTTGTTTTTACATTAACTGTACTTGAATGATCTTAGTATATAGAAATTAGCAATTATTTAGTCCAGATTTGGAACTGATCCTGGAAACCCTCTTTAAATAACATTCCTATATTTCCTTTTACAATTCAGAGCATTTGCAGGTAATTTTAAATGAGCCATTCGAATTGCATTTTTCTTTTAATACATTCTGAAGTGTTCATTAATTTATCCATATTTTTACTTTTTAAAAAAAATATACTTTTTTAGTGAAATAATTCTCTGGGGGTACCAAGGATTGAACTCAGGGGCACTCAAATCACTGAGCCACATACCCAGCTCTGTTTTGTATTTTATTTAGAAACAGGGTTTCACTAAGTTGCTTAGCGCCCCACTTTTGATGAGGCTGGCTTTGAACTTACGATCCTCCCATCTCAGCCTCCTGAGCTGCTGGGATTATAGGCATCCGCCACTGCACCAGCTATTAGTGAAATAATTTTATATACTAATCCTTAAATATTCTAAGCAAAGACAAAACAGTTTTAAAAAAAAGAAAAAACACTCAGTTTAATGACATTTGGATTTGTGATAAATTTCAGTTTCAAAGTTGACCTGAATTTTATTGCTACTTTTTCACATTAACCTCCAAAATTTCTAACCTATTCTAAAACTTTAGGAACATGCCTTTCCAAAATTGAACAGCAGCATCTCATTTCCTTATTTTAAGCATCCCTGTTAATACTTAAAAAGTTATAGTTTTGCAAGTCTGTGGGAATGATTAATTTTTTTCCTCTTGTTTTTAAGAAAAATAAATAATTCAATTTTTTTCCAGCATCATCTCACTTTTTATATCATATCATAACTATCTCATCAGCCGTGTTAGATCATATCTTTTTTTTCTTTTTTAAGTACTCAAGGTTTTTCTGTTCTTTTAAAAAAAAAATGGTAGTTGTAGATGGACAGAATGTCTTTATTTTATTTGTTTATTTTTATGTGGTGCTAAGGATCAAACCCAGTGCATCACACATGCTACAACCCCAGTTCTAGGTTTTTCTATTCTTAGACACAATGTTTATCTTCTTCTATCTTGAAATAAGTCACAAATTCCAATCTCTGTCCCTTTTGATATTATTCATCTGGGTTAGCTTTGTCTTAATATGTCTCTCAAGTCTCCATTATTCTAATGAAAATTCACTTAGAACCTGGAATAGTTTAGATATACTTTAATAACATGCATAGGAAAATATTTATAAATACGTGGCTAGTAAACATAATTATTGACTTTCCAGTGATCTGTTTGAAAAGTAACAAACTTTGTGTTGCTTGAACCTTCCTATCTGTAATAGTGGTACAATTGAATTACACATGTTATGCTGGGCATGGTGTGCACACCTGTAATCCTTGCAGCTCGGGAGGCTGAGGCAGGAGGAACTCGAGTTCAAAGCCAGCCTCAGCAAAAGCAAGGCTTTCTAAGCAACTCAGTGAAACTTCCCCCCCCAAAAAAATATTACACATATTATTGCAGCAGATGAAAAGAATTGGGAGAGATTGTTACATCATTTTTAAATATAATTAAACTTAGATTTTTATGCATATTGTATTCTTTATTAAAATTAAAGGAGAGTCTTTACTGAACAGAAGGGTAGGATATAATCTGGTTAAAATCCATATTACTATTACATTTTTTTGTAAAACATTTTTTTATTTTTATTAAAAAGTAGTATTCATTTTGAAAGTATCAAAGAGCAGAGACATGGAATAGAAAATCATTATCAAGATATCCATTTCCGTAATGTATCCGATTAGTTACTCTTGAGGCTTATCCTAATACAAAACAGCCAAATTCTGCATAAAACTTAATATTAGTTCATTCTATGTGGGTTCCTAAAGTAGAAGTGAAATTTCAAATGCAGGGGGAAGAAAACAACACCTTGGACTGAAACTAAAGCATGATCAGTAAATATGCAGGACAAGTGGGATTATCTTTATGACAAATGGAAATAATACTTCATCCAGAAAGAAAGCTGTAGCTAATAGCCAGGTAGTTCAACTAGAAGAAACAGAAGAAATAATCCTCACTTGAGATTTCCTTGTAGTGGTATTTTTTGTTGTTGTTGTTTTTACAGACTACATCCACCAAATGTGAGTTCACAAAGACCAACTAACATATGAGTGAGAGCAGGAAAACAAATGACAGATTTAGACCCTGCAAAGACTAAATATAGCAGAATTAGCTCATATGGAATACATAAAGCAAATCTGAGATGTTCAAAGATATAATCAAGCATATTTGAGTTTACAGAAGTGGAAAATATAGTTTTTGGAATGAAAAAGAACTCCTTTGATGGATAGATAAATTTATCAGTTTCTAGTTGGGAAAACAAATCATTCTGGTTTTTTTAAACAGAGAAATTCTAATACAAGGAATTGGTTACAAAGATTATTAGAAAGGAGTAGAAGAGTATAAGAAGAAAGAAGTGTTAGGGAAAATGAATAGAGAAAATATCCAGAGCTCAAAAGAAAGTAACATTCCTTAGTTGGAGCCCACAAGCCTACATCCACTGAGGTGCTGTCACAGTCAATTTGGGGACAAAGTGCTATCACCACAATTTGGACAGGAATTACCAAAAAGTCACTGCCTCTTTCCAAGTCGCTGAATTTCAAACTCACCTTATTCTTATTTCTAGACAAACAACTTTTTATTTATATTTTTATTTATAATCTTTCACTAGTGCCTCTTATTAGAAAATTTGAGTAGGAAATTTGTCAGGGGAGCCAGGCATTTGCAGACTGCTATCCCCACATATAGTGCACTCGAGTATAAAAGAGTGGGAATGGGGCTTGAAGAATAAACAGACAAATATTTGGCAGAACTGTTTAGACGCAGCTGAAAAGATAATTAGTGGATTCAAAGATGTTTCAAAATGACACAAAATAGGAAAAAAAGATAAATACATGAAAAAATGTGGATTTGTAGACTAAAATAGAAAATTATAAGGCTAGTCACAGACTTCCAAAGACCAAATAGAAGAAAATGAAGGATAGACATTATTTATAGAGATAATGGCTAAAAGAGCATGAAGATGCCCAACTGTAATCCCAGTGACTTGGGAGGCTGAGGCAGGAAGATCTCAAGTCCAAAACCATCCTGGGAAACTAGGTAGACCCTTTCTCAAAAAAAAAAAAAAAATACCCGGGGATGTAGCTCAGTAGTAGAGTGCCCCTGGGTTCCATCCCAGTACCACACAAAAAAAAAATAGTAATAATATTATTACTATTAATTAATAATTATTATTATTATTTTCCAGAAATAGTAAACAGAGGTCTAGAAATAATGGAAGCACAATGTATAGCAAGTAAGAGAAGGGAAAAGAAATCCATACTTTGTATTAGCGTGGTTAAAATGCAGCTCACCAAAGATGAGAAAAGATAATAAAAAACAACCTGGATACAAAAACACAGACCTCCTGAAGAGAAACTAGGAAATGAACAACAAACTTCTCAAAGACCATAAATGGAAGCTAGGGAAAAGAAAAAAAAAAAGAAGAAGAAGAAATATTTTCTTTTTAATTAACACATATTTGTATATTTACAAAATACATTATGATATTTCAATATATACATACAATATGTACTGATCAAATCAGGATGTTTAACGTTTCTGTCTCCTTGTCATTTCTTTATATTTGGATCCTTCAAGTTCTTCTAGTTCTTCATAAAATAGGTTATTGTGAACTATAGTTACCCTACTGAGCCATAGGTCCCTAGTATTTATTCCTCCTAGCTGTGTCTTGGTACCCATTATCCATCCTCCCCTATCCCTCTAATCCCCTGTCCTTCCCAGCCTCTATTAGTCTTCTACAGTCATCTAATTGGAAATCAGCACTTTTAACTTCTTTATATGAAAACATGCAGTATTTGTCTTTCTGTCTTTAACTAATTTCACTTAGCATAATGTCTTCTAGTGAAAGTTAGTTTGCCACAAATGACAGGATTCCATTCATTTTATGACCAAATAGTGTTTTGTTGTGTATATATACATTTTCCTAATCCATTCATCCATCGATGGACACCTATAATGATTCCATATCGTGTCTGTTGGGAATATGCTGGAGTAAGCCAGGAATTACAGGTATTCTTTGAAATGTTGGTTTCATTTCCTTTGGATACATACTCAGAAACAGTAGAACTGGTAATATGATAGATCTATTTTTAGTTTTCTGAAGAACTTTTATACTTTTCTTCACAATGCTATGATAATTTACATTCCCACCAATGATAGATTCCCTTTTCTGCCACATCCTTGCCATCATTATTTTTATTCTTTGATAATAGTCATTCTGACTGAGGTGAGGAGCTATCTCTTTGTGGTTTTAATTTGCATTTTTATGATTGCTAGTGTTGAGTATTTTTCATATATTTGTTGGTCATTTATGTTTCTCATTGTGGGAAATGTCTATTCATATCATTTGTCCATTTTTAATTGTATCATTTATTTTTTGTCTTTTTTCTAAGTTCCTGGTATATTAATTAATCCTTTGTCAGATGAATAGTTTGAAAATATTTTATGCCATTCTAGAGGTGACTACACTGTTGACTATTGTTTGGATATGCAGAAGCTTTCAAGTTTGATTTAATCACATTTCTCTATTGCTTTTGTTGATTGTGCTTTTGGGGTTTTATCAAAAAAAAATCATAGTGTATATATGTTGTAGAATTTCCCTTATTTTCTTCTAGTAGTTGCATAGTTTCAGGTCTTACATGTATAGATCTTTGATCCATTTTTAATCAGTTTTTTTTACATGGTGAGAGATACATGGTCAAGTTTCATTGTTCTGTATGTAGATATCCAGTTTTCCCAGCAACGTTTACTGAGAAGGCTGTCCTTTCTCCAATGTGTATTTTTGGCACCTTTGGTAAGAATCAGTTGGCTGCAGATTCATAGATATGTCCCTGGGTTCTCTGTTGTGTTCCATTGTTGGATGTGTCAATTTTGATGCCAGTACCATGCTGTCTTTGTTACTACAGCCCTGCAGTATGTCTTTTGTTCAGGTATTATGATGCCCTCAACTTTGTTCTTTTTTCCTCAAGATTGCTTTCAACTATTCAGGGTATTTTGTGCTTTAATAGGTATATTAGGACTATTTTTTTTCTATTTCTGTGAGGAATGTCATTGGTGTTTTGATAGGGATTGCATTGAGTTTGTAAACTGATTTGGGTAATATGGACATTTTAACACAATATTCATTCTTTCAATTTGTGAACATAGGAGTTCTTTCAATTTTTATGAGTCATCTTCAATTTCTTTCATCATTATTTTGTAATTTTCATTGTAGAGGCCATTTACTTCCTTGGTTAAATTTAAGTTTGATATTGCTGTTTATAAATGCTCCAAATTTTTATGTTGGTTTTGTAATCTGCAACTTTATTGAATTTGTTTATCAGTTCAAGCAGTCTTTTGATGAAATCTTTAAGGTTTTCTGTATATAGAATAACCGTATCTACAAATGGGAATAATTTAACTTCCTTCTTATTTGAATGCCTTTAGTTTTTGTCTTTTCTAATTGCTCTAAAACTTTAGTCCTATACTGGAGAATTATGATTAAAAAAAGAAAAAAGAAAAAGAAATGGTAAATGTCTTTCTCCAGATAGAGGCAATGCTTTCAGCTTTTCTTCATTCAGTATGATATTGACTATAAATTTTTCATACACTGGAAGTACTCTATAGAGATGTGTTTTTTCTATACTAATTAATTCAGAGTTTATATCATGAAGGGATATTGAATGTTATTAAGTGTTTTTTCTGTGTCTCATATTGTGCTGATATCCTGTATTATGTTTATTGATTTGTGTATATTGTACTATCCTTACATTACTGGGATAAATTCCACTTAATCATGGTCAATAGTATTTTACATATGCTGTTGAATTGAATTTGATAGTATTTTGTTGAGAATTTTTGCATCTGTTTTCATCAGGGATATTGTCCTATCTGGTTTAGGTATCAGGGTATTGCTGGCCTCATAGAATGAGTTTGAGAGAACTCCCTCTCTTCCAATTTTTTGGAATGGTTTAAAAAGAATTGGTGTTAGTTTTTCTTTAAGATTTCAATAGAATCCAACAGCGAAGTCATCATTCTTGGGCTTTTCTTTGTTGGAAGACTTTTTATTAAGGAATAAATCTCATCTCTTGTTATTGGTCCTTTCAGGTTTTCTTCCTGATTCAATTTCAGTAGGTTATATTTGTTTTGAAATTCATCCATTTCTCCTAGGTTTTCCAATTTGTTGACTTATAGTTGTTCTTACTAGTCTCTGATGATCCTTTGTATTTCTCCTTTTTTTAATGTCTCATTTTTCATTTCTGTTTTAGTTTATTTGGGTCTTCTCTTTCTTCTTTCCTACTCTCATTTTTTCTTGAGTCTAGCTCATGGTTTTCGAAGTTTAGTCTATAGCTTTGGTCCCGAGGTGAGGCACAACATCATGAATGAAGGGAATGGCAGAGCTCTGCTCACAAGGAACAAAATATAAATCAAAGGCATGCCCCTAGTGACTTACTTCCTCCAACTACACCCTACCTTTCAATAGTTACCACACAGTTAACCTATTCAGATGGATAATCCACTTATTTGGGTACAGCTCACATAACCTAATCATTTTATCTCTGAACATTCTTAAATTATCTCACATGAGCTTTTGTGTGATACTATATATCCAAAGCATGACACTGTATTTCCATTTTCATTTGTATCAAAAAACTTTGAAATTTTCCTTTTGACCTCTTTGATGACATTGCACATTCAGTAGCATGTTGTTTAATTTCCTTGCATTTGTACAGGTTTTGAATTTGTTTTTGAATTCTAGTTTTACTCCATTGTGGTCAGAGAACATATATGCTGTGATTTCAGGGTGTTTTTTTTTAATTGATTTCATTTTGGTTTTTGGCCTATCAAAGGTCTATCCTGGAGAATCTTCTGTGTATTAATGAGAAGAATGTGTATTCTGCAGCTTATAGAAGATTCTGGAAATACCTAAAAAGACCATTTGGTCTATACTATAGGTTAACTCCAGTATTCCTATGTTGATTTTTTTGGTCTGGATGGCCTGTCATTGACCACATTGGGGTGTTAAGGTCCCCAAGTATTATTTTATTGAGGCTTGTCCTTTTTAGATCTAATAATGCTTGCTTTATAAAACTGAGTGCTCTAGCATTAGGTGCATATACATTTGCAATTGTATTTTCTTGTTGAATTTATCCTGTGATAATTATATAGTGGCTTTCTTTGTCTCTTTTTACAGTTTTGACTTAAAGTATACTTTAAGTATGGCTACTCAAGCTCACATGCTTTTGGTTTCCTTTGCAGAGAATATTGTGTGTGTGTGTGTGTGTGTGTGTGTGTGTGTGTGTGTGTGTGTTGACAGCAACAGATTTCAAAGACAGATCAGGTTGATTGACCAAAGAAGTTACAAAGTTTAGGGCTTAGAGTTTTGAGTTTAGGGTTATAGATAAGTTACTGTAGACCTGTAAGTATTTATAATTTATTTCTTCATTTTGTATCTTCAAATCTAAGTACCACTAGCTGAACAGAACTGTTGTTTTATACACAACTATAACTTGAACTTAGAACTGTCCCTATGGGAGTAGGCACTGCACATGTAGAGTTACTACAAATGTCTGTTGCAGAGCCTTACACACAGGAAACACTCCACAAATGCAGAGGGAAGAAAAGGGTTCTTGGAGTGCTGAAGTCACCTGCCCAGATCACATGGAAAGTTCCAGACTTAAACTTAGTTCCCCAGTCCTCAGATGGATCTACTGTTCATTCACCCATTTATCTCACTTATTCAAGAAAGATTTATTAACATCCAATATGCATAATCTATTTTATTTCCACTGGTTTCCAAGATACAGCACAACACAAGGGATAAAGTCTATACTCCATCCCAATCCCAGGAGACACAGTCTCCCAGGTGATAGTGACTTGGCATTGGCTTCATCCTTCATAGAAGACCGGGGTTGATACATAGCTGCCAAACATGGGCATCTGTCATCAACCTCATCATCAACTTAACCAAACCACAGAATATCTTTTTCCATCCTTTTCTTTCAATCTGTATTTATCTTTCCTGGGGAAGTATTTCTTGTAGGCAGCACACTGTTGAGTCTTGTTTTGTAAGTCCACTTAGCAAGCCTATCTTTTAATTGGGGAGTTTGATCCATTTACACTCCAGGTTACTATAAATCTATGAAGACATATTATTGTCATTTTGTTAATTTTCTTCTGGTTGTTTGAATATCCTTTGTTCTTTTCTTCCTCTTTTCTTGTTTACCTTTGTGGTTTCATGGTTTTCTGTATTGATAAGATTTGAATATATTTGTTTCGTATATCTGCTTTAATATTGAGTTTTATATACTTTTGCATGTTTTCATGGTGCCAGTATTCTTTCACTCCTACATGAAGGACTCCCCTAAGAATCTCATGTAAGGTCGGTTTGGTGGTAATAAATTCCCTTGATTTTTTGCTTGTCTTGGAAAGTATTTATTTCTCCTTCAGTTCTGAAGAATTGTTTTGCTATTTATAGTGTTCTTGGCTGGCAAGTTATTGTTTTCTTTTAGAACTTTGACTATGTTATCCTATTTCCCACTCCTGAGCAATCTGCTATTAATCTAATGGGAGTGTCCCTTAAATATGACTTGGACCTTTTTTTTTTTTTTTCTGTTTTTACAATTAGTTCTTTGTTTTAGACTTGACAGTTTGAACATAATATGTTGAACTTTTTTGGTAGAATCTCTTTGGGACAATTTGTGCCTTCAGGGACCTGGATGTCCATTTCTTTCCTAAGGTTGAGAAAATTTTCAGTAATTATTTCATTGAATGGGAGTCTATGTATTTTCCCTTCTATTCAACTTCTGGACTCATCATAATTCAGAAATTGGTTCATTTAATGAGTATCTCATAAGACTCAGAAGTTTCTTCATACTTCTTTTTTTAAATATGTATTTTTTAGTTGTAGATTGATACAATACCCTTATTTTATTTTTATGTATGCCAGGCGAGCACTCTACCACTGAGCCCCAGCCCCAGCCCACTGAGCTATAACCCCAGCCCCACATTTTTTTTAAACTTTTTTTAATTTTTGTTTCAACTGGGTTATTTCAAAAGACTATTTTAAAGTTCAGAAATTCTTTCTTCTACTTGATCTAGTCTATTGTTCAGGCTCTCAACTATATTTATTAACCTTAGGAAATTCTTCATTTATAATATTTCTGTTTGGTTCTTTTTCATGACCCCTACCTCCTTGCCAAATTTCTCATTCATATCATGAATTGTTTCCTAATTTCATTGAATTACTTGTATACTCTTATATCTCATTACGTTACTTTTATTTTTTTAATATTTATTTTTTAGGTGTAGATGGACACAACACAATGCCTTTATTTTTATGTGGTGGTGAGGATGGAACCCGGGTCCCACCCGTGCTAGGCGAGCGCTCTACCGCTGAGCCACAATCCCAGCCCTCATTACATTACTTTCAAATAATTCCTTTGAATTCTTTTTCAGGCATTTCATCAATTATTTTTTCTTTGGGGTCTGTTACTAGAGTTACTATTTTTTTTTTTTGAGATATAGTATTACCTTGCTTTTTGGTACTTTCTATATCTCTGTGTTGATATTTATACAACTGCCAGATAAATTTTCTCTACCAATTTAGAAGTGTGGCTTTGAGTATAAAAGACTTCCTCTGAAATCAGTCTTACAGTGTTGGTTTGGTAGGCTATGTTGGCTTTGGTTCCAGTTGTGCTTTAGTATAGTCTATTTCATTTCTTCTAGTGGGTCCATTGCTTATGGGAAAGCCCATCTATTTCCTCAAAACTTGTAGTTCTGGGAACAGCAGCCCTGGTGGTTGTGGTGCACAGCAATGGGATGGGATAACAACTGTGTGGATATGCCAGTGGGCCTAGACAAGTAAGTGCAAATCATTGTGTATACATGGCAACGAGTTTCTGTGGACTTCAAAGGGGTAGAGACACACCAGCATGCCTGGCAGTATGGTTGGATGCATTTTTTAGCCATAATAGAGCATTATTCAGTATCAATAGGGCTACATAACAGCAAGGCTATTCCAATGGGCCCTAAGTGGGTGGAATACAGGTTGCACAGCAGCAGAGGCAGGGTTCCTATGCAGCATGGAGCACACTTGTCAGTATCTGAGGACTGAGCAGAGGTGGGGTCACCCTAGCATGCCTGGGTACAGTGCATCATAGTTCAGGTGTGTGTTTGGTCAATCTTCAGGTCTTGTAGAATTGGAACTGTTCCAGTGGCCTAGGAGGGTGAGTCACACAAAGTAACAGGGTCAGGGCACATTTGGTTTTTGTCTCAAAATGGTGTGATGCAACAGCAGCCTGGGTGGGAGAGGTCACTATGTGAACTGAGTTCCCCCTCTGGAGCAGTACAGTGGTGTGTACTCCCAGATAATTCTTCATCTAAACTCAAGGCATACAAGGTCTATAGAATTCCTAGTCAGACAAAACTTTAGATGTCCTTGGAGCCAGTGTGGACTCTTGGGCACCTGTTTGCTTTTCCTACAATAGGAGTTCTTACCTGGATTCAGAAGGATCTGAATAAGGGTAACAGGCAGGTGATGCAAGGCTCTTTGTTCCTTTCTTTACCAAACCATCCTGAATCTCTGCTTTAGAATTTCTCCATTTCTTCTGCACTATATCCCAGCATTCTTCCCCAAATTGGGTAGCCAAATAGTTGCTGTTTATTTTTCATTCTTGATCCTCCTTTGTGGGAGGAGAAGTGCAACTGGTGCTTCTCATCAGCCGTCTCCCCCCCTTTCCAGAATAATACTTGCAAAATGCTGAGGGAAAATATTTGTCAACATAAAATCGGATGCCTAGTAAAACTTTATTTTAGGCCAAAGTTTAAAAAACAGTCAATGGTAGATAGTTTACCACCAAGACATAATCTATAAAGGAACTTCTAAAAAGAAAAAAAAATGAAATTAGTCAACAGAATAAATGGAAACAATTTCAAAAGAAAAATCTGAGATACTGAAAGAATGGTAAGTGAAAAAAATATTGGCAAATGTGAGCAAATTCCATAAAATATATATAAAATACAATTACTCCTACTATCACTAATAATAATAATAGGTTTTATTACATCTAATTTTTGAGGTTGACAAAGGGACAAAAATAAATATTAGACCGCAAAACACTACAAGATTACTCAGAGGTGAAATTATTAGATTATGAAAGTTATGACCTAATCAGTGTATTAATCCACGATAGGGATTAACGGGGTGGTAAGTGCAGTCAGGTAGGGTATGGATGGAGAAAGTAGGTCACTGGGGGCATGCTTTGGGTTTTATATTTTGTTCCTGGTGAGCAGAGGTCTCTCTTGCTTTCTTGGAGCAAGAGAGAGCTACTTTCCATCCACCAGGATGTTCTGCCTCACCTCAGGCTCAGATCTGTGAAGTTGTTCAACCATGAACCAAAATAAACTTTTCCTCCTTTATGTAGTTGCTGTCAGGTCTTTTGGTCACAGCAACCAAAAAAAAAAAAAAAAAAACCGTCTAAAACATAAATCCACCAAAATATTATAAAAATAATGTATGATACTCAATCCAATACAAGGAGAAAAATGGAGTAAGTTTCAAATAAAAACTACCAATTTATTTTTAAAACAAAGGGGTTAAAGTATAGAAAACAATGGGACAAATAAAAAACAAGGTAAACTACACAGAACAAGTCTAAATACATTAACAATTACAACCCATAGCACTTTGAAAACATAAAGGTGTGAAAAGGTTGAAAATAAAAGAACAGTGAAATGTCATGCCAGGCAAATAACACACAAACAAAAGCTGAGGCAACGTTAATGTGACAGGAAGGTCAATGCATAATAAGGAAAGGTTCAGCTCACTAGAAAAATGTAAAAAAATGTTCAACCTCATTCCTTTCACAAATATATAAAGTTCAATAAAATTGAAGAAATTTAGAAATTCACTATCATAATAAATTTTAAAATGTGTTTGTCTATATCTGAATAACACAACAATTAGAGAATATGCATTTTTCTCAAATGATTGGTCTCAATAAATTTCAAAGAATTGACATCTTGGAGACTACATTCTCTGACAAATAAATAAATTCAGCAGCAGAAAGATCAATTTTGAAATTATGTTACATGTGGAAAAATATCTTTAAATAACTCATGAACCAGAAAAGAAGTACTTTTAGCTTTACAAATATGAACATAATAAACTTATAGGATATGTAATCTTAGATACTTGCATTGATAAGAACAGAAACTGAAAAGTAATGACCTAGGCTTTCAATATAATGAATTAGAGAATGAACAACAGCTTTTAAAAAAAGGAATAATGAGATAATAAAGATAGAAATTAATAAAATGAAAATGTCCATTCAGCAGGTAGTATGATCAGTAAAATCTGAAATTGTTTCTTTTAATAGACCTATAAAATAGAGAAACTCTGGAAGTTAAAATTTCAGTTAAAAATTAAAGAGAGAAAGCAGAAATTAAATGACATTATGAGTTAATAAGAAGGAGAGATTGGTGGTGCAGCTTGCATGTGTGAAGCCCTCAGTTCAATTCCTAGCACCATAAATGGATGGAGAAATGAGGTGGTACATGCCCACAAATCAAGTTTAGATTTAAAAGATTAGTGATACTATTAAAAGGTTTACACAATAAATTGTGAACTTTTTGATGAAATATATGAATTGCTAAGAATTACAGCTTACCATAAATGACTCAAGAAAACACTGAAATCCAAAATAGTCCTGTAACCATTAAAGAATAAAATATTTAATATTTTATATCTGAACTCTGTATTTGTGGGGCTGAGGATCGAACCCAGGGCCTCAAAAGTGCTAGGTAAGCACTCTAGCACTGAGTTACAACTCCAGCCCATAGATTTATTTTTTTATTCACTTGACTCATTCATGAGAAGAAAATAAAGAAGAAATACCTTTGTAAAATTGGAATAGAAGGGAAGTCCTTAATTTGACAGAGTATCCAAAGTTTGCAGCAAATATTCTTGCCAATGAAATACTAGAAGCACTTTCTTTAGAATTGGAACCAGACATTTTAACATTTTCATGACAGTCCCAGTCCCCACTCAAGAACAGGGGGAAAAAAATGTAAGCATTGAAAAAGAAGAAATAGAACTGCCTTTATTCATATATGACATATTGTTTACATAGAAAAACTCAAAATAGTTCTGAAGTAAATTATTAGAATAATAGGAAAGTTTAGCAAAGTCCCAACTATAAAGTCAATATACAAAAATAAGTTCAATTTTTAATGCAAAAAAAATTGCAAAAGTACTATTTACTACAGTAACATAGCATATATATTATATATATAGAAATAAATGTACCAACAATGTGTCAGGTGTCTATAAAATCTATAAACTTTATTGTGCAATATTAAAGATCTAAATGGAGATTGTACTAATATGTTAGATTCAGTATAATCAACATGTCAGATTTCTCCAGTTTGATTTATAGATCAAAGTGATTCCAGTGACAAACACTAACAACATTTTGAGTAAATTGACTTGGTTCTAAAGTTTATATGGAAAAGTGAAGGGCCTGAATAGCTAAGGCAATCCTAAAAGTGAATTTACTGTGTCAGATAAGATTTGTTATACAGCTGTAGGATTTAAGAAAATGTTATATTGGCAGAAGAATAAACAGCCAAAGGAATAAAATATATTGCTTCTAGATACTTAGATATGCGATAAAACTTTTATTTTTCCTAAAGCAAAGGATTGATGGATATAAACTTGAAGATAATGATTCTCTCTGGGACAGGAAGTTTGAAACTAAAGAGTTAGTATGGATTTGTATGCCTTTATTATGCTTAATAACTCACATGTATGTTATATACATATTATATGCATAATATAATTGTATTGTTGGCCTCCATATCCACACATTTTGTACCCATGGATTCAACTGCAAATTAAAAAATTTAAAAATTTTATTTGGACTTAACACATAGACTTTTTTCTTGTCATTATTCTCTAAACAAAGCAGCTATTTACATAGCATTATATTATGTTAGGTGGTATTAAAAATAATCTAGAGATGACTTATGGTATGCAGAAGGATATATTTAGGTTATGTGTAAATACCAAATAATCTCACATAACAAGACTTGAATATATGAAGATTTGGATAGCCACCAGTGGGCCTGGAACCAATCCCCCCATGGATACCAAGTGACGACTGTGTTAGTTTTCTAGAGTTGCCATAACAAAATACCACAGACTAGATTTGTTTTAACAACAGATATTTATGTCCTCGTGGTTCTGGAAAAGTAATTTCAATATTAAGGTCCTGGTGGATTTGGTTTCTCCCAAGGCTTTTCTCCTTATTGCATATGACCTCTTCTCTCTGTATGCCTATGTTGTCTTTTCCTATTCTTAAAAGGCACCAGTCTTATGAGATTAGGGCTCCACTCCTATGACCTTCTTTAACCTTAATTACCTCCTTAAAGTCTCTCTTCTAAAATAGTCATATTGAGGATTCGGGCTTCAACGTGTGAGCTTGGAGAGAAATCAGTCCAATTCATAACAATAATTTTTAATTAAGAACTTACAACTCACACATTTATCCTTTTTGTTGTCCAGAAGTTCTTAATAACCTGTTTTGGAATTTCTTTTTGTATTTCTATGAGAAGAGCATTTAATTAAAAGGACCTATACAATAGTATAGAAATAGTTACATAATTTAACAACATATTCATAGATCACTTATACATCTGAAAAGTATACATTTCAACCCAGTAGATTAAAACTCCCAAGACTCTTCAATACATCTAGTTGAGAAGAAAATGCTCTGAGGTTTCTGAATATTCTATTTAATCTTACATAGTCTCAAGTCTTTTCAAGATTTTTTTTCTTCTATAAAGGGCTAAAAGAAATGCTCATTATTTTTTGATGTTTTAGAAGAGAATGTTAAAGAACAGTACTTACTAGGAAAAAAATGTCTAAATATAGTTTTATCACAAGAGCTCAGATTTTAGCACACAAACAAAAAGCTACAGATTTAATTTGCAATGCAGTTATATTTTACAATTTCTTGCTTTGCTCAGACTGAATGGCTTAGTGGCTTAATATTTCTCTGTACTAAGGTTTTAGAAAATGCCAACATGATTTAATATAATTTACAATATTTAAACCTCTTTTTCTTGCCTGAAAATAATGCTTGACTTTAGAATGCTTTTCTTTTGACATCATATACTTCACAAATAATGTACTTTGGGAGCCACCTAAAACAACATCTTATTAGCACAAAGCATTCCTGTCTAGTATGTTCACCTTTTTTATTTTAAGAAGTATGTCAATAAGAATTAATGGAAGCTTTAAAATGTTTTGTACAATAGAAATATTTCATCAATTATTCTGTATCTTGTCAAAGCTTAATGGCCTGAAAGCTAATAAATATATTGATAATGTTGTCAGATAAAAGCTAATGTTTACAAATCCTGATTCTATAAAGAGACCAGGTAGTATTTATTTGCTTAGGTTTTGCATTTGTTCCTCAAGGGATATAGACATGTATGATGTATTCTATAAGAGGTTATTTCTATTACCTTCTTTTTCCCCCATTCTCTCTGACTTGGGTCAAATTATTGAAAAATGGAGGAAACTATATTTTTTTGCTGTAGTTTACCTCCGTCTGGTGTAGTATATTATATAAATTTGCTTATTTTCTCACAAACTAGAAACTGCTTTATTGGGTTTCTTTAATGGAAGAATGATGCTGTTTGGCCTCAGCAACTTAGCAAGGTCCTAAGCAATCAGTGAGACCCTGTCTCTATATAAAATACCAAAAAAGGCTAGGGATGTGGCTCAGTGGTTAAGTGGGTTCAATCTCTGGGTTCAATTCCTCGTACCAAAAAAAAAAAAGAAAGAAAGAAAGAATAGTGCTGTTTATTGCAAATGTTGATTTTTCTAAAAATGCAGACAAATTTCACATTACAAAAGGTTTTTTGGAATACTTGATATCACATTTTGCTATTGCCATGGATATTTCTGTAATAATAACAATGTACACAGCAACAAAGCATAAATTCAAATTTCAAATTTTGTTACAGGTTTTGATTGATTTTTATTAACATAATCAACTGGGGAACTGCCAAATACTCTTTTTTTAATATTATAGACCAATATTTTTTAATATGTTGTGTCTAGACCTGTACTTCTATAAAATTACCTGGAGGTATTTGTTAAAAATACAAGTACCTAAATGCTACCATCTTTCCCAATCAGAGTATCTTCAGTCTAGCCTGAAGTCTGCAATTTAATAAGCAATACTGGTAATTCTTAAGTACACTATTGTTTAAGAACAACTGATACACATCATAGCCCCAGTATTGTACAAGCTTTGTCCCTGCTTTTTTGGATGTGTTTTGTACTCCAAATTATTTCCTAATGTCCTCCAGTTCTTTCATGTCTTAAGTCAAACAGCAACTTAAACCAAGGAGAACTAGTCTCAGTTCTGGTTAAGTAGCCTTCCCTACTTTAGATTACCTGAAGAATTTCTGTTCAAATGTTATTGGTCCATTTTCTGTTGTCAATACCACACACAGCCAAGGTAAATTTTTGTTTGGATTTTTGGTTGTCTTTCTTTTTAGATATACATAACAGTAGAATGTATTTTGACTATTATACATACATGAAGTATAACTTCTCCTTCTGTGGTTGTACATGATGTGGAGTTATACTAGTTGGATATTCATATGTGAATTCATATGTGAACTAGGAAAGTTATGTCTGATTTATTCTACTGTCTTTCCTGGGTAAATTTTAATGTAAAGAAGTTTCTTTGGGCTTATGGTTCTGGAGGTTCAGGGTGGAGAGGCCACTTTTGCTGGCAGAGTTCCTAGGCAAAGCAAGACATCACATGGCAAGAAACAGAGAGCATATGTGTATGTCTCATCTAGTCTCTCTTCCTCTTCTTAAAAAGTCACCAGTATTTAATCATGAAAGCTCCACCCTGATGATTTTATCTAATCCTGATCACTTCCCAAGGCCCCAGTTTCTAAACACCATAGTCAAATTATTTCTACCCTCGTAATGCTTTGCAATGGGTACTAAGTTTCAACACATGAACCCTTGGGGGACACTGTCAAACTATCACCAGCCTTTATAGCTTGTGTTCATGTTTATTAGGCTTAGAATATAATTATCATTTGTAAAATAGGGCCACTCTTTGTTATTGTGAGCATTGGAATTATTATCTCTTGATTCATTTAAAGAATGTTAATTTAGGGGACAATGGTTAAAATGAAAGATTCACTTTAGTCTTGTATTCATTGGAAGTGCAATTTGGAGAAGTTTAAAAGAAATCGTTGTACTTCAGTCTCTTGAATATATAGCCTATAATTCTCTACGAGGAGGCTCAATTTATTTTCTGCATTTCTGGGATTGAATTAGTTCCAGAAATATTATAGGCCACAGGACTTTTGATCTTCTTTTTGTTATATAGAGACCAAGGGAGCTAAAGAAAGAAGCCTTCTAACAAATTGTTCAGCTTTCACTCCTGTAGGAGTTTCAGAATAAAAGAAAATAAGGAAATACCAGCATGTCTCAGAGAATTGAAAAGTTTGGCATTCCATTGCAAAAGTATTCATTCCAGTGTAACTTTTTAAATTTAAGTTCACTTAATCTGTTTTAAATAAGTTTCAGAATCTTCTTCTCTTTCAAGCACAAATCTCAGTGGTCCAGGAGGCTGAGGCAGGAGGATCGAAAGTTCAAAATCAGCATTAGCAATTTAGCAAAGCCCTAAGCAACTCACTGAGACCCTGTCTCAAAATAAAAAATAAAAAAGGGCTGGGAATGTAACTCAGTGGTTAAGTGTCCCTGAGTTCAATCCCCAGTACAAAAAAAAAAAAAATTAAAATTTTGAAAAATTAAATCTCCTCTCAACTCCTATGATACTAGTATTAAGAAATGTCACCTCCAAAGTCAAATAAAGGAAGTGAACAGTACCTTATCAGACTTCTTTGTTCCCTAACTAGTTAAAATAACAAAACTATAAAGCAATGCAACCTATGATCAATATCTCCCTTTCCCAGGCTACTTGGAGGCTGAAGATGTAGAATGCATAGTTCAAGCCGAGCCTGGGCAACATATTGAGATCCTATCTTTAAAATAAATAAAATAAAGGAGGGCTGTGGGTGTATAGCTCAGTTATAGCATGCTTATCTGGTATAAACACGGGAAGGAGAGAGGGAGGGATGGAGGAAGGGAGGGGAAAAGGTAGGAAGATCAGAAAGGGGAAATGAGTGAAATTTGGGTATTCTTATATGGTTACCATAGGTAGAATACATCTCTCTTTTTTTAAATATTTTTTTTGGAATACATCTCTTTACTGAAAGATACAATTCCGGTCAACACCCAGAAACTGCTCTGTCCTGGCGTAAGTGTGATAATGACTTTATAGCATTACCAGCCCTAAGGTCATACACTATCCCTAATTAGTTCCCCAAATCTTCCCATATCTTGTGAGTTTTCTAATAAGTACCTAGTTGCTATATATTTTCTTGTTTTCTGCCAGGACCCTAACTCATATAGCATATAAATTAAAACTTAGTTGCCATTCCTTTCCTAGATTCCTTATGTCATCCACTGACCCCACACATTAATATAATTACTAAAATGTGCTGGTTTCAGATCTCAAATGCAAATACAAGAGTATCTTTGTCCTTCCTTTATTCTCACTCTAAAAAATTCCTTTATTTTCAGGCCCTCAATATATATCTATGGAATGAAGAATGTGTGAAATCAAAAAAGATTGATATTAAGGTAAACTGTTTAGCAAAGGTTTACAACCCTTGGCAAACTGATTACCTGGTCTTCTTAATATAGTTGAACTTATTCTCTGAGTATATAATGAATGTGCATCTTGTGGGTCCTGTTTTTCTGTTTTCTATTTCTTATGTTTTAAAAGATCATTGTGGGCTTTTGTTTTGTTTATAAATGTAGAATTTCTTGTCTAACAGACTCTCAAATGGAATCCTAATATATAGAGTAAATCAAAGAGAGGAGCTAGTTCCAGTTAAAGCAGAGTTAGCACCTAGGACACATTAGGAAAATTACTTCTTAATATCTAATACCTGTACATACTAAATATTTGTTTCTGTCATCTATTCTCCAGCTCCAAACTTTACACCATCCCAGCCCTGTGCTGAACTAAATAATAAATAAACTTCTCCATTTAGCCATAAAACAGTAATAAATAAACAAAACGTCTCCATTTTGCTAACAAAGTTTGTCCTACCCATATTCACCAACATAATCAGAAACTGATTATAATGAAATCTTTGCTTGCATTTCATCTGGGCAGAAAGATTTTCAAGAAAAGTTCTTTTTTCAACAGCATTTGTAATTTCCATCTATCATGAAAACTGATTTATTTATCAAACTGATTTATCATTGAATTAAAGATATTTACCTTAAGAACTGTGGGAAAACTTCAGTTTAACAGAAGAATCTCCCATATTAATGTAGAGTAAATATCACCATTTGGTAAATATGATCTCCTTTTCTCTTTTACCAACTGTTTTGTAGGAACAAGCCTACTGAAACTTGGAAGTGTTTACATCATATACTATAAATTATATCTCTTTCACCTTCCATTTAATCTCATTTTAAGGCAAAAAAAGTATCCTTTTTATGATATTTGGACTATAATTCTGTTCTGCATCCATTCTTCTAACTCAGTGCAGATACTTTCTAGTTAATGGAAAACAATATTTATTTAACTAGATCTGCAGAGATCCACCAGTAGGGAGTTCTAATAGACTGGCCTTGTGAATTGAGTCATAACTCTGTGAATAGTTATTCAGTCAATAAAAATATATTTGGTTTTTCAGTTATCATTTAGGTTTTATATAGCCATCTGGTCCACAAGGAGATTTTGAACAATTTTGCAAAATGGCTTCTTGAAATCAAATTTATTATGTCTAGAGCACTTTTTAGAACTGTTAGCCAAGTAATACTGTGAAAAAATGATTAAGACTAGTCTGACAGTATGTATTCCTGGTGAAGCAAAACTAGTTCATAATTATCCTTACCTTCCTTTCTAAATACATGTAATACTCATCAATGTCTCTTAGAAACCTGCAAAGCTTAACAGCATGGTTTAAGACCTAGCTGCTTATAATCTGAGTCTCCATACTCTTTTCCTTTAAGGGGAAAAAAAAATAGATATAGTTTCTAGACTAGTTTCTTTAGTCCTCCAGCATTGCTTCTTTCTCTTCAAAGATTCTTCAAAGATTACAATCATCAATCCACTCATTTCAACTCCAGGTTCTCTCATTCATTTATTTCAGAAAATCTTGTGAGTCAAGATGCTTGACTTTAAAACTAATAAAAGATTTTTACTACTGTTTCTTCGCCAGTCTGAGCCTATGATTTATTCTTTATAAAAATTTTTACATTGTATTGATTTTAGGCTTACAGAAGGGTTGAAAGGGCATATTTCCATATGCCCTTTACCAATTTTCCCCTGAAGTTAAGATCTTGCATTAATTATTCTTATAACATTGAGAAAAAGTATTAGTACTAAAACTATAGTCTCGTTTTGCAGGGGAGGGATTAAACCCAGGGGTGCTTTACCACTGAGCAACATCCCCAGTCCTTTTTATTTTTTATTTTGAGACAGGGCCATGCTAAGTTGCTGAGGCTAACCTCAAACTTGTGATCCTCCTGCCTCAGCCTTCCTGAGTTACTGGTATTACAGATATATACTATCAGGCCCAGCTAATTATAGATTTTGTTAACTGAACTGTAGAATTTCTTCTGATTTTGTCAGATTTTTCATTAATGTACTTTTTCTTTTCAGGATTTAGTGCAGGATTCCCATTACATTTCTTTTGGAATTTCTTAGCCTCACCTTATCTTTCATGACCTTGATACTTTTACCACTATTAAAGCATTTGGTAAAACAACCCTCAATATGGGTTTATCTAATATTTTCTCCTGATTAAGTTGAGATTATATATCAAGGGGCAAATGCTTAGAAATGTTGTAGTCTTGTAAGTGCATTATAGCAGGGGCACATGATGTTGGTATTTCGTATTATAAATAATATTAATGTTGATCACTTTTTTTATTTGTTGGATTTCTGCTTTGTGACATTGCTGTTTTCCCTTTGTAATTATTTGGAAGGAGAAACTTTGAAACTATGCAGATATTTTCTTTTTAAACTTTCACTGACCATTTTTAGTATTAATTGATGAATCATGTTTGCTACAGTTATTGTGGAATTCTAAAAGTGATATTTCCCTCATTCCTTCTACATTTTATTAATTGGAATTATTCTCAAAGGAACAGTTCTTTCTTTATTCATTTTAACACCTTTATTAAGATATAATTGACATTGTACTGAATAGCACATTTGTAAAGAGTACATTTTGATATTTTGACATATTTGAAACCATTACTACAACCAAAATAATGAACAAACACATAACCATCAAAATTTTTTGCATTCCTTTCTAATTCTCTCCTTCCCCATTCTCCCTCTCTTTTTCTATCCCCAATTACTATATTATTAGTTATTATTTTATGGCATTCTATATAAATGAAATAATACAGTATATATTCTTTGTTTATTTGGCTTCTTTCAATCAGGGTAATTATTTTAAAATTTATTGTTGCTGTTTCATGGATCAGCAGTTCCTTTTTTTCATAGTTATGTTCTACTACACAGATATACCACAACTAGTTTATCTGTCTATTGATCTGTTTATGGATATTTAGATAGTTTCCATTTGGGCTGTTACAAATGACAATTCTAGCCAACCTTTGATTAATGTTAACAAAATTTATCTTTGTCCATAACTTTAGTTTTTGCATATTATGTCATATTTAAAATGTAATTTTTATAGGCAGCATATACTTAGATCTTGCTTTTTTAACATAATCTGACAACCTGTGCCTTTTAATTGAAGTGTTCACATCATTTACATTTATTATGATCACTGATATGATAAAGTTTAAAATGTTGTTTTTCTTATTTGTCCCATGTTTCCCATTTTACATTTGTTCCATTTTTTCTTTGTTTTTTTTTTCTCTTTCTGCCTTCTTTTGAATTGAGTAATTTTATGATTCCATTTTTATTTCTTTTTATTGACTCATTAGCAATTAACTGTTTTGAAACTTCAGTCATGTTTTAGGGTTTATAGTATACATTTTTAACTTTTCTTCATCTACCTTGAAGTGTTGTGATAGCGTTTTATTTATAAAATCAACACCTGAATGAATATACTTCTATTTTCTCTCATCTGGCTTTTGTGGTATAGTTGTTATATATTTTATTTTCTTATTTGCTATAAACCTCATGCATGTTTATTTTAAATAGTCAATTCTTTTTAAAATTTTTAAATAGAAGAAAAATCTCTTACATTTTTACCCATGAAATCACCTTCATTTTTTTTTTAGAGAGAGAGAATTATTTTTTAATATTTTTTAGTTTTCGGCGGACACAACATCTTTGTTTGTATGTGGTGCTGAGGATCGAACCTGGGCTGCAGCATGCCAGGCGAGCACGCTACCACTTGAGCCACATCCCCAGCCCCTCATCTTCATTTTTGAAATATATTTTTACTATATATTGAAAAGTTTCTGGATTTGATGAAAACTATAAACTCACAGACCCAAGAAGCACAATAAATCTCAATAACAAAAAGTATGATAAAAACAGAACTACCTAAGGCACATCATAATCAAATTGCTCAAACCAATGATAAAGAAAGAAGAGCCTTAAAAACAGCTGGCAGGGGCTGGAGTTGTAGCTCAGTGGCAGAATGCTTGCCTAGCCTGTGTGAGGCACTAGTTTGATCCTCTGTACCACATAAAAATAAACAAATAAAATAAAGGCATTCTGTACACCTACAATTACAAAAAATATTCCTTAAAAAAAAAAAACAGCTGGCAGTAGGGATGGGACATGTTATAGAAAAAGGAACAAAGTTAAGAATCAGTTTTCTCAATGAAGAATAATGTAGGTGGGGAAAGAGTGGACCCTCATCTCTAAAGTACAGAAAAACAAAACTTTTCATCCATTATTTCTTTTTTCTTTATTAACACATATTAATTGTCCATGTTAATGGGGTTCTGTGTGCTAGTTACATAAATGCATACAGAATTTATTGATCAAATCCAACCACTCTCTTTGCACCACCACCACTTGTTACCTTCCCAATCCCTTGTAGTCACTACTCTACTTTCAGATTGACTTTTATTTGAGTTTCTACATATAAGACAGAGCTTACAGTACTGGTCTTTCTGTGCTTGGCTCAATTTCACTTAACATAATGGCCTCTCTTCCATCCATTAGGCTGTAAAGGATTTTGTTTTTTCTATTTGTCTGAGTAATACTCCTCTGGGTATATATACCACATTTTCTTTTTATTCATTAATTTGTTCATGGGCATCTATCAGCCATTATTTCTTTTAAAAATCGTTTTTTGTTGTTTGCTATCTTCTTTAATTGGAGGATTTCAATTATATATATAGTAGGCTATTTGAATGGATCACTGATGCTTTGTTCATTTTTAGCCTTCTTTTTCCTTATTTTTTCCTGTTTATTTTAGGTTTTATCATTATATCTTCAGTGAGTTCATTAATCTTTTCTTCTATTTTATCTAATGTCTTCTAGTGTATTGCTCATCTCAAAGATTTTGGTTTTCATCTTTAGAAGCTCACTTTGGATCTCTGCAAATGTGTTTTGTATATCTATTTTTTGAACATATAGAATATAGTTAGCTATTAATGTTAATTTAGCTATTAGTGTTCTTACATGAAAATTCTTTAATCTGTATCAATTCTGTTCAATTGAAACTTTTTATGTATTTTTTTTTAGTTGTAGGTGGACACAATACCTTTATTTTATTTTTATGTGGTGCTAAGGATGGAACCCAGTGCCTCACATGTGCCAGGCGAATGCTCCACCACTGTGCCACAGCCACAGCCCTCAATTCTTTTTACTGAAATTGTTTGAGTTAATTGTAGATTTGTATGCAGGTTTTTTTAACACCCAGTATTGAATTCAGGGGCACTCAACCACTGAGCCACATCCCAAGCCCTATTTTATACTTTATTTAGAGACAAAGTCTCACTGAGTTGCTTAATGCCTCACCATTGCTAAGGCTGGCTTTGAACTCAAGATCCTCCTGACTCAGCCTCCTGAGCCACTGGGTTTACAGGCATGTGCCACTGTGCACAGCCTGCATGCAATTATAAGAAAGAATACAGGAAAACAAGGTTTGGTGGCATATGTTTGTAATTCCAGCTCCTTGGAGGCCGAAGCTGTAGAATGCATAGTTCAAGCCGAGCCTGGGCAACATATTGAGATCCTATCTTTAAAAATAAATAAAATAAAGGAGGGCTGTGGGTGTATAGCTCAGTTATAGCATGCTTACCTGATATAAACATGGGAAGGAGAGAGGGAGGGATGGAGGGAGGGAGGGAAAAAGGTAGGAAGGGAATGAAGGTGGGATTTTATGTACCCTTCATCAAGATTGAGTTTCCCTCAATGATAACATCTTATAAAACTGTAGTAAAACATCACAAGTACAATATATTGATAGCATACACAGATCTTGTTCTTATTTCTCCAAATTTATTTATATTCATTTGTGTGTAGGTATATATTTAGTTCAGTAAAATTCTATCCCATTTGTAGGTTTACATATCTAATTCCAGAACCAGGGTACAAATTAGATCCTCATATTGCCCTTTACAACCACATCCACCTCTATCTTGCCCCCACCCCTAATCCCTATAACAATTAATCTGTCCTCTACTTCTAAAGTTTTGTCATTTCAAAATTGTCATATAAATTAAATAATAGAACATGCAATCTTTTGAGATTGGATTTCCTTCACTCAACATAATTCCCTGGCTGTTCATCCAAGATTGGTCTTTCTCCTCATTATATGTTGTATTTTCCTTCATTTTTGCACATCTGATCATCTTTACTAGATGTTAAACACTGGGATTTTTATTGTTGTATTCTGAGTATTTGCTTATGCCTTTAAATATTCTTTAGTTTTCTTCTGGGGTACATTTCAACTACTTAGAAAAAATAATTTGATCCTTTCGGACCTTTTTTGAGACTCATTTGTTAGTACCAAAGCAGTGTTTATGTCTTTTTATTTCCCACTACTGAATAGGACACTGCCCTGTGTTCTACCCTGTACCTTGAATGAAGAAGTGTTTGAGTTCCCAGTTCTTTGTGACTACTATTCCCTTTTTCCTTTCAGGTGATTCTTTCCTCAGCCTTAGTTTTTTTCACATGCATGCAATTATGAATATTCTGCTTAATACTCAAAGGAAACTACTGCAGATTTCTGCAGTTCTTTCTGTGTGGCTCTCTCTTCTCCAGCACTCTCTATTATAAACTCATACTGCCTTGGTGTCTCCCATGACTCATGAGACACATTTCTTTAAAGGGTCTGCTAATTAAGCTCCAACTAGGTTCACCCTCTCTGCATGCAGCCTAGAAATTCATGTTCAGTAGTAAGCTAGGGAAGTTTGGGGACTCATCTCATTTATTTACTAAGACATCACTGTCTTTCAATAGCATGTTTCATATATTTTTCCTGCTCCTTGTCTTTTTGTTTGTTTGATTGGTTTGAGTTTGGGATTTTTTATTTGTTTTGGTTTTGGTTTTTTCTTTGTGTTTGTTTTAGATTTTTTTGTTGTTGTTGTCTGATTCAGTCTTCATCAAATATATTTTATTATCTAAGGTATATTTTCTTTGATCAAGTAGATGAAATCGAAAAGGAAATTGAATTTTCTTTTCTTTTTTTTTATTTTTTCTTTTGTGTGTGTGTGTGTGTGTGTGTTAGTGTTCACCCAAGTAAAAATCTTTTTCTTATTCTTCTTGTTGTTCCAATAATAACTATGAAGGTTCATAGCTTCAGGATTTTTTAAAACTGGACTTCATTAACTTTTTATTTATCTCACATGCTTTTTCATTTTCCCTTCCTTCTTTTCATCCTAACTTTCTTCCTTCTTTCCATCCAATAGATTTTTTTTGTTTAATTAGAGTATTATAGTTATAGGTAGTAGTTAAGTTCATTCCAACAAAATCATATATATATATGGAATTTGGTTTTTGTTCATTCTTCCCTCTTTTCCCTACTCCACTCCCATTCTCCTTCCTCAATTGTACTAGACTTCCTTTCACTCATCTACTGTTTATTTTTGATTGGTTCTTCTTACTCATACATAAAAACAAAATTGTCTGTGGTATATTTATAGATACCCTAAAATGATTTTTTTAAGAATCATTCTGCATTTCCTCCTCTTATCTATTACTCCACTATGCTCGCAATCTCCTTCTACACTACTGATCTTACCTATATCTTTATAATATTTTATCCATTCCTCCTTCTTTTCTTTATTTTACTCTAGCTTCCTCATATAAGAGAAAGCATTTGACCTTTGAGTTTCTGGGTCTGGTTTGTTTTACTTAGCAAGATCTTCCCCACTTCCATTCATTTGCCTGAAAATGCCATGATTTCATTCTTCTAGGGCATCTAGGTTGATTCCATAATTTAGCTATTGTGAACTGTGCTGCTGTAAACAATGAGGCACATGTATCACCATAGTATGCTGATTTTAGTTCTTTCCAAAAACTACTAAGGAGGGGGAAAGCTGGTGGTTCCATTCCTAGCATTTTGAGGAGTCTCCAAATTGCTTTCTAGAGTGGTTTTACTAGTCTGAAGTCCTACCAACAATGAACAAATGTACCTTTTCTCTCAAATTCTTGCCAGCCTTCATTATTGTTTTTATTTTTGATAATTGCTATTCTGGCTAGAATGTGGTGAAATCCTGCTAGTTTTTATTTGCATTTCCCTGATTGCAAGAGATGTTGAACATTTTTTATACATTTGTTGGCCATTTGTGTTCTTCTTTTGAGAAGTTTCTATTTAGTTCTTTCTCCCATTTATTGATTGCATTGTTGGTTGAGTATTAAGTTTTTTGAGTTCTTTATATATTCTGGATATTAATCCTCTGTCAGAAGAGTAACTGACAAAGATTTCTCCCCATTCAGTGAGCTTTCTCTTCATGCTCCTAATTGTTTCCTTTACCATGCAGAAGATTTTTAATTTGATGGCACCCCACTTACTGCTTCTTGGTTTTACTTCTTGCACTTTTAGGAGGTCTTATTAAGGAAGTTGGTTTCAGCACCAATATGATAGGATGCTGACCCTAGGTTGTCTTCTAGCAATTGCAAGATTTCTGACCAAAACCATTTTTATTTGACTTTTGTGCAGAGTAAGAGATATGAATCTAGTTTTATTTTTCTACATATAGCTATCCAATTTTCTCAGCAGCATTTGTTAAAAAGGCTTTCTTTTCTCTATAATATATTTTTCACACCTTTGTCAATTATCAGGTGGTTTTTGTAAATATGTGGCCTTTTTTTTCTGAGTCTTCTGTTCTGTTCCATTGATCTTCATGTTTATTTTGATGTCTATAGCATGCTGTTTTTATTAGTACAGCTCTGTAGTACAATTTCTGATTAAGTATTATGATGCTTCTTGTGTCACTTTTCTTGCTCAATATGGCTTTGGCTATTATGAGTCTTTTTTTGGGGGGGGGGGTGCTGGGGATAAAACCCAGGGCCTTATACATGCTAGGCAAGCACCCTACCAACTGAGCTATATCCTCATCCCCTATTTTGGGTCTCTTATACTTCCAGATGAATTTAAGAATTGTTTTTTTCTAATTCTGTGAAGAATGTCATTGTATATTGCTTTTGGTAGAATGGCCATTTTAACAATATTTACTCTGCCTATCTAAGAACATGGGAGTTCATTCTGTCTTCTAACGTCTTCTTCAATTTCTTTCTTCAGTGTTCTATAATTTTCATTGTAGAGGTTTTTTACCTCCTTAGTTAGATTAATTTCCAAGCTGGGTTTTGTTTTGTTTTGTTTTTAGGTTATTGTGAATGGGATGTTTTTCCTGATTTCTTCCTCAGTTAAATTACTGTTGAAGTATAGGAAAGCTATTGACTTATAGGTGTTGATTTTCTATCTTCCAACTTTGCTAAACTCATTTATAAGCTCTAGAAGTCTTCTGGTGAAGTTTTTGAATCGTACCCACAAACAAATAGTTTGATTTCTTTTTTCCTATTTGTATTCTTTTAATTTCCTATTTTTTGCCTGATTGCTCTGGCTAATGTTTCAAGAACAATATTGAATAGGAGTGGTGAGAGTAGACAACATTGTCTTGTTCCTGATTTTATAAGAATGCTTTTAATTTTTCTCCATTCACTGTGATGCTGGGCTTTGGGTTTGTTTTATGATGTTGAGATAAATTCCGTTCATTCCTAGTTTCTCCAGCATTTTTAACATGAATGGGTACTGCATTTTATCAAAGGGTTTTTTCTGCATTTATTGCAATAATAATATGATTCTTATCCCTAATTATATTTAAGTGGTAAGCTACATTTGTAATTATATTTAAGTGGTAAGCTACATTTCATCCCATCATCTCTGGGATGAAACCCACTTGATCATGGTGTATTATCTTTTTTGATGTGTTTTCCAATGCAGTTTGCTAATATTTTATTAAGGATTCTTGCATCGATGTTCTCCAGCCATATTGGTCTGTAGTTTTCTTTCCTTGATTTGTCTTTGTCTAGCTTTAGTATCAGGATTAGACAGGCTTCATAAAATGTATTTGAGAATGTGCCGTCCTTTTAAACTTCATGGAATAATTTGAGAAAGACTGGTGTTAGTTCTTCTTGAAAGGTCTGGTAGAACTCAACTGAGAATCTGTCAGGTCCTGGACTTTTCTTTTGTGGAAGGCTTTAATTGCTATTTCAGTATCAATACTTGATATTTATCTGTGTTTGTTTTCTACACCTTCCTAATTTCATATAAGCAGGTCATATATATGTGTCCTCGAATTTGTCAGTATCTTCTAGATTTTCCAGTTATTAGAGTATAAATTTTCAAAATAATATCTAGTGATCATCTGGATTTCAGATGTGTCTGTGATAATATCTTCCCCCGCCCTCCGGTTCCAGGGATTGAACTCAGGGGCACTCAACCACTGAGCTACATCCCAAGCCCTATTTTGTATTTTATTTAGAGATAGGGTCTCACTGAGTTGCTTACCACCTTGCCATTGCTGAGGATGGCTTTGAACTCCCGATCTTCCTGTCTCAGCCTCCAGAGCCACTGGGATTACAGGCATGCGTCACCACACCCAGCAATATCATCTTTTTCATCTCCAGTGTTGTTGATTGGTCTTCTCTCTCTCTCTCTCTCTCTCTCTCTCTCTCTCTCTCTTTGGTTAATTTGACTAAGGTTTTATCAATCTTTTTATTAAATCATTTATTTATTCTAACTTATTATATATGACAGCAGAATGTAATTCATTTCATTTTACACATATAGAGCACAATTTTTCAACTCACTGGTTGTACACAAAGTTTTCACACCATTCGTGTTTTCATACATGTACTTAGGGTAATGATGTCTAACTCATTCCACCATCTTTCCTACCCCATGCCTCTTCCCTTCCTTTCCCTCCCCTTTGTCCTAAGTAAAGTTCTTCCATTCCTCTCATGCTCCCCATTCCTATTGCCATTATGAGTCAGCATCCTCATATCAAAAAAAAACATTCGATCTTTGATTTGGAGGGATGGACTTACTTCACTTAGCATTATATTCTCTAACTCCATCCATTTACCTGCAAATGCCATGATTTTCTTCTCTTTTAATGCTCAGTAATATTCCATTGTATATATATACCAAAGTTTCCCTATCCATTCATCTACTGAGGGACATCTGGGTTGGTTCCACAATTTAGCTATTGTGAATTGAGCTGCTATAAATATTGATGCGGCTATGTTCCCGTAGTACGCTGTTTTTAAGTCCTTTGGGTCAAATGGTGCTTCCATTCCAAGTGATTCAAGGAATCTCCATACTGCTTTCCATATTGGCTACATTTCCACCAGCAATGTAAAGTGTGCCTTTTTCCCCACATCCTCGCCAGCACTTACTGTTGTTTGTATTCTTTATAACTGCCATTCTGACTGGGGTGAGATGAAATCTTAAGTAGTTTTGATTTGCATTTCTCTAATTGCTAGAGATGTTGAATATTTTTTCATATATTTGTTGATTGATCGTATATCATCTTCTGAGAGGTGTCTGTTCAGTTCCTTGGCCCATTTATTGATTGGGTTATTTGGTTTTTTACTATAAAGGTTTTTGAGTTTTTTATATACCATAGAGATTAGTGCTCTTTCTGATGTGTGAGGGGTAAAAATTTGCTCCCAGGATCTAGGCTCTCTGTTCACCTCATAGATTGTTTCTTTTGCTGAGAAGAAATTTTTTAGTTTGAATCTATCCCATTTATTGATTTTTGGTTTTAATTCTTGCACTATAGGAGTCTTATTAAGGAAGTTGGGAACTAACCTGAGATAATGGAGATTTGGGCCTACTTTTTCTTCTATTAGGCTCATGGTCTATGATTTAATTCCTAGGTCCTTGATCCACTTTGAGTTGAGTTTTGTGCCTGGTGAGAGATAGGGGTTTAATTTCATTTTATTGCATATGGATTTCCAGTTTTCCCAGCACCATTTGTTAAAGAGCCTATCTTTTCTCCAATATATGTTCTTGGTGCCTTTGTCTAATGTAAGATAACTGTAATTATGTGGGTTAGTCTCTGTGTCCTATTCTGTAACATTGGTCTACCAGTCTGTTTTGGTGCCAATACCATGCTGTTTTTGTTACTATTACTCTGTAGTATAGTTTAAGGTCTGGTATAGTGAGCCACCTGCCTCACTCTTCTTGCTAAGGATTGTTTTAGCTATTCTGGGTCTCTTATTTTTCCAGACAAATTTCATGACTGCTTTTCTATTTCTGTGAGGAATATCATTGGGATTTTGATTTGAATTGCATTAAATCTTAAATCTGTATAGTGATTTTGATAGTATGGTCATATTGATAATATAAATTCTGCCTATCCAAGAGCAAGGTAGATCTTTACATCTTCTAAGGTCTTCTTTGATTCTTGCTTTAGCATTTTGTAGTTTTCATTGTAGTGGTCTTTCACCTCTTTTATTAGGTTGATTCCAAGTTTGTTTTTGTTTTTGTTTGTTTGTTTTGTTTTGTTTTGTTTTGTTTATGTTTTTTGGAAACTATTGTAAATGGGGTAGTTTTCCTCATTTCACTTGGAGAAAATTTGTCACTGATATACAGAAATGCCTTTGATTTATGGGTGTTGATTTTATATCCTGTTACTTTGCTCAATTCATTTATTATTCTAGAAGATTTATGGTGGAATTTTTTTTGGGTCTTCTAGGTATAGAACCATGTTGTTGGCAAATAGTACTAATTTGAGTTCCCTTTCCTATCCGTATCCCATTAATTTCTTTCTTCTGCCTAATTGATCTGCCCAGTGTTTCAAGAACTATGTTAAATAAAACTGGTGAAAGAGGGCATCCATGTCTTGTTCTAGTTTTTAGAGGGAATGCTTTAAATTTTTTCTCCATTTAGAATGATATTGGCCTGGGGCTTAGCGTAGATAGCTTTTACAGTGTTGAGATATTCTCCTGTTATCCCTAGTTTTTCTAGTGTTTTGAACATGAACAAGTGCTGTATTTTGTCAAATGCTTTTTCTGCATCTATTGAGATGATCATATGATTCCTATCTTTAAGTCTATTGATGTGATGAATTACATTTATTGATTTCCAACCTTACATCTCTGGGATGATGGTGCCCCTATCTTTTTGATATGTTTTTGTATTTGATTCGCCAGAATTTTATTGAGAATTTTTGCATCTATGTTCATTAGAGATACTGGTCTGAAGTTTTCTTTCTTTGATGTGTCTTTGCCTGGTTTTGGAATCAGGGTAATAGTGGCCTCATAGAATGAGTTTGGAAGTGCTTCTTCTTTTTCTATTTCCTGAAATAAATTGGAGAGTATTGGTATTAGTTCTTCTTTAAAGGTCTTGTAGAACTTGGCTGTGTATCCATTAGGTCCTGGGCTTTTCTTGATTGGTAGGCTTCTGATTGGTTGTGGACTATTCTGATGGTGTCTTCTATTTCACTGTTTGAAATTTATCTGTATAAATTGTATATTTCATCCTTCAATTTGGGAAAATCATATGACTCTAGACATTTGCTGATGCCTTCAATATTTTTTATTTTATTAGAGTACAAGTTTTCAAAATAATTTCTAATTATCTTCTGTATTTCTGTGGTGTCCCTTATGATATTACCTTTTTCAGCACGTTAGTAATTTGAGTTTTCTCTCTCCTTCTCTTCGTTAGCATAGCTAAGTGTCTGTCAATTTTATTTATTATTTAAAAGAACCAACTTTTTGTTTTGTCAGTTTTTCAGTTGTTTCTTTTGTTTTAATTTTATTGATTTCAGCTCTGATTTTAATTATTTCCTGTCTTTTACTGCTTTTGGTGTTGGTTTGTTCTTCTTTTTCTAGGACTTTGAGATATAATGTTAGATCATTTATTTATTGACTTTTTTATCTTTTAAGGAATGAATTCCATGCAGTGAACTTTCCTCTTAGTATTTTGTAGTGTCCCAGAGCTTTTGATATGTTATATCAGTGTTCTCATTTACTTCTAAGAATTTTTTAACCTCCTCTTTGATGTCTTTTGCAACCCATTGTTCATTCAGTAGCATATTATTTAGTCTCCAGGTGTTGGAGTAGTTTTTATTTTTTATTTTGTAATTTATTTTTAATTTCATTGCTTTGTGGTCTGATAAAATACAGGTAGTATCTCTACTTTTTGTATTTAATAAGTGTTGCTCTGTGGAATAATATATAGTCTATTTTAGAGAAAGATCCTGCTACTGGGAAGAAAGTTTATTTGCTCGTTGAAGGATGAAATATTCTATATATGTCAGTTAAGTCTAAGTTATTGACTATATTATTGAGTTCTATAGTTTATTTGTTTAGCTTTTGTGTGGAAGATCTATCTAGTGATCAAAGAGGTGTGTTAAAGTCACCCAGAATTATTGTGTTGTGGTCTATTTGACTCTTGAACTTGAGAAGAGTTTGATTGATAAACGTAGATGCTCCATTGTTTATGTCTTGTTGATGTATGGTTCCCTTAAGGAATATGGAATGTCCATCTTTATCCCTTTTGATTAACTTTGGCTTGAATTCAACTTTATTTGATATGAGGATGGAAACCCTGCTTGTTTACACACACCATGTGAATGGTATATGTTATCCCAACATTTCACCTTCATTCTGTGGATATCTCTTCCTATGAGTCTCTTGAAAGCAGCATTTTGTTGGGTGTTTTTTTTTTTTTTTTTTTTTTAAATCCAATCTACCAGTCAATGTCTTTTGACTGTTAAGTTTAGGCCATTAACGTTTAGGTTTATTATTGAAACATGATTTGTATTTCCGATCATTTTTTGTTATTTAACTTGATTTTTTTTCTCCTTTGTTGGCTTTTCCTTTATTGTAGTTCTTCCCTTTGAAGATTTTCATTGTTTGTTTGTTTTTTTTTTTCATTTCCTCCTCATGGAATATTTTGCCAAGAATGTTCTGAAGTGCAGGCTTTCTTGCTGTAAATTCTTTTAGCTTTATCATGGAAGGTTTTTATTTTGTCATCAAATCTGAAGCTTAATTTTGCTGGATATAAGATTCTTGGTTGGCATACATTATCTTTCAGAGCTTGGTATATGTTGTTCCAGGATCTCCTTGCTTTAAGGGTCTGGGTTGAAAACTCTGCTGAGATCCAAATTGGTCTTCCCTTATATGTAATCTGATTTTTCTCTCTTGCAGCCTTTCAAATTCTATCCTTATTCTGTATGCTAGGCATTTTCATTATAATGTGTCTTGGTGTACATCTGTTGTAATTTCGTACATTTAGTGTCATATAGACCTCTTGTATTTTATTTTCCAATTCATTCTTCATGCTTGGGAAATTTTCTAATACTATTTCATTGAAGAGTTGTGCATTCCTTTGGTTTAAAACTCTGAACCTTCCTCTATCCCAGTAAATCTTAAATTTGGTCTTTTTATGGTGTCCCATAATTCTTGAATATTCATTCTGTTCATGGTTTTTTATCATCTTTACTGTGAAGTCAACATTATTTTCAAGATTGTATATTTTGTCTTCTTTGTCTAAGGTCCTGTCTTCCAAGTGATCTAGTCTGTTGGTAATGCTTTCTATTGAGTTTTTTATTTGGATTACTGTTTCTTTCATTTCAAGTATTTCTGTTGTTTGTTTGTTTTTCAGAATCTCTCTTTCATGAAGTAATCTCTTGCTACCTGTATTTGCTCTCTTATCCCTTTCTTGGTGTGATCCATGGTCACCTGGATTTGTTTTCTTATCTCTTGTTGGAGTGATCCATTTTTGCCTGTATCTGCTCACTTAGGTCATTCTTTAATCCCCAAATCATTTTAGTTATATATATTCTGAAGTCCTTCTCTGACATTTCATCTACTTCGTTATCTATGGATTCTATTGTTGTAGTATCTTAGTTTGTTCGGGGCACTTTCCTCCCTTGTTTTTTCATGATGTCCATGTGTCTTCCTCTCTTGTAGGATAGATCCAAGGTATTATAGCTTAGGCCCTGTTGTCTTATGGTGTCCCTGCAGGTTACCAATACCTTGCCTTTAAGGGGGAAATCAATATTACAGCATTCAATGTACCCAACGTGCAGCCATAGATCAGTTAGCTTCTATTTTTTCATTTACAGTTTGTCACTATAATCAGAAATGATGAGTTGAGTCATATAGTCAATAGGTTTGCCTAATGGTTTACAGTTTCTAATGGTAGAATGGGGGATTGGGGAGTTGGCTAAGATGTTTATGAGGTAGGATGTGAGAATATAGAGGTATTAGATTATATGACTAGTGAAAGGGTAATCATAAGAAGTTGGCTGTTAGTAAGAGAGACAAGAGATAGGCAACCAATCTTACTAGGTCCTTATTGTTGTCCCTTGATAGAAGCAGCGATATCCCAGTTTCATGGTGGCAGAAGCCTCATGTCTATTTGTATCCTGATGTTGGGCTGTAGAGCCACACTTTGGTGAATAAGAAATCCTAGTGCAAGGTGTGCCTCCCTGCAATGGCATAGAGGGCACCAGGTGTGAGGCTGTGGGGCAGGCCTTTCTCTGGGCTAGGGGGCTGTGTGACATGGGATGGCCTTTCTAAAAGGGCAGCCTTTCAATCTGGACTTATCATTTCAAAGAACAAACTCTTCATTGCATTTGTCTTGTGTATTGTCTTCTTATTGTCGATTTCATTGATTTCAGCTCTGATCTTAATTATTTCCTGTCTTCTACTGATTATGAAATTCATGTTACTCTTTTTCTAAGGACTTTAGGTGAAGCATAAGATCTATTCGGATCTATTTTTTAATATAGGCACTCAATGCTATAAATTTAATTCTTAGAACTGCTTTCATACTATCCCATACATTTCAATATGTTGTATCTCTGTTCTCCTTTGTTTCCAAGAATTTCTTGATTTCTACTAATCAGTCATTACTTCTTTGATCCATTCTTCATTTAAAAGAGTATTGTTCAATCTCCAAGTTTATGTGGTTTCTATTATTTTCTTTTTTTATTTTTTATTTGTCAATGGACCTTTATTTTATTTATTTTTATATGGTGCTGAGAATCGAACCCAGTGCCTTGCACATGCTAGGCGGGTGCTCTACCACTGAGCCACCACCCCAGCCCTCTATTGTTTTCTTGCTGTTGAATTCTAGTTTCATTTCATTATCATCTGATAGTATGTATTGGATCATAGATATTTTTTTAATTTGCTAAGATATACATTGTCACCTAAAATATGGTCTATTTTGGGAAATATTCCCTGAGCTACTGAGAAAAGATAAATTCAGCTGATTGGAAGTGAAAATTCTGTAGATACCTGTTAGGTCCATTAAACTGTCTATTGGTGATAAATGTGTGTTGAATCTCCCAGTATTACTGTATTGAGGTCTATAAAATATTTAATGGCAAGGAGTATTTCTTTATGAAATTGGATACACTGACATTTGGAACACAAATATTTGCTATCATTATATCTCAATGGATTTTCCTCTTTATCTCATCTGATTAATTTTTTCTTGAAAGGTGCTTTGTCAGAGATGAAAACAGCTACTCATGCTTGTTTTGGGGGTCCATTTCAGTGGGATTTTTTTTTCCCATCCTTTTACCTTCAGCCTGTGAGTCTTTGCCTATAAGTCTCTTGTAAGCAGCATATAGTTGTATCTTGTTCTTTTATCAATTCTGTTAACCCGTGTCTCTTAATTGGAGGTTGATATTATTAACATTCTGTACTAGTGTTGATATATGTTTGTGGTTTCCTATCATTTTACTTTTTTGCTGTACTCAATCCTGTCTTGATTCTCATTTAGTGGATCACTCTTCTATTGATCTTCCTCTACTTGGGAACTCTGTGGTTTGTTTTGAGGTGCCTATATGTGCACTTTATCTCTGAATATTCTTTGTAATGCTTGCTGGGTGGTCATGAATTCTTTTAAAAGTTTATTCCTGTCATACAAAGTTTTATTTTCCCTGAAATTTGAGACTGAGCTTTGTTGGATGTAGCAAGCTTGGCTTGCCAATTGTTTTCTTTTAGAGCTTGTAATATCTCATTCCAGGCCCTCCTTGATTTTAGCAGCTGAACTGAGAAATCAGAAGTGAGCCTTATTGATTTGCCCCTAAATGTGACCTGATGTTTTTCTCTTACAGCTTTCAATATTCTTTCCTTATTTTCTATTAGGCATTTTTAATGTGGTATGTCTTACAGAACTTCTTTGTGATCAGGTCTATTTGGGGTCCTATAAATTGCCTCTATGTGGTTGTCTGTCTCATTCTGATATAGGGAAAGTTTCTGTAACTTTCTCATTTAAAATGTTTTTAATGCCTTTAGCTTGCATCTCCATGTTCTCTTCTATCCCAGAGATTCTCAGGTTTGGTCTCTTGATGTTGTCCCAGAGTTCTTGTATATTCTGATTCATGGTTTATCATTTTTTCGCTTTATTGCATTTTGTGTATTCTAGTTCATGTACTCTGTCTTCAAGGTCTGGATTTCCATCTTCAAGGGCTGAAGTTCTATTTTTTATGCAATCTAATCTGTTAGTGATGGTTTTCAAGTGAATGGGGGCAGGATAGTACCACAGATTGTATCCAGGGGTGCTTAATTACTGAGTTATATCCCTAGTCCTTCTTATTTTTTATTTTGAGACAGGATCTGACTATGTTGCTTAGGGCCTTACTAAATTGCTGTGGCTGGCTTTGAACTTGTAATCCTCTTACCTCAGCCTCCTAGGTCCCTGGATTATGGGCATATGCCACCATGCCTGGCTCAGGTGAATTTTTAATTTGATTGATTGTGTCTTTCATTTCTAGTTCTCTTTTTTTTTTTCAATTTTTCTATTTCTTTGTTGAAGTGTTTTTTTATCTCCTATATTTGCTTTCTTAATTTCTTCCTTAGATCTTCTTTTAGTTCATTGAACATTTTAATAATCAGTTTTTTTATAGTCTTTTTCTGTGATTTTGTCTATATCTATATCAGTGGAATCCTTTGTTGGGGGATTGTGAATTTGAGAAGGTGTGATTTGTTTTCCTGTTTCCTCATGTTTTCAGAGGTCTTGGACTTGTGCATCAGTTGAGATGAATTCCCCTTCCTGTTTATTATGTATGTCCTTTTTTTGTGTAGTTAGCTTATTTGTCCTGGGACTTCTCTCTGTTTTTGATATATGAATAGATATCAAGTGGTGGGACCTGAGGTTCTAATTATTGGTTTGGGGGTTTTGACTCCTTGGTTCTTTGAGTTGGAGTAATGTTGAGGCTCAGGTGGGCCTACATCATGTAATAAATGAGATTTACTATTGTTTGACTGAGATGAGTATTTTTCAGCAGTAGGATTTCTGCTGTGTGATCTTGAAGTGTCCTAGTCTCTTTCCAGCACCTCTTAGAAGGGGAAGCCAGGAATTTTAGCAACAGATGTACAGCCTTAAGATGAATGTCCACTAACACTCATTGCCACCTATATAGGATTGGTAGGATCAGCATTTAACAACAATACCAACAACAAAAAAAAAAACCTGAACTAGATCAGACATTTGATAACAGGTGTCTACTATTTTGTCCATGTTTTAATAATCACAATAACAAATTGGGTAGGAATTACATAAATTATATAATTTCTATTATTTAGTGGGATTACAGTGTTTTAAATAAGAGAAAATAGGTGTTTGAAAAGTGATCATAGGAGAAGCAGTATATAGGTAGCAGGTATAAGCAATAAGAAGAAGGAATAGGGCTGGGATTGTGGCTCAGCGGTGGAGCACTCGCCTAGCATGGGCAGGACCCAGGTTTGATTCTCATCACCTCATAAAAATAAAGGCATTGTGTTGTGTCCATCTACACCTAAAAAATAAATATTAAAAAGTGAAGAAGGAATAAAAATTTAATTGAAAGTAATGAAAAAAAGAAACCCAGGAGGAACAAATAGGAAATTCATCCTGCAGGATGAAGATAGTGAAGAAGGGGAGATAGGAGGGCCCAGAATGTAGTTATGAATGAATCAGCAAATGTAAGATCAAAACAACTCAAACCCTCATGTAATTTTGCCCCACCTAAGTCTAATCTAGGCTAAATAATAAACATGTGCAGGAGAAAGATATTAATGTGTATGTAAAGTTATGTGAACATATATGTATATTTTTAAACCTATTCATGCAAAGAACATTCACAACCACATATGCACACTCATATATACACAAAATCATGCATGATGAAAATGAGTGAAGAATAAGACAATAACATGAATTGATGTTTCCAAAAAATTTTTTAAAAACATTAAAATTTAGAAAGACTAAAACAATGGAACAATGGAGGGGGAAAAAAGAAGAAGAAAGAAATAGAAAAAAATCTTTTTTTTTCCTTCTCCCCATCCCCTGCTCTTCTGTTCCCTCCCCTCCTGTCCCCTTCCTTCCTCTTCTTTTTTTTTTTAATTTTTTATTAGTTGCTCAAAACATTACAATGATCTTGACATATCATACATTTGACTCAAATGGGGTACATAATCTTAATCTTATTTTTCCACGTGTACAGATTGCAGGATCACATTGGTTATACAGCCACATTTATACATAGGGCCATACTAGTGTCTATTGTATTGTGCTGCCCTTCCTATCCCCTCCTCCCCTCCCCTCTTAATGAGTGATAGAGGACTTGTTTCCTCTGCAGTAGTCAAATCTATTGGCAGGGATGGATTTTCATTCTTTTTATTTATTTTCGGCTCTGTATTTTTGGCCACTGTTTTTGTGCTCCTCAGCTAAGTGCAGAGTATAGTAGCTCCCAGGTTCCAATCTCCCACTATTGATTGGGATAGACTGGTCAGTACTGATGAATTGTGTAATCCTATAGCAGGGGTAATGCAGAGTTCTAGATTGGAGTTTCCAATTGTTGGGAGTTTGGATTTTGGTGGGTTTTAGAACTTTCTTGGTAGGTATTCAAGATTTGGTCCATGCCTCTATTGTTGTGGAACTGCCAATCTCTGCTTGACTTCTGGATCTCTAGGGCTTCCAATAAAATCAGCTTTTAGGGTATAGGGACAAATCTTCCACAGTTTTCACATTCACCACTATGGATGTGAATTACCAGGTATTCACCCTGTTGTGCATATACATTTTTGTGGTCATAATGAGTATCTTCGCAATAACTTTTATGGGATGGGATGCTAGCTATTATGAAAATATTCTCCCTTGGGATCCAGAGACTGAATATCCAGGTAAAATATGGTGAATGAAGAAATTTTAAAATGTGCCTGTTTTGTGCCCATTTCAGTCTCTCTGGTTCAGGCACCCTCTGGGAATTTTTTAGCTGGCTTCTTGTAACTTTCTTTGAGAATTCCCAGTACCATATCTGTTCACAAATATGCATACTATGCAGGGACAGCTTTCAATGCCCAGGAACATTTTTCTCACACACTGGTGTGTTCTGTACCCCACAGAGGGCTTTCCACCCCTTTGTAATGATTTTGCCCCGCAAAACACTTTGCATTTGTTTTACTGCCATGTTTCCCCTAACCAACTCTGTGTTCATTAAAATCAGCCTTCTTCTATAAACCACTTACTTTGCCGAGTCAATTTTCTTTATTTTTTAATTTCGTCATCCACCAGCCACATATCTGTTTTTTCTGAGCTCCCCACTCCCTTCTTCTTCTTCTTCTTCTTCTTCTTCTTCTTCTTCTTCTTCTTCTTCTCCTGCTGCTGCTGCTGCTGCTGCTGGCAGCCAGAGTTGGCGCATCTCTAAGGTAGTTATCTCATATTTAAGTTACCAAATTTCTATAGCTCTATGAATTCTTTTTATAGTTCAGTATTGAGTGGAAATCCTTAGTTACCTCGCTGAAGAGCAGTCTTCCCTCTTTGTAGGTCTGGTGCTGAGGAAATGCTGGGACCTGCTTCTTTTCTCCAATCAGCCATCTTCTCTCTGCTCAATAGATACTTTTTTTAAGGTCATATAATATGCCAGATGCTGGGCTAGGCACTGGACATAATGTCATATAAAGGGCAGACAAAATTATTGATCCTTTATTAAATTCTAATGGAAAAATGGCAATAAATACATTAAATTATTTTAGTTAGGAATATCTGCAATGAAAGAAATAGCATTAATTTTAAGGTGACATTTGAGCTAAAAAGTTAGCATTGAGTATCAGAATAGTGTTTAGTCTAAGTCTACTTATCCCCTCTACTAAGCAAGGTACTTCTGAGTGTTCCACTCTAACTTGATGAGTTAATGAAGTAATGAGCAATAGCAGCCAAGAGAAGAGCTGAAGGAGTATTACAGAAGATAGAACAGCAACTTTGGAAATCCAAAATAAAGAGTAGTTTTGATGTATTCAAGGTTGGAAAGGACAGCATGACTGGAGAGTCATCTGTGAAGATGAGAGTAATACAAAATAAGGTCAAGGAAATATTCAGAGGTCAAATCAAATTGGCCTAAAGGGCCAATTCTTAGACTGTATGCCTTCCTTTTATTTTTGAAACATGTCCTTTTTATACCTGAGTCAGTCAGAAAACTCCCTTTGCAATCACTTGAGCCTATATAGATCATCTATATCTCTCTTTTTCATCTTTGTGCCTAGGCTTGTTGTATATTCAGAGTGTCCTCTTTCCCCCACCTTAATATCCTCTAGGTCCTTATTTGTTACCATTATGTAAGAATTTCAAAAACCCTTCTTTGTCATCTGTATAACAGATGATGGTCATGTACTTTGAGCTGGCTTTGAAAACTCTGAACTATGTTTTTTATCCAGTGTAAAATAACTGTGTGACCACTCCCAGTGTTCACTTCTTGGGCTTTTATAATCTCAAGAAAATATTCCCAGTATTCCAACAATGCCTGCTGTTAATGATCAAAATTAATACAAAGATGCTGTTTTAAGAGAGAGTTGTGAGCAATGCATCTAAAATCAGATGTCAGCTTTTAAAAGTCCCAAAGTCTTCTAATAGATTGCTTTACCCAATCTATTCTCAACACAGCAATAAAAGATACATTCCTAAAGTACAAATAAGGCTTTGTCCCTCCTCTGATTATACTTTTTTGATGGCTTCTCATTGCAGTTAAAATAAAAACCAAAACATAATGGTAACAAATAGGGCCCTACAGGATTCCTTCCCTTCCTATTTCTCCAACCTCATCTCATGCCATTCCCCTTTCTCTCATTACACTGCAGTTATACACCATAATGCTGCATCTCTTCCCTTGGTTTCCAGAACATACCCAAATTTTGTCTAACTCTTGAGTGTTTTGCAGGCAGTTTTCTTTGCCTGGAGTACTTTTCCCTAATTCTTCTCTCATGGTCAGCTTCTTTCTCACTATTTGGCTTGAATGTCACCTCCTCAGAGAGGACTTTCTACCCATCTAAAAGAGTTCTTTCCTACCCCTCACCTATATTCTTTCTGGGGCCTTATTTAATTCTTTCATCACACCTAACATGATCTTCAATTATTTTGTTTATATATTTATTTACTGGTTTTTGAACTATGTCTACTACTATGATGTAAGCTTCAGAAAAGCAGGATCTAGATCTCTATTGTTCTTTATAATATCCCCATAGTAGGCCCTAATGAAATATTTAAATAACTTTATTCAAGTTTATACTTAGCTCATATGTTGTTGAATGGATGAGTGAACAAACACAAATAAATTATGAAACTTATAGCAAAATTGAATTTTCAATTAATATTTTCTTTAATACTGAAGTATTAAAGTCCAGTGATGGGGAAAGGACATATACGTGATATAAAATCCTCATTATCTGAATTTCTGATTCAATGTTACCCTGTTAATCTTGTGAATCCATTGCTAAATAATATTAAAAAGATTAACATTAACATTATAATCTTATAGTATGCATTTTATTAAATATAATATCATTTTTAGTCATTTTCAGCAAGTCTTCCTCTTGTATTTGTTAGACTGATGCAGACTTAGTAATGTAAAATTTTTCATCAGCTCTCAAATATATACATAGATAATAGGTAGATATAAAAAGATTGAGGCTGCTAAGAATTTTTTAGAAAAATGGAGCCAGTCCCAAATAAACCAAAGGCTGAATGTAACAGTTTCAAAAATTTCATATGTGTATGCTAACCCATAACATAGAAGGGTGAGAGGAAAAGAATAGAAGTCCATTGGATTAGACAAAGAAGAACAAAGGGAAGGAAGGGAGAGAGGAATAGGAAAGACAGTAGAATTAATCAGACATAACTTTCCTATCCTTATATATGAATCCATAATCAGGGTAATTCAACATCAAGTACAACCACAAGAATAGGATCCTAATTAGAATAAGTTATACTCCACATATATACAATATGCCAAAATATATGCTACTGTCATATATATCTAAAAAGAACAAATAGTTTCTTAAAATGCAGTTTATATAGTATTGAAATCTTTAGCAATACATGGTATAAAACCATAATTGAAAATATGAATAGTATGGTATTTTATCTTTTTAAAATTCTGCATTAGTCACACAATACTGTTAAGTCACAGGCATGTATTATAATATCCTAACTTTTTTTCAAAAATGATATTGTGTATTGAACTGTTCATGCTTAAAATATGCAGATTATCACTATAGTTGTTTATTGAAGTGTTCATGCTTAAAACATTAGAATTATTGCAGACATGTCTTTAGATTTAATTGTTCATTATTAATAAGAACTTTAATATCTAAATTTGAAGCGTGAGGGTTTCAGGATTATTTTCTTATCAAATTGGTATGTTCCCTTCATTTGTCCCTCTTCTTTTTGAGTACAAAACTTTGGTAATATTCTATAGTTTCTAACAGTGCTTAATAGATTATTTATATGTCAACATCTGTTTCTGATTCCATTTTGTATTTTTTTGATAAAATGAACAAGTCAATATCTAGCAATATTGCTCAGCCATGAGCCAGAATTAATATATTCTTCCAAAATATTATGTAACCTATTTCAGAGACTTTGTATAGGTCATTAGAGACTGGTTTATCAGATGATTGGTTTCTCTGACTCACAAGTATCCATCTTAAGAACTATTAAAAAATATTAAAACATAACCTATTTGTGTTTAAAACAAAAAGCTGCAATTAAAAACACATTCTTCAAATGATACTATACTTAGAAAAAAAGAAATCCTTATCTTTTTATTCTATATCATTGCTTCTGTTTCAGGTTGCCATGGAAATTTTTTCATTAACATTAGATTGATTTACCCAGAGAAAAAAATTGTTTGCATCATTTCATCTCCTAATGTTCCTTAAGCCTCCTAAGCCAACTTAGCTTTTTAACCTCCAACTCATTCCAGATTCCCAGAGTTTCTTATGCTGAGTATTATTGAAACTCAGATATAACACATTGGTGTGCTCAATGTTAGCATCAAGGTCATTGTCATGTTTTCATTCTGTATTGGTGCAAAAAAAAATTTTTAAGTATTTTAAGTCATTAAGGAAAAACTCTGAATTTTAAGCTGAAGAATTCCAAGGACATTTATTTAATAAAATAAAGTCAAATGTCTCCATAACACCTTCAATGTCATGGTCTAGGATTTTTTTTTTTTTTTTTTTTTTGCTATGACATGTCAAAATCCATGTTAATAAGCATAGCAAAATGGTATTTAATTGAGTAATTAGACCTCATATACCTGTATATAATGTGTTAAAATTTGTTTTAAGTGAATATTCAACTTGCAGAGATTGCCTAAAATAATCATTATTTTGTCCTTTCTAAATACTTTGATTGCTTCATGTCACTCAAGTGAATCTCTCAAGTGTTGTCCAAGTTATTCCATACGCTTTAAGGGAACATGCCATATAATTATTTGGTTTTAGTATCTAATGACTAAAATACAAAGAATACTTTTACTAGGTCGCCCAAGATGTAAAGGTCAGAAATTAAAGGTATTTCTGTTCTTAGTTGCTCTCATTATATCAAAGAACAGAGCAGGGAGGAAGAGCAGGAGGAAAAGATTAACATTAAACAGAGACATGAGGTGGGAGGGAAAGGGAGAGAAAAGGGAAATTGCATGGAAATGGAAGGAGACCCTCATTGTTATACAAAATTACATATAAGAGGTCGTGAGGGGAAAGGGAAAAAAAAAGCAAGGGAGAGAATTAAATTACAGCAGATGGGGTAGAGAGAGAAGATGGGAGGAGAGGGGAGGGGGGATAGTAGAGGATAGGAAAGGTAGCAGAATACAACAGTTACTAATATGGCATTATATAAAAATGTGGATGTGTAACTGATGTGATTCTGCAATCTGTATTTGGGGTAAAAATAGGAGTTCATAACCCACTTGAATCTAATGTATGAAATATGATATGTCAAGAGCTTTGTAATGTTTTGAACAACCAATTTTTAAAAAAAAGAAATTAGGGGCTGGGGATGTGGCTCAAGCGGCAGCGCGCTCGCCTGGCATGCGTGTGGCCCGGGTTCGATTCTCAGCACCACATACAAACACAAATGTTGTGCCTGCCAATAACTAAAAAATAAATATTAAAAAAAAAATTCTCTCTCTCTCTCTCTCTCTCTCTCTCTCTCTCTCTCTCTCTCTCACACACACACACACACACACACACTCTCTCTCTTTAAAAAAAAAAAAAAAGAAAGAAAGAAATTAAAGGTATTTCATGTAAAAAAAAACCAATTTCACCATTTATCAATACTAAAGTACTACAACCTTGTGTGGGATATTTAAATGTCACTCAAATGTTTTTACATTAAAAAAATGTTCTTCAAGTCATTTCACTGGACAGTGAGCAAATCTAAGAAATCCTACCATACATCTACAAAACTACCTATTCTGGATGTGTGTTCTGTTCCATAGTGTGAATATACTATGATTTGTTTAGTCTCTAGTAGGAATTTAGGTTGTTTCATATTTTTCACTCTAATGACCAATGCTGTAGAAAATATCATTTTCATAACTCTTCTTTGTGCACATATTTGATTGTTTTTCACATATATTAAAGAAGGGGAATTGTTTCAAAGGATATATATTTCTTAAATTAATGTAGATACTGATCTTATGATTAAAAGGCACTACTTCTTTATTGCTTTATTTTGCATTTGCTGATTACTACTAAGATGGAGGGGGCAACATTTCTTATGTTTATTGGCCTTTTTGCATTTCTTCTCCGTCTGTTCATGCAGAAGGGAGGACATTTATCTTTTCTTATTGACTTACAGGTGTTTTTTGGACATTCCAATTAATATTTACACTTTGACTTTTATCTGTGTTGCAGAAAATTTTTCCCAAACCATCAGTTGACTTTTAGGAGTTTATTTGTTTCTTTGTTATGGTTGTTTTGCTGAACAGAAATTTTAAGTTTTTATGTAGTAAAATTTACCAGTCTTTTTCATTATGGCATTTTCTTTTTATATTTGTTTTAGTAAACCTTCATAAATTCAACAAAGTTAAATGTATTCTTTTATGTTTTCTTTTTTTAATTAATTTTTATTGTAGGTTGTTCAAAACATTACATAGTTCTTGATATATCATATTTCACACTTTGATTCAAGTGGGATATGAACTCCCATTTTTACCCGTATACAGATTGCAGAATCACATCAGTTGCACAACCATTATATTTTAGATTTACTTTTACTTTTGCTTTTGCTTTTTTTATTTTTGCTTTTTACTTAAGTCATGAATCATCTGGAATTCATTTTTGTGAATTACATCACTTACAGAACTCTTTTTTTTTCCCAAATGGATATACAGTCACTCCTAATACATGTATTAAATTTATCATTCCTTTTCCACTCCACTGATATGTACCATCCTTAAAATGCCATGCTATGGTGAAGTAAATTTGTTTATCTATGGGTTATTTGTGACCATGCTCTTCTTTTATTTGATTTCCCTATTTCTGCACCAATACTTCAACTTTTACCATATTTTGCTATTGGATAGGGCAATTTTCCTTCCTACTTTTGTATATTAATATTGTATCCAGTGACCCTCTAATACCTTTCTAAGTGGTTCTAATTTTTAGTTCAGGTTTTCTGAGTAAGTAGTAGTATTGACTTTAAGATTAACAGTCTTTATTCTTACTAATTATACCTCATATAAGAGTTATTTGTCCTACAAAATATTCAAGATCAATCCAATTCCACATAAACATCTGTGGAGGTACCCATTTCTATCAACCTTTCCAGAAGATCTTACCTTTTCCTATGCATGTCCCAGCGAAATTGGGCCTTCTCCATCCTAGGTAAGTTTGAGTTATTTCTCCTAATTTCTATCATGTACCTACATCTTTTAAATATAAATGTAAACATAAATGTATATGTATACATACACACACACATATACCATCCTTTACCTTAAAACTTGATTTATTCTAACTCTTATATGAGACTGGGGAAGATATTCAAAAGTACAATAGCTCATTATGATATCAGCAATTTCTGACCTGATATGAATTATTTTTCTTTTCCCTTTATTTACATGAGCATTTAATTGCTTTCTCATGAATTTGGTTTTTTAATATTTTTATTTGTTGTTGATGGATCTTTATTTTATTTATTTATGTATGTATTTATTTGTATCCAGTGCTGAGAATCAAGCCCAATGCCTCACATATGCCACGCATTTGCTGAGCCAAAACCCAGCCTTTCATGAGTTTGTTTTTGTTTTTCCAACATTTGACGTCTATCGGTCAAATTATTTCTCCTGCCTCTTATGTGCCCAGTTTCTTTCCTTCCTCCCCTTATATTTATATACTCTACACCTTTTAACTTCATAGAGACCTTTATTACAGATAAAATTCCATTTTCTGTATCTTAAATAATACAGCTCCAATATCCAAATATTGGTTGGGTTTTTTTATGTTTAAAAAATTTATAATTTGAAATAATGCCAGCCTTACATAGAAGTTGCAATGATGCAAATTACTCTCTTCATGCAAAGAATAGCTTATCTGAGGATAAGAAAACTAACACAGATAAGAAACTGAGGATCAGAAAACTAACATGGTCTAAGTCACACATCATGGAGCAGAGGTCGGATTTTAATCCCTATAAGTGTAAATCCAGAATTTATGCTATTAACCAACATACTGATCTTAATTTTTCTCCTCTCCCTTGTTGCTTTTTTAAAATATATATCTATAATTCTTACAGATTTTTATAGTTCTCTGTATATTTCCAGTAGACCAAACATGTTAGTTATATAGTTCAGACCTTGTGCATCTTTATTAATTTCTTACATAGAAGATGTCTCATTTTTTAAGAACTGCTTGTTTACTTATACCAAATAGAGAAATGTCCATTGTGAATTTATAAATTTCCTATTTTAATTCTATCATCTTATGGCAATTATTTTTATAATACTATGAGGCTATGTATTTTCAGAGTTTTTATTTCTTGATAATAGATTTTTCATTCAATACTTAACTCTTATGAAAATGTTTTTTTAGAATGAAAATAAAACTCATACTCCAAACAGCTTCATCTTTTCAACATGAAATTTTAGACTTTCAGTCACAAACAAGTATTACTTTTATGGAAGCAAGGGGAAATCTCTTATCCAACACAATCTGAACTTTAGTTGTTCCAATAATTTTAAAGATTTATTAAAACAGAATTATAAAAACTACTTGCAACCAAACATTTTTATTTTAACTTATAATAGAAAAAAAATGTATGTTCAACCAGTAGTCTTTTTGATCAAGACCTTTCTCTTTATTACTGTATAGATTGTAGTAAAGTCCAAAATTGGTATAAATTATCTTTACATCAGTAACATCATATATTCTGTCAATCTCTCTCTCCCCACACACACATCTTCACTTTAGAAAGTAATGGAAACTCAAAGACATTAGCAATAAACAAAATGCAAAATTATTAAAGATTTTTAGGGCCTAGCCCCCAATCTACAGGATTCTCCTTTTTTCTCATTCAGTCTTAGATGTTAAAACTTTGTTTATAATTGTATAATTATACAATTATTTTATAATTGTATTTCATCAACTTACAAAATATTTTATTAAATTTCTAAATCAGACCAACAAATATTTTCAGCTCAGATAACTTTGGAAATAACACAGGTGATTTGGGGAATCATATAACTAGTAAGAGCAGAGATAAGCATTCCATCTGTTTTCAAAAGGATATGCAGTTTTGATGAATTCTGTGCTTTTTTTAATTGATTTTTTAAAAAAATAAATGACAGTAGAATGCATTACAATTTTTATTACATATATACAGCACAATTTTTCATCTCTGGTTGTATATAAAGTATGTTGACACCAATTCATGTCTTTATACATGTACTTTGGATAATGATGTCTATGAATTCCACCATCCTTGCTAACCCCCTACCCCCTTTCTTTCCCTCCCACCCCTCTGCCCTATCTAGAGTTCTTCTACTCCTCCCATGCTCCCCCTCCCTACCCCACTATGAGTCAGCTTCCTTATATCAGAGAAAACATTTAGCATTTGTTTTTTGTTTTTTTTTTTTTGGGGGGGGGGGGGATGGCTAACTTCACTTAGCATTCTCCGGTGCCATCCATTTACCTGCAAATGCCATGATTTTATTCTCTTTTATTGTTGAGTAAAATTCTATTGTGTATATATGCCACATTTTTTTATCCATTCATCCACTGAAGGGTATCTAGGTTGGCTCCACAGTTTAGCTATTGTGAATTGTGCTGCTATAAACATTGATGTTGCGGTGTCCCTTTAGTATGCTGCTTTTAAGTCCTTTGGGTATAGACCAAGGAGAGGGATAGCTGGGTCAAATGGTGGTTCCATTCCCAGATTTCCAAGGAATCTCCATATTGCTTTCCATATTGGCTGCAGCAATTTGCAGTCCCACCAGCACCGTAGAGTGTACCTTTTTCTCCACATCCTTGCCAACACTTATTGTTGTTTGTCTTCATAATAGCTGCCATTCTGACAAGAGTGTGATGATATCTTTTAGAGTAGTTTTGATTTGCATTTCTCTAATTGCTAGAGATGATGAACTTTTTTATGTATTTGTTGATTTATTGAATATCCTCATATCCTCTTCTGAGAAGTTTCTGTTCATGTCCTTGGCCCCATTTGTTGATTGGGTTATTTGTTTTTTTGGTACTACATTTTTGAGTTTTTTATATACCCTAGAGATTAGTGCTCTATCTGATGTGTGAGGGATAAAATCTTGATCCCAGGATGTAGGCTCTCTGTTCACCTTACAGATTGTTTCTTTTGCTGAGAAGAAACTTTTAGTTTGAATCCATCCCATTTATTGATTCTTAATTTTAATTATTGCTCTATAGGAGTCTTATTAAGGAAGTTGGGGCCTAGTCCCACATGATGAAGATCAGGGCCTACTTTTTTTTCTATTAGACACAGTCTCTGGTTTATTTCCTAGGTCCTTGATCCACTTTGAGTTGAATTTTGTGCATGGTGAGAAATAGGGGTTTAATTTCATTTTGTTGCATATGGATTTCCAGTTTTCCCAGCATCATTTGTTGAAGAGGCTACCTTTTCTCCAATGCAAGTTTTTGGCACCTTTGTCTAATATAAGATAATTGTAATTTTGTGGGTTAGTCTCTGTATCCTCTATTCTGTAACATTGGTCTACCAGTCTGGTTTGGTGCTAATACCATGCTGTTTTTGTTACTATTGCTCTGTAGTATAGTTTAAGATCTGGTATAGTGATGCCACCTGCCTCACTCTTCTTGCTAAGGATTGCTTTAGCTATTCTGGGCCTCTTATTTTTCCAGATGAATTTCATGATTGCTTTTTCTATTTCTATGAGGAATGCCATTGGGATTTTGATCGGAATTGCATCAAATCTATATAGTACTTTTGGTAGTATGGTCATATTGATAATACAAATTCTGCCTATCAAAGAGCAAGGTAGATCTTTCCATCTTCTAAGGTCTTCTTTGATTTCTTTCCTTAGGATTCTGTAGTTTTCATTGTATATATCTTTCATCTCTTTTGTTAAGTTGATTCCCAAGTATCTTATTTTTTTTTTTTTAGATTATTTTAAATGGGATAGTTTTCTTCATTTCCTTCTCAGAGGATATGTCACTGATATACAGAAGAATTCTGTGATTTGTTTAAGTGAAGGTAAGGTAAGAGAGTTCAAATGAGAATATATTCTTCAAGCAAATAAAGGCAAAATTGCTGAAGTTATTTATATCTGACAGATGTCATTATCAGAGAATAACTGCAGAGGAATGAAATTACTTTTTATGAATTAAATTACCTACAGACCATCAATGTTTATTTTAGAGGTTTCAAGAATCTTTAATACTAGCTGTTTTTAGTTTATGTGATAGGGATTTTTCCTGTAATAGAAATATCAGCATGTTTTTTTAAAGTCATAGTTCTTGTTACTCCCTAATTCAAGTTTTCTACTTCTGTTGGATCCTATTCTTCTGTCTTTCTGTCTAATCTCTCTAAATGTGGACTGAAAAAACTGAAAATAATTTTTATAATCTTTCTGGTTTTTAAAACTTATGTAGAAATAATAGAATTAGAAGGAATTAAAAATGCACACTCAAATAATTAATCCAATTGTAACATTAGAGATCACACAAAATGAAATAAAATCATACAAAAATAAAGTGTGCTGCTAGTTTATGTTTATGGATTTCTGACTAAAGTTTCCCTACAAATTTTTATGTAAATGTTTGAACTTACAAGAATTTGTTTGTATTTTAAATTTTATAGTTGGCCTTTTTATTAGCGTGGGTTCAATATTATATATCCAAATCAAACTAAGCAAGCAAGAACACTGCTCCTGCCTCTTTGCCAGAATGATGAAGTACAAACAAGATACGTGGGCATCTTCCTACCGCATGTCCTTACCACTTCTCAACAATTTTGCAGTGGCTCCAGGTGCAGTGGTACACTCCTGTAATTCAGTATCTTGGAATGCTGAAGCCGGAGGATCATAAGTTCAGTCTAGACATTCTAGACAACTTAGCTAGACTGTGTTCCAAAACAAAATATTAAAAGGTATGGGACTGTAGTTCAGTGGTAAAGCACCCCTGGGTTCAATTTCTCATTTCCAAAAAATACATGTTTTTTGAACTGACAATTAATGTAATAATATTTTATATTAAAGAAAGTTTTTTTGCTTAATTTAATTTTAGGTAGTTCTTGCCCATTTTTTAGTATTCATGAACACAAACATGAATAATGATTATATATAGGAATTTTTGGAAACAAGATTTTTTTTAAAAAAAGAGAAAATTTTTTTAATATTTATTTTTTTTTTTTTAGTTTTCGGCAGACGAAACATCTTTGTTTGTATGTGGTGCTGAGGATCAAACCTGGGCCGCACGCATGCCAGGCAAGCGCGCTACTGCTTGAGCCACATCCCCAGCCCCTGAAAACATGATTTTTTTTAATTCTTCCTCTAAGCTTTTGGGCAATTTTAATTGTAGAATCTTTTAATATTGCCAAATTAGCTATTTTTTTTTAAATTGTTGCCATTTGTAGTAGCTTATCTGTGGTAATTAGAATGAGTCAATACTATAAAACCAAAACAAAATATAGAAACTGGTTTATTAATAAAGACAATTTAAAATTGCACTTTTCACCAGTATTCTTAATTTAATATTTTTATCAATCAAAACAGCCCATTCTTATTAATGGATTTTATGAATAATAACATAATTTGATCTTATAAAATGAACAAATATCTATTTGGTTATGTAATTGATGCTCTATTTAGATTTCATTTAACAGTAGAGGCTACTGATAAAGTGATCTGGCCCAATCTATTAATTTTACAAATTAAAAATTTTACCAGGGGCTGGAGTTGTAGCTCAGTGGTAGAGTGCTTGCCTAGCACATGTGAAGCACTGGGTTCAATCCTCAGCACTACATAAAAATAAATAAATAAAATAAAGGTATTGCATCCATCTACAACTAAAAATATATTTTTTAAAAAAAGAATGTAACCATTTGACCCAAAGGACTTAAAATCAGCATACTACAGTGATACAGCCACATCAATGTCTATAGCAACTCAATTCACAGTAGCTTAACTATGGAACCTAGATGCTGTTCAACAGACGAATGGATAAAGAAAATGTGATATATATACACAATGGAATATTACTCAGCCTTAAACAAAAATGAAATCATGGCATTTGCAGGTACATGGATGGCGTTGGAGAATATCTTGCTAAGCAAAATAAGCCAATCCCAAAAAAACCAAAGGCCAAATGTTTTCTCTGATATGTGGATAGTGATCCATATTGGGGATGGAGCAGCTGGCTAAGAATGGAGGCACTTTGGATTGGGCTATACGGAGGGGAGATGGTGGGGATGAGAAGGATGGTGGAATGAGACAGACATTATTACCCTATGTACATGTATGATTGCATAAACAGTGTGACTGCGTATTGGATATATATTTGGAAAAGAAATAAGAAGTTGTGCTCCATTTTTGTAGAATTGAAATGCATTATGCTGTCACATATAACTAATTAGAACAAAAAAAAACTTTAGAAATAAATTTTAAAAAAAATAATTTACAACTCAGTTTAAGTGTCTTGCTTAAAGTTATGTAACTAGAAAAACCCACAGATAAAATCTTTCTAACCCTGAGTTCACTGTTGTTTCTGTTTTGTTACATTATCTAGGTTCCTGTGATACATCTAGTTTTTGCCATGACATTTAGCATTTAATGACATGATTTGAATACAGGCATTTATTTATTTATTCAAAAAGTCATTTTGTGGGTACCAGGCACTCTTCTAGGCACAGGAGACATACTCTGAATCTGGAAATTGTGCTGAAAATAAAATAAGAAAAATAGTTTCTAGTCAAATCTCCACTCAATGTTGGGTAGATATATATTTGGAATTATCTACCTTGTGTGTGTTTGTATACCACTTGCTATTTTTTGACATATCATTAATAATAACTTTTCTATCTGTGGTTATATTTTAGAGAAGTAAAAAATGTTCTTTAGTATTTTGAAAGACAAGAAAAATGAATTCAACAGAAGGCATGTTATTTGTATGCCATATACCTAATAATATGTTTAGTAACCAAAAACACAAATGAAACAAGGAATGTGTATACATTAAAATGGAGTGTGGCAAGTATAAGCAGTGCTGTAGGCTGAAAGATGAATGTATGAGTAACTCAGCAGAACAAAAAGTTCATTATCCAAAGTACATATATGAAGACACAAATTGGTGTCAATATACTTTACATACAACCAGAGATATGAAAAATTGTGCTGTATATGTTCGGTAAGATTTGTAGTGAATTCCACTGTCAGTCATTTATTTTTTTAAAAAAAATCAATTAAAAAATGAAATTAAATTAAGTTTAAAAAAAAAAAGTTTCTCTGAGAAAGTGAAAAAAATCTATGTATGCCCAGGGAATAATACATGCATAAGCATAGCCTTGTGAGCAACAGAGACATTTCCAAGAAAGTTTAAAGGTTTAGTGCAGCAGAATGCTATGTGTTCTTGGGAGGAGTGATGTGTGAGAATTTCTAGGCATAGCAGCTAGTTAAAGAATCGGAGTAATTAAAGTGAGAACTTCTTATTTTATGCCTTAGGTAATCGTTATGCTTCTACCTTATTTCTATTCCTTAGTGCAAGTTCTTTTAGACAAGCACTTCATTTTGTATTTTTCTATATTATGGTGACTAGCTGAGTCAGACTTAGTATATACTTACTGATTAGCTGTGCTCTTTATCCACTCAACAAATGTATTTGACTCCAACATACATGAGATTCTATGTGCCATGGGAAGAAAAAACTTGTGATTCAAAACCAGCCTTTCAAAGAGCTATTGAACTCAGGTCAAGAAATACAAGGAGTTTTTGTTGTTGTTATTGTTTGTTGTTTGTTTGTTTGTTGTTGTTGTTGTTATATTGACTACTGTATCCATACTACATAGTAATAAATACTAAGGAGAAAAAAATGTAAGAGTAATATAAATTATCAGGCCTAGAAAGAGAAAGTAGTTACTTTATTTTGTCTTCCCTTAATTTCCTCAACACTAGAACAGAAAAAATAAAAGTTTCCTATCATATATTGTTGTAGTAAAGATTAAATAAGTTTACATATGTATGTATAGAGTGCTCAGTGCAGTTCCTAGGAGATGATAACTTGACTATCATCTACATATTTGGCTAAAATACCTTCAGCACCACAGTCTTCTTTTCATCATTTACAGACTTCTGTTAAATCATGTACTTTCCAGTAGTTTAAACTACTTCATCTAATATTCCCTTTACCCATGTATTGCTCCTTTTGGCTTTTGTCTCCAATATATACTCAAATCTGATATTCCTTTCTCACCAAAATTAACCAATCATTCTTTGATATTACTTTTTCTCAATGACAATATTTGCTTCTGTAGATATTAGGACATCATTTTTTATTTTAGGTATACAGCAGACATCCACATCTTCCTATGGAAAATATTCATTAATTAATGCCTCACCACTTATCACATCTCAAGGTTAAAAAGTCTAAAAAATGAGATCTTTATGTTTGCTTACCAACTAAAAATGAGTACGATATTGGAAGTGTTGTTAACAGACAGAAATGTAAAATCCGTAATATTAGTCTTTTAGAAGAGAGATTGTTTGCATAGATTAGGTGAAGTTTCAGGTCTCCTACTAACCTTTCTTTGTCTATTTAACCTCTGTGAATCCCTAGATATAGTCTTTCCTTACTGCTGCCCCCATCCATGAAAACCAGATTAACTGTGTTCATTTAGTATTCCATGCTTAACCTGTACCATAGCTGGGATCATTTGATATTACCTGACTACTACACTCCCCACTCTGTCAGGCAGTTGTCTGCATGAGACGGGGACCGTGTTGGCTTCATGTTTGAGTTCCCCATGTTTATCTTAGTGCTTCACATATAGATAAATATGTAATACATTAAATATAATTCCAGAATACCTTTTACTTCACAGGTCAGTGACTGGGGTTTTGGGGGAGGGTTTTTTTGTGTTTTTTTTTTTTGGGGGGGGGTTGGGTTTGGGTTTTTTTTTTTAATTTTTGTTGTTTGTTTTGTTGTTGTTTTGTTTGGTGTGTGTGTGTGTGTGCGTGTGTGTGTGTGTGTGTGTGTGCTGGGGATTGAACCCAGGGCCTTGTGCATGTGAGGCAAGAACTCTACCAACTGAGCTATATCCCCAACCTCCCAGCCCCAACCTAGAAACATGGTCATTTAGCCTTGGCTGCACGACCCTTAATTTGCTTCTTTGCCTCTCCTGACTGCTTTCTAAGGAACAGCACTGTCTAATCATATTCCCACATCCCATTCTACACATTACCTTGACCTGAGTGATAATGTTATCAGAGGAAGGTGGCCTTAAAGCAAACAAACACACTAAAAACTAAAACAAACAAACAAACCAAATAAAAAAAAAGGTAGTCTTGCCCTCAGGGAAAATCTCAAAGGTGGTAGGCACTGTGTGGAGTAACTGTGGTACAGGTTTTGATCCTAAACTCTTCCAAGTTAAAAACTTGATTTTGCTATTTACTCTCAAGAGTAGTGGGCCTCTGGGATGTAACAAAGACCATCTATATTTACAAAAGCTTTTTTAAAAATTAATTTCTATACCAGGTGACCTATTTATATATGTATGTTTGTTTTTAGTGACTAATACTTGTACCTGCTATCCAGGTTGTTAACTAAATTATATCACAGTGCCTATGAAATCTATCACATAATTAGAAGATTGTTCAGTAGCTATGGAAACAGAAAAATAAGTTAAATGATTATAAGGATTATTTTACCCAGGCTGCAGAAGACTTGTCGAACAGTATAGTGTATCAATGTTTCCCTGAAGGCTAGAAGAAAATAAAGCAAGCAGTTATGAGGTCTCAAGTACACCTTTGAAAGACCTTATGAAAAATGTTCTTAATTGCTAAAAGAAAACAATGTTGTAAATTCTGGGAGTGGTGAGTAGGAGAGGTAATCAGGGGCATTTTATATATCTTATTAAGAGTAAATTATATAGTTTGGTTCCAAAATTCTTTGATCTCAAGATCAGTTCCTAAGATAATGGTAATGTGATATTGTCAACAATGGTGCTAAGAAAGAAAGGTAGAGGACTAAAGTGAAATGGAAGGTCTCATATTATTTACAGTTTTGGGGCAAACTCACTTTTACTAGGAAAGTTGTCTGGATGCTTATGGTTTTAGCTGGCTTCCTGGTGTTTTTATATGTACTAATAATGCATGATAATCTACCAAGTATTCATTTACAAAAGAAACTGAGATGTAGGCTAAATGATCAGTAAAAATGAGTTGTACCTCTTGTCGAGAGCTGCAGTGAGTCCTTCAACCCTTATCTCAAGGTCCTTTCTATTCCAGAGGTTGAAAACCCAAATGCCTACAGAGGCCAGACTGGTGGGAATGAAGCAGGAAGCCACTGCACTGAACTGGAGAGCCAAGTCCTTTCTGGAGGAGCAGCCACTGCTCCGTTCCAGATAATTGTTGCAAGGCAGGAATGTTGACCTAGTGTTACCACATTGTCCAGTTTCTCAGGTAAAGCAGGAAATGCAAATTTTCATGTGAATCTTTTGATATAACTATTGTCAATTAATTATATTATTTATGAACCATGTAAAAGGAAAGCACTTCTTTATGTGGAATTTAGCCCAGCATTCTTTTTATAACTGATCTTATATTTTGCTTAATTATTTGTTAAATTAGAAATTTTATTTTTAATGGTTTTGCTTTTTTTAATATATCATCTCTAAAATATTCTATGCTTCATTTTGTCAGAGTGAAATTCCCTAGCTCTTGTATCTGTATTTATCAGTTTTCTTTCGCTGCTACATTTTTCCTGCCATTCTCAACATTCCAGCAAGCTGTCAGTTACATGATAAATGAAGTCCCTATGCAGCACTACATATGATGCTGTTAAACATCTGTGGGTATTACTGCCTACTCGTTTTGTTCCTGATGTGTGAGCTACAAATACACAATAAAAAATCATTTATTTCATGGAGCTTGTGAGCTCTGTGGGCCTCCCCCCTTTCTAAAAGCCACACAGAAATGGTCTTCCTCATCTTGTTTCTTGAGAGAACTTATCAGACATTTTATTTAGACTATAGTTATCTTTTACATTTAGTTGTTTTGGGGACATTGATTGGACTTGAGTATTCTTAGATACTTATATATATTCAGAGACAATGTTTTTGGATGAATTTCTTCAGTGGCTGAGTAATGTCATTTTCACTTTAAGAATAACCTAGTTGGGCATGATGGCATATGCCTGTAATCCTGGCTATTCAGAAGGATGATGCAGAATGATCCCAAGTTCAAGGTCAGCCTTGGCATTAGCAAGTATCTGTCTCAAAATAAAAAGGGTGTATAAAGTGCCTCGGCTCAATCCTCCCATACAGAGAGAGAGAGAATATATAACCTGATTTTCACTCAAAATGGATTCAAGGCTTGAAACTATGAAATACTAGAAGAAAACATAAGGGAGATGCTTTATAAATTGACCAGGGCAAGGTTGTTTTTTTTGTTTGTTTGTTTGTTTTTAAGATCTTAAAAGCACAGTCAGCAAAAGCAAAAAAGAACAATGCTCTGAGTTAATCTAAGAAGCTTCTACATAGCAAAGTAAACAACAGAGTGAAAAGACACCTACAGAAAAGAAGAAAATATTTTTAAACTATACATTTGACAAGGGGTTAATATGAAAAATGTATATAGACTTGACTCAATGGGAGAAAAAAGAAAAACAAATAACCCAAAAGGTCTGGAAAGACATACAAATGGACAACAAATATGTGAAAAGATATTAAACATCACTCTTCATCAGGAAAATGTAAATTAAAATAACAGAGACATCATCTCACTCCAGTTAAGGGTGTCGATTACCCAACAAAAAAAAAGTCACAAGTGCTGGTGCAGTCATGGAGAAGAGAAACTCACATACTGTTGCTAAAGTTAATACAACCATTTTGGAAACCAAGTATGGAGGTTCCTCAGAAAACTAGAAATAGAAACTTCCATAAGAACCAGTAGTGCTACTACTGGTAATGTATCCAAAGGAAATAAAATTAGTATGTTGAAGAGGCCTCTGCACTTCCGGATTTATTGCAGCACTATTCACAATAGCTAAGACATGGAATCAAAGTAAGTATCAACAGATGAATAAATAAGATAGATACATAGGTAGATAGATAGAGGAAAGATATAATGGAATACTATTTGGGCATTAAAAAGAATGAAATCCTGTCATTTACAACAACATGAATGAACATGCAGAGTATTATGTTAAGTGAAATGAGTTAGGCACAGAAAGACAATTAATGCATGATCTCACTCTTTTGTGGAATCTAAAAAAGTTGATTGATCTCATAAAAGTAAAAAGTGTAATGGTACTTACCAAAGACTGGGTGGCTAATGCTACAAGGAGCAGACATTGGCTTAGTATATGTAATTACAGTTACATAGGAGGAATAAATTTCAAGAGATCTTTTGTACAGAAAAGTGACGATAGTTAATGATTATATCTTGTATTTTTAACAATGTAAAGAGAGTAGATATTATATGCTCTCACCATTAAAATTATAGCTACATGAGGTGATACATTTGTTAATTAGCTAAATCTAATAATTCTGCAATTTATATGTACTTCAGAATATCATGTGGCACAAGATAAAAACATACAATGGTATACACAAGTTTTAAAATAAATAAAAATTTTGAAAGAGTTGCCTGAGTCTAGGAATAGGCTTAGTGTAAAGTACTTGCCTAGTGTTCATGAAAAACCCTGTGTTCTGTCTCCAACCTCACACACACAGAAAAGAGTAACCTTATTTTCAAGGTTATTGGGGGGCTCATTAACTCTGTTTGGTACTGTTTGCTCCAAGTAGGAACTTAATCCACTCTCAGATTAATTGAAAAATGCTAAATATTTCTATAGTAAAATAATATACATATCGGTTATTTTGGAATATTACAAATATAAGCATAATTTGTTGTTATTCTCACAGCACAGTTTTAGGAAAAATCGATATTGATGTACATCAGTTTTCAACAATGATTTGACCTGTGTATTTTAAGTTGCATCTTAAGTAACTAAAATACTACTAATGCAATAATAAATGGTGAAAATTACCATTTAAACCTGCTGAGTTTACTCTTAAATAGATTATGTAAATGCAGACAAGTTTTTTTAATCAATATTCTCCATGAGAAACCTAATATTATAGAAAAGCAAATAAATAACATTCTATGCTGAAAACTAATATGCAGAGATATATCATAATAATTTTTTCCTTCTGAATTATAGTAAGTTTGTCAATTATTTTATAAATATTCTAAGGCAACAGAATATTCTTTAAAATTACTCTCTAAATTTTTTTAATCATATGTATTTGAGAGCTGATGACTGCTCACCTTTTTATTTTTAAGAGAGAAAGTTTTCTACATATGCATTCATAACCTCCCTTTCCACATCTTTTCATATTTCAAAGGTAGAAAGGGAAGATTTAACTTGAAGCTCTCTGTCTCCATCACTTTTTCTTTGTAGTTATGAAGGATGCCAAGGGCAAAGAAAAGTTCAGTTATAAGGAGTAATTCATGAGGAGGAAAGAAGTGGGTATTTTAAGAGAATTACAAAGGGACCCTAAGTGGGACTTGGAAACTCAAATATATTTGAGTTTGGAGAAATTAAGGAAGACCTGTGAGTGACATTTAAACTAAAATAAATAGGAACTAGTTTAATGAAAAACAAGAAGATAGGAATAGAAGATGGTATTCTAAGCTGACAAATAGGAGTGAGCCTGGAGACATTTTAGAACCAAAGTGACAGCCTTAATTTTTCTTTGTAGTATTTAAGTTGTTCAGGTTAATGCAATGTCCTCTCTGATTCTCCGTATATTCTCTTCACTTGATTAAACATTATTCTCTTTTTTTTTTTTAGTTGTAGATGGACACAATACCTTTATTTTATTTATTTATTTTTATGTGGTGCTGAGGATCAAACCCAAAAATACTATAAAATAATTGTGGAATATTATTGTGGAACCTTAGAATATTTATAAAATAATTGATGAGCTTACTAATTCAGAAGGAAGAAATTATTTATGATAAATCTCTGTGTATTAGTCCTCAGCATAAGTATGTTATTTATTTGCTTTTGTATAATACTACTATGATTTTCTCATGGAGAATATCAATAAAAAATACTTGTCTGCATTTACATAATCTATTTAAGAGTAAACGAAGCAAGTTGAAAGGGTAATTTTTACCATTTATTCTTGCATTAGTAGTAGGCTAGTGCTCTACCACTGAGCTACGACCCCAGCCACACAAACATTCTTATTTCTAATAAAAGTTTTCCTTAATGCTCTTAAGGATTAAGAAAACAATCAGCTAATCTACAGATAACAACACTTAAATTTATGGAAATAACATTTTTCCTGATTGCAGACCTAATGCTTATTTACTGTAGAAAATTTTGCAAGTACAGAAAAGCAACAAAGAAAATATGTTTTTTCTAAAGAACTTAACAGTAGTAACTGGGCAAATAATGCTATTCTATTCCAATATTTACATATGGAGTAACATTTTGTAATTTAAGTTTTATCATTGTATATATGGCTTTGTAGTATGTTTTTTCCACCTAAAAATATCATGGTCCTTTCCCAGTGCTGCAAAATTTTCTATAACATGATTTTAATAGCTTATTCATAATAATTTGGATATTTACTATGTCTTAGGTACATATAATTAATTTATTTTTTCACAGAACAATCATATAACATTATATTCTCTTTTGCCCAAGATCACAAGCTCATAAAGGGTAGTGCCAGTGTTCACATACAGACTGTCTGAATCTGGAGCTTATACTCTTAACCAGTAATGCTACCAGCCTTTCAATACTATAATTAAAGTCTATTTTAGACTTTCATATTATTTCCAGTTTGGGTTTTGGCTATATGAAATAATACTTAACAATTCTGTGAGTTGGCAATTTAGTCTGGACTCATTTGGGCCAGCTCATCCTTATTCCACATGATAGTACCTAGGCTCATTTTCATGTCTTGGACCCCATTGCCCTGGATGGGCAGCTAGACTTCTGTCTATACAAGTAGTCTTTCATTCTCAAGTAAGCTAGTTTGGGTTGTTTACATGACAATGGCCTTCCAAGAAACCATTTTTGTGGAAGATGCAAAACACTCCTCCTTTTAAGTAAACTTCCTCCCTAGAGGGAGGAATGTAGGCCAAGGTGCTTCTTTTTTTTTTTATGATTTGCCTTTATTTATTTATTTTTATTATTGGTTGTTCAAAACATTACAGAGCTCTTGACATATCATATTTCATACATTAGATTCAAGTGGGTGGGCGCTTCCAAGGTGCTTCTTAACCTTGACTCTGAGGATTGGCCTAACTCTTGGGACCCTGTTCCTATACTTCAAAGTTTGTGAAAAATGTAGCTTTCCAACTTGAATTCAATCTCTTATTCACTGATTGTGAACTTTTATACCCTTCTATACTAAAAGTACAAGAACATCTGAAACTGAAATACTTTAGTTATTAGGGCAGGAAAGATATGCTTATTGGTTGCCCAGTGATAAGAGCCAAATGGAAATAATAATCAGAATAAAAATGGGGTTAATTTATTGCAAGATTTAAAAAGAATGAAAGAAGATATACTGTAAAGATAAATATACTCATATATTAAAATGCATAGCTTGAAAAACTAAATGAAGGGTTAAATAGATGAGGAAAGTTGGGGACTGGCTAGGTAATCCAATCACACATGTTGTATGTATACATTGTTTGAGATTTAAGTACAGAGTCAGAGGCAGGATTTGAGGGGTTTTTTTTGTTTTGTTGATATATCGGGAATTGAACCCAGGTCCATGCTCATGGTAGGCAAGTGCTCTTCCATTTAAGCTACATCTTCAGCCTTTTTTTTTTTTTTTTTTCAATTTGAGACAGGGTCTTGCTGCATTGACCAGACCATTCTCAAATTTGTAATCCTCCTTCCTAGACCTCCTGAATAGCTGGGTTGCAAGCATACACCACCACACCCAGTTCAGAGACAAACTGGGACTCAGTTTCAACTAGAGAACATGAGATGTTCACTCTTGGCAATGTAGGATTCTAAGTGGACTTATTTATTTTTAAATATTTCATGAGCTAAGTTTATAATCATGTTATAAAAAGTATGAATGATAATTTAGGCATATCAAATAATATCATGTTTTACTTAATTTACAGTCTCGTGATAAATTAATAATTCATTACATGTTAATTCTATACCACTGTGTATTCAAGTACACAAGACCAGTAAGCATAAGATCAATGTGTAATGACATTATAAACATTTTAATAGAATTTATTCATAATAATCACCACTCTAAAACCAATTCATTACTTTTACCATTAATTAAATTTGACTTGAAAATGTATGATGTTTGATGTTACTTAGAAGAATAGCTATTTACTTGTTTTTGTGATGTCAGATTCTCTGATACCCAGTCTTTGTGATATTTTGGGTATGATTTTTTGAAAGTACACACTTAACACTGTATAAAGTAATGAGTTTATTCTTAAGTTAACAAGATTGTCAGTAAAACAGAAAAAGTTCATTGCATTAATTAGCATCTTATTGAAATATAATTTTAATTTTATGTTGTTACATTTATTTACTTTACCATTTTTATTCAATTTAAATGTGTTCATAAATCACTCAATAAATAAAACTAATAGCTTACAAATAAATTTTAAAGTTAACATATTAATTTGATTTTTTTTTTTTTTTTTACTTTTACAGTACTTAGTATCAAACCCAGGGCTTTGTGCATACTAGGCAAGTACTCTACTACTGATATACATCCCCAGTGCAGCATATTACTTTTCTTAAAAGGCCTATCATATTCATGCACAGAAATTATCAATCAAAAATTATGAGATCATTAGGGGAAAATCTAGAGCTTTTTTATATTTTATCAACATGTATACTCATTAGCTTATTTTAAAAACTTCTCATGTATTGATAAAATTTTGTAAGTTTATATGGCAAAGTTCAGAACGTAAAATTACATTGATCAATTATAATATACACAATCTTGGGCTGGGGTTGTGGCTCAGTGGTAGAGCCCTTGCAGTTCGATCTTCAGCACCACATGAAAATAAATAAATAAAATCAAGGAATTGTGTCCAACTAAAAAATAAATATTAAAAAAAAGAATATACACAATCTTCAGGAACTAGCCAACACACCTACTCTGTGCCAGGAATTATATCAAGAACTAGGAACATAAGGACTTGGAGAGACAAGGTCCCTGCTGCTCTGAATGTGTTTATATTCCTAAAGGGAAAGATAGTTAATAAGCAGTAATAATCAGAAAATAAGAGGTATCAGTGAATTAACAAAGTCTAAGAGAGTGGCTGGGGTTTGCAATTTTCTTGTGGAGATGACATCTAATTTGAATTCTGGATGATCAGAAGAAGCCAATACAAAAAAAGAAAATCAAGTCACTCAAATTCAATTCACTGATAGCCAATTTTAAGAGACTTAATTTGCATATTGAAAGGAAAGAGGAAAATGAAAACATTAGTGGAATTGTGTGTTCTCAGAACACACACAAACACATAACATACTTTTTGAATATTATTGTTATTGCTACAAAATTGTTCGTCAAATACATATAAATTAAGTCATAATATATGATCTCTCTTGGATCCTGAGTGTTAGTGAAATGGAGGGTAGCTTTTATATTACAGTATCTTTTCTTTTTTAACATGTTTTTTTGGGGGCTTTAATGAAGCCACATTAAATAGGTCTTTAGGGAAGGAGAGGGAAACATGTGGAATTTGTAAGGTTTTTTTAAAAGCATAGTAATATTAATATGTTAAATTCAGAAAACAGGAGATACTGCAGTTTTTACAATGCAAACTATAGGAACAAAGACTGACTAATTTTGGACAATGGGTCTCTGTAGAACATAAAATTCCAAAGTCTTGGAAGCAAGTAGAACATACTTTCATATTTAACCAAAGAAATTATACATGGGTTTCAAAAGTTTAAGACACATGGCCTGAAGTGCTTTCCTAAAAAGTATCATCCTAATACTTAAAGAAATGAATCGAGAGCCCTAAAATTACACAATTCTATTTTAGCAAATAATTCTGAGTGAATTATCAAGGTGGGCATAGATTTACATGCAGGAATATTTCTCTTAGATTTATTTGTAATTATGAAAGTTTGGGAGAAATGCTATCTCCACAAAAGGAACATAAATAAACAAAATTTTAAATAAATAGCCAAAATTTTCCATCCAGTACTTAATGTTCATGTTTTAGAAAAATACTTAAAGCTTTACTTAATAGGAATTATATAGTAAAATTTCTAAGAAGAAAAAAATACAAAATGGGATGATTCAATATTTAAAAGAAAAAAATCACACTTATATAGAAAATATTTAGAATCAGTATAACTGCTTTGGAGAACAATTTGGCAGTGCCTATAAAGTTGAAAATGTACAAGCTCTACAACCCAACATTAATGTGCTTGACATAATGATAGATTAAAAGTTGTAAAATCTTAAGATAGAATATTACTCAGATGTTAAAAATTAATGCATTTGAACTGTATATCTACAACAAAGATAGGTCTATATATTTCAGCAGAGACAGTTTCCAAAACAATGTTAAATTTTAAAAAGAACGTTGCAGGATGGTATAATATGGTAGTGTTTATATAAAGTTTTAAAACACATATAACAATACAAATATTGTTTACAATACACATGTAGGAAATAAGCACATAAAATTATAACCAGAAATGATACAGGCCAGAATCATGATGGGATCTGCCTTTGGGTCAGAAGGAAGAGGAATGGGTCTGAAAAGAAAATCATGTGGGGCCTGATGATGGTATTTTACTTCATCTGAAGTATTTTCTATGTCCTTTATTTGAAAAAAAAAAAAACTGACAAAATGCTTATATTGCAAATTTTAGTGGTGATGATACATCCTTGTTTATTTTATGAAACTCATTTTTGTGTGTGCTTTAAAACTTTAAAAAACAAATGATTGAAAGAAAATATGTCAATGTTTGCAGTGATTATCAATCTTCAGGGAGATGACTTCAATTTTTATTTTCATATCCAGGCTTCCACATTGATGCTGAACATTACACTATGCTTAGGATAAAGTGGTACCTTACTGCTTGAGTTCATTCAGGCTACTATAACAATATTCCAAAAACTAGGTAGATTAGAAACAACAGCAATTTATTTCTCACAATTCTGTAAGCTGTAAAGTCCGAAATCAATGAATCAGCAGATTCAGTGTCTAGTTAGCTCACTTTGGGGTTCATAGATGATACTCATAGCAGCTAGCAGAGTGCCTACTACACAGTAACTGCTCTGTAATGTTGAAGGAAATATGAATAAACACATAGATGAACAGCAAAAGTCACAGTTAAAGTTACAGTAAGTAGAAGACAAAACATTAAGTGGGTCATTTCCATGAGAAGCAGAGCACAGTGGAATGGGCCCAGTGATGCAAATTACCACCTTGGGACAGTTATTATTTGGTATTTTTCTTTATATCCTGACTTTTCCCTCAATAAATTTTTGCTACCTTTCTCATTTCCTGCCAGTGCTGGCCACACCCATAAGCACAGTCCCTGATTTACAGCTAAATGAGTCTTTACTTTATTACATATCCTTAAACTGTCTCAGAGCCAAGACTATACATAAATACAAATAAGGCATATACCTGATGGGCTTTGCTATAAGATAATCTCTTGCTTTCCTAGTGAGGAGATCCAAAAAAGTGTTTCTGACCAACTCAGGTGTATAGAGTTTTAGGAATGCAGATTAAATAGTCATATTCATTCACATTTTTAATTTGTTAGTTTATACATGCATATTTAAAACATTATCTATAAAATGCATTAATTTTTTTCATTTAAACTTTATGAAATCAGTTTAAAGCTTCCATATGAATCTCAAGTCATTTAACATAGATTTCCAGAGCAGAGCATCTTCACTTCTATTTCAGTTCTTTAAGGTACAACATTTTTTGATTTTGTGGATGAAGCTATCACTGAAAACTTTTTATCACAAATCACAAGTCCCACCATATAACACTAGGATAATTTTTTACTCATCTTTTAGTGTAGTTTTATGAGGCCAACAATATGACTAAATACTGAATACTAAATTGATCATTAAAAGGCTTGTTTACAACAATAAATGGTGCTACCAACTGTGACATCATATTTTCCACAATATTAAGTACTAAATCTTTTCAAAATGTACTTGTCTTTTTTTATGCAACAGCCTCATCAAGATGAATTCTATAAGCATTCTACAGTTGCAGTGGTCACTACAGTTTCAAGTTAATGTGTTTTCTCCAAAAAAAAACCCTGTGACTTAATAAAGGAATTAAGAAAGTACACCATTATGTGAGGGATTTTGTAAAATCTTGACTATAAAGAAGCTCCCAATCTGAAGAGTCTATAACACTGGGGGGAAATCTTCTATTTGAAAATGTACTATAAATTTATTTTCTTTAACTTTTTTAAAAAGAGAAACCTTATCTTCTTTACGATAATGATTAGGAAAGAAAGCTGAAGCATAGCTGCATATAATATTAAGGAATAATCAAAATGTGAGTGTTATTAACATCATTTGGGGGTTTACAGGACATTCGAGGTTTGAATATATTTTGATTTCAAGTTAGAAGCAGGCTCTGTGTGCATGTATCTGTGTATGTACTTATAATGCCGTAATTATGGGTCTGTGTCTAGGAATTAGAAAGTTGCAAATGGTGAAGAGCAAGTAAATTGGTTTAACTAGAGTAAGTGGATCAATTTAAAAGAAGAAAACAAGTTCACTTTGATGTGTTATTGTGATGGCAGAGGACATCAAAATGATAGGGAACAGCTAATAGTTTATTCTATTTGAAAATTGTGCAACTTCTCATTTTTCAACATTAAATATACAGTTTACATATTTGCATATTTTTCAGGCTACATTATTGGAATTTTGAAGTCATGAAAGCATCAGATGAACCAGCCTGCAACACCTTGGATTCAGATTGGAAGATAAAGTTTAGAAAATGTGGCCTTTAAGGGCTGGTAGTACCTGAAAATATTAATCAACTCACATTGTAAAAATGACACCAATTTCTAAACAGTAGAAATTATTTTAGTTCAATCAAGGTTCAAGACAAAATGTACAACTAAAAACTTTACACTCCTCCCTCCCCCACTTCAGATAGGTGCCAGCATTGGTGAATAATGATTTTCCTTAGTTGTAAGCACTCATTTTTACCCATGTAAACCATCCCTAGGAATTAAGTATTGGTTATTTAATGTAGAGTATAATGGGAAACTGATTAATTTTACAATGGCAGAGTTCAAGGACTTGGTTCCAAACTGAGCCGAAGCTTCCCAATGCTTTTTGTACAGTCTGAGAAAAACTGTGCTGCATTGGCCCATTTTTGAAGGCCATCATGCTCTGTAATATGAAGATATCATCTTAATGCTGATATCTTTGGAGAGTCCCAAGCAGACACAGAAAATGAATGGAGGCAAGGAGTGTGACGGAGGGGACAAGGAAGGAGGTCTTCCAGCTATACAAGTTCCTGTGGGTTGGCAGCGTCGTGTGGATCAAAATGGAGTTCTTTATGTCAGGTGAGCCCTTATTTATTACCTATGTCACCTCCAAAGTCATAGTTCCAAAGTTAAGGAGGCAGAGTCTGTTCTTCTTTGAGGGAACAAAATATTGTGACTGACAGCACCTCAGATAAGTTTCAATAACTGACCTCTGTGCTAGAAATGCACAAGTATTTTTATTCTGTACTGTTTTGTAGTGTAAATTGACATAGATTATCAGAGAGAATTTTTATGCATTAATTGTGTTTACATGAGGTGTCATTCTGCTTCTCTGTAATAAAGATAAAAAAAATGAAGATTTCTAAAAAACTTAAAGCATCATTACTACCTTCACAGAAGAATGCAAAATACTGGAAATAGACCCAATACCATTTGGCAATATTACTCTGTTCTTAAAAGTACTTCAACTGACTTTTCTGATACTAAAGTTCTTTTTTAATCTATTAGCAGTCTTACTTATTAGATTTCTTAATGCTTGATATTAACCAAAAATAATTTGCTTATTTTTTTCTGCACAGTTTTTAATCTATTTCCTTGCATGTAATAATAAAAATAAAGTCATGATGGAGATAGCTCTTCATATTACAAGTAAAAATCATACAACTAAATGCAAATGCCTCCTCTTTAAAATTTTCATGTTATATCTCTTTTAGAATAAGTTGAATGGAATAACTGAACTGTTGGCAAGAAGTTTTAAGTCTTATTTAATAAATAATTGGCATCTAAGTTCCTTATTTATAATTTTCCAATAAATATATAGAAATTTAGGTTACCATAAGTCTTTCTTCATGATATAATAAAAAAATTTAGAAGTAGACTTCAGATTTTATTAATTCCACATTAAGCAGCATCATTAAATTGATGCTATTACTTTCAGTGTGGCTCTTTGCATCCCAGCTTCAATAGAATTTTCAGTTCCCTATAGATGTATTTGTATGAATGAGGTATTTTCTGTGGTACAAACAATTTCATGCTTTAACAACTCAAAAGTCAGTTCAGATGTGGGTTTATTGTTGTTTGGTTGGTTGATTTGTATGCTTGTAAAGTGCTTCTTGAGGTAAACTTAATTACCCACTGAAATTCTTTTGTCACATAAAATTCTTATATCTGTAATATTAATGATGTGCTCTGTATTTGAGGAGGTGAAGGAATAAAAACACAGGGAATATGGAGCTCATCCCATAATAGAAAAGATGGACAAAGACACAAGGAATAACTTTTTCCAAGTGTTTCTATTACCAATGTGGCTCATAAAGTGCCAGAAATACTTTGTTATAAATATAACAAATTATCAGTGATATATGTTTATATTTATGGTTATTCTAGTTTGTAAAGAGATGATGTATGTTCAACTTGAAGCAAATGACTTAAAAATCTTGATAATTTTTTTTACTCCATCTTATGAAAGATAAATCAACTTTTCATATTGCTCTGAGCAAACCATGTCTAGTCTGGGAATCAAAAACTAAGAAGTCTAAAAGTTAAAAAAAAAAAAAAAAGAAGTCTAATTAAAAGTTGATCAGTCACTTTCAGTTAATATCAGTTCATAATTTTCCAAGACTGACTTCTTCACTTTTCTGATAATCATGTTAGTATGAGTTCTCCAAATTTAAGTCTGTACACTTGAGAATTATTTTAAAAACTAAACTTTACAGGTAAGGTTAAATGTTTTCAAATTAAATCAAGCCACCTGGGTTTGATTTGTTTATATATAACCAATTAAAATACTACCTGAATATATGTATGAGGCTAGCCTACCTTCAATGGCTACCTTCTCAATGTATAGTTTACCTCTCATTTTTAGGTTAATCTTCAATTTCTCCTGCCTCCTGGTAGCATTTTGAGGTGACACATTAAATTTTCCACCTGTTTCCAATTTTCTAAACTGTATCCATGCTGTAAAACTTGTAACTATTTTTTACATTAATTATTGCCCCCAAAAGTTAATTATAAGAGCTATAACTAAAGGAAAGAATCCAATTGACTAAGAGGAAGAGTTTCAAGAGGTCTAGAATACTGTAAACGAATTTAGGAATTCTTGCCTTTGATTTTAATTTCACAATGAAATTCCTTTAGGATTCAGTGCACACACTTTCTCTTAAGCAAAATGTTGGCAATTTCTCTTCCCCCAATTCATCAATTCTTATTGTGAAAAATCAATAAGGTGGGGCTGGGATGTGTCTCAAGCTGTAGCGCAATCGCCTGGCATGCGTGTGGCCCGGGTTCGATCCTCAGCACCACATACAAACAAAGATGTTGTGTCCGCCAAAAACTAAAAAATAGATATTAAAAAAAAAATTTTTTTTTTTAAATCAGTAAGGTTAGTTATTGGTGACTTTGTTTTATTGAAATTATTATACCTCCAAAGCCTCTTGTTGCCTCTCCTTGCATATCATTTAAAAGTAGCCTAAATAAATATGACGGTTTTCATTTAAATTGTTCTTTGTGCCCAAGTCATTTGGACAGTTGTCCTTGAACAAAATATGAATTGCGTTTTAAGGCTAATTCATTTATGACTGCACAACTGCTTCTTGTGTTTTTTAGAGGCAAAAAGTCTATGGCCAGTAGTGTAATACTTTGTGTATGAGTTGGAGAGTATTGTTTCTGGATGAATTGGATCTACAGGCTTAAGTGAGGGTTTTACCTAATAGTCATAAATAAAAGAATTTCAAATGAAAAGTCCATAGGAATTTCAAAGCATAATACTGATTTAAGTTATAAAATCAACATATTCATAAAGCCCTAAAATGTAAATTACCCATTTTAAACTACTCCTCATTGTAAATAAAAAATAAAAAACTTATCCTATCATCTAAATTAGTATTTAATCTGTTTTACTAATCTTTGTGACCAGAAGAGGAGTAAGATGAAAAAACCTACCCACTTACCAGCCCAAAAAATGCAAGGCACCTTTTGTCCACCGTTTGTTTCCTCAAAAACTTCCCATCTTTTGTCAGCTCTGTTAGATTCCTCTCTGCACAATGTTTCTTCAGTACAATTTGAAGTAGGCCACAATGATCTATCTTCAAAGAAACACGCTGGTAAAGGAGAGAAAGAAATGTTTTTACATAGGGTCAACTTGGTTTTAGACTCCAAAATAAACAGGGAAGAATATATTAGCTCTGACTTTTGTAGACTTGCCAACTTTCTGGTTTGAACTTTAATATGTTCCTAAGTTTCAGTTTTTCCTCAACAAGCTTTGAAAGTAAATGTCGTAGTTTAAAATGATAGTGATTACTTTTATGTAGTTTTTTTCCCCTGTTCCTTTCTTGCCTGTTTCTGTCCTTTCTTGAGAGTAGTATTTTTCCTATCTTTAGTCCACTCTTGGTTTTCAAAATACTTTTGTTTAATTTTCTGTGAAGATCTGTATTTTTCTGAGAAATATTTTGGTATAAAAGAAAGAGTGATAGTGTTAAAGGCTATAATTTAGTAGCTAGCATAATATTGACAAAGAAAATGCTTTCCCTAGCAGGAAAATATTATCCTGTGAAGGACAGTAAGACTATAAATTATGCCTTTTTTCATATAATATGTGCAGTCAAAATTATTTCCTGATGTATTTTTAAACTATTTTTACAGTCCCAGTGGGTCTTTGTTATCTTGCTTGGAGCAGGTTAAAACATACCTGCTTACTGATGGAACATGCAAGTGTGGCTTGGAATGTCCTCTTATTCTTCCCAAGGTAACCATTTCACAATAGAGCTACAGCAGTTTTTTATTTTTAGGTATTTTATATATTTGCTTTTCTCATTTGGCATTTCATTTTTATATTAGTTCTCCAATCATGTATTTGTTTTAACTTTTTATCTAATTAGACATCTTTTACATGCATTTTGGAATGATTAAAGATTGTGGGAAATTTATTCAGGTCATTTTCAAAGGTGACAAACTATATTCATATTAAATATTTCTTTAAAACCACAATTACACCTTTTTATTAGAGCTGTACCTATGCTCAATATTTAGTAATGCAGTATTTTCTTTAACTACTCTAACTGCAGTATTACTTTTAGCATGGTTATTGATAAGTCTGTCAAAAATGTTTCAAAAATTGTAAAGCCAAACCCTCATAACCAAAATATGAAAATGTTTTACTCCTTTACAAGGTAAAAAGTAAAATTACTTAAAATAGTAAAATGTTATTTGCTATAGAAATAGATCATTCTCTGAATGTTTTATAGTATTAATTTTCAAACTAAAAATTAATAAACAACTTTTTTCTTTTTACTGTGTTACTGCATCATAAAAAAAATTTCTAATAAGTAAATTTTTAATAGAGCAGTAGATTTTCTAAGTCAGTTAAAAGGTAATATAAATACAGTAATAAAAGGAAACCAAAGGAAAGTTAGCATATAGAAATATCAGTTTTTTGTTTTGCTTTTGTATCTATATTTTATCTGTTTTTGTACTGGTATAATATCAGGAACTATCTAAAATTGGAAACATTATTAGATATTAAACTTTTCCATATATTTATCTTGGCTATCTTAGAATTACTGTAATTTTCATTATTTATTTTGCTACTAAAAACCGTAAGTTCACCAGAAGTATTTATTAAGTTATATAACATTGTTTTCCTGAAGTTTAAAAACTTAAGAAAGTTTTATTCAGATTTATGGCTTAATCTCAGTACAGTGTTTTTCTTTTTAAACAAGAGGATCTTTTTATTAAATGTTTTTGCAGACGTATTCTAAACAAAGACTGTGCTTTTTCCAGGTATTTAATTTTGATCCTGGAGCTGCTGTGAAACAGAGAACTGCAGAAGATGTTAAGGCAGATGAAGATGTCACAAAGCTATGCATACATAAAAGAAAAATCATTGCAGTGGCCACACTTCATAAAAGCATGGAAGCCCCACATCCTTCTCTGGTGCTCACCAGTCCCGGAGGAGGAACAAGTATGTAATATGGCTAAGGGGTTAGGAATTCTCCTCCCCCACTCCATTGCAAGAGAAGGAGATGCTGGAAATCACTTTGCCAAAGCATTTTCCCCTTTCACTTTTCAAACATGCACAGTGTTTTTAAGGTTTTATATGATCTATCATTTTAGTGCAAATAGCAAATTAATTCTGAAAAATTACCATGAGGTTATTTCCCAGAATTCCTTGTGCAGATCATCTAGTTACATAATCAGACTAAACACTAATTAGCACATCCTAATGCTATGCAGATGTGCAGAGCTGAGCTCACAGAAAAGAAAGTGCCATTGGTTTTTAGGAAACAAATGTAGCCATTTTCATAGGGCTGTACTGGAAGATGTGATGTTAAATCCCCAACAATTTAGCAGTTTTGTTAAAAACAAGCTTTTTCTTTTCTTTTTTCTTTTTTTTTTAGTCATTTGATAACTATTTGTTGAACACCTACTAAACAAAAATCATCTTGCCAAGAACTTTTTATGAGCCCCCACTCAACTCACTCTCAATTTCTCTCTCTCTAAATCAATCTCTTTCTCTCTCTCTCTCTCTTTCTCTCTCTCTCTCTCTCTCTCTCTCTCTCACACACACACACACACACACACACACACACACAATTTTTTTATATCTTTATTTTATTTATTTACTTTTATGTGGTGCTGAGGATCGAACCCAGGGCCTCGCGTGTAATAGGTGAGTGTTCTACCACTGAGCCACGACCCCAGCCCACACACACAATTTTTTTCAAGAATTAAAAGCTGCAGAAAAAGTGCAAGGATGGTTCATTAAGTAGCCATCTACCATTTGCTTAGAAAACCACTTATATTTTGTTATAGAAAGTTTCAGGTATTGTCACAATTTACCCCTCAAGGACATTCCCCTACGTAACAACAATCTAATGATCACATTTGGGAAATATAACAGTGATATAAAAATGTTGTCTAACATGAAGTTTGTATTTTAGTTTCTCCAGTTTTCCTAACAATATCTCTTTTTACTTTTTAAAAAATTGGCTTTAAAACCAGAATGCAATCAAAGATGGTGCACTGCAGTTAGTGTTACATTTCTTTAATCTATATCGAGTCCCCGGTGTTTTTAGTCATTCATGGGACTGAAATTTTTGAAGAGTTCAGGCCAACCAGATTTGCAGGCTGTTCCTCAATTTGGATTTGCCTGATGGTTTCTTCACACTCAGGTAATACACATTTGATAGGAATTCTGCATGGGTGAAGTTATAGCCTCATCAGGATAAACACCTTCACCCATATCTATGACACTGTTTGATTGCTTGGTTAAGTTTGTGTCCATCCAATTTTTCCATTGTAAAGTACCCTTTTTCCCTTTGTGATTAGTATGTGCTTTGTGTCATTATACTCTGAGACTGAGGAACCTCTTTTTGTAAAGGCAAGAATATGAATTCCCTCTAAAATATTACAATCTGCTTAAGACTTGATTAGTGGTTCAGAATAAAATATGGCAAGCACCAAAGCATGAGTTGATGAGGGGTAATTGATACTGTTCTGCAAAGTTCTGAAAAATAGGGACAATGAATGTGACCTGTAGAGCTCAGAGAACGCTTCATGGCAGAACCCTGATTTAGACAAGCTTTGGGAAAATAATAGGATTTAGGCATATGAAGGGAATAGGAAAATTATTCTTCATAATGAGTGTGACATAATTAAGATATAATGTGGAAACTAACCTAACTGGAATGGAAGATTAAAGAAGTATAATAAATTGCAGCCAAACTATTGAGAGCCTGGAATGTTAAAAAAAAAACTCACACACAATTGCTACATCATACAGGTAATTAAAATCTCTGACTTAGAACTCGGGTGAAGAGACAGATTTTGCATCAATAAACATAAAGCCTCTTTCCAACAACCCTCTAACCTTTAAATATAAATGGGACTAATTTTTACAAATTGCTCCACTTCTATATACTAAGATATATAAGGAAAAAAAACTTTTAGAGAATGTTATTCTTTTAATAAGGTACAATTTTTAAATTAAAAGAGTTGCAACAATTTAAACATAAGTTTAATAATAACAAATTATTTAAAATTTGCCTTTAACCTGCCACCTTGATGTTTTAATTTTTGCATATTATCCTGAATGTATTTTTGAACATACTTTTGTCTGCTGTTGATCTCACATCACATTATGTCATACAGTTTTACCTTTTTATACAGTCTGCCTTATTGCCTTTCTTAAGACCCAGAAGAATCTTAATCTAAGTCCTTTGTCATACCTATACATACAAATTTAATTATTGAAATTAAGGATAAATAGTTAATTAGTATAGGCAATAATTGGTGTATTTCTATCCCTTCTAAATGCTACACTTCATTGGATTGTTACTCTTACTCTCTTCAGCAATAGCATTTTTTCATAACTTTAAATTATTTCATGAAGTTGAGGTTTAATAATTAAAAATCAAAAGTCTCACATAGTAGCTTTTATCTCCTTTTAAATAAATATATAAACATTTACATTGTTACTGTTTATTCTTTAAAAGGTCTACTTGAATGTAAGTGGGTGCCTGGTATTTATACTTGCCAACTCTTGTATACCTTACTTCCTAAATGTCATATAGCCTCAGCCTGACTTTTGCTAGTTTGTTTAGTATTTCTGTTACTTTAAAGAGGATAACTATTTTGCCTTAAATATGGACAAAATTCCTTCTAAAACACAGCAATTGTCTAAATTCTTTTTGTTGAATATAAAAATGCCAATATTCATATTATTTTTAATCACTGAACTATAGATAATTATATGAATACATTTTTATCTGAGAAAAGATGCAAGTGATTATGATTAAAGAGAACACAGCCAGTCCCATTATAATTCTAGTGATATGATTACATGTAACTATTGTTACTATATTGCAAGCATAGTACCCTACATATTTTTAATGTTATTTCTTTAATTACAAACTTTAAAAATAGGCTTCAAATGACTTTATCTGCTGCCATTCTGTTATGTTATTGGTTCTCAACATTTTCTATATTATATCCCAAAATTACCTTATTAAATAACCTCTACCATGCTAGAATTAGAAAGTCTGCATTTTCCAAGAAAACTATATGTTCACTGCTTTCTCATACTACTTGAATGCACTCTACCTTGACTTCTGTATGTCCCAGGTTGTGACTGAGTACCTTAAAAATCTTTATTATATGATTTCATCTGTATACTGTCTAGCAAGTAGAAGTATTTATCTTAAATGTGCATTTCACCTTTTAGATAAGTATACCTCTGATTGCAAATGAATCTAAGTATATTTGCTATGTTTTGGGTCTATAAATAGTTATGGCAAATATATTGTAAGAAGGGTATGACTTTCATCTCCTGTGCCCTGACAGACTCATTGGCATTTTCTCACAGAGTCCATCTAGAGCTTAGCATCCTTTTCAATACAGCTCTGTAATCAGCCTCTATAAATTGATGGGAATTGGCATATGAAACAAATTTTATTTGCCATCTCTGTTTTAGAAGGCACAACTTCATGAAAGAGTTAAGCATCCGTAGGGGCTTAGAAACTGAAACCTAGAATTCTGACATGATAGAGTGAAAATTCTGTATGATGAACCAGCTTGCTTTTGTTGCCTCTATTCTGTCTGATCTCCAGAAGAACTGAAGGGATTCCAAAAAGCCGGAGAGGGAGAAATGCATTCATGTAAAAAGAGAATTCTCAATAGCAGCCCAGCACTGAAGGTTTTAATACTCCATTGAATTTTACATTAGAATTCTATCCTAATAAAAGATTTGTAATCTTTTACCGAAATTGGTTGATTAAAGCCATTTTGACAACAATGACAAAGGGCAAAGAAATTAATAGTGTTACAGTGTTGTAGACATCATGAAGCTAAGAATGATTGTAATATTACTGCATTTATTCTTGTTATCATTCCTATTTTAAAAGATGCAGAGTCCCATTCATGTAATTCACAAAAATAAAGAGTCTTACTCTCAGAGTGAAAATGTTGAGATAAGGAAATATTACTGTAGCTGTCCTGAGAAGGTTTCAGTAAGGTAATAGATGCATTTATAGAGTAACAAATTTTCTTATAGAAATGAAAAATCATTTAAGTCATACAAGAAAATAAATATGTCACACAGATTATGATTTCCAATTGTAATTATGCACTCAAAAATTTTAAATCCAATAAGATAGTAACATCACCACTTCCATCTGGGCTGTCAGTCTTGATTTTGCATATTCTAAATCTTATTAGAATGACTGATGTCAGTATGTACTGATTTAGATGCCTAGGCTTTCTCAACAGAAAAGAGGTAAACAAGACTAATGAATAATTACTGAGAATCTTTGGTCAACTAAGGAGAATAAAGTACATTTTTTAAATCAAAGTTTAAGGTAGCTGCTTGCAGAACCTTTTTTCATTGCATAGAATCATAATTTTTATTTGCAAATTTGTATTTCCTGATGACCTTTTTCCTATTTCTTCCTGATTTCCTCCTTCCTTTCCTCCCTGCCAACACAAAAGAAAGAAAACTATTAACAGAATCTTTTTTCTCTTTCACATCAGATGCAACTCCAGTAGTACCTTCACGGGCAGCAACTCCAAGATCAATAAGAAATAAGTCTCATGAAGGAATTACAAATTCTGTAATGCCTGAATGTAAGAATCCTTTCAAGTTGATGATTGGATCGTCAAATGCCATGGGAAGGCTATATGTACAAGAACTGCCTGGAAGCCAGCAACAAGAACTCCACCCTGTCTACCCCCGGCAGAGATTGGGCAGCAGTGAACACGGACAGAAATCTCCATTCCGTGGCAGCCATGGAGGCCTGCCAAGCCCAGCATCATCAGGTTCCCAGATATATGGAGATGGTTCAATCTCTCCACGGACTGACCCACTTGGAAGTCCTGATGTTTTCACAAGAAATAATCCTGGTTTTCATGGAGCTCCCAATTCTAGTCCTATTCACCTGAATAGGACTCCTCTTTCTCCACCTTCAGTAATGCTACATGGTTCTCCTGTACAGTCATCCTGTGCAATGGCTGGAAGGACTAATATACCTCTTTCCCCAACTTTGACTACAAAGAGTCCAGTAATGAAAAAACCAATGTGTAATTTTTCAACTAATATGGAAATACCACGAGCAATGTTTCACCACAAACCACCCCAAGGCCCACCACCCCCTCCTCCACCTTCTTGTGCTCTTCAGAAAAAGCCATTAACATCTGAGAAAGATCCACTTGGCATTCTTGACCCTATTCCTAGTAAACCAGTGAATCAGAACCCTGTTATCATTAATCCAACCAGTTTCCATTCAAATGTCCACTCTCAGGTACCTGTGATGAATGTAAGCATGCCTCCTGCTGTTGTTCCTTTGCCAAGTAATCTCCCTTTGCCAACTGTAAAACCTGGCCATATGAATCATGGGAGTCATGTACAAAGAGTTCCGCATTCAGCTTCAACCTCCCTGTCCCCTTCTCCAGTGACATCCCCAGTGCACATGATGGGGACTGGAATTGGAAGGATTGAGGCATCGCCCCAAAGATCACGCTCATCTTCCACATCATCAGATCATGGAAATTTCATGATACCACCTGTAGGACCCCAGGCCACTTGTAGTGGTATTAAGGTTCCACCCAGGTCACCAAGGTCAACTATAGGGTCCCCAAGGCCATCAATGCCATCAAGCCCTTCTACCAAGTCCGATGGACATCATCAGTACAAGGATATCCCTAACCCATTAATTGCTGGAATGAGTAATGTACTAAATACCCCAAGCAGTGCAGCTTTTCCTACTGCATCTGCCGGAAGTGGTTCTGTAAAGAGTCAGCCTGGTTTGCTGGGAATGCCTTTAAATCAGATCTTGAACCAGCACAATGCTGCCTCCTTTCCAGCAAGTAGTTTACTCTCAGCAGCAGCCAAAGCACAGCTAGCAAATCAAAACAAACTTGCTGGTAACAACAGTAGCAGCAGTAGCAATTCTGGAGCTGTTGCCGGCAGTGGCAACACTGAAGGACATAGCACTTTAAACACCATGTTCCCTCCTACTGCCAACATGCTTCTCCCAACAGGTGAAGGGCAAAGTGGTCGCGCAGCACTAAGAGATAAGCTGATGTCTCAGCAAAAAGACTCATTACGGAAAAGAAAACAGCCACCTACCACAGTGTTGAGTTTGCTAAGACAGTCTCAAATGGATAGTTCTGCGGTTCCTAAACCTGGACCCGACTTGCTGAGGAAGCAGGGTCAGGGTTCATTTCCCATCAGTTCAATGTCTCAGTTACTACAGTCTATGAGTTGTCAAAGCTCTCACTTGAGTAGCAATAGTACCCCGGGTTGTGGGGGCTCAAACACTGCTTTGCCTTGCTCTGCTAACCAGCTGCATTTTACAGATCCCAATATGAACTCCAGTGTTCTTCAGAATTCACTGACACAGAACATACCTTTAAGAGGGGATGCCGTGCACTGCCACAATGCAAACACTAACTTTGTTCACAGTAACAGTCCAGTCCCCAATCACCATCTTGCAGGTTTAATAAATCAGATTCAGGCTAGCGGGAACTGTGGGATGCTCAGTCAGTCGGGCATGGCTTTAGGAAATTCATTACATCCCAATCCACCTCAGTCAAGAATTTCAACGTCCTCCACTCCAGTGATACCAAACAGCATTGTTAGCAGCTATAATCAAACAAGTTCTGAAGCAGGTATGGTTTTATTAGAAAAAAGTACCCAAAGGTACTAAGTTTTTCTACGTTTTTTTTAAATTTGTACCAAAATATTTATTATAAGAAATGATCCTTTCCCCATTGTGAAATTTTCTTCATTTCTTTAGTATTTATAATTTTATTTACAGAATGGTAGGGATTTGTCTATTGGAAAGAATAAGGGGATTCCATATGTTTCTGTTATTTGTTATCAATCTGTGTCATTTTGAATATTGTTCAACTTTTAGTTGGTTTTATAACCAATGGACTATAAATTGCAAAAAAAAAAAAAAGCCATAGAAAGCAGGGTTTTCTGGTTATGAGACATGTCCTGGTCTATGCCAATATAGAAGCCGTTTCCCCTTGCTTTTGTTTGTATTCAGGTAAATGAAGCTCATCTTGGAAAATCCAAAAAGGCAAAAATAAATGGATATTATTTTTCTTGCTGCTGAACAGATATAGGTGAATGGATAGGAAAAAGTAACTAGAAGTTGTATGAAGTAGGAAGCTATCTTCTAATGTGTTTTCTTATCCTAGTTTGCTATCCTTTATTATAATTTGTTTGAAAAAATTCAAAAATGAATATTGGCTACTTCTTTTTTTAAAAAAAAAAGCTAATAATTTAAGTTTTCTAATAAAAAGGCTTGAAAACCTGATTTCCAGAATTTTTGATCTTGAAATTGCTTTAAATTTTCTCATAGAACTAAACCATTATTTTTACCATTGACACTAAGGTTTTGAACCCAAATTTAATGTAAATCTTCACCCACTGTTAGTGAAGGAGACAAGTTTATGTAAAAGTAGACACATTAGAAAAAGAACTATGTTTTGTGCAATAGAGTCCTCAGAAATCATTATAAAAACTGTATGGAAGCACTAAAGAGATGAATTCGTTGAGACTTCAGAAAATTTGACCATGAAAACATTAGAAAAACTACTAAGAGCCCAACACTAATGATTTCAGATTTGTGGGAAATGACAGGGAGGCAATAAAAGATGACTGCAGAGTTATTATAATTCTTATTTGAGAACAGCAAGCTTTAAAAACCAGATTGCTCCTGGAAATGAGAAAACTGCTAAGGCTTTTACTAATCAACTACCATTAGATTTTGTGGACTGTATCACACCACCATGCTGAAAATGGATACTCTACATGTCTATTGCTGTAGTAAAACCAAAAGTGTTTTCTTCCTGGTGTTGCCATCTTTCACAACCTGGTTATATGTTCTGTGTTGATGTCAGTATTTAATGAAGAACTGTCCAGTGACCTCTTGTGTTAAAAAGAATTCAAGATTTAGAAGATATTCAAAATTATTAGTGCCTTCTTGATATTCTTAGTTTAAGGAATCTTATGAACCTTTATTTTTTATGTGTTTAACAGAATTGTTATCCCATAAGGGGCTTCCAGCTGTTCACTGACTCCTTATTCATTAATTCTACACAAAAATTTAATCTTATACATATAGAAGATTAAAGTTACATGATTTCTATAACTATTTAACAATGTACCATATTCAATGAGCACACATTCAATCATTTTGATGAGACATTGGTAGTCTCATTATATTATGTAGTTTTGATAGTTTTGATACCCCTTACCTCAATTTACTTAATTTCAGGTCAAAATTCATATGTGCAAAGTATATGTATTTTATTAGTGATATATTTCGATTCATCCATAATGGAAAAGACCAATGTTTGTTAACATTCTTGTTTCTTCTGATGCCAACTTTAGGCTTATTTTATATAAGATAAAATAAGGTCACTTATTTTTCTGTCCCATGTATCTATGTAAAACATCTGACTTCAATTGCTAGTCCTGGTGGTATCAAAGTACATAGGTTAAAATGATATTAATATAAGAGAAGCTTTAGCATATATATAACTAAAAAAGAACTAGAATAAATGATTAGTAATGAAATGATGTGACCAATGATGCACAAGCTAACCTGAAAACATATGTTTAATTAAAATCTAAGTTAGTAAGAATTTTTAAACTATTTAACCTAATAAAATTAAATACTAAGTAATGTATTTAGGTCTGCTGTGCAGCTGGTTTTGAAAATGGGTTGACTTACTAATTATTGTAACTCTTTTGATGAGCTAAATATTGAAGAGATCTTTAGTGCATGTTTCTTTTTGCTATGAAGTAAATTGTGTCAATTGAATGTACTGTTCTTATAATCACCTGGCCTAAATATCTGTTCACACTGACATTTATTCATTCATCAAATAATCATTAAGCACCAAGGCTGGGCATCCAGAATGAGACAACAGGTGACAGTCACAGCTATCCCTGTAAGAGGTTTTCTAGGTATTCCTACTACAACAGTAATATATGAGAAGAAAAATGGCTATCATTAAGTATCTACTATGTGCCAAGTGGTTTACCTGTGTTATTTATAATCTGTGCAGTTTTCCAGAGTATAGAATTTTATTGTCCCTGTTTTCCAGAAAAGGAAACTGAGCCTTAGAAAATTTAACTGTCCAGGATCAAATGTAACTGAATCAGGACTTGAACTCAGGTTCATCTGATTCTAAAATCCATTTTTCCCCAGCTGTATTAAGTTCTTCATCTGAAATGTTTAGTGTACAAAATTCATTGTTTTCTACTTCCATTTCAAAATCTTTTAAAATGTTCAATAGAAGATGAATTGAAGCACATCAATACATGTTAGAAGCCACATTTATAAATTTATGATGTATTGTTAGACAATATCAATTTTTGAACTCTACTATCATAGCACAAAATGATTTAAATGTTTTTCTCAGTTACAGAAGAAATATCCAAAAATATCATGAGAACTGCCTTTATTCATGGATCATAGTTGGGGACCTTTCTGTCAATGAGTTATCACCTCACTCAGATAAGAATGGGTTTCCTACTGGGTGGCCTATCACTAGACCTTCGAAAGAGGTGACTGTACAGATACTAATCATGTTGTTCCAAGACTGGTAGCACAGTAAGTGTGAAAGAGACCCACAGGTAACACATCCAGCTGCACCCTGTGCTAACAGCCTAGACACAGCTCAGGTGACCTGCTCCATTCAGTGCCTTTATTCACTCTCCTAAGCAGCAATTCAGAAACATCACATTAAGACATTGAAACAAGAAATTACTTTCTCTGAAAATGCTTAATTTGATTGGTAACTTATTTTCAAAACTTCTTTTTAAAATGATTTTTCTATTGTTAAAACGCCAAATATTGAGTCTTAGGTCTATATATGAGTTCTGTATTATTTACATTTAAAACGTACAACTCAAACAGAGGAATTAGGGGCAAAGATTGTGACAAAATCAGATAAAAGATATGAAATATTTAGAAATCATTTCTAAAACTTAGGGGCTTTATTAATTCTATTTGGTGTTTCAGAATGGCTTTTCACTAGAGCTGCTCAATACTCTGGATTGTAATGTGTATAGGTTCCTATTAGCTTTTTGAATATAAAATTGCAAGTCAAGCTTAATACTTTCATGTAACAGATGTAGAACTAACAGGAGGATATTTGGTGACATGCCCCAAATTCTAATGCTCTGGTGAATATGGCAGCCAAACCCCAAAGTTCCTAAATCATAGTCCAAACAAACTGCTGAACACAGGCATATGCTCAAAATCCTTCAGCAGTAAACATTTCAAACAACTTTCAGTTTTTAAAGAGAAGCAAATTTCAGTACTTCAGTGGTTCCAGCTCATGTCCTGTGGGTTTTGATATACGGAGGGAACCAAAATCAAGTGCCCTTGACTGGCAGACTTCAAAAGGCCCATGCTTCCTAGGGCTTCTGGCTACAGCACACCTGCTAACCACGTCACTAAAACACCTATGCTGGGAACCCTGGCCTCTGTAGGGGACTTGGCTCTGTCAGCATCCATACAGCAATGTGTCCCTCCCATGACCCTGTGATGTTTCACAATTTTCAAAGAAGAAAGATTTAGATTATTCTAGTAACATTCTTTCTTAATAACAATCTTCCTCCTTCCAATATAATAAAGTCATTAAATATAACCTTTTCATTTAAAATGCTTTTATATCCTATTTTCCTTAATAAAAACATTTAATCAACTCTTCTCAGCACATGAAAATATAATCATGAGGGGACAGAGTATGGATATATGACAAATGAGGAAATAATTAAAACATTTATTTGCCTTAACTCTTAAATATATACATTGACTAATAAGAATATAAATAAACCTATCAATGAATATATTCATGAGTATTTATATAAATATATATGTATATTTTTAAACTCTGTAAAAGCAAGTGTTTTCTTTCAGCACAAAATACATTTGAAACTCAGGACAGCCATTGAAATGGTAGGTATAAGACAATGAAATAGTTGAGACCACAAAAAAAAAATGCTTTGGGTAAAAGACTACAAAGTAATGTGTTTAATTTTTTTGTTCTTGTGTTTATTTATTCTCAGAACATGCCAGTAGAGAAAATAAGGGAAGTTGTCATCCCCTACATTGTCTAGATGAGCCAACAAGTATAGAAATTTTAAGGGATGAAATGTCCAAGGGCAAATTATACTATATGTTAGCCTTCTCAAAGTATGGGAAGTTTGTGTGGAAATAATCATCTAGTCTCATACAGACTAATGTAGACTGAAGAAAGAGGCAGAGGCTCATAGAAGGTGGTTAACTAGATTAATAACAATAGTCACTATTGAAAGTATTTCCACCAAATTTTTGAATAACTAGATTTTATTCTTCTGAGGCACAAGGCTTATAGGTTAAAATTTGCTCTGTGCTCTTGTTATTTAACCAGACAACAAAACTGTATTAAATTCTGGGATGTGTGATAAAAACCTATGTCTATTCTTTTAGTTAAATTTTTGCAAAATGAGCCATTTCTTCTTTGCTGTAAGATATTTTTACTACAGGCAATGTCTTACTGTTTAAGAAGGTTTCCTAATATCAGAGTTAAACCATTTGTTTTGTTTACATGTTCCAGGTTAAATGTTTCCTTGTATACAAAGAAAAAGTTAAAATATGTTTGACTTTAGACATTGAGTCTATGTAATCAATGGTGATAATAGAACTCAGAGTGGTATGATATGTTTGTTGATTCAATTATCTATTTTGTACTTTTCAAGAAATAAATTGCCCCAGTGTGCAAATTGGGAGAATTTTATTCCACTGCCATACATTATGCTCACTTATAAAGCCAATAGAAGGCTTTAAGTTCTCTAGGTAATACCTAACCTGTTATTTCCTACAATCCAGTAGCCCAAAAACATTTAAGTAATTTCAAAAAATGCCTACATTCTAGAGAGTAATGTCAGCTCTACACAAATTTGACTCATAAATAATGCTCAAAAATACCCTATTGCATCATCAAAATGGATTTCATTTCCACATGCATGTTGTACTAAATAATTCAAATCATGAAGTTCTTACTTTCTAGGAACTTAAACATTATTGCCAGCCAACTAAAAAGTAGAGGAAGGATTATCTTTTTTTAATTACTATACTTATTGCAAATTCAAAGTAAAAACTTACCTTTTTATTAACTAGGAGTGGAACTAGATAGACAGAAGTCTGGAGGAATCTCTGAGGTATCTCTGGTGTTGGAACTAGCCCAGGGAAACTCAGTATCTATTCAAGATCCAGGGGCACAGGTACAAGAGAGAATATTCATCAGACATAGAGCAGGGCTCCTCTGCTGGACGACCCCCCAGGGACCCCTTTCAGATGCTTCCTGGAGCACAACTCCATTCCCCAAAGATTGAGAGGCCTGGTCCCAAAACAGTGTTTTTCAACTTTTTCTCACAGTAAGAAATTAACGTGTATTATAGTCCACTAGACATACATATTTAATGCATAACAAAATTTTCATGAAAAAATGCTTATTATGATGTACTTTGATACTTTCAGTCCCATTCTATCACATTCTTTTTCTGTGACAGTCAAGACATACTGGAATGATTTTAGCAACCCCTGACATATCATGTATTTAAACTATCAGAAACAGTTTCCACAAAGTAGCTATGCAATGTTCTCTCTATTTTATTTTCTTTTTTATTTCTCTTATCAAAAAATACTAGTTGGGGCATACTAAACTAATTTTGCATCCCACTACTATGTCTCAAAACTGTTTTAGAATATTTGTGAGATAATTTGTCATTTACTGAGCACCTAGGATGTGGTAGGCACTGTTGTAGCACTGCAGATAAAATGGGATATCATAGAAGGATACAAAGATGGCCATGTTAGAAACAGCATTCTCCACTCCTTAAACAAAATAAGGTAATATGTCCAGCTACCATTCATGAAGTATTTCAACTATTATTCATGCATAGTAAGAAAACAGAAATCCCACCAAGCTAGGGATTTAACCTCTTCTCTCAATTCTTATGACTTCATAATACATACTAAGAAAAATGGAATTAAAGAGGCATTTGGGGTTTTTTTTAAAACAAAAACTTCATTATTTGAGTAATCTGAAAAAAATTCAAGCATATTTAAATTACTTTCAGCAGTTTTCAGAGTTATTCTATGTTAGCAAAGTAAACAACATGATCAGTCACAGGATTTTTTTTTCTTTTTGTAACTTCATTATTACCACAAGACTGACCTCCTCCATGTCGTCATAACTATGGGGAGGTCATTCCCCAGATTTAAGCTGAATCCCATCTTTCCTTCCCCACCCCAGCAGCTGGTCCTATTGTGGGAGGACAGTGTCTCCTCAAACATTGCCATTGCTCCCTTCTGTCTTCCCTACCTTCTGTGTGCTTTAGTTTTGGGACCAGCTACTAGTCTAAGTCTTCCTTTTTATTGGAAAGAAGGAATGTTAGGGATTTATAGTGGAGTCCGAAGCACAAAGATGGAGGTTGATTTGTTTTTATAAATGCATATTACCATGCTCTGTTACTAAGACATGAGAATATTAATCATGTCTTATTGGAAGATCTAGACTTCTCTTAAGTTACCTTCTGATTTATTATTATTCAAAATCAGTCCTTTAAATATAGAGATCCCCATTTCAATGAGATTGAAAAACATTTATTAGACCACTAGACCATCCTAAGTTCTGTTATCTCTAGAGCATTTATTTTCTTGTTTTCAATTGTCTTATTTTTTACATTGCTGGGTATTGAACCCAGGGTGTAGTGTGCCAGACAAGTGCTCTAATACAGAGATATACCTATTAGAAGCACTTATTTCTATTAATGACTACCATTGACCATTGGTAAGTGTAAAGTACACTTACTAGAGCAAATGATAAAGGTCAAGTGTGAAAGAATACTTTGTATATGACTCAGTTCTTACATTCCTGGGTTATGGGTAAAAATAAAAATCAGCATTTGGGCATAAACCAATATGTATTCGAAGTTGAAGATATATAGATCAAATTAGTATAATAACATTTCTTAGATACTATATTGATCTGCTTGGTATGAACTTCATGCCCTTTTTTTTGCACACATACAAAGTCATGTGTAACAGTATTTAAGAGTAAGCCATATAACAGTTTAGCACAGTATAAATAATGACTTTCTCAAAGAATGATAATGCAGGAAGAAGAAATAAATTTAAAGAGGCACACACATTGCCTTAGTTTTGAAGAGCAAGTCTAAAACCAAAGCAAATAAAACATATTAGGTATTAATATTAGGAAAATTCCTTTAAAAGCTTCTGATGCTATTTCTGTAAAGACACACAAATACACATATATGTATAAAAACTGTAAATTTGTGTAGATTATTGTTTATATTCAGAAATCTACCCACACTGGGCAAACTACCACTGCTTCCTCATCAGACTAGACACCTCAATCACTGGGGGTCTAGGCATGTGACACCAATAACAACTAAGTTTATTTGGGTGACTTTCCATTCTTCTCTCCTACTATTTAAAAGCAACAGACTCCTTCCTTGAATCATAAATATGGCTACTTCTCTGTTGCAAATTAAGGATAATAAAGAATAGTAACTTCTAAGGAAAACTCATCTACAAAGCCTTGCCATGTATATGCTAGAGTATTTAGAAAATGAAAGTGCCATTTTATGGTGACTGGTGTGAAATATCATTATTTCTAATTAAAGGACTAAGTTGTTCCAGAATCCCAGCCACCTTTTGATTATTTAACTGCTAAACATTTAATGGATAATTTACTTTTTAGAAAATTCTTAGCCACCGTTTCTTTCATTAGATTAAGAACAAAACATGTTGGCTGGATGGAAAAAAAAAAAAACTGTCTTAACACAACACTTTCCCCATATGCTTCAACACACCATAAGGTTTTTATGCAGAACTATGAAATAGGTTCACCAGATAGTGCCTATTTAAGATTAAGTGGTTCAAGAGTAAACAATCTCCAACTTCCCCTCCAGCTATAAAAATTCATCCAAATTCTTGTTCCTTTTTGAATGACCTTGAGCAATAATGAATAACTAAGAATTCAGAGTATATTGGGGTCAACTTCTCCCACTGTAAGGGAATTTTTAAATCAGACTACCTGAGAGCTTTCTGAACTAATTTGTCATCTTCCACCCATGACCTTCCCATTGTGCCTTATCTCCTGAAATTGGACCAACACACTATAAAGTCAGTTTTCACTTTCTCCACATACCTACACACAGAGCATCAAATTATCTAATTTCCAGAAATTGAGTGCAGATTTTATGACCTTACTAGATATTCAACCAACAAATATTTTTTTGAATGTCAGCCATATGTCAGAGATTATGTGGAGGCTTGAAATTAAAAAGGAAAATAAGAAATGATGCTTCCCTTGAATGGTTTAGAAAATGGCCTCAGATTTCTTCACTGTTGTCACAAAGCAACAAGTTTAACTGTGGGCAGAGGGAGCTGGGATTTGGGGAGGCCACACACCTTCTCAGTCATATTTCTTTGTTTTGGGGAAACACAAGACTGACTCTTCATTACCTTCCTTCCACATTATCTATATTTTTTAAAGTTATTCTGCTTCTACTAAGAACCCCTTTTTAATCTCCTTTTCATTTCTCAAGTCCCTGATCAAATATTATCACTTATGTAGTTTTGAGACATCTTTAGTTTATAATGTCCCCTTGTTCTATACACCTGTTATAGCTCTTAGCATATTGCATTATAGTTACGCTAGCTAATATGTGGAAAGCACTTTCAAATTTCCTAATTTATAATAAAATGTTCAATATATATTAGGAAGGAAAAAGGAAATTTTCTATATTGCTTTGCCTAAACTGAGTTCCTGAAGGAAATGGCAAGATTTTTAAAATTCGTATCACCATTCTATCCTATTGTACAGCAGAGTGTAACTATTTGTTGAATTGATTTGTTGAAAATTAAAGAAAATAAAAAATACATCTTGATTCATATATTACCTTTAATACACTTGTTATCCACTACCATCTTGTTGATAAGACAAAAATATACTATACTTTTTAGTTGTAATTCCTCAAGAATATTCAGATGGAGAGATTTTAAAATAATGTTATCCCCAAATGACTCCTTCCTTGAATCATAAATATGGATACTTCTCTGTTGCAAATTAAGGATAATAAAGAATAGTAACCTCTAAGGAAAACTTTCATCTACAAAGCCTTGCAATGTGTATGCTACAGTATTTTGAAAATGAGCTCTGCCTATGGTGAGAGGAATGGTGATCTCTGCATTTAAGTATGCCATTATTATTTAGCAGGTAGGAAAAATTGTCACTGATAGTGATTACTAGTAAATAAGACTTTACTAGCTCATTTAAAAAGATGGTTTCCAAATGCAAATAATGCACAGTACTTGTACATGGAAATAACAGTAAGATTGAAAAAGCAATGAAATATTTAAGATGTTGATTGTTTTGTAAAAAATATGAATTAATATTTAAAGAATTGTATATCATATGCCAACTTCAGCATTTGGGATGTCCTCTTACCCTAATCTTTGTGAACATAGTCATTATTTCATGATAATATTTCATAAATATTTATACTTTTTCAAGGAGGTTTTTTTACCTCATTCTTCGAATAAAACACCGAGAGCTTAAAAAAAGAAAAAGTAGATTATGACAAATGAGGAAAATTACAAATCCTTGTTGTGGAGATACTCTGTGAAGTGACTCAGATATACTGACTTTTTACTTCTGTTAAACACAGCACCACTACTAAGGTCATCACTGCTAATGACTACCACTGTCAGCAATAATTAGAAGAATAACTCCTTGTATTTATATAGATTTTTACATCTTACAAACTTTTCACTTATTTTTGATTCTCACAACAATAATGCCAATGATGGAATATTTTCTAAGGAAAAAAAAATCCAGTGGTAGCAAAGAATATGTACATAGATGTTCATCCCCATGTTAAATATAATGATGCAAAGTTGAAATATAAATGCCAAGCTTTATCAGAATGTCTTAATAAATATAGTCAGTTAATTTACTACACAGTGAACAGTATAATTACAAAATTAATACATCAAAAAGAAAAATTGTGTTATTCTAGAGGGTAAAAAAATGAAGAATATAAAATTATATGGATACTAATATTACAACTAAGGAAATACTTCTGTGTATTTGGATCTGGCTTCGATGGTAATATGGTCAAATGTAAAAGTAAAATGTTCCAGTTATTTTAGTTTTTCAATGACACTGATATTGTTCATTATACCATATACGTGTTTATTACTATAAAATAAAATTAAAAGCATATACTTATAATAACAAAATATTTGTTAAACATATGATTACAGTTAATAATGCATCTTTTTAGGGGAGACTTTTTACCAAAAAATGATTGTAGGTTCCTTTTCAGTAGAATGTGGGCTTTTCTTTCCCAACTCCACCAACCCTTGAGCATTTGATCACTTGGGGTGATTTCAAAGAACACTGGTGCCTCGCTGTATCCTAAGAGATGAATTTTTCAGTGGATTTGGGTTTAAGCACAGGTATTGGATTGTTTAAGTGTGTTTTTTTTTTTAATTCTCTGTCTATAATTCTATTATGTAGCTTGGGTTGAAAATCACTAATACAATCTTAAGAAATTGTCTGAATTTTCATCTTTAGAATAAGACTTTCAAGAATAAGAATGCTATTTGGATGCTAATTAGACTGATCTAATTTAAGGAATTTTAAAAACAAAGTATCTTTATACTATCAGAATGGCAAGATCAGTAATCATCTTATTCGTTGTTAAAAATAATATAAAATAGAATATTGGTGAGAGATGAGCACTATCCTACACTGTTTGTAGGAATGTAAACTGAGTGTATATTGATCAATTTCACTGAAGGGCTTAACAATATGTCTTCAAAGCTTTTAAAATATGGAAATCTTTCTGTCCTTGCTATTCCACATTTAAGAATCTATCGTTAGAAAATAATAGGACAAAATGGCAAAGATACATTAATAAAAATGTTTATCATAATTTTGCCTATAATAGTAAAAAATGGAAGCAATCAAAACATGAGTGGGTTGATTAAATTGTGTATAGATCAATACATGGCACTAGTAAAATGATTCTGTAGCTCTATGTGAGTTAACATGGGAAGATGGTCACAGTATGTGGATAAACGAAAAAGTTATAGCATTATAGCATGATACAAATTTATTTAAATATATATATATACACACACACACACACAGAGGCAGGGAAAATCCTGAAAGCTATATAACTAAAATACTAATAGTCATTGTTTCCATAAGTGTTTTTATATTCTGCTTTATATTTTTTCATACATTCTAGGTTTGTAGAGGGTTTGGGTTTTTTTCATTAAAACTAAGTACTAGTTTTACAAATAAAAATGAAAATTTTAAAAAATGAAAAATATATATTTTCAAAAGTGAAGCTTTGCACTTTTATTTCCCCAGTTGAATAAACTACAAAAGACTCTCCCATCTTCACCCTGTATAATTGTGAAAAACAAGCTATTTGATATTCAACAAGTTATTTTTTAAAATGCCACACTTTTTTAACATGTTTATTTTTCCAAGTAGATTAAGTCCCAGTAAGAGATATAAAATCATCTCTGATACAATTAATCTAGTTAAAACCAATGAAGATGCCATGTAACAAATAAATTGAAATGTATCTTAATATCCATAATTACTAACAGGGTTTCTTTCTTTCTTTTGCATTTTAGGCAGTTCAGGCCCATCATCCTCCATAGCCATAGCTGGCACCAATCACCCCGCCATCACAAAGACAACATCTGTTCTTCAAGATGGCGTCATTGTCACCACCGCAGCTGGAAACCCACTGCAGAGTCAGCTGCCCATTGGGAGTGATTTTCCTTTTGTTGGCCAGGAGCACGCACTTCATTTTCCACCCAACAGCACTTCAAACAACCATCTTCCACACCCCTTGAACCCCAGCCTCCTCAGTTCTCTACCTATCTCTTTGCCAGTGAATCAACAGCATCTCCTAAACCAGAATCTATTAAATATCCTCCAGCCTTCAGCAGGAGAAGGCAAGTCTGAGATCAACCTCCACCCTTTAGGTTTTCTCAACCCGAATGTAAACGCTGCTTTAGCTTTTCTCTCCGGTGACATGGATGGGCAGGTATTACAGCCTGTTCACTTTCAGCTCTTAGCTGCTCTGCTTCAGAACCAAGCCCAAGCAGCTGCCATGCTTCCCCTGCCATCTCTCAATCTGACCATCTCAGATCTTTTGCAACAGCAAAATACCCCTTTACCCTCATTAACACAGATGACAGCCCCACCAGACCATTTGCCAAGCAATCAGTCAGACAACAGCCGAGCTGAGACCCTTTTAACCAGCCCCCTGGGGAACCCTTTACCAAGCTTTGCAGGCAGTGACACTACTTTTAACCCCCTGTTACTCCCAGCTGTCACTGGGGCCTCAGGATTAATGGCCTTGAATCCCCAGCTGTTGGGAGGTGTTCTGAACTCGGCATCGGCCAACACCGCTAATCATCCAGAGGTTTCCATAGCAACCTCCTCCCAGGCAACCACTACCACAACCACTACATCATCAGCAGTGGCAGCACTGACTGTCTCAACACTTGGTGGGACAGCAGTGGTGTCAATGGCCGAAACATTGCTGAATATATCTAATAATGCTGGGAATACACCTGGTCCAGCTAAACTCAACAGTAACTCTGTGGTGCCACAGCTACTTAACCCTCTACTGGGGACAGGTCTGCTTGGTAAGTTAAATTTTTTCACAAATTTTTTAAAAAGAAACGTTTTTCTAATTCTATTTTCTCCTTTTTAAAAACTCCATTTTGTCACACTATTTTTTAAAATGTTTTTGTTATGTCACAGCTTAAGGAACTAAATATAACAACACCCCACATGACCATAGTTATACAAACATGAGAATGACTTTTTCCTTTTCCCTTGTTCTAGCAATACTAAATATTATTTTAATCTGCTTTCTCTTCTAATTCTGATGCCACCTAAACCTAACCTACCCATCATTCTCTTAAGCGAAGTAGCATCTTATTTTTCAAATAATAAAGCACAGGTACATCTTAAAAATAATTTTTATTTCAATTTTAGTTGGTGTGGCATCACAGGGTTAGTATGAGCAGCTGCACGGTGGCTGGAAACAGCTTGAGGAAGCGTTTTCCAGGTGAACCCTAAATAAACAAATCTAAACACTTGTCCAGCAAAACATAAACAAGGCATAAAAACACTGAAAGCTAAAGTCTGTCCAAGTTCAAGGAACAATCCCTCTAGCTGTTGCTAGATTTCCTCAGAATTATTCTTTTTAGACATTTGTGGCTTAAAAACAAAGTCTTTCTTATGCATTGTCCTCTCTCAAAGAGTTAGAAAATGATGTTAAGCATATTTAACTCTTGAATGCAGGTAACTATAATGTAAAACATAGGGATAGTGTCCATAAAGTCCAGAAGCATATGCAAATACACATGATGTGGTCAAGGCCATGTTCAGTGTGTAAAAAAAAAATAAGTTATGTTTCTAGATATTACGGACATCTTTAATAATAATAATTAGTTTTATCTGGCATAAATCATTGTAATTAAAAAATCTAAGTAGCATCACAAATCTACATATTTCAAGTTATAGGGGAATTTCTATGAAATTGTCTCAAAATAATTTCAGTACTTTCAAAACAATTTTGAATATAAATTTAGTTATTAAATAATGCTAATAATTATATGATAGTTATTTTAAAGATTATGATAATGAATTATTTTGTTTTGTTAGTTTTCCTTACAATTTTAATTTTAGGTGACCTACCTTGTACTCCAAAACAAAATGCATTTATCTAAACTAAATCTCTAATTTTATTTGGTGGTACTTATTTATGATTATGGCTTAATAATGAAATTTTATAAACAAGGCCTGATCAGATCCACTCATTTAAGTTATCTGATCAAGTATGTATGATTACTAAAATATTTTAGGACTAATTTCTACCTTTAATTGTAGACATTCTCATAAAAAGAGAGCCAAAAAATCACATAACATTGACACTCAATATATAAGGATTAGTTAATAAATAGAGCAACTTCTAAGTAATCTTTGCATGATATAAAATCCAAAAACTAATTATGCAAGATAAAACTAAATAATAAAGCTACCCTTTCCTTACCACTTAGTAAGACTTTGAGAAGAAAAAAAAAGAAATGAAATGAAATGAATAAATGAATTACCCATTAAGTTCAGCTTCTAGTTTTGTTTTAGGAATTCTCAGTTACAAAGACAGGCATAGGATCTCTGAAGGATCACATTGACTTGTATTTATGTTTTTCAAACTGTAGGTGATATGTCATCAATAAACAATACTTTGAATAACCATCAACTGACTCATCTACAGTCGCTGTTAAACAACAATCAGATGTTTCCTCCAAATCAGCAACAACAGCAACTCCTCCAAGGGTACCAGAATCTCCAGGCCTTCCAAGGACAGTCCACTGTTCCTTGCCCAGCTAACAATAACCCCATGGCTTGTCTATTTCAGAACTTCCAGGTACTCACCTTCCATTTTTGTAGAAACCAATGTCTGGGTTTGTTTAAATATTTACTTTGGGGGAAAGAGTGAAAAAAGTAGATTTTATACCTTTTTATATCTATTTACTGTTATTTCTCAATATTGAGTATTATTCAATAGGCCAGTCCTTTGTACAACTGTAATTTTGTTTTATGTAGTAGTCTTTTTTGAAACTCCGAATGTTAACAAAAGTTAAACACTTTTGTCTTTCTCATTGCACTCTTGATTAGGACCCTCATCCTTATTAATATACCCACTGACCTCACTTCTCCAGGCTCAGCTTTCAGCCCTGATCCTGGGCTTCTGCCATATAGTCTTTTATTTCTACGAAGTAAATTAATCCCTGATAGATTAAGGGGTTTGATGGAAGAAGTACCACTAAATAAATATGAGAATAAAATATATAAGATTTTAAATATATATATATATATATATATATATATATATATATATATATATATATACATACACATTTGTGTGTGTGTGTGTGTGTGTGAGAGAGAGAGAGAGAGAGAGAAGGCTCTGTAAGCAAAACAAAAAACCAAAAGTCAAAAGAAAAAGAAGTAACAGAGCTGACTACATAAAACTTTTAAATCTCTGTATAATATCAAGGATATTCTGAAAATAATTAGACAACCAACTGGTAGAAAGATATTTATATAATATATACCAACTTATTGACACCTGTAATATAGAAAGAACTCCTATGAATCAAGAACAAAAAAGGATAATTAATTAGAAAAATGAATAATACATATAGATAATTCATAGAAAGTGAAATATAATTCATTAATAAAATACAAAAATAATAATCAAAGTTATACAAATTAAAATACTGTGTCCACCAAAATGATGTATCTATTTCTGACAAGAGTGTGACAAAATTGATTTTCTCACTCTTTTGTTAGTCTTTTTGAAAGCAGGAGGGTAATTTGGCAGTATATAAAGTTTTTAAATACACATATCTCTGTGCCCAGAAGTTCAACTTTTATGTTTCCATTTAAAAGAAATCTTCAAATGTGAACAAAATGATACATACCAGAATTTCATTGCATTAATTAAGTATCCATCAGCAGGAAAATAGTTAAATGTGTTATAGTATATCCATCTACCTAGTAACTTAAAAGATTAACTAGACTTAAACAATCCAATATGGAAAAAAATCTGTAAGACTAAAGACTTCAATACTGCTCTATTGCCAAAACAGTACTACAGTAAAATTACATTCATTTTGAAACAAAGAAAATGGAAGGAAGGAAGGGGGGAAAGAAACTAGGTTTCCTTTACAATTCACCTACACAATTTAACATATTAAAAAGTCTGCAAGGGCTGGGGATGTGACTCAGTGAATGAGTACTTGCTTAGCATGCATGAAGTCCTAGGTTCAATTCCCACCCCCCAAAAAATAAACAAAAAAAGTGTCTGCAAGGAGTGCTCCAGCACTGGTTACTTCTGAAAAAGGAATAGAATAGGAGTGGAGTAGGTGTTTGGGGGTGCAGAACAGTGGTATAGAAAGCTTTTATCTCTTTTGACAATAATAAAATATTCACATGTATCTTGTATAATAAAATAATTCAGAAAGGAGGAAGAAGTGTTCAACCATGTCACCAAAAAAAGCAAGCAAGATAAAGCCTGAAGAGAATTCACTAGACTTAGCTATTAGTACTTAACCAATGAGTTGGTAGAATGTAGTTTTGGTAGAGTAATGGGAGCAGAAACCAGATTGCCATAGATGGAATGGTGAATGGAATATTAGGTGTGTATTATGCCAGGCCCAGTGGCTTACACCTGTAATCCCAGGTTCTTGGGCGGCTGAGGCAGGAGGATCACAGGTTCAAAACAAGGGTGAAGTGCTAAGCAATTCAGTGAGACCCTGTTTAAATAAAACACAAAATAGAGTTGGTGATGTTGCTCAGTGGTTGAGTGCCCCTGAGTTCAATCCCTAGTACCAAAAAAAAAAAAAAAAAAGAGTGTAGATTACGTTTTCAAAACCTTAACTATGCAGAACACAAGAGAAATAGGGTAATACTCCATGGGGAAACTTCAAATAGAACACAATTTTAAAATATGGAAGCCATGCACATGATTATATGCCAGTGGAGAGAGCCACAAAAGTGAGAGACTGAGCATGAAGAGAAGGAATAACAAATGAGGCAAGATAGCTGAAGGAGAGGGCTTAATATCCAAAGCCTTAATGGAGAGCTTACCCACAGAACACAGAAGGAGTCCCTCCTATCCTGGGAAGTAGGACAAGACAGAGGACAGGTATAGTTGCTGAGAAATGTGTGCTGTCACAGAGCAGGGAGTATCAGAGGTATAAGAGAATATGAGAACTCTTATCTGGTGGGCTGCATGCTCTAAGTAAGGGTCATTCACTAAGAATAGTGCAGGAGATGGCATAGCCACCAGCCTGAAGAAGTAGAAGAAGATTTGAATAGTTGTGGAGAGTAAGAATGATATCTAATGAGAAGATCACAGGATTGAAGGGCAGCAATGGCCCACAGTAGAGGTTGAAAGCCATAAATTCCTATCCACAAGGTATCCAGCACCCTCAGTGTAGATATAAGTATAAGAGGTAGTTGAAATGATCCAAGATTGAGATTTTTATCTGGTAAGTATAGACAAGAGGATAATAGCAAGAGAATAGTTGATGTGTTGTTGGATCCAAGGTTGTAGTTTAGTTAGGAAGGGCATAGAAGCAGAAAGGGAGTGATCATTTCAGGGTAGGGGAGATCCAAAGTATCAAGGGTCTGGAGGAGCAATTTTCAGATAGATGTTAATGAGATTAAAATAACCTTGAGGACTTTGTCAAACTGTACTCGTCCTTCCTGTTCTAAAATTCTAATGTACTCCTCAATAGGCATTCTCTCCCTTCACTCTCCCCAATTCAGAATCATTTCTGCAGTAAGCCATGGACACATTGTCAGCGTGGGGCTATCTCTTAGCCAACAGCTTGATGAGGTTGAGGAATTAGCATTATTAGCCCATCTGAAATCTTCAAAATATAGTGTCATATCATCAAAATATTTTATCATTAAGAAAGGACTCTATTCATTTTCTTTATTTTATTATATATTGTATTTCACTTAGTTAAATAGAATCATCAGTGAGTTAAAAATCAGTGAGCTAAAATTTTCAAAATCTGGTTCTTTTGGTTTGGTTACCTGTGACTTGTTACCCAAGCTGCAAAGACCTTTAACCTCACAAAGTAAGTGGGTCCCATCATCTGAAAACATCTAGTGTCAACCACCTCAGGCTTAATTTTTCTAGAGAACATTAAAAAAGAAGGAAAATGTGTTAAGTGATTTTAACCAAAGAAACAGTACTCAAACATGAACAAGATGTAAGCTTTTCTATGTGGGGTGACTTTTTCTTTTAATTTTGAGTCTTGTTTATTATATTTCCTTTCTTGTTAGATCTGCTTATCTTTTTTATTTTTTATTTTTTAATTTATTTTTTAGTTGTAGGTAGACACAACATGTTTATTTACTTCTTTTTCATGTGATGCTGAGGATAGAACCCAGTGCCTCACACATGCTAGGCAGGCACTATACCATCTGAGCTACAACCCCAGCCCAAGATCTGCTCATCTTTTGATAAGCTTAAAATTATGGCCTTTCTCCTCAAGGCCTTTAATTTTTTTCCTCTCTCTCTCTCTCTCTCTCTCTCTCTCTCTCTCTCTCCACCTCTCACTGCTTCCTGTCCATTTCTTTAAGGTAAGAATGCAAGAAGATGCAGCTCTCCTAAACAAAAGAATAAGCACTCAGCCGGGGCTTACGGCACTTCCTGAGAATCCAAACACTACACTTCCACCTTTCCCAGATACACCTTGTGAGCTGCAACCAAGGATCGACCCAGCTCTTGGTCAGCAGGTGAAGGATGGACTCGTCATGGGTGGCCAAGGTGAAGCTTCTGTAGATGCCATTTACAAAGCAGTCGTTGATGCAGCCAGCAAAGGAATGCAAGTTGTCATCACCACTGCCGTCAACAGTACCACTCAGATCAGCCCTATTCCAGCTCTGAGTGCCATGAGTGCCTTCACTGCCTCAATTGGTGACCCACTAAACCTGTCCAGTGCTGTCAGTGCGGTCATTCATGGGCGGAACATGGGAGGTGTTGATCATGATGGCAGGCTGAGGAATGCAAGAGGGGCTCGGCTGCCCAAGAATCTAGACCATGGCAAAAACTCAAATGAAGGAGATGGGTTTGAGTATTTCAAGTCAGCTAGTTGTCACACATCCAAAAAACAGTGGGATGGGGAGCAAAGCCCCAGAGGAGACAGAAACAGGTGGAAATATGAGGAATTTTTAGATCATCCAGGCCATATCCATAGTAGTCCTTGTCATGAAAGGCCCAACAATGTCTCTACACTGCCATTTTTGCCTGGGGAGCAGCACCCAATACTGTTACCACCAAGAAACTGTCAAGGGGATAAAATTTTGGAGGAAAATTTCAGGTATAATAACTACAAAAGAACTATGATGAGTTTTAAGGAGAGACTAGAGAACACTGTGGAAAGATGTACGCACATTAATGGGAACAGACCTCGACAGAGTCGGGGATTTGGAGAGCTGCTAAACACTGCAAAGCAAGACCTAGTCCTAGAGGAGCAGTCTCCGAGTTCCTCAAATAGTTTAGAAAGTTCTCTAGTCAAAGACTACATCCATTACAATGGAGACTTTAATGCCAAAAGCATTAATGGGTGTGTGCCTAGCCCTTCAGACGCTAAAAGCATCAGTAGTGAAGATGACCTAAGGAATCCAGACTCCCCCTCTTCAAATGAGTTGATACATTATAGACCAAGGACGTTCAACGTTGGCGACTTGGTCTGGGGCCAATTCAAAGGACTGACTTCTTGGCCTGGAAAATTAGTAAGAGAAGACGACGTTCACAATTCATGTCAGCAAAGCCCCGAGGAAGGGAAGGTATACCAATCTTTATCCATTGTCAAATACTAACCTTTGTTCAGATATCAATTATTGTTTTTTGTTATCATCACTTTGGATTCTTTGGATTTGAATTTAAGATTCTTCATGACTCATTGAGGTCTCACAAGCTTCTGGAGCATAAAATGAAGAGGGGATGGTTATAGTCACCAAAATGTCATATCAACAAGGGGTGAGTTATGAAGTGTTTATAGATCCCCTTAGGCTTAGAGTGGATCTAGCCCAAGAATGAGATTTCCAGAATTTTGTCAACTCTGCCTTCCTTCCCTGCATTTACCTATTTATTTATTCTATAATCAGAGGAGGAAGGCAAGTGTCAATCACTGGGAAAAAAATGTGGTTAACTGGGGGAGGGTCTCTGAATATGGCAGAGGTAGGGATCCTACTAGGCAACAGGAAGGTGAGGGAACAATATCTCCTGCATGTGCTTACATGTGACACATAGGAATCAGCAAGGGTAAAAACTGGGTGGAGTTGAAGCAAGAAGCAGCAGGTAATGTCTGTGAGTTCAGAATGGTGTCTCCTTTCAGGAAAAGTTCTGGGCCTTTGTAACATATGGAAATGTTTAACCTCACAATCTGGTTCTACTTAACACAATCTGATCACATAAATTAAATGAAAATTCTCCATGAAACTACCATTCAATTTAGAAGAAATTAGTAGGAGTTTTCTGGTCTTTTCCCCTTTTACAAATGGTAAAATTGGCCCACTAGGCAAGAAATATGTGGAATGTTTAAAGCAGAAAAATTTATATTTGACCAGAAGGAAATAATTATACCCATTCTCCTCATATGATGAAAAAACATAATTTTTTTATCTTCTTAGGTAATAAAAATTACTCTTACAGGTATATATTATTCTGTTAAAGAGTATATTACATGAAGCTATTTTAATTCTGCCCGAACTTTCACTGGCACTTAGGTTTAATGGCAGGAAACCAAAAGCATTTCTGCCAGCACAATAAAGGATTGTCTTTCTCCAAAGAACCAGGAGGTCCTTAAACCCTTACTTGTAATGCCTAATATATACTTGTCAGGATACACTCTGGGAATAATGTTTCTAGGTTTGATAAGAAAATGAATTCCATACTGCTATTCTCAAAACATTTTATTCTCTGTACTTTCTGAGACCAGACAAGCATTCCTTGGGTTGATAAACCCAAATATTTTTGACAGTTTATTTAAGAAATAATTAGAAACAGCAAAAAATAGACTTTTATGATATAAATGGAACTGTTACAAATACAAGATGTAGTCAATGAACTGTTTTTCCATTTCTGTGCAAATGAACCAAGCCTCTTCATGTGCCATTTTATAAGAAGCTGAACTAGAAAAGAGATTATGGCCCTCCTTCCCAGAAAACATCCTTCCTGTCCTAAGTGCCTTGTCTAAAAATCTTTTTTTTTGTTGTTGTCCTGAATGGAACAAAGGCATGTATTTTTAATACATTTCACATTGAACAATGATCCAAAGTCATTTTTTTTGATTAATCTGTTCTAAAATCCTGAGGATGAGTTATTCACTGATGTTAAAATTTCTTTTTTTAAAAAAATCATGTTTTAAGAGTACAAGAAGTTATTTTGTCTCACCTAAATAAGCAACTAGTTTTTATTCACTATAAAGAAATAGTAACTCTGGAAACCCAGATTCTTCTTCTTTATTTTAGGCAATAAATTCTTAAGAGGAGCATGACATTGTTTTTGAAAATTCAAATATTCCTCCTCCCATTGACTAACATTGCAATTTTGCATTCTAAGGTTAAAACTTTGGTATCAAGATACATTAAAAGCATTTTAGTAATTCAGAAAACCTAATTTAAAGCACACATTTTAAGATGAAAAACTGAAAACATGTAATAAAATATTAGTGATAGCACATGAAATATTTATCATTAAAAAGCAAGATATAGCAGCCTTAAAAGCTCTCGGGCACTCAGCATTTTTAACAACCTCTAGTCTTTTCAGGATCCATCTCACTTTTGCACATAAAAAAGCAAACCACTACTTCACAACATTCTTTTTTATCCTTTGGTCCACAAAACAAAGGAAGGACTTCCTCGGGCTTTATTTAATGATGCCCAGGGAACACAATGGTGCTAGTTTATAATACCAGGAAAAAAAATAAAATTTCCACAGGCTTGTCTAACTGCAAGCCAGGTATCCTTTACTTGATGTATTAGTGACCCTGGTTCATCAAGAAAAGATTAAACTATTTCTGTGTAATACCAAAGCATGATCTATTTAAAAAAAGGTCTGTGGTAAAACATTATTTTTAATTTGCCCTATTATCCAAGTGAATCAATTATGATGGAAATTTTATTTGCATAGAATTCCTTAATGCTCAGCAATGTTAGATAAATAAAGCCTTGTATATTAATAACTAGGCTTCTGCTTTTTAAAAGGTAAGCAGTGCCCTTCTGTATACTAAGTAAATGCCTGACATTTTAATAAAGTCTACAGAGAATGAGAGAGACTAATTCCATAAACAATTTATTTATTATAGTAAAACCTTATTAATTCCATCTTGCTGATGTGAAAAGTTGGCTCATTTCCCCTAGTGTTTATCTTTGAAGTTTTGAAAAGAATAGGTTTGCCAAACATTTTAAATAAACCTTCTTAGCCTCTTAGCTTCATACTATCTCTGTATCCACCAAAGTAAATTAATCTAAGATCCTGTCAGATCCCACCAGATAAAAATCTATGTTAAGTTTTAAAATAGATTTATTATCCCTCCTTCCATTCCATAGCCTGTCATTTATATTTTCAGTTATACCCTTCTTCTCAGCAAACTACCTCAAATTCTTTCTGGAAGCAGGCAAAGAAGAAAAAAGAACAATTAATTAACATGATCACAGATCACTATTTCAAAGCGAGCTGGATCCCTCTCTAGTTTTCATGTTGCATGAGTGGTCTTTGGTCTAGGTGAGGCCAAGGGTATAGTTGAAGTACTGGTATCTTCCAAGACCTGAGATAGCAACCTTGTCTGAAGTTCATAGTTAGCAGACTCTTTGATCATTAGAAAAAATGGCTTAGTCAGTTTATGACTTTGGAAAGGCATTTTTAAGCTTTGGTGGGTTAGTATATATATAACAGAATGATAATGTATTAGAAATGTTCTGCGGATTCTGAGATGATTTCCTAAGCATCACACACTGCATGAACATAGTCTAGAGGGAACTTGTGTTGATAGAGCAGTGTGGTAGAAAGTGGCATGGACTTGGGCATTCTGAAGTGAGCTTAATCCAAACTCTGTCAGTTAAGTGACCCTGTGTAGAGTTATTACTCTCCCAAGGAGCTGCAACCTCCTTACCTCTCAAGTGGGAATATTAATTCTTACCCAGTATGCTATCTTTTAAGAATTAGATGAGATACCACAGCTAGATTGTCTAAGCAAACAAAAGTGGCTCAATAAAAATTAGACTCTTTATCCCTATTTTCTATGTCAGACAATATATTAATTTGGAAGCCACAGTGATGGGAATGAAGTAGTTGACCTCAGTTATTGTTGAAATTGTTCAAGACTATTTTATGAACTTTGGCATATCATGTACAAATTGGCATCTGATTGTAAGTTAGTAGTAGCTGTTAATTTCAAGCAAGAGTTCTACCTAGAAGCATTTTATTTTTTTTTATTTTTTAATATGAATCATGTGTTTATTAGAAGACAGCTACGTGAAGATGCAGGGTAAACATATGTGAAGAGGGTGGATTGAAGAGATTTGTCTCCAAGCTGAGAAACAACACAGATTGTCACCAAGCTAATAAGCTAATAATAATAATGTCACCGCATGCTAATAAGAGGCAAGGAAGGGTCCTTTACTTGCCCTGACATCTTTGGTCTTGGACTTCTAGCTTCCAGGGCTACCGATTATATTTTTGCTGTCTTAATCCACCTAGGTAGTGATGATTTGTTAAAACAACCCTAAGAAATGAATACATACCCCAATACCAGCTACACTTTCCCCCCCTGCTACTGCAGATGGAACCATGAATTATTTTAACCACTGAGTCATATCCCCATCCCTTTTTCTTTTCTTTTTTTTTTATTGGTTGTTCAAAACATTACAAAGCTCATGATATATCATCTTTCATACATTTGACTCAATTGGGTTATAAACTCCCATTTTTACCCCAAATACAAATTGCAGAATCACATCGGTTACACACTCACATTTTTACATAATGGCATATTAGTGACTGTTGTATTCTGCTACCTTTCCTATCCCCTACTATCCTCCCTCCCCTCCCCTCCCATCTTCCCTCTCTACCTCATCTGCTGTTGTTCAATTCTCTCCCTTGTTTCCCCGCCCTTTCCCCTCACAACCTCTTCTATGTAATTTTGTGTAACATTGAGGATCTCCTACCACTTCCGTATGCTTTCCCTTCTCTCTCCCTTTCTCTCCCCCCACTCGTCTTTGTTTAATGTTAATCTTTTCCTCATGCTCTTCCTCCCTGTTCTGTTCTTAGTTGCTCTCTTTATATCAAAGAAGACATTTGGCATTTGTTTTTTTAAGGATTGGCTAGCTTCGCTTAGCATAATCTTCTCTAATGCCATCCATTTCCCTGCAAATTCTATGATTTTTGTCATTTTTTAGTGCTGCATAGTACTCCAATGTGTATAGATGCCACATTTTTTTTATCCATTCATCTATTGAAGGGCATCTAGGTTGGTTCCACAGTCTAGCTATTGTGAATTGTGCCACTATGATCATTGATGTGGCAGTATCCCTATAGTACGCTCTTTTAAGATCCTCAGGAATAGTCCCAGGAGGGTGATAGCTGGGTCAAATGGTGGATCCATTCCCAGCTTTCCCAGGTATCTCCATACTGCTTTCCAAATTGGCCTTACCAATTTGCAGTCCCACCAGCAATGTACAAGTGTACCCTTTTCCCTACATCCTCGCCAACACTTATTGTTGTTTGACTTCATAATGGCTGCCAATCTTACTGGAGTGAGATGGTATCTTAGGGTGGTTTTGATTTGCATTTCTCTGACTACTAGAGATGGTGAGCATTTTTTCATGTACTTGTGGATTGATTGTATGTCCTCCTCTGTGAAGTGTCTGTTCAGGTCCTTGGCCCATTTGTTGATTGGGTTATTTGTTATCTTATTGTTTAATTTTTTGAGTTCTTTGTATATTCTGGATATTAGGGCTCTATCTGAAGTGTGAGGGGTAAAAATTTGTTCCCAGGATGTAGGCTCTCTATTTACCTCTCTTATTGTTTCTCTTGCTGAGAAAAAACTTTTTAGTTTAAGTAAGTCCCATTTATTTATTCTTGTTATTAACTCTTGGGCTATGGGCATCCTATTAAGGAATTTGGAGCCTGACCCCACAGTATGTAGATCGTAGCCAACTTTTTCTTCTATCAGATGCAGTGTCTCTGAATTGATATCTAGCTCCTTGATCCATTTTGAGTTAACTTTTGTGCATGGTGAGAGAAAGGGATTTAGTTTCATTTTGTTGCATATGGATTTCCAATTTTCCCAGCACCATTTGTTGAAGATGCTATCCTTCCTCCATTACATGCTTTTAGCCCCTTTATCAAATATAAGAAAGTTGTAATTTTGTGGATTGGTCCCAGAAGCATTTTAAAGTACTCAGTTTGTTGAGTGAACTTGAAAGTTCCTCTTCCCTCAATGTTTCCAAAAAATATCAACTCAGACTTTCTTTCCCTATCTTCCTACCTTCCCTGCATATACAGAAACCAATATCAATTAGTAGAGATGGTGGTTAACAGTCTATGAAAAGTTGGGCTGAATCACGTGTGTACTCCTGTTCTAATACTGAAGCTATGCAACAGCACTAGAGGGTGTTGGGTGCCTCGTATTGTACTGTTTAGGAAGTGGCATCTCCTTACTAATGTTTTTCCCTTGGTTATCAGTTTGTAATAAAGTGTGTTATAGGATATAGTTATATTTGTTCTAAGTACACCTGTGCAAGTTTCTCTCTGAACCATGAACCTTTATCATCTATGGTTTAGTCACCAAAAATAGGACCTCAGTGCTATGCTCTAATACACAGTCATGTCCAGAGAGCTCTGCTTCCAGATCTTGGCATGGTGTTAGGGAATTCTTGGAAAGGAAAGTGGATACCCTGGCATTTCACACATATGCCATGTTGGGTGAAGATTCTTAAGCCTATGCAACTATGGGAGGAGATGGAAATCTTTATGTACTTATTATTTCAGTAATTATTTTAAAATAAAAAATGCTCATTTTCTAAAACATATTTCATAACTGTCATCGGCCACTACATGAACTAGCCTGAAAGGGTTGCCTCTCATGTAATAATAATAAAAACATGAAATTCTTGGATATTTTTTCAACATAGATCATTGATTTCACTCTTTTTGAACATTTTCACATTGGTTTTCATGTTTCATTGTTCTTACAGCTGATGTGTATTCTGACCTGAGCCAAACTTAAGAAAGAATTTATTAACAGAGTGGTACCAAATTGTCTCTTTTCAATGGAATGTCTTTTCTTGGACATGTAGAGAGATACTTCTAATTTCCAGGAAAATGTCTATAAAAGGCATAGTGGGGCAGGCACCCCATTCTTAGAATCACACTTGGGCTTTTTTTTTTTTTTACATGGTTGTATTTGGCAGGTATCAATTAAAAGTAGCTCTCTGAATAGGCATTCAAAATTGACAAAATTCATTATTGTTAAAACTCATAATCAAATTTACTTGGGAGCAAGACCCTTTCAGTACGCAAATTCAGCATCATACCTTTGACAGTGTGGTGCATAAGAAAATATGGCTTCCCTCAGAGATTGGGCCTAGAGACCCACCTGGGGTTATGTGCCCTCTTTCAGAGTTTAAAAGTTTTACTTAGAAGAACATTCTTTCTGTGACTGATTCTCAGTGTTAACTATTTTTTTTCCCTTGGTAATATAATACTCTATTGAAAGTGTTCTTTGTTTATTCACTTTGCCTTATTCTTTAACTAAAACTGTTAGAAACTAGTCCTTTTTCTTTGAACCCAATCAAGGTCCATATTATGTAGGTTGCATTTCAGCTGCTAGTGTGACAGGGAAAATCAGTGCTCTGTCAGCACCAGAGTCTCCTTGGAAAGGAAACAAAATAGTTTTTGGAAAGTAATAAGGTGTAAAATTCAGGCCAACAAAGCCACTTCCTGATCAAAATTTGAAAGATAACAAGAATGAAGCACCAAGTAACATCAAGAAATGTGACTACTGGGGAAAAAAGACTGAAGTGAGCAAAAAGCTTGAGTAAGACTGTAAACCCTACTGTAGTGAATTGTAGAATATAGTGAACATTTTTCATCCTGAGCAAGATTAAACAGGAGTGGGAGGCCTGTCTCCCTTCACACAGGTAACTGAGATCTAGCGCAGGGTTCACAAGCCTGACAGCACAATTTTCACATAGATAGCAGTAAATGGAATCTGAAGTCGGAGGCAAACGCATGTGACATGAACTTTTAAACACTGTTTTCTTAGAAATGGAGTTTATCCAAAACACATAATTCTGTTTATGTATTGTGGATTGACATGAAATCTGCTATCACATTTAGAGCACTTACTTTCCTCCTGTAATATAGTTCTGTAGCATTAAAAACACTGTTATCAAATGCAAAAAGGAGCCGGAGTGGTGGCACACACCTATAATCCCAGTGGCTTGTGAGGCTGAGGCAAGAGGATCATGAGTTCAAAGACAGCCTCAAGAACTTAGCAAAGGCCAAGGCAACTCACCGAGACCCTATCTATAAATAAATTTTTTAAAAAAGGGCTGAGGATGTTGCTCAGTGCTTAAGAGCCCCTAGATTCGATCCCCAGTTCCCACCACCACCCCCCACAAAACACACACACACACACACACACACACACACACACACACACAGAGGAAAGGAAGTACTGGATGTCTCAGATAGTACCACTGCCCAAAATTGTCATAGTGTGGATCTGGTTAGTTCATTTAAAAATGAAAAATCCTAAAAATTAGGATTCATTTAAGGGGTTTCTCCATGAACACTATCACTATTCATTTTGCTGTAAGATGAGGTTTATCCTTTCTGTGGAATCAACTTTTTTACATAAGTTACATATTATTTATTATCAATTCACATTATTTAAAAAATGTTGAAATACTTCTTTGAAGTTAGCAGGATTTTTTTCAGTTTAAAGATGTTATTTTTGAGATACACACTATCATTTTAAATATTTACTATTAAATAAATGTTTGATAATAATGAACTTGATAAATGCTTCCTATTTGTTGATTCAGATCTTTGTTTCCCAGAATTCAGCTAAAGTTGCATTTTTTAAATTTATTTTTTAGTTGTAGTTGGACACAATACCTCTATTTTATTTGTTTATTTTTATGTGGTGCTGAGGATTGAACCCAGGGCCTCACATAAGGCAAGTGCTCTACTGCTGAGCCACAACCCCAGCCCTAACGTTGCATTTTGCCTATCCTATTGTTTACCTTAATTTTTTTTCTTTCAATTAATTTACTAATTTATTTATTCATTTAATAAATATTTGTTGGTTATCTATGTACTAAGCACTATTCAGACCACTTTTAAATTTAAATATCTACTTTTAACCTAAGTTATCATACATGTGAAATCATAGGCATGATGTTATTTGTATTTTTCTGACATAAATTTACATAAATATATAACTATTAAAATGTTTGAAGATTTGTTCATATTCCACCTAAAATAATTTCGTATGTCACCAAGGCGAAGTACTTAGGGAAAAGCTGCTTTGGTATTTATATATGTATGTATGTATGTATTAAATTTTCTTTTAGTTGTAGAAGGACACAATACCTTTATTTTGTTTATTTAGTTTGTTTACATGATGCTGGGGATCGAACCTAGTGCTTCACGTGTCCTAGGCAAGTGTTCTACCACTGAGTCACAACCCCAGCCCGTTGGTATTTATAAAGTACATCCATGTTCATAGTTTTAGATCTTCTCAATGACCCATAATGATGTGCATGATTATCCCCACTTGACCAAAGGAAGAACTGAAAACCAGAGAAGAGCATTCCTAAGACACAAATCACGGACAGTTAAGGCAGACTCCAAACTCTGGTCTTCTAACTCTGAGCTTGTACTTTTTTCATTATACCATTGCCCCAACATTTGTAGAGATAGAGTGGGGAATGAAGACCGAAGGGGGAGCTGGAGGTCAGCTGTCTGGCCTATTGTGAAATCTGTCATGCAGCTTGTGCTCCATCCACTGACCTTTATGTGATGGCTTTGCCCCAGCACTAAGTATTAGTAAAGAAATCACAGAGTGGTATTATCAGGATTAAAGCCTGCAGGGAATTTTGACCTCATCTCTAGTTAACTGGGTCTATTCAAAAGTGATCTAGGATCATTGATCTAAGCTTTTCTAATATGTACTTTATACTTCATTTTAGAGTCTTGGTGGGTCTTTCTGAAAGGTTCCTATTTCCTTTTGTCATAGACTTTAAGTTCTTCTGAGATATACTACATGCTACTGTGCTGACCCCAAACCAAAATTAAATTTCCAAATGTTATTAGTGTGTACCTTCTGAACTAAATAAGCAACAAGAGAGATACAGTCTTGTTCAGAAAAGCTCTCAATCTTCTACTAAACAATAGTGTCTAAGTATGACACTGTGTATTGTGTGTTTCTAACGCCTCTGCACACACTCCAAGACTATATATGGCAGAATTATTATATTTAAAGACTTAAAATGAGAGAAAGAAGAGTTTTTAAAAAATAGTCAACATGTATTTTAGACATGAGGTAGTATGTGACCTATAAATGCATCTAAATTACAAATATCTTTTTCTAATTCTTAAATAGCACATGTGTAAAGAGGTCTATCATTATGACCATTAATACTAGCATCATTATTGTTAGGATGAGATTGTGGGCAGATTATGACTAAAGAGAAATATAAAAAGTCCTCTCCCAATTTCTCACTAAAATAGGAATGAAATCATTTATGAAACTCTTCTAACTTATAAATGTATAAGAACCCAAGATTATAATTATAGGTAAAGGTATTACTTGCTTCTTCGATATAGGTTTTAGAAGAATACTTTTGTATGTTTAACCTTTTCTAATGTTATACCTATGTGTTTGATTTCCAGGTGTTTTTTTTTATTTACAAGTTAACTGAGTGATTAATAAGGGAATGTTCATTATATCATTAAACATGATTTCCATTTGATAAGAAATTGGATTTATTTTGTTCTCTGATGCCATTTTGGGGGGAGTATCTTCAAAGAATTTCTTAAATATTGTTCAAGCATATACATACTTCCCCCAGAAATCACACACAGTCTTCATATATATCTCATGATACAGATATATAATTCTGAAAGAAATAAAATAAACATTTTCTCTGGATATGTATGATCTTGTCATAGCAGAAATGCACAGTGGTGTGTATCTTATTTATATTTAGTTTAAGATAGCACTGCCATTACCTCTTTTGAGGTCATTTAATCCTTTATAAATAATATAGTTCATTATGACAGTGCCTTAGTGTCTTGAGGTAGATATAAATGGAGAAACTATAATAGAAATTAGTTTTGAAAAAAAATCACTGGAAAATTGTGCAAGCATAAAAAATATGAAGATTGAACCAAGTTATCACCTAAATTTCTGTAAAATTGTAACTTGATTCAAATAGTTATGCTTTTTTAGTGTACATGTATGTTTTTTGTGTGTAACTTTATATAATTTATATACATAAAATGGTTGTATATTTCAATATATATTAGAGTTAGTCTGATGGAAAGAGGTTGAACCCTTTGGAGTCAGCTGAGTTTTAACTCTGGTCATGCTACTTAAACTTATGGGTCTCATCTGCAAAATCAAAATAATATTAGTTTGCAGTATTATCATATTAAATGATAAAACAGTGCCTTTTACATAAAAATGCACAAGAAATGTTTTCACTATCCCTTATTTCTTTAATTAAAAATAAAAATTGACAACTTTACAAAAATAGTTTTACCTAACAGTTTTTTAAAATTCAGATCAATAGGACAAGTTTTCATTGCTGTGTCTTTGTTTCTGCGGCCTCAATCCATTTTTGAGATCTGTCATTACAATAGCTTGTATCTAATAGGACTTTTTGTTACAGGAGAGCTTTCTTTCACCTAAAAGAAGTTTATTTAAAACTAAGTAGAATGTGCACTTATAAATGTGATACATAAATGTAATGTGCACAGCATCTTTTATATTCCCTTCACGTGACTGAATATAGGATAGAAACTCATTTCTAATGTGAAGTGTAAAATATAAAAATGTAAAAATATATTGGGGAACTTTTATTTTATTTTGTTAAACAATAAATGGATACATTCAACTTACTTAAGCTTCTCTAGTCATCCAATAGGACATGTTTCTTTAAGCAAAGTGTAATGGGAATACAGTCCTGTCTTTTTCTAGCGCACAATGGATGGGTACCCCCAATGAACATGTATGTATAAGATATTTGTATTCATCAGGAAAAAGTACAAAAATATAAAAAGGAAACCATTCCCATTATTTGACTGTTTTTCTTTTCATTGACGAATTAGAAATGTTGGTACTCAGACACGATAATGGAAACATTTTGTTAATCTAATAATAATTTCCTTGCTTATTAGTGTTTATTTTCTTAACCACGAGGCATTTTAATGAACTCTGAATTTTCATGTAAAGTGGGTTGTGATGAGGAGGACAAACTGTTATAAGAGACTGCTTGAAGCTGTGTTTACACAGCAAGCAATAGTGTTTCCACAGAGGCTGATTTTTTTTATAGATCAATAAAAATAGCAAAGTTTTTAAAATGTATTTTTAAAAATTCATTAGTCACATACAGGTTTTCCTGTGTGTTTTTTTTTTTTTTTTTTTTTGAGGGAGGTATGGCTTCAAGAACCATGAACCAGCGGGGCCTGGTGGCATGCTCCTGTAATCCCAGGGGCTCAGGAGGCTGAGGCAGGAGGATTGCAAGTTCAAAGCCAGTCTCTACAAAAGCGAGGTGCTAAGCAACTCAGTGAGACCCTGTCTCTAAATAAAACACAAAATAGGGCTGGGGATGTGGCTCAATGGTCGAGTGCCCCTAAGTTCAATTTCCGAGACCAAAAAAGAACCATGATCCAGATCAATGGGGGCATATAGCAAAGGCTGCATACAAACCCCCAGCCACTTTCTGTTGACCACACTCTGCTGAGGTAGTAGACTTCACACGGACTGGCACTGATGCCACAGGACAGAAGAGGGGTCATGCCCATACAGTATTAGCAACACCCTCTTCCCACCTCAGCATGGACTGTGGGCTGCCTATAGCCCTGCTGGTTCTGTGGCTTCTCAGAGCCTAAGCAATCCAGATAATAGCTGCTCCATGCCAGAATGTGCTCAATATGATGTCACATTTTAATGCTCACTTCAAGTCTAGCAAGAAGGTAAGTGTTATTGTTCTCATCTTAAAGAGGAGGAAAAAAGACTCAAATTCCGACCTGTTGTCTCCAAAGGCCACCCTCTTCCCTAACCATAGCTCTTGTATTCCCTTTAGTGAATATTAATGCTCAGTGACTGAGCATCAGGAAGTGTGAAAGTGAATCAGAATTTTTTATTTGTATGATTTTGTGAATTGAAGGTTATTTAAATTCCAGGTTTGCTTCCCCAAACATTGTTTTCAAAATGTTGACAATTTCAAAGCCAAACAGTCTTTCATTTCCATTGAGACTGCAGCTTAGAGCCACAGAATCAATCTCGAGTTGAACAAGGACAAAAAAATTGACAGGGCAGTGAAGGTTAAGGCTCCCCTCCCCCAGTGCAGCACTTGCTTGTACAACAAGAAAATAAAAACTGTGTTGAATGATTGCAGGTCTGGGTAATGTGGTTTGGTGTTCATACCTTCACTCAGGTGGAGCCGGAGAAGTTGAAGACACTAACAGAAGGTTTAGAAGCCTACAGCCGAGCCCGGAAAAGAAACAGAAAGTAAGCACTTTTGTTTCCCCAATTTATTTTTCAAGGATATGATTTACTGATTTTTCTTCAAGGAAAAATGAAATCTCACTGATCCGGTTCATGTTGTAACCTGTGTAAGTGCAGTTTAATAGCTATCACCAAAGAGGACCATTTTAGACAGGCCAAATTAACCATTCCAAAAATTATATTGTTTCCTAACAATTTGTGTTTTCACTCTGTGTGGGATTTACTTCTTTATCAGCTCTTTCCCCACTCCCTCCATCTCCTTGCCTCTCATTTAGAGGGAAATAAAATATGATTGATGTTTCTTTAAACAGCAATTAAATATGCTCCAGAAGTTTAGTTAGCTTATCCATTTGCAATTCAAATGCTTTGGTGGGGAGAATACACCCATTTGTACACATATAAAATATTTTGGCAGATTAGCTATTAGTCATAAGGATCCTAACTAATGATTTTTTGTTGTGGCAGGGGTATGGACTTTAAAATAGGTTTTATTTGGAATTATAACAAGAAGTTGAGCTTGGGCCATTATTTAATCAAGTTTTCCTGGATTTTTTTCTTGAGGAAAATGTAGTACAGATGAGAAGAAAATATTAGAAACTGTTTTTACTACAATACAATGTTTTATGTATAATAATTATTATTTCATATGAACATAGAGAACTACAAATGCACTTCTGTTTATGTACATAAAGTTCTTATAATATATCATTGGCATACCTGTACAGTTGCGATAAATCCCACATTATCAAACAACCTTGAATCTCATATTAATTTTTATTCACTTATGAAATGATCCTTACATCCTTCCCCCAAACATTTACACCTAGGCTGTCTTTTTGTATTTTATCATAATCTTAAAAGCATCACTTTAACTTATGTGTATATCAAGATTTATAAAATGGAGATTAGACTGATTAGTAGTGTATCTTGCATAAAAGACTTAAATAATGATACCAATAATATCTACTAAAGGGCATGCTGTTGCCCTTTGTGGTGTTTTCAGTAATTCTTCTCAGCGGCACAGTTACAGAAGTCAATAAATCTTGGAGAGACTCCTCATCTCAATAGACTGTCTCATAAAAGACGACAACCACAGGGTAACTCCTGTGTTCTTGTGTGCATACTCTTTGGAAGGCAGCACTTGGGCACTGGTTATTGTGAGGGCTGAGTAAACTGTCAGATAAATGCCGTACATGTCCAATGAAGATCACAGAAATCCAGGTCCCCTTCTGCTCAAACAAAATGGTACATCTCTTCAGAGGTTAGGGTAAGTTAAGGCCAAAAAAAATTAATAGCAGGTCTGCATGAAAGGAAGGAAGTTGCAAAACAGCCACATCACAAATTTTTAGTGGGCCAGTTGCTATAGAATATTCAATAGTACATATTTTTTTTGGTGTAAAGATCCCCAAAATAATTCCACAGTGAAGAGCATGCCAGTTATTTTGGATTATAGGCAAAATAGAGTTTATAACACAGAAATGAAATAATGCCTCCAAATATTTAGATACACTGCCTTGAAATGAATTTCTTTTGCCCATAGATTTGCAGTTAATCAGTTTCTAAAATGTAATGAGTAACAAACAAAACACAACTTTAAAATCATTTCTTTACAACCAGTTTATTATGTGTGGTGAATTAATATGGGCACTATCTGAGGGAATTCTCCTGATCATAACCATAAACTTAGATTACATGTTGAAGAGGCAGAAAGAAAAAATATGAAGTAAATATTAGTAAAAAGCAGCTTTGTTGATCATACTATTATCTAACCCCTTACCTTGTAGATACCCAGTAGAATACATTTTGCACATATAATTTCAAATCCATTAAGTTTTTTTCCTCCCAGTCACAAGATAGAACAGAATTACTGAACCTATTTACAAATGAGGACACTCAGACCCAGATATCTTAAATAATTAGTTAAAAGTTACATAACTGATAAATGATACATTAAACTAAATAATTTATTTATTCCCGATTTAAGGAGACTAATTTAGAAAAAAAAAAAATATATCTGCCTGTGCCAGGCATACTGCTACTCCAGTCCCTGGAGCTCACTTCTAAGTAAAAGAACAGATACAGAAACAAATAAAATGTGAAAATAGCAACAATAGCAAGATATATAGTGTATTTGAGGATCATAGAGAAATGGCATTAAACCCAGGTAAAGAAAGGTTTCTAGAAATGATATCTGAAGCAAGCTTACACACCCACAGGTTTGTAATGATTTCAATAATATCTATTAAAGGAAATCAGACCAAGATGGGGGTGGAGTGGATAGTGTTTAGATAAGAACAGCACTTGGATTTGTAGGAAAGTATCAGATAGGAAGTTATAAAAGATGTGGCCTGGGGTATAAGCAGGAATCAGATCATGAAGGGCTTAGAAACAGCCAGTAAGATCTTTATCTTATTGGAAGTGCCTGAAGGGCTCAGATGGTTGGATTTTCACTTCAGATATGGATGTGGAAGAGAACAAATTTTAAGAAAACAGTATTGGAGACAGGGAAATCATCTAGGAGCTCATGCCAGAAGACAAGGGAGGAAGAGGACCCAAACCAAGAGGTGGGTAATGAGAATGGATGAGAATGAGGGTGGCCAAGAAATATTGAGGAGGTAAAATTGACAGAGCATGGTGATTGATCACAATGTGAAAGAGGCCAAACAATCAAGGACAGCTGTCAGGTTTTTAGCTTGGGTGACTTGATGGTGGTGGAAACACTGACTGGTGTGGGAAGTACAGGGGAAAACTGATGAGTGTAGTTTGGGGAGCCTGTGGACTGGACTCACAATCCTGAAACTGGGAGAAGTGGTACTTGACAATGTGAAATACTTTGATCACTTGACGAATGGTGGGCTAAGTATTGAATACTGGAAAAAACTGAACACTTAACAGAGAGAACAAAGAAGATGGGAGGAGGAGAGGAAAATCAGGGGAAGTGGGGAAGGTCATAGAAGACAAAGATTGAAAATTTCCTGGATGATGAAATGAACTGAAGATCTCCATTGTTGGGCAGTTTGGAGGCCACTTGTGGCCTTACAGAGCAGTTTCCAGTATAGTAATAGGGGAACAAAGTACTCCTGGTTGAGGAGAAAATAAGAATAAGAAAGTAGAGGAGCAGATAGAGGCTATTTGCACTCATTTCTACACATCTAAAAAATTTTTGGAAAAGAACAATGAAGAATCTTTCAGATGACAAAGATTTCACTGCTTTGGTAGAATGAGAAGAAAAGAGGAAACGTCTAAGAAAGGAAGGTGGTGTTTGGAACGAGAGGGTTAAGAGGTTGGTTTTGACCTGGGTTCAGGTCCTATTTCTGTGACCTCATAGCCGTGTGCCTTTGGGGATGTTGCTTGATCTCTTGAAGTCTAAATTCTTCATTTCTAAAACAGGACTATTACTTCCTATCTTGGGTTTGTTATAATATCCTCAACACAGTAGTTGGCTAATGGTATTTAATAAATGGCTATTTTTATTATAAAGAAACAAAAATATTTTTGCCAGTTGAAACATTCTAGCACTGTATTAGATATTTAGAACTTTATGTAGTTTTTGTTTTGTTGTTTTTTGTACTGGGGATTGAACCCATAGGCACTTAAACACTGAGCCGCATCCCAGCACCTCTCCCCCGCTCACCTTTTAAAAGATCACTTATCTTTTATTACCATAATTCCTTAACAATTTTGAAATTGGGCCTAGCCTGTTTTTATATTTTATTTAGAGACAGGAACTTGCTAGAATTCATAATCCTCCTGCCTCAACCTCCTGAGCAGCTGGGATTACAGGCTTACACCTGGCTCATGTAGTTGTTTGAATCCTTAACATCTATCTTAATCCAAACTATACAATAAATAAATATCTTCAAACAGATGTACTAATTGCATCCTAATCATATAATTAGTATAAAATGTTTGTATAAAACATTATTCTGGGAATTTTGTACTTAAAAACATATAGCTTTATAAAAGAAAATTTTCATATCTTTTAGCTATGTTATAGTTTTCATTTAAATGAGGATCAAATCTTCTCTCAATATGTACAATTTTTTGATAGCCTGATATTTTATGAAGCTGCAAAGTGCTGAAGTGATAAAATAAATCTTATTTTCATGCTAAACCAAGAAATGATACTTAGCTTCTTTAATTTCTTAAATCTGCCTGCTTTCTATATGTATTTGATTTTCAGACTATAGGGTTCTTGATTTTCAGGTCTCACTTAAATTTGTTCTGTTCTACCTGCAGTGAGTCACAGTCATTCTGAACTGTCACTGGAGTAACATGCCATTTCTCAATTCCCTCCTATTTCTTGTATCATTCACAGATCTGTACCTGGCCTTTTTCCCCTCTAATTAGCGAAGATAAGGATAATGTGTGACAATATAGGCAATGAAGTTGAGAAGTGGCAATTATCTCCATTAATAATTAGAAAGGTGATTATATGAACATCTATTACTTAATCAAGTAGGTTTTAGAGTGTCCATTAGTAAAAATGTTTATTATTAAATGTCAGCAGGGAATAGAAAATAGTAGAGGAGACTCCATGGGGAGGCCCTCTAGACTGGAAGACTAAATTTTGACTAATTGTTCATTTCATGAACTCATGGAGTTTTTTCTTCCTCTTTTAAATTAATTCTTCCCTGACCTAACCAGTTAGTGTGAAAATTGGTTTGCAGATTTGACATCTGGGAGAGTCTATCTTTACCTCTTGATTCTCATGATTTATTCAAATAATTTCATGCCCCACATCTATGCATTTATTTTTCTCTTCCAAAAGTAGTAATTTCTCCCTCTACTAATTGTTTTAATTTTATTACAGGCAAAACATTATACTAATTTCATTTAAGTTAATGCAAGGTTTTTACAAACATTTTAAATATTTTGCTGAAGAAAAAGATGTGCTGGGGATTGAACCCAAGGCCTCACTCATGTGGGTAAGCACTCCAGCAAGCCACATACAGGTTTATTTTAGATAATTATAACTTTTTAGATACTGTCAATTTTTTTTCAATAATAAGGATTATTAATTGTTTTGGTTTTTAACTTTTTTCATATTTTTAAAAATTTGTTCTTTTTAGATATACATGACAGTAGAGTGCATATTGACATTCTATACATACATTGAGTATAACTTATACTAATTAGCATCCCATTCTTGTGGTTGAACATGATGTGGAATTAACAGTGGTCATTTGTCATTACATGAACATAGAAAAGTTATGTCCAATTCATTCTACTGTCTTTCCCATTCTAAACCAGAAAGATTTTATAATCAAAAGATGCAACAACTAAATATCATTTAAAACTGATTTCCATACTTTCCAAAAACAACAACAAAAAAATATTAAGGATACATTTATTTAACACATTACACAAAGCACGATTTTTCTGGGACATTTGGTAGTGCATGATATTCTCAGAACCTTCAACAAACAGCCTCAAAAAGGTCCCAGCCTAACCTCAGCAAAACTCAGATGACCCTGCAGACACCTGAGATTGGGTTCCCTCTTATTCACTCAGGATCATGCTTCACAAACTCCTCAATGGAAAAACAACTCAGACTGACTCTCCAAGGTGGCCAGGACCCTTTAACACAGGAATGGGAATGTGAGTGAGAGACGATACCTATGTGAGGAAACACTGAGCACTGGTTAGGAGAAATGAGTGCATTCTATCAACTTGAACAGTGCTCATAAATAATGGTAAAGGGAAAATGGGCAAGTATGTATATCATGAAACCTGTGTGCATATAAAAAACATAGTATGATACTAACTCCTGTTCATGGATGTGTCATGTAAGATATGAAAACAGACCAGAAGCTGGGGAGGAACATAGGAAAGAATGTGACTGGAAATTGTGGAGAGATGGGAAGTCCATTTTTTTTTTCTTTTTTAAATAAAACTTAAAGAAAATATGTAGTTTATTGACAGTTCATTCTGGAGAGGGAATGTATTAGGGTCATTATTTTATTCTGTGCTCTTTTCTGTATTGTTTAAATTTCTAAAAATGAATAAGAAAAATATAAAAGCTAAAGGTTATCTAACAAGGCCAGCAAGCCAGAGAGGGTTGGTGCTATATTGCTCTTATAATTTGGTTAAAACAAGTACACTCAGTCTTTCCTTTTGGTTAGACTGACTTAAGTGAATACATGTCTTCCAAAACATAGAACCAACCATGTTCGTTTTGGACAAATGTTTTTATTTAGCAAACATATGCAGTTTTCATAGTGTGCCTAGAAATGTAACACTCAGGGGTAGAAAACTCAAGAGTTCTCTAAGGGGCAGAAATATGAAATGAAATATATAAATTGTCCGGTCATGATACGAGGGCAGTGGTGAACCGAAAGGCCTCATCTGAAGTTCAAAATGTTTCTGCGCATACTGCACTAGCCAAACTAAATGGGACTGTGAGGAAAATCCTCCCACAACTACAAATTTCCAATCTCCATGTGATGCTGAGATGGAACTTAACTCTTGGAAAACCATATGAATAGTATTACCTCTGCAGCTTTTCTAGTAATTGTCCTATCAAGATAAATGAAATGGGGCTGGGGTTGTGACTCAGAGGTAGAACGCTTGCCTGGTGTGTGTGAGGCACTGGGTTCTATTCTCAGCAGAACATATAAATAAGTAAATTAAATAAAGGTCCATCAACACCTAATTATATATATTTACAATATTTGAGTATTCACAATAATTGAGTAATTGTTTATATGCATAAAGAAAGAAAAACAAGTTAGCAGGATGAGCAAAGGGTGAAAAACCACAGGGAGGGATAACGTGGATTTGCCTGATTTTAGTAATCAGCTCAAGAGCTTCATAGGTAGTTTCAAAAATGACAGATGTACCATGTGTTATTCAGTCCAAATATACATGATAGAATGCTGAGAGGAGAGAAAGTCAAAGGAGTGATAGGTACCTTGAAAACCATTATTCGTTATCCATTCAAATAGTTATATTATTTTGGCTTTAGGGAAAATATGGTGAGGACCAGGCTCAGAGCCACAGGTGTGGCAAGTTAAAAAGAAATTTCTCACCTGATAAGAATTTTAGCCTTTACTTGCTCAATTCCAGAAGCCAGGATGCTCCAAAGAGGGCAGAGGGAGCTCCCTAGTGGCCAGAGCCTGTAGTTCAGCCCCTCCGCCCTTCAAGCCACAAATTGGCAGATGGCAGCCAGAGAAAAGGCAGTGCATAGCAGACTGGATTCAGGGAGTCTGAGTTGCATTGGTGGGTGGGAAAAGAGGCCCCCAGCCCAGTTTTTTCCCAAATCACCAGACTATGGAAGTAGCATGTAGAAGGGGAAAGAATTCATTTCTCCCCACTTCGTATGTTCAATTTTCTTAGTAGCTTTCTGGCTTTAGTCATTAGTATTCAGTGATAAGAAACATAAAGTAACGTTTTGTCATCTGAATTTTCCAAATGTGAATATAAATTGACTTTCTCTGGTGGAATTGGTACTTTTGTTTTCTACTCAGGGAATTAAATTGAAATTTTTGTTTCTTCAATTTATTAAACTGGTGTGTTGTTTTCATTAATTCCAGAAGTGGGAAGCTAAATAACCATTTAGAAGCTGCTATTCATGAGGCCATGAGTGAACTGGACAAAATGTCTGGGACTGTAAGTTAATTTGTTTTTCCATTATACTGTGTTTCTTTGAAAATAAATTGTATTACACTTTTTGGCAAAGTCTCTCAAATATTGTCAAGCAACCCATGCATCAATTCTAAATTACTAGACTAAGAAAGAAGACTGATATCAGGAAAGATTCAAAGTCATTTAAGAAAAAATAACCTAAAAATATTAACAACATCCTTTTTTTCTGAGATAAGTAACTTTTGTTTTTCTATATAACCTTCTTTAAAATGTGAACAGCAATATATTGAAGTTTAAACAACAGCTTTCTGCATTGACTTTATTAATGGCAGTAGCCATTAGTGCTACCTAACTATTCAGTAATGCAAATTTCACTTTGTCCATTGGACAAAAAAGTGAAATTGAAAAGTTGAGTCAAGATCAAGGGTATTTAGACCTTTCATTTTCCACCTACTATTACCTTACAAATATTTGGCACAAAATTAAATTGTTAAATTATAAACTATAAACTCAGGTTTTAAAGTAGTATCTACTTTTTTATAATTTTTATTGAACTGTGCATATAGTAGTGTTGAATGTGAGTTTAATTATTATCATTTCATTCACATATTGATTCATATAAGTACTCAAGATATAATTTTAATAGTCTCTAAAAAGTGTGACTTATCTACAGCTATATAGCAATGAAAGGTAACTTCTTTTATTTGCTGTTTGAGTTAGCAAGATTATCTGAATTTCAACAACCTATCTAATGGCTACTGAATGATAAATGGAAGTTACAGATTGAAAAAAAATGTTAGGATTCATATGGGCTTAAGAAATTTTGTGATCCAACTCATCATTTCATAAATAGGGAGATTGAGACACTGAGACATTAAATTTCCCTGTAGAATTATAGGAAAGGTCTAGATCAGGGATTTTAGAAGACTCAAAATAAGGTCAAGCAAATAATATTAGGCATGAGAACAACAGCAATTGGAATGGACTGAGAAAAGCCAGAAAAGTGCACTGGTTACAGTAGGCTACCTACAGGCTTCCAATCTTGGGAACCCCACCTGGCAAAGGCCATTGTTCACTTGAGTTTGGTCCTGGCGGAGGACACTGTTATTCTACACAGTCATTCAGGGACCCAGATCCTCTCTATATCAAGTATCTGCCATTCCTCAGGACATCAGAGTGATCCCTATATCCTTTGCATCCAGTCCAAGCAGGTGAAAGAATAATGTGTACAGAGGACTGTCAGCATGGTTCCCATGGGCCTGGCCCAATTATATGGCCACCTTAAGGAAGTGGACAAGGCACTGTGGTAGGCAATGTGCCTGCCCAGAAAAAAGATAAAATGGGTTTGGTCGTCATCTCATTGCTCTCTGCCTCAGGACATTTGACCTTTGTGGTCAATGGGCATCTCAGAGTGATGAGAACCATGCAGCTTGGGGCACATTCTCCTGGAGTTCCTTCTTCCACACTCCAGCAGATGTTAGCCATGTGGGAATCTATGCTAGTGTGGTAAGATCGCACCATTTTTCATGACAATTTTGAAAAAATCAAATGAAATACTTTTTAGGCCACATTTAGTTTACAGTCTTGAATAAAGATTTCTGTCTTCAATTATAGAGAGCCTTCAGTTAAGGTTTTCCACTATAGTTAATCTTTTTTTGTTTTGTTAGCTGTAGATGGACACAGTACCTTTATTTATCTTTATGTTGTGCTGAGGATTAAATCCAGAACTTCACCCATGCTAGGCAAGCATTCTACCACTGAGCCTCAATCCCAGCCCTATAGTTATTTTTTTTTAATGTATTTAGAGAGGATTAGGAGGAAGCAGCAGTTTGAAGAACTCATAAACATTATTTTAAATTTTTAAATATTATCTTCAGATAGCATTCTGCATTTGACTAGCATTAGCCTCTACTGTTAGCTAAACTCCACCCCTCCCCATGCCGGAGATGGAACCCAGGGCCTTGCCTCACATTCTAGGAAAGCACTCTACCACTGAGTTAAATACCCAGTCCCTAAATATTAATTTTAAAATGTATAATCGAGCCAATTTGTAGTGGACCTCAAGAGCCAATTGTGCGCATCTCTTCCCTAACTTAAGTTCTGTGACATCACATTGGTAGGTTGTATTTGCCATGGAGGAAATATTTACACCACAGAAATTGGCAAGTGCTACAGTGGACTTGTGTTCAAGTTAAGAATTTGCTGTGCCACTGCCTTGGGCCCATCCTGCCTTTCCTGGGTCTTGACCTTGCTCCCTCAGTAGACACATTACAACGTGAGGCACCTGATTACCTCATCACTACCCCTCAACATCATATCTGCTATCTAATGCTCTAGTGCTATTCAATCTCTGCTCAATGAGATGCACAGCCTCCAATGCTGCTAGTTCCTGCATTTCTGTAAAGATGAGCTCAATTGAATAAATGAAGCAAATTATGTTATATGCATTTTTAATATGTCACAATGAGCCCCACTATTATATATAACTATAATGCACTAATAAAAACATTAACATTCTTAAAAAGAATCAATTGCTCTTCCTAGACTACACAAGCTCAGACGTGCCAACAGATGGTAGTGATAGTCTATTTTCCATCTTGATTCTTCTCAGAAACAAACATCCTTGGGCTGAGCTATGTGTGTGTGTTCTTCTGATCTTTGACACTTCTTAGTAGTTGTAAAATAAGTAAGGTGATGAACATGACAGGTATGTATTTACACACTTTTCCAGGCTGTAGAGAAATTGGTGATCTAGGGCCCTCTGGCAGAACAGACTTCATTTTTTAATGTACAGGGGGGATAGCAACTGTGTGCTGACTTCCCCACACACTGGCTTTCTTCAGTTCTTCCTTGTGTTCCACTGTTTACTGGAGACCCCAGAGTGTTGCTCTGCTTATCAGTTTCTAGGATTCTCTAATCTTAGTTACTGACTGAGGTCTTGGGAAAGATTCTAAACACCTCAGGATATCAGTGAGTGAAAGTGAAAATCAGAGTCTGTTCCCTATCCTATTTCTTTGCCAGAAATCATATAGTGATTGTGATTTCAACCACTTTTGTTATTGTTTTCACCTTTTTATTTCCAGGTTCACCAAATCCCACAGGGAGACAGACAAATGAGACCCCCCAAGCCCAAGAGGAGGAAGATCTCCAGATAACAGAGACTACTCCACTAATGCCCAGTGTTTATCAAAGGAACATGCACAGATGTATCTGTATATAGTATTGATATGGCCACAGTTATATCAATATTTAAACTATGGCAGATAGTTACCACCACAGGGTGCTAAAAGAAGCAGTGATAAAAAAGTTGTTTGATCAGGAAGGATAATGAATGCTGGAAAAACTAATCACAGTCCCTCTATGATGAAAGTGATCAATGGTCAAGAGATTACTGAGAAACTCTTTTTCTATAATACTAAAATTGTGATTATAAGAAATAGTCCAAATGTTTCTGAAAAATTTTCAATGTTGTATATAGAAAGTACAGAATTTCATGGTGATATCAGAAATGTAAATGTTGTACAATATTGTCATGTACAAGCGTACCTAATGCACACTTTATCTTTTATTGTACAAAGAAATAGTGTACAAAATCCTTTTGGTTTCTATGGAGTACACCTACCAGAGACTACCAGTGTAAAGTGATAAATAAAAATACAACCTAAATGCTTTTCTATGATAATGTAAAAGATGCTGTTTTTGTATTTAACAGCAGAGAAAAGGCATGACGATGTAATATCTGAATTATGACATACACTGCACACCACTGAGTGTCCGTTTATATTGTCTATTTGGAATGAACCTTGCCTGGAAGCACTGAACTCAATTTTAGGTGTCTAGGAAATTTCAACCTTACAGATTTGTAAAGGGATGAGGGCTCACAGGTCTAAATTAAGAATTCAGAAACTGCAACCATTTGTTGCATATTTTTTTTACCTAAGTTTTAAAATAGAATAGGTTTTATAAAAAAAAATCTTAGATGGAATATTTTACTCAGCAGCCATTTCTGTAGTTCATATTTGATAGCCACCTGTTGAACTAGATAGATTACCACCATTGATGCTCAGAATTAAGGTTCTTTTGCAAATGATATCTGACAAGGTAAAAATTTCTATTTCCACACACACAGGCAAAATCCCCACTTTGAACCCATTTCAAAGGTAAGGGTGATTATAGTTCAGTTTTTCAATAATGGCAAAAGTAAATACAAATCATCAAAGCTAACTTCATATCCACTCGTCAGTATTACTTAACCCAGAAGTTAAGGTGGCTTACAAAATTATTAGCAATGGTAATTTTTTATCAGTATTATGTAACATATCAGATTTATTTTATTTAAAGAATTATTTATACCATTAACAGATTCTTATATATATATTAATGTGGCTGAAATGTGCAGGTTAAATCTATTAGCCAAATTATTTATATTATATGAAGTAAGAAAAAATGTGAAACAAATGTAGAGAGAAAATACCACATTACAGTGTACAAACCTAAAACTGTGAGCCATTGTAAAGTACAAGGTAATTAATAAGAAATGTAGCACAACATAACTTCCCATCTATTTTTTACAGTTTTTGTGGTGGTGGTACAACCCTGTCTCCTAGGCAGTTAAGCAAAGCTTCAGGCCACCAGGCTTCAGTTGAAGATTATCAAAAGAAGGGGTCCATTATTCCTTTTTCTTGGATCCACAAGCCCCCACCCCCAAACCACTCAGAGCACTGCCTATCCTCTAGTGGGGGCTCACCAATGGCCATTGTAATGCTCAGCTGCTGTATCCCCAAATGCTACCACCTCCCCATTCCTTTCCCATCCACCTGCAAATTCCACAGTCCTGTCATGTAGCAGAGTTCCAGTAACTCAGGAAAAAGGAGACCAAGGTCATTCCTCAAGTTGGTTTCTTGGGGCCACAGCACAGAGCATGCCACCTGGGCTTACTTTTCATAGCAACAATTATTAGCTCTTCCTCCAGGTCCCCTGTGTCTCTCTGTCCCTTCTATTCCCAACCTCACCCCTACCCTTGACCCTGATGAAATGCAACTGGCTACACTAGGCTTCATGGCCTGGAAGTAGGAACCCTTCCTTCATGGGGTAGCTTCATTTTGTCTTTTGTGTATTGATGGGATTGCCCGCCTAGTCCTTCCTGCAATCAGAGGAAGTAATCTTTGGATAGCTTAGATGACATATTTTTGTTATAAGTTGAAATATTTAAACCATTAATGTTCATTATTTTTGCACCAACCCGCTTTTCTACTGTTTTGTCTACACGGTTATGTTTATTCACAGATAGATGCATAAGTGTGTTTGTGTGTTGGGTGTGTCTGTATGTGTTATGTTGATATGTAGAAGACGTTATTAGTTTGCCTCTCTGTCTTCACGCTGAGTTTGTGTCAGTCAAGCCTGCCTTTGGGTATCTTGAGGGATTCAGTTCATGCTTCCCCATCACTGTATACTTTACATCAGTAGACCATGTAAAGTACATCTCCTCCCATGATTTCACTGGTTGCTTATGGCTTGATATGGGTGCTAGGTAGAGTTGTCTCAGTCCACTGGGGGGGTTTTTTCCTCTCTTACAGTTGAATGGTTTCATGTAAGCAGTTAATGTAAATATTGTTAGCATTTTAGGTCATGCAGTGCTGTAACATTTTTTTTTTAAATGTTGCACCTACTTTACAATTAAAAAATTGGTCACGCACACTTCAATTCTGCCCATAGAGCCATTTCTTTCTCTTTGTATTGAAGCCAATTCATTTTTTTTTTTCAAATGAAGGCTAGCCCTTCTATGTTAGTACATTTTTTTATTCCATAAAATCAACTTTTAAAAAAGAACAAATCTAAGAATGGGAACAGAGTGAAAAATTTTTGCTTCTTTAAAGAACATAATAGTTTCCACTGAAAAAGGAAATCAATTTTACTTTGTGTCCCTTAACAGTCCTAGGAAGCTCAAGGAGAATAAACTACATATCTAAGTAGTTTTTAAAGATTGTTTCAAATGAGTGAAAATTAACTGAGCAGCTCTTGTGTGGTTTGTCTTTGTTTGTAGCATTAAAAGCAATCCAGGATTTTTATTTATTTAAAGGAACATTTTTGGCTTGTACTCTTCAGTGACATTATGAATGAAAATTCTTTAAGAACAACATTCATTCCTCGTAATATCATGGGCCATATTTAGTCTTTTGTTTAGACGCTGACTTTGAGTTTTTGCTAAGTCTGTTTTTTAAGTAAACACAGTCTTCTCACTTGGACTTAACACTGCAGAATTGTGGGGAGAGCAGAGGGCCACTATTTTTTTTTTTTTTACTTCCTATAGTTTTATGAAGATTCTCATATCATATGAGTTGATGCCTTTTTCATTTCAGACCATGAGAGCAAGTTGTCATTGACTCTGGTGATCTTCCATGCAGTTTGCAGTATCCTCTTGCAAATCACAAGCAATTTTGTATTAGGATTTTAAAATCGGAGATGCATAAGATGTTGGTGGCATTGCTCTTTCTGAAAAGAAAGCCAAGATTCTAGACCTTCCTGAAAATCTGTCATCTTATTTTACTTTGCCCATTTATGCTCAAATGGCATAATGCAAGCAAGATTCAAGACTTTTCAATGTAGTGTATAAAATAAGTTATGCATTACTTGATTCATTTGGGGGATATGAACAAAAGATATCAACTAGCCATAACTGTAATATTGAATTAGTTTCTCTCTCTTCCATTCACTCTATCACATTTGCATTAGCCAAAGAGATAAGAACATTAGTAATTTATCTGTGTAAACAACCCAGAAGTGAATATGAAATCAGTGAGCCAAAAAGCAATAAACAACTCAAGCATGGGAAATCCTGCTGACAGTGGGAGTCTGATATAGAAAAAAAAATATATATATAAAGCATTATCTTCAAATATGAAAGATTAATTTATATCTATTGTAAATATGTATTATCAGCCTTATCTGCTTTTATACACACTGTGTGTGTACCTCAGTGACCTTTTATAAGCCGGAAAAAATGGTTGATTTAATCATTTGTTATGTAAATACAAAACTGTCTATAAATTGGAAAATTTGATGCCATATGGCTTCATAATATACAAATGTGTTTTGTAACATCATGCCTTTATGGGTTAAGTATAAATACACTGGATTGTCTGTGTAGAAGAGTAGCAGTTTACATTTCACCTGCATTTCAAGTGGATATTTTCATCCAAATGGTTATACAATTAGAAAAAGAGAACCACTGGAACATTTTCAATGTGAAAAACAAACATGGTTTTGATTTCATCGAGATTTCTTTTCCAATCAAGAATGTGTGCAATTTTATGTTAAATGCCTTGCATTATGAGATTTCCATAAGAGACTCATTCTCTGACAGGGATTTACCTAGGAAAACTCCCCAGTCATTCTTCTTAAGAGATAGGCTACATATCTCTTTTTCTATTATCAGGCAGGGAAGAACCCTGGCCTTCTTATTGCTTTTCAACCTACTCTTTGCTTTGATTCCATACATCTTGGAAAGAACCACACAGATAAATATGGCCTAGTGTCCAAGGTCCAAGGAATCTACAGAATGTCACCTGAGTGCAGGGCTTTCCAGTCTTGGGCCTATTGACATTATGGGCCAAGTTATGTTCTATATGGGGGAACTGCCCTGAGTATCTAGGAGGTTTGGCAGCATCCCTGGCCTCAACCCACTAGATGTCAGTAGTTCTTCCTCCCAAATTGTAACATTCAAAGATGACTCCAGACATTACCAAAATGTCTTCTAGGATGGGAAGGTGAGGGGTTCAAAAGTAGATTTGAACCACTGCCTTAATGGAACCATTTAGGGAGTAGTACATGTGTGAAATATGGGCCGATTTGCATGCTATCATCAATAGAAAACTGATTCCTAGAAGCACCCAAATCTTTGCCACATGGTTAAGAAAGTAAATATATTAGCATTAGCTTTACTTTGAACTTGATGTTTTAGATCATCACATAAGATAATCATGTTTTGAGAACTTCCAGGTAGTGGTTTAGGAGAGTTACGCAGACACTTGTAACTCAGTGTTTGCAAGAAGTGTGATAACCCTCTCAGGGCAATGCAAGGAGCTGCAGGTAGTGCAAGGCCTGCAGATGGAAGTGTGGCAGCCTCGCTTAGGTCAAGACAAGGAATTTGCTAAGGGAGCCATGTTATGTATGAGTTTTAACAGCTTTCTACAGCAGCCTGGTTCAGTTTTATTTTTAGTTATCTTCTCATCGGTTCTGACAGAAGCAATTCAGAAGATCTTGGAGGTATCATTGATATTTTTTCATACAATGAATATTTATCAAATGCCATCATGTACCACACCCTCTATGCAGCAATGGGGATACAATGGTGAGTAAGAAGGGCCCATTCTCTGCCCTCGTAGAGCTGACAGAGAAGACAGCAAATAAACATGTAAGTATAATAAATAATGCCCTTGTAATTTCCAGCTCCTCAGGAAGCTGAGGCAGGAGGATTGTAAGTTTGAGACTGGCCTGGGTAACTTAGTGAAACCCTGTCTTGATATAAATTTTTTTCAAAGGCTGGAATGTTGCTCAGTGGTAGAACACTTGCCTAGCATATACAAGGGCCTATACTGAAAAATAAAAATATGATAAATTATAAGGGCTAGGCTAGGGTAGCACATTGCAAAGCTGCTGACCTCGTTTAATGGGGATAGGGCTTTGTCAAGACTCTGCCCTTCAAATGCAGTGAGGTAGAGTTATAGGCTTCTAATAGGCGATATAATCAGGTCTCGGTTTAGAAAGATTATTCTGGCTGCAGTGTTAAGAACAAGCAGTTGGAGGGGGTAAGAGTGAAAAGCATATATCGCATTTGAACTGCAGCAGTTTTTAAAAGCTTCTTCAAATACTGAAAAAAAAAAATTCCAGATCCACCATTATTTTTCATGTTACATTTGTGGAGCAAGTTTCATTACAGTCTAGAGGTATGCATGTAAAGAATATATACGTGTGTGTGTGTGTGTGTGTGTGTGTGTGTAAATTCATTTGTAATATAGATTGAGCATTCTTTTTTTTAAAGCTTTATTTTTCGACTTCTTTTTAATTGTAGATGGACACAACACCTTTATGTTATTTATTTATTTTTATGTGGTACTGAGGATCGAACTCAGTGCCTTACACTTGCAAGTCAAGCACTCTACCACTGAGCCACAACCCCAGCCCAGACTGAGCATTCTTAATCTGAAAATCTGAAATCCAAAACACTCTAAAATCCAAACTTTTCTTTCTCAAAAAAAAAAAAAAAAAAAAAAAATGCCCACATGATGCCACAAGTGGAAAATTCCACATCTAATTTCATGTAATGAGTCACAGTTAAAATGAATGCACACTAAAAATTCTGTATTAAATTCAGGTTATGTGTATGTCTCAAGTTTACCTGAGACATAATGAATCCTGTGTTTAGACTTGGGTCCCATTCCCCAGATATCTTATTATGTATATACAAAATTCCAAGATCCAAAAATATTAAAAATCCAAAACACTTTTGACCCAAGCATTTCAGATAAGTGATACTCAGCCTATAGACATGAAGAAATGCTATTCAGTACACTTATACTTTCTTCGGTAACACATTACTTCCTATTTCTACACAAATTGGAAAACAGTAGTGTTTCTGCTTTCATCAATGGTTGGGAAGATTTAAAATCCCAAAGCATTTTGCTAAAGTAATAGGAAGCAAGACCTGCTAATCAAAATGCACAGGTAAGTGTTCAACAGGTGTGGGCCTTTAGGGTGATCTTCTTGTTCCATATACCTCCCTCCAAAAGAGAAACTGCAGTGGAAGAGTTAAGATGCATTAAGTACCAGGTGAGCACTGAGGATTATGGAAGCACAGGAAAGCAGGACCACAGGGGGTCAGGCCCAGAACAAGGCCATCTGGCTATGGGGATCTCTGCCCCACAGCAGGGGAGTCCACAGTGACCTTTCATCATCTCTTCCAGCCTGTGATTATGTGCATGCTCTCTAAAGTATCCTGGACCACAATCACCTTCCAGACTCAAGAACAGTGAATTTGAGGGCTTTTCAAAGCTAATTATTGGTTTATAAAACAGAGGCAATGCAATAACAGGCATCCAATCCTATGATCCAGAAGCCAGAAAATAGCCCTTCTCTCTAGCACAAACTCCTGTACACAGGAAATGGACCCTCAGCCCATTATAATGGATATAAACTGGGCCCTGGAGAGTCCCCGGCTAGATACATTCAAACCCAGACTGTGCCACTAACTAGTTGTTTGACTTTCAGTAAATTGCCTGACATATCTGTACTTAGCTCCCTAATCTATAAATAGCATATCTAATATCTAATAATACCCACAACAGTCTAGTAATAGCACTTCCTTCGTGGGGTTGATAAAGGATTGACTGGGATAATGCAGATAAAGTTCTTGGCACCTGGCATATGGCAGGAGCTCAGAAAATGTTGTTATTAAACTGCTGTGTGAAAGATTTTGATGAGCAAAGTGATCCCCCTCTGTCAGGGATGGGTGATGTCAAACACAGGAGCAGTCGTGTCCAGAGTTGCTATACCTCCCTGGGAAGCCTCTGTAGGTAGGTGAGTATTTGCAAGTCCAGGCAGTGCTGCCAAAAGGGGACCACTTTGTAGAGTCCCTTTCTGGTTCCCCCTTCCAGTTCCAAATTTCCAGATCTACTATCCAATGTGTCCTAGATGAATTCTACAACCTGTGGTGCCACATGCAAAAATGGACTAGCAAAATTATTTCACAATAAGTCTAGAAAATTATATCTCCAAGAAGCTAAGTGAGCTGACTGTAGTGACCAGGGTAGAATCAGAATCAGGTAGAATTTGAAAGCTTCTAACATTCAGCTTCTGGGTGAAGTTAGAACCAGTCAAATCTGGGAATGCAGATTTAGTACAGGGAAAAGTATATTTGCTTCAGAGATTGAAATTTGAGGTCTTAGTTCTTGATACCAACTGGCTCTGATTTAGAACAAATTACTTAAAAGACTCTATAGCCAGACTTGAGAGAGAGAGCCCAGTTATGCAGTAGCTGAGTAACCTCAGACAAATCCTCTCAGGCCTTAGTTTCATTGCCTAAAAAAATGGGGATAAAAATAGAATCTACCTCAAAAAACTGCTTGAGGATTACATAAATTAACCCATTTTCCCATCATCCCAGATATGGAACTCCTATAAAAACCTAGATATAACATAATACATAATATATATATTATATAGCAATAATATAATTATAATATTAATACTATATATGTCTTAATACTATACATGTATGTATTAATACTATACATATATGTATTAATACTATATATATATATACATATGTGTGTGTGTGTATATATATATATATATATATATTATGATATCCAACCTATTTTAATGGACGAATGTCAATTTCATTGAAATATTTACAGAATTGAAAACTTGGGACTTAATGACTAATACAGATGAGCACTTAGAAGAATGTCAGGCATATAGTAAGTGCCATGTAAGTTCAGTTCTTATTGTTAATAACTGTATCTAATATATGATTACATACATAATGACACACAATAGAGGAGTTCTTTCACATACTGGTGGGAATGACACAGTCCTCATGTAAAAGAACCATTCTTCTGTGGGGTAGTCATTTAGGAGGATCTTGCTGTTCATCTTTAACCATGATTCTTCTTTTTTTTTTTAATATTTATTTTTCAATTTTCAGTGGACACAGTGGTACTGAGGATCGAACCCAGCGCCCCGCGCATGCCAGGCAAGCGCGTTACCACTTGAGCCACATCCCTAGCCCCTGATCATGATTCTTCATCTCTGATTTCAGCATGGATACTCTTAAGAGGAGTAAGATTTTGAACCAAGCAAGAATCAGGAAGTTCCCAGAAGATTTGAGAGTATAAGGGGTTGAGGGATAGAGGGAGGTGTACCCAAAAGACTAACATGAAAACGAAGAGAGATAATACACTGAGAAGTGCATTTAAACAGAAGAAAGAACTAATATTCTAAAGTAGTAGTATTTTAAATCACTATTAAGGATTATTATTATTTCTCAATTGGAAGTATCGGTCCAGATACTATACCTAGACTTTTTCAGACTGTAAAGACCTAGGCACATCTTGCTGAGAGAGAAGGGGAAGAATGTGCTCAATACTGATGGAGGGATGGGTTTAGCTGAATGCTTAGCTCCTAGGGCAGGGCCTCCTTAAGGTTTCCTGTCCATCCTGCTCCCTGAGCCACCACAGAACACTGTGTATGGGAAACGTGGCCAGGAGGACTGGTGGCCTGAGGCTTTGGTCCCTGGACTGTCACCAAGTCCCTCCAGAACATAGCTGTCCCTGCCAAGTTAATCTTAAATAGCATTGATGATCAGGAGGTAGCCTTAGGAAATCTCCTGTGACCTTTTGCAAGCTTCATCCCACTTTTACAATCAAATAAGAGATTATTTGGAATCAGTAGATCCCCCGCCCCCCCCCCCCCCCCCGCTGCAATTTCAAAATAAACACAGAGGCCAGGAGCTTGTGATTTTAGCCTGATTCTCATTGTTCTGGTTTATTTGGCAAAGAATGGGAAGAGCAATTTCACAGGAGCTGGAAAAAAGCATGCAAGAATCGAATAGAAGAAATGCACAGGGCTCTCCGGACAAGCCATCTGCTGGGGCAGGAATCAGTAAAGGCAAGAAGAGACAGTTTATTCCCTTCTCTTTTGGCTTCCTGGCCTCCCAAATGTCCAAGGGATCACAAAGGGACCAACGATTCTAGGGAGGATGGGCAAGTGTCTGCCTTTTTTTAAAATTATTTTTTTTATTTACATATGACAGTGGAATGCATTACAATTCTTATTCCACATATAGAGCATAATTTTCATATCTCTGGTTGTATACAAAGTATACTCACACCAATTCATGTCTCTGTACATGTACTGTGGATAATAATGTCCATCACATTTCACCATCGTTTCTAACCCCATGCCCGCTCCCTTCCCTTTCCACCCCTGCCCTATCTAGAGTTCGTCTAATCCTCCCATGCTCCCTGTCCTATTCCAGTATGAATCAGCCTCCTTATATCAGAGAAAACATTCGGCATTTGGTCTTTTGGGGATTGGCTAACTTCACTTAGCATTATCTTCTCTAACTCCATCCATTTACCTGCAAATGCCATGATTTTATTCTCTCTTATTGTTGAGTAATATTCCATTGTGTATATATGCCACATTTTTTCTATCCATTCATCTATTGAAGGGCATCTAAATTGGTTCCACAGTTTAGCTATTGTCAAAAGAGTTCATGCCCAGTGATTGCCATCATGCAGAGCCATAGCTTTCTGAGTGGAGACCAAGATTAAAAAGATGTGTGGTTCCAACCTTTTACCAAGAATTCCTGTAAGTAAAATAAATTTAGGACATAATATATGTTATACATGTATATATATAATATATGTATACTACTTACTGAATTAATACATCATATATGTTATAAAACACACAATAGAAATTAGGAAACATGCCTGCAGTGGGTATATTCAACTGTGGAAATCCCTCGTCTAAGCAATGAAAACTAAAAGGTCATAGTATGTTGCTCCACTGACCGTAGGCGGGGATGGAACCATCAAAGAGAGCCATTCAAAGGGAACCCAGCTTTTCTTACTCAACTTTGCATGCTCAATCCTCAGAGAAAAAAAAGAATTCCTGAAAACCTGATAGCTAATAGAATATGTATTTTATATTAGGTCTGAGAATAACCTTGATCTCTCTATAAACTCAAAGTTTCTATGCAAAATATCTATCTGGATCTGAGATAAATTCACTGAAGTTCCTGTCTTGCTAAGAAGAGTCACCTACCCACTTTGCAAGGGAACAACCACAGGCAGATACTTTTGTGCTACAATTGATGGGCGTCAGAGGGCACAGCAAGGCCGCTGTAGGACTTCCAGTTTACAGGCTTGCTCAGTGCCCTAACTGTGCACATGCCTGTGTGCTCCAAGTACTCTTAGCTCAGGATAGTTCTGGAACTTTTGACAGGTACTCAATTCATTTGGTTCTAGGCAGTTCAATCATAAGGGCATTGTATTGTGGGAAAGGAGCTGAACTGGGTCCTAGTTGTGGTTCTGCTGTTAGTTGGATGAACTTGGGCAACTGCCTTAGCTTCTCTAAACCCAAGTTTTCTCTAGAGACACAGATATACTCTACCTACCTCTGCCACAGGGTTATCATGAAACCTGTATAAAATGAAGTCAGAATGTACCTATGCCCATGTATTAAGGTCTTTTCAAGGCACAAAGATAAATATGTCCTTGGAATCCTAGAGTTATTCACCCTCAGGAATTTTCTCTTGAGAAGCCCAGCCCAGAGGAAAACATAATAGATTTATCCTCTGAACCCACAACCTGAGGCTTTCTAAGCCTAAAAAATAAGCCAGGTGGACAAGAAAAACTTCCATAAAGCAATGAGATGTGTTTCCATATGTTCCTGTAATGCAAAGGTTTTAAAGGGATATTCTTGCTTAATCATTCATTCATTCATTCAAAAAATACTTATAAATCATCTTAGCTCTGAGATAAACTGAGACAGGCTCTTCAAGAGTTCACTCGATGAGAAAGACAGAAACAATCACTACACAACATCAGCAGGAGCCACAGCCAGGTGTGTATTACAAAGAGCTCTGGGACAGTGGGAGGCTTGAATACTGGGGAACAGAGTTAAAGGACTTAAGGAGGAGTAGGAATTCATGGGTTGCCCTCAGGCCAAAGGACATTCAAGAGATCAGGAACAAAGTGCAAAGGCCAAGGGTGTAGGTGAGAGGTAGGTTGGTGTAGAGATCAGCATGTTTTTCTGGGAACCATACTGGATCTCGGAAGTCCTCAATGTCATATAAGGAAACAGAGGGAGAGATAATAAGCTAAGAAAGCAAGCAGAAACCAGATCATGGTGGAAGTATAGTGCTTCTGGTCTTTCAGGTCAGCAAAAAACTATTTGAAGCGTTTTAAACCGGATGAGTGACAACCAGCCATACAGAAAAATATCAACATGTATTTATTGTGCACCAGCACATGGCAGCACTATTCTAAGATACAGTGGTGAATACCCTCATAGAATATATTGTTTAATGTTAAAGACCAATGCCGAATAAAGTGCAAAAAGTGTTATGACACCTATAGGGTTCTATGGCACCATATATTTTGTTTTAGAAAGGTCACTCTGATCATAGTTCCAGGGTGGAGAATTTCTCCTATCGTCCTAGGAAAATGTTGATAGGGCAAGTTTGCTCCACTGACCCCAAGGTAAAATTTAACTTCCTTCTGAGAGGTTCCACCAAGATATCATTGACCCTGAAATTAAGGAATGGGGAACAGCCTGGATAAAGTCAGCAATTTAATAGGGTTACATTTAGAACCCATGAGAGTTGAAGTCGGAGAACTGCAGTGTACTTTCAGTTCTGTTTGATTATTCATGTGACTTTGGACAAATTGCACCACTCACTGGTCTAGTGAATTTTTTTATTTGTTCTAAATAGTTATACATGACAGTAAAATGCATTTTGATGGCCTTATGATTTTAAGGAGACCATAGGGCTCCTTTCAAAGTGATACACGAAGATTCTATTGAAGAGGGCTACTACTTAGCATGTTCTAGCCAATTCTTGTTTACTAAGGAGACTTCTGCTGAGGTTGTCTGTGTGGACCTTTCTGGTATCTTCCTACTCACAGACTGACAATAAAAAGACAGTCTTCTGGGCGCTGGGGTTTTGGCTCAGTGGTAGAGTGCTTGCCTAGCACGAGGCCCTGAGTTCGATCCTCAGCACCACATAAAAATAAATAAATAAATAAATAAAGGTATAGTGTCCAACTACAACGGAAAAATAAATATTAGAAAGAAAAAAAAGACAATCTTCTGAAGCACCCTCTCCGTGCAACTATAGCCTCCCTGCTGGTCCCAGCACTTAACATTGTGCTTTGGGGGGGCTGAATTAAATAAAATAAATGGATAATAAGGAACGATTTATGCATACACTTCATCTATACCTTAAGTCAGAATGTATTTATATCTCCCTTGGAATGCATTTGCCATTTTCTTCTTCCTCCCTCCCTCCCTCCCTCCCTCCCTTCCTTCCTTCCTTCCTTCCTTCCTTTCTTTCTTTCTTTCTTTCTTTCTTTCTTTCACTACAAAAGATTAGATGAGGTAAAATGATAATAATGTATAGGATGAGCTTTGAGAGGCAGTGGAAACCCTCTCCAGTCCATCACAAAGTATATTCCTTGGTCAAGATTTCCAAATCCAGGTTGTGACTGGGGCTCAGTGGTAGAGCACTTGCCTTCCATGTGTGGGCACTGGGTTCGATCCTCAGCACCACATAAATGAATAAAATAAAGATATTGTGTACAGCTAAACATTAAAAAAAAAAAAAGATTTCCAAATCCCTGTGAGAACAAAGAAATTACCTAAAAACCTGACAGTGTGGTAAGGATGGCAGGGAAGATGGGGGTGAGATCTTCATCCCAGTTTCACATTCTGTCATACCAAGGGACAGAGAGGTGGAACACCTGCCAACATGTCTCATACAGAGGCCACAAAAGTGATGGCATGTAATTCTTGTGTTGTTCTACAACTATGTTCACCCATCTTTGAGATCAGAAATAAGCAACTCCCATCCAGATTCCACACGCCCAGGTGGCTGTGGTTTGGAATCTCAGGTGCAGCGTGACTGCCCAAGGAATCACAGTAAAGAATTTCTTCTTCTCATATTCAGTGTTTTTGGATGTGGACTATTAACTGGGATCCTGGCTGGCACTGGTGGCCAGAATATTTGCACAAGGCCTTTCTGTGTGGCCTGGGCTTCTCACAGCATGGTATCTGGAATCCAAAAACAAACATTCCAAAAGAAGAACCAGGTGGAAGAGGCCTTGCATTTTCTAGTCTAGCTTCAGAAGTCACACATCAATGCTTCTGCCAGATTCTATTGATTAGAAGCAAGATCTCACAATCAGCCCACATTTAAAAGGATTCAACTCCATCTCTTGATAAAGTGACAAAAAGTTTAAGTCACCCCACAAGTTTTTAACAAAATATGTGATTGTCATGCATTCTCTTTGCTATTGTGTAAGGATTGCTAATATAAAAATAATTACTCATATTTTTCAGCATTTATCATATGCCAGGAATACATTGTAAGAGTCAAATGGCACACTTCTCCATTTATAAGATATATGCTATTACTTTCCAATTTTTCAATTAATTTAATTATTTTGTAGTGCTGGTGATAGAACATGGGGCCTTGCACATGCCCTGTCACTGAGCTGCGTCCCCAGGCCTATTTCCCCATTTGGTTTCAGGAACCTAAATCTTAAAGATTTAAATAATTTGTCCATGTTACTGAGTATAGAAAGATACAGGCCCAGGAAGAAGCCCTCAGAGTTCAGCGTCCAAGTACCTATCCACTAAGCCATAACAGTCGCATTTCTCCAGGTTATTTTACACATATAAGATGAAGTTCAGGTATATAAAAGTGATTTCTCAAAGTCAGTAAGTGGATGCATAATAATATAATCAACCTCACAAAAAGTATTTGTTTAGCTCATGATATGGAAAATATTTTCTTGATAGCTATTATAATGAAGATTCCTGGAGGGAGGAGGTTGGATTTGAGGCAAAAATGCTATGGTAAAAAGGACCCTCCTTAGGGACTAGGGTTGTCGCTCAGTGGTAGATAACTTGCCTTGCATGCATGAGGCACTGGGTTTGAATCTCAGCACCAAATAAAAATAAAGTTATTGTGTCCATCTACAACTTATAAAAAAAAAAAAAAAGGAGCCTGTTTAGCCAGGTTTCATAGAAGGAAGGAACTTCTTGGAGGAAGAAGTAGTTACTGAGTATTGGAGAGGACGAATAAAAAAAAGAGGTAGTTTTTGGGTTCTCTAGGTACCTTGCTTCCATAAGAGGATAAGATTTGGAGAGGAGAGATTTATCTTTAAAAGATTTCTTTCTCATGAAGAGATTTATAAGAGAGATGCTACGTACAATGCAACATAAACTCTCCCTGTGCCTTTAAAAGTTTTTTTGTGAAATTACAAAAAAGAAAAGAAAGATATTATGATGATTTTGGTGTAATTGAATTTATTATGATAGCTAGTCTGGAGGCAGCCTGAGTTTTGTATCAAGATGGTTCAGAATCAGCCCATGCTGAAAAGTGGGGAGCTGAGCTCTGGATTTTAAATCATGCCCTATAATGAACTGTTCGTGTTCCTCACTAATAGTTTTAGTGCCAGTAGACACCTCTTCATCCTTCCCAGGAATTGATGTCAAACCTAATCCATTCTAGGAAGAATGAGTCTCCTCATGAAGCATGTGCTTACTGAGGCCAGCACCCTTATCACAGGTAGACACAGACAAACTCAGCAGGTCTAAATTCTGCTCTGAGGAACTCTTCACCTTGTTTTTCCCTCTCTGGATTCCAGGAACTTAATAGGAAGGTGGATCCACTTCAGTCCAAATATATAAGAATTTCTCAACCGAGTCTTTGAAATCAGCTCCAGGCACTTGTTGAACTAAGCCAACACTCTGTGCTGAGAACCAGATACATTTTATTCTCACTGCTTAATGGATTGTCTCTGGCTCCTCTTCATAAAGGAAGTGGCAGTAACTCTTCACCTGTTTAGCTGAAGGCACAGGTCTAGTCTAAGCTCGGTCAGTTTTGGGTTTCCTGTGTTATTCTTGACGGATGTCAACTGCTACCTCTTGCCACAGATTCCAAATGATGAGTCTTGGCTATTGCACAAAGCATAGTTATCTAACATTAAATATTGATTGTTTCCTGCCAAATGCTCTGAAAAATACCGCCCTTATACTGTGGTTTGTGTAGCTTCCTTTCTCTTCCACCTACACATTGTGAAGATGGTTGTGTTTTCCCCTTGGAGATGAATGAACATTCACAGCACCAAGAAGAGCAAAGTCTCTAGACCCCTTTTCATGGCAAGAATTGGTTTTGCTCTGAATGGAGTCATGACTTAAGGTTCCTCCCCATGTAGATGGACATCATGGAGCTTCCCAGTCAATGCTTTTAAGCTTCTCTCTCCAAGTCACCTTCAGAGTCCTGTCTTATCACTTTGTAGAATATTGTTTCTGTCTCCTGGAAGCTTCCATTATAAGACAGAAGATTAGCTACCCAATGGTCTGTTGAAGCAGCAGAAGTGGAAAAGCCAAAGAGTGTGGCAGTGTGGCAGGAGGAATGTGAGGATGGCTCATGGCACATGGACAAAAGAGGTTTTGTAGAGGAGGGCTCAGTGGTTTGAGCAGAAAAAGGACTGAGCAGAATGCCTGTGAATTTTGTTTCCAGGAGTTAAGTAGCAATTTCCAAGAAATACTACAGGGAAGTGACGAGAGGGGCAGGCAGGTGCAAGGGGCTAAGGAGGCAGAGAGGAAGCAAAGCCATCAAGAACTTACTCTTTCAACTTGTTGAGCACTGGAAGAAGCCATCATGATGGGATGTTCCAAGGACAGAGGTTATTTCCCAGGGTGATGCAGTGGCCATTGGACTTGTTGACCTCCCTGCGTTCCCTCTCAGAGTCTCCTACCCAAGCACCTGCTGAGTGAACAGGATGATGGTTCTCTCTATTCTTTATTCTCCCAGATTGGACTGAGATGGACACCTGATTCAAGAAAGACCAAAGAAAGTTTCTTTAACTGATTGGGCTTAAAAAAATGAATAGGAAACAATCAGATTCCTTCTTGTAGGAACCCCAAACCAAGAGGCACAAATAAAAGATGCCCTCCAGGAATAAAACCTTGAGCTGAAAATCAGGGTGACAAGAATAAAATGGCTTTGGGGAGGGGGGCATGTTCATGCCTAAGTCATAAGAATAATGGGAAGTAACTGGGAAAGAGCTCAAGAGAACAAAACCACCCTCCAGTGCTTACTATATTTTAGATGCTGTACTAAATCCTTTTTATTAATAAAAGACTCGCTTATTTCTCATAACAACCCTAGCAGATGGTGCTATGGTTATCCTCATCTCACATCAAGGATGCCAAGTTGTGCCCAGAATGTCTCATGATAAAGCCCTGGTATAAGCTATATGTTCTCATGAATCCTTGTGTTAGCCACCAGGTGACACTGCTTCTCATAAGGGAAGTGACAGAGAGGCGCTTCCTGAAGCACCTGGGGTCCGGCTCTTCCTAAACTCAGGCACTTGGGTTTTATTGGATTTTCCCTAGGTCATCTGGGCTTGTCAGAGCTCGTTCTCCTAAGGGGGTTTCAGTTCCTCGAAATCGAAAGAACCCTACCCAAATCAGGTGAGGAGAGTGAGCTTTCCAGGCAGGAGAAACTAAAGATGTTAGAAAAAGGATTGTTGATGATGCAGAGCTACATCTGGGGTTAAAGGAGAGAGAGGTTTTTCTTCTCCCACAGCTAAAACCACATGGCTTAATTTTACTCACAGTATTCCAAGAGAAGTCAACTAACTAGCCAAATTATCGGGGAGTTACAACACTCCATTGGCTGTGCCTTTGCAGTTGGCTCAGTCATAGTGGCTTAGGTGACATTGGGCCCGTCATGGCTCCTGGTTTCTGAGCCTTAGTTTCTCTGTTCATTACAATGGGAATGATGATAAAAGATGCACAGAACTGAACTTAGCAGAACTCTGAGAAGGCTGGGGAAATGCAGATAAGCAGAATGGGGCCGCCCCTGGTGGCAGTTAGACCTGGGATCTTGAGTCAGGTTTTCCAGAGTCATTTCTAGAGATGGTCTTTGAGGTGGCGATGAGTACAGAAGTTCTGTCAGGGAATATGTGCAGGGTCGGCACCTGTGGAGCGTGATGGCATCAGGACTGGCAGAAGAATGCCACAGGACTTCAGCTGGAGAACTGGGAACTGGAGCTGGGGTGGCCCTGTAGATTGTTCCAAATGAAGGCACAAAGGTACTTTGGAGATGCCACTAGGTCTAAGGTGCCCTGTTAGATGATGCAGCTTCCCATGGTCCAGGGCAGTTCCTGGAGAAGGACCCTGGTGAGAACATCAGGAGGCTACGTGCCAGGTAGACAGGGGAGGGCAGCCTTACTCTGAAAGGGAGAGGGTGGCATGTGAGAACATCCACTACCTACAGAAACTAGGCCACACTCCTCAGGAGCCAAATAAGTGAGGAATCCTAGGTATCAGGGAAGGTGGGAAGAGAGTCCAGGAGGAGATCACAGGAGGCCATTTGTACTGATAGGATCCTGCTCTGTTCCCATCTGAAATCATTGGGAAATTGAGTGACCCATTGAAATGCTGCACATGACTGAATGCATGTGGAAACTGAAGGGATGGATTCTGTAGCTAGTCTGAGGCCAAGAAGGACCCTATAGAGGGTCTACAGAGAAGCTGGAATAGTGAGGCAAGGAAACTGTAGGGAGGCCACAGAATTTGAGTATGGGTCAAAGTTAACCTAAATTTCCAAAAGACAGGGAGGTTCCAAGTCCCATGTTGGATAAGGGCACTTTTCTGGCATACATCGAGATTTGGGGATCCAGACCTCAAATTGCAAGATAGGAGGAAAGCTCTCTCTCAGCACATGCACTCCCAGTCACCTGGTGCTGTTGAGTCACTGAGAACTGTACTGGGCCTTATTTGGGGAACACACAATGAGATGTGCAGGAGAAGGACCTTCACCCAGAGCTCCTCCAGCATAAGTTAAGGGGTGCTACTGTCTGAACCAGTCCCCCCCCCAAAAAAAAAGTTGAAGTCCTAACCCCAACTGTGACCATATCTGGAAATAAGGCCTTTGGAGGTGATAAAGGTTAAGTAAATGATAAGAATGGGGCCCTAATCCTATAGGACTAGAATCCTTATAAGAAGAAGGGATACCAGGAATGCACCCACCAGGAAAGGCCACAGCAAGAAGGTAGCCATTTGCAAGCCAGGGACAGGCTTCAGGAGAAACAAACACCATCAACTTGGACTTTTGATCTCCGGAACTATGAGAAATAAATGTCAATTGCTTAAGCCACCCAGTTAGGGCAGCCCAGCCAACTAAGACAGGGAGACAGGCAAGGAGCAGACTGAGGAGCTTGGTGCCAGAAGCAAAATCCAACTGAATGTCCTCACCCTGAGTCTGGAGGGACTGGACTGTGGCCAGAGGGTGTTACACGTGACCCTGAACACACAGATGTAAGGTGCCAGAAATCAGGACCTCCCTGTGGCTTCACATCAGCAAACAGCAGCTTCCTGTTCACTGTCCCTGGCTGCAGGAGCTGAGGAAGTGAAGCAACTTCACAGGCACGCCTCCTCCTTCTGACACTGCCTGTGGGCCAGTGTCAATGTCATTGACCTGAATTCAGCTATGAAAGGGAAGCTTTTACTCGATCCTTTGTTTGTTTCATTTGTTTGTTAAAAGGAGGATCCAATTTAAGAAAACACCCAATGGCTCAAATCAAAACTCAAAAGGTGAGGAGTTAACTCTCTGGGTCTTCTTATCTGAAAAATGACACAGTTGCATGAGATTTGTGGCTTTTTCTGTTCTTTCTCTTTCTTTTTTAACCACAAAGAAACTTTCTTCAGAAGAAATCTTACCAAGAGGCAGAAAAAAAAAGAAGGGCAGCAGCATAGAACTGCTCCTTCCAAAAGGTGAGGGATGAGTTCCAGTTCCTGCCCTCCGAGGGGGCTTTGTAAAGCAGTCTGAAGACCATTCACTATCAGCTCCTAAGTTCTCCTCCAGCCTCCTCTCTGTGGAGAGTTGGTATCCTGCACACGTGGCTATGACCCCACCAATCACCTGAGCAAGGGCTGAGGACCATCCCTCTGCAACCCTATCAGGGAGCAGGAACAGGAATTCATCAGGGAGGTGACAGTCGGGCCCAGGGAGCTTTCTCACTCACCTCTCCCAAAGTCAACATCCATCTGCTAACACTCCCCACAGGGGAGGGAGGGCTGGTGAGAATCGAGGGGCCTAAAGAGTGGGTTTGCAGAGGTTTAATGCAGAGGTGGGCTCCTCTGCATTAAACAGGAGGAGTGGGTCAGTAGGGACACATCTGGTCACAGAGAAGGTGGAAGCAGCAGATAAGAATCCACTTGCCTCTGGAGACCTTCAGCTCTCACCTCAGGTCCCCTCTTCCAGGCACCTTCAGCTTCTTTTTCTCCTCCAGCCTTTTCCAATTGGCAGGAGCTGTGTCTCTCTCCTCATTAAATAGCAAACAAAACTCTGAAGACCTTCAACCCCTGTTCTCCTTGTTCACAACTTTTTGAAAGTGTGCCTACAAGTCTCATCTCCACTTTCTTATCTAGTAATCACATTCTAAATGTTCTTTTTGTATTTACATGTCTGATTCCTTGCTCTTTTTTTTTTTTTTTTTTTTTTTTTTTTGATTGCATTGCCAGTGCCCCGTTAAACATTTATTCTTGTGGTGAGCCACTGGTTGAGCACAGAGGTCTGGAACTTGCTCATGTCTTTTGCAGGGGGAGATTGAGCAGCACCCATCCCCATGAGGCTTGCATGGCAGCCCTCCACTGAAACCAGATATGACAAGTTCACAGCCAGAGTTCTTGCTCTTGGGTCCTTTGGTGCTTATCTCACTTCCCATATGTGCCACCAGCCCCTCAGCTCAGGAGCTCACCAGCTGCCCCTATCCCAGCTGCCCCTGCCATCTCCAGGACAGCTCCCTCCACCAGATCTCCCTCCCCACAAGCCAGTGGCCACCTAATACCTCTCCATTCTCATTGCCTTTGACTTTCATTCATTCCCTCATCATCTCCAACCTGCATTACTGCCACGACTTCCTAACTTAGCTCTGTTCCCACTCACTCCTTCCTAATTAAGAAGCCACATGCTACCAGAGTAGACTTTTAAAGACTGATCTGTTGCTCACCAGATAAAACCTTAGCTCCCGAATGTTACCTTAGAGGCTGGTACGAACTGAATTGTATCACCCACAAATTCATATGTTGAAGCCCTGATACCTACCTTGTCTATATTTGGAGATGGAGTCTTTAAGGATAGAGTTAAGATTAAATAAAGTCAGAATCCTATAGGACTTATTCCTTATAAGAAGAAGGAGAGATACCAGGAGTATGTGAAGCAGAGTTTTTTCAGACCGAAGAGAGGCCTCAGAGGCCAACCCTGACAGCACTTTGATCTGGGACTCCTAGTCTCCAGAACTGAGACTGAGTTTGAAAGGAAAAATATATATTTGTGAAAAAAATAGTTTGTGAAAAATAAATGTGTGTGAGCTGAGGATATAGTTCAGTGGTAGGGTATTTGCCTTGCATGTGTGAGACCCTAGGTTTAATTCACAGCACCTCCAAACACACACACACACACACACACACACACACACACACACACAAAATTAACCTCTAATTGGGAATATAAATGTGTATTATTATGCCCCCCATCTGGGGTAGTTTGTTATTGCATCCTGAGCCATCTAAGACAGGGCTGTTTATGGGCTCTGCCCAACCTTCCCTCCTCACCCATCTCTCCTGCCTGCCCCCTTTGGTATCTATGTTCCAACCAGATGGAACTACATGAATGGCCTTAAATGCACCACACTGTCCCTCAAATCATGTTCTTGCCATTTCTTCTGCATGGAAATGTCTTCCATCTTACCATGCCTACCAACTTGATGACTTCAATGCACACATTTCCAGCTGAATAAGTGGGATTCCTCAAGGAGTTGGCTACAATTATCATCTCCATTTTCTTGTCTCTCATTTACATGAAAATTTTCTGTTACAGGGATTCATTTCTTAATTTTTTTGTTGATGATGCTTTACATTTTTTTTCATTTGTTCTTGGGTATCCTCTGTGCTTTGTAGCCATCCTTTCAAACTCAGTCTCAAACTTGCCTATTCACTTCACACCATATGTAAAAATTAACTCCAACTGGATCAAAGACTAAGTGTAAGAAGTAAAACTATAAAGCTCTTAGAAGAAAAAAAAAATATATATATATAAAACCATGGATTGGGCAGTGGCTTTGTTTTTGTTTTTTAGATATGACACCAAAAGCAGGAGCAACAAGAGATAAACTGAACATAACAAATTGTTCTGTGTTTTAAAAGACACCTTCAAGAAAAAATAAAAAGACAACCAACAGAATGGAAGAAAATTTTTGCAAATTAGTATCTGATTTGGGACTTGTATCTAGAATGATTTACAACTCAACAATAAAAATACAAATAACTCACTAAAAAATGACCAAGCATTTTTGTGTAGAGACAAAAAATATACTAATGGCCAATAAGCATAAGAAAAGATGCTCAATATCACTAGTTATCAGGGAAAGCAAATCAAAACCAATGAGAAATTACTTCACACCCATTAAGACTGGCTCCAATAATAATGAAAACCACATGTGCAATGGCATGTGTTAGTGAGGATGTGCAGAAATTTGAAGACTTACATGTTACAAGTAAGAATGTAAAATGGAATGATGGTTTGAGTACTCATCAATGGTCAAACACAGAGTTTCCATATGATTCAGCAATTCCACTCTAGGTATGCACCCAGGGGAAAGAAAAGCATGTCTACAGAAAGACTTGCCCATGAATGTCCACAGCAGCATTGTTCCTAATAGCCAAAAAGTAGCCAAATGTTCATCCATTGGATAGACAAAATGGAATATATTCATACAATGGAATATTATCCAGCAATAAAAAGAAATGAAGGGCTGATATATGAAGCAACATGAAGGTAACACTAAAGACACTGTGGTAAGTGAAAAAAAAAAGCACAAAGGGCTATGTGTCATATGATTCCATTTACACAAAATGTCCAGACTAGGCACATTGTAGAGACAGAAGGAGGTTCTCTAGGGCATGGGGGTTAACGGAGAGAGACTGGGAGTGAAGGTTGAGGGGTGCAAGACTTCTTTTTAGGGTAATGAAAACATTCTAAAATTGACTGTGCTGCTGAATACATAACTCTGCATATATGCATATACTAAAAGCCATTGAAGTATACACTTCAAATGGGTGAACTATATGGTAAATATATATATATATATATATATATATATATATATATATATATATATATATATAATTTCAGTGAATCTGTTTTTGTTTTTTTTTTTTAAATCTTGCCTATCCCAAACCTCTAAGAACAGAGGCCTGGTCATGAGATAAGTTTAGTAACTGATTTAAAGGAAAATGTTAGTGACCTCACTGCATCTGCTCTTTTCCCTTTGAAGTTTTATTTGCAATTATTAGAACATGCCTTCACTAAAAGGAATAAATTTACAATTTAAACCTCACTATTAAAAATTTTCTTTTTAAAATTTCTTTTTCCTGGAATTTTTCAAAAATATAACTCTTTGGGCTGAGGTTGTGGCTCAGCGGTAGAGCACTCACCTAGCACATGTGAGGCTCTGGGTTCGATCTTCAGCACCACATAAAAATAAATAAATAAAATAAAGGTATTATGTCCAACTACAACTAAAAATAAATATTAAAAATAAATAAATATAACTTCAATTTTTTAAAAAAAAATTTTTTTAGCTGTAGATGCACACAGTATCTTTATTTTTACTTATTTATTTTTCTGTGGTACTGAGGATTGAACCCAGGGCCTCATGCATGTGAGGCAAGTACTCTACCACTGAGCCCAACTCTTCAATGTTTAATGTTATCCTCTGTTCAACAACTCTTCCCACCAGATTATAAACTTTTAGCAGAGCAGTGTTCAGGCATATCATGTTCTTCAATGGTGTCGCTAGCACCTAGGACAGTGCCTGGCTCAGAATAATCTCTTCCTAAATATTTGTTAAATAATGTTTTATGGTTAAACAAATGCCTGAGTGAGTGGGAGTAACTTCTGGTGTCCCTAAAATATCTCACATCAATGTACCCATTAGTAAGTCTGGTCCTGGGGAGAAGTTGAGGGTCAAAGAGTTCATAGTGTGGCAATGCAGCCCTGGTGCCTTTGGAATTGGCACCCTGCCTGTGCCAGTGAGGCTGTTCCTGCTCTAAGTATCTCTGGCAGGGATGGAGGAGTCAGTGGAGGAGCAAGGACTTTGTAGCTTTTACAGCCTCTCCCTGTTTGTCCTCAAGTGCTAATCCCTACCTAAACTACCCACTGCATTCACCAGACCTTTGGCTGCATGACTTCTAGTCACTCCTAAAACTAAATTGACCTCCTGAATGATAAAGTTCTACTACGATCAATATCATTCCAAAGATAGTTGAAGGGCTTCTGAAGGGAGTCCCAGGAGTCTGAGAGGCGGCTGTGGATTCAACACTACGAGAGAGAGGAAAAATCCTCTCCTAGGTATAAATTGGATGTGCGTATGAAAATATATGATCTCAGGTGACATCAGGTATATCCCTAAACAGACGGGGTCATCTCAGGAGGGACCCTGTGGTTCAGGTGGGAGGTGCCGGAGATGCTGAGATGCCCTCAAAGACAGAGAAAAGCTCACCATAAAAAAATGAAGAAAGAGGGCTGGGGATGTGGCTCAAGCGGTAGCGCGCTCGCCTGGCATGCGTGCGGCCCGGGTTCGATCCTCAGCACCACATACAAACAAAAATGTTGTGTCCGCCGATAACTAAAAAATAAATATTAAAAAAAAATGAAGAAAGAAATGAGAAATGATTCATCTCTACCAAAGAAAAGCATGAACACAGGTTGGAGGTGAGGGGGAGCCCTCACTGTGACGACCTCTGGAAGCTGGACCAGGAACACACAGTAGATAGAGTAAGAAATTCATCCAGTGACAGCATCTCCCCTACCAGACATCCCAGACTAGAATCACTGGATGGAAGCTCAGCCCATTTTTAAGGCTCTTGATTATACTGACTGCTTTTCCTGAAAGTTTGTCCCTGGCACCTCATTCTCAAAAATCCTTAAATTGATATTATATATCACCCCAATTTGCATTTCTGAAGGCAACAGAAGTCTGAGGTCATTGGAAATGGCATGAAAGGCTAGGGTTACAGCAGGTGTTTTACAAGCAAGAGGCCCTGTGCTCAATCCCCAAATAGATGTTCTTTTCTTTCTCTGGAATTGTTTGGACAACATCTCGCTCTTGCTGTATCCCTAGGCTTTCTTGCCCCATGTAGAGTAGACAATCCTTCATTCTTCCCCCCTCCCCAAATGGAAAGATTCTGAGCATTGGAAATGTACCCAGGTGAGCACCTAGAAGTGCACATGATCTAAGCTCACTGTCAGTTTCAGGATCAATGTTTTTCTCTTTAGTGAGAAAACAAAATCTGAAAGGAAAAATGAACCAAACTGGCTGTCATCTGTGGATGTCCATGCCTTGGACCTGTGCGGTTCCCTGGACTTCCAGGGCCCACACCCACTCCTCATCCCACTTTCTCGTCACACCCACACTGGTGAGGGGCAGGGACTTGTGTCCTCTTTTACAGATGAGGAGAAAAAGAGGTGACCTGCTTACCAGTGCCCTCGGAGGAGATGGGACCTGCACCGGCTGGTTGTCCTCCCTCTGTCCCCTCACTTGTGTTGGCTGATTTACTCCCTTCCACTGAGGACCTCCATTCACCAGGTACTGTGTGCCAAGCACCAAGGAGACACGATCACAGGCAACAACCCCTGTCCTCTGAAGGCCACGCCTCTCGACCCCTACCTCACACTCATTCACCTATCTACTTGATGTGTCCACTTGAGCCTCACAGACCCTTGTTATGGTTTGGATGTGAGATGACCCCAAAAGCTCACATGAGACAATGCAAGAAGGCTTAGAGGTGAAATGATTGGAGAGCCTTAACACAATCAGTGAAGTAATCCCCTACTAAGGATTAACTGAGTGGTAACTCAAGGCAGGTAGGATGTGGCTGGAGGAGGTGGGTCACCGGGGGCATCCCTTTTGGGTGTATATTTTGTATCTGGTGAGTGGAGTCTCTCTCTGCTTCCTGATCATCATGTGAGCTGCCTCCTTCAGCCACACTCTTCTACCATATTATTCTGCTCTACTTGAGCCCCAAGGAATGGAGCCAGCTGTCTATGGATGGAGACCTCTGAAACTGTGAGCCCCCAAATAAACTTTTCCTCCTCTAAAATTGTTCTTGTTAGGGTTTTTAGTCACATCAGCAAGAAAAAAAAACTGTCTAAAAATTCCATCCCCCTAGCTTGTACACCCCCTGCCTCCTGCCCAGCCACCAAAATCTCCCCACCCTCCTCTCCTCACCATCCACAAACCAGAGGGCCAGCGTTGTCCGGGACACCTCCACCTCCTCAGCTCACATCCAGCCCATCCTCCCTGCCAGTCCTACTGATGCCTCGGTATTTCCCTGAGAGTTTCCCAGCTGTCCCACACATTCATACAGACAAGTAGATGTCACTCTCACAAGCAAATTACTTCAGGGCTTGTCCAAAGTCATACAAACTCCCACATTCCCACCTAGCCAAAAAGTCCCAAGATACATATATGACAAACTAATCTGGAAGGTATAAACTGACTATGTAGCCTGGACTTGCAGAGTGACACCTGAAATAAGGGAAGAGCTGAGCCATGTTGCCAGTAAAGGCTGGGGATATGAGCCACAGAAAAGGCATCGCTGCAGAAAAGATGTGTGGACAGCCTGCCTGAATCCTCCAGGTCTGCTCTCCCCTCCCTGAACAGATGCCTCCTGGGAAAGCACATGGAGCCAGTGTTTGGTTGCCTGTCTGAACATCTGGAACCAAATACAGTCCTATCTGTGGGTTCCACATCCATAGATTTAACCAACTACCTCTATATTGGACCTGTTTTTTTCTTGCCATTATTCCCTAAGAAATACAGTATAAAAATATTTAGATAGCATATTTAGATAGTATTAGGTCTTATAAGTAATCTAGAGATGATTTAAAATATACAGGAGGATGTTCATGATTTATGTGCAAATTTTACACCATTTTATACAAGGGACTTGACTATCCACACGTGGGACAAACACACACACATCCTTGAGAAGCACTGGTGGTGTAGGAAAGGCTCTGTGGCTCCTCCTGCAACCCAGATGGGTGCAGCTTGGACTGTAGACTTGGGCCTCACTGTCCACCTGCAGGTCTGTTTTCCATAGGGCTAGTTTTGTTGTCCTCTTACTGTTTCAGGATGGGGGCCTGACTTTTCCACAGATCCAAGGCTGATTTTAGAAAACTCTTAATTGACAGGACAAAGGCTGAAAGGATCACCTTTGGGGTTTGTGTTGATTTTGAGCCTCGGCCTGGTTAAACAAAAAGAAGCTCCTGGAAGCAGAAGGAGGGGCAGGGATTCCTTACCATTCACTTATCAGAGAGATCAGTCCTGTTGTATCCAACCCCTCTCATGAGAGGCCACAGGATAGGAAAGGAGCCTAGAGCAATCCGTTTCATTTAGAAGAAGGGCATCTATACATCTGGCCATGCTGCGTCAGCCCCCTAACCAGCCCACTGGGGGTCGGCCCTCTGCTATCTTTAAGGAGCTCTGCAGCATCAGAGAGGCTGGAATGCAAGAGGGCCCCACCAGGTAGGATAGATAAGGATATCACTTGGCTCTGGATGTCCCCCTGCCGCCCCTCTGAAATCTCTGTCCGTAACAGTGTTTCACCTAAGACAGGATGTCTCAAAAAGTTAACTCTTAAAATGCAAATAGGCCGTAAATCTCAGATCACAAATCCAGGAATACTGCAAGTGGAGCATTCTTTCATTTTCTTAATAAATTAAAAATTTCATAATTTTGAATGCATCCCACTCCCCAAATCCTGCCGGACTGGTGGGAAATTCAACAGTCTTTCTCAGAGTTAGGAGGTCCCAGAGCCTCACTTGGCCCAGGGGCAGGTTGAGGCCTCCTGTGGGCCACAGGGTTCTCTTGTAAGCTAGAACATTCTGCCCAGGTGGGGCTGGCAGCCTCTGTGGGTCGTGTTCTCCCTATGGGGGCTGCAGGAGAAGCAGAGAGCAGGACTCACGGACCCCACAGACCCCTCTCCTCCCCCAGGTCAAAAGGAGGACTTGCTCCATACATATCTATTCCAGGAGAGGTTATGACCCAAAGGCTTGGGGTTTGAGATACCCCTGTGCAGCACAGGGCCCTTGCCACCACAAAGCTGAACTAGGTGGATTGTCAGCCCAACGCCACCAGCTGGCGAAGATGGAGCCAAAGGAGTCTCCTGCCCTCCCAACATGCCTTTCCCCGACATAGAGAGCAAGGTCAAAAAACATCCACTGGGCGCCCCTCCTGGGGAGAAGCAGGCAGGGGAGCAGGCCCTGTGGACTGAGATGAAGGGCCCAAACATCTGGGGGCTGTGCAGGAGTTGGTGGTCGGATGTGGCAAGTCAGGGGGAGGCAGGAGGGAGGCAGGGTGAGATCAGTCTGTTCTGTCCATGGGGCAGCTCACTGACTGATAGGTGCCCCCTCTGTTGCCCCACATGGGAGTTCAGGAAAGGAGAAGGGGACAGAGATAAAGGGGCAGGATTTCATGTCCTCAGCCACTCCTGCTAAACTAGGATCCTCATATTCATTCTTCATGCCACTCAGTCTTCTTAACCACACCCCCACCAGCATTCTAGAACAACTGGTGGGAACAGACCTTCCTCCATGACAAGTGAGACCCAAGTTCCCAAGTTTGTTTGGTTCCCTTGCTTCTTGATCCAAGATCATTATCATAATTCTGGGCATTAAAGAAATTTTTCTCAAAATGTGGCAAACAGATCACCCCTCAGCACTGCCTGAGAAATTCACATAAAATGAAGATTATCTGGAACTCCAGCTACCCGGTCACAGTCCCTACGTTGAGGCTTAAAAACCTGTGCCCAAAACAAGTTGCCAAGTCCAATTGATTCTGACGGACACTGACTCTAGAGGGCTGTAGGAAGCCCCTAGTTCTGGTCTTTGTGTGTCTGTGTGAGTATGACTCGGTGTGTGTGTCCATTTGTCTCTCTGTGTCCAGGTAAGTGGTTCTCTGTGTGCATATGTGTGTCTATGTGTGTGTCTGTGTGCATGTCTACAGGTACATGAGTGCACGTCTGTATCTGTCACTCTGTTGTGTGTCTGTGTGCGCAAGTGCATGTGTGTACACATGCTGTTCAATATCAGACCTCCTTCCTGTCGGTGCCCTCTCCCCCACAGCCCAGTGATTTGTCTGTACCCTGGAAACATTTCCACAGGGAATATTGTGCTCCAAGCTCTTGTCAATATGGAGGTAAAAATGCAACGGTTGATACACCTAATTTAAGACTCCTCCCACCCTTGTGTGCATCCTTACCAGTGCACTGCCACCTTTGGTGACCTTTGGATGTCATAAACAAATCAGGCTTATTAGCTGCTGGTGCTCTCAGAGAAGGATGCTCTTCCCAGTTACCCCTAGCCTGGAGGAGACAGAGTTAAGTGCAGATAAAAGAGGTGAACTAATGAATAGCTTCTGGAAGAGCCTCTGAGCACCAGGCAGCAGGCCTTGCTCTGCCCCAGCCCCTCCAGACCCAGGAGCCCTGTTTTTCTGGATATAAAATCAAGCCATAGCCAAGCTAGCTCTTCCTAAGAGGATCATGTCCTACCACCAACCAAGCTCTCATCAGAATACAATGAGGAAGGAATAATGAGGACCCTCCCCTACTTCTATAGGAGCAGAACTAGGGGTTCCAGGGAGCTTCTTGCAGTCAGTGCCCATCAGAATCACCTAGGCTAGGTAACTTGTTTTGGACACAGGTTTTCAAGTCTCACCCTCACACCTCCTCAGCTTCTCAGCCCCTAAAAGGAGCTGAAGACCAGTGTGAATTTGGTTCCTTGCAGCCTCATTCTCCAAGTCTGGTCTTATTGCCAAGAATAGGGTGACGCTGATGAGCAGCCTTAGAGCCAAGTGAGGGCTCCACCTTAGCATAGCTTACACGTTTGCTTAACCAATATTTGTTCAGTGTCAGCTGTGTGCCAGTTCTTTAGAGGCACTCTCAGTAGTCATAATCACAGCAAACATGTGAGGTCACAATGGCCAGGAGCTGAGCCAAATGCAGGGGATGCATCCTCTCATTCAAGCCTACAACCACCCAAGGCAGCAGGAGCCATTGCTACGGCAAGGGGCCTCTGCCGCTGCCTAATACCTGAGGTAATGAGTACTGGCCTGGAGCCCAGGCCCTGGGTCCAGGCCCCCTGCCTCACACCTGCTTCATTGGAAGCAACAAGGGTCACAGTGGCTCAGTGTCAGCAACTTGTCAAAGATTAACTGAGCTTTTACGTGTGGGAGTCAGGATTTAAACCTGGAACCGTCGGGCACCAAAGCCCACTCACTTCAAATTGTACCCCAGGTTGTGCCCTACCTAGAGGTGGGTGCTCCACTGGGAGCCTCAGAGGGACAAAGACAGTAGTGGGTCATACTGGCCTCAGGAGGTTGGAGGTCCGTGTCTGGGACTGCAGAAGGATGTGGGAGAGCCTGGGGTGAGAGAGGCCTTGTCCAGCTCTCCAGGAAACAGCAGCTGGCCACTCAGGTATAGCAGAAGGTGTAGGCCTAACTTCTGTGGAAGGCTGAAGAAACCTGCTCAGCCACCCAAAGGGAGCCTCTGTCCACTTCTTGGTTAACTGTACTGCAGAGGTGGGATCTGGCGTTGGGATTAGGAGGCCATAGCCCAGGCTTGCCGTAGGAGCTGTGTGGGATATTTTGAGAGCCTGTCTGAGGACTTTGCCTTCAGGGAAGAAGTAGCCTTTCCAGATTTCTTGGCCATAAAATGGTAACTTCCCTGTTCCTAAAAACTCTTCAAGCTCTTTTTCTGGATATAGGTACCGGATCCTAGGACCCAATCTAAAATTACCCTAAGTCCCAGGAATGTAGTTATTAGTAGCAGAGCATGTGCAAAGCCCTGGGTTCAGTTCCTAGAACACAATAGAGAGATGGTAGGTAGATAGGTAGAAAACAGATAGATGATAGTAGATTAAATTAAATGACCTTCAGAGCCTGGTAAAAACAAACATCTCCAATGAGCAGAACCCGAGGAATGAGAACAGGGCCTTGCAGATCTGGATTAGAAGGTAGGAATGCCATCAGTAGCTGCAGGACAGACCAGAATTATTCACAAGTTCCACTGGGAGCAGCATGTGTTGGGTGCAGATTGTTCCACCATGATTCCTGGTTACAGCCAGTCCAGCTCTGTATTTTTCCTACCCCAAGCAGCTTAAATTTCTTTGCTACACAATTCACAATAGCTAAACTGTGGAACCAACCGAAAGATGCCTGTCAGTAGATGACTAGATAAAGAAAATGCGGTATTTATACACAACGGAATATTACTCAGCAATAAAAGAGAATAAAATCATGACATTTGCAGGTAAATGGATGGAGTTGGAGAATATAATGCTAAGTGAAGTTAGCCAACCCCAGAAAACCAAATGCCAAATGTTTTCTCTGATATAAGGAGGCTGATTCATAGTGGGGAGGGGAAGTGTGAAGATGAGACAAATTCTAATTTAGAAGAGGGAGGGGAAAAGAGGGGGCAAGGGGTATAAAAAAGATGGAGGAATGAGATGGACATCATTACATGTATGAAGATATGAATGGTGTGAATATATACTTTGTATACAACCAGAGATATGAAAAATGTGCTCTATATGTGCAATATGAATTGTAATGCATTCTGCTGTCATATATAACAAATTAGAGTTAAAAAATAAAATTAAAAAGAAAATTCTAATGGGAAGACAAATTAGAGCTGATCTCCTGTCCCCTTGTGATTTGGTCTTTATTGAAACTCTTTTTACAAAACCCCAGTGATAGTACTGGTTTCTACGCATGTCAGACATGCTCTGTTTCAGATGAGTAGAGCAAGTCAGACAGATGCCCATGGACTCCCGGTACCTACTTGGCCTCTTCTCACCCAGCTTGTGCTACAACTGACAGAGGAAAAAGGAAGAGAGGGAGGCAGGGGAAGGGAGAGAATGAAAGGACTCTTCACGGGAGCGTGGGCAGCCCACACCCAAAGATGGCTGTTGGAACTTGGGCTAAAGAGCTGGCTCTCAGTCTAGGCTAATGTCTACAAATATTTCTGATAGTCCCAAAGGTCAATCAAAACTTTTGAACAGTCATCCAGAATATGTGAATATTTATTTATTTAGTGACATGTAAATATATGTCATGTACTACATGTACTACATTATACACTATAGCATATAAATAATATAAAATATACACTAAAATGGCAACATTAAAAATACATTCAAGAGGAGTTCTAAGTTTTCTTCCTGCACTCAGTGGACTGACTTAAGTGCCCCTGACTTAAGCCTGTTCTAATCCCAGGGGCATGTAGGTACCCCCCCCTCCAGCCGAAGGACGTCATCATGTGACAGAGGCATCGGAAACTGCAACAGATATGCTACATCTTCACAGAGCGTCAGTTTCACTCAGCTATGGGTAAGTCAAAATATTTTAATGTAGACCTGACTATATTATGAAGCAGAATTCACAACCCACATGAATTTTTAAGTTTGAAGAGGAGGCTTTGGGAAAAGTTCTGCTGCTATGGGACATGCTGGACTCTGAGATGGATGACCAAGATTATGACTTCTGAGGTTGGGACACTTGGTGAAAACATTTCCAATCAACATTCTAAGTGAAGGCAACTAAGCCCAAACATGAGAAACTTTGAGGTACTGAGTGGCTGAATGTTAAATAAGAACATCAATGCTTTGTTCTGAATAAGGGTTTCCTTATTCTTCATTCATTCAACAGATATTTACTGAAATGCCTGCTCCAGTCCAGCAACCATTAAAGAAGTTGTGTCGAATTATTTAAGAAGAGACTTGTCTTAATAGTATCAGACCCAGAGAGAAGGAAGGACAATTATGTTTGGAAAACTGCAGTAGCCATTCCTCTGAGTCCCATCTACTTTTTTGAGTCTGTTTTTCTAACTGGAATGAAAGTTACCATGAAGATGCAAAGGGAGAGGTATTTTGAAATTAAAGTTGATAAATAGGTGGAAATTCACCTAAATTATGCCTACAGTTTATTTCTTTGGGCAATATTGAACCAGAATGAATGCCCAGACTAGCACTGGTCATATTGGAGAAGAGCAAGCAATCCTGACATGAGTCCTGGCCACAAAGGGAAGGTTGACAAGGAGACAGGAGATCTCGAAATATGGTTGTCTAGGGAAGCATTTGGATGCATCAAACAATGGGTAGAACTACCAGACTGCTAAAAGGAAAGAGACGATCTGCCTCGTACACCATTAGTGCTGTGGTTACTTCTTATTCTCCTAAGATTTCACAATCCTTAAACATAATTACTATTACCAGAATAATGGCCACACCATGAAAGGACTGAAAGCAGGAAGATGGTATGTCAATCGTCATCAGTGATGACTAATCAGCTCAGGCTTAGGACAATACTGAACCCAGCCTTGCCTGTGTAAGACAAGGCTTAAACCTCATCTCAACCCAGGCATTATGTGTGTCTGAGTGCTGTCCTGAGTAGTTGGAAATAAACTCGGGAAGGCAAGGCCTGCTAGATTGAATCACTGATGCAGAGAAAAAAAAAAAATGAAGTCCTAATATTTGGTGAGCTGATTGGTTGGAATGGAGGGGACAAAAGAGGTGGATCATACATATGGGAGACCTCTCTTCCTCTAAGTTCCTGTCCATGGAATGATCCCCACGGAAGCAGCTGGAAAGCACTTGCCTATCCTTGGCCTTAGAAGAAGGACAGAGAGAGAGAGAAAGTGTGTGGGAAGGTGAGAGAGAGAGACAGAGAGATTAAGTGTGGATGACTCCAGGGTCGTTGGCAAATGACTCCAAGCATAACCCTCTGGTGAAAGCCTCATTGCCATCTCTGAATCCAGAGGACAAATCACCAGCAGCTCTGTTAAGGAAAGGGTCTAGGGAACAAAGGCAGGAAGTCAAACTTGCGTTGTCTGGAGGGCAGGTGTACTGTTCTGCTAGGACTGCCCCAACAAAGTACTACAGACTGGGTGGCTCAGATGACAAAAATGTATTTTCTCACAGTTCTGGATGCTGAGCATCTGAGATCAATGTGTCAGAGCATTAGTTTCTTCTGAGGCCTCTCTGCTAGGTTTGTAGATGGTTGTCTCCTCCCCGTGTCTCCCTGGGGTCTCCCTCTGTAATCTCTTCTTGTTTATAGCAGCCATATGTAGGGCCAACTCCAATGGCCTCATTTAACCTTACTTGCCTCTTTAAAGACCCTATCTCCAAATACGTTATGAGGTAAGTGGTTAGGACTTTAACATACGAATTCTGGGGGGCAGCAGACACATTTATCTCTTAACAGAAGTGTTTCCTTAACTTTGGTGAAAGGAAGCATTGGGAGAAAAGAGAACCAACAAGTTCACTGGGTCGAATGTGAAAGAGAGGGAGACTGACCAACTTGGCTCCTTGTGGGGGGACCTCAGGAGTGATGGGCTCCTCACAAAGTTCTTCTTTGTGATCCTCACCACGGCAGGGTGATGAGGATTCTAGGAGCATGTTGGCCCAACCACACACATGAAAAGAAAGGCCATCCTTGACCCCAAACAGCCTTGGCCTCATTGCCCTATGGGGTGGAGGCGTCTGCATGCAGCAGCTGTGAGGGACCCCCAGGGTCTGACCTCAAGACAGAACTCTCAGGGGCCAGATCTTGATTCTTCCTCTGCTCTCCTGAGAAAGTGCCCCCCAATTTACGACGGCTTGCTGGCTCTAGGACAAATCCCTTTGGTCAAGATATGGTGCTCTCAGGAGCCATTTTGTTCAGTTTTGAGATCTCTGTCACTGCAGCGGCCTGAGTCTCGGAGAGTGGAGGAGAGAAGCTCTCGCTTCCAGGGTGCTGGCACCAGGAGGCATTTGTAATGCTGCTAACAGCTCTGTGCAACTCCAATCTGGCTTATGCAAACCCAGTCATTTTGCAGCCCACAGGGAAGTCTAGGAGGAGGGATCTGCTTTGATGTATTATCAAAGAAGATTTTGCATTTACGTGGGAATAGCTAATGCTAAAAATATTGCTATTTGGGAGAAACACAGGCCCATCTATTCCCTAAATTTGGATATTTACAATGATGCTATGACGTCTTAGAACACTCGTCATAAAACAAACAAACAAACAAATGTGAAACTCCTTGTTTCCTTCTTCAAAAAAAGACCAAATGAATGGAGGGCAAAGCATCCATATGCTTGTGCATATTTCTTTTCTTTTTCTTTCTTTCTTTTTCATCATCTTCTTTTTTTAGCCTGCAATTGAACCCAGGGGTGCTTAACCACTGAGCTACATCCCCAGCCTCGCCCCACCCCTCCACTTTTTTTTTTTTTTTTTTTTGTATTTTGAGACAGAGTCTCACTAAGTTGCTTAGGGCCTTACTAAGTTGCTGAGGCTGACTCTGAACATGCAATCCCTCTGCCTCAGTGTTGTGGTTTGGATATGAGGTATCCCCCAAAAGCTCAGGTATGAGACCATGCAAGAAAGTTCAGAGGAGAAACGGTTGGGTTGTAGGAGTCTTAACCCAATCAGTGAATTAATTCATGATGGGATTAACTGAAGTGGTAGGGTGTAGGTGGAGGAGATAGGAATTGGGGTGTGGTTATGGGGTATTTATTTATATCTGGTGAGTGGAGTCTCTCTTTCAGCTTCTCGATCTGCTTCTTGATGTGAGCTGCTTCCCTCTGCCACACACTCCACCATGATGTTCAGCCTCCTCTTGAGCCCCAAGAAACGGAGCCAGCCTTTTATGGACTAAGACCTCTGAAACCATGACCTCTCAAATAACTTTTTCTCCTCTACAATTGAGCTGGTTGAGTCCTTTAGTCACAGCAGTGAAAAATCTGACCAAAACACTCAGCCTCCCAAGTTGCTTGGAGTAGAGGCCTGCGTCGCCATGCTGCTGGTGCATATTTCTTGCCCCCACTCTTCAGACAAGAGTCCTCCATGACCCCTCATGCTGGAGCATGAGTATGACTGTAGCTTCCCAGAAGTAAGAAAATGCTTTTCCATGGCACAAGGCTTTGCTCACAAGGACTGGGGCCTGGCACATTTTGTTCCATGAAAAAAAAAAATTTTTTTTTCTATAATCTGATCCAACCCAAGGAAATAGGAAGAGACTCAAGTCAGGATCTGACTGACTGAAAAGTTCTGTTGCTCACCAGTGATAAGGGATTCACTTGGGCCTCTCAACCTCTGAGTCTGGGCTTCATTTGTAAGATGGGAATAATATTATTTGACTTTCCCTCTTCATGAAAATCAAATGGTGTCGTGTAAGTGAATGTATTTGTAAGTGACAAGGCATAGGACATTCCTTGGTTTTATCACCCAGCATTTTTTACCTCTCCTTCCAGTAAAGGTTTAAAGACTAACTAGAACTTAAATCAACTCTGGATGACCAACCCTATCTCACCATTAGTCCCTGAGCTACAGGTGGACCTTGATCCTTTCTTAGTCCTGGGAGCAGAAAGCTGTCCAGACCTGGCCTAGGAAAACCGTGCGGCCTCCCAGGCTCCTCTGTGGTGAACTGGCCCTCCAAAGCCTTTCCACCCTCTCTCCCTGTCTTGCGATGTTTGCAAGGGCTGTACAACCAGAAACTACCCTTCTCTTGACTCTTCTGCAAGCAAGGATCTGAATGTAAACTGTTACCCACAATGTTCCACTCAAGGAAGATTTGGAAGGCAGATAGATGTGAGAGATGATGGTTTCCCCATGACTAATGAATTTCCAGTCACATACATGCTCACGAAGATACCAGCTCCCACAGCAAGTGGTCCAATATGGAATCAACGTTGTCTTGAATTTGAGAGACAGTTTGGTGGCAATGGCAATGCCTTAGCCCTGATCCCAGAATGAAATTCCTGAATTCAGTCATTTCATGGTAGCCTCCTAACCCCCCACCCCCTGCTTTGCCAACTATTTCAAGCTCTGCTGTATTCTGGGACTTATTACTGAAGATTCAACCTAGAACTGACTCCTTCAGGCCATGCAACAATTTTGCAAGCATCCAATTCTTGTGTCAAAGCCCTCTCTACCCTAAAGTATCTAAAGTGCTTTCTGTATTTTACAAATGAAATTGGCCTGGTCCCGGGAGGAGATGGACACTGGAACTAACCAGGACAAGGAGAGTCGGATCACAAAATTTCATTGCAACAAATGAAAAATGGAGTCTAACTTTCTAATGGACTTGGAGGTTATGAGGCCAGAGCAGCTGGCAGCCATCTCACCTTTGCCAGATAGCTTGTCTGAGAAAAAAAAAAAAAAAACAGCCCAAGAAGAGCCAGGCCAAAAGATGAGAGAGGGCAGAGCCTGACACCATTTGAGTAGCTAGATCAAGCAACATCCTTGCCAAACCTATCCCTGGATTTTCCAGTTACAGGAACCAATGACTTCCCCCTTCCATCTAAAGCAGTTGCAGTTGGTTATTCCATCATTTAAACAGAATATCACTTTTGAGGCCTAATGGTGACAACAGAGAGAAACCACACAGCAGCAGTGGTCAGATGATTACAGACCACATATTCTCAACTGGGAATTGAGAATCTCCTGGGTGCACTTCATAGTTTATAGGTAAGCAGGTCTGGGCTGGGCCTCCTGGATCATATGGGGGACACATGTACAATTGGAAAACTCCCTCAGGAAAGGATTTCTCACAAGTACCCTTGGAGTGGCTGCTGTGGGACAATCCACAGGAAGGGGAAGGAAGCAATGGGCATTCCTTGGTGACACTTGGATGTGTTGAATCACACATTCATCTTGAATCCCAGTTTCAGGCACTAATATTGTATTTTACTCAATTTTTATTTTATACTTTTAGGGTTAAAAAAAAAACCTTTGCATTAATTTACTCAGTATTGTAACCACCAGATGAGAACCCTATCAAGTGAAATATTTCAGCCCAGCTTGTGTAAGCCGAAGCAGCTGGGCCATTTTTTTAAAAAATTGTAATAAATAAGTGAATACATAATCAATCCCTTGAGTGCCAGCTCTCTGCTCTGTGTGCTCTGGGAGCTGTGCTTTTTTATCTTCTCTGCCCCAAAAAGAAAAGCAGTGTAGGGAAAAATGTTAACATACTGTTCTCTGTGACGTGAACCAACAGAAAAAAGCTAAATGGTTAAAGCTCATTCCAGAAGGCATATCTACCAAGGGTTTTTATGGGTACAGATTTAGAATAATCCTTCCTTTTCTGGAATAAATATTAACTGTTTAACACCCAAAGCCACCGAGAAGAGAAGGCAAACATTTTGATGCTGGTTTCTGCAAGGCCAATAAGACAGCATTATGAAGTGGAATGAATAACCACAGAAATAAATATTGATCAAGCATTTCTGAAGCACTTGGACAGGGCTTGGGTGGTCAAAGATGAAGCAGACATGCTTCATGGGTTCAAGAAATTTATAGTCGGCAGAAAAGCAGGCTTGGTGAAAGAGCACGCTTATTTGACAGAGGATTTTATCTTAGGAATCAAACAAAAATTATTCAAAGGCAAAGCTGAAGGATAAGTTGGTTGATCAAACCAGCTGACTCCCAAGTATGACTCATAGAATAGCTCTGAAGTCAGCTCCCAAAGACGATTTCTGAAAATATTGCAAGCATCTTGGAACTCATGTGTAACCAACCTCCTGAGATACCACTTTGAAGGGGCAAATTCATTTGATATACTGTGTAAGTTCCAGTTTGCTTGCTTTCATTTCTGTTTTTGGAACCATACATGAACAACAACAACAACAAAAAAAATCACATGATTAAATGCTTGGTTGATGGAATTTTCCTCTAAACTGAATTTCTCTAAGCCTTTCTGGGATGGAGACAGTCATTAGGGCACATAAAAATGAGCATTAAATTATACTGGCTCATCGCCTCTGCATTGGCATTGACTTCGAGCTCCCTTCCCCCCGTGTATTACCAGGGTCTCCTCTGTGTAAAAGAATACTCTCCTCTTCCAAGATTTTCTGCCTGGACCCCTCATTGCTGGTCACTGCCCACAAAACCAGTTGGGGCCATTTTGGCCAGGATCTCTGAGTATATGGACTTCCCCTTGGGACCCTATTTATTCTGCAAACATGGGGCAGGGACCTTCACCCCAACCCTGTATTGTATTTCATCCTCTGGACTTGGGTCTCCAAAGTCTCTGTTGAAAGAAGCTCACTGACCTGAACGCAGATTCTTTGTAACTCAACCTTGTCATCCCCAGCTGGGGAATGGACACCACAATGTCCAACTCCATCTTTCCTCCCACCAGGCTCTCAGTTGAAGTCCCCACAGCCTCCTGTGTGCATACAGTCCTGCTAGGAAAGAACCCCCTGTTAGATCCAGCAGGACCCCAGCTACTTAAATAAAGATCAGGCCAGGGCCATAAGAAGTTGTAGCCTCCTGTCATGCTCTTGGTTTCTCAGAAAGCTAACCTTGGGCCAAAACTTACAGAATGGGATCTGGGAAGGAGGCTGCAGCTCTCTGTGATCAGAATAGTGTCTGTAAGTGACCATACAGTGGAGACACACTTCACAGGCTCCGGGGGTGGGGTGGTCAGCAACTCTGGAGGCCAATAGAAGATAACATAGCTACTCCTCACCAGGGTTTCTTTCAGGGAATCAGATTGTAGGGGGTGTTCACATTCTACTTTGTGAAACCTGTAATGACTTAATTCTTTAATAAAAAAGATGTTTCCTCTAAAAAAAAAAAAAGTCTCTTCTTCAAAGATTGTGGGGAGAATGAACCAAGGCTTCAGATATGAGGGGCCAGGCTCCCTCCAACTTCCTCACCACCCAGCCCCCTTCTTCTTGCAACCGTAAATTTTATTTGAATATTTGAGGGAAAGGATATATTTATATTAAAACAAGCATGAATAGATTATGGAGTCAGATGCAAAATTCACATGAATTTTTAAGACATAACAGGAGACTTGAAAGAAATTTCATATCTGCTGCTTCAGGGCAGGCGTTCGCTCTGGTTAGGGATACTTCAGCAAAAAGTTTGAGAAGTTCTGATGTGGGTCCCAGGGGGCCTCCAGGAGCTTCCTCACTGGGTACTGATAGTGTGAGGAGCTACCGGAAGGCAGCTGGGGGGTGGGTGGGAGAAGGAAAAATGGCAGTTCTTGAGGTCAGCCTCTGTATAATCATTGTCCAAGTTGCCTCTTGGTCCTGACACCCTGTGAGTTGAGGAGTCCCCAGGTGTCTTCTTGAGGTCCACACCACCAGTCAGCATGGGACAGGCCCAGAGAAGAGAAGCGCTCGACATCACATGGCCTGAATTCAAGGCTGCCCTACTGATCCTGCTACCCGCTGCACCTTCTAACTGACAATCCCCATGCTTCCCACCTTCTGACCCAGCCTATCTCCAGGAGGGCAGGCCCAGAGTCCCTGAGCCAGGCCACCTAGAGGAGGCCATGAGGCTTCATTTCCCTGGACTGGGTCCAGGAACCTATCACTGTGCTCTCTTGACCCCAGGCTGCTCTGGGTCTGGTCAGTCACCCCCGTTAATGATCCCTTCCCTGATAGACTGGTCTCAACCATTCCACTTCTACGTCCAGGATAAAGTGATTCTGTGGTTCTTCCAGACACAGGGAAATGAGTTCCAGGTGGTTGTGGCCCACTTTGAGGACAAGGGCTGCTCTCTTGCCTGTTGTGGAGATGAGGCTGAGGTAGCCCTGAGAAGGAATGCCTGGCAGCCTTTGCAGAGGTGAAGGTATGGTTCCCGACTCCTACAGGCTGCAGTGCCCTTCAGGAACTTGAGCTGTTCTAAATATCTGTGTCCTTCCTGGGGAGGGAACCAGAGGTTCCCCCATCCTCGGGGGTCTTCATGTGGTTCTCAACCCCTGGACATCAGAGTCAGTGGCTTCTCCCACCAGGCCTCTCCCTGAAGCCTGGGGGACAGGGGGTGCTGACTTAGGGACTTTAAAGACTTCCACTTATCACAGAGGACAAAGGAAGAGGCCAAGGACAGCCTCTCCCCTGGAGTGGACTGCTGGTGAACAGGAAATGGCTCCAGCCTTTCTTCCTCCCAGCTTTGCTTTCTGTTTCAAGTCTATATCTTTGAGTCACATAAACATTTTAGAGCAAACAGTAAGAAACCAGTCGGGTATGAGGGGAATGTTCTGAATTCTAATAAGCCATTCTCTCTCTGGAAGGCAACAGCATTGCTTCCAGGTTCCAAATTGGACTTTGCTTTTATCTGCATTTGTTCTTTTCGTGTTCTGGCCCCTCCAGCGGGAGTTTGGTAGATGCTTATGTGGCCAAATAAGGTCTTGAGGCAGATGATTGAGGCCACAGTTGTGGGAGGCCTCAGCTGTGGCTACTCCAGAGGGGTAGCATCCTATATTTACTTATTAAATAATATTACTTATAATTTGGTTATGTGCTGGGCACTGTGATAGGTGCTTGGGATGGAGAGTGGAATTGTGTGAACAAAATCTCTACCCTCTTAATTTTAAAACCTAGTGGAGAAGAAAAGCAAAACGACAAAAGTTTCCCATTCTGTTGAATATTTAAAGAAGACAGGCAAAATGCCATGGTGCATAGACACACCTGAAGAGGATGTCACTTGGCTAGAAGTGAGAGAGAGTCAAAGAATGTCTCCCCCAGCAAGTGACATTTAAGATGAGATCGAAGGGCATCAGCAACACAGAAATCAAGAGGAAGGTTGTGTTAGTCAGCTTTTTGTCTCTGGGACAAAATACTTGACAAGAATAATTTAAAGGTTTAATTTTGACTCCAGTTTTAGAGATTTCAGTCCATGGTCAGCTGGCTCCATTGCTCTGGGTCCAAGGCAAGGGGACCAACATGGCGGAGAGGTGTGGTGGAAGAAATCTGCTCAACTCATGGCAGCTGGAAATCAGAGAAAGAGAAGGACGAAGGGGTCAGGGACAAATGTACCCTTCCAAGGCATGCCCTCCGTGACTACTCTAACTAGGCCCCACCTCCTACAGTTTCCACCAAATATAATGCCATCAACTATGAATTCTTCAATAGGTTAATCCACCAATGATGTCAGAGCCCCACCCAAGAGACCTGCCTCTGAATATTGCTGCACTGGGGACCAAGACTTCAGCACACGAGGAGCCTTCGGGAGACATTCCAGAACTAAACCATAACAAAGGTGAAGATCAAAACTCCAAACTGAGGAATCAGCTTGTGTGAAAAGCAGAAGGATGGGATGTGTTTAAGGAACTTAAAATGTGCCACATCTCAGGAGAGGACTGAAGGGAGGTAGGCAGAGGTGTGGAGAACGTCAGTTGGTGGGAAGCAATTGACAGGAAAAGCAAAGTCACGATTAGATTTGCATGTTTAAAGGGTCACTCTGACTGTGGTGAGCAGAATGGAGAGACCCAGGAGGGGATAGGATGGAAAGTTAGGGGTTGGCTGCATGCAGTGGGTGTGAGAGAGCTCTCAGGATGACCTCTGCTCTTGCCCTTTCCAATGTTACATCGTAATTGCTTCCTTCGACAACAGTACCCACCAGAATCCTAAACAGAAGATCTGTGCCTTATGAGAAATCCATCCTTCCCACCTCGGTTCATTCTGTGCTAGAATTATGGCTGAATGCCCTCAGAGCAGAGATCAGCAGGATCAGGTTGGGGGATTATATTTGGCTGCTACTGTTCTTTTCTGGGTCTGAGCAGGCTAGGAGCCGTGCCCTGCCTATGTGGGGGCTGGGTGGGCAGTATCTGGCCAGGCCCTGGGTTTATCTTCAATAGGAGGCCACTCAGCCCCTCCAGGAAGTTCTGCCAGTCCCCTGGGGTGTCTATCAACCTGGTCTTAGATGCATGGCTCAGGGGATTCAGGTCAAAATTGTATGACCCCGGGCTTCTCCCACATGCTCTTCCACTCTTTAAACGAAAATGAAGTAAGAGTATCAGTTACTAGGAAGAGCATCCACTCTCCTGTTAGCCTCATGCAGGAAGTTGCTTAATGAGCTCTAAGATGTGACCTGCATTGACCAAATTTCCTACATTGAGTCTTTCTGTCCTCCGTTCCCAGTCCTCTCCTTGCCTACACATCTCCGTGAACTCACGTGACACCCTCCTCTCCTCAACCTTCTCTCTCCTTGTTTTTGCCCTACTCCCCCCACCCAACTCTAGGCTCAGTAAGACTTATTTTTCCTGACGCATGCCATAATGCTTATTGTTCATCTGTTTTCTGAAAATGTCTCCACTTTTAAGAGATTTTGTGGCCTTGCCTGGCTCTCCTTCCTGCTAGACTGCCAACTCTGAGGACACACCCATCTCTGGCCCTCACTCCATCTCTCCCAGATCCAATAATGTGATGATTGGATTGCATCCCTTAAAAAAACAAAAAACACTATATTGAAGTCCTAATTCCCAGTGCCTTCAAGTATGATATTAATTGGAAATAAGGTCATTGTAGGTGTCATTTCTGAAGACAAAGTCGTACTGGAGTAGAGTAGGCTCCTCCTACAGTACAGCCGGTGTCCTTGTAAAAGGCAATCATGTGAATGCAAAGAGATTCCCAAGGAGAATGCCCCGTAACGATGAAGCCAGAGGTTGGAGCTATGCAGCTGCTGGCCACGCAGTGAGGTGAATGGCTGGGAACCACCAGAAGCTAACAAGAGGCAAGGAATGATTCTTCCCTATGAATTTCAGAGGGAGCATGGCCCTGCGACATCTTGAGTTGGGACTTCTGGCCTTTACAACTGTGAGACAGTTTCTGCTATTTTAAGCCATCCACTTTGTGATGGTTGTTATGGCAACCCTAGGAAACCAGTACAAAAGCCATTAAGAATGTCCCAGGACTTTCCTTCTGAGAGCCTCTCCAACCACTGCCGCAAGTTTTACCAAGCTTCCGGATCCTACCTGACTATCTCCTTCAACCTGAGAAGGGTGATGTTTCTGTAAGTGTGAGAGCTCTCTATTTAACTGAGTTTAACTGTGACTCACAAAGTTCAAGTAATTTGCTGACCTTTACGCTCTGTCATCTCTCCCCTGCTCCAGGTGCCTTTCCCCATAGCTCTCAATAGCCTCCCCACATGCTGAATAAACTATTATTGCTAATGTGTGTTCAGTATTGCCCATATTCCCCTCTTAGAATGTGAGCTCCATTGGAAGAGGAATCTGTTCTGCTCACTGGCATGTAATAGACAGTCAATAAAGAGGTGATCAGGCTGGAATTCAGTGATTAAGTGCTAGACAATCAAAAGTTAATTTTTCATTGGTCTGAGGAATCCAAATGAGACACACAGTGAAGGCAGGGCCTATCTTGGTTCTTGTCCATCTATAAGCTTAAATTCTCTTCTGCTTGAGGGCCCCACAACCTTGATTCTCACTGTGATCTCATCTGTAGTGATGAGTCCAGCCAGGTGCTTGCTATCTAGTACTCCAGCAAAGGGTCTCCAAAGACAATATTGGCTGGCACAACCAGGGGATCTAATTGTTCCAGACTGGGACAGTAAAACTGACCAGAGCTCTAGAGGGGCATGTTTAGAGGACCAAAGGGTACTTTTTCCTCTGAGCTATGTGCTGCCCATACAGTGAAGCTCTCTGATTGCAAGCTACAGCTACAACGTGTTCATAGAAACACATGAACAACTCTAAGGCAGAAATAAGCACCACAGAATTGGGCAAGTTTGGAAGATGTCAAGGGACCTAGAAGTAGCCCTTGAAGAAAGAGAAGATGTGAGAGGACATTTCATCAGGACGTAGTGAGAGCAAAATTGTGAACAAAGACTTGGGTATCAAAATACATTTAGAAGACAGTCCCTGGCCATGCACAAGTGGAGAGTGCACTGACCTGCTGATGATTCCAGGACAGAAAATGCCAAGGCAGATGGTACTTGGACCCTCTCACCTGGGAACATACGTGTCCTGGCGCCAGACACAGAAGGACTCGGTTCTGAGCTAAAGAGGGATACCTCAGTCTTTTTTCTACTTGGATAAATAACATCCTAATAGTTTGGTTATGGGCACTTTAAATAAAATATAGTGACAGAGGTAATATAGCATCAGTCAAGTTGTCATTAAAAATACTGGAAGGTGGTTGTTGGCAGCGTTGGACCAGAAATATGACTCCCCTGAGGAGGTGCCATCATCTGCGGGCTGGCAGGGGGTCCTTCTCTGGCTGGTTTTTCCTTGTTTCCTCTCTGGCACCAGCAGGGTGGTAGGCTCTTTAGGTGGACCAGAGGGACCCTACTGAGAGTTTGAGTGAGCACATCCCACCCTCCTGAGAGGCCTTTTGGAAATGGACAGTGAAATGTTCATGAAGAGAACGTGGTGGGAAAGAGAATCAGCACTGGGGGAATTCTCTGCAATGGTGCTGACATGGAATTGATTTCTGAGAAGAGGTGAGCATTAGCCACCAAAGATAATATGATGGAATAGTGGATACAAGTCTCAAAGACCACTAAACCACCCATGTCCATGGTGGGCAATTGTTTTTCATTATAATGACAATTACAGGAAAATTGAAAACACACTGTAGAAGTTATTAATTGATGTTTTTGGTGTCACTCCAAGGCATAAATTTCTTCTCCTTATTATTATCAAGATCTTATCAAATGAAGTACCTTCATTTTTCTAGATTTAACCCATTCATCTTTCTTTTCAATGAAACTTGTTTAGCTGCTGTGCCTCTGTGGGTCCATCCTTCCTTTTCTGCAAGACAAGATCCATGTAGACAGTCAATTATTCATTTTTTCCTCTGAGCTATGTGCTGCCCATACAGTGAAGCTCTCTGATTGCAAGCTACAGCTTACAACGTGTTCATAGAAACACATGAACAACTCTAAGGCAGAAATATGCACCACAGAATTGGGCAATTATTCATTAGGTGTCCAACTGCTGCCTCTTTTTCCACTTCCTGAAACCTAGGGCCTCGTGTGGGAGGAAGTTGGCCTCATGTATGTACTTCCTTTGTCATCTATATTTTTTATGACTCTCTGAAAATAGAAAGAGCTGTGGTTTTTTTTTAAAAACAGGGAGCGGGGTGAACTGGAAGGGCTTTGTGCTAACTCCTGGGTGAAAGATGCTTGTAGACTACTTAGCACAGTAGCTGTCCCAGAGCACCTGTCAATCAATACCTGTTACCTTTCTGAGATGACCAAAAAATAGTGAAGGAGTGGGTGAACACAGCTGAGACAGGGCACACACAGATGCCCATTCACATAACTCAACTACAATTGCAAGAAGAACAGAGGAAGAATATCAAACAGCAATGGAGATGCCCTCAGGACTTCTGCTCATCAGTACATACATGATCTTTTGGCCAAGTTGGAGGGAATTATATCAGATAGGGCTCTGCTCCATCCCCATGGTTTAGACCCCCTCCAGCCTTTCAATTTTACCAACCCACAAAACAAGTATGATTCTCAGGTTGAAATACATATATTTACAACATGTCTCTTAGACACAAGTCATCTGCACATCTATTACTTGGCCAAAGAAAGTGATTTTTTCCTTACTTAGGCAGAAAAGTGAACACTGGGTTAAGCGTTTTGGAAGATGGCTTATATCTAATGTAGCACATAAGCACTACCCCATGAGCCATTTTCAATGCCCAATCTCAAAAAGATTTTAAGAGAAAAAAAAAATCCTTGATGGCATCCAGGTTTCATCTTATGAGCAACCTCCCACGTCAAACCAAACAGCCCCATGTCAAAAGAGGACACTCTCATTAGCTCTTCTTTTCTTATGCTGCTGCCCACCATCTCTGCCTCTCTCAGCCACATTCCCTGTGTCCTTGTGAACAGTGATTCTCCTCCATTTTATATTCAACCTGAAGTCCCTGGGTGGAGGAGGAGGGGGTTTCCAGCAGAACCCACTGGTAAAAAGAAACTCATTCTCTCTTGGCTCCTTGTTCCCAAGAACAATCCCACAAGAAGGCTGCTCTGTGTTTGCCCCTTTGCACTCCGAATAGGCTGAAAAATTCCAGACAAGACAAGTTAGCCCCAGAAGGCAGGCCAGGGGCCTATGGCAGTGAAGCTGGCAGGGTCACTATGGCTCAGCGGACCAACTGCCTCTTCTTTCCTCTTCAGTAGGCTTCAGCTGAAGCCACGGCAACTGGCTACCCAGCCCAGCTTCCACCTTCCCATGGTGCTGCCGTCTGTCTGGGGTTCAAGTACAGCTGAGGGTGATAGACTTTTCAAGTGGGTAAATGTCTGTGAACAATTTGGAGAGGGAATCCACTTCCAGAGTCTTAACTTCTAAAGTCCTGATGTCTAAAATCGTCTCATAAAAGTTCCCATGCCCCCCTCACCCATTGTAATCTCACCACAGAGCCTTGCTCTGGGGTATAAAAATCTCCTCCAGTCAAAAGAAAGGAGATGGATATGAAGGTTTCTGGGGGCTCCTTTAATGATTCATCAAGGCATCTTTCCCCCTCAGGGCTTCCCATCTTTCCCTGGCTCAGGCATAGTTCTGTCAAGGGTGAAAAGCGTGGCCCACATTGAGATGCTCTAAATTTAGAACAACTAAGGCAGTATAGGTTAGTGATGATAGACTTTTTTTACATGATTTATTTCAGAGTCAGACTACATTATTCAGTAATTAAAACTTATTTTATCAAACCAGCTCATGAAATATTTATTCCAATTATAGCTAGTCCTCATCTTATTTCATCTTACGAAATGTTTAATCTTTTATAACTCCTAAAAAAACAAACTTTTATTCTAAGGATGAAGCATTTAGATGTCAACCTTAATTTGTGCAATGGGGTATATGGCTGTTAAAAATTGTTTTAGGAAGTACTCGAGTAAAATTGTTTGTAGTCCATGGCCCAAAGCAGCTCCTGTTCCCACTGTTGGATCTCATTTAGATAGGTTCCTCCCCTCTCCTACAGCTGTGCTATCCAATGCATAGACCCTAGTCACAGGTGGCTAGCAGTCATACTGGCCACATTTTAAGTGCCAAATAGCCACATGGAGGTGACTATTATATTGGACAATGCACATAAAGAATATTTCCATCACCACAGAAAATTTTATTGAACAGTGCTGGTCTGGAGCATCCTGGGAAATGACATAGCATTTGAGGGGCAGGCACAGCTCCAGGAAAAGATGTGATCTGGTTAAAAAAATGTAATCGTTCTATCTTTTTAAAAATGTAATTCGAGCACATGATGCAAAGTTCAAAAAACACAAAATAGTTGATAAGGTAAAGTAAGCCTCTTTCCGTCCTTATCTCCAATGACCCAGTTTCTCCTCCCACCAGTTTCTTGAGATTCCCTCCAAAGATATTCTGCAAGTAGGAATGTGGGCATCTAGGTGACATTTGTCTGGCACTTTTGCTATGGACGGGGCAAGTTTGTGTCTCTTTCTTCTGAATCTGGGTGGATTATTACTGTTTTGAGCATTACAATGTGGAAGAATTCTCATGTGATTCCCAGGTAAAGTCCTAGGGCTTCCCACTTGTTTGCTGAAACACTTACTCTTGCAAGAGCCATGAGCTGCCATGCGAGAAGTCTGACTACCCTGTCACTACCAAGCCAGAGAGACCACACATCAGCACTGGGTCAGCTGAGTCATTCTTTAACCAGAACAACGAAAGTGCCAGACTTGAGAATGAGAAGTCATCTTGACTGGTTACCCGTGACTCATGAGCGGAGTTTTACAGTTTGATTGGAAAGTTTTGAAAAACTTAGTAATAGATAGAAAACTGGGTAATGAGAAATATGAGGTAATGAGTAACCCCATGATAACCAAAATTGACTCATGAAAGCAGCCTATATGGGTCAGCTGTGAGAGCTTACGACTGTAGTAATGCTAACACAGAACACTGACTTAGCCAAAACTGGTGATAGAACTACATTAGCAGGATGGAAGGAGGGGAAATGTGCATGGGGAAGGTACATAGAGGCAATAGAAAGCTTCTAATATTGAAGAAGCTAAAAATAGCTGTATTATTTAGAAGTACAGATATAAGTTATAGAAGAAGCAGATGGGAAATACGGAAGCATGTGTGTGAGCCAGCAGGACCGATTCAATAGAGAGGGAGATACAGATGGGGGATAAGTGAATGAATGGGGGGCAGTCACTCAGAGCACCAGGAAAGATTCTGGCAAGTCATGCAATGCCATGTTGCGATGCAGTCAGAAGGCCCTCCCCAGATGCTAGGCTATGTCCTAGACTTCCATCCTCCAGAACCATGAACCAAATAACTCCTATTTTTTTAAAATAAATTACCTGAAATTTTATTACAGGGACATTATCTTCCCTGTTTACATGCCATAGGTTGGCAATTAGCTAGGAAGACAGCAAAAGAAAGAAAGAGTGGAACTATATTATCAAAACCCTCCTTAACGCTCATTAAAAACCATGAGCATCAGATAAGCACTTCTCCGTGTTAAGAGGTGATAAAAAGAGTTCTTTGATCAAAAAAAATTAGGAGATGCTGACTTACACAAACAGAAATTAGGATTTGTGTTTTGACAAGACCTCTTAGCAGCATTAACATGTTAACCTACTTGTGACTCTTGAAGGGCCTTCCGTACACAACATTTCCCAAGCCTACTGGAAGAATTTTCTGCAAGAACTTGCATTCCATGGACAAGCCTTGGCAAAACTCACTGAACAAGGTTGGCCTCTTACTGAAGCATTTCTTAAGAGAGGGAGGCTGAGATAGTAAATAGGACCTAGGAGAGGTGAAAGGAAGTGGTTTGTCTCCAGACCCCTCATTTAGCCTTCTGCCTGCCAGGGATTCCTCGACTTTAATATCTCACCCTTACAAACCTTCCCAAGCAACACTTTCTTATTTCCTCTCTTCTTTGTTCTCCTGTGCTTTCTTCTCTCAGAGCTCTCTGGAAAGAATAATGGAATTACCCATTATTATAAATTCATTTGATGTGCTTCCCCAAAGTATATTTTATAGAGAATTTATGGATTGGAACTACTTGGCTTAAGTAAATGATTCTCTATTGGAGATTCAGGCTGGTGGGAGGGATTTTTAACAGAAGGAACTTACTGAGGGATGCCCACTACCTGTTTTGGAATTAAGGGGCAGTTGGGAAGGACCAGGAAGCTATCATTGTTCCCCCAAGACTTCAATCAGTTCTACTTTGAGACATACTTACTGTAGTTCTGTGTAATACTTTAAAAGTCGGATTCAGTTTTTAGCATTTTGGGATAAAGATCAATTTTGTCCCCTACCGCTTATTTATGTGATATTTCTGAATCAAATTTCTACTTTTTTCTTCCTCTGAACTCTACTCACTTTGACCTTGTAACTGAGCATTTCTTATCAAATGTGTAGTCAACACATTAAAGTTTTACATTTATTTTTCCATGACTTGGATAAAATATAACTGGGGGAGGTCTTTTTGTTTGCGGTTTTTCCTCCCCATAATCTATGAGCTTCTCAAGTAAAATGCCCCATCTGATACCCCTGTGTCAAGGGCCTACATATAATAGTTTTAATAGTGCTTAGCTAATTTGAATCTCACAGTTGCATTTCAGACCAAGGATTTTAGACCCTTTCTCCATTTAACTTAATGGTTGACTGTAAATCTCTCTGCATTTTGCTTTGCCATTATTTTCCAATCAAGTATGAGCATATTCATCTCACAAAATTTTTTTAAACAAGATATTTTAAGTTTTGAAGTCTTTTTTAAGGTGCTGGGATATTTAACACTTTTACTATCTCTTCCTTACAGCAACATATAACCAATCGATGCCATCCAATAGGCTTCCAGCCACTGATGACAAAAGCCCAACTCAAAAGGAAGTCTGTGATACAGAAATGCATTATCTCATGGGACAGGAGGCCCAGAACGGGACCACCATCCGTACTGATAGAGTCATTGGCTCAACAATTGGTTCAAGTTGCTGGTGAGACAGCTATTGTACCCAGATGTGCTGGTGCTCAGGAAGAAGGAGAGAAAGGACCATCTTTCTGTCTGTGTCATATGGAATTGTTCCATCAACTCCTATATTTTCCTCTGATTTAGCCAGTTAGAACCAAACACTTGGTCCCAGAGGAACAGGATTGTTATGATTGCTTGGACAAATTGGGATCAACTTCTGGACATGGGCTGGGCCAGCTTACTCTAGGACAGATGCTTCACATGGGTGAGGGGGATGCCCACAGCAGACAACCTTCTGGCAGGAAATAGAAAGCTCATGACTCTGGGCAATGAACGGAGATACCAAATGTCTTCTTTGATATAATGAGAGCAACTAAGAACAGAGCAGGGAGGAAGAGCAGGAAGAAAAGATTAACATTAATCAGAGACATGAGGTGGGAGGGAAAGGGAGAGAAAAGGGAAATTGCATGGAAATGGGGGGAGACCCTCAATGTTATACAAAAGTACATATAAGAGGTTGCGAGGGGAAGGGGAAAATAAACAAGGAGGGAAATGAATTACAGTAGATGGGGTAGAGAGAGAAGATGAGATGGGAGGGGAGGGAAGGGGAGGGAGGACAGTAGAGAATAGGAAAGGTAGCAGAATACAACAGTTGCTAATAGGGCATTATGTAAAAATGTGGATGTGTAACCGATGTGATTCTGCAATCTGTATTTGGGGTAAAAATGGGAGTTCATAATCCACTTGAATCTAATATATGTAATATGAGATGTCAAGAGCTTTGTAATATTTTGAACAACCAATAAAAAAAAATAAAGCATAAGGTACAGATGCCTCAGTGCAATGAAAGAAAGTCAAAAAAAAAAAAAAAAAAAGACGATCCACAAAGGTAAGGGCAAGGTGCAGGAAAAACACAAAAAATACCCTGGCACCCACCAAGGGCTGGTAACAAGGAGGCATGCTAGGTTTCTATTCTCGCGACTAAAAGGCTCAGGGGTCACTCCAGTTGAACTGGGTAACTGGGCTGCACAAAATAACCACACAAGAGACACAAATACCTTTTTCATTGGGGTCGCTGTGACGGCTCCACTGACCTTAAGGGTCTGCAGGAAGAGAGAGACAGAGAGAGAGAGAGAGAGAGCGCGCACACACACACACACACACACACACACACACACACACGCTGACCCCTTTTATTGAGGAGAAGCTATTCAAAGGAGGCAAGGGGCCAGGTTTCAGGGGGCTGAGTCTATCTTCATGATGTCCACTGTCAGCAGGTTGACTGTCACCTGGGTAGGCCACACCCAAGGGCACAGTAAGAGAAGGGGACACACACAAGTCACTTCCATGGAAGATTCTATCCTAAACAGGGCAAGGGGTTATATTACATAGGAACAGGTGAGCATAGCTTCACCCATGGGACTTTAAGGAAGCAAGCCTGGGCAGGAAGACCCAAGTCACTTGAACCCTAGAACCCTAGAAGATCCGGGCAATCTAGCAGCATGGGGAGTTAAGTCAGTCACATGAGAGGCATGCTCTCCACCTGTATTAGTTTCCTGTGGCTGCTGTAACAAATCAACATAAATTAGGTAACTGTAAAAAATTCAGATTTATTCTTTTACAGTTATGGTGACCAGAAATCTGGAACTCCTCCTCGAGCCCCTAAAAGAGAATCTGTTCTTTGCCTTTTCCAGCTTCTGGAAAAAGAGGATATTGGCTTTCCTTGACCTATGGCTGCGTCGCCAGGATGTCTACCTCTATACTTACATTTTCTCCTCTTTAGTAGGTAAAACCTTCCTCTGCCCCTCTTATAAGGACACTTGTCATTGGGTTTAGGGCCCACCCAGATATTCCAGTATAATCTTCTCATCTTGAATTGCTCAATTACTACCTCAGAGACGCATTTTATAAATACAGTCACGTGCACAGGTTCCCAGATTAGGATGTCTTGTGGGGGTGGGGGTGGCACCATTCAGCCCACTCTACCACCCCAAGGCTGGCAGGAGTAGGGGAAGGAACCAAAACCACAGAGAGCTTTGTGCAGAGGGCCATCTGATGGGGCATGGCCTTCAGAAGGAGGCTCAGCAGGCCCACTGTGAGGGAGGCAGAGGGATCGATACCGCAGCCTTATGCTCCTGTCTCCCTTTGATCTCCTGCTGCTGTTCCCTATTAGCCAAACCCAACCAGAGCTTTTTGATGCAGTCCATAAAGGTCAGCCTCTCTCCAGGGCCACAAAGTGATGAAGAGAGAAATGGAGAAGGTCTACAGGGGCAAATGGAAGATCCAGAGCACAACGCTGAAGCAAAACCGAGGCTCTGGCAGGAATGAGGAAGGGGAAAGGATGCTGATAGGTAAGTAACAGCCACCGAGCCTGCTCACATCTGCCCACTGTTCCCTGACGCTTTAACAGAACTACCAGTTTAAGTTGAGCAACCAGCTTAAATGGACCTAGTGCTACAAGTTAAATAAGCTATTTGAGCTCTCTGTTTACAAAAGCAAGGCATGTTGGTTACAGAAAATTAGCAACATAAGTGAAAACACAAAGAAAATAAAGGTTACTACTATACAAAGACAACCCAGTGTCCATGTGTCCTTCCAACATACCACACCTCCAGCATGGATGTGTATGTTTAACAAGATAAATGGGCTCTGTATCCATTGCTCAGAATACTAGCATTTTTCTATCTACAAACATATCATGAAATTTTCCCATGTGTTTTTACACATTCTTAAAGAATAGTATATTTTTAAAGGCTGCGTAGTATTCTATTATGTGGCTGTACCATGCTTTCTGAGGTTTCAGGTTTGAAATCCCTAGGCTCCAATGTCAACTGATCCATGGAAAAATCATCCTGTCAGACCTCACAGGCCTTGTTGGATGCCTGGCTTGGTAGCTTGGAATTCAGGCCAGTTCAATAGGATTGGCTTCTTCTCCAAGGAACTGGATGGATAACTGGGCAAGGGCTGGGCTAACTGGTCAGCTTTGAGCTTCATTGTCTCCATGTCTGGATTCTACCCCTGCCTTCCACTGAAGTACTTACTCCCTGCCCCCACCAGAGATTTAGGTGAACTGCCTCCTGATTTATAAATAACCTCATCTGTGGGGGTGGAGCACCCTAGAAATGGATTTTGTAACAATGAACTTGGGGCCTCCCTATTTCTCTTCACATCTCCATCTACCATGACTACCTTCTCTCTCCCCACCTTGCTAGCAATGGCTTGCAGAATGTCCCAAATATGCTTTCTATGTTAAGATGTTCTCAGCCAGGTACAGTGGTGCACACCTATACTCCCAGTGACTCAGGAGGCTGAGACAGGAGGATTGAGAGTTCAAAGCCAGCCTCAGTAAAAAGTAAGGCTCTAAGCAACTCAGTGAGACCCTGTCTCTAAATAAAATAAAAAGAAAATAGGGCTGGGGATGTGGCTCAGTGGTTGAGTGCCCCTGAGTTCAATCCCTGGTACCTCTCCTCCCCGCAAAAATGTTCTGGCTTAATGTCACCCCCTCCCTGGGCTTTTGCAACTGTCAGAAACACTTTCATAATATCTTGGGAAAATAAGTTTCAGAAATTTAGGGGGAGGATGAGAAAGCTATGTCCCTCTGCTTGGGTAAAGTCCTAGACTCCCTATACGGACTCTGTTCCAAAGATCATTCCTTGAATTCAGGAGCAGGTCTCACACCTAGCCAGGAGGCCTGGGAGGACCAGCGAGTGGTAACTTGCCCCAAGAAAGCCCAACCTCCCTCTCTTGTCCTTTGTGAAGATGCCCCAGGCCACCGTGTAACCCAGACAAGGGACCAGCAGCACTCACTCTGTTCCCAAAGGTGTCCACAGCCACCTAGCAAAGGGCTCAGGTTTCAGAGTCTTGCCAAAATATTCCAACAAGCTCAGGACTCTGCACAGCTGGGAGTCATTAACCAGGAATCAAAGGGCAGCATCAAGGAGAAGCAGGGCCTCCGGCTTGCCCAGAACCCTCACTCTTGGCCTCCACAAGTGGAGGAATCAGCCTCAAGGCAGAGCTGGGGGGCCCATCTGGACCCTGATACCTGCTCTGACAGTGCCGGGCAGGGGAAGGCATCCCAGCCTCCAGGCATCTTCTCCAGGATGGGGTGGCTGAGGAGACCTTGAAGGGACAAAGCCGCTGGCCCTGACCCTTTCCTTTAATCCCTTGGGCACTTGTCCTACTGGAGTCAAGGCCAAGGCCTTGACTTAGACACCTCACTGGGCCTCTGAAGAGGTCGAGAGAAAGCGGACCCTAATGGAATTGGTGCTGGTCAGGAGGTTCCAGTCATGGCTGACCCTTTAGGATACCAGCTGCACTGCTTGCAGCCTGCTTTCCAGGGCTTTCGTGTGGGCCTGTAAAGAATTCAGCAGACATTATAAGTCTTTGGTTAGGTCCATTTGTGTTCTCAAGAAAATATATACACAATGGAATATTGCTCAGCAATAAAAGGAATAAAATTATGGCACTTGCAGGTCAATGGATGGAGTTAGAGAATATCATGGTAAGCAAAGTAAGCCGATTCCAAAATATCCAAAGGCCAAATGCTTTCTCTGATAAGTGGATGCTGATCCATAATGGGGGGACATGGGATGAGTGGAGGAACTTTGGATGGGGAAAAGGGGAGGGGGGAGGGGGCAAGAGGGTAGGAAAGATGGTGGAACGAGACAGACATCATTACCCTAGGTACCTGTATCATTGCATGAATGCTGTGACCCTACTTTGGGTACAACCCGAGAAGTCAAAAATTTTGCTCCATTCATGTACAATAAATCAAAGAGCATCCTGCTATCATGTGTAACTGCTTAGAATCAATAAAAAGAAAACTAGACAATCAGTTAACTCAGCTAAGGTTTTCTACTGTCTGAAAGTCCCAACCTGTCTCAGGGATAAAGAAGTCCTCAGTCAGGGGCCTTCCTTCTACTGCCTACCCTTCCCAGAATCCCCCTCCTCAGGTCTGCCCTATCCCAACAGTTCCCCAGCAAACCCTCTCAGTAGCCTGCCCGCTCCCTGGCTTGAGGTTAGTTAGAACCTTTCTTTTCTCAGAGCCTGGCCCGAGCAGAGATGCGAATAGCCTCTTTTCTCCCTGTCAGGGTTGCTGGAAGCCACATAAGCTCAGAAGAACTGTCTGCAGCTGAAATCAGCCCCTCCTCTTGGCAGCTCAGGAGGGAGACCCTGGGAGGGCCAAGAATGTGCTGTTACAGACCAGACTTCCTGCCTCAGGTGCCCTCTGACCTTCAGTAATTACAGCTTCGGAAGTGGTTGGCTCCCCATCTAGAAATTGGAGATAATGAGCCCCAACTTCTTGGGGCTATTGAGGGTTTAATTGATTCATGGTGGCTGAGTGGGGGGCCATCCAGGCCTGGAATTCAGGGAAGACGGCCTCTGTCAACAAGGTAAGAAGGCAGCGTGGCCTGCCTGAACTGGCCCCCAGAGAACAGCCCTGGCGTCTGGAGCTTGCTGGCTCCCTGCCCCAAGTTCCTCTCTTCCTCTAAATTCTTCAAAGTCTTCTGATGCTGTGCTTCTAGGACCCTCTAGGTAAGGCTCCATTTTCAGATTCTTTCGTATTGCCGCTTTTCTCACATGAGATGCCCACCCCATATTTCCTTGTCTAGTTCATTCAAATCATTTCCTGCATAAGTCCCACTTTGCCTGCAGTGCTTGCTGTTTACACAGGCCCAAATGGTCTCTCTCTGGGAAGTCCTATAGAATAGCCCTTCTCAAACTCCAATGGGAGTCCAATCTATTGAAATGCAGATCCCGATTCAGAAATTCTGGTCTGGAGCCTGAGACCCTGTATCTGTTATCAAGCTCCCAGATTGTGCTAATGCTGCTAATCTGAGTAGCACACTTTGGGGGCCAGGCCATGGGGCTTAAGCCTCCTAAAAAGGTACAGGCTTTTCTCCCCTCAAATGAAATCATGTTTTATTAGTTCAAGTGCATAGTTCAAACCTTTACTTATAAGTCAATTCATTAGACTGATAAGTATGAAAGTGTGAAATTGAGTGTTGTAGATGACTGTGGTCTTATGTCAGCTTGTTTCCAAATTTATTTCTGTATTTTACTGAGAAAACCTTGATGCATACAGACAATTAATTGGGAGTGATTAGTTTTTTTCAAGTAGTGATTCACCTGGAAATTTTCAGGTGTTCTTCACAGTGAGTGATCTTGTAAGAAAAAACCACTGTGCCAGGAAGAGTCCGTCCAAGGTCTCCACAAATTTATTTAATTTGGTAGCACAAAACAGGTTAATGTTTTGGTGAGCACAAAGTGTTAAAGTATGTAACAACTGTCAATGTATCGGCTGTTTTGCTACTATTCTTAAAGCGCAATTTTTAAAAATAAAATTCACACCAAGTCGTTGTATTACCACGGAGCAGCTTTCTCAGCCTCAATACAGTGACGACATTAGGCTGGATAACTTGCAAGGGTTTTGTCCTATACATTTTAGATCTTTTGCAGCTTCCCTGTCTCTAGATGCCAGCAATGTACACGCTTTATTCTCCTTGGCATGGTTGTGAGGGGGGTGTGAGAACCAAAAAAAATGTCTCTAGACATTACCAATGTCCCTTAGGGGGCAAAATCATTCCACATTTTCAGAATCATTACTCCCCACACACCAGGATCTGGGGTTTCCATGAAACCTTCCTTTAGCACTTGGCCAGCAACCTCTGAGGTTGTTCCATAGCCCACCGTAGGGACTCTTACTAGATTGCAAACTCCAGCGTGCAAAGCCATGTGGACAAGTTCATTGTGAACAGCGACTTGCTCGATGTGCTGCCCAGCAAATGTTCATTGATTGATCCATACACTAGCATCAGCCCTGGCTGCCTGATGTGGATAATTTGAGAGAAATCTGAGATAAGGAACACAACCTGTCTGGAAAGCATAAACATATCAGAAATATAAGGTGATAGTAAAACTGCCAAAGGGCATTTGTTCATCCACATTTCTTAGCCTGATTTCTCCCAGCCAGAAATAGAACAAGGAAAACTTCTTTCATCTTTGCAGAAATTTTCTTTATTCCCTAGTTCCCTGGGTTGGGGATATGGCTCAGTGGTAGAGTTCTTGCCTAGCATGAATGAGGCCCTGCGTTCAATCCCCAGCACTGCAAAAAACAAACAAACAAACAAAAATGAAGAAGAAGAAAGAAATTTTTTATTTATTCCCATAGAGTGGCATCAGTTCTACTGTGTATTAATGGTGAGGCTTTTGGCACTTAATCACTTTAAATCTCTATTTACTCATCTATAAACTAGAAATAATAATATTCATTTCATGAAACTGTTTTGAGGATCAAATGAGGTAATATAGGTAAAGTACTTATCCACCCAATGAAGTCACAAAGGAAACATTTAGTAAATATTAGTTGTTCTGCTTTTGAGGCATCTTTAAATATTCCCATTCTAAAGAAGAGAGGCTGGCCAAGATAATGCAAAACAGCATTAAAGCATGTACATTGCTGGCATCTAAATGTCTCTTCTGGTTAACTTGGGAAGGAGCCTTCTGCTAACTCCATTCCTCACACTCACATACACACTTTTTCCTCTACACTCAGCCCTCACCTGCATCCTGCATCCAAAAAGAAGAAGTTATTTTCCCCACCTGCATCACCTGCATCTCTTGGATCACCATCATCCACTCTACCCAAATCACAAACCAGAGAGCTGTCGCTTCTCCTATTGATAAGTCCTCCAACATCTAGTGATGTTGCTTCTAAAAGATGAATCACCTCCATAACTTGATTCCTTCGACTTTAGCTCAGTCCTTTGCCTGGCCTACTTGAACTATTACAGTAAGTCCCTAGTATTTCTCTCACTGTGTAATCATGATGTCCCCAAAACCATTCTCCACTGTGTTCAGAAGAGGCAGATTCAGTGATTTCTTACACTTAGATCAAGTTCAAGCATCAAGGCAAGACACACATGTGTTGACAGAGACCTAGCTCTGTGCTCAGGTGATGCCCGATGGCTGGTGCACTCTGTACTAACCATGCTGCTCCTCATATGTGGATGTTTAGAGATATTCTTCCCCTAGGTAGTATGTTTATCTCTTCCCTGTTTGTCTACCCAGAAACTCCTCTTTATCCCTTGGTGGCACCCCCACCAAAGCATGCCAGTAATCAATGGCATGGAATATAATTGAATGACAGCATTCCTTGTCCATTTCCCCAGCATTCCGGGAATATTGATGTACTGAGAAAATCATCTCTGCAGTCAATGGAAAGGTCTGCATAGCATATAACAACACACAGGACACACATAACCACAAACGTTGTGAGTGTGGACTGACTACCTCGCCAGGCACGTCTAGCCAGCTGGTGACAGTGCATTCTTTTCCGGGGTTGACATGTGAACCTTTGGGGTGTGTTTCCTCCACAGGGGCCAGTCTTTCTCAGAAACCCTGCAGATGTTCTCACTTTGGTTCCTGTGTGGCCCTGGGGAATGTATCACTTGAGAATATAGAATTCATTTCTTTGGCCCTTGGCACACAGAGGCTCAGAGGCATGTGAGTGATGGCCCCATTCACTTGGGATTCACCTTCCATTTCTCTCCTTCCCTTCACCCTTCCACCCCCAGATTTTTCTTCTTCTCTTCCCTCTCTCTCTTTCTCTCTCTCTTCTCTCTTCTCTCTCCTCTCCTCTCCTCTTCTCTCTCTCTCTCTCTCTCTCTCTCTCTCTCTCTCTCTTTATAACTGCTGGGTAAAATGAAAAGATTCTCATCACTGGAGGGCAGAAACCCATGTTCTAAAATGGCCCACAAGCTAAGGTTTACTGAGCACTTCACACACACCAGGAACTGTGCCAGGCGCTTCCTGGGGCTTATCTTACTTAGTCCTCACAGTGAGCCTGCAGGGCAGGAGCTTCTGCGTCTTCACTTCTATAGAGAGGAAACTATGACACGGAGAGGTCAAGTCACTTACTCAAAACCCCACAGCCAGCAAGGAGCAGAGGCAGAAGTTGACCTCCCTCGTGTGACTCCAGGGCCCACACTGCCATATTCCATTCCCACTGGGGAGTCCTTCAACAGTTTCATGGGTTGCATTTCACTCTTCAGCTCACGTATCCACTCTTTGGGGTTTCCTGATTACCTCTCCTTCAAAAGGGAGAAAATGATTTTAGACAATAGAGGGAGTAAGGAAGGAAAAGAATTGTTTCTTCCAGTATAGAATGCTGTTTCTATACACTTTTTTATTATTACAAGTGCCATATCTCAAAGGTAGTATATTGAACTCTACCTTCTCAACAGTCTTTCTACCCTAAAAGCCTAACAATGCACAGAAGTTTGTCTGAGGGGAGATATTTTTCTAGAAACAGCCTAATCACAGAGCCATAACCTTCAGCTCTTCCCACCCCAGCAGGGGTGGTGTTTGACTTCTTCTGGCCAGATGGCCCCCGCCATAGGCCCAAAGAGATTGCTGGACCTGCAGGTGGTGGAAGCTCCTGATGGAAGGACCTAGCCAATGACGTAAATGAATAGCAAAATGATCAGGAAAAAAATACCTGTGTCCTCCCCCTGCTGAACCAGAAGGCTCCCAGGCCTGAGCTTGGGCATGTTCACCTGACCACAGGCTGTTCTCATTAATTAAAACCGTTTCTAAACCAAAGAGAAATAAGAGCTCTCTCAACTATCATAAAAATCGTCTCCTCTAGGGCCATTATTGTTCAGACCTGGGAGTGAACTAGTGACAGCAGCAGTGTAAAGAGGTTGGTGGCCTTGACTGCATGTCACCCTGCACGCAGCCTGGGTGGGATTCTCTGCTTCACTATGTCCTGGCTCACTTGGCGCCACAAAGTGAAGAAGTGTTGCACCTTACACGGGGCAGGCTTGATCTAAGAAGGCTCTGGGACCTTCTGAAAACACCCTGATCCCAGCCCTCAGAGAATGAGGCCAGTGGGGTGGGGTGGGGTGGGGTGGGTAGAGAGCCCCCAGGAGGAGTGGAAGGGACCAGAGACAGTGCCTGGACCGCTTGTGCCTGCTCCTGCATGTTTCACCTGCCTGAGGACCAGCATGCAGGGTAGCTCAGCCCTTGCCAGCAGGAGGGAAGATTGGAAAAGAGTCTGTTTAGTAGGCAACTGCAGCCAAGCGGGCCACCATGTCATGGTAGCTCATGGTAAACCTAGCTTTTAGTGACCTGATGGTTTCCAGGTGACACTGACAGCTTCCATCCTATCAGTCAGACCTGCCTCTATAACAGGCAGCCAAGGAGAAGCCAAAGGAAATGCCTCCAGCCACCTCTTCCAAGCCCCACTTGATTCTTGCAAAGCCCTACTTTCTGCCTGGGAGATACCGGGCTGAAGAGGAAGGCAAGAGAGGGAGGGAGGGGAGAGATTATAATAGGAACCAAGTGGCAATCCCCTGCCATTGCTTCCCTCTGCCTGAGGGTGAGCGTGGAGAAGGCACTGGTTGGGGGAGGGGACAGGATGCTGGCAGCCCAGGGTCTTTGAACCTGCCTGAGAGATGGGTCTGTTCCCTCTACTTTCCCTGTGCGACCCTGCGAAGAGGAAGAAACCGCTGCCGTCCTTCTTTTGCATTTTTGTCATTCTCATTATTATTCTTGCTCGTGTCCCCCTCTCCAATTCTGACGTTGGGGACTGAGGAAAATCTGGCTAAAATGTACATGGCAAATTTTTACCGTGTGCTAGGAGTAAGAACTGTGAGGGAATATCATGATTCATTCATGGTCTCTCTAACTTGTCCCCCCGTCCACTCTCCATAACTCTCTGTTGACATTGACCATCTTTAGAAGAAAGATGGTAAGCCAGGTCCTGCCTGGAAATCTTCCTCAGTGTCTCTGAGGAGACATTTGGGAACAGGGTGGAAGAAGCACTTTAATTTTCATTCCTGGCAGGTCTTAGCTCTTTCTCTGGTTGTTTATAGGAACCCTCTCAAAGGAGCCATGACAAGAAGAATCAAAACCAGTGCAAAAGAGCAAAAAACGGGGTCCTCTGGCTCCAGGCTCTATGAAAATCCTTGAAAGAAGGGGAAAGTCCATAGAAACCCTGGCTCCGATACTGCTGCTGCTGCCACCATGAATGCCAGCCAATGTGGCCAAGGATGCAGAGTGACCATGTGTGCATGTGCCCAGTGCTGTATGTCCTTGCTTCAACCGTACCCATGACCATAAAGCAGGAATCCCTCCCTCACCAACAGGTGACTAGGAAGTGATTCAAAAACCAGCAGACAGCACAGCTGGGGTGAGGCGGAGTCTAGAGCCACACCCAGAAACAGAGACTCTCAAAGCTGGGGAAACTAGCTCTGTAAGTCAGGAAACAGACCTAGGGGCCAGGTTTTCTGATCATCTGTGCCTTTTCCACGTCTCACAGGAGAATTTGAGGGTCAGGGTGGGAGACACATGTAAAGTAAATACCACTGAATAATGGTATGAAAAATTATAGATGTTCTGGGTGCTCTCTCCCCCCAGAGTTGGTTGACTTTTGCTTCTGGAGGGCAGTTTGACTTGGGCTATTTGCAGTAATCTAACCTTGGACTGAGCTGCTCTGAAGTTGGGTTTCTGTCTTCCTGAGGTCAGAATTGTTTCTGGTTCTTCCTTATTCCTGCAGGGTTGCCCTTTGGGGATCTCGATGACTTCAAACACATAGATCTTCTTTAACCCAACTGTCCTAGTTGTTGTCAACAGAGAGTTGATCTACTACAATTTAGGCTAGCAGAGCCAGAGTAGAAATCTAGTTAATAAAGTATTTCTTTTTAATCTAAAGAGAACAAATAAAAATAAATAAACTTTGAAAAAAGAAAAAAGTATTTTTTGAACATCTATTATCTGCTCAGCATTGTAGAACTTCAGTGCATGTAAGAGAAAATACTTGTGTCCTGCCCTCCATTCATTTGAGGGGATGAGAAAATAGCTGGAATGGTTATAGCAGCCACAAGAAGAGGACATCATAGGAGAGAAGTGGTCATCAGAGAAAGCTGGGGTCATCATAGAAAGTTTCCTTTGTTCCTCAACTCCCATATCAGAAAAATAGTAAAGACTCCTTATCATGTTGTGAAGAGGTGTGTGCAGCTGGATGTGTTGTGTGCACAGAAATTAACACAGGAGAGAGTGGGCCTGGATTGGAGAGCAGAAGGGCAGGGCAGCCTTGGGTGGAGAGCATGCATGATATCCTGCCTCGCTTTGGCCAGTCCAGTGCAGCCACATAAGAGGCACCTCACAGTGAAGTCTTGCCTGAAGACAGATGCTCCCACTACAGAGGTTTCTTTTCCTCAACTTGGTTGTCTCTTTGCTGCCTGTTCCTTTCTTTTCTTAGTATCAAGCCGATATTGAGATATGTCTAATGAAATGGGCAGGACAACTTGCCTCCAAATGACCTGCAGGGTCAAAAACATCATAATTTTGCACATCTCATTTAATATTCACTCTGAGCAGGAATTGTTTTCCCTCTGTGATGAATTGGGAAAGTAATTGTTGGTGTTCATAGAAGCTACGTCACATAGTAAGAGATGCTTTTACTCCAAAATAGATGCCCTTAGGCTACACCCTTTAGGTTGTACCCTTCACCAGAACCTCCTCAAACAAACAAACAAACAAAACCACATGATTTCCCATTTAGATCTTGTCTTAGTTTCTCTGATTTCCCTTATAATGATGCTTTGGGGAAGTCATTGAGATATTTTGAGTGGGGCTTTTGGTAAACTTCCACCAATCTCTATTAAATTAGTTAGCTTATAAAGTTTCCCTGAGGCGAAATTACCTTTTGTTTTTGTTGATATCATAGCATCAGGAGAACACATGATTGTAAACAGTTTAGTTGTGAGAAAAACACTAGAGATTTGAAACACACACACATCAAAAGAACACATCATCAAAAGAACCACCTACACCACCACTCAGCTCCGCAGCTTTGTTCCCCCAGCCTGAGAAATGGGTGTGTTCTCTGTAGCCAGGAAGCCAACCAGAAACATGGGAGTGGGTTTGAGAAAAACCAGAACTTTAAGCAGTTTTCTGGATGGCTACCTTGACTCTGTCACTTATTTTCCTCCCCATTTCCACATCCCCCCACTCTGCAGGTGAGGCATTTCCAGCTTTGCCCCATTGACTTCTTCACTCTTGACCAGCTTACAACTCCCTCCCTGTGGTCAGAGATCCGTCTTCCTTAGGGGAGGCTGCTGAGAGGGACAAAGAGCTCGCAGCAAGGGCTCCTCAGCCCACTGTCTGAGAAAAAGACCTAGACCAACGGCTTCTTTGGCTTTCTGCAAAGTATCAGGTAAGCCAGAGCGACTTCTAAGGAGGGTCAGGAGAAAATGTCAGCGGGAGTGACAGCTTGGGAGAAAGCCTGGGGAGTAGAGAGTAGGGAAGGATGAGGAGAGATGGGAACAAAGACACAGAGAGACAGAGTGTTAGGGAGCTTAGTTTTCCCATAGGAATGGTGGGCACGTTCTGTGAAGCCAAGTCACTCTTTTCATTCTTCAGCAATGGGCTATTTCCTTTGTTGAATAATGAGACCAAGTAACACCAATGTCATGTGGTCAAAAGGCAGAAGGAGGGCTGGGGAGGTAGCTCAGTGGTGCAGTTCTCACCTAACATGTGCAACGATCTGGATTCAACCCCCAGCACCACGGGTCGGGGCAGGGGAGGGCAGAATGAATCTGGGAGGAACTGAAGATTGTCTAGTCTATCCAGCTGTTGAGAAAGCAAGACATAGCTCAGTCAGCATGGACTTCACAGAAAGAAAAGTCATGTTTCCCCCAAATTTGAAGTCCTAACCCTCAGAACCTCAGAATGTAATCTTTTGGTGGGGGAGGAGGGGTAGGGTCTTTACAGAGGTAAACAAGTTGAAATAAGGTTTTTAGGGTGGGTTGCAATTCAAGATCACTCTTGTTCATATAGAAAAAGGAAATTTGGAAACAGCACACGCACGGAAGAATGTCATGTCAAGGAAAGGATCAGGGCGAAGCTTCTACAAGCCAAGGAACACCAAAGACTGCCAAGCCACCACCAGAAGCCAGGGGAGAAGCAAGGAACAGGCTCTTCCTCAGAGGACTGAGAAGGAACCAACCTTGTCAGCATCTTGCTCTTGGACTTCTCACCTCCAGAACCGCAAGAGAACACATTTCTGTTGTTGAAGCCACCAGTTCATGGTACTTTGTTACAGCAGCCCTAGCAAACTCTTACCTTCCCCCATGTCCAGCTCTAATTCTCCAACATTTTCCCCAAAGTGATAGCAATTTTCTTCTTTCAGTAAATAAACTGAGATATTGAGGAAAGTGAAAGAAAAAAAATACACCAAACTACAGATGATGTAGTTAATCCTTTATAAACAAAGTCCCAGGAAAGTTTTATTTCAGGAACATGAAGGCAAAGTAGTTAGCACCTCACACAACTTTCTTCATCAAAATTACTCTCTAGGGCTGCAGTTATAACTCAGCGGTAGAACACTTGCCTAGCACATGGGAGGCAACACATGAAAAATAAATAAATAAAATAAAGGTATTGTGTCCATTTACAATTAAAAATATTTTTTAAAATTTATTCTCTAGGGGCTGGGGATATAGCTCAGTTGGCAGAGTGCTTGCCTTGCAGGCAAAAGACCCTGGGTTCAATCCCCAGCAACAACAACAACAACAAAAACGTTAAAAATTTATTCTCTAGTTATTGAATAATAATAGGAAGAGAGAACTGGTTTGGTAAATAAAAGATTGAAAGTTTTTTTGTATTTGTTGGTGTTTTATTTTGGCAGTGATTGAATCCAGGACCTTGTGCATGCTAGTTAGCTCTGTCACTGAGCTACACCCCCAGTCCTTTTTAAAAATTTTTAATTTTGAGACAGTGTCTCACTCATCAAGTTGCCCAGGATGGCCTCAAGTTTGAGATCCTCCTGCCTCAGCCTCCTGAGTATCTGGAATTACAGGTTTGTGCCACCATGCGTGGCAAATGGTTGAATGTTTTGGGGATGCTGAACCAGCAAGAGAAAGGCTATTGCAAAATTACAAAAGGAAGGAGCAAAGAAATAAGATGCATATCTATTACCTATCTCCCCATTTTGGAAATCAGGTGCACTTTCAAAATATAATTAAGATCACAAAGTAAAGAGCATTAGTGAGAGATGTACCAAGTGAGGAGAGGGTTAATTCATTTATAAAATCCTTCTCCTCCAAATATGCCATTATACAGAAGTGAAACCTCTTCCTGCCAGTGTCTAATATCCAAGTGGTATTATAAAACAGATCTGTGGGTATCCCAGGACCCCAAAATTTTGTGGGGCCCTTGTATGTACTGAGTTTGTTCTTTGCATAATCCCTTAAGAAACAGTGAATAATTCCATTTGACTTAGACTCCTTCCAGGTGAGACACCTAGAAGCTTTAATTACATTTGCAATGATTGGGGCTGCAGGGGGGGCAACCTCCTAGAATATCCTGCAGAGAGTCTTACCCACAGGAACCTAGAATCAAGTCAGATAGTTTAGATTTCTTTATCATGTTGATAATGGAGGAAGAGATTATCATCCATCAGAGACTGACCAAGTCAGAACATGTGTTTTGTAGTCTTCCAGGCTTTATGAAACAACTCCATTTCCAATATATCCAAATCTCTAATAATTAAAGATGATATTTAGTGGGATTTAGTGATAAGAACATGATATAATATATACCCTTTATTGTATATGCCACCACCTCAAGATATGCTGCATAGATTCTGATATCACAAATTGTTTAAAGGAACTCTTTCACAGAATGCAACATTTAAAAATGACTAGATTTACAGACACATACACATATGTATAATATTCCTCCATGATAAGAATTTCATTCAATGCCCAGAGTTCAGTCCCACTCTAGTATCAAAGAGGGTAGAATTTTTAAAGAGCAATTGTCTGACTCTAAGAAAAGAAAGGAATGTTACTTGCATAGTAGAATTCAGTCCCTGGAACCCTGCTTAAATCCATGGAACCCTTTCTTTTCCCATAATGTGGATGTCATATCTGATTTCCCCACTGGAGGCACTCCCTGCCTGATCCCCCAGTTACGTGACCCTGGCAATGAGGATCCTGGGAAGCAGGGATGCCCATGGAGGTGGACTCAGGGCTCTTAGGTGTGGCAAAGACCTCATGCTGGTCATTTGCTGCTGAGGGAAAGGCTAGTAAATGACTCACTGTAACCATAGCAACAGGAACAGTGGAGCTGGTGGGGATTCTATGCCTTCCTTGTTTCTAGGAAGTAATGTGGTATCATGGCACCACCTCATCATGCCTTCATTCATTATTTGAAGCTTTTTCTCCATTAAATAAATATGGGTTAAATGTCTGAGATGGGTCAGGCAGTGTGGGGACGACTTTGAGAAGCTTCCTATTGTCATCACTAAGGTCTTCGGCTCATGTTTACTGATTGCCACACTCAGACAGGTTCTGAAAATATAAGGTCCGTGTTCTCAAGAAACATCAGAAAAGATGTAATCTGTTATTACACTGAGCTTTTGATAACTTCACATCTCTCACTTACATATGAATGATTCTAATACAATAATGATTCTAATACAATACTTCCTAAAAAATATATGTTTCAAAGCAGAAATTCTTAACTTTGGCCCATGGACAGATCACTGAGGAAGCTTTTCAAAAACCCTGTTGTTTCAGCCCCACTTCAACCAATTGATTCAAAATCTCTGGAAATGAGGTTCAGTCATTAGGTTCCACTGTACAGGGCTCTTGGATGTCCTTAGAGCTCTTACATGCTCTTGGAGTCCTAAACACATGCAGAAGACTTAATCTCTAATATATTTTAACAGTCTTATCTGCCTTTAATTCTTAGCAAGCCCATAGCATATTCCTAGCACAGAATAGGGGCACAGAATGGAAAGTAAGACTGCTCCTTTCCATTCTTCCTCTTTGCTAGAAAGTATTGGAGAAAACGAAAACACATTAATTTAGGCCTTGAAATGCGCTTGTCAAAATGCATATGTTGAGGGACCTTTACATTCAAAGAAATGATGTTACTCTTATTCATATAGATTTGTCAAAGTGCTTTATTATATATAACTACATGAAATAATGTTCCAACAATAACGTTTCATCACCCTTGACAGCCAATGCTGAAAGGATAGTTGGAAAAAAATGTTTGAATCATCTGCTGTTGAAATATGACACGGAAATGAAATGCTGGCCACACTGGAGTCTGGAATGTTTTCAGATCAGAATGGAAACCTGGGACTAAGAAAAGAGTAACCTAAAGATATAGCAATTTTCTTTACATTCTCCATGTTTAGGAGGAGCCACTGTCTCTTTTGTCTGTCTGTGAGTTTGTGTTCTGATTGGTTCATTTCATTTGGGTCTTCTTAATAACCAACTTCTGCTTAATCATTGGAAACATTTTTTAAATGCTTTGGATTTTATTTGGTTGTTAGAATGACAGAAAATGGGAACTCACATAGCCCTTGACAAGAATCCAGAGTTTCCACAAGGACTGAAGGGAGAGAAGGCTTTCCCCAAGAGGGAAAATGATTCCATTCATTCATTCATTCATTCATTCACTCATTCATTCAATAAGTGTTTGTTGAATATTGACAAACAGAAGGAAGGAATGGAGGGAGAGAGGGAGGGAGGGAAGGAGGGAAGGAGGTCTACAAGAGAGTCCTTTGGACAATGTTTTCCAGGGAAAATATTTCCGTATAGAAATATAAAAGTGGACTGTTTTTCATGTGAATAAATTCACCCACACTGTTGTTACTTTATGTGGATTTTTGCACTTCCCTTTTTACTCAGAGTCTTGCAATTTTACTACGTGGGACAGGTATATTTCTAGGTTGGCAAGCATTGGGACTTAAGATAGTACTGAGATTTGGTGGGAGAAGGAAGAAAATTAGTGCTGTGTATTTTTATCTTATTCTGAGCCCCAGTACTTCTGTTTAGCTGAAGGACCACAAGTTATGGTTTTGAGTTTTGATTTGGATCTAAATTGACATTTATTCTTTTCCTCTAAATAAAATTTTACTTCCTAAGTTTTCTCTGCAATGTGGTATCCTTCAAAGACGGTAGACGGGAAACACATGAGAATCTAATGTTTTTAATCTATCAGGAACCTCTGTGCCCTGGGATATGTCTCTGAAGGATTAGTTTTAGACAAGCCACGGCCAAGTTCAGCTTCCATGTCTTCCAATGCTTCTCCAACTTTAATATGCATACAAATCACCTGAGACTAGGAAACATGAAGATTTCAACTCACCAGAATTGCCATTAGAGCCAGGCCTAGCCATCCATATTTTAAGTCCACTATCCATATTTTAAGTAAAAAGAGCTCAAAGGACTTCCCACTGGTGATAATAAAGGGAAAGCAGTGTGTAATCTCTAAAATCTTTTCTTTTCTAAGAGTCTTTCCCAGACTATTTGGAACAAATCTACTTTCCATAATCCCAAACAAAATTTTTAAAATATTTATTTTTTAAGAAAAGATCAAACCTGAAATCCCTCATATGTTTCCAGGAATAAAGAAATCTGATGTTTTTTGCCATAATAAATCTAATTAAACTTCAAGCTCAATACACTTAAAAGCTGTATATGGTTAGTATCTACTTTTGTTTATATATGTGTACTTACGCTATATACATATGTTTATTATATATACATATATGTGTATTGTATATACACATTGTATATATTGTGTATTGCATATACATATATTCATTATATATACAATATATATACATATATGTACATTTATATGTACATCTATTTGTTCACAGCAGCTTTGACTCTCAGACTTTAAACTCTGGGGAACAGATTTTGTGCTTCTGATGACTTAGAATCATGGAAACACCAAACACAGGAGCTAAGAAAGCACCTAGGGATCAGCTAGTTCCATGTTATCCAAGTACGGCATAGCTACCCCTGAGGCTAAGTGAGATGATTTTAAGTAAAATGTACACAAGCATTTTATAGTTTTTTATATTTCTATATGTACTTTAATACATAAAACATAGCTTATATATGAGGGAAAGGTATAATTAGGTATATATGGCCCAGGATTTCATAGATTTATTAAAATCCATATAAATAATCGAGGATCTATTTTTGTTTTTAAAAATATAATAATGTATATACTTCCGTTGTATTCTAATGTATAAAAATACATTATCTTAAATTTTAAAAGTAAATTGTTAAAGGCTGGAGTTGTGGCTCAGCGGTAGAGTGCTTGCCTAGCATGTGTGAGTCTCTGGCTTCAATCCTCAGCACCACATAAAAATCAATAAATAAAGTAAAGGTATTGTGTCCAACTGCAACTAAAAAATAAATATTTAAAAAAATTGTTAAAAGAACAAATATATTAATATCATCATCATAGCACATACATATAGCAAAAATTGCAAGAACTGTTTACAGATAACTGAGGTTTCCAGAACTAGAATTAGATTTTAGTTCTAGAACTCATAGTTGATGAAACTGAAATATCAGCATGTTTCAAAGAATTTAAGGTACCATGGCTCACAGGATGTGTCTTAATTTTTGAAGTGCTATTATATGAGGGAATCTAAGAAATAAATGAAATATGAAAGTAGGTTAACCAAAATCAGACATCTATAATTAAAAGTGGTTAAAGAGTAATTTCTTCTCTCAGGGCAGTTCTACTTCAATAGGTGATAAAGTGTTGATCTAAAGGAATATTATTCTCCTGATGGAACTTCAGGTACTACCTATGGCAGGTAGGTGGGTGGAATAGTTTCAGGCAGAAGACTTTCCCTGATAACACCCTTGTAGAGGACAACCTTTTCCCCTCTAAGATCTTCCCACCAGAGATCACCAGATCACTATCTGTAGGTGAGTGAGTTGGGTCTGTTACTTAGTGCAATGAGAGACTGAGAGTGGGATTTGGGTTTATGCTGTATGATTCTGAGGAGGGTTCAAAGAAGTTGGGCTGCATTCATTAGATGCTGTCATAAAGCAAAGGCAATTCAGTGGTTTGGTGTCTCTTACCTAGAAGGTGAAAGAAACAAAGGTGAGCTAATGCTGGGATTGTAAAGCAAGCAGCATTCACTGCGATCAACCAGGACAAGGGATGTTTGGTCATTTTTATGGTTTGGACAATGTTCATGTTTGGTCCGTGTTCACAGGGGAATGGTCTGGTCTTTGTCTTGATCCATCAGGATCAGAGAGTAAGTGGTCTGACCTGATGTTAGTGTTCTGTGAAACTGTGTCCAGCAGGAGAACAAGACCTGTGAGTTCAGGTCAACTCCTGGATGTTGGGGTTACTTTTCTTTCTTACGCCTCCTCTATGCAACCTTCTCCTGAACCATCTTGTTCCATTTTGAAGTAAATGCTGGTTGTTAGTAAAAGGACAGCAAGTTGAGTTTTGTACTACGCTAATGAATTTAAGGCCCACCTTAAGCTCTGTGATGGCAGATGCTTTTAACTCTGAAAGTAATTACCTTGCTATATTATCTCTATAAAAGAATACAATCTTCAGCCACCCTTAACAATCAATATTGTACTCAGTGAAGGGCATAATCCAGGTGCTCATTGGTTAATCCTACCCCAGCCATGTCATACATATGAATATTTGTCCTACTGGAACTTGCTTGGGGTTTCGGTGCTTGGTCATTTGTGTTTACTGATGGTGGCAGAGAGAGAAGAGCATCTTAGAACTCTCTCTAGGCCCAGGATGCTAGTAGCCAGTGCTTTCCCAAAGCTAAAGGCACTCTTAACTAGAGACAAGTAGCAGGGAATGAAGGTAGATTAGTGTTTCCCAAGAAGCTGAGGGCCAGGAGCTCCCTTTGGGGGTAGTGAAAACATTCTGGAATTAGATATTGGTCATAGTTGTGCAGTCTTGTGAGTATATTAAAATCCACTGAATTGGACACTCAAGAGGGCGATTTACAGTATGTGAATTTTATCTCAATTTTTAAAAATTTCTAGAGGGAGTTAATAAAGAGAGGGATCAGCTAATAATACTCCAGAAAGACACTCTGAGTGGCCATGGTTGGATTTTTGATTCCTAAATTGTGGAGTTTTCTAGTTCTTTGGCATTACAGTGGTATTATGGAGTTTGATGTGATTGACTGGCTTAGTAACAAAGGTGCTAATGACAATGAAAGCTTTCTTCTCTGGATGAAGATGACTAATGGAATTGGTAATATAAGCAGCATTTTTAAGTCAGTCGTTGTGTTTTCAGAAAGGATTTGTACTCTTCTTCTAAAATATTTTGTCACTAATTCTGGTGGAAGTCTAATCAGAAGCACTCATAGAATTCATTCCTAAAAGGGTTTCTCTACAGGCAAAAAGAAAGCATATGCACAGCTGTGTTGTGCATATAAGGATGCTACCTTCTGTCAGGCCCTGGGCACACAGGATGGACTGGACACAGCCTGCGGCCAAGATCTTCCAGCGTGGTGGCATCATGGAGATTTTTCCATCAGCTGGGTGAATGGGCTGGGCTGCATTTTTGTTGGTTGGCTTAAGCTAATACCCGTCTGATTCTACGATAGTGAAAATTAAGACTGCAACTTGGAATCAAAAAAAGAAAAGATACCTTTATTTCTTATTTAGGTAAAAACTCTCAGAGAGGGACTCGGTCTTTTCTTAGGGACTTGTTGAATCCAGGGATAATGACTAGGATGGCATTTGAGCCATTGAGACAGACAACTGGGGCAGCTACCAGAGCTGCCTGGGCCCAGGACCTGCTCTGCTGTGCCATTTTGGTTTTGTTTTGGTTCAGGGATTGAACCCAGGGGAACTTAACCACTGAGCGACACCCCCAGCCCTTTTTATTTTTTATGTTGAGACAGGGTGTTGCTAAGTAGCTTAAGGCCTCTTTAAGTTTTTGAGGCTGGCTTTGAACTTGAGATTCTCCTGCTCCAGCCTCCGCAGCTGCTAGCATTACACACAAGCATCTCCATGCCAGGCTCTGCCATTTTTTCTGGGTGGTATCACATCAGGTAGAATTTTCATGCAAAAAAGAGCTCCTCAGTAATTCTGGGCTTCCAAACATTTGAAAATGTGAGCACACCTTTTTTGAAAGAAACAAAAACACAAACCTCCGCATAACTATTGATTGATAAAATGCATAACCATAAATAGATCAAATAATTTAATAACACTTTAAAATGATTTTGTATTTCAACAACTACACCATTATCTATATCCACAGGAAACAAAATAATAGCATTTATTCCGTTTAGACACAATCCTCTCATCAGATTTTCAAAGATTTAAAACTCCTATCCTACTTTGTGTTGGTGAGAAGGTGAAAAACTCCCACAGTCTGGATAGGATAGGAATTTGGTGAGGTCTTTTTAGAAAGATATTTGGGAAATATCTATCAAAAATTTAAGCAAGAGATACTTCTTAGCCTTACACTAGGATTTCTCAAGTTTAAGTACTATATAGATCCTGTAAAGGCAAATAGTTCCTTGGTTACTCATTATGGTCTTAAAATTTTTTATCCTAAATTTTACTTATGGAGGTACAAATTTTAGAAATCAGTATGCCCTTTCTGCTTTTAGCACTAATAGAAATATAACTCCAGGTCTGGGGTTATGGCTCAGTGGTAGAGTGTTTGCCTAGCACATGTAAGGCCCTGGGTTCAATCCTCAGCACACATAAACACTGATAAATAAAATAAAAAAGGTATTGCATCCATCTACAACTAAAAATATACATATAAAAAAGAAACATAAATCCAAAGGCAATTTAATTTATAAATTAAAAGCTCCTAAAAATCTAGGAGTTTTGAGCCATGATGTGCAAAACTGAGATCTCTGAAGGAGTTAAAATTGCAAAAAGGTATCACCTCAGGTACACAGGCATATTAATTTTTTTTTGCTTTTGACCTTGAAAATACTTCATATTGCTATTGTGTTGTAAAATTGTAAACTTCAAGTCTATGTTTGGCATTTGAGATAATCAGACCACCTTAAACTAAAACTATGGACCAATTTTAATGATAAGGCACCTGAAAACTCTAAATTGGTTTTGTTTCCTTAAAATTAAGGTTCATGTTTGATGGGTTTTTTTTATAAGTATTAAATATTTTGGGGAATAGGAAATAATATATGAATCTGTTTGTTGAGAAAAGGCATAATTTCAACATAGAGTTCACAAAGTTTGTAAAGAAAATGATTCTATTTTGTCTATAAATGCAATGTTTAAACTACTCCCAGCACTATGTCCTGTGGCCTTCAGATGGCCCAAATGCATCATCTTATGTTGTCAGCTTCTGGTCTTTTCTCATTATCCCTCATTAATTAAACTAGTACATTACTCATTTTAATTATGTTAATGTTCAGGATGTCACCTTGAATTATCAATTTATTAAATAATTTTAAGAATTTTAAGTCTTTGTATATGAAATTGCCATTCAACTGCAAATTATCACAGCCAGCGAGAAGTTTTGTCATGATAACTAGAAAAAGTATTCAACCTAAGGGTGCCAATATCATTTTGACATTGGGACCTGCCAACTTTGTGGCTGTCAGATTTGCTTTGTGACTCTTTCAAGGTTAAAAATCATAGAATGGTCAAAATGATTATGGCATGAGTGGAAGGATTTTGAGTGATTTTTACATTTTCCTTGTCCTTTCGTGTATATCTGAAACATTTGAAATGATCGTGATTATTTACATAAACTTAAAATTAAACAATACAGCTAATTTTGTTATGGAAAAGAATTTTTTAAATGCTGTCAGTTATCTCTTGACTCTCAAAGATTATAAATGCAAGTGAAAATGAGAGTGACACAGATGTGACCTAGCATTGAATTAGATGCGGTCTCTTTTAGAATTTGGATGATGGAGTTTTCCTTATCCAGTCATCTAGAGGGCTATCCCTATGAACAGATAAAATTTAAAATAATTTTGTGTAAAATACCCTAGAGGTATTTAGACCTGGTTAAAGAAATACTTTATATCCTTTTATGTGTCTTAAAGTTTTCATAATAAGCAAGACAAAAACAAAATGGCACCATCTTCCAATATTCTAACTTTCCAATATCCCACCTTTCCAATATCCCCCACTCCTCCCACCTCCTTTCTAGGGTTTTCTGACCCTTCTGTGCTGATCAGAGCCTCTACTGGTTACCTTGAGATGATCTTGACTCCCAGGACCGTGCTCTGATCTTATACAACCAGTGAATGAACACCAACCCTGGAGCATTACCGAGACAGAAAAGAACAACAGACCAAAGATTGGATGCCAAACAGAAAGCTCAGTGCTTTTAGGATTAGGGGTGGGAGAGAGTTCGGAGTTTTAAAGCCTAAAACCGTATGCTCCATATTAAGAAAGCCAAATCTCTTAGTGTTGCTGATTGGTTCAGATAGCTGGTCTTGCAGTTGGTGGACACTGGGCCACCAGGACAACAGATAAACCACGTTTTTTGCATGGGTCATGTTCCTAAGTCCAAATTCTGGAACCCAGCCAGATTTACAGCAAGATGATCTAATCGAGTTTTGTCATCATCCACAGATGCCTTAAAACACCCACTACACAAGATAGAAGAGACCTTAAAATTTTGCTAGTTTAATTTTTTCAAATGAAGAGAAAAGGAGACTCATGGTGATCATTACTTGTCCAGTAGATTCGTTGAAACTAAAATCCAATTCTCTTGACTTAACTCTTTGAAATTACAGTGCATCACAAATGCATCTTAAATGAGGTAACTACAGAGCCTGAATGCAGCCAGATGTGGTAAGTAGCACCCACTGAGCCAGAGTTTTGTCAAAGAGTTGCCTTTTATTAATGTCTCCCTCTGTTTCCTCTTTCCTAGGCTGGGTTCCCAGAAGAAGACCCTGAGACCAGGATTCTTGTGCTACCCAAGTGTTAAGAAAGTGCTCTGAGAAACCCAAAAGGGAAATGAGGCAAGCAGGACCCAGAAGGAAGGTGTTTTAGTCAACTTTTTTGCTGCTGGGTCTAAAGGACCTGACCAGAACAAATCATACCCATCTGTGATTTCCTTCCTGTTAGGGTTTGGATGTGAAGTGTCCCCCAAAAGCTCATATGTGAGACAGTGTAAGAAGGTTCAGAGGGGAAATGATTAGGGGAAGAAAGTTAATATGAGGGCTCTTGGTTTCAGAGGTCTTAGTCCATAGAAGGCTGGCTCCATTGCTCGGGGCTGGAGGTGAGGCAAAACATCATGGTAGAAGAGTGTGGCAGAGGGAAACAGCTCACATGATGATACAAAAGCAGAAAGACTCCACTCTCCAGATACAAAATATATACCCCGTAGCCATCCCTCTAGTGGCCCACTTCCTCCAGCCACATCCCACCTGCTTCTAGTTACCACTCAGGTAATTCCTATCAGGGATTAAATCACTGATTGGGTTAAGACTCTTACAACCCAATCATTCTCCTCCAAAGCTTCTTGCACGGCCTCATACGGGAGCTTTTGGAGGACACCTGACATCCAAACCATAATAGGAGGGAAATCACAGGTGGGTGTGACTTGGACAAAGTCTAGAGGAAGGACCTTTGGAGTAGAAGTTATGCTTCAGAAATTTGTCCTCCTGATTTGAGGTAAGAAAACCAGCCCACATACCCCTGGGTCCTGACGGAGGACCTGCCTGCAGTAGCTTAAATTCCTGGCACTTATGGCCCTGCAGGGGCAACTCCAGGGAGAGAGCTCCAGGGGCCATAGGAGACACATGCCAGGGCAACAACACACAACATAGAACAGGGGACCACAGGGATGTGGGGAGCAACAGTAGTATCCACGACACCCCCAAATTTCATAGTCCAATCTTCTGTCAGATCATTTCCCTTTTCTTCATAAAAATGTGTTGCACACCTGTAATCCCAGCAGCTTTGGAGGCTGAGGCAGGAAGATCTTGAGTTCAAAGCCAGCCTCAGCAAAAGTGAAGTGCTAAGCAACTCAGTGAGACCCTGTCTCTAAATAAAGTAGGGCTGGGGATGTGGCTCAGTGGTCAAGTGCCCCTGAGTTCAATCCTCAGTGCACCTCCCCCCCAAAAAAAAGCATCATAAAAATGAATCTTCTAGATCAGGAGTTGGTAAACTTTTTCCGTAAAGACAAGTAAACATTTTAGATCTGTTTTAACTACTACACTCAACTCTGCCAAAGCAGCTGCAGACAACATATAGACAAATGGGTGTAGCTACATTCCAGGAATAGTTTGTAGACACTAAAATTTGAATATCACATAATTTTCACATCATGAAATGTTCTTATTTTAAAATTTTTTCAAACATTTAAAGATGTAAAAGCCACTCTCTGCTTGCAGGCCATACAGACAACAGGCATTGAGTTGAATTTGGCCTGTGGATTGAGTTTGCCAACCTTAGCTCTAGGTCAGTGGCTTTCAGACTCTTCTTGACCGTGAGTATAAGAAAGGCATTTGATTTTGTATTAAACCTAGAACATACCCGCACACATATACCCCATCTGCAATTAAAACTAAAATTGTTTAAAATAGTTCTTACCTGCTCTGTAAACAACAAACTCTGGTGTTTTTTGTTTTCTTTTCATTTCATTTTGTTTTATTTTTCAAAGCTGTTGTGACCCTCTGAATTGCTCTTCCAATTCTCCTCCCCACCACCATGGGTCATGTCATCTCCAGTTTGAAAGACCACTGGCAGTCAATTGAAGTCTATGTTCTGGGATGTGGTGGTATGCAGTCCCAGTGGCCGTTTTGTATTCATCTACGCTGACATTACTTGGAATTTGCCAGTAAATAACATGAAGACAAAAAAAGATCCTATCACAAACCTGTCAAGGGCAGCATGACAGGATCGCCTGCCTCAACCTGCCTAGCACCAAGTGTTTCAGCAAGTTTCAGATGGCTCCCTGTCTCTCTTGATGTGTGATGCAGAAATTTCATTTGAACTGAGCAGAATTCAGAGCAAACAGGAAATTTAAAGCAACTGCAGGCCCCAGCCCCAAACCTCAAGTTTGGCAGTTTCTGAAGAGGCTTTGGACCATTTGCAATATAGCCATGTTTGCCACCAGCTGAGGTATTTGAAAAGTGTGACAATTTCAAATATTAACCTCCTGGTGTAATTCAGCTTAATATTAAAGTAGACCAGGCCATGAATGCCTTTAAAAACAAAACAGAACAACAGTTCTCTGTGATTGGAAGACAAAATATAGAGTGTCTAAAGTATTTTCTTCTAATGGAGGCTGGCCTCAGACTCTTCATTTTGGATTCAAGGATCATGGGATCTGGGAAACAGGCATTAGGTGAAACTTGGCCTTCATCATTTCCCATTGTCCATTTCTCCCTTGTCATTTTCCTCTGGGCTCCTGGTCTTGCTTCCCTGCCTAGATTTTTTAATTGACACATAATAATGGTACTTTTTAATGGGATACAGTGTGATATTTCAATACGTGTAGCCCACGTGTGTGATCAGATCAGGATCTTATCTAGATTTTAAAGGTGGGAGGAGAAAGACAGGGAGGGATCAATTTGAAATCCTATTAAAAGAATTCATGCTCATCCCCATTTTCAACATCCTCCTCCCTAACCTCCCCCCGACCCCCACCCCATGCATGTGGACGCATGCTCCTTTCCCTCTCTAACTGCAGTTCAGTTCAGTTGAAAACTGCGATTGTAAGGGTTGCATGGCTAGTTCCCAGGGATACAGTAGTGAATGAGATAGGAACCTGTGGTTGACGAGCACAGAATATAGGCCCCCAGGAGAGTGAGATAACTTGTGCAGTTCTGTGTTAGCCATGAAGCCACCAGTAATCCTGGAGGTGTAGCCATTCATCATTCCTCACAGGCACAGCCATGGGCCGCCTTCCAGGGTTAGGCTCCACCAGCAGAAGCCTCTGACTTCTGCAGTCCCAGCTCTTCCTCTTTAGGTGCAAAAAGACATAAACTCTTAATAATTACAGGGGAGAGCATCTTCTAAAAAGTTCATCCATGATAGACACAAATAAAGCAATACTTGAAAAATATATTCCAGGATAACCTAGAAGGTGAATTCTCAGGAACTTTATTTTCTTCTCTAACATGTTACCTTTAAAGTACTTAAAAAATATGTCATAAATATAATAGCTGTAAAATTTATATATGTGTACATGAGCAATACATTATAGGCATTTCATTTATGTGTGATTGTAATAACCTTCTTAAACACTTATATTGTGCGTATCTTTGCTTGTTTTTGAAGTAGCTGGCTTTCCATTGTGTGACGATACAGTTAAATTGCTTTCAGTCTTTTAGTTCTGAACACAGCGCTACAGCCACCCATTTTAAACATTTGCTTTTATGTAGATGCACGAAATAAGCACCCAATCAAGATGTAAAATTTCTCTACAACCCTGATATGCTATAAGTTTTTAAATCTTTGCTAATCTAATGATGGAAAAATTAATCTTCATTATTTTTTTAATCTGCATGCTCAAGGGTGCTATTGAGTTTGGCCATATATTCCCATGAATATAACTCTACACATCCTCACGATACTTATTTTCCTCCTCATTTATTTTATAAAAAAAGTATAACCATCCTAGTACATAAAATGCTATCTCACTGTGGTTTTTATTTGCATTTCCCTAACAAGTAATGAGACAGAGCAGCCTTTTTGTGCTTATTGGTCATTGTATATTTTCTTTGAAGAATATCTATTCAAACCCAGTTTAAAATTGGCTTGTCTTTTATTGATGAGTTTTCAGCATGCTTTGTATATCCTGGATATTAGGCCCTTAGCAAGATACAAGATTTGCAAATAGTTTTCTTCCATTCAGAGCATTGTCTTTTCACCCCCTGCCCCAGTACTGGGGATTAAATCCAGGGCCTCATGCATGCTAGGCAAGCACTCTACCACTGAACTGCATCCCCAATCCTTTCTTTATGTTATTTTGAGAAAGAGTCTCACTAAGTTGCCCAGGGTGGCCTCAAACTTGTGATCCTCCTGCCTCAGTCACTTGAGCAGCTGGGATTACGGGTGTGTATGACTGTGTCTGGCTCTTTATTTTCTTAATAATGTCCTTTGAAATGTAACAATTTTTAAGTTTGATAAAATTCAATTACTCTGTTTTTCTGTTTGGTTGCCATACTTCTGGTGTCAGATCTAAAAAATCTTTGGCTATCCAAGGTCACAAATATTTACACTTCTGTTTTCTTCTAAGAATGTTATAGTTTTGTCTTTTACATTTAAATCTCCAATTTATTCTCATCTAACTTTTGTATGTGGTGTGAGGTAGGGGTACAAATTCATTTTTTTTTGCATGTCACTATCCAGTTGTCATTTACTGAGAGGGGAAAGAAGATTGCAGTAGAAACAAGTTTAGCAGGGAAAATCAAGTGATGGTTTTAGGTACGTTAAATCTGAGATGTCTAGTGAACTTCCAGTAGAAATTTCCAATGTACCATTAGATACAAAAACCTGAGTTCAATGAAAACATCTGGCGTAGATAATGGAATGTTGGAGTTTTCTGTGTATAGTTGATATTTAAAAATTAAAATTGGTATAAACTCGTCAGGGCAGTGAATGTACATAAAATGAAAAAAAGAGGCTCTCCAACACTTGGATGTCAAGAACATGAGGAGGTACCGGAAGAGAAATACATGGCATGGCTGAAAGGAATAAGAACCGTTCCATGCATGTTGGGGTGCAGTTCTATATATCTCAAGATGACTGATTTCTAATGTAATAAATCCTGCAGGAAACACAGTCTGCATGATTACAAATTTAAAAAGAATTAATGGAAATGCTTTTTATATTGATTGTATCGGTTACATACATGTCAAAACTGATCATACATGTCAAAACCGCATACTTCAAATAAGTGCATTTTATTGTAGTTTTATTTTACTTCAATTTTACCTCAGTAAAGCTATCGGGGGGGGGGGGGGAGAAGAATAGTTTCATGATGCCCAGGTCAAATCAATGCCCTTATGTTACACTCTAGAAGGCTTCCTGTAGTTTCTAATGTCATACTGCCATCAGTCCTGCACTGGCTGAGAAGTGTATAGACGGGTCTAACTTCTTCAAGAACCCAGTCTTACTCACAACTGGCCAGCAGCCAATGGCCAGAGGACTGTGCAACCTTCTCCTTGTGTGGACTTTCGGTTCTTGTCTGTGTCAGGTTCTTGCACAAACAACACAGGGCCTCTCATCTTAGTCTCGCCCTGCTTCCTTTTTCTCTGCCTTATCTCACCTCAACTCTTTTTGTTTGTGCCATTCTGTTTGCTCTCCATACTCATCACAGTGGAGTATGTAGGATCTTCTTCCAAGAATGTCACATTTTCACCTTTGTCACTGCAGTTGCCAGCATCAAGCAGACTCTACCTTCAAGGACATTACGTAGTAATCCCTGACAAAGCGTGTCCTCCAAGTCCCTTTGGAACAAGGTTACAGGCACCTCCTGACTTTTGGAAACCTCCAGTATGACAGAGAACGACATGACAGAAGATGAGGAGCAAGGCCTGGATGCTGCAGCTGCCAACCCTCATATCCAGAGCCATGTCCGTGGTCTGTCACCCCAGGGCCCACCTGCTGTGGGCCTACATCACCAATTAGCCTTTCAGCTATTTTGGAAGGAGCCAGATCAAGCAAAGGGGCCTGCTTGGGTTTGATCACCCTGACTGCCAAATTGTGCATCTCCTCCTTGTATCTTATCAAAAGTTGTATGACACCAACAAGGTACATAGGTATTGAGGCCTCTGTGGGGCTATTCAGATCAACATTCAAAGCAGATGGTTTGGGGCATGTGAACAGATGTGTGTGCTGGTCCATCTTAGCCCAGTGCTTCTCAGTGGAAGCTCTATGAGCAATTTGGGAAAGACAGCTCTTCATTGTATAGGATTGTTCCAAGCATTACAGGATGTTTCATATCCCTGTTTCATTCCACCAAAATTCCAGTAGCACCCAACAGTCACTGCAACAATGAAAGCTGCCCTGCCCTTCCCTACACAAGTCTGCCCCCAGTCGAGAGTCTACAGAGCTGACTTTTCTTTTGCTGCTATAGATCCCCTCTCCTCAGCAATATTTTAATCTCTGAGTATAAGAATTTACAGGGTATACAGAATTCTAAAGATCTCCCCCAAGATTCCCATCTCCATCTAAGTCAAATGAGAATCTAGGTACAGCTGTGAGAGGACTTTGCAGATGTAATTAAGGTGGCTAGCCAGCTGAATTGAAAATAGAAAGATTATTCTGGATTATCCAGGTGGGCCTAATGTGATCATCTGAGCCCTTTAAGGCAACAGCAGAAGGCAGAAGAGTCAGCCAGAAGGATGAGGCAGAAGAGGAAGTCAGGAATATTTCATTACTAAAGGGGGAAGTGCACATGAAAAGTCTGAGAAGAAATGCAACAGCCTCTAGGAGAAAAGAGTGGCAGCCAGTAGAGCAGCAGGGACATCAGTCCTACAACCACAAGGGACTGCACCTGAACGAGCTCAGAGGCAGATGCATCCAGAGACTCCAGAGGGGAACACAGCCCAGACAACACCTCGGTTTCAGCCTGTGAGAATCTGAGCAGAAGGAAGATCAAGCAGAACGCACATACCTGGACTTCTGACCTGCAGAACTGTGAGTTCGTAAATGGTTGCTGTTAGCTCAATTCACAATAACTACACTGTGGGAAGCAACCTAGAAGCCCTTCAATAGACGAATGGACAGAGAAACTGTGGTACATATACACAATGGAAATTACTCAGCAATAAAATTATGGCATTTGCAGGAAAATGGATAGAGTTAGAGAATATCATGCTAAGTGAAGTTAGCCAACACCAAAAAAACATAGGCCAAATGTTCTCTCTGATAAGTGGATGTCAATCTTTAATGTGTAGCAGAGGGGTGGGGCATGGAAAAAATGGAGGAACTTTGATTGGGCAAAGGGAAGGGAAGGGTAGAAGGGAGCATGGAGGCAGGAAAGATGGTGGAATGAGAATGGACACCATTACCCTAGATACACTTATGACTGTACATATGGTGCAACGCTACATCGTGTACAACCAGAGAAATGAACAGTTGTGCTGCAATTGTGTACAATGAATCAAAATGCATTCTGCTTTCATGTATACCTAATTAAAATTAATTAATTAATTTTAAAATGGCTGATGTTTAAGATGCTGAATTTGTGGCAATTTGTTATAGCAGCCATAGAACACTGATACACCCTCCCAAGAAACTGTTTCTATCTGTAAATAGCACTTATGGTGAGGAAATGTTTCCTAATTTTTTGCACTAGGATCTGTTACTCTATGCCTTGCACCATCAGATCAGATTTTATTTCTTTCAACCACATAGACAGCCATGCTATATATAGCAGCTCATTGAGCCTTCCTTTCTGTGGAACAAACAGTCCCTGTGCATTCTTCATCCTCGTTACTTTTCTCTAAATATACCATGTTTCATTGAGATCTCTGGATTTACATTCTAGGTAATTGGGAATTTACTGACAACAAAGTAAGGTTTTAAGAAGTCTTTCTGAAGTTCTTACTGAGACCCGTCACCCTGATTTTACGTGAGACGCACCACTCAGACTCATCATGCGTGAGTGTATCTCAGTCCATGTGGGGCAAGCAGGTGTCCAGATGGGCAATGCCTGCTGGGAGCTCTACTGCCTGGAACATGGGATTCAGACTGATGGCCAAATGCCCAGTGACAAGACTATTGGTGGAGGGGACGACTCCTTCACCACCTTCTTCTGTGAAACTGGTGCTGGAAAACATGTGCCCAGGGCCATCTTTGTGGACCTGGAGCCCACTGTAATTGATGAGATCCGAAATGGCCCATACCGAAAGCTCTTCTACCCAGAGCAGCTCATCCCTGGGAAAGAGGATGCTGCTAACAACTATGCCCGTGGTCATTACACCATTGGCAAGGAAATCATTGACCCTGTACTCAACCAGATTCTCAAGCTGTCTGACCAGTGCACAGGGACTTCAAGGCTTCCTGGTATTCCACAGGTTTGGAGGGGGCACTGGCTCTGGCTTCACCTCCCTCCTGATGGAGCAGCTCTCTGTGGACTATGGCAAGAAATTCAAGCTGGAGTTCTTCATCTACCCAGCCCCTCAGGTGTCCACAGCCATGGTGGAGCCCTACAACTCCATCCTGATCACCCACACCACCCTGGAGCACTCAGACTGTGCCTTCATAGTGGACAACGAGGCCATCTATGACATCTGCCGCCGCAACCTGGACATGGAGCGCCCAACCTACACCAACCTCAACCGCCTCATCAGCCAAATTGTGTTCTCCATCACCACTTCCCTGCGTTTCGATGGGGCCCTCAACGTGGACCTGACGGAGTTCCAGACCAACCTGGTGCCCTGCCTGTACATCCACTTCCCCCTGGCCACCTATACACTAGTCATCTCTGCAGAGAGGGCCTACCACGAGCAGCTGTCGGTGGCAGAAATTACCAATGCCTGCTTTGAGCCTACCAACCAGATGGTGAAGTGTGACCCCCGGCATGGCAAGTACATGGCCTGCTGCCTGCTGTACCGTGGAGACGTGGTGCCCAAAGATGTCAATGCCGCCATTGCTGCCATCAAGACCAAGCGCAGCATCCTGTTTGTGGATTGGTGCCCCACAGGCTTCAAGGTTGGCATCAACTATCAGCTTCCCACTGTAGTGCCTGGGGGTGACCTGGCCAAGGTGCATGCTGAGCAACACGACGGCCATAGCCAAGGCCTGGGCCCACCTGGACCACAAGTTTTACCTGATGTATCCCAAGAGGGCGTTTGTGCACTGGTATGTGGGTGAAGGCATGGAAGAGGGTGAGTGCTCTGAGGCTCGAGAGGATATGGCTGCCTTGGAGAAAGATTACGAGGAGGTGGGCATCAACTCCTATGAAGTGGAGGATGAAGGAGAAGAATAGAACAGCTGCCTGGAGCCTCCTTACTGTGTTTATTGCAAAATCCTTTCAAAATAAAGTTTCCTTGCACGGTTTCTTGTCCCCTCTGTGAACACTTGAGCTTCTGCCACCTTCCCTTTCGTGCTGCTACTGCTGCCACTGCTGCCCTCACTATTTGCCGCTCATGACACTTTTCCCTTCCATGGCTGAAGGTGAGACTTGCCAAGGGGCCCTTGCCAGGCCCAGGAATCATGACCCCAGGAACGTTGATATTAGGTCCTGGGGGGATCCAAAATAGGGAGGAAATGAGGACCAAATCCCCCTGGACCTGTCTATCCAGTCACAAACTATTGAAGGATACGAGTCTTCACTTCCTTTCCAAGTAGGAGTTTAAATCCAGTAATTTCTGTGTTGGAGAATGGACTGCCACTCGATTATTCCTGCTGCTTCTGCATCCACCAACTCTGGAAGCAAGACTTGGGCAAGGCTTTGCCGTGCATTATTAGAGTTTGGGAATGGGGCTGAGCTGGCCCCAAGTTCCCAGGCATGGAGCCACATCGTAAGCTTGGCGGGGTTGGGAGGGAACAAGGTTGATCCTGAGTTGTTTTTGCCATTGCACTTCTCAGCAGCTTTGCATAGTTTACTATCTGTCTTGCTTTGCTGAAGCTAGGGCTGTGCCATTAAAAGTCAGGTCGTCTCAAAAAAAAAGTCTTTCTGAGCTGGCATGTCTGACTCTTTCATTATAAAGAAGAAATTTTCATCTTTATCACCAAAGAGAAACATCATTTTCTGGACCATCAACCATGCTATTGTCTACTATAGAAGAGCATCATTCAGAATGACCTGAAATCAGGAAAAAGAAGTTGAAAATTGTTGGAAAAGTTTCAAGAGTATGGATCTGTGTGGATATTATAGGTTGGGATAATTAGGATTAAAAGTCAATGCTTGGGGGGCTGGGGGTGTGACTCAGTGGTAGAGTGCTTGCCTAGCATGTGTTCAATCCTAAGCACCAAATAAAAAATATAAATAAATAAAATAAAGGTATGGATCCATCTGCAACTAAAAAATATTTAAAAAAAAAAAAAGTCAATGATTGGGTAGCTAACAGAAATTTCCCAGAGTGAAATAAGCTCAACAGAAAGCAGCATCACTTGGGAATTAGAATGCTGTATTTCATCCATCCAGCTGGGCTTTTGATTAGAATAAGATTTCTTCATTTGTTCTTGGAGCATGGGGCAGTGGCTTTGTCCTGGCTTTTCCATGACATCAGGCAAGGCAGGTGGGACTATTATTGCCATGATTCTCAACTGACAGTGTTTGAAATCAGCCAGCAGTAGGATTCAGGACTAACTAGAACAAAAATGGATATCATGAAGAGGGAAGAAAAAACCTTTAAGATTGAAGAAAATCATCATTAAAAATATTAAATATTCCACAAAAATATCATTTGGAAGTATATACAGGTGTAAGGAACAAAAGCTATTGGGAATACTTTGGAAGTGACCAAGAAAAACTAGATTCAGTATCTAGAGACTACGCACTTACCCTGTTTGCTTTGTATCGTAAGTGAACAGTTTCCAGTCTTGTACACACATGGGCGTTTTCCTCAATTAAATGTTTAGCACTTTTGGAAGAGTGCACTTTATGATTTCTTTGAGTAAAATAGATATCAAATACTCAGAAAGTACTCAATTAATTGAAGTGAATGAAATTGCCTGTTGACTGGCCCAATAACAAATTAAGACACTGTTGTTCTAATTAGAATACATATCTCTTGGGAGGACTCTAAATTGAATAAGAAGAAACCATATGTTCACTATTCCTCTATCCTTCCTCCTTAAATGATCCACTGCTCTGTGGTGACTTCTGCATTAGAATTGTCTGGAGATGCTGATTAAGAATGAAGAATTCAGGGGCTGGGGATATAGCTCAGTTGGTAGAGTGCTTGCCTTGCATGCACACAGCCACGGGTTCAATCCTCAACAATACACACACACACACACACACACACACACACACACACACAAAGAATAATTCAGGGCTGGGTATATAGTTCAATATAAGAGTGCTTGCATAGCATGCATGAGGTCCTAGGCTTACTCACCAGTACTGGAGGGGGAAAAAAATGAAGATTCTATACACCACTGCTCTATATCCTACATCCAGTGAATCAGAAATGATACTTACATTTTAAAACAAAGTGTAAGTTATATATAATTAAATGTCCAATTTTATGTGAATTGTTCAATGAGATTATTTCAAAATATACACCCTATATAACCATCATCTCAACCAACTTCTATCATCCCAGAAATGTTCCTTAGGTCCTTTTCTAATCACCAACCTCCCAGAAGCACATGTACATGTGCTCGCGCACTCTCTCCCTCTCTCTCTCTCATAGACAAACACAATATTTATTTATTTATTTTTATGTGGTGCTGAGTATTGAAACCAGTGCCTCTCACATGCTAGGCAAGCACTCTACTACTGAGCTGCAACCCCAGCCCCTACATCCTCTTCTGAGTCATACTCAACATGCTTTTGAGATTCATCCATGTTGATATAAGTATTGACAGGTACTTCCTTTTATGGCTAAGTAATATTCCACTGTAGGAATATGCTATAAGTTGTTTACACATTCACCTGCTGATGGGCATTTGGGTTGTATTTATTTGTTATGCTGTGTAAAATATCAGCAATTTGAAATAAAACATAGCAGCTTGAAAACAAAACACATTTATTAATCTCACAGTGTCCAAGGGTCAGATGTCTGGACACAGCTGAGTTAGGTCCTCTACCCTAGGTCTTACAAAGTGGCAAGCCTGTTGTCAGTGAGGCTGCATTACTGTCTGGAGCTCAGGACTCTCTTCCAAGCTCACACATTCTTGGAAGAATTCAGATCCTTGTGGTTGTAGGACTGTGGATCCTGGTTCTGACTGGCTGTCAACTGGGGCCAGCCCTTGTAGTTCCCACCACATGGACCTCTCCATGGGCAGTTGGCAGCATGACTGTTTATATCTTCAAGGCCAGCAGGAAAGTCTTCAGTCTGCTAACATTGAGCTTTCCTTAATGTAACACAACCCAGGGAGAGACATCCCATCACCATCACGATCATTTGCTAATGGTTAGAAGCAAGTCACAAGTTTCACTCACACTTGAGAGGCATACACAAGTCTGTGGATTACCAGGGGCCGCCGTAGGGTGTATCCACCAGAAGTCAGCTCAAGCTTTCAGCTCTCACAAATGCCAGCACACAAGTCTCTGTGTGAACATGTGCTTTCACTTCACTTGAGTAAATGCCAAGGAGTGGAATTGCTCCATCCCAGAGTAGGTTTATATTTAAGTTGACATGAAAATGCCAAATAGTTTTTCAAAAGGTCATACAGCTTTACACTGTCCTCAGCAATATAACGAGAGTTCCAGCTGCTCCACATCTTAACCAATATTTGCTGTCGCCTGCTCTTATCATCTTAACCACTTTCTACTGGGTGTGAAATCTGCATTTTTATTGAGCAGTGTGGGTGATTCTTCCATAGGCTCAACCACCACTTTATAGAAATGAGTCACTCTGCTCTTATCACAGGTCCCTCAAAAGTCCCCAGATCTAACTGATCAACCCACCCACAGGGAGCATTTCTTAAAAACAGATTCCAGCCAGGTGTGGCAACGCACACCTGTCATCCCAGTGACTAGGGAGCTGAGGTAGGAGGATTGGAAGTGCAAAGCCAGCCTCAGCAACTTAGTGAGGCTCTAAGCAACTTGGCCAGACCCTGTCTCAAAATAAAAATTTAAAATGGCTGGGGATGTGGCTCAGTGGTTAAGCATGCCTGAGTTTAATCCCTAATCCCTAGAACAGAAAGAAAGGAAGAAGGAAGGAAAGAAGGAAAGAAAGAAAGGGCACACACTGTGTATCAGGCATCATGATATGGTATGAACACTAGCTGGGAGCCAGGGAGGAGGACAGCCCACTAACCAAGCAACTGCAACATGAGTGCTTAATGCAGAGCATTAAGCATAGCGGGGGCACCTAGTCTGATGGTGGGTGCTAGACTCCTCCAGGATGCTTCTTACCTAACAATCATTTTTATAAAGCCGTATTCGTATGAGTAGATGTGACTGAATTCTTCCATGACCAACAGTTGGACCCTCCAAGCCAGACCCAGGATAGTCAACTGTCTAGGACAAAAGCACAGAGGAGGACTGCTAGATACTTCAGCATATGAGCCAAGAGAGACAGGTGGGTGGAGTGATGAAAGGACAGGGGTGCATGGGCTGCTGCACCCTTGAATGCTGGTGAAGAAAACCAAGGACGTAAACCAAGAATTAGGAATCTCTGGCTGTGCTCTAGCTGACCTCTTTGGGATTCCAATACCTCTACTTCCACAAGAAGGAAAGAAAACAAACAGACAAATAATTAGAACAGTATCTCAACAACCTGTAGATAGAGGATGTCTGAAAAGTCTGAGAATAGGGTAAACCTATCTTTCAATAGTAGGCTACCGTGTTTTCAAATAATATGCTCATTATTCTCCTCCTTTTTTTTTTTTTGAGCCTCCAGACAGCTTTTCAAGTAAAATTCTTCCAAATTTTAGCATATTACAGAAGGTTCAAGAAAGTCTAGAAACAGAAAATAAGCTGTGTCCTCTATTAGCCAACTTTTCAAATACCCTGTATACTCTGTCCATTGAACCCTAAAAGTAAGTAAGGCCACTGAAGTCTGGGAAACCACACGACTTGCCCAAAGTCTCCCACTGACTCGATGGTAGAGCCAGGATTTAAATTCCACCTGCCTGAGGCCCAGACTCAGCCCTGAGCTCCTCCCACTACAAAGTGTTGTTGCAAGACCACTGCACCTCTCGACATCTTGATGCAGCCTGACTCTGTTAAGTAATGGGCCCATCTCTTTATTGCACACTTGGGGAAACTTTTTGAGATGTCAATAAGGTTATGGGCCCTTTCTGGAGACAACTGAAATTTTGCATTTCATGTTAAGTAATGCCCCCTAAAATTTGCCCCTGGAAATTCTTGGGGATTATGGACTCAAGTAAAGAATCATTCTTTTGGCTGCAAAATTCTTTTTCTCTTCTTCTTTTTTCTTTTTAGGCTGTAAAGTTCTTAAAGAAAAAGATTGAGAACTCTGTTTTCTTACCTCCACGTTTGTGGCTGGTATGATGGAGCTCTGGAAATGTCTGCCTTACATGCAAATGCTTCAGAAACTGTCAGAAAGGGCCTGAGGAGTCAGTGAAGCAAAGAAGGAAGAGAAAAATTCTTTCCATAACAATGATGGCGCAGGGCATAATAAGGTTTAAGAAATGATAGTTCTATAACTAAAAAGAGCAAATAAAAAAATTAATGACAGCTCCTTTTCCTTTCAGCAGAGACCACATGATTATAAAGGCACCATCACCAGGCAGTCCTCCACTTAACTGTCTCTGTTGCTACAACCCAGCCAACATGCACATGAATGTATGCCATGTGTGCACTCCAGCCCTCTGGGCACAACAGAGGACAGGGACATGTACACTTGGGTCTTTTCCATGAGATACACAGAGGCTTACAGACATTTTTTTAACTCCTTTTTTGAGACATTTTTAAAGTCCCTTTCTTTAATTGCTGAGAGTCAGAGTGATCTATTGTCATCTATAAAGTTACTAGGAAAAGGGTACAATGCGATAAAGTATGGGCCCTTTTTAATTTAATTTTAAAAGCCCTTTTTAATTTAATTTAATTTTTTTGATATCAGGGATTGAACCCAGGGGACCTTAATCACTAAGCCACATCCCCAGCTCTTTTTGAGACAGGGCTGGCTATATTGCTTAGGGCCTCACTAAGTTGCTGAGGCTGGCCTTGAACTTGTGATCCTCCAGCCTTAGCTTCCCTGGTTTTCTAGGCATGCACTATTGTGCCTGGCTCAAAGCACTTTTGAGTATAGAATGATCCCCCCTGCTGAGTCCAGGAAATTCATTAGAAATGAATTAGTATCTCTCAAATTTTCCTCCTGACTACTCCTTATCTGCACCTCTCTCCCATCACTGTCCCAGCATCCCATGCCATGTCACACACAATCCAGATGGCCCATTGTCCCTCTGGTGAGCATGTCTCACTCACAAAAAAGTAAGCAATGTACACAGCATGCACTGGCTGTGTTCTTCCTTGTGTTCATTTACTAATTAACAAGGAAGGCAAGCGCAGGCAGGGGGACCAAGTAGTGAATGATTGACTACTCGGGCACAAGCCTCTCAATGAGGTGATACCGAGCAATGAATGAGATCGACCCTTAGAAAGTCCCTCCCCAGCTGCGTGGTTTACATCTTTAGGAACTATGTTCTGCCTGTCTTCATACCAGGAAAAGTAGAGAGCTGCCCACATGGAGAGATTTCATAAGGCACAGAGCCCATTTATTCATTCATCCAATAGAAATGAATCCTTACTATGTAGGAGGTGCTGCATGAAGAGCAGTGGGGGCCTTGGGCTTGTCATCTCATGAGTATCTACACCAGAGGGAAACCCAGGAGTCTTGGAAGCTGGAAGGAGCAGTAGTTCTCCCAGGCAGAGTGGCAACAGTGGATTGAAGACCTGTTGGAATTAGCCTAAAGGCATTTGAGGAGAATGGGGAAACTTGGGGGAGAAAAAATGGGATGACCCCAGAGGCAGTGTTATGCTGGAGCCTGCTTGGACTGACTAAAGAGCTGACTGTGTGCCCCTGGTACTCTGATCTGCAGTTGCTGCCTCCCATCAAGAAACTGAAGGATCAAGGAGTTTCATGACGCAGTCACATAGAAGTGCCCCATACACGCTTGCAGAGCAGGGCAGCAACAGGCAGAGAATAGCAGGGAGGGTTGGAAATTAACCAGCACATTTCCTGAGGCCCTGAAAGGATCATAACTGCTCACCCAGGGGTTTTAAAACTAGAGTTACCTTATAAAAGTAGCAACTCTTGATTTTTCTCTGTGGCTAATAATTCAAGTATAATTTGTAAAGTGCTATGAGATTCAATTCAAGACTTGCTCCATCCCATAAAACTAAATTCTATTTCTTTAGAACTTCCTCAAATAAGAAAGAAACTATACCCAGAAGGAAAATCAGGGCAAAAGTTATTAGTTCAATGACAACATGGAAGAAAAGGAGCAGGCTTGGAACAGAGGGAAGGCTGCAAGGTAAAAGGAATAAATCTATTCACTTAACATATTTACATAGTGCCAACTATATCCTAAATATTCCAACTATCTTAATGAAAGTCATCAAAATGCACAGAAATAGTAATTCAAAGCAAAAAGGAAATCTGGTATTAAAAAAGGAACAAAATTAGAAAGGATTTGAAGAAGGTATTAGCAGCCTTTAAGTGCCAAAAACGGAAAACACAACCCTCCAGCTTAAACAAAAAGAGAATCATTGGCCTATGTATCTTGACAGTCCAGGTTATGGCTGAATTTAGGAAGTCACCAACACTCAACTCTGTCTTTTGCAGAAAGATAAATGTGCAGCCTCTAGAATCTGATAAATGGGCTCATCACCCAGCTCCATCATTTATTATCTGTATCACCTTTGGTAGGTTAGCTAACTTCTTTGTGCCTCAGGTTTTCAACCCATTAAGTGGGAGTAGTTAGAATAGCCTCATCCCGGGCCATTGTGAAGATTATCTACTACAGTGACTTTCTTTTTTTCTCTCTCACTTTTTAGTAAGTTATATTATTTTGCAAGTAGCTTAAAAATTACATGAGGACTTTAATAATGATGGAGGAAATTATATCCTACCATAAAGCCTTAAATTAGGTCTGTTGGTGAATACTGCTAGTTCAGAAGCTCTGAGAAATGTATCTTGCTTCGACTTGAAGATGGATTTTATACCTTTTTTTTTAAATCACTACTTTCTGATTTAATTGGGGGCAACTGACTAATTGTTGGGACATAAGTCATGATAGCCTTGGTGACAAATGGAACTAATCTTCCAAATGCTGACTCCCTGTGATCTCATGTTTGTTCTTGTATTGATTGGTGGAGAATTTCTAATTGAAGATCTTAGAAGTTCACCTATGTTTATCAAAATATTGCCAGTGGACCACACATATCAGAAAAACTCAGAGTACTTGTTTACAATGATGAATCCTTGGCTTTACCCTAGAAACTATGCTCAATTGAGTATTTGCAACAAATCTTCATTCTAACTAGTACCATGTGATACTGACATACATATCACCTGGTACTAGTTAAAATTATATATATATGTCTGTGTGTGTGTGTGTGTGTGTGTACGAAGCTATAAATACAAGATTTTTTTTCTCTTTTATATTCATCACCAACACCACTTATTTATTAATTCATTCAACAAATATTTATGTGTGTCAGTCACTATATAAGGTATTGGGGAATAAGATGGTAAATAAGATCAGCCAAGTCCTTCCCTTCTAGGGGCTTATAATCTGGTGGGGGTGGGAAGAGAGACAATAAATTATAAAACAAATAAAATACTTCAGGAAATATAGAGGAAGTAAAACGATGGAGATTTGGGGAGGGGCCAAGTGACTCAGTGGTTTCTTTAATGTGAATGGTCAAAAAAGACTCAAGGAAGAGGCAGCATTCCAGTTGGGATGCATGTTCTATGGTATTATTTTTCCCTAAAATTTTCAAGGATGAAACACATATGTATACACACACATGAAATTCAGCCTTATTAAACAAATGGGATGAGGAAATCCTTGAGATTAGTTTAACGAAGAGGGTTTTTTAGCTTAGCATGCACACTTAAATTAGATGTGTCAACCATGATGCCTACCAACTTGAAACAGTTGATCTGATGACCAAAATGACCATTAAGTGCTAATGGGCAGATAGTGTGCACAGCCTGGGAACATCAGGATAGTTCATGTCCTGGGTAAGATAGAACGGGATGGCAAGAGATTTCATCATGATACCCAGAATAGTTGGTAATTTAAAACCTATGCATTGTTTATTTCTGTAATTTTCTATTTAATATTTTCAGACTTACACGAGTAGCTGAAACTATAGGAAGTGAAGCCACAGAATAGGGGGACTGCTATGGGAAAAGATGAACTGGGCTTTCAGATCCACTCCCAGAAACTAGAATGAGGAAATAACGAACTAGGCCAGGAGAAGCAAGCTCTGAGGCTGACATAGTGCATTGAGAGAGACTGCAAGGAGCAGTTTTCTCCACGCATGACCAGAGAGCTTAAAGAGAAACAGAAACTGTAAGGCGAAGAAGCAAAAAAATAGGAAAGCAGAAATAATGAGATGAAGTTCACAGGGCATGAAGAGTAGCTCAATGTCACAGGAAAGGCAGGTCACGTGGCAAGGGGATGATTTCCCCTTTGACCTGCCACCTGATGCCACTCCAACTCCTATTCTTCTTCTGGCTAGAATATGTAGCTTCTCCTATGTCCCCACAATTTTTAAATCACCAGAAGGAGCAGGAGAAGCCAGAGCTCCCAACATGCATTTTTTTTTTTAGATAAATTGAATGTGTCTGTATCACCAAAATTATTTATAGTTTTATTTTGAATGATGTAATAATAGCACAATTATAGCTTAAACACACATGCACATCCTTTTTGTTTGTTGTTTGTTTGTTTTGCTTTTTCATGCTTCCTGGATGTGAGGGAAGTGAGGAGTTGTACTTATTCTTTTATGTATCACTTCTAGAAATTCCCTCAAATGCCCCACATGAAGGTCGTGACTCTAGAGTGGCCCCCCCCATCTTCTTGCTAACTTTTCTGCTTAGAAAGTGAACAGGGGAGTGGGCTTCATTTGTGGATCTAACAGAATTGGAGTTCATGGATCCCAAATAATAAGAACGCTATGAGTAACCCCTTTCCTCTCTGAAGCTGATTTTCTTCTGATGAACACATATCAGTGATTGGTGGTTCCTTAGAAATGGTTTCTGGAACAGCTTAAGCATCAGCTACCTCCCTAGGGAGAGAGAATGTATAAATGGAAAATGCATCTGAATGTCAGATCCCATTCCCAGTCCCTTTGAGTAATATGAAAAAGAAATGTTTTGGAGCAGTTGAGATATTTAGCTCTGAAAATTAGCCAGAAAGGAGCTAATTGGACAAAGTTCACTATTTTTTTTTTTTTTTTTTTTTTTTTACAAACCCCCTTTTGAAATAAACTAGACAGAGGTTCCTTTCACTTCCATGGGAGTTTTCAGCAAGAGGAGAAAGGAGGACTTTATAAGCTCTAAACAGCCTCGGAAGCCATTCACAGACTTCCTAGCATTCTCTGCCATTTCCCAGTGCTGAGGGCCCTGAATGTGGCTTCTCACTATCGTCATTGTCCCTCTCAGGCATTAGCCTAGCAGCTGAGCTCTCTGAAGCTTATAGCCTTTGGAGTATGAGAAGAAGTTACCATCAAAAGGGATTACAGGCTACACAGAGATGAGCCAGGAGCTGTGGTCACAGGGATATGAAGAACATAGGACTATTTTCACACCCTCCTGAATCCCATTTCCTGCCCCCTGTGCCCAGTCGCTCCTGCAGCAACTCTGGAAAAGCCTTGGTGGTAGGGGCACCAAGGGAGGCCTCTGGACCAGCAGAGAGTCTCTGACCTGTGCCAGAGAAGAAGACCTCCACTGCCTGCTTCTTCCAAGCCTCCTCCTCTTGCTCTGTTGTGGCTGGCCTTCCATTACTAGGCCATGAGGATCCTTAGCCCTTTGGGGGGCGGTCACAAGAGGTTCCAGCACCTGGCCAGTTCTCCACGTGTTAGTTTACATTTTCCTCTGCTAGGAAAGTCTCATCCACTTTATTTTTTTTCACACATATTGTGACATGTTCTTTTCAAATGTTGGTTCCCTCGGGAAAAGGGGAATTAGGCACCACTTTTAGAACATCGTCACCACTCATTTAAATACTCTTTCTTTCTTTCTTTTTTTTTTTGCCAACTGTGAGTGGATTTCTCATATGTCCTTTCTGGTTAAGTATTCAAAATCACTCAGGACAAAATGATCTTAAGAATAATCCTACAAAGATCCTAATGACATTATACTCAGAGGAATGTCCCAAGAAGAAAATTCCAAGATGTCAATGAATGAATCTCTTTAAGGATTTCAAAATGATGTCCCTCCGTGCTTGACTCAGTTATAACAGCTGAACAAATATACACAGATCCAGGAGGTCCCCAACCCTTCCTTGTCTTCTGAAGATGATCCCCTCTCATGCTGAGCACTGTACTTTTGAGATAAGAAACAAGATGGACTTTATAAGTAGGTATCAACTACAAATTATAATCTGGGGAACTTTGAAAAGACAGTTACACTTGCAATATTTTGCAAGCCCTATATTAAACAGGAATGCTTTGAGCTGCAAATAACAGGGAGATAGAATTGTGCTTTCAGCCATTTTTATTGGAGAGAGGCAGGTCCGGAATTCAATGACTCAATGATGTCATCATGGAATAGACACTCTCTACTTTTCTGCTCAGACATCACAGAGAGCTGACTTTTTTTCCTGTCTGCAGGTTACCTCATGGTCACAACCTCACACCAGAGTAAATGGACACAAAAACACTCAAGGGCTTTCTTCTAATGGGGATCTGTGTTTGTAGCTGAGAATGGAAGCTGGAACTCAGCCATACATCCACTGCGAACCCAGTCACTGACAAAGGAAAATCACAGTCCCATGACTGACTACAGCAATCGTGATCTATCCAGGGGGCTGAAAATCAGACTTAGGACTTACCTTCCCTAAAATCAGGATTCTTGTTCTATGAGAGGAAAGAAGGGCAAGGACAGGGGGTGTGGTTGTTGGGTAGCAGCCAAAAGCGACTTCCATAACCACTGGGCTTTCTAATGCCTGGAATCCAATCCCACAACTTGATCGTGGATGCTTTCTTCCAACATAGACTCTTCCCCTGTCAAAGAAAATTCCTAACATTTTCAAAACATTTTTACTCTCCCCAAACATTTAATTAATCATATTTTTAGGTATCAAATAGCAAGTTGAATGCCAAGAGAAAAACATATTAATTATGAGTTCTAGTGGTGTACTAGTAAATCTCTAGTTACTCACTGAGGAAGAGCCCTGATTTAAGGCTGATGGTGTCTGGGGTATGTATTTCCCACCATCGTAGGTTCCAGGCTATCTGTAGTTTAACAACTGGTCAACCAAACCCCTGAAAATGTAGCAATCCACTCTTGTGAGCTCACAGTAATCAACTCCAGCACAACCCTGAATGACTCTGTGCTACCCAGGAGCTAGGCAATTGTGTTGTACACTTTTATCTGTCTGATCACGCCTTTAATCTAGCACTTAAAACACCTTATGAAATAGGTATTATCATCGCATTTTACAAATGAGAAGCCTGGGCTCAAAGTAGTTTGATCTCATTGCTCATTATAGGTTACAACTACTCTTTGTGACTCTGGGTACAAACAGGAGACCTATGGCTCTCTCCAGTTGAGAAAGCCTCAAATGCTGGGAATTTTACCCAGGTACCAAACAAATACTTATTACTAGAATTGTGTGCACTGTCGACTCTTAATGCCCTTGGAGTAATAAAGACTAAGGCAAACTGAAAGTCACCAAAAGCCTTTATTCTTGTTTTGAAGAAAAGAAAAAAGAAAAATGTAAAGATCTCATCAGAAACATCCAAAACAGAATACCTTCTGTTCTCATTGTGAATGTCCCATATTGAAAGAAAGGTTAGGTCCTTCTTATTTTTTTTTATGGCATCAAAAGGAAAATGTTCTAAAAGCACTCATATTGGCATTCATTCCTACCTTTAGCTTTATACCAAGGAGGAGCCTTGTGGCTTGAATGTACAAACAGATTTTACAACTTATATATTTCCCTATTTTAGAAATATCCCCCAGCATTTCTAAAACTGTGGGGCTCAGCCTTGCTTTTACTTACCTCAATAGGAGGTAGAGAAGTGCAATGATGGAAGTATAAATATGAACATGTTCCATAATGGTCAAGTGCATTTTAAAATGTAAGGCACCACTGTTTCTCCATGATAAGCAACCTTGGCTCAGGCTGTATTTTCTTCCTTGAGCCTTTCCTCATGAGAGGAACAACATTCTGGCTCCCTTTCCTCTTCTAGTTTTATTCGTATTTCATAATTCCCTCCTGGAGTTTGACACTGCAGGTTGGGAACAGTTTTTTGATTCCAAAAAACTCCCTTGTTCTCACCAGTCCAGGTGACCAGCATGGTCCATGTCGTCCCATGTCAGGGACATGAGGTAGCTGCTGACCCATTTCTGGGATTTCGTCACTATGTCCAACCCAGTGCTCAATCTCAATGGTCTCATAGAAAGACCTGCTGGTCAGTGTTTCAGGCTCACGGGCCTGGTGTTAGAGTGAGGTTTTGGTGTAAACTCAGTTCTGGGGGTACAGGAAACTCTGCCCAGGAAACTCTGCTTGTACCTTTTAGAGTCAGAGATGATTCCAAAATTGACAAAAAAAAAAAAAAAAAAAAAAATTGGGTTTACCTGATAATAGTCTATCTGCAATGAATATGACCTGTTCTCCTTTAGAGAAAGGAGAATCTGCCACTTTCAGATTTCACCTTGATGGTCCTTTCTTTAAGGTCTTCTTCTCTAGGGCCAGTCAAGTAAACACTGTCAACTTTACACAAGGCCACTTAAACAAAGCATTCACCTAATTGTTGCTACTTGACACAATCCCTTTGCTCCACTCAAAGAGCAACTCTATGACTGTAACAATCTTTAAAGGAATGAGTATGTTCTTCATTTTCAAAATAAAGTCCATTCCCCAGAAATATAATTACTTTTATCATAAAGTTGTTTTTTTTCCCCATATCATTGGGCATTTATTAATCACTATGAAATACTACCATAAGCATCCTGGAGAGAGAGAAAAGATGCAATAAAGTTGGTAGAAAGCAAGAGTTCAAATCAGACTGGTAGGAAGCAACCAAATTTGTGCCAAAAGGAAAATTCTTGTTACGAAGTCCCACATATCTTCCCTGAATTCCTGTTGCCTTCCCCTCTCAAAAGTAAACTCACATTTCTGTGTATGCTGAGAAACAGGAATTCGTGGAAACCAGAAAGTCAATGGCCATTGAGATTATTCCAGAAGTATATTGTTCTTGAAGCATACTATAGGCAAAGAAAGATACAGTTTAGAGTCAATACCATTGTAATGCATTTTTCTCCAAAAACACTGTAACAGAAGTTATTCATCTTGTCTATAACCACGTCTCTGTTCTCCCTTGTTCTGTTTTCTCTCACCAATCTCGAACCATTGTCTAGTCTTGGTTTTCTACTGCTTAACAGGTGTATTGTCTGGTCACATGACTCCAGAAGAGAGTTCTGTAACTCTGCAGAAGACCCTAGGAAGATTTAATAGCAGCAGTTCTCAAAGAATGATCTCAGACTCCTGGGTGTCCACACAACCCTTTTAGGGGATTTAAAAAGTCAAAGTTATTTTAATTGTCATGCTTTGTTTTTAGAATGACTCAATACAGCAGTGATAAACAGTAGCCATTGGATTTTTTTTTTTTTTTTTTTTTTTAATGAGACAGGTCTCACTATGTTGCCCAAGCTGATCTCAAACTCTTGAGCTCAAGAGATCGTCCTGTCTCAACCTCCCAAGTAGCTGGGACTACAGACACTTGTCACCAGGTCCAATTGTCTAGATTCTTTACTACCATGAATTCACAAAAAAAAAAAAAAAGAAAGCCAGTTGCAGTTAAGAATTTCCTTGTGGGGCAGTACACATTATTAATGTCACTTATTGATCCTTGGGTATGAGTGTTCTTATTATTCTGACAAAATAGGAAATATGCACAAAGCACTTCTGTGTACCAAAGGACATGGTAGCTCAAAGAAAAGGATTTGTGTGATTATGTGAATTGCAAGTTAACCTACCACTTTGTTTATGATTCTTTGATAGACATTGCTTGAAAATGAACAAAACGGCTCTATCGCAATGAAGAAAAATAACTGACAGTATTTGTTGCCAGGGATAAAAATCCAAGCTTTCAAACAATAATTACTATAATTACTAATTTTGGAAAAGTTGTATCTGCCACTATGAACTTAATAGCTTCCCAATGCTTAAAAGACTTTTCTAAAAACACCTGTAGTGATGTTAATGATATTTTTTATATTATACAATTAAATGCATGAGCCTTTGGAAGATGTGCTTAATTGAGTAAATGACATTTTCTAAGTGACCAAATACAGGATATTATAAAATCATGCCAGACACCATTCAAAGTGCAACATAGGGGAATGGATTTTAATGTAATGGAATATAAAAACTCCACTGATATGGTTTTATATTTCCAGATTGAACTAACTTTTAAGGAACTACATTATGGTTTAGATCTGGAATGTTCCCTGGAGGCCCATGTATTGAAGCCTTGGTACTTAATATAGCAATGTTCAGAGGTGGGCCTCTTGACAAGTAATGCGGACTCTGACCTGATCAATGGATTAATCCGTTGATGAATTAATAATCTGATGGCATTATTGGGTAGTGGCAGAAACTGCAGATGGTGGAACCTAGATGAAGAAAGTAGGTCACTAGGGGCGTGCATGCCCTAGAATGATACATCTTGTTCCCAGCCCCTTCCTGCTCTCCCACCTCTCTCCCTCCCTTCAGGCTGCTGTGAGTTGAGCAGCTTTCTTCCACCATGCCCTTTCAGCATGGTGTTGTGCCTCATCTCAGGCCCAAAGCAATGGAATCTGACAACCATGACCTAGAATCTCTGAAACTGTGGGCCAAAGTCAATCTTTCCTCCTTTAGGTTGTATTTCTCAGGTATTTTAGTCACAGGAATGAAAGTTGACTAACACAGTAGTATCAAAGAATATTCAGTCATACGAAAAGGCTACTAAAAGCTTTTCCGTATATACCAATACTATAAGTATATGCAATATGACTCTGTGTATACATACTGTTTATGTGTATACTCTGTTTATAATATGTATCTATGCACTTATATATATATACACGTATGTATATATTCCATATACTTACAATAAAAACATATTTTAAAAAGAGATTATTTTAAATTGATTTCTCAGTTATAATTTTCAATATGGTAAATATCAATAGATATGACACTTATTTTGAAAATTCTTTGAGTTTCCTCAATACTTTTTAGGAATCTATAGGGATTCAAAGTCCAAAAGTTTGAGGACACAAGACGAAAGGAGGCACATTACAAAGCAATGAAGCTAATTTCAAATAGAGGTGCTAGAATTTATGGAACCAATAAGTTGTTCCCTGTAGGTTGTTCATTGCTTAGGACTGCTGCCATTAGGCAGCCCTAGAACCCTTCTGCAGCTTCTGGACAAAACACGCCCACGATCTTATCACCTTACCATTGCAAGACAGTTGAACCATAGTTAGGTTATCTACTTGTGACAAACCTACTCATTGCAAACTTGATCTAAATAGACTTTATTCTGTCTCTGAAAAAAATCTTTCTTTAAAGGAAGTAGGTTTGCTTTCTTAGCAGTAAAGAGCATTTTCCATAGACTCAACAATTGAAGTAGTGTACAGAAATTTGGAGGGCTCTGAGATGAGGATGCCAGAAGGGAGTCTATTCGTTTCTTTCCTCATTCAAAAGATATTGCCTGAGTGCTTGCTACGTTCCGTGGGGATGTGTGCTGAGCAAAACAGACCCAATCCCAGCTCTTCACAGAGCAAGGCAAGACGTTAGATAAGCAAGCCCACTAAGGAATGTTATGGAGATAAATGCAACAGAGGAGAAGAATGAGAAGAGGAGATGGTCCTTAGGGTGAACAGGGAGGCCTCTCTGAGGAGGAAACATGGAAACTGGACTTGAAGGGTAAGAAGGAACCACCATGTACAGAATAAGGGAGGGTTTCCCAGATCAGCGCACAGCTTATGTGAAAGTGTTGGATCATTCCCTCTGCAGGGTTTGGAACATTCTGGGCACATGTTTCCTTGTGGTTGAGCACACTGGCTCAGAAGTCTAATTTCTGATTTACCACCAGCTAGCTGCTTGACCCTATGGCATCCACTCAACATTTCTTGTCTTGGTATTGCCCTCTATAAAATATAAAAGGAGGTATTTCTTTATAGATAGGGATTTCCTATGGATTATGTCAGTTAACTTGTGTCCAGTGCTGGCGCTCATAGGAATAAATAAAAACAAATAATCGGCAATATAATACCCGTTTGCAGGAACATAGTTGAGGTAGTTGGCCTTGGCCAGGCTGAAATGTCCTAAGGAATCTTGAAGATAGTATATATAGCATCAAGCCTCAACTGTCCTGGTTATAATGTAGGAATCATATATTGATAGAGCCAAGACAGTTCCAGAATTCAAAGAGGATTGGATGAAATAAGTTGTTGCAAAAAGCAGTTATTAAAACTTAGGGTTCATGAGTTTTAGAACTAGACTTTTTGCAGAAGGGGATCATTAAATGCACACAGGTGGAGGCTGAGGTGATGAACAGAAGAGAGTGCCAAGCAGTGAGTAGGACAGATGGGAGCACTGGCCACAAGCCCAGACCAGGACTCGAAAGATGGGACAGGCAAAAGCCAGGGCCTGGTCTCAGAGAGCAATTAGGAAGCAATTTAAATCTTTCTTTAGGTATTTCAGAAAGTTCCAAAAGCAAGAGGTATAATATTGCATGGACACGCGGGCAAACATCTTGACATCGCCCAAGGTCCTTCTCGTTCCAAGAACCAGTGCTTCTTTTCCCCTTCCTCCTCCAAAACACTTCCCCTAATTCTTGCTCGCATTTCAAGCCATAATGGCTTTTCTCATTCTCCCTCTTCTCCATCCTTTGCAGCAAAAGTGAAAGAGAAAGTCCATAGTGGTGCCTAGAGATGCTAACACACCCCCTGCAGGAGAAAAGCAGAGGTAGAGTTTAGTTCTACTCCTTCCATCTCTTGCCAGCTCAGGAGTGCATCAGGTAACTTGGAAGCCTGTACTTCCTTAGGTTTCAGTCTGAGCCACTACAAGGACTATGAAAATGACCATGTTTCTGCAGGATTTGTCTGTGTTGTGTTTACTATCAAAGTACAAAACTTCTAGTAAAACACTTTGTTGCAAAATCAATGCTGTTATACAGATTGTTGGTGTTAAAGTCTAAACTATGGTAAAAGTCCACACTCTGGAAATAATGCTCAATGATACACTGTGCTGGATATTTTCTGCTGCCCCTTCCCATCCTGTTTGTACCCTTCTCCTTCCTGCCTTGAGTCCCAGGAGGCTCACCTTTGTGAGCTGAATCAGCAGGCAATTTGGCTGCTTCAGTGCTTGATTGTTATCAGTGAGGAACAACAGTGAATGTAAGAAGTGGGGAGATGTGAAGAAGTTGAGTATTGATTTATTTTCTGTGCTCCCTCCCCACCTGGTCACTGCAACCTTCTTCTGAAGGCCACAGCTCATTGCAGACAGCAATTGCATGTCTACTCCTCAGGCCTAGAGGTGACAAGAGTGCCTCTCTGTTACTAGTCCCCAGATACAGTCCTAATCTTGTGGTGTCCTAATACACCCTGTAAACCATCTCTTATCAGGTCCATCTTTCTCCTGCCTAGACCCTGACTCTAACACCTCTCAAATAAACAAACAATATCCAAACAAAATAGGATACCTTACTTGCTTACATCTCAATGAAGGAGAATGGTCTCTTAAGCAGGCATTAGAAGGAAGGAAGGAAGGAAGGAAGGAAGGAAGGAAGGAAGGAGTTGTTTTGAATTTAGTCATGGATGCTGAATGCATCAGAAGGTAGGAAGATTCCCTACCTGCTCCCCTAGCTTGTCCTTGGGTCCCTCCCTATGGTATTTTGCTGCTGCTGCTTTTCAAACAGGTGGAGGCTGCTGCTTTCTAAACATGGTACAGATTGTAAAGTCTTTTTTTTTTTTTTTTTTTTTTTTGGATATCGGGCATTGAACCCAGGGGTACTTAACCACTGAGCCACATCCCTAGCCATTTTTATATTTTATTTAGAGACAGAACTTGCTGAGTTGTTTAGGGCCTCACTAAGATGCTGAGGCTGGCTTTGAACTTATGATCCTCTTGCTTCGGCCTCCTGGGATGCTGGATTTAATGGCATGTTGTGATCTAGGGTGTTAGGTGAGTGTCAGCTCTTGCTAGGTGTCAGTATTGGTGAGTGTCTCATCACACTTTCCTGCCACGTTGGTTTCATGACTGTTGTCTACTGTCTCCCAATTATTCAGAGAGATTATTAAAAGCTCTCATTCTTTCTCACATTACATTGCTTCTTGGAAACCTTTGGCCACTGAATCATACCTGTGTTTTTTCTGAATTTTTAGAAAATTTGCTATTGAAGGCAGAGATTATATACTTTTTTTTTTTAAACAGGGTACCTAATATGATTCATATTCTGTGCTAGCTGGCAAGGCATACAACAGTAAGCAAACAGAACTCTTTCTACTTCCACGGATCTCAGGTAATATAGGAAACCATAAGCATGCTGGGATGGTTAGTTTTAGAGGTCGACTTGACTGAGTTAAGGAACACCTAGAGAACTGGTAAAACATTACTGCTGGGTGCGTCTGTGAGGATGCTTCCAAAGGAGTCTGACAGCATACTCAGTGGGAAAGATCTGCCATTGATATGGGTAGCCACCATCAAGTTGCCTGGGGGTCCAGACAGAACAACAAAGGAGAGAGAGAGATTTCCTTCTCTCTTCTGGAGCTGGGACACTCCTGCCCTTGGACAGCTCTACCCTCCCTGTCCCTGGGACTCCCTCAGCAGCCCTCAGGATTCTCAGGTCTTTGGCCTCAGACTGAGACTTACACATTGAGAATCGCTGGCTTTCAGTCATTCAGTCTTGAACTGAGCCACAGTCCCTGCACCCCAGGATCTCCAGTTTTTAGACAGCTTGTTATTGGACTTCTCAGACTCCATAATTTCATGAGATAATTCTCCTAATAAATCCATTCCCACCTATCTCTATCAGTATCTTATTGATTCTGTCTCTCTGGAGAACTCTAATGTACATGTTAATAAATGTAAAATTGCAAACCATGATGCATATTATTAATAGAAATGATATTATAACATATTATGGACCATCTGATCTACTCTGAGAGGCCAAGGAAGGCTTCCAGGAGGTGGTGACATATTAGCTAAAATCTGAAGAATGTGCAGGAATCAGTTGGATCAGTTACTCTCAACCATGGGTGATTTTGCCCCTCCAGGACATTTGGCAGTGTCTGGAGACATTCTTCATTGGTACAATTTATGGATGTTGCTGGCATCTAGTGGGTAGAGGCAAGGGATGCTGTTAAACATCCTAACATGCACTAGAAAGGCCTCTCCCCAAAAGAACTATCTGGCTCCACATGTCAATGGTACCAGGGTTGAGACGTGAACTTGTGGTTCCAGCCACAGAGAACAACAGGTGCACAGATTCAGCCTAACACCTAGCCTGGCACAGAGACAGCATCCAATATTAAACCAAAGTTTGGGTTTAAATTGGTTGAAATATCACCTCTGTTTTTCTTTTCTGTCATTACTTCTGTTAGGTAAAATTCTGTTTTACAAGGCTGGGGCAGGAATGAATATGACAGAAACATTTCTCTCCAAAACATACATGCAATCAGAAGCTTGAGTCAAGTAAGACAGTGATATATAGTTGATGGATGTGGGGATTTTTCTTTCAATCTAACATTGTTTGAAAATAGAAAATGTCCTCTTTATTTCATTTGGCAATGTGACTCCCTGAAAGTAGACATTTGGAGTTGTGGTCCTCAAATGGTGACCTGGGTTGAGCTAAAATGGAAATTATGGTTTCGGGAAACTATAGAGCTATCCACAGCAGAAATATAAAAAAGCAAATGGACATGGTATTTGGAGATAGGAGAAAAGAGTGAAAGGGAACTAAAGTTTATGGAGTATTTTCTGAAGTCAAGGCATGTGGGTGCATCACTGCTTCACTTAAAAACTACTTTTTAGGCTCAACAAGTATGTATTAGTTGCAAAGGCTTGGGAAAAATAAAAGACTCTGGATATAATGGAGAGACAGACGAGCAAATGATGATAAAAAAAATATGAATAATGCCCCCAACAAGTGAATTGGGTGATGTACTGAGTAGGCCTAAATCAAGGATGCAGAAGGGCAGAATGGGAGGGCATCACCATTTTCCATCATCTGCATGGAAAAGGGGCCAATAGATGTGTGACTCAATGGTGGACTATGAGGACCCTGAGCAGAAGTCCAAGGAAATACTATGTGCAAAGGGAAGGAAATTGGGAAAGAGCATGGCCTGCTTAGAGGGCAGTGGCTGCATGGTATGACATAAAGGATGTGGACACTGGGGCTTGGAGTGTGAGGGAGGGAGATGAGTGGCAGAGGGTGGGGACATGGAGATCTGTGTGCTCACTGAAGGAAGCAAAGGAGAGGCACAGATCTGTGTGTCCAGAACCACCGCTCTCACAGAGACAAACCCCCATGAATACAGTTATCTCATACTAGACAAAGGCGTCCAAAATATACATTGGAGAAAAGATAGACTTTTCAACAAATAGTGCTGGGAGAACTGGAAATCCAAATGCAGCAAAATGAAACTAAACCCCAATTTCTCACCATGCACAAAACTCAACTCAAAGTGAATCAAGGACCTAGAATTAGACCAGAGACCCTGCACCTAATAGAGGAAAAAATAGGCCCAAATCTCCATAATGTCAGATTACACCCGACTTCCTTAACAAGACTCCTAAAGTGCAAGAAATAAAATCAAGAATTAATAAATGGGATGGATTTAAATTAAAAAGCTTCTTCTCAGCAAAAGAAACAATCAGTGAGGTGAATAGAGAGCCTACAGAATGGGAGCAAATTTTCACATGAACACTAATCTCCAGGATAGATAAAGAACTCAAAAAACTTAACACCAAAAAAGCAAACAACCCAGTCAATAAATGGGCTAAGGAGCTGAACAGACACTTCTCAGAAGGAGATATATAATTGATCAACAAATATCTGAAAAAATGTTCAATATCTCTAGCAATTAGAGAAATGCAAATCAAAACTACTCTAAGATTTCATCTCACACCAGTCAGAATGGCAGCTATCAAGAATATAGACAACAGTAAATGTTGGCAAGGATGTGGGGGAGAAGACACACTCATACATTGCTGGTGGGACTGAAAATTGGTACAACCACTCTGGAAAGCAGAATGGAGATTCCTTATAAAACTTGAAATGACCCATCTATCCCACTCCTTGGTCTCTAAAAGGACTTAAAATCAGCATACTACAGTAATGCAGCCACATCAATGTTTATAGTAGCTCTTTTCACAATTGCTAAACTGTGGAAACAACCTAGATGCCCTTCAATAGATGAATGGATAAAGAAACTATGATATATATATTATATATAATATATTATATATATATATTTGTGTGTGTATATGTGTATGTGTGTGTGTGTGAGTGAGAGAGAGAGAGAGAGAGAGAGAGAGAGAGATAGATTCTCTTGAGGTACCATAGTTACTTCTGGGTGCACTTGTCTTGTCTGTGGGGCAGTAGGCACTATGTACAGATCTATTCTCATCTTCAAATTCTCATAGCACTTCATGGAAAGTAGGAAGCATGCTAGGTCATACTGAATACATGAGTGAATGTGTAAATGAATGAATAAAGTAAGAAAGATAAAATTCCCAGAGACATGGTATTTGGAAATGAAATGTTTCAACAGTCTTCTTCCTCCAAAATATCTCTATTACAGGGCTGAGAGTAGAAAGAAACAATAGAAAAGTTTAAAGATTCTCAGCCCACTAACTTCTGTTTAAATTTTATGAAGAGGTCACCTGATTTGTCATATGAAGTCAACCCAGAAATAGAGCACCAAACTTGGGTCAAGATATCTGGTAAGCCAGTGTTATACTTGGGATTAAACTTTTAACTTAGATCTTCTTTGATTAAAAACTAAGACCCTATGGCCATGATTGGGAAAGTCTTTAACTGCATGTCCCAGGGTTTCACCAAGAAGGCATATCTCAGAGCGTAGAAAAGAAAAATCCCCATTGATGATGGCTTCCTAGCCTTGAAGCCTGGAAAAAGAAAATGTGTGTAGTGCAGAGAGGCATGGAAATTGGAATTAGCTCCACAAGAGACACGAGGAAATGGGCAAAAAACTTGAAAAGATGTTTCTCCAAATGGCCAACAAGCATACAGAAAGATAAAGAATAAGAATTAAGGATATATTCTTGATGATAATAAAATTTAAGAACCAAGAGTTTAAAAGTTAACCTTTCTAAGTTTATATTCTACCATTCTGAATACCTTTGATTATAGTCTAATAAAAACAGTAGGAAGTTTGGTAGGTGTTTAATTCTGACTCTGGAAAAGATAATCCTACCTGTGTGCAGTAGTACATACCTGTAATCCCAGTGACTTGGGAGGCCGAGGCCAGAGGATCACAAGTTTGATGCCAGCCTGGGCAAATTAGTGAGATCCTGTCTCAAAATAAAATATAAAAAGGGCTGGGAATGTAGCTCAGTAGTAGAGTATACCTGGGTTCCTTCCTCAGTTCTGTCCCGCTTCCTGCAAAACAATACTCCAATTTTTATTTTTTAAGGACAAAAATAATTTATTCTGGGTGCTTAAAACTTTGTTATAATTCATACCTGACTCTGTTTATTATAAAGCATTATAGAAGAGTAATATGTCTATTTATTCAGTACAAAATTTGTACCAAAATGAGCATTGCAGAAAATAGACAATGAGACCAGAGAACTTACAACCATCTGCTGAAGATCAAGGTTAGCTAATGCTAGGACCAGGTGTAGATACAGGTCTCCTGACTCTTACACCAAGGTTCTTCAAACTATTTTGCTTCACCGGGTTCAAAAGAGCCATCCACAGCAGAAATAAACAAAAGCAAATGGTCAGTAAATGGATGGAGATCAGAGTGGAAGGCAGAGGGAAGAAATGGCAGCAAATAATGGAGCCTCAGCATTTACGAAAAGCAATGGTGAGAAATTAATACGACAGTGACTCCAATCCCAGGTTTGCTATAAGTATTTTCAATGCAGCATTTTTTAGTTTGAAGAACTAAATGTGGACAATTTCAGGCTCAATCCAAGATCTCTGCCCATCTTCTCTTGGCTCTGGTGACCTCCCTATATTAACCATGACTGTAGAAAATTAGGTGGCAAGATCTATGTGCTCCAATAAAAGGGGCACAGGGAATACAGTGAGACCTTGCACTGTTTGGGAGCACAGCTTGAAGCTTATGAAATTGGCAGGATTTTCTTTCTTTTCTTTTCTTCATGTCTCTCCAATCAACATTCCCATCCCTGACACCACCCTTCCCCCTATATCTTCTTGCCTTTGCCTATAGAAAAAAAATAAATAAATAAAAATAAGGAAACGGAAGGAAGCCAAAGTGGGGGAGGGAGAAGAGAGACAAGGGACATAGGGAAAGCAAGAGGAAGCTAAAATTGGAGACAAGAAAAGATGAGGAAGAAAAGAGGAACTGGTGGGATGAAGCGGTGTAAATTATTCTGATGCAGAATCACCTGGCATAATTGTTAAATGTGCATTTCTGGGCCACATTCCAGATCAACCAAATTGGCATCTATGGACGTAGCATCATTTAAAAGTAAATGGAAAGCTTTTTGATAAAATAATTACTCCCCTTTTTGTTAATTTGATTTCAAATTTTGTTATTTTGATTTCAAATTGGAAAATCCATTTGCTTCTTTAAAGCTGGCAAAAAAAAAAAAAAAGAATTATTCCATTTATTTGCCTAAAAGGCTTTTCTTTTTTATTCTGCAGAACGATAGATATCGTTACTTTACAGGAAGAAGTTGGCGTATTTTCACACACATCAAAGCAGCTCTGAGACATAGCACCTTTCATCAAAAGGATCTGCTCTAATGAGAGTAGCAGGATGATGTCAAATGGGTTTTCTTCTGCCACAGGCATTGATGCTGTGGATGCAGGAAAACCCGCACTCCACACATGACTGTGTTTCTTGTCTTTTCCTTCAGATGCAATTGTCGGAATGTTTTGTAAATTATGGGTCTTTTTTTCATCATTAGCTTGCCTAATTTTCTTTCTTTTCTTTCTTCCCTTTTTTCTTTCTTCCTTCCTTTCTCTCTTTTTTCCTTCCTTTTCTTTAATTGGTATTGGGTTAAGGTTGGCATATTGCCTGCCATGCTAGCAGTCCTATTGGGAGATCCTATCACATCTTGTCTGCAGGGCCAAATCTAAGGGTTGCCACTGTGCCTGTAGTCAAATTTCCCTATGGCAGAAACTGCTGGGCTAAAGGATCTTCTGCAGGGTGTTGGCGCCTGAGTGCACGTAGAATTAGGTAGTATGTGATATGTCCCCATCAAGCTATTTCTGTAGGGATGATTGTTGCAGCTGGATGCATGCAAGTCGCCTGGTGTATTAGCCATGGCTATGATAGGAATCCATATTGAAAAGACCTGCTGTGTAGTGATCATGTTGTCTAACCATATTGAGCAGTATTTACTGGGTAAGTGACCATGTTGTGTACCCATACCTAGCTGGGCCTGCTGGGATAGTGATCACATTGTGTGTAATTGTGTGGCCACCCTGGGAATTTATTGCTATAGATTAGGCCACAGGGCAGAAGAGAAGCCAATAATTGTACTTGTTCTGGGCTATTAGTTGTACTATTGAGAGCAAACATCAGCTTCTAGTATGGGAAACAAATCTTTGGTGTAGCGATAGAAATAAAATTGACATTCTCAATTCTAAGTTTTTTGTTTTTTGTTTTTGGCAATTCCCTCTCTTCTATTTTATGTAATGGCAAATTACTTGTAGTTAGGATAAGGTGGCTCTAAATGTAATGAAATCTGTACAGACTTAAAAGGCTATATTAAAATTAATGAATAAAATCAAACTTGATTCAAAGCTTATTCATATGGAATGCCTTCAGAGCTATTCATAAATTCATAAAAATAGTAAAGAATAAATGTCAGAGAACATAGCAACAAGCAGGATATTTGTTATTATTATTAGTATTAGTATTAGTATTTCCAGTACGGGTGATTGAACTCAAAGTATGCTTGACTATATCCCCAGCACCCTTTTATATCCTTTCTTCTTTTTTTTTATTTGTTCTTTTTTGATATACATGACAGTAGAGTGTATTTTGACATATTATACATACATGGAGTATAAGTTCCCATTCTTGAAGTTGTACATAATGTGGAGTTACACTGCTCATGTATTCATATATGAACACAGGAAAGTTATGACTGATTCATTCCACTGTCTTTCCTATTTCCATCCTCCCTCCCTTCCCTTCATTTTCCTTTGACTAATCCAGTGAACTTCTATTCTTCCCTCTCTTGTCCCCCTTATTGTGCATTAGTATCTGCATATCAGAGAGAACATTCAGCCTTTGGTTTGGGGGGATTGGCTTATTTTTTATTTTGAGACAGGGTCTTGTTAACTTGCCCAGGTTGACCTCAAATTTACCATCCTACTGCCTCAGTCTCCTGAGTCGCTGTTATTACAGATGTCCATCCCTGCTCCAGCTTTATTGTTCTCTTTTAGCTAAACTATTGGAAGAATTTTCTTACTTTTAAAGGAGCCAGGAAATGTTGATGAAACCAAGACTACCAGTCTTATGTTCGAATATGTCCTTGTAGTTAAATTATGTCAATACTTAATAAAGAGAGAGAAGGTCAATAAGTAATAAGCCTGGTTCAATAAGCACACAAACATTCACATTCTCAGCAGTGTGACCTCTCAAAGTGGAGATTTGGGTAAGCTTATTACATTCTGGAAACTTCTTCTGGAAAGGTCTAAAGTTTACAAACCAGGTAAGCAAACCAGTGTTATTATACCCTCCCTTTATGATGGGAAAACAAAATAAAAACCGAACTAAAAAAGTCCACTCAAATGTTTTTTTTTTTTTCCTTTAGTAACCAGGCTTGTCTATGAGGGCAATTCTGTTCTTTATAGAACCAAGGTAGATGTATAGAAGGGAACATATTAGGTTGAATATGGTCTAACAAATTTGTTAAAAAAAATCAAACATTTTCATTTGTAAATTCTTTCAGAAGTTCTTCCTGTATGTTACAGATGTTATATTATAATTCTTGCTAATGTGATTTTATGATATCACTTGTGAACATGATGACCTGTTTCTCTGGCAAACAGAAACCAAGATACAGTCAGCTGCCTTATGATGGGGTTATTCATGGGTTAGTAACCTACTCCTTTCTGATCTTGGATAGGAACTGCCATTTTGCTATTTTGACAGCAGCTTGAATTATTAAAATAAGCTTTATAATTTCCTAAAATAAGAGTATAATAGCAGGAGGAAAGAAAAATAGGGAAGAAGGGAGGAGGATAGAAGGAAAAAGGAAAGGAAAGTCAGGATTCTTCCCTCAAATCCTGTCTGAACCCATTTTGTCCAGATGTGGTATACCTATACAAATTTAAACTGAGCAATAAATATACAACTTATAATAACTTTGATTATTATGTTTTCAAAGATCTATTCTTTTAAGAAAAGCAGTAGGTAAATGGTTAGAACATTTAAAATATGTATGTATAAATATATACAAATGATATATAAGATCTAGATTAATTCCCAACCTATTTTAATGCACCTGTGTTAATTTTATTGAAATAGTCACAAAATTGAAAACTTGAAATTTATCAAGGCCAGGTGATTCACCTCATCATAGTTCTTGAAGCAAACTTTCGGAAAATGGGAAACAAATCTGGCTATTAGTCAGTCTGGTTCCATTTACACATAAATCGGTCACTAATAAAGATATAATCTTCTCATTCAGAAATATCTAATGCTATCTCTTTGACCAGGTTCTATGGCCAAGATGATTTGAATAATTGTTTCTTTCACTCCATGACTGGGTAATTGATGAGACTCAAACTTAAGTTTTTATTGTATATATGCCACAGTTCTACTTTTATGTAATTTTAATCACCTTACCATGTAAATAAAAAAGCAGAAGGAAGGGAAAAGAAACAGTAGTCTTGATGTTTATTGGGCTTTTACTATTTGCCATGTATTATGTTAGCCAATTTGTATAGTGTTATTTCATTTACTTCTTCCATGGGCACATTAGATACATTATATAAAGTCACAGAAGTTAAACAATATAACAAGGGTCACAGAATACCCAGGACCAGCTTTGTCTTTTTCCAAGCCCAAGGTTCATTACCAGGATTTAATTCTTCTTCCTTTTTTCTTTTAGTATTGGGGATTGAACATAGAAGTGCTTTACTGCAGAACAACATCCCTACACCTTTTTATTTTTAAATTTTGAGACAGGATCTTGATAAATTGTTCAGGCTGGACTTTAACTTAGATCTTCCTGCCTTAGCCTTCCAAGGAGCTGGGATTACAGGTGTGTACTACTGCTCCAGGCTCAGATTTTGATTTTTTTAAATGAGCTTTTGAAACCATCTACCTAGGATGATGATAATGACGACAAAGAAGAAGAATTACTATTATGTCAATAGAGAGAGGTTTATGAAGTGAAAAATAAGGATTTTTCCTTACCACTATCCTTTCATGCAATCCCATTTCTCTCACTAATATTTTGGTAAAATATTCCAAATTTATCTCTATGCCTAAAATAGTTTTCAAAAGTAGTTTGTTTTGACATCCCTGAGTGAGTGCAAACTCAGGTTCATACTGAAACCTGGATCTATTTCATATGTTGCTATATAAAATATGAATATATTACTTAGGCCATTTCATTCCTCATGAAATACTAGGAGAAAGACCACAATGTCAATAGAACCTTCAAGCAAAAAGCTCCAGACCAAGCTATTACTGTCTCCAAACTGAGTGGAAGACATCAATATGGTGGTAAAAATTGGTTCTTCAACTGACATTCACTTTTAGAGTTTCTTTGTGCAGATTTCTTTAAGTTATCTGAAAATAGTAGATCTGAGTCATCTGTAAGCACAGGGCTATGTACCAGCCCTAGGGGAGAATGCCCAGTACTGGGAGAACTGTCAAGAGAGGGGAAGTGTGGAAGATGGGGACTGGGTATGTAAGCGCCCCATCTATGGCTCTGAGTAGGAGGAACTGATGTCTTCCTTTAAACGTGTATATACTGTGCCAGGCACAATGGTACATGCCTGCAATCTTAGCAACTCTAGAGGCTGAGGCAGGAGAATGGCAATTTTAAGACCACACTGAGTAACTTAACTAGACCTTGTCTCTAAATAAATAAATAGGACAGTGAATGTAGCTTGGCTTTTAGAGCATTTAAAATTTGGGTTCAATTCCCCCATTACTTGGGGTTGGAGGAGTGGATTCTCCTCCTGATCCTTTGGATCAGCTGTGGCACAGCCTGCTAGGCTACAAAAGCTGCTCATAGCAAGGGACAGTTAGAGATGGGGCTTTCTAAGTAAAGGCACAACATAAACACTGGGAGAAGAGTCCAACTAAAAATAAAGCTGGCAGACAATAACTATTGCCACTTGGTAGAGAATGACCTTCATGTTGATGCAGTATGCACAAACTCTCCACCTTCCCCCGCCCCAATGCCATCAAACCTGAGAGAGCAATGCACATTTCCTTTATGTAAAGGTCAAATTAGCTTTTGGCTCTGCCAGTGACACACCCTTAGCTCACTGCAAGGGAGAAGGCATAGCTTTCTAGTCAGGCATTGGTCCTGGTAAAGCTCCTTTCATTCCAGAAAAACGAACAAACAAACAAACAAAAACAAAAAACATTAACCTTATCCTCTACAACATGGTCATTTAAGGCTTATGGTCATTTGAGCCATATGATTCTGCTTCAGGCAACTGTATAAAGCACAATTTTGAGCTCTCTCAGTCCAGTTTATCAGGAGACTACAGTAGAGAAAAACACTATTCAAGGAGGATTTCCTGGAACCCATGGTATCTATTAACACTCTCGGGATTTGCATTTGGTGGGATGCAAAAACTTCTGTTGGGGCTGCATGTATATGATGCTGTCAGCTTACATGGAGGATCACTACAAGAAACAGCCCCAAGTATACCTCTTTTGTGTCTATTTGTAAGAACACTGCTGAGATAAATATTATACTACCTAGTTGTTCTATTTATGAAGACTCTTGGACATTCCAATGAGGACAAGGAATAGCTGTCATATTATGGAATGGACATTGTGAACTGTGAAGCTGACGAGGTTTTCTAATTTCAAGTTACCAGGAAATTTAGAGCCCATATGCTATCTCAGTGTATTTTAGCTACTCTCAAAAGCCACCTGAAATTCTTTCTGAAACAAGATGAGGGGTTTGGATGAATCAATAATATTTAAGTAATTAGTGTGTTTTATTTAAATGGTTTCTATTTCTTGTCCTGCCAAATTTACCATTAATAACTGATGAAACACAGTGAACCTGTCTTCCTATGAGGAGAAACAAAGCTGGTTTCCTTTCTGCCTTCTAATGAGCCATTCTGGAATTTAGAGAGCTCCCAATACCTATTACCATAGGAAACAGGCTAATATGTTCAGGGGACAACAAAGATAAATCAATTCGCCATTTTAATTCAGAATTCCAGCTGCATACTCCATTCACAAATCCGTGCGATAAACATTAGTCCTTTGTTGATGGGAGAGACAAAAACAATACATGAGGGGAGCCACATTGGAATAGCAACCTAGGTTTCCTAGCAATAGACTCCTCTCAGATAACACTTTGAACCCCAGCAAGCTTAGTTCTCTGAGCCTGCTTGTTGTCTGAAAAGTGCCAGCAAGGATGCGAGACTAGACCACCTTCAAGCAGAGAGAAACAGCCTTCCCAGTTACCTTCCAAAGACACTGGGGGGGCGGGGGTTGGGGAGGATGAGTCATGGAGGATGTCAGTGAAGAAAGCTGAGTTGAATAGCAGGTATGCAGCTGTAGACCCCCAAAAGCCCCAGGATCTACAACCCATCTCCCTATGAAAAATAATATGAAAGTTCCAGATAGTTCCGTGAATGGGACAGTGGCTTCGGTTGAATGGCAGCTGTGCTGAAAGTAGAGTTAATTTCCTTCAAATGTGGAATTTCTCAAGGACAAGATAGGTGCTTTGAGCCGAATGTTTTATTTGATATAAGGAGGCTGATTCATAGTGGGAAAGGGAGAGGGAGCATGGGAGGAATAGGTGAACTCTAGATAGGGCAGAGGGGTTGGAGGGGAAGGGAGGGGTTATTAATGATGGTGGAATGTGATGATCATTATTATCCAAAGTACAGGTATGAAGACACAAACTGGTGTGAATCTACTTTGTATACAACCGGAAATATGAAAAATTGTGCTCTATATGTGTAATAAGAATTGTAATGCGTTCCACTGTCATATATAAATAAAAAAAAAAAGATAGGTGCATTGAAAAGGATTCTATTTTACCACCCATGGACTTGTTCCAACAATTGTATTTCCCAGTTTCAAATTCTTTTTTTCAAACATCACTATCATGTACTTTATTCAAATAAATAGGATCATATTTGTCATCTTGATAGAAACAAGTGCCTCTCGAAAATCCAAAGTCCTAAAATTAAATCTATGAGCTCAATTGCTGTTGGACACAGATAATTGTCCAAGTCAGATTAATTAGCTCCATCACAAGAGTTTTACTTATTTTGGGTATCTCCATTCAAAAGCCAGAATGTGCAGTGTCAATCTATTCCATGTGTGGGGCATCGGGTGTGTTTTCCGGTCAGGGGTGGGATGACGAATGACAGGCTATGGGTGGGATTCAAATCGAGTGTCATGGACTCTCTGGAGCTGTGTGTTTTGAAATCTGTTTCCTTCAATTACATCTGCCTTATTTTCCCTGGGTTAATAAAATACAGAGCTTTCAGGCTGGTTATTTTTGAGACTATTTGGATTCTTTCTGGAACTAGGAAGTAAATCGTCAGCTTATACACAAGGTGGCACCCTGTGATTCCAACCAGGCCTGAGAGAAGAGATTCTGCTAAGAGACTGAGCCGCAACTACAAAGTTTTTATTTATCATGTGGTATTTCTGCTGTGGTGAATAAAAAGGTGGAAGTAGGTGTTTGGCATATCACCTCTCAGTATAGCCTCCATCATCTCAAAGATTCAAGCTACCTCCATAAAGGGTGCTGGAACCATCAGACTAATTCCAGTCGACTGCAATAAATGCAGATCCCACATTCAGATTATATATGGAAAACAACGAAGCTTTATTGGTTCTAGGCTCATTCCTGGGAATGCAAGGGGGAGGGGTAGAGATGCAGTTCACATACCAACCCAATTTACTTTCAATTGGGTTTGCTGAAATAGGGAGCCAATTAAAAAGAACATGCCATTTACAAAACTCTGAAATAGTTGAATAGTAACTGTTTACTATTTTTAAGGTTCCTTTAAAAAAGTAATTTGTCCATTATTTGGAAGCTGCCTGTCCTGATTTTAGCAGTGGGAAATGAAAATTGGAATATAATCTCAATTTTTACAGTTCCTTACTATTTGTTCTAATTCAGACTATATTTATACAGGGGATTTATTTTTCAATATGACTTTAGAACTGGTTCTAATTGTTGGGTGTTTATACATTAAATTTGCTGGGCCACATGCATGTCACTTGGAAATAATATAGAGCATATTTGAAGTGAACTGATTTTAGAATGATCGTACTCAGTGCACTGTGTGTAGAAATTAAAATAGGCTCTTAGGCTGCATAACTCTTTGAAATAGGTATGATAAAGACATTTTATAAAGGATCTACTTCAAAAGTTGAAAGGTAATTTTCTGTCTTTAGCATTAACAAGTATATGGGTATACTATAAATTGACTAGAAATAAACTTTTCGAAAAATTGTATTTACATATAAATAAACACTACTTCCAATTGTGAAACAGAGACATTCTGGTTTGGGCACTGAATTGGAAGCCAAGAAAACACAGAATGTGTCTTCATTGAAAAATGTATTGTGTTATTTTCCTCAAACTGTTTTATTCTCAGCTCTATAATTATTGCCTTCAGGACAAGAAGAAAATGGAGATTTGGGGAAGAAATCTGTTGCATGGCCAAAGTAAAAGAATAACAGCAAAATAACTACTATAGCAAAAGCTGTTCTTATAGTTGAATTTCAGGTTTCAAAAAAGTTTGAGTTGCTTTGATTCAAAAATTCCTATGGCCAAAGTCAGAAAGATGGAGAACAGAGTAAGCTAAATTAAGCAAATATCGGCAGCAATGGCTAGGTCAGATGACAGGCCAGTAGGATGTATGAATTCCAAGCTGGAGTGGGCTGGGGTTGGTATCATTAAATTTCTTCATGGAGTAACAGTCTACAAACAGATAATAGATTTCTGCTATACATGAGGCAAGGAACTGGGGATAAACTGATTAATGGAGCAGATGTCATTTCTTGGGGTTATTGCATCCTTAAGCTCTGGGTTATGCACCGAACAGCCATTAGTTGGAAGTTGGATCAGCAACTTTAGAAAGTTGAATCATCAATGAACTGAAGTATTAGATAGGAGGGTAGCATTGTTGAGAATATAAGAATTTTGGAGCTAGGATATACCTGGATTTGAACCCAGTTCTATGAGTTATTTGTTTGAAATTTGGCAAATTATTTGACTGAGGCTGGCTTCTTTATTGTTAAAATTATAATAATTCTGCTTATAAATAAATATTATGAGTTACAGAGTTATAAGAATTAAGTGTAATTCAATTAATTGAGATTATATAAAGTATCACTATAATGGCTGGTATGCTATAGATACTTAATATTTATTTTCCTAAAGGAGTAACAATAAATACAGAGACTGGAAGAAAGCTATCATTTCTGAACCTGAGAAGAGCTGGGCATTCAGCTGGAAGCCCTGGATGACTCATTTTTTCAACCAATGCTTCCACTCCACTCTCTTCATACTTGAACCCAGCAATGACCCCCTCCCAAGAACTTCATGTTCTTCTTTGCAGAGGACTGGAGCTGCTCCAGAGGGTAGCACTCAGAGCAGGCCATGCCTATAAGCTTGAGGAAGGTACTGCTTACAAGAAGTGAGTCACAGCGTTTCCATTGTTTCCAATAACTGGATGTAAAACACTCAAGTCCACTAAACAATGCTCCTACTCTTGCGGGACAAACTGGTTAGATTATTTAAACTCTGAACTCCATATCATGAACTCCATATCCACCATTCTGCCTTCAAAGGAGGTGGAGAGAGAAGGGGAAAAGGGAGAGGAGGAAAAGGAGGGGAAAGAAGAGGAAGTACAGAAAGAGGTGCTGGTGAATAAAGATACAGTTTTGATGTCATGTAAACATGACTGTAGGAATTCATATTTTCGCTGTTGGACTTCAGCAAACCATCTATCAGTTATTAGAAAATGGTAAAATTGTTACATTCTTCGTGGGGATTTTGAGAGAAATCTGTAATACTTAAAGACTAATCAAGAACTCAGCAAAAAGACGGGGATATCAACAATAGTTGGTACTTATTCGAGCCAACTTGATTTTACCTCCTCTTTGGAGTTTCCTGTAACTAGTTCAGGCTAAAACTATTTTTCCTATCTCTGAAATCTCACAGCAATTGTTTTTAGATGCCATTTCATAATTAATCACGTACTACTGCCTCGTTTCATCTAGTTTTCTTCAAGTATTCATACCTGGGGGGGGGGCTGTCATTTATCTTTGCAGCTGCCCCTTTCTTCGAGTATTTATAACTCTCACTGTTATTCATGTTTCCCTCCGTCCTGTCATTCTATCCACACGAAGGCTACATAAGGACAAGAACTTTATCTCAGATTTCTTTTGTGTCTTCACAGCACACAGTATTTTACACACATCGGCCCCTTGGGAAATGCATGGTGTCTTGGTTAAACTTTTTAAATCGAACATGTAAGAACTCTTAACATTTTTGAAATCAGAGAAATATCTACGGTCCACTAAATAACTCTAGTTTGGGTGACATATTTGAAGTTCACTTGTTGCATGCGGCAGTCTCAAACCATTAACCCTGTGTCCATGAGCATCTTCCCAGTGAACGCGAGGCTGAGCAAGGATGCCTTACTTTGGAAAGCTCTTTCGGACAGGTACTTAACAGAGAATTCGGGGAAGAGAGCTGGGACTGCTGAACGTTTTCGCGGCAAGCAAGACCCGGCAGGGCTGCATCCCTGAGTGGACAGACGGAATGGACCTTTGGTATCTCCCCAGGATGCGCGAAATGGAGATGCTCAGGGAGCCCTGGAAATAAGCACTTTGGGACAGCTGTTGGTCTCCGGTGGATAGTGTCCTTTCCCGCTCACAGACTTAGGTACACAGGAGCGGCTCAGCGCTGCTGTCTCTTGCCCGGCGCCTTCCTCTGTGTCACCCATCGAGCGGAGTGACCCGGGCGCGAAGGCATAGGCACACGTTCTGGGACGCGGGGAACTTGCGCACCTGGCACCTGTCACACCGCGAGAAACCCGGCGGGCAAGCGGAGGGGCGCCACCCGCCACCCGGTCTTCCCCAAGAGTGCCGAGGCCGAGCACGCTCCCGCCGGCCGGCAGCGCAGCGGAGAGAGTGGGTGGGCAGGCGAGGGAGGGGAAGGGAGAGGAAGAAGGGAGGGAGGGAGAGGGCGAGGCGCGTCCCCGCGGCGGGGGCGCGCTCTCGCGCGGGCTGCCGGGATCGCTCGCCGCCGCTGTGGTAATGTCCGCCATGTTGGCCATGGCGCAGGGAGCGGATCGGGCGGGCGAGCGGCGGATCTAGTGTGTGGAAGCGGCCGCGGGCGGCGGGGGGCTGTTTTCGGGCGGGGTGGGCGCCCATGCTGTGGCCGGGGGCAGTGAGGAGGAGGAGGAGGAGCGGGCCGGCCGCGCTGCACTGAGGAAGGAGGTGGAGGAGGCGGCGGGAGTCCTCCCCCCCTCCCCGCCCGCCCCGCCGCCGCCGCCCGGGCTGTTCCTGTAAGGCGGGGAGACAATGAGTAAACTCTCCTTCCGAGCGCGGGCGCTGGACGCCGCCAAACCGCTGCCCATCTACCGCGGCAAGGACATGCCTGATCTCAACGACTGCGTCTCCATCAACCGGGCCGTGCCCCAGATGCCCACCGGGATGGAGAAGGAGGAGGAATCGGTAGGGACTCGAGTGTTTATTACCCCCCCTTCCCTCCTCCCCCCTCCCCTTTGTCAGTCGGGCCTTGCCATTCACAGAGCGCTTTACGCTCGCTGGAGGGCGCCGCTGCCGCTCCAACGCATGGGACCTTACGCTGGCGGAGTAGCGTAAACTCTCGGCCGGCGCAGCGCCCGCCCGCGGCCGCCATGTTGTTGCGTCCCAGTGTTGTGATTAGCTCGCAGCGCCGCTTACGCTGCCGTAAGGGGGCCTTGCCGTAAGCGGCGGCCGGGAATGGCGCAGGGGATGCGCTGGCCGCACTTGGCGTACAGCCTCTGTTTACCTTTTTTTTTTTTTTTTTTTTTAAATTTCCCCCGGCTCAAAGTTAATTAATGCTGAGCGAGCATTTGACTCGGAAATATTTCTCTTTCACTTGAAAATTTGGTTTTGCTTTGGGTTCTGTGTGCAGTGACTTAAGAAAGTAAGGCGTTTTCAAAACAAACATCTTTCAGCAAGGTAGCAATCCTTACTCCCCCGCCTGAGATGGTGCAGCGGCTTGGGGCCTTGCAGCACTGCGCTGGGGGCCTCAACTGCGGAGTGGGACGTAGCTAGAGAGCGGTCCGAGCCGTTCGAGAACTGCGAGGCACCGAACGGGCGGGCTCTGCCTGCTTTGCTGGGACGCCGGCTCTTAGTGCGCAGCGTTTTGAGGAAGCCGAGATGCCCGGACTAGCCAGCGCTTTTCTGGGCGGCGTCCCTGACAATTGCCATTGGAGGGTGGTCTTTTTAGAAGTGGAGGACCTAGTACATCCAAATTGACAGTTGTGTTTTCGATAACAGGACCTTTTGGCAAAAATGTTCCCCCTACCCCGGGTTAAATTTTGCACAAGATTGAATTTCATTTGACATAGCAGAGAGTGTTTATGACTCTGGAGTGGTGTTACTTGGATGCGAAGTTCATAGTAACGGCACCTTCAAGAATTTCTTCAATGAACCCACAGTCCCGCCTTATTGTCAACTTTGGGTGTGTGTGGATTGGTTCTTTTGCTTCTGTGACTGTCAAAAGAAAGCTCGAGGTTTCCGTGATTGGTTTTCTCTTTTGACTATTAATATTGCAGGAAATGCACTTACGCCTTTCATTGGCTGCTCGAGTTCTGACCTCATTGTGTTACCCTGTTATTACTACTTTCTGCTGTGATTTAATCACATTTCTCTTTGGTATTTGGTTACTTGAAAGACAACATTTTCAGAAAATGATATAGCCATAGCATCAGGATGAATATTCAGTTTAAAAAAGAAAAGATTCGTGCTTAAAGCTGACTCGTATGTGAGAATTTTTTATTTTGTTTTACAAAATTTGTTTTTAACTTTAGTTTTCCATGAAAAGCATAATTCAAAAACAATGTTAATAGTGTGTATGAAAATTAAACTTTAAGAAACAACTTTGGAAATTTCCTGTTATTTTATGGCTTTTTACACCCCCCCCCCCTGCAAAAAAAAAAAAAAAAGGACTTATAAGTCTTGAAGTCAATGTGTGTAATTACTTGAGGCCTATTATTTTAGAACTGAGTCAGGACCCCTGTTGTAGAATGAATCGTTAACCTCTTGAAGATACATTATTTTTATTTTTCGCACTCAGCTCTGTAACACTTGGTCCTTAGTTAACCACATGTTTAGGTATTTTATCTTGGTTTAGGGGAAAAGCTGAGATTAGTTTTATGTTGTTTTTTTAAAAAAATGCTCCTGTCATAATTTTAATTTTTGAGTACAGCTTGTGATTTTCCATTTGGAGCATTAGTGCTAAACTTAAATTCTATTCATTGGCTTGTTTCACCTGCCCAATTTTAAGGAAGAAGAAAAAATCCAATTTTGATAGAACTGAAGTCAGAACTCAGAACTGCTAACTCTTTATTCTATCCTTTCTGCCTATTTTTTATATTACAAATGAAGCCCTCTCTACTCCCTTTACAGGAGATGGAACCCAGGGGCACTCTACCTCTGAGTTAAATCCCAACCCTTCTAATTTTTAATTTTGAGGATGGATCTCTCTGAGTTGTCAAGGCTCGTCTGGAACTTGGGATTCTCCTGCCTTAGCCTTGTGAGTGGCTGGGTTAACAGGCTTGTGCCACCATGCTAGACACACATGAAGGTTGTTAAAATAAACCCTAATGGATAAAATGTACAGTCTAAAGTCTTGCTTACTGGATGTCCAGTTGGGGTATTAAGTTTTTCTTTTTCTTTGCTTTTTTTTTTTTTTAAATAGTATGTGTACTGTTAAAAAAAATAAGAATGTTTGGGCTTTCATCACGACAGCCAATTATGTTTTTAAGCAGAATGTAGTATTTTAAAAAAAAAGTTCTGCCTTAATAAAACAGTTCTAAGCAGTAGTAAAATATAAGTTCCACAGATGTTTTGTTTCATTTGAATTGTATTTCAGTTCAGCTTCCAGCATCTAGATGTCTTAAGTGGTTATCTTCATCTTCATTAGTATTTTTTTCTTAAATCATGATTTGTAAAAAAAGAAAAAAATCCTCCCTTGGCCTATAGATTTATAATTGTTGATTGGTATTTCTAAACTGTCCTTTACCGTGTGGCTGGCAAAATTTATAACTTCATTTTGAAGACTTCATGGTTGACTTCCCCCTCTTTACACCTCTTTCACTTCCCCTCCCCATAAAATTAAGGACTGTCTCCTCTTTGTAACTGTGAACTGTCATTGGACTTTGTTTATATAGTCATTGATCAATTTTGAGTTATATTCTAACAATGCCTAAATATGGTAATTTAGGTTTCTTTTAGCTTTGGTGACATTGCTACTATTATTGCTGACCACATCATTCTCTTAGTCCTTGCCTCACCTCCCCATGCTAGGGATGGAACCTACGAAATTGTGCTTTACCAACAAGACACATCTCCAGCCCCTTTTCATTGTCGTTTGCCTAGGATCTGCCAGTTGATAGCCTTCTATAATTTTGTAGTACTCCTCATGGTACTTGGTCTAGGTCAAATACAATAAATGTATGTTTGTTTATTTATTTTTATTTTTTAATATTTATTTTTTAGTTATAGATGGACACATATCTTTATTTTATTTTTATGTGGCACTGAGGCTTGAACCCACTGCCTCACGTGTGCTAGGCGAGTGCTCTACCTCTGAGCCACAAATGCGTGTTTATTTAAACTCTAAACCAGAAAAATCAGATGATAGGTAGTTCTTCTACCACCTCATGAGTGTTGTATGGTAATAGTTATTGTTTTAAATAATACCTACCATTTATTGAATACTTTGTATGGCCCAAATACTGTGCAGAGAGTTAACATATATTTCATTTAATCCTTTTTGAGGTATAACTTTACATAGAATGAGATGTAAATTTTGACAAATTTATACACTTATGGAAACAAAATATGGAACATTTCCAACACTGGTAAAATTTTTCTTATGCTTCTTTGTAGCTAGTCCTTCTGTATTGCTAGTTCCCAGCAGTCACTGATTTTGTTTTTCTTTCACTGTACATTAGTTTTGCCTTTTGTAGAACTTTATGTAAAGAGATGTGTACATATTTTGTTTGTATTAGGCTTCTTTTGCTCAGTGTGATGCATTTAATATCCTTGTGTGCATTTCTTTTTATTGCTGTATAGTATTCCAGTGAATTGATATACTATATCCATCCATCTGTTGGATATTTGAATTGTTTTTGGTTTTGGATATCATTTAATCCTAGTAACAACCCTTTGAGGTGCAGTAGTTTTCTATGTTATAGGTGAAGAAATTGGAAGGTCTTATTGCTAGTAATGGGCCAGGATAGAATTTAAGCCCTTGTCTTTGATTCACCATTCCTGGGCCTGGAGTTGTGGCTCAGTGGTAGAGCGCTTGCCTAGCATGTGTGAGGCACTGGGTTTGATCCTCAGCACCACATAAAAATACATAAATAAAGGTCCATAATCACCATTCCTCATATTCAGGATTCTTACAGAACCCAGGATTATCATCTGAGTAATTGTTCATTATGATTTTTTGTAAATAATATTTTATTTTGTATGATTCTGAGAACTTTAAAAATTGGTATTAATTGGCCAGATTATTACATTATAAAGTGTACATTTTCTTCACTTAACTCTGACTCTGTCTTGTTTTTCCTTTCTGGTATGGGAGAATCAAACCCTGGGCCTTGTGCTTGTGTGCACATTAAGCATGGTCTCTACCATTGGGCTATATCCCCTCTCTTAGCTTTGCTCCTTGCTTTTCAGATTTTTCTTTTTTTTTAAGTAGTTCATAAGCTTTGCTTCTCCCCATTTTCACTATTATCATCGAATGTTTAAGTTATCTTATGCATGTAAGAATTTTGCAGGAAGCCATACATTTTATTATTTAGATTTTTTCTCTTGTTACATGTAAAATACTGTTTACTCATAGGTATGGCTGCAGTATTGATCTTTATTGTATAATTAACTCTCACAGATATATGTAGACTTGAGATATTTCTTCATACCAGCATGAGCCAAAGTCTACATGAACCATTATAATTCTGCTTATTTTTAAGAAAAAGATCATGACTGATTGGAATTGTCATTTCAGTGACAACTTGGCACTAATGTATTTTATGTTTCATAATAGATTCTGCAAAAGATACAAAGTGCAGTTTTGCAAATTGACATTGTAAAAACATGAAACATTTCTTTCAGCAAAAGCAAATGACATGTCAGGTATTAACTAAATATCAGGCTTTATCTAAATAACATATTGAGTAACTATTTAAAGGGGTTCATATATCAAAAAGTTTGTGTGAGTTTGTATTGACATGTTGTTAGGACTAAAAGATAATGTACACCTTGATTTCATGGAACGTGAGACATTAAGAAACATATATAGTGTCTGGAAAATTAGAGAAGCTACTGGGTTAAATCATGATAGACATTAAAAGAACATTAGAAAAAGTTAAATGTCAGTGCAGTTGAATGAAGTGAGAGACATCTTACTGAATATATAACTCAGGCGTCAAGGAGAAAGAACCAATTCAGGTTTTTATTTGGTTATAGGGTATAGTTGAAACAAATATCTGAGTAAAGGAATATTTAAAACAAGTTCTCTGTGTGTTAGAAAACATGGAAGAACCTTTCTTTTAGTTTACTTATCTTTCCTTGCTTATCCTTCTACCCTACCCCTGCTGATCTAAACCTTAGAAGGGTTGTACTGTTAATCATTCTCTCAGCTGTTTTTTTTTAAACACTTGGACACTTGGATGTACATACATCTTTTTTTTTTTTCTTCCTTTTGTTACCTTCTACATCATCAGCACTAGAAACTATTTAAACTATAAGACAGCCCTCAGTATACTTGATGAATAAGTGAATAAAAATTGGTATGGAGATTAGGTTGAAAAAAATGTGAAATTAAACCAGCTTGTAGAGAGTTTTGAATGTTGGGTCCAGGAGTTGGTAGAGTGTTGTAGAAGAATAAAGATCTTTTGAGGTGCAAATCTGGAGTTACTGTTTCTAATTTTGGTTTTGTCATTAAGTAGCCATATCTTAACCTCAGGTTGTTCATCAGGATCATCATCACAGATAACATTTTTTGAGTGTGTTAGTGTGTTTGAGTCCTGTGCTTTGTTAAATTCAGGAGATGGTTGAGATGGTTTAGAGCTCTCATTACAATAATAAGATGTGTAAATGCTATTACCTCTTTTCCAGGAGACACTGAAGTTTTAGAAATTAAGTAAAGCATGTAAAATCACCTAGCTAAAGAGAACACAATAGAGTTGAGATTAGAACTCAGGCCCTATGGCTGATTGACTCCGTGGCCCTGAGCTTCATTGTTACACTGCTTCATTTGTGTAATGGGTGGCTTGAAAACTAAATTACATCTAAGATCCATTATACCTTCACTGTTCTACACTTTATTATCCAGTAGGCACAGTGGAGTCACTGAAAGTATTCTACTTAAGGGAATGATAGACTGAAAGAGGCTGATATATCCACATTTCTTTGAAAAATATAAAGGAATGATTTATCCATGGTGTAAGTTTAGATTTCATCTCTATCACTTTTCCCAAAATGAGGCCCTATAAATATTTGAAGGATGGGATGATTAGGATGCTTTCAAGTAACAGAAACCAAACCTGGTTATTTTAAGGAACTGGGAATTGTTACACTTGAATAATAAGTCAGAAGGCCAGGAAATAGGGCAGCTATAGGCTGATATTAATATTATTGAACTCTTAACAGTTCCCAATCTTTTGAGAAAAAAATGTAGGATATTTAACTGTGTGTGTTCTGGAGCCAGATTCAAGGTTTGAGTCCTTGAGCAGATTAATGTCATTTATAAAATCCCATGGGTTGTTGAGAATATGAATTATAGTGTGCTTGGAACAGTTTGTGGCCTGTAGTAAGCATTCAGTAAATATTAGATGTTACTACTGTCATTATTGTTATATTTCTTTTCATTTAGAATTCCAGATTCTTGAGATGGAGAGCATTATTGGTCTCTATTGCATCAGGTCTCTAGTTCTAATTAAGTCTGCTCCTCAGGGATCTGACATGAGAGGTCTGCTACTGATGGGTGTATAACATGGTCTCAGACTTAGGGAGTTTTCTAATCCATGGTTTGTCCCAAGGTGAATTTGTGTATTTACTTTGTTTTTAAAACTTTAAGTTGACCAGGTGCTTTAATTCAATTAGAATATTTTGTTAGTATTACATTTTTAAATAAATTTAAATTAAGAACTAGAAAATAAATCTTCAGAGTCCTTTTAAGAAAGCAAATCCTTCACAAGGGACAAGTTTTGTGTGGCCTTGAAGAAATTATTGAAACCTCTGGGCCCTTAGTTTCCTCATTGCTGAAATAGAACTGGATTGAATGATCTTTAAATTACCTTTGGTTTTAAAAATTACTTGCATCTATGAATTTGTATGTCTATCTCTGGGCATATTGTCCAGACTTAATTAGATGAAAAGAACTAACAAAAGTGCCACTAAGTGTTAAGAAAATATTAATATTAATGTGACACTAAATATTAGAAAAGTACTAATGCATAAGGTTTAACTCCTTAGTACCTTATTAGGATGCCATCATCTTGGCTTGAGGTTCTTTTTTTAATGAGAATCAATTGCATTTATTGACCATTTGATACTAAATTTTCCTAGAAATCAATAGAGCAATCCACTCTACATCTTTTGAATATGATCATTTCTGCAATTTTTATTTTCTTTCACTGTCTTTGCTTCTCTTATTCGTTGCTGTTAAGTGTTCAGAATTTTGGTAGTATTTTAAGTGTTTTTAAATAGCTTCTGTTTTTTACTTGAGGTTGTGTGTAAGAATGTGTGTGTGAAAGTTATGTATGTATGAGTGTGTGTGTGTATATGTATATGTGAGGGAGACAGAGAATATTGCACTTATTCTCCCAACTAGACTAAATATGTTAAGGACATTATTATTATTATTACTACTAGGGATTGAGCCAAGGAGCACTTTTACCACTGAACCACATCCTCAGTTCTTTATTTTTATTCTTTTTGGAGACAGGGTCTCACTAACTTGCTTAGAACCTTGTTAAGTTGCTGAGGCTGGCCTTGAACTTGTGATCCTCCTGCTCAGCCTCCTGAGCCATCGGAATTACAGGTGTGGGTCACCATGCCTGACTTATCATTTGTTTTTATTCTGTACCTAAGGCAAGCATGATAGCAATCCAGGCACTTCTGTCACTTTCTGATGTGTTGGAAAGTTTATAACATAGGCATTGACCATGATGCTAATCACTTGAATTGAGTTTGGTTGTATAATTAAACATAGCTTTGCATCTTCATTGAGTTTTTTGTTTGTTTGATTTTTTTAACCTTTATTTATTTTTATGTGGTGCTGAGGATTGAATCCAGGACTTTGCACATGGTATCCGAGCACTGTACCGCTGAGCCACAACCCCAGTCCTTCATTGAGTTTTAAGTAGAGTTGAACTGGAGAAATGGTAATAGAAGGAAAGGCAGATTGATAGAAATAAGCCATGAAAGAGACCAATATAGATAACAAAAAGTCTATCATGATTGATTTTATCTTAAAGCTAATCCTTTAAGATAAAAAGGATTATGTGCCTTGTCTATACTATATATATATTTTTTTAGAGAGAGTGAGAGAGGGAGAGAGAGAGAATTTTAATATTTATTTTTTAGTTATCGGCGGACACAACATCTTTGCTTTGTATGTGGTGCTGAGGATCGAACCCGGGCTGCACGCATGCCAGGCGAGCGCACTACCACTTGAGCCACATCCCCAGCCCTATACTATATTAATAGAATACAATATCATATTTGCCTACTTCATTGCTCAGGCCTGTTCCTTGTGAACTTAATTTTATGAAGGATAATGTCAGTCACTTCCAGATTCTCTTCACCCTTTTCTTTTTCTTTCTTTCTTTCTTTCTTTCCTTCCTTCCTTCGGATGGAACTCAGGGGCACTGAATCACTGAGCCACATCCTTAGTCCTCTTTTTGTATTTTATTTAGAGACAGGGTCTCACTGAGTTGCTTAGCACCTTGCCATTGCTGAGGCTGGCTTTGAAACTGTGATCTTTCTTCTGAGCTGCTGGGATTATAGGTGTGTGCCACCGCACCTGGCATCATTTTCTTTTATTTATCTGCTTTTTGGGTCTCTTTTTTTTCCCTGTCAGCTTGTATGTTGTGAAGTCAGTGGAATGTAGCAGAGTGGAAGAGTCTATTAGCTAGAGCTCTAATTCGTATCTTCACTTCCCAACTTTTTTTCCCCTTCCTTTTTCTTTTCCTTCCTTCCTTCTGTTTTTTTCTTCCTCCTTTTTTATTTTGGATGGGCAAAGGACTTGAGGCTGTTGATGGGGGAGATGACAGGCAAAGTTGACTATTTTAATGCTAATTTGATAAACTTGCCTGGACTCTGCCACTTTCCCTATGGGCAAGATAAAGAAGTATCTCAGTGGATAGTTTTTTTGAGACAAAAGATTAAAAAAAAAATTTTTTTTTTTTTAAAATAAGGGATTGGTTTCCTACATCCTGAATACATTTGGAACTTTTTTTTAAAAAAGATTTTTTTTTTAAATAGATGGACACAATATCTTTATCTTTTTTTTTTTTTTTAATGTGGTGCTGAGGATTGAATCTAGTGCCTCATGCATGCCAGGCAAGCTCTCTACCTCTGAGCCTCAACCCCAGTCTGAGATTTAAAGATTTTTTGTTAATAGTTTAGTGGACCTTGTATGCCACTTAGTGGTAACTGCTGTTTTCTCTTAACAATTTTCAGTTACACAGAATAACAAATATAAAGGAGTATGAAAGAGTAAAATATGTAGAGCACCTTGTACGTTATTCTTTGATATAGTTTCACACTTTTTCTCTTGCCAATTAAATATTATAGCTGTAAAACATTAGCAAATTAATATGTATATTATTCTCCTCCTTTTGTTGTTCTGTGGCAGAGCAGTTAATAATCAAGTTGGTTAGAAAAAAATTACCAACCTTGAAAATTAGTGGATGAGAGAATTGAGATCTTCAACTAATTTTTGTAATAATTGAGTCCTAAATAATTGATAGTTAAATATTACATTTTTCAGATTTGATTTTTTAAAAAAAAAATGTTAGATTACTTAGTCACAGAGAAAAAATCGATTTTATTGATGAAATTCTCTATAGTGGGTGGTATACACTAGAGAAGTGAGTAAAGAGAGAGATTCTAATACACCAGTGAACTTTGGGATGAATTATGTTTGGAGACTTTGGAAAGTATAATATTGAAGAGGAGAGTCATGCCACATATTGATTATTTTCATGTTTTTCAACTGGATTATTGTCAGCATTCAATTTTTAGTTGGTGATATTAGGACTGTTGCTGACAAAACTGGAAGTTTTTTTTCTTTTCATTTATCTATTGCTCATTAATTTCTGGTATTATTTCAGTTAAGATAATTAAAAACTGCATCCTCCCTCAATTTCCAAATGAAGGCATATTATACCTGATTTGAGAACCATTATCTAGGACTTCTTAACTTTTTTTGTTTATGTGCGTCATGGATTCTTGGCAGTCTGCTGACCTCAGAATAACAGCATAAAGTCAGATAGACCAATTATGTTTAGATATATGATACTATTAAAAACTAAATGGGGGTATTGTTTTTTATGGTACTGGGGTTTGAACCTAGGGACACTTTACCACTGATCTATGTTCTCAGCCCTTTTTACTTTTTATTTTTAGACAGGATCTCACTAAGTTGCCCAAGCTGGCCTTGAACTGGTGATCCTCCCACCTCAACCTCCTGAATAGTTGGGATGACAAGTTTATGCTACTATACCCTGCTAAAACAGGTTTTAATATTATTAACACATTAGAAACAAGTTGTAAAGTTGGATCTTAATTTTGAAATAGTGATGAGTATAAACAATACTTTGACAAATGGCAACCACGTAACCTGATGTGAAAAGATCTATGATTTTGCTTGATTATAGGTGGTGCACACCTATAATCCCAGTGATTCAGGAGGCTAAGGCAGGAGGATTGCAAATTCAAAGACAAGCCTCAGCAATTCAGTGAGGCCCTAAGCAATTTAGTGAGACTATGTCTAAAAATAAAAAAGGATTGGGGATGTGGCTTAGTGGTTAAGCATTCCTGGATCCAATCTCTAGTATGTCCCCCAATCTGTGATTTCTGTTGATATAGTCAAAGGTATAACTTATACTACAGATCTGTTGCCTACATTAGTAATCAAAGGAAATGTTAAGTTTGATTAGAGGTTAGGGGAATTAAAGAAATTTCTTTTGTTATGCAAGTTCACAGATCTCTCAGTTCTTTTTGTGGATATTTTGGATATGTAAGATCTGAGGTTAAGAACCCCTCAGGAGAATTTCCATGGCCCTTTGGGCAGTCTTATTCCTATGTTATCCTAGCTCCAAGTATATAGGTCGGCTGCAGATTTTATTATCATCACTAAACATTACAAAATTTTATTTTATTACCATCACTAATGTTACAAAGGATATATATATATATATATATATATATATATATATATATATATATATACATACATACATACATAAACAGTGTCCTTCAGATCCATGATTCTACAGAGGCAGCTAACTATTAGAATGTATGTGTGTTGTAGAATATTTTCTGGATGGATAATTTTTACTTGGTAAAATAACCAATTATTTTTCTTGTGCTCATTTTACATGCAAATAATATGCCACCTTCAAGTTAATTTCTCAAAGTAGAGTCATAAAACCAGATAATTTTGGTTTTAAAAATCTCTAAGGAGCCAGTTGTGGTGGTGTATGCCTGTAATCCCAGTGGCTCTGGAGGAGGCTGCCTTAGCAAAAGTGAGGTGTTAAGCAACTCAGTGAGACCCTGTCTCTAAATAAAAAAGACAAAATAGGGCTGGGGATATGGCTCAGTGGCTGAGTGCCCCTGAATCCAATCCCTGGTGCTAAAAAAAAAAAAAAAAAAAAAAAAAAGGAAAGAAAAGAATCTTTAAAGAATTGAGAATTGGCAAATTATTAGTTTTTTTGTTAGGTTGTTTGGAGTTTGGATAGCAAACCTTAACTTGTCATTTCCATGTGGGAATTTAGTTGTCAGTAAAACCTTGCATTATGCATAAAACTTTTGTTTATATTCCTATATTAAAAATTAAAATCAGATTAACTAAAGATTAAGTGATTTATCAGGATATTTTCTTTCTTTTTCTTCCCTGGTACTGGAGATTGAACCCAGAGGCACTCTGCCTCTGACATACACCCCTAGCCCTTTTTATTTTTTGATTTTGAGACAGGGTCTTGTTAAATTGTTAAGATTGACCTTGAAATTGCAATCCTCCTGCCTCAGCCTCCAGAATCCCTGGAATTACAGGTGTGTCCTACTGTGGCTTCTTATATTTATTAGTGGTTTCAAGTAGCAACTTGGATCAGAAGAGCAGCAGTAGGGAATACCCTACTGAAGGAAGCTGCCTTATTTTCAGGTATCATGTAGTCAAGCCAGGTATTTCATAGACATCCCTCTCACACCTGTAATCCCAGGGTCTCAGGAGGATCACATGTTCAGAGCCAGCCTCAGCAACTTAGTGAGGCCCCAGCAATTTGGCAAGACCCTGTCTCAAAAAATAAAAAAGGGGATGTGGCTCAGTGGTTAAGCACCCCTAGGTTCAATCACCCAGTACTCCTATTCCCCCAAATAGCATCCATACTGCCCTCTCAAACTTTCAGTGACATTGTTTTTGATATTTATTCGTTCAGTATATAGTCCCATGAACATTGGGGCTATGTTATCTTTGTGTCCACCTTCATCTGGTACAGGGACTTGGCATATGGTAAGTGCTCACTAAATTTTCATTGGCAAAATGAGCAATACCTGCTATCTGCTTTAAACTCGAGAAAGAATATGATGTGGTACCTGTTTTCTGGCTGCTGGAAGTCCTGTAGGGGAGAAAAGAGTCGCATACAGATAATTTCATATGGGTATATTGTGTTATCATGGCAGATAAAATTGATAGTATGGGATTTATATTAGGAGGGACATAATTGGAGTGGGAGTATTTATGAATTCAATTAATAACTAATTGACTATTATATATTACTGAATTGCATTTTACATGTTGTTATTGAAGTGATCTGTCAGAATTGCATGAGTTTTTTTTTTAAGACAGGTGTCATTACTTTCATATAGGGAATTATGTGATACCTAAGAGTAGTTAAAGGGTTGAAACAATTTTTGTGGTCTAATGTAGATTCACCCTTCAGGACAGGCACAGGTGTATTTATTAATGGTGTATTAAAAGAATTCTGAGGAAAAGAAACTGTAATGAAGGATTTCATAAAGAAATAGTGCTACTAGATTATTGTACAAGTAATGCATCAGTTTTATTTGTCTGCTTTTTTATAAAGTGCTTGGAAGAAGATTGCCTATCCATTGTAGGTGCTTGGTCAATAGGAGTTACATGTTGGCTTTATTAGCAGAATTCATCAGGGTTTTCAAATAACCCCAAAAGAAATATAAAAAGATTTAGGTCAGCAATTCTCAAAAGTTAGCATGCATCAGAATCCCTTGGAGGCTTTGTTAAAACAGATCTCTGGGTCTTACCCCATAGTATCTGATTTAGCAGGTCTAGTGTGGGCCCTGAGAGTTTGCATTTTAAAAATGTTCCCAGGTGATCCTGATGCCACTTATCTAGGGACCCAACTTTGAGAAACATCACCTTTGAGAAACAGATAGAATAGTGGTTCTCAGCCACACTTTAGAATATTTAGGATGTTTTTATAAAGTCCATGTGTAATTACCAATCAAGTCATAATTTAAGGGTGATTCTGATATAGTAGGATGATTTGTCTAGGTAGAAAAATGTGTGAACTTTTTTTAACTGACTTGTTGTTTGCTTATGTAAAACTGAAATAAAGTGTACTTCAACAGACACACATGTATATCTATGCATTAATACAATTCATTTTCACTGTTTAGGCATTTATGTTCTATAAAGTTACCATGGGCACAGAATTATTGAATACTGATCCTTATGGGACATACATGGTTATGTTCCTGTGAGCCACTGATTTGGTTCAGTTAATGAATACATAGCTTTTTGTTTTATGCGTTTTTCTATTTAAAACTGCCTTATTTAATATATGTCATTGATTCATTGACATTGAACTCACAGCAGCATTCTAACTTATCGACCTCTTGTGCTTGGGAACACTAGACTATTCTTACTGTTTGGGGGCCCCTTTAGACAGTAAAACCAATTACAAAAAGTACAAAAATAGGAAAAACCTGGCACTGAATAGAATGTGAGAAGGACATTTGTTTATAGTATGAGATTTGAAACACAAGTGTCACCCTGTTTGATCTTATTTGGGAATGTGTTGATGACTCAAATTTTTCACTGCTTTGCACATGTTTACAAATGACTTTGAAAGCGCTGTATTAATTTTGGTGTTACAAATAAAATTTAGTGAATAAGCAAATTTGCAGATATGGGAATTTGCAAGTAATAAGTATCAGCTAAACCTACATATTTTTTCCCTTTTCAGTCCTATTGTGTTAAAAATAATTTTGGTCATGAGCTATTAAATTGGTTTTCTTGATTACTGGTTCATTGGTTCATCCTACAGATTGAAAAACACTGCTGTAATTGATTCAACATTATGTGTTTATATTATTTCTTAAACTATAAATGGTGATGCCGAACATATATATACACACATGTGTATATGTGAGCATGCATTTCCCTTTCTATATTTGGGGAATACAGGGTTTAATTTTGATGATGGGGAGCTAGGTTTTGCTGGGTACATCATTATGTTTGCGTTTGTAGTAGGTTACTATGGTTGGATGTGGTCTACAGACAGTGTTACGGGTGGTGGTGGCAGTGGTAGACTAGAAATAAAGCTAGTTTGGAGTACACTGGAAATCTGATTTCTGGCTCTGGGATTTTAGAAAATTATGACAGAATAACAACAATTTGGATACCTTGTAGAAAAAGGAATTTCATTGAAGTCTTTATGTCGGGGATTCTTAACTGAGGTCCATGGCACCTAAACAGACTTCCTGAGGTCTGTGAACTTCCTGCACTTCTTTCTCTTTTCTTCTCTCCCTTTTTTCTTTCCCATAGTTTGTGTGTTTTCCTTTTGCCTCCCAAAGAGTCATCAGGCCTAGAGTAAGTGACCATAGAATTCATTTACCATGAAGTAACAGAGGAGGTTAAGAATCACATTTTAATTGATAATGTAGATTATTGTTTTTAATTGTAATTCTCATTGGGTATGAATCACAAAGTCCTAAATTTTTTGAGCAGTCTGAGGAGTTAGTTAAAGCTTCAGATTGAGTTACACTAATGTGAAATGAATAATCTATTAGTTTTTACATGGAAGCATGTCACTGAAGAATACAAATGTGTTCAATATAAGGAAGATTATTCCTTGTAAGCACTGAAGTAAACGTAGATATTGTCTTCCTGTATTTCTGTGGAAAGTGTTTATAAATGATGATATAATTAAAAGTTGCCTGACTATTGTTGGGACATTAACACAGCATGGGAAGTTGCTCATTCTTTTGGACAGCAAAGCAGTACTAGCCACCACAGCTTTTTTTTGTTTTTGTACGGGGGATTGAACTCAGGGGTACTTGACCACTGAGCCACATCCCCAACCTTATTTTGTATTTTATTTAGAGACAGGGTCTCATTGAGTTGCTTAGCACCTCATAGTTGCTGAGGCTGGCTTTGAACTCGCGATTCTCCTGTCTTAGCCTCCGGAGCCATTGGGGTTACACCCCAAGCCACTAGGATTACAGGCATGTGCCCCAGTGCCTGTCCCACAGTTTTTTTTTTTTCTTTTTTTTTTGAGATAATTAATTTCTCTATAAATTGGAGAAGCAAAACCCCAAATCATCTAACTTCTTTAATTGTTTATAAGATACAAATTGAATATACCTTATCCAACATGCTTGAGATCAGAAATGTTTTTAATTTTTTAAAAATACTTGCTGCATATATAATGAGATTACCTTGGGGATAAGACTTGGATTTAAACATGAAATTTATTTATGCTTAGTATATACAGCCTAAAGGTGACTTTTATACACTATTTTTTGATTGTGACTCATCACAAAAGATCAAATGTGAAATTTTCTTTTTTTAGACTATGCACAACTTAAATTTATTCCCTTTAACTTAGTTTTATTAACCTAATATGGTTTATTTAAATTGATACATAAAACATAAAAATTATACATATTAATGGGGGAATCACATTTTCATATGTTGTGTAATGTAAATTGTGTACACTGCGTAATGTTTAAATCAGGTCAGGGGCTAGAAATGTAGCTGAGTTGTAGAACATGTGCTTAGCTCATCCCCAGTTGAGAGTAGATGTGTAGTTTGTATTTTCTCCCCAGCACTTAGCTCAGTCCACAGCACAAATAATTAAATTATTAATCATGTCTATTCTCAAACATTTATTTTGTTAATTTATTGAATGTGAGAAAACATTCAGTATTCTTTCTTCTAGCATTTTTGAAAACTACACAGTATGTAATTGTTTTCTGTAAGCACCCTACTATGCAATAGCATACCCCAACTTCTTATTCCTGATTGTTAACTTAGAATGCATCAATCATCCTTTCCTCCTCTTCCTCTTCCCTACTTTTCCCAGCCTTGTAATCACATTCTACTCAACTTTGAGATCAATTTTTTTAGATAACACACTAGTAAGATCATGTGTTACTTGTCTTTTTGTGCCTGGTTTATTTCATTGAATATAATAATCACCTGTGCTGTGCATGCTGTTGTCAATGACAGGGTTTCTTTTTCTTCTCTTTTTTTTTTTTGTGACTCAACACTATTTCATTGTGCATGCGTACTACATTTCCCTTATCCATTCATCAGTTGATGGACATCTAGGTTGTTTCCTTTTCTTGGCTATTGTGAATAGTGTTGCAGTGAACATGGAGTGCAGATATCTTATTTACATACTGATTTTTTTCTTTTTAATATATACCCAGTAATGGGATTGCTGAATTATATGGTAGTTCTATTAAGTTTTTGAGCACACTCCATACTGTTTTCCAAAATGGCCGCATTAATTTACATTCTTACAGAGTGTGTGGGTTCCCTTTTCTCCCCATCCTTGCCAGCATTTTTGTCTTTTTAATAATAGCCATTGTAATTGGAGGTGATATCTCATTGTAGTTTGAACTTGGAATTTCCTGATGATTGGTATTTCCATATTGCTTTTCTTTATTTCTAGTACAGATAATACTCTTTTGATGTATATAACAACACTGCTGAATTTTGAGTCTTCTTTTTAGAAGTGTCTAGTTAGTCTATTGCCTATTTTAAAATCTGGGTTGGTTTTTTTTTTGTGGGGGGGGGTTGGTGTTATTGAGTTTTCTAGAGTTCTGTATATTTTCTGCATATTAACCCCTTGTTCTATGTACAGTTTGCAGGTATTTTCTCCCTTTCTGTAGGTTTTCTCTTCACTCTGTTGATTATGTCCTTTGCTGTGCAGAATCTTTTTAGTTTGATGCAATCCCTTTTGTCTTATTTTTGTTTTTGTTTCCTGTGCTTTGGGGATCTTATCCAAAAAATCCTTGTGTATTCCAATGTCTTGAAGCATTTTCCCCCCTATTTTCTTCTCGTGTTTTCCCATTTTGAAGTCAGTCTTTAATCCGTTTTGAGTTGATTTTTGTAACTGGTGAGAAAGAAGGGTCTACTTTTATTCTACTTTATGTGGATGCCCACTTTTTCCAGCACCATTCTTTGTAAAGGCTGTCCTTTCTCCAGTGCATATTCTTTACACCCTTGTTGAAAATCAGTTTACTTTGATTTGTTAGTTTACTTACAGGCTTGTTGTTCTGAAGCATTGGTGCATGTGTGTGCACACATACACAGGTGTGCACTCCAGTGTCTTGCCGTTTTGATTACTACAGCATTGTAGTATATTTTGAGATCTGTATGTAATACCTACTGCTGTTTTTTTCCCCCCTCTTCCTTAAAATTTCTTTGGCTATTTGGATTTCTTTTATGGTTTCGTTACAAATATAAGGGTTTTTCCCAAGTTCTGTGAAGAATGTCCTTGGTATTTTAAAATCTGGGTTTGTGTTATTAAGTTTTCTAGAGTTGTGTATATTTTCTGCGTATTAACCCTTTGTTCCATGTACAGTTTGCATCGACTACATTGACTCTTTTTTTTTTTTTTTTATTTCTTTGGGTAATACGGGCATTTTTAACATATTGCTTTGTCCAGTCTTGGATTGTTTTATTTTTTTGTGTCCTCTTCAATTTCTTCATCAAGGTTTTATAGTTTTCTTGTAGGTTAAGTTTATTCACCTCTTTGATTAAGTTTATTTCTAGGTATTTTTTTAGACTATTGTATTGCTTTTCTTTATATCTAGTATAGATAATACTCTCTTGATGTATATAACAACACTGCTGAATTTTGTATGCTGATTTTTTTCCCTACAACATTTCTGAAATCAGTTTATTTTAATAGTTTTTATGGTGAATTCTGTGGAGTTTTCTGTAAGATTTATCATTTGCAAACAGTCACATTTGACTTCCTCTTTTCCAGTTTGGATGCTCATTATTTCTTTCCCTTGCCTGATTGCTCTGGCTGGGACTTTGAATAAAAAGTGGTGAAAGGGGCATCTTTGTCTTGTTTCAGAGATCAGATAGAAAACTTTAGCTTTTCCTCACATAGTATAATATTAGCTGTTGATGAACATATGGCCTTTATTCTGTTCTTCTTATACCTAATTTGTTAACACAGATTTATCATGAAGGGATGTTGAATTTTATGAAAAACTTTTTTAGCTGTTGATGAACATATGGCCTTTATTCTGTTCTTCTTATACCTGATTTGTTAACACAGATTTATCATGAAGGGATGTTGAATTTTATGAAAAGCTTTTTCTGCATCTATTGAGATGATCATGTGGTTTTTGTCCATTCTGTTGATTGGTATATATATCACATTGATTGATGTGCACACAGAATGTGCAGGAAAAGTAGGAAGAAGAAAGCACAGATTCTCCTGTGGTCCTCCTATGCTTATCTTTGATTGACTTTTTTCTATGTACTTACATGAATAGGTGAGAGAGGAAGAAAGAGAAAGACAAACATTTGTTTTTAACCTGTTTATTTAGATTGGAAATTTTGAGGAAAGAATCTCTTGACTCAGTTTTTGTCATCTTATCAATTATTGGATTAGTCCTTGTCACTGTAGTCTGGGATGTAGGTAGTATTAGAGAATGGCAGCTTGCATTTAGATCATTTGTTTGAAGGGAGCTTGGCAGGAAGAAATATAGTGGCTTTTAAAAAGAAGGGTATTTGAAGCATAGATATGGTCACTAAAAGAAATTCTTGTGGACTGGGCATTGATTCTAATTTGTTACTACTATTAGTAGTAGTAGTAGGTAGTGGTCTAGCTTACAAATTTACTGTATAATGTGATCAGTTCTATATTGATGGATGTTGATGTATGGTTAAGAGTTTTTAGTCCTTAGTAAAAAATGCTTTTTCTTTTTTTTTGGGGGGGGGTCGATGTTGGGGATTGAACCCAGAGACTTGAACATGCTAGGCAAATATCCTGCCACTGAACTATATCTCCAGCTCTTTTTATTTATTTATTTATTTTTTAAATTTTGAGTCAGGGTTTCACTAAGTTGTCAAGACTGGCCTTGAATTTGGTAGTCCTCCTCCCTCAGCTTCCTAAGTTGCTGGGGTTATAGATGTGCACTACTGCACCCAGCTTTAACATGTTTTTCCATATGAACTTTATAATTATTTTGTCTAACTTCACAAGATAATTTGGTATTTTTATTGGGATTCATTATACATTTAACAGTCAGTTTATAGAGAATTGATGTCTTTATGATGTTGGTTTCCTATCCAAGAACATGGTTTGTTTCTTCATTTGAAGTGTACTTATATATCTTTCAGGAGTGTTTTTCTTGTATTGATTTTGTGTTTTATGTTAAGCTTATTTCAGGAATTTTCACCTGTTTGGTTACTGTTGTAAATGACACTTCCTCTCATTATTCTTTATAACTTGTTATTATATTTAAGAAAGCTTTTTAGTTCTATTTAATTTTGTTTCTTACAGCTTTACTAAGTTATCTAATTGTTAGTACAATTTTTTGCATTGATTTTCTTGGGTTAATGAGTTAGACACCATATCATCTGCAAATAGAGATAGTTTACTTCTGCTTTTCCAAATAGTGAGCCTCTAAGTGTGATTCCCTTTTTAATTCTTGGAATTCCATGTTAAAAAGTATTGGAGAAATGGATGTATTTGTTTTGTTTCTGACTTTAATGTAAATGCCTTTCATTACATAACATGTAGATTACTTTATAGATTAGAAAACAAGTAATATATATGTTTACAAAATATATATTCTATCTGTGTATATGTATTACATGTAATACATAAAATGGAAGTTAAAACGTGTCTAGTGTCGGGGTTTTTAGCTCCCATTCCCTCCTGACCTGCGGGAGAGATTGGGGGAGCACGCCCCGACCAGGACGAACCAAGAAAGGTAAAGGTTGACTGGTTGCCCGCATCCAGCCCTCCCGTGCAGGAGGGCAATCAGACGGGCCAGGGAGAACAGTCAAAGCAGGATCTCCTTTAATGAGAAAACACACAGAGCTAATATATTGTACAGGAGCCAATCAGGATAAAGATCAGCAGGGTGGGGAGAATTTACATCTACACCCATCCTATGGGCAGTAATGGGAGACAGGAGCTGTCCGAGAGGGCAGAAGGGTTCAGAGCCTATCCTAGAGGTGGTCGGATTCTTCATCACAACCCAGGGCAATGCCTTCTGGCTAATCTCTAGGTGCTCTCTTCACTATGTTTGGCCCCAGGACTGGAAGAGGTTAGCAGCCAGCAAGTTAAGTTTCCTCTTTTCTGATGCAACATGCCCTACCTTACATCATGCCCTACATCTAGTGTATCTGTCATGAATGAGTATTGAATATTCTCAACAAAGATGGTTTTTTTGCTCTTCTTGTATGATTTTCCCCCTTAGATCTAATCATTATATTGATGAATATTAAAATTGAACCATCTCAGCTTTCCTGAAAAAAACTATTTGTTGTTCTTTTTAAAAAATGCCTTCAGTTTTATTTGCTTTCATTTAGAAGGACTTCTAAGCTTTGACATCTTTTGGGTCAAATGTGGCTACATTTAATAATTCAGTCTCATTTCTAAATTTCTGGGAGATGAAATATGATTGGTATAGTTCAGGTCAGGTATTTAGCCTGGTCCAGTTAACTCTGGCTTCAGGTAAGGTGAGGTAATTTACTTACAGCACAACACTTATAGGAGAGGAATCAAGAGGTAGGACATTGTCATTGTTCTTGTCCATACGCTGTAAGAACTGCTCATTCACATAGCATCCTCGTCCTTTGGAGCGGGATCTGGAGATGGTCTAACACACCCCAGGAGATATGCCAATTTTGTATTTTGCAAAACAAAACTCACAGTTATAAAGAGTAAAATTCCAGTTTGTATAGATTTCATAGGTTGGTTTTTTTTTTTTTTTTTTGTAAGTGGCAGGCTATTACTTGGTCCTCCCCTGGCTATTTTACTCCGCAGTACACATTTTCAATGGTTACTTGGAACTAAGACATATCCTACAGGACCCTCCAAGTCACCACCCACCTTCAGCCCCTTAAAAGACCAGGGTCTTTTTCCTAGTGTAGGCATGCTATTCAATTTTTTAAAGAATTAGACCATAGATGTGGAATTTTTGAAGAATCATACCTTTTCTGTATTGTACATAGTGACATTGTTTTAGTCAGAATTTGGTATTTGAAAGATATATTTAAAAATAAATTTGAGATATACCCAACACATAAAGTATACCTGTTAACATATTCAGGTAAGTTTTGGCATATGAGTATTTGTATGAAATCCTTACACAATCAAGATAATATATTCAACCCTTCACCTCCTTACTTACCTCTTTAATCTTCAGGTGTCATTGTAAATTAGTGGCTTGCGTTTTCTAGAATTTCATATAAATGAAATCACATAGTGTAATAGTGTATACTGTTTTTTGCCCTGGTTTCTTTTCATGCTGCATTTGTTTTGGTATCCATACATATATATTCTAGTGTTATCAATAGTTCATTCCTTTTTATTGCTCAGTAGTATTTCTTTTTATGACTGTCACACAGTGTTCATTCATCTGTTAAGTGATTTTTGACTGTTACAAATCAAGCTACTGTGAGCATTTTTTTTTTTTTTGGTACCTGGGATTGAACCCAGGGGCACGTAACCACAAGCCACATCCCCAGCCCCTTTTTTGGTATTTATTTAGTGACAGGTTCTCACTAAGTTGCTTAGGGCCTTGCTAAATTGCTGAGACTGGCTTTGAACTGCCTCAGCCTCCTGAGCTCCTGGGATTACAGGCATGCGCCACCATACTCAGCACTGCTATGAGAATTTTTTTTTTTTAATCAGATTTACATTTATTTGTTTTGGTATATAAATACTTGATGGTGAAAAAGCTTGATCATATGATAGCTATACCAAAGAGATTTTAACTTTTTACAAAACTGTTAGACTGTTTTTATACAGTTGATGTATCATAAAGATAACATTTTTTATTTGAGATGTTTATATAGTTTAGGACCATGCTACTCAAAAGTTTGGCCTACAGATTTGGGTTCACCTGGGAGCTTATTAAAAATGCTGAACCTTGCCAAGGACAGTGGCACATACCTATAATCCTAGTAGTTTAGGAGGATGAGGCAGGAGGATTACAAGTTCAAAGCCACCTCAGCAATTTATCGAGACCCTGTCTCAAAATAAAAAAGGCCTGGGGATATGGCTCAGTGGTTAAGGTCCCTGGGTTCAATCTCTAGACCCCTTACTCTGTAAAAAAAAAAAAAAGAAAAAAAAAAAAGCTGAATCTCAAGTACCATCACATGCATTAAACATGCATTAAAAAAAAAAAAAGATTTGTGGATTGTTCAGATGATCATTAGAATTTAAGAATCTTCGTTGAGAAATGCAGTTCTTAAATTTTTTTCTCTGCTATACCACACCTGAGGGCTTTGACATATTTAATGTGGAAATTTCAAATGTGATTTGGGAGTTGCTGGATAGGTTTTAGAAATGTGACAGATAATAATGATAAATGTAGTGTGTCTTCCCCATGCACTCTTCATAGTGATTTATTTAAGGTATTAAAGTGTTTTGGCTATTGCCTATTTGAGATTTGGTAGTCAAGAGGAATTGCTTCAAAGTGTAGAGCTATCTTGCCTGACACAGTTTCTTATGGATAAGAGTTATCTGTTGTCTTTTTGTGTAATTTCCCTGGTGAATGAGTCTGTTTGCTAGCCACTTCCCGCCCCCACATTTTCCTTTCTTACTTTAAGTTCTTAATCTGTCTTTTTCACAACCAGTGGTCTATTTCTTGATTATTTTTGTATATAGGTCTGTATGGGTTTTCTCTCTACTTCTAGTACTTAAGAAATGCAAAAATACTTTCAAAAATGATTTTATAAACCAGTAGGTAAATAGACTGTCAAATGGTGCATTTTAAAACCTAGTATCAGTTGCTTGCTCATTGTTTTGGATTTCCTCTATTCATTTTCATTATTGAATGATATTTAAGAGCAACCTACATTGTTATTGGTGTCACTTTTCTAAATTCGTGGTGTTGTTGAAGATCATGTTATTAATCAGCATTAGGAAATTCTCACTTTAAATCAAGGTTCTAATCACACAATAGATAAGAGAACAAAAAGTAAATATTTATTATTTTATCAATCGAAACAAATTACAGTTAGGCAATTTATAATTTGAGTTTTCCAAAAATTGAATTGTAAGTCAAATATTCCAGAATTATAATTCTTTTGACAGCATATTTCTTCACAGTTTGAAATTACTTTTACTTTTACATTTCTGTTTAACTCAGTGCATTCAAGTCTTTCATCCCTAACTCTTTTCCATATACTTAACAGGCATTTAAGATAGAAAAACTATGAAAGATTTAGTTCTGGCTTATTTACAATTTAGCACAACTATCTTTAGGAAAGAAAAATCTTTACCCTGTTATTAAATTCAAAAAGGACTTTATTGCAAAAGGACATTTAATTCTTTAGATGATAAATGTCTTTAAATATAGCTTTACAGGAAAAACAGAACACTTAATGTTGTGACTGCTTATTTTATTGATTTTTAGCAAAAGCCTATGTTTCTTTTTTTAATATTTTTTTTAGTTGTAGGTGGACACAGTACCTTTATTTTATTTATTTATTTTTATGTGGTGCTGAGGATCGAACTCATTGCCTCTCTCATGTGAGGCGAGCGCTCTACTACTGAGCCACATCCCCAGCCCAAAAGCCTATGTTTCTTTGGGAGGCAAGGTTAATGAAATATATGTAATGTTATCTATAAAGGTAGTATGCATTTTAAATATTAGAAAAAATCAGCTATGGTGGTACATACCTTTAATTCCAGTGACTTGGGAGGCTGAGTCAGGAGGATGGTAAGTCCAAGGCCATCTGGGCCACTTATCAAGACTGTGTCTCAAGTTAAAAATCAAAAGAATGGGGATGTAGTTTAGTGGTAGAGGACCCCTGAGTTCAATTCCCAGTATCAAATAATAATATCAAATAATAATAATAATAATAGTAATAATAGTAGCAGTAGGAATAATAATAATAATAAAATAAAATACTGGAGAAATTAATGAAATATACCTTGTAGGCAAATTTTCCTCAAGTTTTATTAAAATCTCAGTTTTTAAAATACATTTGTCAAGTATAATAAAAATACATTTCCAGAAAAAATTAAAGATGTAGTAAATATAAGACCACAACTTTTTGTTTTGTTTTCGGGGTGTCAGGGATTGAACTCAGGGGCACTCAATGATTGAGCCACATCCCTAGCCCTATTTTGTATTATAATTAGACACAGTATCTCACTGAGTTTTTGGCTTTTTGCTGAGGCTGACTTTAAACTTGCGACCTTCCTGCCTCAGCCTCCCAATCTGCTGGGATTACAGGCATGTGTCACCACGCTCAGCACAAGACCACAGCTTTTTAAATCACCACTTTTATGGATAAAATTAATATCAGACTGTTTTGAAAATTTTAAATGCTTACTGTAAAGTTTTGTAATTCTAGAGGACCACAATGTGAGTCACATTGCCTTAAGCTAATGGTTTGTTAAGCTGGTGCTTCTCAATGTGTAGTTCCCAAACCCACAGCAGCTTTGGAAACTTTTAGAAATATGAATTGTCTGGTTCCATTTGAGAGCTGCTGAATCAGAAATTGTTGGTTTGTCTCAGCAATGTGTTGAAACAGGACCTACAGATGATTCTGAAGCCCACTAGTGTTGAGAACCACAGTTAAATTTTTATTCTAAAATGTTGATTATTGGAGCTCTTTTAGTCAGAACAGGACAGCACTTTTCTTGAGTCTGAATTCCGCCAGTTGTGTAAGTGAATGACTGAAAGACATGGTTGGTTATTAAGTTTAATCTGTCATAGATTCTTAGATGGAAGATAATGTGATTCAAGATCTGATCAAAATATATGTGCTAAATGAAAAGAGGATTCTGGTGTTCCGTATTGCCAGGAGCATGGATCACATAATTAAAATTCAGTTGATAGACTTGAGAAGCCGGACTTTGCTTTGCCAAATGAATAAGGACTGCTGCCCCAAATTCTTCATGGTTATAAGACCTCAGGGCTGTGAAACAATTGAATTAGACAGCTCTTAAGTTGGATGTGTGGCAGGTTGTTTCAGTACATATTAAAAGAAACTATTATCATTCTTATGTTTCAAACCACTGGAAATTGAAATGGGATCTTTTCAGAGATTTGTCTGGGTTATTCTTTTTTTTGCCTGCCCCCACTCCTTCTTTCCTCTTTCTATGCTGATTACACCAATAAGAACCTCTAGTGTGCTGTTGAATGTATTGATGATGGGTATCCCTGTCTTATTCCTAATTCTAGGATAAAAATATTCAGTATTTCATTTACATGTGATGTTATTGTGGTTTTCTTGTAGATGCCCCTTACTATGTTGAAAAAAATTGCCTTCTATTTCTAGGTTTCTCAGAATTTTTGGAATAGGTGTCAGCTTTGGTCAGATGCTTTTTCTTTGTATATAGGGATGATTATGTAGTTTTTAAAAATGTGTTAATGTGCTGAATTACATTGGTTTTTATTATAAGCCAATCCTGCATTCCTGAGATTAAATCCCCTTTGCAGTGCATTGTTGAATTCTGTTTACTAAACTTTTGTTTAGGTGATTGTATCTATGTTCACAGGAATTTTTATTTGTCTATAGTTTAGTGTCTCCCCTCCTACTCCCCAACCCAATGTAGTCTTCTGCTTTTTGGATCAGAATAATTCTGGCCTCAGAATGAGTTGGCAAGAAGTACTCTCTCCATTATTTTGGAAAAAATTGTGTAGGGTTGATATTGTTGCCTCTTTAAGTGTTTGGTGAAATTATTTACCAGTGAGATTTTTGTGTGTTTGTTTTTGTTTTTAGTGTGTGTGCATGAGGTGCATGAGGTTTTAAACTGCAGTTCAATTTATTTAATTAATACATGCAAAGCTATTCAGGTCACCTATTTCTTTCTGAGTAAACTTTGCTAATTTATTTCTTTCAAGAGATTTCTTTTTAGCTAATTGTCAAATTGATGAGCATGAAGTTGTTTATAATGTTCTGTCATCTCACTTGTTCATGATACTGGTAATTTGTGTCTTTTCACTTTTCCCCCTTAATTCATCTGACTAGAGGTTTGTCACTGTTATGGATTTTCTTAAAGAAACAGGCTTTTTGTTCCTCCTGTGGAATCTTTTATTTTCCATTTCATTGATTTCCACACTGTTCCTGATCATTTCTTTTCCTAGGCTTACTTTGGGTCTAATTTGTTCTTCTTCTAATTTCTTAAGGTAGATTCTGAGGTCACTGATTTTTTTTTTTCTCCCTGTTTTAATATAGGTGTATAGTGCTGTAAATTTCTTTCAAAGTGCTGCTTTGTTGGTAATTTTGAACCTGTTTTTTTTAATTTGTTTTGTTTTGGCTTTTTCATTTTTATTCAGTTCAGAATAGTTGTCAATTTCCCTTTTGATCCTTTTCTTTGATCCATAGGTCAAAATGAGTTAAATGATTCACAAATATTTAGTGATTTTTTTTTTTTACAGATATCTGTTATCAATTTCTAATTTAATTGGTGTCTGAGAGCATATGTTTTGTGTGACTTAATCCTCCTTATTTAAATTTGTAGTATGGTTCAGAATTCTGTCAGAGATGTGTGTTGGGCAGCGGCAGCCTGTTAGTGTGTTGTAGGAGGAGAGAAGGGCGGAGGGGCAGAGAGGACAGTTGCTGTGGCAGCTTCATTAGAAAGAGAAGGGAGGTGAAAGGTAAGAGGACTTGTGTGGGAGAGCAAGAGTTGCAGAGAGAGAGCTTAGAAAGAGGGAAATATCTGAATGTATGATATCTTTATTCCATTTTTCCAGAACACTCACAATAGTTGAAAACATCCCTGATAATATTGGGATCTAGAGTGCCGTTAAGCCTCCATTTAGTGTCTTTATCCAAATGATATTGAAGCCAGATCTGATTGCACAAAAGGATAAGTTTTTTGGAGGTGGGGTTAGGTCCAGGGTGAAAGAAAGAGTCCCTAGGATAGCCAGGAGGCAGCCTAAGAGATTCTGAGAGGGAATGGATGAGGAGATGCCCAAGGCGAGATAGAACCCATGGCCCAGAGGTTTCACCAGGAACAACTTCCCAATCACCCTTGGTGGTTTTGGTCAAAACCCAGGACCCAAATAAAAGACTACCTGTAGACCTAGTTAACAGTAGGGATCAGCTGTAGCTGTGAAAGCAGTGGCTGGGGGTGCCCCTAACCACATGGTAACTCTGGGAATGCTGGACGATCAATGGTCACTTCCTGAGAAAGGAACCTATAGTTCGTTTAAGTCTACCAGAGACAGGGGTCTTACCTGAAATGTCTGGTGGTGGGTGCAGAGAGGGTGTTTGGCAGAATAGAGGGCATGGTCCCATGATAGAGTTCAGATCAGGGCCTGGGGATGCTCAGTGACCCTCAAAGAGGGGAGCAGGCTCACCGGAGAACCTGATCCTGGGTTTTGGCACCAATGAAAGGAAAGCGAGGAACTGGGAGATGGGTGAATGAGAAATGAAAGACAAGAGACCAGGCACGAGAGAGTTTATTTGTCTGAGCTGACAAAGGCATATCCCTCCATAGTGGAGAGAGGCAATATAGACTTGGGGTTGGAGACTTTTATGGGGTTGGCTCAGGGATTAGAGCCGAGTGGGTCCTAATGTAGGTGATTAAGGGTGGGGTTGGTATGAAGGAGTGGGCAGGAAAATGGTGACTGTTACTTAGGATGGCCGCCCAGATGTTAAGCAAGGACCTTATAGTAAGTTTTCTATAGTTGGTTGTCCTTTATCAAGTTGTTTCTGTCTTTCTGGGAATTTATTACGAATGGGTATTAAAAGGTTTGCTTTTGATACTCAACATTTCTAAATTATTATAATCTTTTTCCTTTTTTTGTTTTAAAAAAATCTTACTATTTTGGTTACCTTTAGTAAAAATAATAAACGTTTATCCACTGTGCTGCAGACAATTCTCAACACTTTATTAAGTTATATAATAATCATACAATCCTTTGGAGTATATATTAGCATTAAAGTTGACATATAAACTTTCAGTGTGGTTACATGAATATTGATTTTTGAAATGGTAGAGTTTGTAATTTCTCTTTGTATTTCATGTTGGTTTATTCCAGTATTTGTTCATTTTGTTTTTTGAGCATCTTTAGAACTCTACAAGGAGTGCTGTACCCTTAGAGAATTTTCATTCTTATCTTTCTATTCCATTCTTTATATTATTGTAATTCCTAAATAATATGTGAACAGTTTTTATGACTGTCTCATGGGTACTTGAGAAGGATGGGTTGTTAGTTTTTTGTTGCTGTGACTAAAGTTCCTGACAGAAACAACATAGAGGAGGAGGTTTATTTTGACTCATGGTTTCAGGGGTTCAATTCATGGTCATCAGATTCCATTGCTCTGGGCCTAAGGAGAGGCAGAAGGCATGGAAGAGGAAAGCTGCTCAGCTCAAGGTCACCATGAAGCCGAGAGAGCTTGTGAAGAGCCAGGGATAAAACATAATCTCCCAGGTCATGCCCTCATTGACCGACTTCCTCCATCCATGCCCCACTTACCCCCAGTTACCACCCAGTAACTCATTCAGATTATTAAGCCATCAAGTGAATTAATCCACTGATTAGGTTATAGTTGTCATAATCTAATTGGTTCACTTCTGAACATTCTGCACCGTCATGTGAGTTTTCCACAGACATCTCATACTCAAACTCTAAAAGAGGGGCATTGAGTGTAAAGTTTGATACATAGCTATAAAATCTACCTTATCAATTAAGTTGCTTAAGTCTTTTTTGTTGTTGTTCACTTGATTTATTTTATGCTAAAATCGGTATATTAAATTTTTCTCTTATGGGTGTGCATATGGGTCCTTGCATATACTGTAGCTTTTGCATCATAAAATGGTGCTGTGTTACTTTATGTATATAGATACTAAATCTTGTGAATTATGGTTAAAAGTGCTCTTTTTTTGTTGTTTAATGCTCTTTTGTATTCTACTTGTTTGTTATTAGGATTACTTGTACTTCTATTTTCACTTACCCATTAAACTTTTGTTCATTTTCCTCATCTCTGGATCACCTTTGGAGGGTGGGGTATATTTCTTATATGCTGCATATTATTGAGTCTTGAATTCCAAGCATTGAGCATCATTTTTTTTTAAAGCAGTGAGTTAAGTTCATTCTCATTTATCAATATGACAGTATATTTGCGCTCAGCTCTTTCATATTTTATGTTGTGTATGATGTCACTGATTGTTTTATACATTACTGTTTAAAACAGTCATTATTTGGGAAGATTTGAATTTTTATTGAAGTAGTTATATTTGTGCTTATCATTATTAGTTTTCTCTTTTGTTAGCCTTTTTGTTTGGTACGATACAGATTGAATCCTAAACTTCTCTACCACTGAGCTATAGCCCCAGCCTTTTTTCTTCTTTCCTCTTTTTTTTGCCCAGGGTGGCCAAAAACTTGGGGTATTCTTGCCTCAGCCTCTGGAGTTGTTAGAATTACAGGTGTGCACCACCATACCTGGCTTTGTTTGATAGTTTTTAACAACATACTTTAATCGTCTGTACAATAGTGGCTGCTTCTAAACACCTTCCATGAAGATAGAATTTGTTCTATCTTCATTTTTTTACTCTTGCTCCTTTGCCTTTTAGTTCCATTGTTTTCACTTTAGTGCTCTAAATTTTTTCAGTCCTTTTGATAATGGAAGGACAATTTACCTGCATATAAATCTTTGGTTCACTTTGCTGTCATTAAAGTTTCTGGAAGCGCTGCTTCATTGATGCTTTTTTGCTTTCTAATTGTTTTGAAGTGTAGTTCATTAGACCTTATAAGTTACGTTATTTTTGACATAGTTATATCCAGATATGTTCTAGAATCAGTTCTTGGTAATTTTGTTAGATGTCTAGTGGACTTTAGTGTTTGTGTGTGTGTTGGGGGGAGATAGAGAAAGGGGGAATGTTTGTTTAAATAAATACATAACAATTTACTATCATAAAATTTTGTGGGCATTCTTTGTTAATTTTAATATATTTTCTTACAATTATCTTAAACAATAATGGATATTATTTATTAAGCACTTAATATATCACACTTTGTACATATCTTTCCTTAATCTTCATTTACTATGGGTTATTAGGAAAGAACCAAAGAAACATTACTAAGAAATATTAATATAAAAGTAACATATTCAAATGTGTTACAAACAAAAGTGATGTATTCAAAGTCACGAAATAGGACATAGGAGACCAGGACTTCAGAGGTGGCCCTGGCACCAAAACACACCTTTACACTATCTGAGCAATCGTTAGGTAGGATTCTGAATCAGAATATTAGATTAACATTAGAATTCATATCAGTATTAAAGAAAGAAAATAGTAGATTAATTAATATTTTCCAGATACAGAAAGAATGAATTGCTAGTTAAAAGGCTTTTTGGATTACTGGTGTGTTTTCTTATTTTCATTTTTCCCAATTCTTTCATGTTCTTATTGTTTCTTTACCTGTTGTTTTTCTTAGCTTCTTTGGTGAATTTAATTAATGAATATTAGACCACCATCTAGAATGAATTTCTATTGATGTTTAATATAAATTATAAAGGATAAAAAATCCAGCATATCTGGCAGATATTTTCACCTTGAATAAATGGCCTGTTTCAACTGAGTTTTAACAATTACACCATTCTAGAAGTATGGACTATACATTATAGTACAATCAGAAGACATATTAAAATATGTTTACTTTTTATTTATTTTTTCAGGACAGTGGCCTAAATCACAGATAATGTAGGTTTGTTCTGTTTTGACATCTAATGACTGTAATGGTACTTTATTAGGATGATTATGCTTTCCTCTTTTTTTTTTTTTTAATGCACTAACTAAAATTAAGGGTGGAACAAGGATGGGTAAAACTGTTCCCTATGCGTGCTATAAGAGAAAAGCAAGCTTCTTTAATTTTATGTGTGTTACCTTGAGTTTACTTGGTCATCAGCTTCTATTCTTTTCACTATTAAAATTTTGGCCAAGATATTAATTAGTATTTAGAATTAATTCATTTAAGCAGTTTATTGAGAGATAATTCAAATATCATATAATTAACCCATTTAAAATGTGCAGTCCAATGGTGTTTAGTATTCCAATGCTATGCAGTCATCACCACAATTTTAGATCATTTTCTTCACCCAAAAAAGAAACTTCAAAACCAGTAGCCATTGTTCCCAATTTCTCCTCTTCTCCATTCTCCCCAGGTCTCATGCCCCCAAATCACTTATCTACTTCCTACTTGCCTATTGTAGAATTTTATCCTCAATGTATATCTTTGACCAACATCTTCCCATCCCTTCTTCTCTCACCCATCCCAGACTCTGATAAAAACATTTCTACTCTCTTGAGGCCAGCTTTTTAAGATTCTACATGAATGAGATCATGCGGTATTTGTGTGTAGTTGCCTGCCTTATTTCATTTAACACAATGCCCTCCTAGTTCATTCATGTCACAAATGACAGAATTTTGTTTTTCAGTGAATAAACTAATTAGTATCCTTTTGTGTATATATGTCGAATTTTCTTTATTATTTATCCATTGATAGACACTCAGGTTGGTTCTATATCTTGCTGAATAAATAGTACTGCAATAAACATGGAAATGCAGACATCTCTTCAACATGCTGATTTTATTTCCTTTGGATTTACCCCTCAGTATTGGGAATTCTGGTTCATCTTGTTGTTTAATTTTTTTTTTTTTTTTTTTTTTTTTTTTTTTTTTTACCATTTTGAGATAACTCCACAGAGTTTTCTATAATGACTTTTAATTTATATTTCTACCAACAGTCTGTAAGGACTCCCTTTTCTCCACATTCTCAATAATGCTTACTTTTTTTCTTTTTTGATAAGAGACATTCTAACAGTTTTGACAGATCCATGTTAATATTAAAATTGGCTTTTCTGTCACTGCACAAAAAGGCCTCTGGTATTCTTTTTATAGGGGTCAGAAATTGAATCTGTGGAGCCCTTTGAGGAGCATTGTTATTACAAAAATATTAAGTGTTTTATTCCATGAACAAGAAATGGGTTTCCATTTATTTATCTTTTTTAAAATTTAATTTATACATATCAGTGGGTTTCATATAATAGTTCATTGCACATTTACATTAAGCAATACTTAAGTCAGGTTAAGCATAATTATCCCCTAAAACATTTACCATTTCTTACTTAGGTATTCTTTAGTGTCTTTCAATAAATTTTGATTGGTGCATGTGTTGTGTGAGAGAATGTGGAAAGTGTTAGTTTCTTAAGTTTATTTTTATTTTCAGTTTTGATATTTATGTAATCAATACAATCAATATAAAAAACATTTCCATTACTTTTTAAAAAATTTGAATCATGCAACTGTTTCCCGCCTGATTACATTAGAAATCAGTCACTTTAAAATATATAGAATGCCTCACCCCCACATCAACCTTTTCTTTTTTTTTTTTTTTTTTTTTAATTTTTTTTTTTTAGAAGTTGATGGATAATTATTTTATTCATTTATTTATATGTGGTCCTGGGACTTGAACCCAGTGCCTCACACGTGCTAGGCAAGCGCTCTACCACTGAGCCATAACCCCAGCCCCAAACACATCAACCTTTTCAAAACTAAATGGTGCACTTATAAATATCTCTGAGGTCAAGGAAGAAAGCACAAGTATATAAAAAGTGCTTTGAACTAAGTGATAATAAAAGCTTAAAATATCAGAATCTCTGTGATGAAATAGTACTGAGATGAACATTTATAACAAAGACTTGTATCAGAAAGAAGCTAGAATAATAATCAAAAAATTATTATTTTTTAGTTTAAATGAACTTTGTTTTCTTAAAAAACAATGCCTAAATGTGCTCAAGATGACATCAGTTCCATTTGTCATAAGTCCTGGTGTTGTGTGGATGACAAACAGCAGCCAGTTATGACGATAGATGATAGATCCAAAGTAACTGCCAAACTTATTAACATTTCTCCATTTCTAAACCATCCTTTAAAAAAAATCATATATGTGGTCACAGCATTCTCATGGTTGTGCAGGAGAGCGACCATGCTATCTGGATTTATGTTTTCACCAATAAAGAACTGGTAATTTTTGAAATTAGCAAGGATGTGCTTGATTTGTTCTGCAGTCTCTGCCATAAAAGGTTTTACTCTCTCTGGTCTCTGTTCTTCAAGTTTGCCTTTGATTGATTTCATGTATTTCTTGTATGCTGCTTTTGTGAAGCTGGTTTCCTGCAAGTGATGGTTCATGACAATACCAACACTGTGCTTTTGGTACCTTCGCCCTCCAGTCCTTCAGCAGAAGCATTTCTATCAAGGAGTGAGTCATCAGTGTTACTCTCTGTCTTACTGAACCTCCATACAGAGGCCATCCACAGTCTCCTGGATCTTGTAAATGTCAGAGAACTTCTCATTGTAGCTGATGACATCTGGGTAGATAATATGATGGCGATTGGAGGGAGACAACAGCAGCGCTAGATTAGCAGGAACCAGGAGTTTGCTGTGCAGAGCAGTGCTGGGGAGTGCAGGGGGAGTGGACAGAAAAGCTCAAATTATTTTCAAATTTAGTAGGAAGGAAAAAATAAGAGAGCAGAAATATTTGAAATAGAGAATAATACAGCTAAAAATTGATAAGAATTAAACAAGTCTAATCAAGAAAAAAAGCAAGAACACAAAAATTAATATCAATAGAAAGGGAGCTATCAAAATAACCTGACAGGTTCTAAAATATATTAAGGTAATATTACAATTGTATGACAACATATGTGGTAGCTTACATAATATGGTCTGTTTTAGAGAATGATCTGTGTGCTGCTGAGAAGAAAGTGTATTCAGTCATTGATGGGTGAAATATTCTGTATATATCTGTTAAATCTAAATTATTGATTTTATTAGTTAGTTCTGTAGTTTCTTTGTTTAGTTTTGTTTGGGAGATCTGTCCAGTAGTGAGAGAGATGTGTGTTAAAGTCACTAGTATTATTGTATTGTGATCTATTTGATTCTTGAAGTTGAGAAGATTTTGTTTGTATCGTAGATGCTCCATTGTTTGGAGCATAAATATTTATGATTGTTATGTCTTGTTGATGTATAATTCCCTTAAGCAGTATGAAACATCCTTTTTTTATCCTGATTAACTTTTGCTTGAAGTCCACTTTATCTGATATGATAGAAACCCCTTGTTTACATGGTCCACGTGAGTGATGTTTTTTCCCATCCTTTTCACCTTCAGTCTATAGATGTCTTTGCCTATTAAGTAAGTCTCTTGGAGACAGCATATTGTTGGCTCTTGTGTTTTAATCCAGTCTGCCAGTCTGTCTTTTGATTGATGAGTTTTGGCCATTAATGTTCAAGGTTATTATTGAGATATGATTTGTGTTCTCCATCATTTTGGCTCATCCTAATTTTTAATTTGAATTAGTTCTCCTTTGATTGACGGTTCCTTTAGTGTAGTTTCTTCCTTCACTGGTTTTCACATTTTTTCCCCCCAGTTCATCTTCATGGAATATTTTGTTGATAATGTTCTGAAGTGCAGGCTTTCTAGTTGCAAATTCTTTTATTTTTTTGTTAATCATGGAAGGTTTCTATTTCGTCTTCAAATCTGAAGCTTAATTTTGCTTATGTGTAGGATTCTTGGTTGGCATCCATTTTCTTCCAAAGCTTGTTATATGTTATTCCATGACCTCCTCACTTTGAAAATGTGGGTTGAGAAATGAGCTGAGATTCATATTGGTTTTCCTCTATGTGTAATTTGATATTCTTCTCTTGCATCCTTTAAAATTCTAGTCTTATTCTGTATGCTAGGCATTTTCATTATAATGTGCCTTGATGTGGGTCTGTTGTAATTTTGCACATTTGGAGTCCTGTAGTGAGCCTCTTGTATTTGATTGTCCATTTCATTCTTTAGATTTGGGAAATTTTCTGATATTATTTCATTGAAAAGATTTTGCATTCCTTTCGTTTGTATCTCTATGCCTTCATCTATCCTGATAAATCTTAAATTTGGTCTTTTCATGTTATCTCATAATTCTTGGAAGTTGTATTCATGGTTTCTTAACATCTTCTCTCCGTGGTCCATTTTATTTCAAGATTATATGTTGTGCCTTTATTGCCTGAGGTTCTGTCTTCTGAGTGGTCTAGTCTGTGGATGATGCTTTCTGTTGAATTTTTAATTTGGTTTATTGTTAACTTCAATTCAAGAATTTGTTTAGTTTTCTTTCAGAATTTCTATCTCTTTATTGAAGTGATCCTTTGTTACCTGTATTCTTCTCTTACATCATTCCTTACTTCACAGATCAGTTTTACTACATATATTCTAACTCCTTCTCTGATATTTTTTCCACTGTGATGTCGATGTATTCTGTTATTGGAGTACCTTGGTTTGCTTGGGGCAATTTGTTCCCTTGCCTTTTCATGTTTGTGTGTCTACCCAACTAACAGTATGGATCTGAGGGAGTAGACTTACAGTGTCCCTGAAGGTTTCCAGTATCTCACTGTTTAGGGAGAGACAAATAATAACAACCAATGGAAACAGTTTATACCACTAAACCAAATAGTTCCTAGTATGATTTCTGCAATGTTAATTATCACAATAAACAGAAATGACATGATGAGTTATTGCCTGTGATAAAAACAGCAAGTTTGCAAAAGGGTTTATGTTTTCAAATGGTGGACATGGATAAAACAGAAGTGATAGGATGATGATTATGAGGGAGGAGGAGAGAAGACAGGAGAAGAAGATTAAAGGTAGAGTGAAAGAGTAATACAGATTGGCTGTTTCCAGAAGAAAAGAAAATCAAGGGAAACAGGAGAAAAATATATAAAGCAATAATTTTTTAAAAAAATTAAAAGAATACAAAACTAAACAAACATCCTAATTCACAAAAAACTTATCCATGTAATAACTGGCTTCAAAAAATGCTAGAGATGAGTTGGGGATATAGCTCAGTTGGTAGAGTGCTTGCCTCGCATGCACAAGGCTCTGGGTTCAATCTCCAGCAACCCCCCCACCCCCCACCCCCACCCCAAAAAAGAAAAATACTAGAGATGAGAAGGAAAAAAAAATAGGAGACTATATAAAAGTCCATGTACCATTAAGGCCACAGTTAAACAGTTAAGAAGAATTTTAAAAAATCTTGATGAAAAGTTAAAGAATTCTTTACATTGGAGTTCAAAATATTCTCAGCTTCTCTTCTCAGCAGTTTTAGGTGGGGTCTTCTGGAGTGTGATGTTCCACCCTCTGGATTGCTGGAGTGAGAGAGGTAATCCAGTAGGCAGAGTTCCTGGAGGCAGGGTTTAGGTTTAAGAGGGCTGGAGGCTCTTTACTGAATGCTAATTTGCCTGGAGATTTTAAGTCAGTGTACCTCCAGCACCCAGTACTTGTTGGAAGACTTCACTCCAGAGATCTCCCCTAGTTTCTACTCTGTGGCCGGGGACCCAATTCCTAGTCCCCTATGTTACCTGCAGACTCCACGTTTCCTGGTCTCATATTCATTCTCCAAACAATTTATCCTGCCCTAGCCTTCCAAGTTCCTGGCTAGTTGCATCTCTCCCAGCCAGTCCTGCAAGTAGTTGGATTGGAGAGGGAGGGAAGGAGGAAGGGTTAGATCTGGGTGGGTTTCTTTGACCAGTTGTCCCTGTGTAAACCTCTCTCCATATTTGATTTTCTCTTGGTCACTTTAGCAAGTGCAGCATGTGTTTACTGGGCCTGTATTTCAGGTCAGACTTGCGTTTGCCAGGAATCAGCCCCCTCAGTTGCCAGGCACGCCCCCTCCCCAGCAGCTGCAAAATGATTCCTTCCTTAGTCCTCTACCAGGCTGCCTGTAGAGATGGTGGCTTCTTTTCCCACACATGGATATTGTGCAGCTTATCTTTCAGGTTTACCGCCATTGTGCTTGATCTCTAAATGCTCCATACCCAGACACACCTTGGACATCCCCAAAACATGGGTTCCTTTAATTTCCTTATCCCTCCACTATGCTCATGGAGGACTCTCTCTGGCTGGAGCTTCCAGCCCGGCTGTGGCAGTGGCTGTGCCTTTGGGGATTTCTTCCTTATTTTATTATATCCAAACTCCTGAGGACTGATCTGCTTTGAATGACCAGTTTTAAATTCTAGTAAAGTCCCCCTGCTTTTTTTTGTTGTTGTTGTTCACTCACCTTGCCTATCAGTTTTCTTGGTTTCACTTCATGAAGCAGCCAGAAACATTGTACCACCTCCTTATTCTGCCATCTTGAAAACCTCACCTTTTAAAGTATATAGTTCAGAAATATTAACTATATTACATTGTTAGACAAACATGCCTAGGACTTTTTCATCTTTTAAAACTGAAACTCAGTGGGGCATGTGGCACACACCTGTAATCCCAGCAGTTTGGGAAGCTGAGACAGGAGGATCACCAAGTTCAAAGCCAGCCTCAGCAATGGCGAGGTGCTATAAGCAACTCAATGAGACCCTGTCTCTAAATAAAATACAAAATAGGACTGAGGATGTGGCTCCGTGATTGAGTGCCTCTGAGTTGAATCCCTGGTACCAAAAACAAACAGACAAACAAACAAACAAAAACAAAACACAAAACAAAACAAAAAACCAACCCCCAAACAACAACAACAACCTGAAACTTTGTACCCATCGAATAGTAATCACATGTTATATACCACCCCCAGCTCCTAGCAACCACCATTCTGCTTTATGTTCCTTTATGTTCCCTTTGATTGCCTCATAAATGGAATCATGCAATACATATGTTTTGTGGATGACTTATTTCAGTTACATAATGCCCTGAAGATTCACTCTCGTTATAGTATATGACAGAAATCCTGCATTTTAGGGCTGAATAATATTCCATTGTATGTAAATACCACATTTAAAAAATCAATTCTGGAGGCTGGGCCTGTAGCTCAGTAGGAGAGTATTTGACTAGCTTGTGTGAGGCACTGGGTTCTATCCTCAGCACCACATAAAGAAAATACAGACATGCTGTCTGTCTACAAGTATTAAAAAAAAAAAAAAAATCTATTCTAGGGTCTGTGGACTTTTGGGGTGCTTCCACTTCTGGGCTATTAATGAACAATGCTGGAATGTAAACTTTTGTCAGTTGCTTTATCTCCATCAATTGAAATAGTTATGATTTTTGTTCTTCATTCTGGTATATTACAGTGATTGATTTTCATGTGTTGAACCAACCTTGCATCTTTTTAGTATGTTGTTGAATTTAGTTTTGGGTATTTTCTTGAGACTTTGTATCACTATTTACCAGGGACATTGGTCTATAGTTTTCTGGTAGTATCTCTTTCTGGTTTTGGTATAAGATTGGCCTCAAATAATAAGGTTGGAAGTATTCTTTCAATTTTTTGCAAGAATTCAGAAGGATGAGTATTTATTTTTTTTTCAATGTTGCTGGGTACAATTTTCTATTGAAGTCATCTGGTCCTGAACTTACTTTATTGAGAATTTTTGATTATTGGTGTGACTTTCTGACTAGTTAAAATTTTGTTTGTATTTTTTATTTCTTCATGATTCAGTTTTGGCAGATTGTTTCTTGAAACTTGCTCATTTCTTCTAATGTATCATAATTTGTTCGTAGTCTTTTATCCTTTTTATATCATGACATTGATGAACCCAGCCTAATTCCATCTTAAAATTGGGAGCCATCTTGTCACAAAGTCATGAAAAATTAATTTCTGTTTTACTATAAATTACTGCAATTTCTAAACTTGCTTGGAATGCCTGCCCGTGCCTTGAACTCACCCATACCTGGTTTTCCCTGGCCAGATAACAACCCTCTCTGAAACCCTAATGGCGCCTCAGAAATTCTGATGTTGGGATCTAAATTTACTCCCTAAGTGCTGAACCATTTAGACCATTAACCTACTACCTATCTGCCTTTGTATTATGCTTGTCAAAATTCTGTTATCTGTAAGTTCTCAAGATGCCCCCCTTTTGGAACTTTTTATGCTATAAATCTGTACTCCTAGAGAACTGTCCTCTAATCCATGGGTTTTGGGAGAGACAGTCCTGCCTAGTTGGAATTACAAGCTTACTTTAATTTGATTTAAAATTGGAGTCAGTGGTCTTTTCTTTGCGTCGTGGTTTAGCACCATCAGTGATAATGTCTCTTCTTTCTAATCTATTTTTTTAAAAATCAATCTTGCTCGAGTTATGTCAGTTTCATTGATCTTCAATAATAACACAACTTTTGGTGTTCTATCTTTGGGTTTGCTTCAGAGTTTTTCTAGCTCCTTGACATGTTATAGTTAGGTTGATGATTTGAGATTCCCTTTTTATGTAGCTATGTAGCACTATAAAGTTTCCTCTTCATACTATATTTCTTACATTTATAAATTTTTATGTGTTTTCATTTTCATTTGTCTCATGATATTTTACAGTTTTTCTTGCTATTTCTTCTTTAACCCATTGGTTGTTCAAGAATATGTTGTTTACTTTTCACATATTTGTGAATTTTCCGGTTTTCTTATTGATTTCTAGTTTTATTCCATTATTCATTGAAGATATGTACTATGACTTTGGTTGTTTTAAATTTGTTTTTTGATTTTTCTTGTGATGTAATATGTGATCTGGAGAACGTTCCATATATAGTTGGGAAGAAAATATTATTCTGTTGTTGGCTGAAGAGTTCTGTATGTGTCTCAGGTCCAATTAGTCTGTAGTGTTCTTCAAGTACTACTTAGTGATGTTCTTTCTGGTTGGTCATTATGTAACCTGGGGTGTTGAGATCTTTTACTTCTGTTGTTTAAGTATGCTTCCTCTTCAGTTTTCTCCATATTTGCTTCATAAAATTGTGTACTATTGTGCTAACATATTTATAATTGTCATTCTGATGGTGAATTAATTTGTAATGTCTTTCTTTACTCTGTTGACGAAAGTCTATTTTGTCTGATAAAAGTTTCACCTTCCCTGTTTTCTTTTGGTTATCATTTGCATGGAATTACTCTTTCATCCTTTTTACTGCCTCTTTTGTGTGTCCTTATGTCTAAAATGAATTTTTTATAGACAGCGTATAATTGGAATTTTTTTTAATCCATTCATCCTCTCTATCTTTTAATTAGGAAGTTTACTACGTGTACATTGGAAGTAACTACTGATAGGGAAGGAGTTAGTATAGTCATTTTGTTATTCTATATGTTTGGTTTTGTTCTTCTGCCTCCTTTTTGTGTTTTTGTTGATTTTTTTTTGTAGTGACATTTTCATTCTTTTTGAATTTTCTTTTCTGTATCTTTGAGATATTTTTATTTTTGAATACTATGAGGATTACATCTCTTAGAGTTGTAATAGTCTGAAAATGGATAATTTGCTTTTAGTCATATAGAAAAACTATGTAACACTTCCCCCCACTATTATTTTATGTTTCCGATGCACAAATTGCTTCTTTTTAAACAAAATCTGTATGCATTAACATAGTTTTATAATTATAGTTACATTTTATGCTTTTGTCTTTTAAATTGCATAACAGAATTAAAAGTGATGTACATGCCACCATTACAATATTATAGGATTCTGTGTATCAGAGAGTTTCACACTTTTGTATGCTTTTTGTTTTTTTTTTTTTTCAACTTGAAGTACTCCTTTAGCAGTTTGGTAAATAGCTGTAATAGTGATGAACTCTTTATCAAAGAAGATCTTTATTTATTCATTTTGGAAGGATATTTTGCTGGATATTTTATTCTAGTTTGGCATTTTTTTCTGTCAATGCTTTGTATATATTATCTGTCTTTAAGTGTATGATATTTTCGGTGAAATATTCACTGCTTTTTTTTTTTTTTTTTGGTGGGAGGTACTAAAGATTTAACACAGAAGTGCTTTACCACAGAGCCACATTTTCAGCCTTTTTTTGTTTTTGTTTTTGTTTTTCATTTTGAGATAGGGTTTTGCCAAGTTGCTTAGGGCCTCACTAAGTTGGTGAGGCTGGCTTTGAGCTTTCCATCCTCCTGTCTCATCCTCCCAAGTCACTAGGATTATAGGTGCCAGACTTTCCCTGTTAAATCTTATTGGAGATCCCATAAGTAATTTTTTTTCCCCTCTCAGGATTTTCTCTTCATAAAAAAATTTTTTTTAGTTGTTGTTGGATCTTATTTTATTCATTTATTTATATGTGGTGCTGAGACTCAAACCCAGGGCCTTGCACATGTGAGGCAAGTGGTCTGCCACTGAGCCCTAACTCCAACCCTTCTCTCTGACTTTTGATAGTTCGATTACAATGTATCTCAATATGGATGTCTTTGGGCTGTCCTAATTGTGGTACTTTGAACTTCTTTAATTTGTATGCTCATTTCCTTTATCAGATTTGGGAAGTTTTTTGACCATTATGTCTTCAAATAAGCTCTTGGCTCCTTTCCCTCTCCCTCTTCCTCCATAAACTCCCATTACCTGTGTATTGGTCTACTTAATAGGTTTCCACAATTCCCTTAGGCTTACTTTTCTTTGTTCTTTTTTGTTTTTCTTCCACTTACTCAATAATTCCATGTGACCACTGATTCTTTTTTTTTTTTGGTTAGGTTTGATCAAGTCTTCTGTTGAACACTTCTGGTGAAGTTTCCAATTCAATTATTTTTTTTTTTCCCTTTGGCTGCAGAAGTTCAATTGGATTCTTTAAAAAACAATTTTTATCTCTTTGTTGATACTGTCATTTTGTACATGAGTCACTTTTCTGATTTCATTTACTTGCGTTGGTGTTCTCTTGTAATAAATTGTTCAAAACAATTACTTTGAATTCTTATAATTCATAAGTTAATATTTAGGCTTTTTTTTAAAAAATTTATTTTTTGCTGTGATTTATGCATTGAAAAAACAGCTACCTCTCCTAGTCTTTAAAAACTGATATTGTATGAGGCTAAAACCTTGACAAATCAGCCCAGCTAGGGATTCTGAGAGCCTCTCAGATCTTATCTGGAGATGCATCTTCTTTGGCTTGTGTGTATAATTTCTCAATTAGAAAGGTTTGCTGTTGTCTTTTCAAGTTGCTTATAATATTTTGCACTTTGGTGTCTCACTGCACTACTCCTGATTCTCTGTCATAATAAGCTGCTGAACTCTTTTGAGGGAGAAGTTTTGAACTGAGTTCTTCCTCCTGATTGCACTAAGTTGTGCTGGCTTCTTTAGTGCCACAGGTTCTCTGATGCTGCAAGAAGCTACTGAGCTCTCTTGTTTTCTGTGACTCCCAGACATCTAAAGTATATCAGTCCCTCAGGCAGTAAGTGAGAATGTTGGGACATGTGTTCTGTTTACCTTTCTCAAGAGAGAAGCTATTAGCTGGCCTTTTTCTCCTAATTCACACTCATCTGTGCTAAATTGAGGGAAGGACAATCATGACTGAAATGGCTTTCTTGAAGAAACCATTTCAATATAGCTATTCTTGACTTTGAGCTTGCCTAGGGGACTACAAATTCTAAGCTGATTTTGGGGTTAAGGTTTTTTGAACTATATGTCACGAAGTCAGTATGTGTGTGGGAAAACAAGGTCTGGGACATATTATTTGTCCATATTGCTTCTTTGTGTCCTTTTTGCTTGGTAAGTTCATAGTTGTCTTTTCTTTGAATGTAATTCTAAATCCTAGTTCTCTTGCATTTCTTTGTTCTTCAAGGATGCCAATTATGTGAATGTCATTCCTTCCTTGCTTGATTTACATTCTCCCTACCATCTTTCTTACCCTATTTTACTTCTGTCTTTACCTTATTTTCAGTCACTTGATATTTGAGTAGTCTTTTGCAGAAGACATGTGGGTTTTATGTTTGTTTGTTTTGTTTTTAAGGATACATTTCATTTGGCTTCTAATAATTTTAGCCTTAATGTGAGATAATCTTTTCTTTGTTGAGTTCAAAGTCAACTCTTCACGTTTGTTTTTATTCTTTGTTCCTTCTCTGATCTTATTTTTAAATTTCTGATTCATTTTTTCATATCCCACATGCTTCTTCACATGCACTGTTTAATCCTAGGAAGATGTTTTGAGAAGTGCATTGTTTAGAGACTCTGTATGTGAACATCGTAGAGTGTACTCTAACAAACCAAGATGAAAACTATAATGTTATTAGGTGATAAAATCTTATATGTCATATATGCAGTCCATTGTTGAGACCAAATATCTTTATGTGGTATGTGATTGAATTTATATTTGGAGCATTTTTCTTAAAGTTTCCTTTTTTTTCTCTTCACCCCCCTCCCTCAGACTGAGAATTTATCAATAGAGATGGAACTAATTGTTGTCTTCTTTAAATAATTACATTTAGTTAAATTTTCTTTTCATTTTTGTAGATTTGGCACCTTAAGTTAGTGGTGCCCTCTTCTGTCTGTGTAGAATGACTTTCTTTTGAGGACAAGTTAAAGGAAGGCCTTTGTTCATTCTAGCTCTTTCTGACTAGTCTTTCAAAATCCCCATTGCCTCTGGATTTATATGAATTAGATGTGTCCAGGTTTATTGGGGATGAATGTACTGGGAAATTTAACCTAGGGCCTCACAGATGCTAGGCAAGCACTCTACTACTGAGCTACATCCCCACCATCTTTTAAATTTATTTTGAGAAGGGGTCTGAATAAGTTGCTCAGGCTGGCCTCAAACTTGTGAGTCTCCTGCCTCAACCTCTGGATAAGTGGACTCAGTTCTTAATTTTATGCTTTTCTGCAAAGATTTGAATCTGCTTGTAGCCTCCGAATCAGCACACTCTTGATTTTAATTTCTCTAATGTTTGCTGTACTTTCTTGTGCTGGCCCATCTCATTTTCTTTGTCATTGTGGTTTTATAAGTTTTTCAGTTCTTTAGTAATAAGTTTGCTTCTTTTGGGAGATCGAGTAGCTATCAGCTATATTTAATGAGGAATTTTGCATGTAAAGTCTTTTTTTTTTTTTTTTTTTAGAGAGAGAGAGAGAGAGAGAGAGAGAGAGAGAGAGAATTTTTAATATTTATTATTTTCCAGCGGATACAACATCTTTGTTTGTATGTGGTGCTGAGGATCGTACCCGGGTCGCACGCATGCCAGGCAAGCGCGCTACCGCTTGAGCCACATCCCAAGCCCTCATGTAAATTCTTAAATAATGACTTTGTATGCAGCCTAACTCATTGGATAAATCTGAAAGCTCAAAAATGGATGTAGGAGAGCCAGACAAGCTGGGATTCAAATTTTAGCCCTGTTCATTTCTACCAGGGTAGACATAGAACCTAGTTTGTCTCCAAAAGAAAACAAAAAATATCTTTTTCATACTTATAGAAATAGAAAAAGCAATCTTTTCATATAGAAAATTAAGAGACCCAGAATAGCCAAAACAGTTCTTAGCCAGAAGAAGGAAGCAGGAGGCATCACTATATCAGACCTCAAACATACTACATAGCAATAGTAACAAAAACAGCATGGTATTGGCACCAAAATAGACCTCTAGGCCAGTGGTGCAGAATAGAAGACACAGAGACAAACCCACATAGTTAAAGTTATCATATAGACAAAGGCATCAAAAACATATATTGAGGAAGAGAGCCTTTTCAACAAGTGGTATTGGGAAAACTGGAAATCCATATGCAACAAAATGAAATTAAACCCCTATGTTTCACATGCACAAAACTCAACTCAAAGTGGATCAAGGACCTAGGAATTAAACCTGAGACTCTGTGCCTAATAGAAGAAAAAGTAGGCCCAAACCTCCATCATGTCAGGTTAGGCCCGCGACTTCCTTATTAAGACTCCCTTAGTTCAAGAAATAAAATAAAAAACAAATGGGATGGATTCAAATTAAAAATCTTCTCAGCAAAAGAAACAATCAGTGAGGTGACTAGAGAGCTTACAGAATGGGAGCAAATTTTTATCACATGCACATCAGAAAGAGCACTAATCTCTAGGATATATAAAGAACTCAAAAATCTTCACACACACACACACACACACACACACACACACACACACACACACAAAAGATCCAATCAATAAATGGGCCAAGGAACTGAACAGATATTTTGCAGAATATGATATACAGTCCGTCAGCAAATATATGAAAAAATGTTCAACCTCTCTAGCAATTAGAGAAATGCAAATCAAAACTACTCTTAAGATTTCATCTCACACCAGTCAGAATGGCAGTTATCAAGAATACAAACAACAAGTGTTGGCACGGATGTGGGGAAAAAGGCACACATACATTGGTTGTAGGACTGCAAATTGGTGCAGTTTATATGGAAAGCAGTATGGAGATTCCTTGGAAAACTTGGAATAGAACCACCATTTGACCCAGCTATCCCACTCCTCGATTTATACCCAGAGGACCTCAAAACAGCATATACTACAGGGACACAGTCACATCATTGTGTATAGCAGCACAATTCACAATAGCTAAATTGTGGAACCAACCTTTCAGTAGATGAATGGATAAAAATAATGTGGTGTATCCACACAATGGAATATTACTCAGTATTAAAAGAGAATAAAATCATGGCATTTGCAGATAAATGGATGGAGCTGGAGAATATTATGCTAAGTGAAGTAACCCAGTCCTCAAAAACTAAATGCTGAATGTTTTCTTTGATATAAGGATGCTGATCCATAATGGGGAGCAGAGGGTACATGGGAAGAATGGAAGATAATTTAGATGGGGCAAAGGAGAGGCAAGGGAAGGTAGGAGATATGGGAGTAGTAAAGATGGTGGAATGAGATGGACATCATTACCCTAAGTACATGTATGAAGAAATGAATGGTGTAACTCTACTTTGTGTACAATCAGACACATGAAAAATTGTGCTCTGTATATGTAATATGAATTGAAATGCATTTTACTTTCATATATAACAAATTAGAATAAATTAATTTAAAAAATTTAACACTAAAAAAAACTCAATAAATGGGGTAAAAGGAACTGAACAGACACTTTTCAGAATAAGATATTTAATTGATCAACAAATATCTGAAAAAATGTTCAACATCTCTAGCAATTAGAGAAATGCAAAAGTACTCTAAGATTTCATCTCACACCAGTCAGAATGGCAGTTATCAAAAATACAAACAACAATTAGAGTTGACAAGGATGTGGTGGAAAAGGCACACTCATACATTGCTGGTGGGACTGCAAATTGGTACAGCCAGTTTGGATAGCATATGGAGATTGCTTATAATACTTGGAATGACCCATCTATCCCACTCCTTGGTCTATACCCAAAGGACCTAAAATCAGCTTACTATAGTAACATAGCCTAAGAGCTATATAGCAGCTCTTTTCACAATAGTTAAACTGTGGAAACAACCTAGATGCCCTTCAATAGATGAATGGATAAAGAAACTGTGATATATATACATGATGGAATAATTTTACTCAGCATTAAAAGAGAATAAAATTATGGCATTTGCAGGTAAATGAATGGAGTTGGAGACTATCATGCTAAGCGAACTAAGCCAATCCCAAAAACCAAAGACTGAGAATGTCCTCTCTGATAAGTGGATGCTGATCCACAGTGCGGGGCAGGGCATGGGAAAAATGGAAGCAAAGGGGAGGTGAGGGGATTTGGGGGCAGTTGTGTACAATGAATCAATATGCATTCTGCTGTCATGTATACCTAATTTAAAAAATACATTTATTTAAAAAAGTTTTTTTCTTAGACTTTGGTACCTTTTATATATGACTGAAGTCATGGATTATTTAGATTGTGGGGGCTATTTTTAATGATATAGAGAATGTATAATATCTCTATGAAAACACAACTGTTTAGGTATAATTACAGTAGATTTTAGAAGAATGTTTCAGAATATTAAAGTAGCCATATGAAGTGGGTTTGGTGTATTTGATCTGTAAGTAGAGAATTGATTTTTTAGGGAAGTATGGAGGTTACAAATCTTTTGAGGGCTACATTTATTTCATTCTGTGTATAAATTAACTAATAGTATTTATTGCCTCTTTTCACTTATTTATTAATTTGTGATTATTAGAATGCTTTGAGTGCATGAGTAAACAATCTGTGTTCAGTTTTTAAAGCTAAATGTGTTTTGTAAATTCTGTTGTACATAGTGTTATCATATAACAATGCTTTTGTTGTTTAAAGAGGAAACTTAGTTCTGAAAGTTAAATTATTCATATGCCTTAGATTATGGTGCATCATCATCAGTCTTTAGGGCCTTTCTCTTCCTCTCCTTCTCTTCTCTTACTCTGTATTTTAATTTTTAAAAATATTTTTTAGTTGTAAATGGACACAATACCTTTATTTATTTATCTTTATGTGCTGCTGAGGATTGAACCCAGGGCCTCACACATGCAAGGCGAGCGCTCTACCACTGAACCACAACCCCAGCCCATGTATTTTAATTTTTATTATGGAAATTGTCAAATAAACAAAAGCAGAAAAAAGAAAAGAAAAACAGTATAATGAATCCGCTAACACAAGGCCAATCTGTTTTCCTCTCTGACACTAATCACACACAGCCTGAATTTTAAAGAAATTGCAAGGCCCCTCTTTGATTTAACTTACTTATTCTGTTCTACCTCTCTTTCCCTTTTTCATTCTTTTCCCCTAACTCTCTGTCTAACGTTTAATGTGTCTCTTCTGGCAAATTTAATGTTATTTTATGTGCATTTATATAAACCACGTCATAACTCGTTCTATTAAGAATTTTCACTCAACTTTTTAAAAGATCTACCATATTAAATGTACATATGCACTGTTGGTACCAACTGCTATATAGTATTCATAGTGAGCATCTACCACATTTTATTTTTTTGTTCTCGTAGCCATAGATTCCCACATTGCCCCAAATTGCCTTCTACAATAGATACTGTTTTAGTGTATAGATCCATTTGTAAACCTGTGTGATATTTTCTTGGGGTTATATGTTCAAGACAGGAATTGCCAGGTCACAGAGAAGGCAGATTTAATTTGATCATGTATTGCCATTACTTTCTAGAATGGTAGCAGATCTGCAGGAATTTGTGTTTTCACACACTTGCTAACACTTGGCATTATCGTAATTTTTGTCTTGCTAATGGTTTTACCTTATCTGTTTAATTTGCATTTCTCTGATTACAAATGAATTTGAGCATCTCTTTGATGCTTTGTTAGCCTTTGGGGTTTTCTTACATGTAAATTGCCTGTTTATATATTTTATCCATTTTTCTTTTGGGACTGTTGTCCTTTTCTTGTGGATTTTCAGGAGTTTCTTACACATTGTAGTTATTTATTTATTTTTAGTTGTAGATGGACATAGTATCTTTATTTATTTATTTTTGTGTTGTGCTGAGGTTCGAACCCAATGCCTCCCATGTGCCAGGGAACACTGAGCTACAACCCCAGCCCCAAAATCTAGTTATTAACTACTTACAGGTTTTAGACATTGAAAATAACTTCTGTCATTTTGTCAGAAGTTTATGAACTACATCCATTGTGTCCTTTGCTTAATAGAAATTTTAAATTTTGATGTAATACATTTCATGAGATTTGTTGCCCTATTGTTTTGCTTATGAAACTCAAAGAATTTCTTTTCTGCTTCTGTAGCAGTAACAAATTTTCCTTTTTTGTTAGGTTCCTGATTTTACCTTACACACTTAGATACATAGTTTGTGTAGGTATTTCCTTTGGTATTTCTTTGTATCTTAAGCAGTTTGGCTGTTGCCCTTTAGTTATGTGGTGTGGTTTTATCCCAACCTTCTCTTTATACATGAGTCTGATCTGTCTTGGAGCTTTCTTATTACATTGATTTATATGAGAGGCTGCATAATTAGTGGTTATTAAGAACATCAACTCTGACTTTGCTACTTATTAACCCAGTGATCTTGGGCAAGTCTCCTAACCACTCTGTACCTCATTTCCTGTTCTATATAATAGAAATAATGCTACCTATTCCCCAAAGTGGAATTAAGTAAAGATTTTTAAAGTGCCTATTAGACAGCAGTAATTGTTATGTAGTTAAATACGTCTATTAAACTTTTTGATACATTTTATTGCTACATATATACATTGTATATATAAATGTAAGCTATTTATTCTTTTGGTATACTTTTTTTTATTACTATGCCTTTATGTATATTTTATAATTTATGAGAGGACAGTCCTCCAACTCTTGCACATTTTATGTTTCCCTTTAAAAGTTGACTTAGCTATTCCAGGACTTATGTTTTTCAGTTTAAATTTCACAATACTCTTCTTGAATGTGCATGTTTTTCTAGATTTAAATTAGTCTGACAAAATGCCAAAGAGATGTTGATTATAATATAGTATAGGTGATTATTTGGGGTAAGCCGATATGACTTGACCAGATCTGATGAAACTTAACTGCTTGTAAGAAACTTGGTAGCTGTCCTAGCTTACTGTTTACTTGTTTATACCATAAGTTTGTTTCCTCATTTACTCATTCCTGTTCTTTCTCTTTTGTTTTTGTATCCTTTGTTTCTTGCTCACTTTATTAATGACAAATGTCAGAAGATTATGAAATTAACATAATTTTTATGTCATTATTATTGATACCTATCTTCCTACCTTCATACCATCATCCTACCTTCCTTTTAATGTACTTCTTTTAATCTAATCTGTGTGAAGCTTTTTGCATATAATGGCCATTCTGTATAATTTTATTTATATCTTGCTACTTGAAAACTTTTTGGATCATTGCACTGATGCTTTTTGAATAATAACTTTTTACATAGCCAAAAGTCTTAAATGAAGTTTTCTTAATTTCCTTAGACTCCACAGAACTTCAAAATTTTTATCAATACAATAGGATAGAATCAATAATTTTACTTTGCATATGGATCACCTGGATTTATATCAATGTTTTGTCACGTAGGGTTATGTTACCTTGAACAAATTACTAAACATCTTTATTCCTTAGTTTATGTTTTAAAGTGCTTTGCATAGACTGATACATAGTAGGAATCCAGTAAAGATTTCATTTTATTTATTTGTTCATTTAATATGTATTGAGCAGGTTCTATGTGTTGTAACTGTCATATGAAAGTAAACAAAATAAGCAAAAATCATGGACTTCTTGGAAATTACTTTATATTTGGGAGGAGGGACTGGACAATAAATGAGATCTTGAGCATGTCAGATATAGCTAAATTGGCATGGAAAAAAATAAAGCAGGAAGGAGTGCTGGATAAGGAAGTCCTGAAAGACATGACATCTCTGATAGATGAGACTTTAAGGAATTTCCAAAGTTACCTATTTGGATATTTGGATATTTGCAAGGAGAAGCAGTATGGCTAGATTAAAAGGATGGAGAAGAGGGAGGAAATGCCAGATAGAGAGATTCTTATAGGTCATTGAGTAGCTTTTCACCTTTACACCTAATATGGTGGGGCTTCTTGGGGAGTGACATGACCTGATTTACCTTTTAAAAGGTAAAACTGCTTTATGGGGAATAAGCCATTGGGGCAAGGGAGGAAGTAGTGAAAGCATTTAGGAGACTACTGTAGTAAGTTGTGCAAGTGATGAAAAGCGATTAGAACCTAGATGTATTTTATAGGAACTTTTAGTTAAAAAATATTTTCTGCTTTACGATGGCAATACTATTTATTGAACATGCAAAACTTTATCTTTCTTTGAATTATTACAAATTTTGTGCTACTACAGTACTAGTAGTGTGGAAGATACTTAGAATCTGTAATAGAATCATTTAGTGTGACTCACATATTTTTCCTTATTCTGTCAGTAGTGACATGCACCTTAATTAATTTAGCAAACAAGTATCTATCTTCTGATAACTGAAAATTTAAACTCCCATTTGTAAGTATGCATGTATTTAAATTTTGAAAAATTCTTTTTAAAATTGTAATAGTCTAAGGTTTGTGGTACCAGTATAAGCCACAGTTATTAAGGGGAAGTGATGGCAGTGTTTTCTATAGGTCTGCAGTAAAGAAACTATTTATAATTGAATGTAAGAAATATTTATAATTGATGCTTGCAGTTATTAAACAACTTTTAAATAGAAGTTTTGAAATTTGAATTAATATTATCAAAGCAACTTACATTGCCTACTTTACATTTTCCAGGAACATCATTTACAGCGAGCTATTTCAGCACAGCAAGTGTTTAGAGAAAAAAAAGAGAGCATGGTCATTCCCGTTCCTGAGGCAGAAAGCAACGTCAACTATTACAATCGCTTGTACAAAGGAGAGTTTAAACAGCCCAAACAGTTCATCCATATTCAGCGTAAGTTTGTTAATTTATTGTTTTTTATTTGTAATTTAAATTTAACAATTAGTTAAAGTCTTTTGCCCAGAGATTTTAATTTTTCTGGTTATAAACACTTATTCATAGAAATGTTAAGCATTAGACATTAAAGTCCTTCTACTTACATTTGAACTTGGAGATCATTGTGAGTTTTAGTAGTATTTGGAACATTTGATGTTTATGCAATATAGGGTTCTATATTGAACTGACACTTACAGTTGAAAGGTGGTGGGTTACCATACCCAAATGAGATTTATTTTTAAAGTCCCCTTGGCCATAATTCACAAGGGTTAGAGCTGAATTTTCTGAAAATTTTCAGTATTACATTCTATATGTACCTTCATCTAGTTTTTATAAAATTCTATCTAATTCTGCCTACTAAATATTCCGTTTTCCTAAAATGATCACTATCTCTAGCTTTAAAGCCATTTCAGCAACCTCCTAACTATAAGATTTACTATTCTTTTTTTCCCTTCTTTATTCTCTTCACAAAGTCTGCCTGTGCCAGGGTGGTCTTCCTAAATTGTCAGTCTGAGCAAATTATGCTCTTGATTAAAATCCTACTGTTCTTCATTGTCAGTAGTAGGAGTGTTCAGCTGATTGTGCATACAGATGCTGGTGTCTTGATATCTTGTCAGATTTTTTTTTTTTTTTTTTTTTTAATTATTGAGTAGCCAGTTAAAATAGAGATTGCAGGGTCCTACTTGCCTACCTAAAGTACTTAGCTCTTTGAAAATCCCTGGTTATGCAGACTGGTGATATGTATTTTTAAGTTTCCAGGTAATTCTGAAATACCACCAGATTTAAGACTGATTTTTAAGATTAACTGTTTTCCATTATTTCTAAGATGCATGTTTTTTATTTTTTAAAGATGAAAAATGGGATTGCATCTTGAATTACTGTTGTTCAGGATTGGTCTTATTCTTCAGAAGAGAACTTGCATTGTTTCTGCTTGGAATTTAGGGACATTACCAACCTAAGACCATTTGAAAGTCTTTGTTTCATTCATTTATTTATTTTTGGACTATAATGTTGACTTTAATTCAGTCAACAGACCTGCTTGGAGTTCATTTCTCAGGGCAAGATTTTATTTCTCTCTCCTTCCACCTAAGGACAAGTTGGGAAATAAAAAGTTCTTCACTGTCCCATTTTGTATGGCTGGTTTATTACTTTATCTTACAAAGAGGGCATAGTTTCATGCAATAATATTCCATTCTATTAAGCTTCTTAATATTAAGATTCAAGCATAAAGCCCCCCCTCCCCGCCCTTATGGTACATACAAATGATACATTCTTGTAATTGATGGCGGTTTAGATTAATAGAATTCATTAGTAGTCAGATTCTTTAGTATGAATATAAGGTCCTTTTTGATTTGTTTCCCTCCTTCTTTATCTTTGGTTACTTTTCTCTTTCCTCTGTGCTATAGGGAGTTACTGAAAATTACTCCCATTTGCTTTATTTCACATTTCATACTTTCTTGCATGTGCTATTTAAGTCTTCGTTTCCTTCATATAACTCATTTAAGATTCAACTATCTTATGAAGCTTTTTTTTTTTTTTTATTCTACTGGTCATTGCTTATTACTGTATCTTATACATACCACTGTTACAGAATTCATCACACAAATTATTTGTAACCATTCTTTCTTTCCTTTAGATTGTAAGAAAGCAGGGATTATTATATACTATTTTCTCTTTAGAGTAAAGTGCTTGGCTTATAGATGCTCAATAAATAGTATGTTTGTTGATGACTGATTTGTTTTAAAAAAAAGCCTTTTGGTTGTAGAAAGATTTTTCAGAGACTTTTCTTCTAAGGATTCAGAAAAACACAAATGCAAAACTTATTTATGTGATTTGTTTCTTATGTATTCTTTGACTTGTGTTCCTTTGTCTTAGTGAATTGCCTTTACCTTTGACTCAGTTAAGAAGGAGACAGCTGTTCATAATGGGAATTTTAAGAAATTATCTTAAGCCAAAGTATTAGTTCTTTTGTATTTTACTAGTAATAAAGCTAGATAGCAGGACCATTTATAAAAATCCATTCTAGGAAATCAAGAGTCAAAAATTAGGTGTATCTCATCTGGTTCGGGCCCGTTGGATACAATAAGCAATAATTTTGTTGGTTTTTTTCATTTCATTTTATTCTATTATTGTAAAAAAAATGGAATAAAAATAATAGAAAATTATCTTATTTTTAAAAGTTTGTTATCATGTACTAAGCATTGTATACACAATATACTGTATATATGGTTTTTAAATTCTGCCTTTTCAATTTTGTTTTTCAAGTTTCTCAGGTTTTTATATGTGTTTTTACGTGTGTGTATATGCTTCCATCATATCCACAGTTTGCTTCTTATATGCCTATTATTAGACTTAAGGTTATGTGTACTAAATTTTAAGCTCACATTTTTATTGAGGTTTTTAAATGAAAGTTTAAATTTTTTTAACCTAAATTATTGCCAATTCTTTAAATATACAGTTTCAGGTTTTTTTTTTTTTTTTTTCTCCTTCTCTAGATTTTAAGCTTCTCAGGAGCAGGAGCTCTTATGTAGTTTAGTATTTTTATTACTCAATACAGTCTCACACTGTTCTCAGTACACTCCCCCCCCCCCCCCCCCCGATTTCTCTATCCCTTCCTGCTTTAAGCTACAACAATGATGAGCTTTTTGCAGCTCTTCAACTTACACTTAGTTTTTCATTTCTTCACAACCCCTTTACTTCTTACTTTTGCACAGGTTAAATGGAACCTGCTTCCAGAATAATCTTTAGAAACCTTGTTTTGACTCCTTTAAGCAGAATTCTTAGCACTGTTTGCCTCAAGGCCTTCTGTGTTATTTACACTTGTCATTGTGGCACTGACTATTTTCAGTTGTGATAGCCTTCTGTTGCATTATAAAGCCCTAGTAGAACTCACCAAGAGCTAGGACTTTTTTGGGGAAAAAAAAAATCTTTTCATTTCACTGCCTAGTATAGTACATGTGGTTATATATCCAATTAACTATTTACTGGATAAATAAAATGAATTAATGAATTGATTAAAGGTAAAACCATACACACCATGGTATTTTTTTAGATATAAATCTTGTAGCACTTAAAATTATATTGTCAAAAATAATTATTATTAGTGCATACAGTAAAATTGAAGGACCTAATGTGTTGCATCCAAGTTAGGAGAGGTGAATTCTCTTATTCATCACTCATTTTAGAGCAAATAGTTGGGAGCAAAATGATTTCAGTCTGGTATGGTTATGAGATAAATATTTTTGTTTTTTCATCTCCTTTTCAGTACCAGTTCTCATAATCCCTATACTGGTATTTGGGGGGAATTTATTTAATCACAGAACACTGGATTATTCTTATCAGGTTGGAAGCATCTTGAAGGCTTATAGTCTCTGATATCCCAAAATACTCATACTCTTCTAGACTTAGGCTGATTCTACATGCCCATCAGTTGTGCACCACGTGTTTTATATATCATTGAACACATCTACTGTACCTCAACCTAAATGTTACAATTCTTTTATTTCTTTTGGAGTTTAGTAATTACTTTAAATTCAGTATCCAACTTTTTCTTCTTGAGGAAAATGACTTACTTTCAGTAAACTATTTAACCTCCTATTAACCCCCTTTAAAAATGTTACAGTATCTTAAAGTTGGCATTAAGTATTAAAATTTTAGAACATGAAGGAACTTGAGATATTGGTTTACAAAATTTTTTCCAACTTTGGAAATAATTAAATGGTTTTTGGTAGTAGTGTTCTTGTTTCTTTTTTTAAAGTTAAGGTTTATTTCCTCTTCTAATTGCATCCCACCTACAAATACAAATGAGTATATTGCCTCACCTGCTGGACTGAAAGAAAGTAAAATTCAGGAGAAGGAGTGGGTTGGGTCGTTCCTTGTTATCCATCAGGAAGGAAAGGAACATTACTTTACACCTAGTATACTTCAGGTTGGCTCCTTTTCAGTCAGATAAAGCTGATCATTATCAAGTCTACAATGGAAAAAGAGGAAAATTCAATGTAGTGAATCTGTATATTCAACTATTTTCAGCAAGAGTGCAATACATGTCACCTTCACAGCTGACTTTCATGTCACTATCCTTGGAATTTCCTTTTATGTCCCCCCCCCCCCCCATCGTAGATCCTTTGCCCAGGGATGGGCAAATATGGTTTGATTAGAAAGAATGGGGAATGATCCAAATATTTGGTTAAAAAGAGATCAAAAGACAAAATATGAGTATTGTTTTGTTTATACAGTAAAACTTATTGGTGAAAAGAATGTATTCTGGGAACATCATTCTGTTTTAAAAATATCACTGAATGTATAGTAAGAAATCATTTTGGGCACAAATCTCATGAAATTATTTTAGACATTCAATACTAGAAAAAATGATGCTATGAATACAGAATAAGATTGTATCAATTTGTGGAAAACACATTCCAGGTGAAGCTGGATTGCAGGTTGAGGTTAGAGGACTGACTAGTAGTACAGTGAACAAGGCCAGACAGTGAGGGCAATCCACTTGCAGATCATCTGGCCCTAAGGATCTTCCTCACCTCTGGGGTTAAAACTGTTACCACTTACTATCTTTAGACAAAGCTCAGTATGGTGCTAAGACTGAAGTAGTAAAGCAGGATCTGGGTGGCTGATAATTTAGGAAGAAGAAGGGGCCTGCAGCCCCAAGAGATATTACATAATAAAATGATGCCCAGCACTTGGGGGGAAAGTAAAATAATCATTTAGTAGCCTGACTGAGATGGGGAAAAAAAAAATCTGAGTTCAAGCAGAGTTCTCCTTCAACCTGTGTGCAGTTTTGTGTGTCTAAAGTTAAAAAACGGTATCTGTAGTGACTTTGAGTAAAATGCAGCATAATAGATTAAGGACCATGGTCAAAGAAATCTGGGAGAAAGTAAACAGGTAAATTTGCTGCATAGTGGCTGTATATTTTAAAGATGGTAGAATTAATAGACAAAGCATGAAAGTAGGATCGGTAATAAGGTGCCTGTTTCTTGATATGGAAGGAAGCACTCAAAACCTTCCTCTTGCGACTTCCAAAGAAAATACTGTGATATAACTCAGCACATCTGGCTGTACTAGTAAAAGTTCCTAGAAATGGGGCTTTGGCATATTCACCTAGCAACTAGCATCTTCATGGAAGATTCTCCGATGACACCACACTGGCCTGAGAATTAACACCTTTAAACATTTTGTCTGTCTCCCATAAAAAAACTAAATGATATTTGTCTTCCCATCTTACCTGGTAATATAATTCTGTGGGTTGCCTACCTTATAAAAATGTTCTCTCATATGCTTGCTTCCTGAAAATGTTAATAGTTAAGACCAAATTTTTTTTTTGCCATAGCTGTGAGTAAAAAAAAAAAAAAATAGTGAAACTGGTATATACTTAACTTCCATGTCCAGTTCCTGTCAGTGTTTTATATAAATTTTGTATGTACTAGGCAGATAGTCCTCAAAGGAATGTTATGAGGCAACTAATATTTTAATCCCCATTTTGAACTTAAAATTACATAGAGTCAGGTTTAACCTGTCTTTGAAGAAAATCTCACAACCCTAATGAAGGAGGCTGAAATTGGGAAAGAACTGTGTGACAATTGATGATTTCTAAATCTCCATTTAAGCTATATGCTTGGCAAAAAAGATAAGGTTTACTTTGAATTAAATGAATTGGACTGCATAGGACCTTGTTTGGGTGGCTTTAATTTTTATCCATCTCTTTAAGAAAAAAAAATGCTGTTTACTATACCTCTCATGGTTTCAGACTAATATGGATAACAGAAGTGAGTCATGTAAAGGATGGGAGATTAAAAAGGAACTTTCCATAATGTTGCTTTTTAAACTCAAGGCAATATTTTTGTGATTAAAATAACTTTTCTCACTGACATTCTTCTTGTCAGTAATCAAAGTTATAAAGTTATACAGTCCCCTTTCCATGGAGTTGAAAAACCGTAAGAAAGGGGATCTCACCCCCAAATAGTTTTGGGCTTCGTTTTTGCGGGGCAGGGGATGGTTATTGGGGATTGAATCACGAGCCTTGCACCTGCTAATAAGCAAGTACTCCATGACTGAGCTACATTCTCCCAGGCCTAAAAGAGTTGATTTTTATTACTGACTTAAGCTTCTTCTTTGTTTCTCTCATTGAAGCCTAAGTATGTTTATTTGTATTTTGAGAAAGTGATTTTATTCTGATTATAAGGAAAAATAATTATTAATTATAGAAAAAACCCCTAATAATCCCATCTCCCAAAGATGCCCAACACAGATAAAAGTTGTGTTTTCCCCCTTCTTTACAAATATATATTACATTGTGTGTGTGTGTATGTTTAAGAGTGTATGTGTGTGCTTGTGACTTTTTTGATAGTAAAGAAAAGTAAGCATTTTTTTCTAGGTAATTAAATAATTTTCAAAGCTATAAAATATTGCAAGAAATTAGTTTCATGTTCTTCTTTATTTGGCATGAATCTATAAAAAGGCCAGTACTGAAGGTTTATTTATTTATTTTTTAAAACTCATCTGCATTTATTACTGTTTAAAGCAAAATGTTGACTTGGGCACTACATATTTCCATTCACAAGCCTTATTGAATTACTTTTTGAACAGCTTTGTAACACACCTAAGGTAGGAGGTTTAAGCTTTATTTTTTACAATAATTTTAGATTTACAAAGAAAAAAGGCAGTGTAGTTTCCATATGCTATCCACTACACATATACACACATTTTGCCTACTATTAATTAATGTCTTGCATTTAGTTGATACATTTGTAATAGTTAATGATATTGATACCTTATTATTAACTGAAGTCCATAGTTTATAGTGTGCTTTTGGTTATGCAGTTTTATGGATTTTGAAAAGCTCATAACATCATGGACCAGTCACTATTACAGTATCTTACATAATAGTTTTTACTATTATGAAAAATTTTGTCTTGCATTTCACCAATTTATCCTTTTGAATCCTTCACAACCACTAATATTTTTGCTCTCTTTAATTTTTCCTTTTCCAGAATGTTATATAGTTGGAATAGTATAAAGCATATCCTTTTCAATTGGCTTTTTATCAATGTGCATCTGAGGTGGTTCTGTATTTTTTTTATTGTTTAATAGCTCGTTTGTTTTTATCATTGAATAATGTTCCATTGTATGGATGTGCTACAACTTGTTTATCCCTTCATCTATTGAATGATATCTTGGTTCTGTTCTAAACATTTATGTATGGTTTTATATGATGAATATTCAACTCATTTAGGTATATACCTAGGACAACTGTGTTCCAAAGCTACTGTACTATTTTGTATTCCCACTGACCAAAGAAATGCTTTTGGCCGGCATCCTTACCCCAGGACTTGGCATCTCAATTTTTTGGTTTTGGCTGTTCTAATACATGTGAAGTGTTATCTCATTACTTTAATTTGCCATTCCCTAATGACTTAGGATGTTGAGCACTTTTTCATATGATCAGCTTTTATCTTCTTTAGTGAAGTGTCAATTTAACTCTTTTGTCCATTTCTTATTGAGTTGTATTTTTTTCTGTTTTAGATATAAGTTTTTTATAGATCTATGTTTTGCATGTTTTCTGCCTCTTCAAGGGTTGTCTTTTCAGTTCCTGTCTTACACAGAGTAGTTTTTAATTTTAATGAAGTATAGTTTTCCAATATTTTAAAATGAATTATGCTTTTGTTATTGTTTTTAAAAGCTCATCACAGACCCAAGATTACTGAGATTTTCTTGTGTGTTCTAAGTTTTATAAATTGCATTTTACTTTTATGTCTACAATCCATTTTAAGTCAAATTCTGTAGACGGTAAAAGATCTGGGTCTATAGATTTCATTTTTTTTCATATAGATGAATGTCCAAGTATTCTAGAATTTATTATTGCAGATTTTTTGTTTCATTGGATTCCCTTTGTTCTTTTGTAAAAGTTCAATTGATGGACTAGGGATCTAGCTCAGTGGTCAAGCATTTGCCTAGTATGCATGAGGCCCTGAGTTTAATCCTCAATACCACCCCCCACCCCACAAAAAAATCAGTTAACTATATTTATTTGGATCTCTTTCTGGGCTCTCTATTCTGTCCCATTCATCTTCTGTCTCTTTCATCAATATCAATCATGCTGTCTTGATTACTGTAGATTCACAGTAAATCTTGAAGTCAAATAATATATCTTTTGCCTTTGTTCTTCTTCACTTGTGTTGTCTTTTCTGGATCTCTTTCCATAGAAAATTTAGAATCAATTCATTTATATCTACAAAATAAACTTGCTGGAATTTTTTTATTGGTATTTTGTTGTATCTATAGATCATTTTGGAAAGAATTGACATTTTAATGGTATTAAGTCTCCTATCCATGAGAGTAAAATATCTCTGTATTTAGATCTTTTTTTTATCAATTTAAAAATTCCAGAATTTTTTTGTCAATTCTTTGGGATTTTTTACATTGTTCTGTTATCTGTGGACAAAGTAGTTTCATTTCTTTTTTACCAATCCGTATATTTTTTCTTTTTCTTGTCTTATTGCATTGGTAGCTAGGACTTACAGGATAGGATTTAGTAGAAGTTAATGAGAGGGAACTTTGCCTTGTTCCCAATCTTAGTGGGGAAACATCTAGTTTTTTAAAATTACAACCTTAGCTATAGGATTGATATGATCATATGATTTTTCTCATTGAGCCTCAGCAGTGGATTACATTGATTTTCAAATGTTAAACACACCTTGCATCCTTGGAATAAATATCATTTGGGCTTAGTTACACAATTTAGTTGCTAGTAATTTATTGAGAATTTTTGCATCTATGTTCACAAGAGGTATTATTCTGTGGTTTTCCTTTATTGTAGAGTCTTGCTGTAGCTTTGGTATTAGGGTAATGCTGTTCACATGGAATGAGTGAGGAACTGTTCTCTTTGCTTCTACTTTCTGGGAGCAGTTAGAGACATTCTTAAAACTTCTTCCTTAAACCCCCTCTCTTCTTTACCAGATATTGAACTCAGGGGCACTTAACCACCGAGCCACATCTCCCAAACTATTTTATGTTTTATTAGAGACAGGGTCTTGCTGAGTTGCTTAAGGCTTTGCTAAATTGCTGAGGCTGACTTTGAACTCACTGTGCTACTGCTTCAGCTTCCCAAGTCACTGGGATTAAATCTTTTAATCTCTTTATTTGTTATTAATTTATAAAGGTTTTCTATTTTTTCTTCAATCAGTTTTGGTAGTTTGTGTTTTGTTCGTTTCATGTAAATTATTAATTTGTGGACATAGAATTATTATCATAATACTTTTATCATTTTAATGTTCAGAGAACCAAAAGTGATGACTCTTTCACTTTTGAAGTAGTAATATGTCTTTTCTTGGTTAGCTGGGTTAGAGCTTTATCAGTAATATTGATCTTTTCAAGAGCTAGATGGCTGGTTTTTGTTAACTGTTTTCTTTAGAGGTAAAGAAAGTGGAAGGATTTATGTTCGAGTAATGAGAATGAACATGTTTAGCACATTTCAAAAATTGCTTCACTTTTGTAGTGTTAAAATTTTTTAACACTAGTTTAGCTTTTATCATTCTAACAACAAAGTAGAAATTTAAAAGTTCTGAATTTTGTGTTATTAAATTTATCTAATGTTAAAAATGGCTTTTGTTTGGGATTAGAAGATGAAAATTTGCCTTTCTTTTCCTGTTTCCTTTTCTCTCACAAATACTGATAGACTGAGGGAATTTCAAAGCTGATAGAAACCTTATAAATTGTTTAGCCGTTAGAATGAATTCCACACCCAGAGTTAAGGGACCTACGGGACCTCCTCAACTCCATCTGAGGGCTAATATGTGAGAACTGGGACCTAGGAATCTAAATTTTTAACAGGTTCTTTAGGTTATTTTAAAATAAGCTAGTCTCTGCAGTGGAACCCTATATAGAAGGCTCAATATGTTGATTTTACCAATCAGTAACAAAAGCTAGGAAAATTAAATGACTTGTATAGGGAACCACATCTGTTGGGTGAAAGTGGTAAGTCCTTTAAGTCTACCCACTATCCCACATTTTCTGTGACTTTAAACAGCTAATTGTGTAAGGAATTGTACATGTTACACAAATTAAACAGTTTCTCTTCATCTTAAGTCAGCCAAAAGTACCCCCAAATGAATTGCATGATTGGAGCACTCACCCCCCCCCCCGCTTTTGTTACCATTTTAGCATATTTCTTAAAGGTCTACTAAATGTGGCCCCTCAGTGACTCCTAGTTTAATTATTAACGATTAATCTTTATTCCTAAAAATCCTTCTGTTTTTTCTCAACTACATGTTTCTATTCCTTTTTTGTTAGTTTGTTAGATTATAGGGCCATGTTTTTTAAAATGTATTCTGCAAAGCTCAAGTCACCTTGATGCTTGGGATGGTAAGGGCAGTTTTTTCAAAGGTGTGTTTTTAGTTACATTTTATCAGAATCACTTTTTTTTTTTTTTTTTTTAAGGAAACAAACATGGGGGAAGAGGAACAGATTCCAGGACCCTTGTCTTTGAGGGTATGGCCTGAAAAATCAATATGAAAGCATGAATTATAACAACTGGGAATGTAAAACGGTATAGCTGCTGTGGAAAACAATATAATAGTTACTCAAAAAATTAAAAATAGAATTACCATGTGATCCAGCAATTCCACTTCTATGTATATACCCAAAAGAATGTGGTGTTAAATAGGTACTTGTGCACTCAGGTTCATAGTAGCATTATTTACAGTAGATAAAACTTAGAAACAAACCAGGTAGTCATTGATAGATTGGATAAGCAGAATGCAGCACATATTTCCAATGGAATGTTATTAGGTCTTAGGAAGGAAGGCAATTTTAAAATGTACTGTAACATAAATGATTCATGAAGACATTTGTTAAGTGAAATAAGTCATTCACAAAAAGACAAATATGGCTTGATTCCAATTATATGAGCTATTAAGAGTAGTCAGAATAATAGAAAACAAAACAGGAGAATGCTGATTGCCAGGGACTACCAACAGAAAATTGAGGAGTTATTGTCTAATGGATATAGAGTTTTTGTTTTACAAGAATTACTGAGATAGATGGTGTAATGGTCGTCCAACATTATGTTTATTTAATACCACTGAACAGTACACTTAAATGGTCAACAGGATAAATTTTATGTTTGTTTTAACACAATAAAGAAAATGAAAAGAAAAACATGCATTGAAAGAATACACTCAAATGTGAGAATCCATGTTCCTAATTAGTTACAGTGATTGACAGTGCAGATTGTCGTATAAAAGGGTTCCTAAACTCATTGATAAACTCAACATTTTTACTTATTTTTTTAACCTCTCAATCCTTCCCCCTTTCCTTTACTTCTTAATGAATGCCCCTTTTAGGAATTAAAACAACAACAGTGCTGTAAAATAAGCCCAGAAATGGGGTCAAATTAGCTTTACCTTTGTGGTCAGTGAAAGTCTTAAGCTTGGGCTGTAGATATGATGAGTGTTAGAATGCTTGCCTAGCAAACCTGAGGTTCTGGGTTCAATCCCCAGTAGCAAAACGAAAGAAAGCAAGCAAGCCTTAGACTTCTAAACTGGACAACAGACTACCAACTATGTCTTGGTGATCTTAGGGATTTTTTGTGATTCCCCCCCCCCCACCTTGTTCTTTTATTTAGTTTAGGTTGTTTTTTTTTTTTTTCCTTACCCAAAAGGTAAAAGAATAGTACAAGGAACCTCTTATACCCATCACCTCACCTTAAAACATTTATTTATTTTATTTATTTATTCCTCATTTTTTTGGTAGTATATTTTTTAGGCAAAAATTGTCTTGACATAATGACTTTTCTAAGCAGAGCCACAATACCATTATGATAGCAGAATTATTCTTTAATATCATCTAAGTTAGAAGGAACTTTGACCAAATAGAATATTCAGCATTAGAGCCTGTCTTTAGGTTCTAACCCTCAGATTAGATGTTTCACGCTATATATTTACCACTGTACAGTTATCATTTAAAAAAAAAAAAAAACTCTTAAAGAACTTTTCCTCCTAGCAATAAATTAGTGTTGATTAGTTTTAGATCCAGTATTCACACATCTTTTTGAAGGCATGTAGTAAAGGTGATTGATCGTTTTTAGAAGTTTTAACTTGTGAATATTTACTAAACTATACCCTTCTTGGCCCCTGAAAATATCTTCAGCTAGAAATAGTTTGTAAAAACTTTTTAAATCTAATTATATTGGACTATATTAATATTATATAAAGTTTTTGTTATGAAGTTTCATAAAAAGTAATCATTGGGTTACTCAACTGAATGGCATTGTAAAAGTAGGGTCTTGAGAAAGACAAATAATTAATCAAATGATAAAAAAATTTTCCCTTCTAGTTTTCATTCATCACGAATATTATTTTTAATTTAAAAGATTAGAGGCTTGAAGAATTTTGTTCTCTGAATTGAAAAAAATTCTACATTTTTGGCCCAAATACATGTTTGTTTGTGGTTATCATCAATGTGCATATATAATTTTTTCATTAGTAAGCTTTATTTTTTAGAGCAGTTTCAGGTTCACAGAAAAATTAAGTGGAAAATAATAGTTTTGAGTGCCTCTTTTTTATTCTCTTTTCTAAAGTGAAAGCTTAGATTGCTTTTAGATTTTTCTTCTTTTCCAGCATTTGCATTCAATGATATGGATTTTCCTTAATGCTGCTTTCTCTGCATCCCAGAAATTTTGACAGCTTATTTTCTGTTTCATTTAGTTTGGACAATTTTAAATTTTCTCTTTGAGATTTCTATTTGACCTATGTGTTATTTAGAAGTATGTTGTTTCGTATCCCAGTATTTGGGGATTGCCCAGCTATTTTTCCATTATTCATTTCTAACTTAATCCCATTCTGAGTTTAGAACATACTTTAAATGATTTTTGTTCTTTGTTAAGGTATGTTTTATGGCCCAGAATGTAGTTTATCTTGGTGAATGTGCTATGTGAGCTTGAGAAAATAATGTGTTTTGCTTTTGTTGTATGCAGCCTTTTATAAATGTCAATTAGATAATTTGACTGTTGGTGCTGTCCAGTTTAAGAGTATTTTCTTACTGATTTTCTGCCTTCCACATTTATCCATTTGTGATAGACGGTATTGAAGTCTCCAACTATGATAGTGGGTTCATCTGTTTCTCCTTGCAGTTCTGTCAATGTTTGCCTTACATGATTTGATGCATTGTTATTTACAGATTAAAGATTGTTATGTCTCTTGGAGTATAATGACATTATGTAATGTGCCTCTTTATCCCTGATAACATTCCTTACTGTGAAGTTTGCTTTGTCTGAAATGATTATAGCTAATTCCGGTTTTGTTTTGATTGATGTTAGTAGGGTATGTCTTTCACTATCCCTTTAATTTATATGTCTTTAAATATAAAAAGTAATTCTTGCAGACAAATAGTTGGGTCTTTTTTTTGACCCAGTCTCTTTTAATTGATATATTTTGACAATTAACACTTAAAGTGGTCGTTGAGATAGTTGTGTTAATATTTACCATAGCTGTTACTTACTGTTTTTTATTTGTTATCATTGTTCATTGTTCCTGTTTTTGTCTTATATTTTTTCTGCTTTTTGTGGTTTTAAGAATTTTATAATCTCATTTTCTTTCCTTTCTTAGCATATCAATTATTCTTCTTTATTACCTTTTTTAGTGGTTGCCCTAGAATTCTCACTGTACCTTTTCAGTTAGTCCAAGTTCACTTACAAATAACACTATACCACTTAACAGGTTGTATAGTACCTTCTTATAAGAAAATATTGTCAGTTCTTCCTTTCTGTTCTTTGTATGATTGTTGTCATTCATTACTTGTATACACACATATCATCCGTCAATTGACAGGGATACTTTACTGAGAAGTGCACCATTAAGTAATTTGTCATTTTGAAAACACCTTAAAGTCTATTTACATATGTTGAGTATATTTACACATACCTGTGTGAACTAGGTCAATTATTGTGCACTCTTTGTATAATCAAGAGACATTGAAAACATGAAATGTATAAAAGTTGCAACAGGCCTTGCCCAGCATACTTTTACAGTAAACTTTGTTTTGGCAGATATGGTAGGGCACACCTGTAATCCCAGCTACTAGGGAGGCTGAGGCAGGAGAATCACATATCAAAGCCAGCCTCAGCAGCTTAGTGAGGTCCTGTCTCAAATTAAAGGGGTATGGGTGTGGGGGCTGTTGATATATAGCTCTGTGTTATAGTACCCCAGGGTTCAGTCCACAGTAATCCCCCCCTAGACCCCATGATTTCTTTTTAGAAGTAGGAGAACATTTTTAAGAATGTATAGTGAATACATAAACCAGTAACAGTAATTTATTACCATTATTAAGTATTTATGTGCTGTATATAATTGTATGTGCTATCTTTATTTGTGTCTAGCAGTACAGTACATTTGTTTATACCAGTATCACCACAAACTCATGTGTTGCATTATGATGTTAATGACAGCTACACTCATTAAGTGATGGCTTTTTTGTTTTTAGCTGTTACTAATTTTATGGGACCACTGTTGGATATGCAGTGATACTGACTGAAACATTATGCAAGACATGACTGTGTGTATTTGTGTGTGTGCATGTTTGCATATTCATAAGTGAGATGCTCACATATGTAGGCATACATAATCAAATCCATTGTCAGTTGTTATTTTGAACAAATTATTTTCTCTCAGATAATTGAGAAAAATAAGAGTTTTATGTTGCCTCCACTTATTCTTTTAAAATTTCATGTAAAGAAGGTCTGCTGGCCATTACCTCAATTTTCATTTGTCTGAGAAAGTTTTTTGTTTCTTCTGCACTTTTGAAGGATAGTTTCAAAAGGTACAAAATTTTAAGGTGAAGAATTTTAGGTTGGTAAGTTTTCTTAATATTTGAAATATTTTACTTCACTCCCTTCTTGCTTCCATGATTATTAAAGAAAATTGGTTGTAATTCTTATCTTTGTTAATATTTTTTTCCTTTTAAGATTTATTTTTATCTCTTAAGGTTTAATCTTTGATTATTTTTATCATATCTTTGTTTTTGATATCCTGAGGATTGAGCCCAGGACCCCTCACACATGGTAGGCAATTGCTCTATCATGTATCCCAACTCTTTTATCATATCTTTGAGTATGTTATCCCTAGGTATAGTGTATTTTACCTTTATCCTGTTTTATATTTGAGCTTCCTGGATCTGTGGTTTGGTGCCTGATATTCATTTTGGGGAAATTCTCAGTCACTGTTACTTCAAATATTACTTCTCCTTCTGGTGAAATATTACTTCTTTTTCTAGTTTTCCCATATGCATTTTATACCTTTTGTAGTTGTTGCACAGTTCTTGGAATTCTGTTCTGGTTTTTCTGGATTTTTTTCTCTTTGTTTTTTAGTTTTGGAAGTTCCTATTTTTATATCCCCAAATTTAGAGATTCTTTCTTAACTGTGTCCATTCTACTAATGAGCCCATCAAGTTTGATCTCTTGAAATTTCTTAAAATCAGTTCTGTTTTTGCATATTATGTACTTTTTTCATGAAAGCTATAAGCATATTAGGTTTTTGTATTCCCTGGTCAGGAAAGTATAGCATTCTTATCATATCAGAACTGATATTCATATGTTTGTTTAGTTTCTCTGTAGAACTTTTTTTTTTAACTGTGCCTTATAATTTTCTCTTGAAAGGTGGACTTGATTTATTGGGGATAAGGAATCACTATAAATTGGACTTTGATGAGGGTAGTGATAAAGATGTGTGGGATAGAGACATTGTTTAGTCTTATAATTAGGTGTGTCTTTTGGTGACCCTGAATCTCTGGGTTATGAACTTTGACATTATTTCTCAGTGCCCCACTACTTCTGGGGTACAGGGTAGTTAGTGGGGCTCAAGTTGGCTCCCCTTACCCCTTCCCCAGGTTAGGTAGGCTCTGATAAAACACAAGCAGATTAGCTCTGGTGAAATACTTAGCTCTTGAGCACAGGCTTTGTTAAGATCAGAATGCTCTAGCATATTTCAGAATTCTTACCTTTCTTCTCCTGCCAGAAGCTCAAGGGGATTCCCCCACCCCTTAATATTCACTATGAGGACCTAGTCAAGTTCCTGAAGGTAAAACAAATGTATGAGCCCCTATCTGACCCTTAGTGCCTGTGATGCCTGGAATTTTTCTTTCTCATATGTGCCCATACCATGCTTCCAGTAATTCAGCAGTTACCTGGGTAGGTTTTCTATACACATCCCTCCCCATTGGTTCACATAGAGGTTTCTGCTCCTGTATGTTGTGATTTTCTATATTTCTTTGTATTCACTTATCTCTCCGATTATGGGAGCAGTGGTTTCACTTTGACTTCACTTCTCTCACAGATCTCACAGATCTAAAATTTTTGTTTTGTTCAGTTTTTACATTTTAAAGAACAAATGGCAGTTTCTAAGTTCTTTACCTGGAAATTGGTAATCCTACATATAATTTGGTATTTAGCTTTTTTCCCCCCACTTGATGTTTAGATTATTTTCATGTCTTCTTTATGATGTTTTACTGGTTTTGTGTTTTTTATTTTAGATTTCTTCTAATTAAAACAATTAGATTTTGATTTTTAACAAAACTTTAAAAAAATCTGTTGTGGAGTTTTTTAGTGTCTATTTCTAAAATATTTTCAGTAGGAATAAATATTTGCCTTTTGGGAGAATGAACTTCATTCAATTTTGAAAAACCCATTTAGAGCCAAGTATGGCCACTTAGATTTTATTTGAATTTAAAGAAATTTTTGACTATATAAATGTTACAGTGTTTTCTTATATGTGTTATAATTTATTCTAGAGAACAGTTTTAGAGGAAGGGTTCTCAAATGCTTTTAATTTTTTCCTTAATTTTTATTCAAATATATATGATTCTTGAGGATTTAGGTTATAGCTTATTTATTAAACTTATTTTTTAAAAGGTTCATTTTAACTTCACCTCAGTTAAATAAAGCAAAATGATCTGAGTAGGTTTTATATTATGCTCTGAAGTATAAAATTTAAGGCAATAGTTTGGAGATATTTTACTGCAGTTCATTTAGTGTTAGTTGGTCCATTATGTATAGGCTCAGTTTTGAAGATACAAAGAAAATAAGTCTTTTATTCAAGATTCAGTCAAAAATTCAACTTTCTATGTAGTAATTGGCAATTGTTTGGCTGCTTTTTCTAGAGAACTTTGTAGAGAATTATTATACATTTGCAGTATGGAAGCAGGGACTCTTGGCCAAGATATTATATTGGGACTGTAAAAATCTTGTTATTGATTGTGAGAACCATCTGAAGGATATTAGAATTATGACTTTCATATAGGTTGTTTTGAAGAGAACATGGATGACACTGGGGGAATAATAACATCACCTCTTTGTCCTGTGGTACTTAATCACTTTTTACAATTAGGGTATTACTTTATTAGACATTTGGGAGCAGAAAATATTTTTCATCTCTTTGATTACTTTGGCTTTTTTAGTTCAGTACTAGCAGTACTAGGTATTTCATGTTAAAAGAAACAAATTGAAATATTCGTGAATTTTCAAACCTTCTGGAATATAGAATTTAATCTCTGAGGATACTTCTATTAGTCATCTCTGTGTTAGAATTGCCTTGGTTTTTTTATTAAAGAGGTGAGTTCTGAGAAAGTTGTGCTTAAATATTTTTTTTAAATAGCTTTTGACATAATTTTATTTATTTTCCCCAGTGCTGGGGATCAAACCAAGGGTATTGTACATGTTAGGCAAATGCTCTAACAATGAGCTAAACCTCAGTACTCAAGTTTTTAAAATTTGGCCTGATTTTCAATTTATGGAAAAGTTTCCAGAATAGTTTAAAGAATTCTGTAGACCTTTCTCCATGATTCACTAAATGTTAACATTAAACAATATTTGCTTTCTCTCTTTACTTCTCCTTTCTTTCTCTATAATTCTCTTTCTTCCCCCATATAATTTCCATTCTGAACCCTTTTAGAGTAGGTTGTAGATGTCATGCTCCTTTACTTATGAATACTTCAGTGTTTTTTTTAAAACACAATTTTTCATATAACCACAGCATAGTTATCAAAATCAGTAGATCTTCTTTGACATAATAATTAGCTAATATATGTTGATTTCATGTATAATTTAATAATTGTTGCAATAATATCAATTATAGCAAAGAAAAATCCCAGAAAATGCTTTGTATTCATTTGTCATTTTTCTTCAGATAATTCCTAAGTCTCATGCCTCATGCTAATGACATTTTTTGGATATAGCCTAATTATTTTGTACCAAGTTCCTTAGATTGAATTTACCTGCTTCCTCATGACATGGCATGATTCAGGTTAAAATATGTGTTGGATTGTTTACTTTTTTATTGTGGTAAAAATATATGTAATATATATTTTAACCTTAAAAATTTTAAGTGTACATTGCAATATTATTAACTACATGGATATTGTTATAAACCAGCTTTCTAGAACTTTTTCATTTTGTAAAACTGAAACTCTATATCCATTGAATATCAGTTGCCCATCCTGCCTTACCTCCATCTCCTGACAGCCACCATTCTGTTTTGTTCCATGAGTTTGATTATTGTGGATGCCTTATAGATGGAAAGATGCAATATTGGTCTTTTGTGGTTGGCTAATTTTTCTTAGCAGGAAAGATTTGTTCATGGTATAACATGTCAGAAAAGCTGAATAGTAGCCTTCTGTGTGTATATTCGGGTTGCTTCCACCTCTTGGTTATTGTGAATAATGCTGCAGTGGATATAGGTACACACATCTCCTGTTTTCAATTCTTTTGGATATATACCTAGAAGTGATATTGCTGGATCATATGGTATTGCTATTTTTAATTTTTTAAGGAACTGCCCTACTATTTTCTATTGCAGCTGCATCATGTTACATTCCTACCAACAGTGTGCAATGATTTCACTTTTTCTACATCCCCACTAATATCTAATTTTCTGGGTTTCTTGGTAGTGTCTATCCTCATGGGTAGGAGGTGAAATCTCCTTGTGATTTTGATTTGTATTTTCTTGATGGTTACTGATGTTGAACATCTTTTTGTACATTTGTTGATCATTTATATATATTCTTTAGAGAAATACCTGTTTGAGACCTTTTTCCCATTTGTAAATTGAGTTATTTGGTTTTTGTGAGATGTAGTTTTTTAATATAAGCTAAATATTAACTTCATATCACAGATATAGTTGGCATTTTTTTTCCTGTTTCTTTTCATTTTGTTGATATTTCTTTTGCTGGGCAGAGGTTTTAAAGCTTGTTTCAGTGACATTTGCCTATTTTTGTTTTTGTTACCTGTGCTTTTGGTGTCATATAGCTAGGAAATCTTTGTCAAATCAAGTGTCAATAAAACTTTCTTCCTTCCTATGTTTTCTTCCAGGAGTTTTATAGTTTCAGTTCCTATTTTTTAGGTCTCTGATTCATTTTGTTAGTGCTTTTATACATTATAAAGTAATTCTTTTGCATATGAATGGTCAGTTTTCCAACATCATTTGTCAAAGAGACATCTTTTCCCCACTATGTAGACATGGCACTCTTATTAGTCATTGACCATATACAAGGGGGATTATTTCTGGGTAATCTTTTTTTTTGGGGGGTGGGTAATTGTAGGACAGCATACCTTTATTTTGTTTGTTTTTTTATGTGGTGCTGAGGCTCAAACCCAGTGCCTTACACATGCTAGGCAAGCACTCTGCCACTTAGTTACAGCCCCAGCTCCAGCCCCTATATGTATGTCTCTTTATGTTAGCACCACATTGTTTTTTCACTGTGGTTTTATAATAATTTTGTAATTTAAAATTTATTTTTAAGTTAGATACTTTAAATTCACAGCTGAGTTGGGTTTTTTTTTTTTTGTTTAAACCAGGGATTGAAACCAGGGGTATATAACCACTGAACTACATCCCCAGTCCATTTTTAATCTTTTTATTTATTTATTTGTTTGTTTGTTTGTTTGTTTGTTTATTTATTTATTATTTTTTGAGAAAGAGTCTTGCTAAGTTGTACAGGGCCTTGCTGAGTTGCTGAGACTGACTTTGAACTTGTGATTGATTCTCCTCCCTCAGCTAGCCTCCCAAGCCACTGGGATTACAGGTGCACACCACCCTGCCTGGCTGGAGCTGTTTTTTAAAAATGAACTTCTGGTGAAATCCTTACCAAAGGGCCTTTTTAGTAAATAAAATTATTAATTGCCCTCCAAATTTTGTCTTATAAGCTTGGTTTTTTAGATCTACTAAGACTACTGTTTCAGTTCTGGTATCATCTGTATACTGAGTTTATATCATTGTCCATTCATTATTTTGCTAACATTAAAATAACAAATCTGTTGGAGAAGAATATGTATTTAACTTACGTTCCCGACCATTTAGGGGCTTATGGAGATACATTCTTTTATATGATATTCATTATTTACACTATTAGATATTCTTAGTAAAATTTCTATTCTTACACATATATTGTTTTAAAGTTAATTTATACTGGTTAAGCTAAATTACTGCCTAAACCTAGATGTCTAAGTAAGACTTCTTGCCCTCATTTTGTAGTTGGTGAATGATGGGTTGAGAATGAATGGGAAGGATATTAAGTTTGAACAGAAAATGTGGGAAAATGTCAGATGTGAAATACAAGTAACTAATCCAGAATATTTTTTTAAGCACAGAATTATTTTTAGATACACAAAATAACATAATTTTATTTTAAAATAGGTAATGCATTCAGTGATTCCAAAAGAAAAAAATATATAAAAACAAACCTAATCCTGCCAGCCTCCATTGTGGCCCACTGTTATAATTAGTCATTTTTATCAGTTCATATATTCTCTTAGAATTTTCTTATCTAAATTTAAGCACATAGGAATTTATATTTTTATACCCAGTGCTACTCAAAACTTAGCACACTATTTATACTTTTCTGAACTTTTTTCCCCTTTCATCCTTAGGAATATTGTCTAGAAATTATCTCATATTAACATGTACAGTGTGTTCTCGGTTTTTCATATTCCTTCATAATAGAAGGAATAATAATAGTTTATCATCCAATTTCCTGTAAAAGTAAACTTGAGTTGTTTCCAGGCTTTTGTTATTACATATAGTGCTTAAGTAAATAACTGTGAGCATGTGGAATTGCATAAAGATATGCTTATATCTGTTAGAAGTTGCCAGATCACACTCTTGAGTTAATGCCTTTCTGGGCTTCTACTAGCAGTATATGAAAATATTTGTTCTCCCATATACTGATCTAAAGACTGATCTCAGTTTTGGAATTTTGCTAGTTTGATAGAAGTCATATATACCTCATTATGTTTTGTTTGTTTTTAAGTGCATGTGCTGCCAAAGTGTATTTGGCACTGTGTTATTTTTGTTTTTTTTGGGAAAATTTTCAAAATAAAAGCTTTTTATTTTGGAAAAGTTTCAGATTTACAGAAAAGTTACACAGGTAGTACAGACATTTTCTATATATCTCTCATTCAGTTTCCTCTGATGTTATCATCTGGCATTACTGTGGTACCTGTGTCAAAACTAATAAACCATGATAGTACATTATTAATAACTAAATTTTACCTTTTATTCTCAATTGCTTTCAGTGTCATTATAATATGGATTTCTGTTTTGAATAAGTTTGAGTGTCTTTTCAAGTGTTAAGGAACCATTTGTATTTTTGTCTTCTGAACTGTCAAGCTGCCCTTCGCTGAATTTTCTATTAGGTTGTTAGAAAGCAATGAGGGAAAATCTGAAGGAGGAGAGGAAAGAAATTAGAAAAAGCAAAGAGGGAAAGTAAATGGGTTATTATTCTTACATACTTTTTAAACCCAGGGCTTAGTACATGTTAGGCTAGTTCTCTACTGCTCAGCTATACCACAGCCCATTGACTTTTTAAATCATTCTTCAACTACTGTTACTATTATTACTATTGATATTATTTATCCCATGGGTCCTGACACATATTATTAGGCTTGGTCTCCTCTGTAATAATGAAAATCCCCACCTGAAAGATTAAAAGTGTCTACTTATCCATTCTTATGGTTCTCATAATTGCCATTGTTGCCACTCATTTTGGCCAATGTTATTTACATAAAGTGTAAATTTTTCAAAGTAGGAAAGGAATGTACTTACTTGGCTATCAAAAAGACCAAGAGTAATTCTGATTATGGTACAAACCTAGAGCTTTTTAAAAATCAGTCAAGTAGAGGTTGTTGGATCACATTACATGACATTGTAGAAAACAACTTTGAACTTTGCTGCAATTCACTTTCTTTATTTGTAAATTGGTGGCTAAGTCTCTGGCTAAGTCTTATGATTCTAGGAAATTTGGAAGTCAAAAGTCCTCGCTACTAACATTCAGAAATCTCTGTACATCTGTAACCTCAAGTTGGAGGCTGAATCAGAACCTTGGAGAGCTCCAAGCAAAGGAGGAGATGGTGCTTTTTTTGCTTCTGAATTCTGAGATGTACCAGCTTTTCAACAGCTTTGAAAGTTATTTGAAGCCTGAGTACCTTAAAGATTCACAGATTTTTCAAGTTTAATGCATTTTTCATTAGGCACAAGTAAAATAATGTTTTGGAAGACTGGAGCAGTGATTTTCAAAACATGGCCCAACATCACTTGAGTGTTTGTTAGAAATGCAAATTATAAACCCTGCCCCAGAGCTGCTAGACCACAAACTGATGATCAGGCCCAGTAATGCCCTCCATGTGATTCTGGTGAATACTAAGCAGGCTTTAATACTCATGCCAAGGAGCGACTTTTTTGAGTCTTTCTGTCAATTTTTTTAAGGTTAAGAAGTATGTGAGATCTTAGGAATATGTTATTATATTCAAACTATTTCCTGGTTCATAGTTTACTCAGATCCCACTTTAGTATACACTGGTTTCCATTGAATTGAAATTTAGATATGTAATAGCATTTATTCATGCTAGACTTATAAAACTATTCAAATTTGCCTTTTAAAAATAGGTATTTTTTATATGTGCATACAACTTCTTTGGACATACAATTCTGAATATTTGTTTTACTTTTGGAGGTGGTTTTGGATCATATAGACTCCTTTCTGGTCTCATTTTTGATAACTTATATCCTGTGGTTTAAGCATAGACCCTCTGCTTTTCTGTCTTTACTCCTGCTGCTCTGTCTAGAATGGCCTTGTATTCACTTTCTCTATGCTTCATATGATATTAGATAGCCTTATTTGAAAGTATTATGATTAATAGTCAAAGAAGAGCCTGTAGAAACAAGGCGTACTGTTGCTTCTGTCTTATTTTGTTGCCTACCGAGGTATTACATATTGGCAAATAGTTTCTGGAAGTAAATGTTTAATAAATTAAAAATGTATGACTATAGGGACTTTGTATGAAGATGTATGTTGCTTCTTTTATGTTTAAAAAACTACCATTGATAATTCATAGGTGAACACTGGAATTTTTTTTACATGAAATAGGTTTGAGAAGCATTAGAGATCCTTTTGTTTAATTTCAATTTTTAGTGATTAAAAAAAATTTTTTTGAGTGCCTCATACACCAAGTAGGCAATAGTTTGTTTTATATATGCATTTTAGTCAATTCATAGTTCTTGCTTATTTTCCTATATTAATCTGTTTTATTGGTTTTTTTGTTTTTGTTTTTTGCTACTAAATGTAGTTTGTAAGCTTAAACTCTTTTAAGTCCAAAGTCAAACAAAAACAATCTTGATCTATTGATATCTTTGCTTCCTTTGACAACCCAAAAAATTTTTCATTACTGCTGTTAAGTTTAAAAGGTTTTAATTTAGTTTTGAAGTGTTGTAGTAGGTAAAGTACTAAGTTTTATGAGTCAAAACTCTGAAATCTGTGCTTAAATTCACTAAGGTTCTTAATCTCTTCATTTTCTAACATGTGAGATAAAGTATTTCTGTCTTTGAATTATGCAATTTTAATGTATTTGTATTAACACAGTATGACCAATATTCAATTTCGCTTTTTGTTAATAAGATTCCAGGAGTGGTGATGCACATGGTGGTACACACCTGTAATTCCAGCGGCTCAAGAGTCTGAGGCAGGAGGATCACAAGTTCAAAGCTAGCCTCAGCAAAAGCAAGGCACTTAGCAACTCAGTGAGACCCTGTCTCTAAATAAAATACAAAATAGGGCTGGAGATGTGGCTCAGTGGTCAAGTGCCCCTGAATTCTATCCCCGGTACCCTGCCCCGCAAAAAAAAGATCCCAGTAGTAGTGTTGTAGCAAAACTGTACTATCTTAATATCTCTAGCTGGGCTTGAGGATTAAATCTGCATAAAACAGATTAACAAGAGAAAAGCATATGTATTTCTAATCTGCATGGGGGAGCCCTATAGGAAAATGAAGACCCCAAAAATGGAGGGGCCACATTGTTGATATACTAAATTGAACAAATTATGGCAATTATGGAAAAGTAATCAAAATACATGCAGAGACTAAAGGAAGATAAGAGCTATTTTAACACGGTATAATTGTACCAATTTCTCTTAACCGTGACTTTCCATCTCTGGCAAGAGGAATGTCTCCTTACTCCTTTTATGTGGAGGGCATCTTTCACGTAAAAGTTGTCGTCTTCTGCTTTTAGGAAGAAAAGGGGGAGGTCATAGTGCCCTTCCTGCGCCTGCTATTTTCCAAGTGTCTTTAGCTCAAAATAATCTTTATGCCAGAATGGCATATTTTATGGTGACATTCTGTTACTCTTCTGTATCTTAGAAAGAGCAAAAGGTGAGAGGAAGGAAAGAGGATTTGAAAGAGGGAGAAAATTCAAAGTGAATTCCAGGAATTAAAAAAACCCCAAACTCTAAGAAGTAAGAACTTTCCAAGTTTTATTTTATGACACTTGAGATCTTTACTTTATTAATAAATATTGCATGAGCAACCATATTTAATTATGTAGTTTCCCCCCACACCTGGTGTTTTTCCACCACACAAGGAGAGGGAATTATATGATTAATTGAACATCTGGGTTCTCATCTGTTACTCCCCTTAGGAACTATTAATTTTTAAGATTTTTAAAAAATTTCCTCCTGCTTCCCTTCCCATACCTTGTTTACTAGAGAAGGCTGCTATGTAATTTGAGTAAAGCTAATTTGAGCCTGGATCTCTCAGTATATCTTTGTTAATTCTAGTTTTTCTCTTCAAAAGTTACAAATAGTTTTTTAAAAATGTAAGACTCGGAAAGCATTTTTTTCTGGCATCCTCTTTCCTTCTTTTAATTGCTTGTATCTAGTACACTATAGACTCTCAATAATTTTCTTCAGGAAAAAAGCACATAAGGAAAGTGCTCTGAAAGCATAATATAGTAAATACTGGCTCTGTTCTTCCTGCCTGCAGCATCTGTAGCCTGCCTGCCTGTCTGTCTGTCTGTCTGTCTGTCTATCTATCTATCTATCTATCTGTTTTCCTGTCCAGAAAACAGAGTTTTAGGCAAAATACAAATTTTGGTAATTAAAATTTTAAAAAACAGGATTGCTGTTTTCTCATTTATATCATTTAATCCATTTGGTAGAGATATAAGAGAAAAAAGTAAAATTGGCCCTTCATACTTGGGTGTTCTGCATCTATGGGTTTAATCAACCGTGGATTGGATATTCAGGAAAAAGAATACATCTGTACATGCATATACAGATATTTTTCCTTATAATTACTTCCTAAATAATATAACAACCTTTCTGTAGCATTCACATTGTATTAGGGGTTATAAGTAATCTAGAGATGATTTAATGTATGGGAAGATATGCAGGCTGATGTGTGGAGGTTATGTGCAAATACTACACCATTATACATAAGGGACTTGAGCATCCACGGATTTTGGTATCCTTTGGAGGTCCTGGAACCAACGCTACATGGATATCAAGGTACAACTATATACATATACAATGAGTCAATGATTCATTGTAATTAAACTGCTGTTGAACAATAACATCTGTCTGCTCTCCTTACTAGAAATATTCAAGCTAGATTTGCCAGTCTTTTTTCCTCTTTGTTTTATAATGATTACAACTCTAAACAGCTGTAATCAACTTTAAACAGATTTTATCATGTTGACTGTTGGGTTTTCGTTTTGACAACTTTATTACATGAATTAAGATGGGAGTAGGGAGGGACTGCCTCTCTGGGTGTTGGTATTCTTTAAATGGATCTTGAGCTTCTTGCTCTCTAACACATGGCTATCTGCTTGGTCACTTGGTTGCACTGGCCAGACCTTGAAGTGATGGTCTTAAGCTTTCTGTGCTCTGGAAGAAGACCTTCTGCTCCACACATTTTTTTTTCCACATTGTTTTTCAGAAATTTTTATTCAGAGTCATATTCCTTTTTAAGTTTTTTTTAAAACTCCTTTTTGTTTAAAATATTTTCTTCCCCAGGAGTCAGCTTTGCCCCTTGTGACTTGGGTAATGCATAGTGCTGTTTGTATCATTGCTGGCTATCCTGTGCTACTGAGGAGCACAATGAAAATTTCTCTTTAGAGAAGGGCTCTTTAGTAGATGCATTGTAGACCACACTTATCACTCTAGTTTTATCCATTGTTTTGAAAGATGCTCATCTCTCCGAAGTGGGCTGGAAAGTGAAATACAGAATTCCATTTTTGATCTTTGGATTTGTGAAAGTGAGAATTTGTCTTCATATTACTTATATTTTTCTGAACAGACATACCCAGGCGAGGTTTTGTATGTTTCCTTTTCCTTTAGTTCTTACAGGTTTATTAATGCATGTGGTTTTTCTGTCTCCTTTGTGATGAATTTTTCATGTCTTGGTATGTAAGGACATGTTCTATGCATGTGTTTGTGAACATCTGTGGTATATTCTTTAGTTATAATCTTTTCCTTACTTTCTTTGCTTTAACTATTCTTCCTGAGATCTACTTGTAAAGGAAGAATGTGAGGGATTATTACTAAATGTTTTTAAAGAATTTGCTCCTGCCAGGCACAGTGGTACATCATGGAGGATCAAAGTTTGAGCCAGCTTCAGCAACCTAAAGAGACCCCTCTTAAAAATAAAAAAAGACTTAGGGTGTATCTTCAGTGGTAGAACACCCCTGGGCTAAATCCCCAGTTCCAGTAAAAAATAAAAGGTGGGGGGGGACTTGCTCCTTTAGAAGGGGAATTGTTACTCATCAATAGCATACAGTTCCCACCAATGGTGTAAATCCCTTGCAGAGAACTCAAGCTCAGATATATGTACTCAAGGTAACTTTTTTTTTTTTTTTAAACAAGTAACCAAAATGAAGGTGACTGATAGACTGCTCCTCTAGTTTGGGGGACAAGAGAAACAACACTGGGTATGACCAGGTCATTCATTTTGTGCTCAGATGCACAGAATATACTCTTAAGTCCAATAACTACAAGGTATAAGTGTTTTTGAGGAAAACCCTAAAGGACACAAAGTTAATTTCCTGTTCAGGTGTGTTTTTTTAAAGTAAAAGTCTATTTTTACTCAAAACAGTCAATCCTCTAAATGAAAACCTGTGAAACTTCTAGGACAAGGATTCATATTTTTATCTACTGTGTCTAGCGCACTTTCTCTCTCTCTCTCTCTCTCTCTCTCTCTCTCTCTCTCTCTGATCTGTTAAGGAAACACTTAAGAAATTGAATTTGCATGAAACCATACATTTAATATGTTTTGCAAACATCTTTTGGCACTCTCTAAACTGTTCCTGTGATACATGTAGAAGATAGGTATTTCTAGACAATACAAAGTATCTCTGTATATTTTGCAGCATAACAAGAAATGATAGAAGAAAATGATAGAATTCAAAAACTCTTAGGGGCTTCTGGAGATGGATGGTGGTGATGATTGCACAGCAATGGGAATGTACTTAGTCCCCCTGACCTGTACAATTAAAAAGGTTGAGGCACTAGCTCATGTATTGATTCTTAATTTTACTTCTTATAAATGGGATAGCATCAAACTAAAAAACTTCTTCACATCAAACAATGAAGAACATGAACTGAGAACCTACAGAATGGGAGAAAATCTTTACCACCTGCACCTCATATAGAGCATTAATCTCCAGTATATTCAAAGAACTAAAAAAACATTTAAAAAAAATCTAATCAGTAAATGGACAAAGGAACTGAATAGGCACTTCACAGAAGAAGAAATACAAATGGTCAAAAAATATATGAAAAAATGTTCAAAGTCCTTAGCAGTTAGAGAAATGCAAATTAAAACTAGAGTTATATTCCACCTCACTCCAGCCAGCATGGCAATTATCAATAATATAAGTAATGATAAGTGTTGATGAGGATGTGGGGGAAAAGATTTACTCATATATTGCTGTTACTCCAAATTGGTGCAAGAAAGTAGGAAGATGCCTTATTGGGAGCTATTAGGTTTAAGTATATATATTGTTTATACTGTTGGCAAGACTAATCTGCCTCACCATTAAAGGTGAGGTGCTAGAAACCTTCAGGGGCACTATAGTTCTACAGGGTAGAATTTGTGCTGCTTTAGATCCATACTTCTAGATGGGAAAACAGACGAACAACATGAATAAACAAGGGAATAAAGCGCCCCAAACAAACCAAGATGCTTCAACAACAGAAGCCACTGAGAACACAGTAGAAGAAATGTCCAAGATGGAGTTCAGAATGTACATAGTTCAACTGATCTGTGAAGTAAAGGAGAGTATAAGGAGTGAAATCAAAGAAAATATACAGTAAGTGAAAGACCACTTCTATAAAGAGAGATCGTGCAAAAAAAAAAAAAGCAGAAATCCTCAAAATGAAGGAATCAGTAAACCAAATTATAAATTCAATAGAAAACATTACCAACAGAATAGACCACTTGGAAGACAGAATCTCAGACAATGAAGACAAAATATGTAACCTTGAAAGTATTGTTGAACATGTGGAGAAGATGGTAAGAAACCATGAAGAGAACATCCAAAAATTATGAAATAACATGAACAGACCAAATTTAAAAGTTACTGGAATGGAGGAAGGAGCAGAGATACAAACCAAAGGAATGTACAATCTTTTCAATGATATAATAGCAGAAAATTTTCCAAAACTAAAGAATGGAATCAAGTACAAGAGGTGTACAGTACCCCAAATGTACAAAATTACAGCAGACCCATACCAACACACATTATAATGAGAATGACTAACGTAGAATAAAGATACTAGCTTAAAGTCCATGAGAGAAAAAAACTCAAATTACATATGGGGGAAACCAGTTCGAATCTCAAGTGATTCCTCAACCCAGACTCTCAAAGATAGGAGGTCCTGGAATAATATATTTCAAGCTCTGAAAGAAAATGGATGCCAACCAAGAATTTTATATCCAGCAAAATTAAATTTCAGATTTGAAGATGAAATTAAAACTTCCATGATAAACAAAAATTAAAAGAACTCACAAGTAGAAAGCCAGAACATTCTCAAATAATCCATGAGGATGAAGTGGGGGAAAAAAAATCAAAACTAGCAAAAGGGGATCTACACTAAAGAAATATTCAACCAAAGAAGAAACTAAGTTAAATCAAAAACAGAATAAATAGAAATGACAGGGAATACAAATCCTGCCTCAATAATAACTTTGAATGTTAGTGGCCTAAACTCATCAATCAAAAGGCATAGATTAGCAGATTGGATTAAAAGGCAAGACCCAACAATAAATGTCTTCAAGAGACCCACCTAGTGGCCAATGACAACCACAGGCTGAAGGCGAAAGCATGGGAAAAAACTTATCACTCATATGAATTGTGTAAACAAGCAGTGGTTTGCATTCTCAGATAAAGTAAACTTCAAACCAAAGTTAATCAGAAGAGACAAAGAAGGACATTTCATACTTGTTAAGATAAGAATATATCAGCAGGACATAACAATTTTAAATATTTATGTCCCAAACAAGAGAGCATTTATGTGCATCTAACAAACCCTTCTCAATTTCAAGGATCAAATAGACTACAACACTATAATACTTGGTGACTTTAACACACCTCTCTCACTACTGGATAGATCTTCCAAACAAAAACTAAATAAAGAAACTATAGAACTAAATAATATAATCAATAATTTAGACTTAACAGACAAATGGAATATTTCATCTATCAATGAACAAATATACTTTCTTTTCAGCAGCGCAAGGCTCCTTCTCTAAAATAGACTGTATCTTAAGCCACAAAGTAATTCTTAGTAAATACAAAATTAAAAAAAAAAACAGATAATTTCCTACATTTTATTAGATCACAATGGAATGAAATTAGAAATCAATGATAAAATATAGAAGATATTGTAACAAATGAAGACTAAGTAATACACTACTGAATGATGAGTGAATAGTAGAAGAAATCAAGGATGAAATTTTAAAAATTCTTAAAAGTAAATGAGAACACTGATACAGCATATCAGAATTTCTGGGACACTGTGAAGGCATTACTAAGGAAAGTTTATAATGATGTAACACAACATTTCCAAGTCCTAGAAAAAGAAGAACAAATCAACACCAAAAGCAGAAGACAGGAAATAATTAAAATCAGAGCTGAAATAAATGAAACTGAAACAATTGAAAAAATTGACAAAACAAAAAGTTGGTTCTTGGAAAAAAATAAATTAGATAAACCTCTGGCCATGCTAATGAAGAGAAAAAGAGAAACAACTCAAATTACTAAACTACAGGATGAAGAAGGAAATATCGTAACAGTCATGTCTGAAATACAGAAGATTATTAGGAACTATTTTGAAAATTTATACTCCAATAAAATAGAAAATGTCAAACATATCAATACATTTCTAGAGACATATGACCTACCCAGACTGACTGAAGAGATTATCCACAATTTAAACAGAACAATTTCAAGTAATGAAATAGAAAACACAATCAAAAGCCTACCAACCAGGGTTGGGGATGTGGCTCTGCCGCAGTCTGGCTGGGCACAATTCAGGAGCCACTTGTCAAAAGAAACGAACTTTATTTTTAGAACCACACACCAAATCACACAGCTCCTCAGGAAAAACCTTCAGAGCCCAACTGCCACCACCGGCTTCCCACAAGCCTCTCAACCTCCCCCTCTCTGTTTAAATAACAAGCATGTGGTTTAGGGACCATGCCTGCCTTAGGTTGTCCAACAGTACATATGGTTCTTACCCGTTATCAGATGAGCTGACCTCAAGGCGTCAGCCTCCTGTCTTAGGTTGGTACCATTGCAATTGGATGTTACCCGTCACTGACTACTGGTCCAGTATACAGCCACTGGACTTTGGGAGGCTTACCAACCAATAAAAGCCCAGGACCAGATGGATTTTCAGCCAAGTTCTACAAAGAAGAATTAACACCAGTACTCAAAGTATTCTATGAAATAGAAAAGGAGGGAGGGAACCCTTTCAAACTCATTCTGTGAAGCTAATATCAACCTACCAAAACCAGACAAAGACACATCAAGGAAAGAAAACTTCAGATTAATATTCCTAATGAACATAGATGGTAAAATTCTCAATAAAATTTTGGCAAATCAAATACAAAAATATATTTAAAAGATAGTGCACCACTATCAAGTGGGATTCATCCCAGGGATGCAGGGTTGGTTCAATATATGAAAATCAATATATTGACAACTTCATCATATTAATAGACTTAAAAACAAGAATCATATGATCATCTCAATAGATACAGAAAAACCATGACAAAATATAGCACACCTTCATGTTCAAAACACTAGAAAAACTAGGAATAGTAGGAACATACCTGAACATTGTAAAAGCTATATACTAAACCCAAGGCCAGCATCATTCTAAATATGGCGAAAAATTGAAAGCATTCCCTCTAAAAACTGGAACAAGAAAGGGATGACCTCTTTCACCACTTCTTTTCAACATCATCCTTGAAACTCTAGCCAGAACAATTCAAAAGAAAGAAATTAAAGGGATACAAATTAAGTGAAGAAGAACTCAAACTATCACCATTTGCTGGTGACATGATTCTTTATCTGGAAGATCCAAAAAATTCCAGAAAACTTTGAATTCAGCAAAGTAGCAGGATATAAAAACATCACCCATATATCAAACACATTGCTTTACATCAGATGAATCCACTATAGGAAAACTACTTCATTCACAGTAGCCTCAAAAAAAAAAATAATAGTATTCTACCTGGGATTCGATCTAACAAAACGGGTGAAAAACCTCTACAATGACAACTACAGAACACTAAAGAAAGAAACTGAAGAAAACCTCAGAAGAGGAAAGATCTCCCATGCTCCTAGATAGGCTGAATTAATTTAATATTGTCAAAATGACCATACTACCAAAAGCATTATGCAGATTTAATGAAATTCCTATTAAAATCCCAATGTCATTCTGCATAGGCAATCATAAAATTTATTTGGAAAGATAAGGGACCCAGAATAGCCAAAACAATCCTTAGCAAGAAAAATGAAGCAGGAGGCATCTCAATACCAGACCATAAACTATACCACAGAGGTATAGTAACAAAACCAGCATGATATTGGCACCAAAATAGACTTGTAAACCTATGGTACATTATAGGGTCTCACTGTCTCTATGGTGCATTATAGAAGACACAGAGACAAACCTACATAAATACAGTTATGTCATACTAGACAAACGTGCCAAAAACATTCACTGGAGAAAAGATAGACTATTCAACAAATGGTGCTGGCAAAACTAGAAATTCACATTTAGCAAAATGAAGTTAAACCTCTATCTCTCATCCTGCACAAAAATCAACTCAAAGTAGATCAAAGGCCTAGGCACTAGAACAGAGACCCTATGCCTAATAGAAGAACAAGTAGACCTAAATCTTTACCATGTTGGCCCAGGATCTGACTTTCTTAACACAAGACTCCTAAGCCCCAGAAGTAAAATCAAGAATCAGTGGGATGGATTTGAATTGAAAAGCTTCTTCTCGGCAAAGGAAACAATAAATAATGAGGAGAGAGCCTATAGATTGGGAGAGAATCTACCACATGCACCTCCAATAAAGCATTAATCTCTAGGATACATAAAGAATTCAAAAAACTTAACAGCAATAATAATAATAATAACAACCCAATCAATAAATGGGCTAAGGAACTGAAAAGACACTTCACAGAAGAAGAAATACATGAAAAAGTGTTCAATATCTCTAGCAGTTAGAGAAATGTAAATCAAAACTATACTAAGATTTTGTCTCATTACTGTCAGAATGACAGTCATCAAGAATGCAGGCAACAATAAATGTTGGTGAGGGTGTGGGGGGAAAGGTATACTCATACATTGCGGGTGGGACTGCAAATTATGGGAAACAGTATGGAGATTCCTCAGAAAACTTCAAATGGAACCACTATTTGACCCTGATATCCCACTCCTCAGTTTATACCCAAAGGACTTAAAATCAGCATACTACAGGTATTGCAGCCTTGTCAATGTTTATAGCAGCTCAATTCAAAATAGCTAAACTATGGAACCAACCTAGGTGTCCTTCATAGGTGAATGGATGAAGAAAATGTAGTATGTGTGTGTGTATATATTTTCAATGAAGTATTACCCAACTTTAAAGAAGAATGAAATTATGACATTTGCTGGTAAATGGATGGAGTTGGAGAATATTATGCCAAGTGAAATAAGCCAATCCTCAAAAAACAAAGGTCGAATACTTTCCCTAGTATGCAAATGCTAATTCACAATAAGGCAGGGGTCACAAGAGAAGAATAGCATTACCTTAGATTAGGTAGAGGGAAGTAAAGGGAAGAGAGAGGAAGGGAGGGGATGTAGGGATAGGAAGGATAGTAGAATGAAACAGACATGATTACTTTATATATGTGACTACATGACTAATGTGATTCTACAACATGTACATTTAGAAAAATAAGAAATTATATACCGTCATGTATGATATGTCAAAATACATAAATGCATTCTGCTATCATGTATAACTAATTAAAACAGAAAAATTAAAAGCATCCTTTGGAGATAGATTGAATGTGAATAATAATGTGATGTTTATAATTATTTAGATGATGAAATATTTTACGTACATGTCCCTTGCTTTATTATTTCACTTATTGGTAAAATTTTATGTGTAATATCTAATTTATTACAAAAGGAGTTATAGAAAAATTTGTGTCATTTAAATCTTATAAGAAAATTATCAGAACAGGTGATCCAGATAAAATTATTCCTTTTGTCCTAAGTAATACAGTTTGATGTATACCTGCTCATGCTGCCACATGTTTCTGTAATACCAATTAGCTGAGCAAAACTGATAAAAGGTTGAATGGTGATTGCTAATATGTGGAAGTTGTCCTGGTTCTTTTATAACTTTTCCCTACCTAGTCAGGAAGACAATTACAATCTTTAGTGGGAATGGGGCCAAAGCTTTATTTAGTTAACGGCTACACACTAAGGATCCGTTCAACATCAAGTTTCAGGTTTTCAGTTCTTCAGATATTTCAATGAAATTGATACAGGTGTATGTAAAGCCACTGGAAATCTTAATCTACAACTTATACATCCTTTATTATCAAAGCAGAAATACAGGTTCTGTAAGTAGGATGCTGGGACAGTATAGTATCTTTTACATAAATCATCCTATAAATAGGACATTGTATAAATATGATATCTGGGACAAAAAGAAGAAAATTAAAACCAAATTCCTGTATGAAGGATTCCTTTCCCAGAGAGGTGCCCCCTTAGACTTACACAGCACTCAGCTAGTGGTAGATTGTGTTTTGTCCAGGAACCCCAGCATAGCAGTCCTTTTATAATCTGTTCTGTCTCAGCATCTACAATCCAGCAATTTCATTTTATTGTGTGTGTGTGTGTGTGTGTGTGTGTGTGCAGCACACACGTGCACATTTTTAGTATCTCTTGAGGTAGCAACCAAGCACTTTGAGTTAACATGGTATTTGATACAGCATTTTCAGTTTGTTTAGACTCAGCAAAATTATGGATTTTTCAGAACCCTAGTATTTTTGTGTACTTTTTGGATATGAAGATTTTTTTTAAGGAACATGTATTATGGCAAAAAATCTGTATTTTTCATATTATTAATGTAAGCTAAATTATTACATTCAGTTTAAATATTGATGAATAATTCATTAATGCATGAAAACAAAAGGGTAACTTCGGAGACCCAGAAACAACTTTCTGGCCCAATTCAAACCTAAAGTTTTCAAAGCTAGACAATCATTAAGGATGATTTTGTCTCTCAACAGTAGATTTCTCGATGTTAGCTCACATCCCTAAGAGTATTTCAGACAATATCTTTTGATGAACTGCCATAAGATTATTTTCTTTGTTAGTGGATAATAAAGCCTGAGAGGTAGCCAGGAGAATAAACTTACCTCAAGAAGTGAATTTTGAAAATTGTACTTCCTTAGCAGCATTTGCTTATCTTTCATACTCCAGGGTTGGGATTGGGGACATTCATTCTGTGCCCATATTTATATACATATATTTTAATTTTCTTTTTTGGGGGGCTAATGGGAGTTAAATTCAGGCACTCAGCCACTGAGTCTCATCCCCAGCCCTATTTTGTATTTTCTTTAGAGACAGGATCTCACTGGATTGCTTGGTGACTCATTAAGTTTCTGAGGCTGGCTTTGAACTCTCGATCCTCCTGCCTCAGTTTCCAGAGTCGTTGGGATTACAGTCATGCACCATCGCACCTGGCTCGACATAAATTTTAATTTAAAGTAAAAAGATGTAATAAATGGCTCGGATGAGGGCTTGTTAAGTGACAGTTAGTGATGTCACAATTTCTTGGTCTTTTCTGGGAAAAGTGATTCTAAGTAAGTCAAGGGTAGATTCTAATTATTTCCTTAGTTAAAATAGACTAGATCAAGGAATGGCAAACTATGGCCTCTGGCTTGTTTTTGGTAAGACTGAAAATGTGAAAACTGTTTTTCACATTTTTAAAGGGTAATTTAAAAACAGTAATAAAGAGGAGGAAGAGAAAGTTAGAAGAAAAATATGTGGAAGAGAACAAGTGGATAAAGTTTCTCCAATTCTATGAATAATATTCAAAGATATAAGAAATTTCCAAGAGTTCTTTTAGTCTTACATTTAGGAGAAAACTTTTTCCTAACTGAATGTTGATAGATTGCTGACATGCTGAAACCAACCTCCGCAGTCACAGGAATGACCCTCTGATATTCTCATAATACAAATTTTAAAACAAGTCTGGATAAGACAATAACATTTAAATGAGTTGAAATGAAAAATATAAACCTTAAATTCAAATTTTTCAAATCAGACTAGACTTTCATTAAATCTACATAGCACAGTTATAACATACATGTACACACATACTACAATTTAATATGTAGTTTTGTTTTTTTTTTTTTTTTTTTTTTTTTTAGTATTTTTTAGTTTTTGGCGGACACAACATCTTTGTTTGTATGTGGTGCTGAGGATCGAACCCAGGCCACACGCATGCCAGGCGAGCGTGCTACCGCTTGAGCCACATCCCCAGCCCCTAATATGTAGGTTTTAAAACTGAATTATGTGACAGGATTCATTGTGACTGCTTCAAAAGATGTAGACCAAATTTCATTTTTAAAATATAAATATTTGCTAGGTGTGGTGGCTCAGGCCTGTAATCCCAGCAGCTGAGAGGCTGAGGAAGGAGGATTTAAGTTCAAGGCCACCCTCAGGAACTTAGGGAGACCCCAGACAACTCAGCAAGACTCTGTCTCAAAATAAAACACAAAAGGAGCTGGAATGTGATTCAGTGGTTAAGCGCCCCTGGGTTTAATCCCTGGTACCCCAAAACACAACAATGTCCCAAAATGTAAATGATTGAAAATTGTAGTAAAGAACAAGTCCCTTTAAAGACACTATATCCCAAATTAAAATACACACACACACACACACACACACACACACTACAAGAGAGACCCTCTCCCATATTAATAAAACTGCCTTATACTTATCAATCAGCTGACACCAGTGTTGGTCCTTTATGCTTATACCTTCTCCCATTCCCCATGCACATTCTTAAAATACACAAAAACCATATTTTCTTAACTGCCACATTAACTGGTTATATCTGCTTGGGGTCTGCCTCAAAGCGAGCATAATTAATAATGCAACCTCAAGTAAACACTTAAGATGCTGTATGATTTTTTTAAAAAAAAAAACCTGTTTGATTATTATATCGCATCTTGGATATCTTTACTTTGACCTTTATAAGTACAGTGAAAGTTGGAAACGTATCAGCCAAGATTTCTATCTGTAATCAAGAGAAAGAAATCTATTAGTAAGATACTAAATATTTCAACATCTTTGGAAGTGTTGGGAAATCAGGTTTAGAATCTGCAGTACCTAAAATCAACCATGACTAAATGTTTATCTTCTACCTTTTTCATGGATTTGAAATGTTTCCCTAATGAAGAAGATTAGGTGCCCAACACTGTGACAAACACCTGTATGTCAGTGGCTCAGGAGGTAGGGGCAGAAGAATCTCAAGGTTGAGGTCCCAAGCAATTTAGGAAGAGCCTGTCTCAAAATAAAAAGGGCTGAGGATGTTTTTCAGTAGTAAGGCACTCCTGGGTTCAGCCCCAAGTTTGCCCCAAAAGTGGGGGGGAGGCTGCACATTGGGTACAAATTAGTCTTAATAAGCCAAAGAACGTTTCAGCTTATCCAGGGGAGATCTTAGCCTTCAGAGACACAGAAGAAAGTATGATATTTGTAATATTTAAAGTATTAATAGTTCCTAGTTATTTGTAGTTGAGACATCTTTAAAATATTAGGCTAAAAACCATGATCTATATATCCCTTTTATTAGGAGCATTAATGCTAAAAAAATAAAATTATATTATACTTTTTCAATTCTGCTGAATTTGAATATACTCCCATCTGCTAATGGAATAATTTTGAGTAGTAATACCACTGTATCGTTTCTGAATGCTTTACTTAGTGCTGGGCTGTTTGATAGGCACAAATTATTTCATTTCATCCTTATAAGAGTCTTATGAAATAAGTACATTATATTGGCCGTGCTTTAAAGCTTAGCTACTAATGTCCTATCCATTTTTCTAGTCCTCTTAAGAATGTCATATAAATGAAATCTATAGTATGTGATCTTTGGCTTTTTTTTTTTTTTTTTTTTTTTTTTTTTTTGCTCAGCATAGCTCCCTTAAGATCAATCAAATTGTTGTATGTATCAACAGTTTGATCATAACTATGACTTTGTGTAAATATATCTTTTTCTGCTCCTTTTGATGACTATTTAGTTTTTTTCCCCCTAATTTATTTATTTTCATGAGTAATGATGTAGTGGCTGGCCTTGTACATGTCACCTTGTACATCCACCTATCCATTTATGAAAGCTTCTCTAAGATATAGGCTTAAAAGTGGAACAGCTGGGTCTTACAGAAAGTGCACATTTAATTTCACTCCAAATATTATAGAATTACTCCCCAAATTGGTTGGTCATACTGGTTTATATTTTCAGCATTTGTATATGAGAATTTTCATTTCTTATTTTTTTTGTCAATACTTGTACTTATCAAACTTTATCATTTTTTGCCATTTTGATGAAGTGGTATTGTTGATTTAAAAATAAGCCTTTCACCAATTACATTTGAGGTTTAACATCTTTTTATATGAATTATTCTTCCAGTTTTTTGGTCCACTTTTCACTGATTCATTTTCTTACTCTGTTTTAAGGGCTTTTTTATTCTCTATACATTTTTAGACATTCATTATGGAAATTTTTCAACCTATTGAAATGTAGAAAGAATAGTAATAATGAACTCCCTTATACTTATCAATCAGCTGACAGTATTGGTCTTTTATACTCACACCTTCTCCCATTCCCCAATGATTTGATAGCCATCCCAGCATTATTTCATCTGGGACTGTTGGAACATAATCACAGTACTCTACTCTAATAGTATTACACTGATGCTTTTAACATGTAATGATACTCATATCATACCACCTCTTAAAAGAAAAAACAATATTTTCTTAATATCAAACACTGAGTCAGTGTACACATTTCTTGACTGCCCTGTGTTATCAGTTTCTTCTATTTTCTTGTATTTCAAAAAATTGATTTGTTTGAATTGTGGTCTAGAAAATTTGGCATCTTTGGTATCTAAAAAAATTAGAATTTTTTTTGAACTGGAGTGCAGGAAACTTCCATGTGTTGTAATTGCTTATTGTCTTCAGATTTTTAATCAGGAACCAAGTATTTATTCTGACTTTTCTATGAATGATATCTCAGGATCTTTAAATAGTTAAGAAGGGCAAAGATCTCTTTATATGGAAGTGAAAAACAGTGAAAGCAGATCAAGAAGGAATGATACAATGTTACTATTTTGCAACTTCTAAATGAATTAATGGACCAAGGTAATAGCCATTAATGGTTGCTGACATCATATAAGTGAGGCATAACCAAAAATTAACGTATTTCTTGGTGGAGATTTGTTTCTTAGGAACCCCCAAAGGTGTTAGACTGTTTCTTTTATTTTATAATTATGATGGAGTATGGATTTATACATATTATGTTTAATTTCATTACATTGATTGTCCTTATCAGTACTCATAGTCACCTGTCTTTGGTTAGTAGGAGCCTATTCAGATAAGCTCCTAATCTTTTCAGTATGACTCTGGCATCCCAACATGCAAGAAAGCTAGAATGTGCCAGGTTCACGGTGTATTTCCTAGTCAATTTAAAAACAACCATTTCTGCAGGATTGTCTTGATCTGTAGTGAAAAATTGTATTTGGAATCTCCAAGCTGGGCAGTAGGCATGTTCATTGCTACTGGGTTGGCCATTGTCTCTAAGATGGCTTTTTTTTGTTGTTGTTGTTGTTGTTTTAAACAGAACTCAATGGGAAATACACATTTTTAAAAAGTTTAATACATTATGTGTTTATGCTACTGTTTCTTGCTCTAATAAAAGTACAAGGTTAGGCTGAATATATAGCCCAGCATGCCCTAGGTCCTGGATTCAGTCATCACAACTGCAGAAAGAAAATAAGACTACGCAGGTTTTAACAGTGTATATATCTTCATCACATGTATATAAAGAATATTCACTCAATTCCCATATTTTATCCTTCACACCAGCACGACAGTCTCAGAATAATAATCACTGAAAACATAGTTTTACAAAAATATAATCAATCCTGTACCAAAAATATAATCACTGAAAACATAGTTTTAGGATTTTTTGTTTGTTGGTTGATTTATTTTTTTTTATCTTAAAGATACTTTAATAGAATCCAAATGACAGTTGGCTTACTTGTCCCGCTTAATTTTTTGATTTTAGGGATTTTCCCCAAGATTTATCATTATGTAAAATATTTATGTGGTTCTAAAAGTAATATCTATAAAACAAGGTATATTCAAAAGAAATATTGTTATTTGAAAAACCCTCCCCGACATTATATTCCTTCCTGCTATAATTATCCTTTTCTTAAAATTTCATGGCATAAGTTACCATTCAGTGATTAATACATAGACCAATGGATATTTAAAAAATGTTAAAAATATACCCAAACAAATTTGATGTGTCACAAATAATAATAAAGGGGCATTACAGATCAATGGGGAAAGGATATAAGTATTTGGCGAATAGTGCTGGGACAAATTTTCCATATGGACAATATATAAACAAAGAATATGAACAGCAAAATTGACATTTTTTAGAAGAAAATATACATGTGGGATGTCTTTATGTCTTGAAGGTAAGGAAAGAATTCTTAAGGCAAAGAACAGAAACTATACAGGCAAAGATAGATAAAATGTCTGTATAACAAAAAAAATCATAAACAAAAATCAGACTGGGAGAAGATATAAATGAATGTAGTCCTTTTGGGCATGTGGGTGTGGAGGGAAAGCAAGCATGGGTTTCAGAATTCAGCAGACTTAGGTTCAAGTTCTATGTGACTTGGTGCAAAGTAATTGAAACACTTCTAAAGACTTGATTTCAGTAATACAAAACAAAGGTACAAATGCCTTTCAGGATTTTGTGAAGGTTAGAGAAAATTTATGTAAAAATATACATTTAGAAATAAGGAGTTGTTGGGCCTGGGGATGTGGCTCAAGCGGTAGCGCACTCGCCTGGCATGCTTGCGGCCCGGGTTCGATCCTCAGCACCACATACAAACAAAGATGTTGTATCCGCCGAAAGCTAAAATAAATAAATAAATGAATATTAAATTCTCTCTCTCTCTCTCTCTCTCTCTCTCTCTCTCTCTCTCTCTCTCTCTCTCTCTCTTAAAAAAAAAGAAAAGAAAAAAGGAGTTGCAAAAAAAAAAATTAGTTTCTATTATGTCCCTGTTCCTTCCCTATCATCATCATTACTCCATGAATAAAATGAAAGTGAGCTTAAAAAAAAAAGAAAAAGAAACAAAGAAAAGAAGAAGTTGCATCAGTGGTAAACTTTATTATGAATACTTGTAATTTACAGTACTTGAATTAAGTTTTATTGAGTTACTTAAAACTAACTGGAGACAGGCTTATAAAGAAATCAAAGAGTAAGTTCTGCCTTAGAATCTTGAGACTTACATTCAAGCATGAAGCATGGTTATATTTTGCAAAGGGTGAAGTATTTTTAAATAGGTGCTTTTGATCACAAGGTTATGAACAACTCAAATAATTAAAGCAGAAAATAAAGTGAAATAATTGCAAGGATTCTTAATGTCTATGATCTGAAAGTACAATTCTTAATATTTTACTTTTTCTCCTATTTTTTATTGCTTCACAACAGTGATCTTCCATGACCCATAAATGGCATCTTTTTACCTCTTTGTTCTTATCATTAATTATCATACCGTTGCTGTGGGTTTTTTTTCTTTTTAGAGTTTACTTTTAAATTTACATTTGATTTTCTTACCAAAGCAATACATACATCATTAGACAAGTTTTAAAAATATTTTTTCTGAAAAGTTGTCTTCCAGCTCTGATGCAATTGCCTTTTTCTTTAAGCACTTATGTTCAAAATTCTAAATAATGGTTTTATACTATCTTTTTAAACTACGTTTTAAAATATTATCTCTTGATTTCATTCCATGTAAAACAAGAATTTAGTTCTTTCACTTTTTTTTAATAGTACATTTCCCCCAATTTTTGGCTATAGTTTATTGAGCCAGATTCAATGTTTATAATATTATCATTATGCAGATATTAATAGCTGAGAGATAATTAAGACTGATTATATTTTCTTTCTTGTGTAAGTTGTATTCTTAAAGGAGAAAAGTTTCTTACCTTTGTATCTTTTTCTATGTGCCTTTTCTTAAATTTGTCCCCAACTCTTCAAACAGTAGGACCAACGGTCTGTTAGTTTTATTTCTTCTGTGGACATTTTTTCCTGGAGCCATTCTTTTTGTTGCTTTATTCTGGACAGGGTGCTCTGGGGCTTGCTGTATGGTTATCATCCAACATGTTGGGGATTTCCTTGCTCTCAACTGATAGTTTTCCATTCTTGGATTCCATGCTTTCTACTTGTAAAATTTATTTCATCCTAATGGAGTACTATTCCTGTAGCATCCCAAGGTGAAATTTTTTGAGGCCTTACATATCTGAAATTACTTGTGTTCTTAGCCTCATACTTGATCGGGTGAAGAGTTTTAGGCTGGAAACAGTCATTATCTTCAGAATTTTGATCACTGTGTCAATTGTTTTGCTTTTGTTTTGAAAGGAAGCTCCTGTGTGACCCAGACTAGTCCTGAACTTTTGGCCTTAAGTGACCTCCTAGACTCAGCCTCCGAAAGTAGCTGAGACTAACAAGATGTGCCACTGCACCCAGCTCAGTATCCTTGTCTTTTAACTTGCAGTATTGCTATTCTTTATTTTTGCTGTTATAGTTTTAAAGTTTAATTTTTAATGTTTTGATCTTCTATATAGTATCCTGTTCTTGTTATTTTATTTTACATAGTATCCTGTTCTTGTTATTTTTTTATGAATTTAATACTCTTTCAGGATATATGTTTTCTTCTTGCATTGTCTGTTTTTCCTGTGAAATCATTCTTGATGTTTTTTCTCTTTTCTTAAATATCTGAATTACTTGACTAACCATCATTTATCTGATGGTTCCCCCTCCACTCCCAGATCAGTTCACTTTCCCAGAGGAATGGGCTTCCATCTTATTCTTGAATGGCTGGTAGTGTTTCTGTTTCTGATTTTATAGTTGAGTTGGGGGATATAAATAGAGGAGTGGGATAGACTATAGGGTATTTCATGATTCAACATGTGAACTTTGACTTACTCTTCTTTGGTATAAAGTCTTAAACTTGTACTTGGTATAGTAGTATTTTACCATTGACAGGCTCTCTTGAGTAGTCTTGTAGATTAACCTTCAGGCTTATACCTAGCTACACTGGAGGAGGGGAAGTTCTAATTATCTATTTAAAATTTTTCAACTAGTCTCCCTATTTTCAGAACTACCCTAATCTTTCAAAGAGTAACTATTGATTTCATTTAGGACCTAGATGGGAAAAGGGGAGTTTCCTGCTATGTTTCCCTCTCCTGTTATTTTATATTTTAGTATTCTCTTACCTGCTCATTTATATACTTTATAATAATTTTGAAAAATTAGATTTATAATTTCTCATCTCATTCTCATCACTTCTGAATATGTATGCCATCTGGAAAAGAAAAATCCCTTTTCTTTTGTTTGAATGGGATTTTGAGATAAATATATCATCTTTCTGACTTATTTAGCCAGAAAACATTTCCATGTTCACATTTCTATTAAAGGAAATCTGGCCCAGGTCAACTTTAAACCCTGACTGTTTAAAGTTGAGTTGCTCATCTATGGTACAGTGAGTTCCCTATGGCATGGTATCCAACATTACTGAGGAGGGTCCAGAGCCAGGCAGACATATAAGAGTCCTGAATTCACAAAATTGAGGTAGAGAAGTCACCAGTGTGGGTTTTGATGTTATAGTAAAGCCTTGAATTTAAAGCACTTTTGATATGTTTGGTGTGTAAAAGAGTACTTATACAACATATGCTATTGCCTTCTAGTTGTATAAATAACCAGAGAAAAGAGGGTGAGTAAATAAACTTTTTGTGTTGACTATATATTGTCTAAAGGACATGTAATGAAGACCAAAGTAGGGGGAAACATTGAATATTCTGGAGTCAAAAAGAAAGAGAGGCCGGGTGTTCTGGTGCACATTTGTGATCCCAGCGGCTTAGGAGGCAGGAGGATCACAAGTTCAAAGCCAGCCTCAGCAATTTAGCGAGGTACTAAGCAACTCAGTGAGACCCTGTCTTTAATGAAATACACAACAGGGCTAGGGATGTGGCTCAGTGGTCAAGTACCCCTGAGTTCAATCCCTAGTACCAAAAGAAAAAAAAAAAAGAGAGAGAGAGAGAGAAAGAAAGAATAACCACTTATAAAATACTGAGTAGGGTCTGCTGTATCCTACTTATAGTTGGTTACTGACATCAGAACCTACCTATCATCCCAGACCTCCACCCTCACCCCATTGGAAATGCAACCTCTGTGAAGGGGAAAAAAAATTCACCCAGAAGGTATTGAGCTGATAAGGTCCTCTTCCCAAGTTCACTAATCAGGAGAGAATGAGGTACAAAGAAACTGAAAAGTATCCTTCTATACTCTCTTGAGGATTTAAGTTGAAAAGTAGTAACATATAGTATGTAATAACATACTATATGTTATTAACATATAGTATGTAATAGGCATAATACTAGGAAGTAATAGTAATTCATATTTATAATCATTATGAAGTAATGGACAGTAACTTGCTTATCATCATGCCTTCATTGTATTGCATGCTAGTCATTTTGTACTATGCTTAATAAGCATCATTTAATCTGAAAATATCTTGCCATATTTTGGCCCTGGGAAATTTTCTTGTTATTTCTTCTTCTGGGTTCATTCCATTAAACAGCTCTTCTTGTTACATATTTGCATAATAATATAGCCAATTACTAAAGGACTTTAAAAGACTCTTTTAACTAAAAGTAATCCTTTCTTTATCAGCTAATTCTAGATGGACAGTATATTCTCTAAGCTATGACCAGTCATCTTGTAGATGCTTTACATATTCCAATAGCAGGTTATATCCACTCCCTTACTTACACAGAAGTTGTTGGTCTCCTTCTAGAGAGCATACAAACTTTCCTGACAGTTACTGCAAGACACTTTTTGATTTGCTTTCCTTCCCACTTCCTTTTCCCTTCTCATAGTGATCATTCACAACTTAAATACCCTCATGTTTCTTAATTGTTTGTTAGTTAGTTAATGTTACCATAAGAAGTCTTCTCTATGCACACAGACACTTGCTGGTATTAACCTTGTTCATCATGTATAAATTCTGTCAATATACATCAAGAAATTTCTCATCCTTCCCCCCTCTTTGTGGGGGGTGGGTAGGTGTATAGAGGAGTATTTTGCTTGGTTGATTGGCTTGTGAAACTAATCCTCTATTTTTAAGATTTGTTTTTTTAATCAGGAAAAAGTTTTCTGGGTTTCATAAAATGAGGTATCTGTAAACTTAAAGAAAACATTTTGCTGGTAGTTTTAAAGAATCCCTTATATTTAAGAAATGCTATTTTTAATCATCAACTTTAGTGCTCACTTTTTTCTCTTTAAGTATTATGGAGAGGATATGCAAATATGACTAAAGTAATTACTGCTTTTAAAGAATTTCTTGTCTGGTAGAGAAGATGTTCAGTATGATATAAGGTAAAAAAGAGGTATAAATGAAACACCAGTACCTGGTTTAGAAGCAACAGAATACCTAAATCTATAATGGTCTTTGTGTAGTTTTTTTAATAAAAAAAGAAATGCTAGTACTAGAATACTTACAGAGCTAGTGCAAATCTTTGCCCTGGTTCTGATTTAACACATTGTCAGATCTCCTATCAATTCTCACTATTAATTTTTCTAAACTATTTCCCAGCTTTTCTTGTCCCTTCCCCTGCCTCACAAGCTGGGGTGCTGGCTTTTATAAGAATAGAATAAGAAGATAGAGCAGATAGGAGGTGGAGGAACAAGAGGTGAGTAAGATTAGGTAGGTGTGTAAAAGATGGTCATGCAAAAACCGTATATATAGCCTTGCCCTTGAACATTTGAAAATTTCTGTTTACCTTAGAAATTAATAATGTTGAGTTAACTCTGCTCAATACTTCCTAAAATTTTTCTCTAAAATGTCTTCCAGTTTTACCAACTACATGATTTTATTAACTTTTGTTGTTAGTCTATGGACTAAAGGCAGATCATTGCACATTTATTGTGTGCATTTACAAATATAATGTTCCTTTGTGGAAGGAAGAGTGATTTTTTTAGTAATATGTTTAGTTTGGAAGATCCACATCATCTATCACTGAGTTTGACATAAATTGGATTGACTTTATAAAAGTGTAGCTTTGAGTTATTGATAATCATGTAGTAAAACAATAGGAAAAGTACATCTTGTTTTCAAGAATATTTAAAATGAATCATACTTATGAAATAATCTGTATCATTAGTTTACCAGTAACTATAATTTCTCTGATTCATAAAACCCTTTTTGTACTTTATAATACAAGTTAAATACAGTAACATTTAACATTTTTAGAATATGATGCACATTGGGAGATAAAATATTATCTGCTACACAGTGAGGTTGTGACAGTTAATTTAGTATGCATAAAGTATGCTGAACAACAAAGCCTGGTCCATAGTGCAATAAAATTAACAAGTATTAGCTAACTTACTTTTTTCTTATTATCTAGTGGTGAAATTTTTTTAACAAGTGAACTAGAATTCAGATTTATGAGACGTAGTCACTTTTTTTTAGCACAAATGCTTTTAAATATTAAAGTTCCTCAGTATTGCCTGTAATAATGGGCTGATTTTACTGAAATTTTATAAATATGTGCACTGTTTAGATTACTCTGTTAAGAATGACCTTTCGAATATCATTCTGAATCTGAGAAGGCCGGGACATTTCATGTGATATAAATGGAAGATATTCACCTATACCTTGATATGCAGCAACCTTAAAATAACCAATCTATTGGTGATTGGTGTATCTATTGCCTTGCTCTAAATCTTGTCATGTAATTTCAGTACATAATTTGGCACTTGAGTCTTTTCCCCTTTTATATTTGAATAATTAGTACACATATATGCTTATATTTAAGCATATACAATACAAAAGGAAAAAATAAAATTTATTTCCCTTTACCATCCTATTCCCAGTGTCCCCTTACCCAAAAGTAGAGAACTATTGCCGGTTTCTTGTGTATCTTTTCAAAAATATTCTGTGCTTTACAAACACAGGCATATGTATCCATTCTTGTCCTTTCTAAAACGGTACATTGTATACACCACTATTCTGCACCTTACCTTTTTTTTCACATAATGGTCATAAAGTCAGCTTTATTTCATCTCATTTTACATGGGTCACTCATTCTTTTCTCAGCCTTTCAGTCTATACTTTAGTATATACATACTGTTATTTATCTAATCTGCAAATAATTGCTTATTTTCTTTTCTTTTTTTTTTTTTTTGCTTATTCCAGTATCAAAATTAAGGCCCTGTGTATATATGTTTGTATGTGCATAAATTTATTTGTAGGATAAATTCTTAGAAATAGAATTGCCAAATCCAAGAGGATGTATTTTTTTAAGTCTATTTAGTAAATAGACACAATATCTTTGTTTATTTTTTATGTGGTGCTGAGGTTCAAACCCAGTGCCTCACATATGCCAGGCAAGCACTCTACCACTGAGCCACAACCCCAGGATGTATTTTTAATTGAACTAAATATCAGTTTATAATTTCCTGCTCATATTCCAAAATAGCATATTAGATCTTACAGCATATTTAGATCTTAGTCTATGTGACGAATGAAAGATGTCTTCTTACTGTGTTTGCATCTATCTAATTATGAATAAGGAAAAGGCTTTTAAAGTTTAAAAGTCACATTTAGTCTCCATTAAAAATCTTTTGCCCAATTTTGTTAAGTTTCAGGCTTTTTTTCATGGTAATTTTAAGAAATTAGCCCTTTTATGTGTTACTCCCCCCCCTCCCCTGTTGGTTCTTTGTCTTTAGACTTTATTTGTTAAATTTTGTATGCAGAAATTTTTAATTTTATTAATACAATCATTTCTTATATCAGTTCTGTGGTTTCTGAATTTGTACTTTTTCATACATTTCCCCCTCGTTTCCTTATAGTATTTTTATGAATTTTATTTTTTACTATAAAATCGTGTTGAATATATTATTTATTGATATTAGAAGTGGTGTAGGAATTCAGATTAATTTTTTTAAAATAACTAGTCTGCCTATATCAACACCTTGGGTTTTTGTTTTGTTTTTTAATGGTACTAGGTAGGGATTGAACCCAGGGTTGCTCTACCACTGAGCGTTACACCTGCAACCCTTGAATTTTTTTATTTTGAGAAAGGGTCTCACTAAGTTGCCCAGTGTGGCCCTCAACTTCCAATCCTCCTGCCTCAGCCTCCTACTTCAGCCTTCTGTGTCATTGGGATGACAGGCACACATCAATGTGCCCTGCAGCTTTTTTTTTTTTTTAATAATGCTTTGCTTTTTATCTTCAGTGGTTCATATAAGCTATGTACATAGGTTTATTTCTGGATTCTTAATTTTGTTTCATAGCTTCTCATTATGCTACCAGAACTACCATGTTGATTATCTTTTTTGTAATTGCTATTATAAATTTTATCATGTGATCATTTTTTAAATAAGAAATAAATTTCTTAATGTTTTTACTCTTAAATTTTAAATCATATGTAAAGCAAACTATTTTTTCTTCCACTGTGCAGTTAGCCTCTGAAATGGATTTTTAGATATCTGCTCACAAACTCTTTGGTCAATGCATATAAATTTAGAAGTAATCTGTGGTCAAATGTGATAAAATAACTTCATTTTTTCTCCTGAGTTTGAATAATATTTTTTTTTCTTTCCTAGCTTTTAATCTAGACAACGAGCAACCAGATTATGATATGGATTCAGAAGATGAGACCTTATTAAATAGACTTAACAGAAAAATGGAAATTAAGCCTTTGCAATTTGAAATTATGATTGACAGACTTGAAAAAGCCAGTTCTAATCAGGTACTGTACCATGTAAAAATGTCTCTTTCTTTCATATATTTCAGTTAGCAGCTTTATTTTACATTTTCTTTAAATCTGAGTGTTTTGAATTTCATTGTCTCTTGAATCTCTTTCCTGGGCATCCTGGAATTTTTATTTACAATATTCCTTGGACAAAATATTTAAGCATAATTTTCTTGAATAGGAGCATTTAAGAGTAGTGTTCTAACTTTTTCCTGTATGGATAAAAAATATTCTCTTACAATGTCATAGTATCTTCTTGATCTTTCTAATAAGAGAGTATTTTTGATGCTTTAGCAACTGAATTTGCTTGGTTGTGTCTCTAAGGCAAGCATCAAATCTTGTTCAATTGCTCAGATTTATATTAAGGTATTCATTAAGGTATTTCATTAAATAGATTTTAGTTTTAATTACTTGTATATTACTTAAGTATTTAAATTAGGAAAAATTATTCACAAAGTAATAGAGAATTTTCATTACTGAGATGTTCCATATGTGGCACAGGGAATTTAAAGTGATATTGTCTGTCTAGAAAACAACCTCGAAGCACGTGTCAGGAACCTTAAAATGTTTACACCCTTTGCCATTTTTGGGAATCATTCTCAAATGTAATCAGAGGGCTGAGGATATAGCTCAGTGGTGGAGCACTTGACTGCCACAAGGACTTGGGTTCAGTCCCTAACACTTCAAAAAAAGAAAAAGATGTGACAGATTTTTGAACAGGAAGTTAAGAATGAATTTTTAGTTGACTCTAGAATAAAATACATAATGCTGCCATTAACAATCATGATTTTTGAAAGGTGACTAAGCTGTAGGAAATGGTTCTGTAATATAATACTATATTTCAAAAACAGGATATAAATTGTCTATGTGGAAAACACTGAGGTTTATTTAAAAGCATTTATATTTGTACATTTAAGGAAAAAAAGTAAGAAAATACAACTAAATGCCAACTATGTTTGAAAATATTGGTGATTTTTAATGTTTATTCTATTTTTGTTTTCTAAATTTACTATGATAAGCATGTATTATTGATATTGTAACTAAGATTCTTAAAATAAACTTTTTAAAAATAATCTTTGGTGTACCTGTGTGGTATATTGATATGCTAATTGTTAATTAAGAAGTTATGGATACAATGGAGTTTCAAATAAACTTTTTACTATAGACTGTAAGAACTTTTCATCAGCTTACTTATCAAATTCTCCTTGTTCTGCAACTTAAGGTCTTTAAATCCTTAAGGAGTTATCAACTCTTCAGAAGCATTTCCCAAACTTTTCCATTGGAAAATTAATTGGCTGCATATCTAGCCTTTCTGATAGGCTTCCCCCAGATCCCCATTTTGATGGAAAGTAATATCCATTGTACTATTCAAAGAAGTACACTTGGAAAATTAATTTTGTAAAATTCAGCTGATTTTTGAGGTAATATAACTTGTTTTTTTTAAAAAAAAATGGGAACTTTTTAAAAATTAACAAATTGATACTTATTGTAATTAGTGGTCATAGTTTTCCTGGGATTTGGTCACTGCCATCAAATGATAGTTTCTGGTTGTTCTAGATGGAATTTTCCTAGCAGATTAGGCCACAGCAGTCTTTTGGTATTTCTGTTATTTGCTCAGAAATTACTCATAATTGCTCAGAAATTATTCATGATGGCTGAGATTGTATCATCAAAAGCCTTCAACTTTCTGTTCTATAATTTGCTTTCTTAGTGCCTAGGTGAACAAGACAAGTGATAACATTGAATAGGAAGATGACAAAAAACCTGCCTTTATAGAGCTTATTATCTAAGTTGGGGCAGGATAAACAAAAAATGTAAACAGTACAGTTAACTGAATATATAATCAGCACCATTTTATTTTAGTCTTCTTTGTACGGTTACAGGTTTCTAGGCCTTGAGCATCTAGGTAGGTGCAGAGCATGAAGCATTTGTTTCAGGTAGTGGGAAATAAAGATGAAAGTTTTGTCAGAGGAACAGTCCTGTTATTAGAACCAAGAATTAAAGACACCAATGAGCTGTCTGTCTTCATTCCAAAATCCTGCTATAAGAATTCATTAATCACATTTTTTCCTTTTTTGCGGGGCTGTCCCTAGTACGAGATCCCAGGGCAAGGAATCAAGTTTATAGTTAAACTAATATTTATTAGGTTGGTAGAGAAAGACATCAAAGACAGACTGAGGCAAACCTTCTACCTCCATCATTCTGAGAGACTATTTCATTTAAGTCATTATTGAAAATTCCTGTTGCCAGATTTTATGATTGAGTTCAATCTTCATCTAAATATCTCACATGTTTTATATATAATATGTTTTTTTGTTTGCAGTGCTTGTAAGCATACTAAGCTAAATGCTTTACTGTTGGGCCCACCTTTATCTTGAACTACACCTTTCTTTTTGGTTTTGCTTCTGTTTTTTTTTTAAATGATTTAGTCCCTTGTTTTCTTATTTCTTTTTTAAAGACAGGAAAAGCACTGGATGGTTTTATGTATAATTTAAACTTAAATAGTTAGATATCTTATTTCTCATGACCATACTTTTTTGCTTCCTGACTCCTTTTCATTTAAGTCCTTTAAACATTGAAGTTTGAAATTTTGTTCTTATTGTTATTATTATTTGAGTTTTCCATGTACCCATGTCCTTGACCTCCTTTTCAAGCTCTGGGATTTTTTCTCCCTCTTTTGATGCTGTCTGTTGGTTATCTCCATCTGGATGGTTCACAGACCTCTCAAGTTAAACCTTTCCAAAACAGAATTTACTCTCCTATCCTAGATAGTCCTATATTATCTTGCCAATGACCCCCTAAACTCCTAATCATCTGGATTTTTTAATCCCTTTCCTTCAATCCCTAAATTTAAATAGTTATCAGATTCTTTTTAATATTAAAAATGATCTTTCAGTTATGACAACTAATTGTGATGTCTGACCTTAAGCTGAATCAGGAGTAAATGGTATAAAGATAACTTGTGACTCCATTTAACAAAATTGGCAAATGAATGGTAGATAAAAATAGATAACATTATCAATGTTAAACTTATTAAAGTTGATCATTGTGATTATGAAAGAATATATCTATCCTTAAGTACATGCTTTAGTATTTAGGGAAATGTATCAGGAAAAAAATGCTGTGTTTATGGAAAAGAGCACAGGAAGGAGCAGCAAGTATGCACACACAAATGGATATAAAAGCTCACAGTGACCAGGAATAATGGAGTACCTCGGTAATCTCAGCAGCTCAGGAGACTGAGGGAGGAGGATCACAAGTCTGATGCCCACCTAGGCAATTTAGCAAGACCATTTCAAAAAAACAGGGTGGGGCTGCGAATGTAGCTCAGTGGTAGGACACCCCTGAGTTTAATCCCCAGTACTGAGGGCAAAACAAAAAGAAAGCTAACAATAAATGAGCCTAGGTCTAAAGGATATTTGAAATAATTTCTAAATAAAACAATTACTTTTTTAAAACCACAAGCCCCTTTAAATGTCATTCTCTCATAAAATATTTTCTTACCAAAACATTGTTCAACAAATGGACACTTTTAAAAGGTTTCTTTCTAAAACCCTTGATTTAGAAACCCTTGCTATCACCGTTCTAAACTATGGAAAGCCCTATTTTTTAGGCATTTTCTACTGTTCTTTATTTATTACACATTCCCATAGAAAGACTTAGTCTTTACTCTCTATCTTCCATCCCCCATCCCCAAAACAGAATGCTCTGCTAACACCAATTAAGAAGACCACCAACCATGAGTTCCATAATTTTCCTTCCCTTCTACTTGCATACCACATTTATCCTCTTATAGAGGCATAATCCTAACCCTTTTCCAACTCTTAATTTTCTCTTCTCTCATTTCTTCAGTCTTTGTCTATACCCAGTAATGTGCCCAAGGATCTCTGTTTCTAAAAGAATCTTTCACTTATTCTCATTTTTGGATTAGCCACATTTGGTATTTCCTTTGTTTACCTTTCACGCATATCACAAGCCATTTCAGTTTACTGAATTGCACTCTTTTTAAAAAAAAAAAAAATGTTTATTTTTTAGTTTTAGGTAGACACAATATCTTTATTTTGTTTTTATGTGGTGCTGAGAATCAAACACAGTGCCTCACGCATGCTAGGCGAGCACGCTACCACTTGAGCCACATCCCCAGCCCTGAATTGCACTCTTTAAGGATACTAAAGGCCTCCTACTTGCATGTAGGAGCCTTTTTCAACCTGTATTCTAATTATGATCTCTGTAGTTGACCACCTCATTTTCCTGTTTTGTTTTTTTTTTCAATCTCCTCTTCTATTGCCCCTCTCTATCTTATATGTTGCTATTTCCTTTGGTATCTGTCTTCAGTTTTTATTCTTAAGCTACCAATAGCTTGTTGCTGGTTCCCAAGATTTGACTCTGCCTCTAAGCTCCATGCTATTTCTTATGGAAGCTTTCAACCTTAGCAAACATTTCAAATTCACATTCCCAACACCACCTGCCCCTCCCTCAGGTTTACTTTCTCTTTCTTAATGGCATCATCATCATCTTCTGTTCAGTTGACCAACCTTGCACTTCAATTATCAACTTTTCGATCCATTTCCTCCATTTTTATTATATCTTACCTGGACCACTGCAATTCTGCCACCAGCTATTTTATTAAAAACTAGCCTCCTTTTAAAAAAAAACAAACAAAACCTGTAATGGTTTCCACTATCTATAAAGTCCATATTCCACCTGACTCTAGGCACACTGAGCTTTTCACTGATACCTAATGTACCATGCTGCTTTATTGTCCCCTCTGCCTAGAAAGCCAAGTCCTACTTTTCTTTTTCCTTTTTTTTTTTTTTTTTTTTCACCCTGTTTTCTACAATGGGGATTAAACCCAGGGACACTTTACCACTGAGTCACATCCCCAGCCTTTTTAAATTTATTTATTTTGAGACAGGGTCTTGCTAAATTGCCAGGGCTGGCCTCAAATTTGCAATCTTTCCTCAGCCTCGTGAGTAGCTAAGAATTAAGGATGTGTGCTGCTGTTCCAGCTCAGATCCTACCTTTCTAATGCATGGTCTTAGTAAACAAGGAATTTACATCCCAAGATGATCATTTTACTAAATATTTACAGTCATTTGATAAGCTCCACCTTCACAAACCAAAAGAGGAATTTTATACTAACTTCTACTCTACTTCTTGGAGTAAGCCTGTAGCAGCCCTGTTTCTTGGTGTCATATTCATGGAGACTGGAAGTAGAAGGGAAACTGGAGTTCTGGATGGATTTTTCCCAGAAAGACTCACTCCTAAAGCATTCTGAGTAGTTAGATGTGTTGATCTTTTTGTTTTGTTTTGTTTTTGCTATTGAGTTAAATACTCCTTTACACTGCTTTTTGCAGCCTAGGACTTTATTCTGCATTTGGAGAATTCTCTGTGTGATGAATATTGGTGCAAAGCAAATTTCTGCTCTCTAGCCCATAGGAACTGAAGGTACAGGAACTAGGCACAGTGATTCATGCCTGAATCCCAGATCCTAAGGAGGGTGAGACCAGAGGATCCTTAAGTTCAAGGCTAGCCCAGGCAATTTGGTGAGACTTTGTTTCAAAGAAAGAAAACAAAACAAGGTAGAAATGCTGAATGCTCTTTCCTGACCCTTTTTGCATCCAAGGCACTGTTGCCTTGTGTTGAGGGTACTATTATATGACCTGGGCTTTGCCAATTAAAACCACTGAATTTGGATTTAGAGCCTCTATTACAAAAAAGTAAGGACAATAGAGAAGTCTCTGATAGTGGTTAAGAGATTGGCATTACCAAGGCAGCAGGAGCAGCTGTTCTAGTAAATCCCCATACTGTTTATGCAAAACCAGCAGTGGATTTCACCATTAGATCAGTCCCATGGCTTTAATTTTAGGTACTGCAGATTCTAAACCTGATTTTCCAACACTTCCAAAGATGTTGAAATATTTAGTATCTTACCAATAGATTTCTTTCTCTTGATTACAATTAGAAACCTTGGCTGATATGTTTCCAACTTTCACTGTACTTACAAAGGTTAAAGTAAAGATATCCAAGATTCGATATAATAATCAAGCAGTTTTTAAAAAAAAATCATACAGCATCTTAAGTGTTTACTTGAGATTGCATTATTAATTAAGCTTGCTTTTAGGCAGACCCCACACAGATATACCCAGTGTGGCAGTTAAGAAAATATGTTTTTTGTGTACTGTTAAGAATATGTGTGCTTTTTTATATGGGAGAGGGTCTGTCATGTGTGTGTGTGTGTTTCTTCGTTTGTTTTAATTTGGGATATAGTGTCTTTAAAGGGATTTGTTCTTTACTACAGTTTTCAATTATTTATATTTTGGGGCATTGTTGTTGTTTTGGGGGACCAGGGATTGAACCCAGGAGCACTTAACCACTGAACCACATTCCAGCCCCTTTTGTGTTTTATTTTGAGACAGAGCCTTGCTGAGTTGTCAGGTCTCCATAAGTTCCTGACGCTGGCCTTGTACTTAGATCCTCCTTCCTCAGCCTCTCAGCTGCTAGGTTACAGGCCTGAGCTACTACATCCAGCAAATATTTATATTTTAAAAATGAAATTTGGTCTACATCTTTTGAAGCAGTCACAATGGATCCTGCCACATAATTGAGTTTTAAAACCTACATATTAAATCGAATATGTGTGTACATGTATGTTATAATTGTGCTATGTAGATTTAATGAAAGTCTAGTCTGATTTGAAAAATAATTTGAATTTAAGGTTTATATTTTTCATTTCAACTCATTTAAATGTTATTGTCTTATCCAGACTTGTTTTAAAATTTGTATTATGAGAATATCAGAGGGTCATTCCTGTGACTGCAGAGGTTGGTTTCAGCATGTCAGCAATCTATCAACATTCAGTTAGGAAAAAGTTTTCTCCTAAATGTAAGACTAAAAGAACTCTTGGAAATTTCTTATATCTTTGAATATTATTCATAGAATTGGAGAAACTTTATCCTAACCATCTTATCATTATGATTTCATTATTCCATGGTCTCTTTGTTTCCATGGGCTGGCAGTATTAAGAATCAGAAAACTATAGTGGAACCTTTGAAGGAAAAAATGAATTAATAAATAGATCCTTCTAAAGTAGTCATCTCAAGCCTGGTGATAAGTGAAATAATTATGAATTTTAATGGATTAATGTCCCTCTCTATGAAAAAGAAAAGAATTTTTAAATTTTTTATTTTTTATTTTTATTTTTGGTACTGGGTATTTTACCCAGAGGCACTTTCCACTGAGCTATATCCTGAGCCCTTTTAATTTTTTATTTTAAGATGGGTTCTCACTAAGTTTCTGAGACTGGCCAAGAATTTGCAAGCCTCCTATATCAGTCTCTTGAATTGATGGGATTACGGGTGTGCACCACCGCACCTGGCAGGAAAAGGATTATTTAATTGTGGCATTTGTCTTAGAATTTAAACAGGTGTTTCCCTTTTTTGATTTGGGCATATGTGCCTGTAAAAAAAATAGGGCATGATTTATGTTTGAGTTCTTTCCCAAAGACAGGAAGACTATAATTCTACCAAATTTTTGTTGTTGAACACGTTTCCATTTTCTGGAACTTTGGTAAAGGAATTTTCTCCTTAAATATTCAAAATATATAAAAATATATATTTTTTATTTCATTGAATGCTGATGTTTTCTCCTCAGATGATAATTTCATTGCATTGTATTAATGTCATTTGAATATATCCAGTATTAACTTTTAAAGTCAATCACAACTTCACTTTGTCAATTTTGGACTGCAGTCATTCGTTCTTGAAGAACATAATGTGAAAAGTGATTATTGAACCCTTTTTTAATTTAATGTAAATCCTTATAGTTACATTACTTTTGTGCTTGGTAGTACTGTTTAGGCTATTGCACAAATAATAAGCCATCAAATTTGAAAGAAGTAAAATGGTAAAAAAGCAGTCATTTTCTAATACTGAAAAGAAATACATGCACTCCTGGTTGTTCTCTCTCTCCCACCTTGTAGCTTATTGCACTGAGTTCCAAAGTTCTTATGTTGTCTTATTGATTAATTTGATCTTATCCTACCATTATTGCCATATTATAAGTTTCTTTAGGTAGTAGATTTATCTTAAAGCTTTTTCCTTAGTTTTTCCATAACCTATAAATTAATACTTATTGATTATTAATTCTACTTTTTCTTAATTCACCATTTTATAAATTAGAAAACACCAATTTTCACCTGTGGTTTATTAATTTGTGTATTAAAAATGTGTGCATTGAAATTGCTAGGCAGTTCAGGGGTTTTATCTGTTAGCAAAATAAATAGTCCTTGTTTTCATGAAGCTAGTACAGTTTAGAAGAAAAGCCCAAAAAGTAGGATAGTGTTATCACCCCATATCCAAGCCTTCCTAAATAATCAACACCAGACTACTTTAGAAATATAAATTTACTTTAGATTCTTTTTGCCAGTTAGATGGTTTCTACGGCTTTCTAGTGGTTAAAGTAAGCATGCTAAGTGACAGAACTTATTATTATTATTATTATTATTTTGGTAACTTTTATCTGCAACTGGTTCTTAACCCACTCGAATTAATGTTGTTGTCATGATAGAGATGCAGTGATACTAGCAGGTTGTCTTAGCATAGCTAAAGACAAATTTTACAGAATATTTAAAACTAGATTTTCCCACAAAATAAAAAGTTGCTGTATAACAGCATAAAACAAGCAGTTAACTGAGAAAATACAGTTAACCCTGGACAGAAATAGTAGGATATTTAACTGCAAACTATATATTAAATTCTTACTAGTTGTGATGTAAGGAGGGTACTTAACAAAAGACATTGCAAGCTGGAGCAAGGACCACTAGTGAAGGAAAACTGAGCAGATATTTTAATCCCAGCATGCCATGCAGAAGCATAGGAAGTAGTGTTAGTTTGATAATACTGTTACCTAAGAAGCTCATTACTGTTCTCTGATTAGTGGCAAGATTTATCAGAAGCATAATGACCAAACAACTGAAACACATGCAGGATGTTTCCCTGGCCCTTCAGAGCACAGGAGAGCTTCTAGTGATGCTGTGATGCTTTCAGTTTGAGGTAGAATAGATCCAGAAAGCTCAACTCTGGGCTGGTGGTAGAGCACTCACCTACCTAGCATGCATGAGGCCCTTGGTTCAATCCTCAGGGATGCAAAGAAATCCTACATAAAGCCCAATTCTTAATCTACTCCTACCCTTGTAGATTTTGGGGTATATAGTACAGTTTCAGAGAACTTCAACAGTAGAAAGGCATCCCTTTAAAGGTAATGTATGGAATACTGGTTCATTGCATAGTGTTGAAATTTACAGAAATATGCTGTTTTTCCTTTATTCAGTTCCAAAATAGGCATAGTATAATAATATTTGTTGTTTTGACATTACGTAAAATGAAACCTTCTGTATCTTCTGGTTGCTATTGAGAACCAAATATAAGCTACTTAGTAGGCTTGAAAACTAGTAGACCTTAAAATATGTAGAATCATAGATTATCAAAATTTTGAAAGACCCCAGATGTCTTCTAGGCCAAGACTTACCTAAGGCATAAATTCAGTATAGTCTTCCTAACTATTACTTATACATATTTTTCTTAAATTGTGGAACTTCTACCTCTCGACAAAATAATTAGTTTTTAAATAAATCTCCTAACTATTGAGACTTTTGTTAGGTTGAATTGAATCATGTCTTTACCATCATATTATCTGATCATAACTGTTAGAATGGATCACATGTTTTTCTGATAACTGTAGTTCAATTTTGATTTTTTTTCAAACATTGTAGTTGGTAATGTCTTGTTTTTCATTTAGCTTGTAACACTTCAAGAAGCAAAACTGCTGCTAAACGAAGATGATTATCTTATTAAAGCTGTATATGACTACTGGGTGAGAAAACGTAAAAACTGCAGGGGGCCATCCCTCATTCCTCAGATAAAACAAGAGAAAAGAGATGGCTCTACCAACAATGACCCTTATGTTGCCTTCCGGAGGAGAACAGAGAAAATGCAAACTCGAAAGGTAATGTGCAAATTATATTTGATTGAATGTAGATCAGTAATAATTTAAGACCAGTAACTTTTTTTCCTAATAATTTGAATAAGTTTGAGTAATTTGAACATGAAAGCTAATAACATTGATAAACTTTATTTTAGAAATCCTACTCTTTAATCTCATCTATTGACCATTTGCTTTTTGGTGTTTATGTATTACCTACACCTTTCATAAGGTATTTTAGGCTTGTAGTTGAAGTAATATGAAGAATTTTGTGTCCTTATGTATCTTACAGATTTTGAGTTCTTCAGTAAATTTTTCTTTCTGTCATTTATCTGTTCTGTTTGGGAAGTTGAGAATTTGAAGTAATACTGCTTTTCCTTGTTGGTCACTTAAGAGCTTACAATTCCTTTAAAAACGATATTCTAGTTTTTACAAGTAAAAATGAACTTTGGTGCCTCTAGCTACTATGGGGTCATGGGAAGTAGGGAAATGTTCATTTTCAAACCAATCCTGGCAGCAGTGGGATCTTTTTCTCCTTTTCTTAGTTGACAGTTGTGTTAGATTTCAAATTGATGGACTTGTCCCATCTAGCTTTCAGTAGCAGTGTGAGCCAAAATTCTAAGTAAGAGAAATAGGATCTCACACTTTGGACTGATATAATACAGAACAAAACATTTCTTATAACTTATATTTCTTATAACTTAACAGTAAATACTACCTGGTAATACATTCTCTAACATCACAAAGAATTAGGAACATGTAAATGTAAAACCTTGAAGAATTATAATTGGAGGCAGGGCATTTTCTGTAGATTCTTGTTACTCCTAACATTGAAAGCTTGTCTTTGTCAGCTGTTAACCTAACAGCTGTGAAGCATAACAGCTGCCAGAGATGGTATATTTTAGGAGAAATTCTCCTACTGGTTAGTTACTAGTTTATAAAACTACAAATGTGAACTATTGGATGCAAGGAAGGAAAGGTTTATCTGAACTACCAGTTGCTTTTTAAAACAATATAATTGATTTAGATGCTTTGTAAACCATGAACTGTTAGCAGTGTCTTTTGAGGAAAATGTACTGTTGGACTTCTTTTAGTGAGTGAGGATGAAATATTTTAAATTAGCAGTATTTAAATAGTATTTTGAAGATTAAAATATGGTTTATTCTTTCTAATTATTGTATATTGAAAATTACTGGTAGCTGTTTCTTATGCTTAGGTACTCAACTGTTGTGTGATCACAAATTTCTCCTTACTCTAAATCCTACCCTTTCTCTTGTTTTCTTGTTGTTTGTTTTGTTTTGTTTTTATTTTCATATTCCTCTGAAGAGTGGTACATTTTCTTTTTAGTGTTCTTTGCTTTTTATTTCTCTGTTTTTACTCATAGGTCCAAAGACTATTACTCTGTCCTGCAGTGTTACTAGTTGAAAATGTTTATGTGTTTCAGAATGAAAAAGTGAGGAAAGCACTTAACAAATAATGCATATGCTCTACCTGTTCAGATGGTGGGCAGGCATTGGGATATGCAGTAAATGATTACTGCTAACCAAGGCTCTATACTTATTTCATGAACTTCAAAGCACTTATATAGTTGATACAAAAAAACTATTGAAATATTTTTTGGCTAATTTTAATTTTAATTCAGTAAACTAATATTTAATTCAGGAGTACATAGTCATTTTTAATGAGATAGTCTTAAGGAACTAGCATGTGTTAAAGTACTGATAAGTCCTGAATCAGCATATACATTTAATATGTTTAACTGCACAACTAAAACTTTTAGTGCCTATGCCTTCTCTTCTCCCTCTCCATGGCCCTGAAGTGGTTCCCAGTTCAGGCCTCAAAACAATCATCTATGAATCATCATCGCTGGTTATAAAAAGATCTGTAGTTAATTCTGAAATACAGTAGTTTGAGAATCACTTCTCTGGAGATTTGGCAGTAGGTACAGAACTATTAACTAGAATAGGGAGAAAAGAGTTGGCCCAAAGAAGAGACAGTTGTGAGAAGGGATTAAGCATTCAAATACAGAGAAAAGGGCCAATTTGAGAGAATAGAAAAGATGTCATTATGAATTCATGATTTTTAATATTGATAAATTCATGATTTTTAATATTGATAAAACTAGAAACAGATATGTATTTGGTTAGGTATGTACATACATATATTAGTACATTTATTTCCTAGGTCTGTTCACTGAGAGACTATAGAAGCAGTGATACCCAGTACAAAAATGGGTGTACCTAGCATGCGTAGGACATGATTTTTAATACTGAACCCCATTGAAAGGAACCAGGGCTCCTTATGAAAATTGGTTGATTCCATGTCTGGCGCTGGGAAAATAAAAAGATAAGCCTGAAAAAAATTTGCTGCTGTACCAGAAAATAAAAATGTGATTGAAGAATGTTGGAGCCCCATCAAAAGGACATAGGAGTCAGGTTGAAGGGGGACTGTACTGATCAGAGCTGGGAAAGTTTGAGCATCAAAATAATTAGCAATGAATTGTAACCCTTAGAGTAACCCCTGAGTCCTTAGAGATATACTATAACAAGTATAGCAGCTATACTTACTGCTGTAAAGGACAGTACTGGGACAAATATGAATAAAGCCTTGGAATTAAGATTTTTATAGTTAATTCCCAGTTCTTGATATTTATGCTGCAATGATATATGAGTATATCTTTGTTTTGAGAAAAAACATACAAATGGGGGCATTATATGTTCAACTTTTCTTGAAAATTTCAAATACACCACCAATTATATATGTATATGTTTATATATGTCCCCATAAATCAAATGTAAAACATTAACTTGGAGAATCTGAATAAAGATATATGGGAATTATGTGTTGTATCATTTCAAAATAAAAGTTCTTTTTTTTAAGGAGTAAAAAGTGCAGGACTGGGGAAAGGAAAAGTTAGGAAGGGTAGGTATTTGGACCTGAAGAGAACAGGAAATGAGTAAGCCTAGAGTCCAAGAATACTTTTTGAAGAGGAGGGCAGTATTTAAAGGTTCTAGTGTACTTTTGAATGTTATTCAGTTGCCAGTGGCATGTAGCCTTACACAATAATTCACTTTTGGATTCTGTATGTTTGTCATTAGTTAAAAACCAGGGTAGAGGGCATTTGCTATACTCTGCACAGAGTAGGCACTTTAATATTTGCTGTTGATAATGTTAATTTTTAATTCACTATATTGGAAGAAATTATTGACCCAATTTAGGTTATTTTCAATACATGATGGTTATTTTCTTTTCTTTCTTTTTTTTTTTTTTTTTTTTGCATTTCCTTGAATGCAAACTTTATTTCTTTAAAAATTTATTGGAGCATTATACAATTAATGGGATTCCTTACTGCATATTCATACATGTGCACAATACATGATGGTTATTTTCTAAATGCAAGATACTATACACAAAAGAAAAAGTAAAACTTCGAGTTTCTTTCAGTTCTTATTTTCTCTTTTATAATTCTGTTTTGAAACCTCTGGCATTCTTTCTTTAGGTTCTTTCTAATGTCATTCATATTAAATTACTAACTCAAAGATGAAGTGATTGCGTTAAATGTCTGGACACAGAGATTAAAGAGGGGTAGTGGTCTGTTTTAACAGTTCCATGCCCTATATAAAGTAAATACTTTGTGAATATTTGATTTAACAAAAATAGTTTACATGAATAGTAACTTTATATGCAAACAGATGATGCTAATTACAGCTGAACCTTCTGTAGTTATTAAACAAGGCTTTCATTTTGTAATTAAATTTAACATCTTATATTTGATGTTAACAATAATTAACAACTAATTAACAATATTCTACAGTTATGAACTTTTGCTAAATCTCTTTTCTACTGTGTGTTACTATGTTGAAACATGATAATACCATTTCTTGAGATGCATATTCTTCATACCTTGAATTATCTGAGTTTCTGAAGTTAAGCTTTGATTGTTGAGCATTGCTCATGTTTATATTGGCAGAACTATTTCTGTCATTGAAAAATACCTTGCTACAATACGAATGATCTGTATTTTTTTGATAAAACTCATTTTTGTTTCAAGTTTTATTATTGGAATTATTGCTTCTATGCCATTCAGTATTTTCAGTGGCTGCCAGCATTTTTCTCATGACTGTCTATTACACAATAATTGCTTATATTTTCAGAGTTAAATAATTGGGTTGTCTTATATAGTTGTTCTTTGGATGATTTTTAAACATTTTTACATTTAACATTTTTAAACATTTGCTTTGATAAGATTTTGTTGAATGAATCTAGAAATGTGGATAATTAGGTTAATTATTCTTCTAAACTTGTTACTTTTAATAGAATCGTAAGAATGATGAAGCCTCTTACGAAAAGATGTTGAAACTGAGACGAGAGTTTAGTAGAGCCATAACAATTTTGGAAATGATTAAGAGAAGAGAGAAAACAAAACGAGAATTATTGCACTTAACCTTAGAAGTTGTGGAAAAAAGGTAATATTGGGACTGTTACACCTTTAGCCAAATGTTAACAAAAAATGGAGAAGGGTGTTAAGCTTTTTGGTAATTCTTACCAAATTTCCTTTTTTTTTTTTAAAGACTTGTGGCTACTAGTTGTTTGTTTTTTTTAACTAAGTTATTGGCAATTTGAATTGCCGATATGAGGGATTTTGGTGTATAAAAAACTGATTCTCTAATAAGCTTAATTTTGGGCAGAATAATTGAATTTAAAAAAGAATCTAGAGATCATTTTATTCTCTATGTTCAAGTTTCTGTTAAACAAAATTTATTGGAAATGAATGTTTAATTTTATTTTCTAACTAGGGAGACAAAATTTTTTGGTTCTGCTCTTTTGGAAATGTGTTCTCTGATATATTTTCTTGTGTAAATAAGTGGACTAAACTGAGCAAAATTTTATGTGATTCTTAAAATAAGCATTCTAAACATTTCCTGGTTCTTTGATAATGCAGAGTGTTATGAGAAATTAATCACATGTGCACTTTAGGTATTTTTGTGTTTGTTTTTTGGTTTGTTGCATTTATTGAACCCCAATATGAGATCCTTTGTTTCTATAAGTTTTTTTTTTTTAAAAAGAATCTTATTGTTAGTTCTATTTTGTTAGTTAACTGAAATGTCATGTTTTTACTTTAATGTTTTTATCATTAAACTATGGAACATTTTCTAATATTTTGTTTCCTTTTCAAGATACCATTTGGGAGACTATGGAGGTGAGATCCTTAATGAAGTGAAAATCAGTAGATCAGAAAAAGAGTTGTATACCACTCCAGCAACTCTTCATAATGGAAATCATCACAAAGTCCAAGAATGTAAAACTAAGGTAAATATTCTCTGGGGAGAAATTATGTATGGAAATGATGATCAGATAACTATTCATTTCTGTAGTTGTCTACAGGATGTCTATAGGATGTCTACAGGATATCTATAGGATGGTTAAGGAAAGTCATTAACATCAATTTAGTTTTTACTCTTTGCCCAGCACTTTATACAAGTTTTTACATAATTTTTGGCCCATTAAACCTCACAACAATCCTTTGAAGTAGGGTTTACCTCTGCATGACTTGAGTTCAGGCCTCCCAAGTACATGGCTTTCCAACATACCGTCTTATTTCACTGGAGAATAAAGGTAATTATAGTCTAGTTATTGTCACTAGCCCCACCAAGTTCTGCATGATAGGGGCAGGCATTAAAATGTAAAATTGAAAGCTTTCTTCATTGAGATTATTGGGAGTTATTCTTGTCATCATTGCCAAAATCTGCACTTATCACTTTACCTACCTTGAATGACTTTAAAAAGTCCTCTAACATCTGGATCCAAATTTTCTCCTAATAAGAAAACTGTACTCAGTGATTATTTTATTCTTAAATTAAATAATTATATTTATGTAGTACTCATTGGTACATTAATTTTTTGATTGGGTTATATAAAAATTAATAAAACCTTCAATTTTAAGGAGTTTAAATTTAAATAAGGAGATCAACTTGACCTTATTCTAGCAAGATGTTAAAAGTGACTTAGAGTGTTTGTGGAAAATTCATCTTTTACAAATGTACACAGTCCTTGTTTTTCATGAGTTCATTCTTAAAGGTCAAGGAAGAATGTGGAGCATGAAGATTTCCTCCTTTATTCAACTCATGTCAATTCAAATACCAGGTTCTTATTAATCACAGGCATCTAGCCCATCTACAATTCCCTTTAAATTTTGCTTGTCTTACTAGCCGAAAAGTTATCAATGCCACAAATGTCATTTTGTAAGTTATTTTTCAAAATCCATTTTATATCAATCAGTGCTTTACCTAGGTATGCAACTGTTAAGCATTAGAATATGAAAACTCTACCCCACAATTACTGATAGAATCAACCTTTATTGTAAGCTGAATCTTATTTTAGATCTTCTCTAAGAATACTTGGCCCGTTTAAGTACTGATTTTACAGATATGGTTGCATCCATACTTTATCTTACCCCATTATACATAGTTAGATATATTTACTTTGTCACACATCCCATCTTAAAATATCAAGAGTTTCTAGGAAGTTGGTGTTTACTTTTTCTAAATAGTTATACCCTTTATATAAAATAGTTTATATCTGTCTAAATACATAATCTGCCACTCAAGCAACATTTTCATTGTGTGCAGTTTTTATCCTAAAGTAGTTTTGACATTTGAACTACATGAGGAAACATAGCTTTTTAAAAAATTTTACACTTTGATATTGTTTATAGTTTGGTGTCTGATAGTCATTTAAAATTTTTTAAAAATGTTACGTACATTATTTTTATTAAAATAAATGCCAGTATATTAAAATATATAGAAGCAGAGTTGCTCTGTAGAAGGGAGATGGGGGCTAGAAACTACCCCATCAATCAGTCCCTTTACCAGATGGCCTCTCAGGTACCTCCCCAGAACCCTGGTGTACTTGAGAACCATTTGATTTTTGTTCAGTTGAAGCAATAATTACATATTCTAAAAAGTGAAGTTTTTTTTCTAGTTAATAAGCTTGTTTTTCTCAAAAGATTACCATCTAAAGACATTTTTTAAATTAGAAATAATTGCATAAATAAATTAATGAACTCATAACCTCATTCAAATTATTTTTTAAATAAGTTGTTTTCCTCTTTAATATAGTGGATTTATATAAGAATTGCATTCAGATACCTTTTAAACATTGGATTGCATAATAGAGCAATATAAAATTACTAATAGCTTTACTAATACAAAAAGCAAACAAATATCATAATTAGTTTTCATTATAATTTGCAGAAAGTAAATCATGTTTCAATTCATGATCACAAAGTAATTTTTGCATACTAAAAACAGTAAAATTATCTCATGAATAAAAATGTATCTTTTTCAAAGAGCAATATAGTTTTTCATGATTTTATTCTAAAATGATTTTCATTTCTTCCTTTTGGGGGTAAATCATCATGTAAACAGCACCCTCATCATATATCTTTGAAAGAAGAGGCTTCTGATGTTGTTCGTCAAAAGAAGAAGTACCCAAAGAAGCCTAAAGCAGAGGCTTTGATAACGTCTCAGCAGCCCACTCCTGAGACATTGCCTGTGATCAATAAGAGTGACATTAAGCAATATGACTTTCACAGCTCAGATGAAGATGAATTTCCACAGGTGCTTGTTTTAAAACTATTTTAAAGACATTTCCTCTGACTCTTTTATATTGTTTTATATTTAAAATATAACTGACATTTTAAGATTTCTGATGCTTGCTTTGTTAACCTGTTACAGCATAAACATTTTCTTCATTGTGTGTTTGTGTGGCCACTAAAATAGTACTTACTTTTATTTTCCATAAGTTCAACAGGATTTCTGTTGTGGAACATCAAAGTGGTTTTTAGTTTTTCCTTTTGTAAAAATTAACAAACTTATTTTTTGTATTCAAAGTGAATTTTCAAAAATGGAATTACTGATCCAAAGTGTATCAGTATTTTAAGACATTTAAACATAATCATGAGCTAGGGATATAGCTTAGTGATAGAGCACTTGCCTTGGCATGTGTGAGGCTAGGCTGTGAGTTTCATCCCCAGTATCACAAAAACAAATAAACATGATTGTAAATATTCAACTATGATAATTCCCTTTTTACCATATTCTACTAGCATTATATTTTATGATATTTAAGTTTTGCTAATTGTTGGGTAATAGCTATTTGATTTTAAAGATTTAGAACTGATTAAAGTAGTAACTTATGAAAATATATGTTTGGATATTGCAACAGCTTTATAGTAAAATATTTGCAATTACAATTTTTAACTTTATTTTCACAAGTACTATTCTTAAAACAAGACATTTAGTTTACATATTAAAGGATTAGTTTTTTCAGAAAGTGAATTTGGTTTAGCACCTAATTTAGCAGTACCTTCTCTTTTCCTTTCCTTTTTTTTTTCCTATAGGTAGATATGGTATAAAAAACTTAAAGAGAATTCTGTAACAGATACCTTGAATTCACTATCAGTTTTATCATATTGTAATAGTTTTGCTTATTTTCTTTAAAGGCAGTTTTGTAACGTCACAAATATGTTTAGAAGCAAGACTATTTCTAAAACCCTTTATTACTGCAACCATTTAAAATTCAGATGTCTACATACAATGTAAAATGTGCTCCTTTGGCTGTTTTTATTTTTAGTCACTGCATAGTTCATATTTCATGTGATAGTAACAGATGCACATAGATGTGTTTAATTTTGTGTGTTCTTCAGAACCACTTAATAAAACGGGTCATACTTGTCAGAGGATAGTACAGTTAGGCTAAGGCAAAACTTTGAATAACCATGAGACATTGATTATATGACTATTTTGAAGGAGTGAAGGATTCAATATCCTATCAAATAGTGGTTTTTCCAGATCTAGAGAATAGTGAAAGACTGTAAGCAGAGAATACAGTTATTAAAGAGAACTGCTAGAAGTTTGGCATCACTAGAGCACAAAACAACAGAAGAGGAGGAAAGGGATTAGAGGAATGATGCCTGCAGTAGTAGCCAAATGGCAGATGGCCTCTATCTACTTTTATTATTGAGTATTTAAAAATTTAAGAAAATGACAAGGTTTTTTAAATATATGTAGAAGAGTATTATATCGATAGTGCAAATGAGAGCCTACAAATTTTTCTTTACATTCCTGTCCTATTAAGAAGGATGCCATAGGATAGTATGACCTTCTATAAGTTTTTTTCTCCTGTTGTGACACTCAGTCCATCCAGCCTAAGAGGTGGACTCAGTCAGAATAAGTGGTGGTCATAAATTTCTTGTCATAAATCCCTTACGGATTTTCATTTCAGCTTTATTTTTCTATAATGTTTATTCATATAATTGCCAAACAAATTGCATTTTGAAACCTTTAGACTTTTCTGAGTCCTAGTACTAGGTCTTAGACAACTCTCTGGTTTTTATTGGTATCCCTACATTTCTAAAGAATAGTTACCTATAGTTAGATATCATTCACTGAGGCAGGTATTTAGAATGTAGTTGTTCTAAATTCAGGACTTTTATTGCTAAAAATAGTGTTACGGTGATCTTTGTCCAATAAACAAGTAAAAGAGGAATAAGGAATGTGAAGAAAACAAACATTTTAACCAGACTTACCCAAATGATGTACAGAAGGGCAGAAGAAAAAAACCCAGTCTCTTCTGACTGTGCTTCTGGTTCTTTTAATATCAGCTCTTTCTTCCTATGTCATAGCTTTCCCACATATACTGGAATCTACTCTGGAGAATGATAGGAGAAAAGAGATAATATACTGTAGGCCTATAATTTCTAAGATTTTAATTGCAAACTTTCTGTGTGTATCTTAGATCAATGATTTGCAAAGAAACCAAACTGTAAAATTTATACTTTAAATTTCCTCTCAAATTTCACCTTTGGAACTTGGTTCCCTAGGAAAAAGAATCAGCTTCAGCTCACTGTTTTTGTATCTTCCCTGTAGGGTTATTGGAGGTATATTGGAACCTCAAACAAATACCTTTCTCCCCTGGATGACTCTGCTAAGTGGTAATTTGGTAATTACCACAGTTTGGAAATAATGTGGAAAGAATATTTTTCTTCCCAAAATAGGGAAAGAGGGATTTGTGAGGTTCAAAATGTGCAAGTAAATATGATTGAGCTAGCATTTGTCAGAAAAAGTGGGACCCTGCCAAGTGAAATTGTGAGACAACTGAAACTTAAGTATCAAAACTTTTGTTGTTTTTGTTGTTCTTATTGTTGTTGTTGTTTAACTATTATGGGGGAAATTTATCTAAAACATTTCTTTGATGTGTTTGAATATATTTATATATCATTTAATCTGTTTTTATGACATAAGTATGCTATAATGTATCTGTGCTGCCCTAGAGATCACACTGTTTGGCCTGATGTCACATGGCCCCAGACAGAATGCTTTTCAATGTGACAACCTTTTGAAAGACTATTATTTTCCTTTAGGGTTGACCATTTCTCTGCAACCAGTCTGCTTACCTTTAACAAATCTTCTTTCTTCTAATTTTCTGTTTCTGTACTGTTGAGTTTTAATTTTTTAAAAATGCGGGGGGATATTTTAAAAAAACAAACAGCAACAACAAAAAAACTCCTTTTGAGCAAAATCTGTTACCTTTATTGTGCTTTTTTGTTGTTGTTGTTGTTTGTTTTTGCCTGTTCATAAGTGTTTCTAGTTTTTGGCTTTATTACAGAGAGAAACTATTGGATAAAAAGAATACCTATTTATATGTGAAGCATAACTGTCATCATTAAGTATTTATGGCCACATATACTATTTGTAAAATATAAATGGGATACAGAAGAATTCTACTAATTGTTTTTAAGTTTATAACATAACACTTCATGCTAATAAGCAATTCAACAATATCATGTATACTTACTGCAAGAACTGATTTATTAAAAATTAGAATTTTTAATCATAGAACATATTTACTAATCATTAAATGTTTGGGGGAATTTATGGCCCACTAGATGTAATATAGGAGTGATTTGCTGTTGATGATCAGATTTTAATTTTAGGTCATTGCACTTATTGATTTATTGACTTTAAATAACTCCTAAATGGATACCTCTTTTGTTCAGGTACCATCCCCAGTATCAGAACCTGAAGAAGAAAATGATCCTGATGGTCCCTGTGCTTTCAGAAGACGGGCAGGATGCCAGTATTATGCTGTAAGAACTTTATTTTTTGTGATATTTTTACAAACTGGAATTAACAGATAACTCATGTCAGGGTGATTTAGGCTTGATCTAAAAATGGGAAGTGCATTAGTGGCTTTTATTTAACATTCCCTATATGAACACCAGTAAAAGATGTTAAAAGATATTGAGTCCTTTCAAAAGGTTTCAGAATTCTTTGCTTGGGAATTGAAAATTCCTCATATTTTAGAAATCTAGTTTTGCTCTGGTCTGTAACTATAGCTTTAGCATTTGTTAGCCCCAGAATCTCCTAAGTTGGTTCTGGAACCTTTGATGACTGCTGAGTATTTATGGAAATTTATTGTGCTGCAAGTCAATCTTGTGCATGCATAAACTTGGAATTCTCTTTGTGCTGTTGTCAAGTTTTGGTGCAGCATTACATCAAGGAGTGGCTCTGACTCCCTAGTGCTAAGGTTTTCTCATGAAGTATAACTATAGAGTTAAGAGGATGGTTTTGACTTTCTTACATGGATTGTAGAGACCATTTATCTAATTGCATTATGGTAAACACACACTGACAACTTTTCCAGGGTATGTGTATTTACAGGGTATGTGAAGATTTATTTACAGGTTAAAGTGATGAGAGAAGGGGGAAATATGAAAGGGGACAAAAGTGGTAAGACAGAAAAATAAAATATGAAGGTAATGAGAAAGCAAAGAAATGGGCTATATGTTTCTTCAAAGAGGAGGCTTAAGCTTGACCCGTGAATGCTTGAAATACAGTTTTAACTTTTTTACTTTTTGTAACTACTCCATGAGTTATCTTTTTTTTGTTTTCCTTCAGCCTCGTTTGGACCAAGCTGACCATACATGTGAGAATTCAGAATTGGCAGATTTGGATAAGTTGAGGTATAGGCATTGCCTTACAACACTTACAGTCCCAAGGAGATGTATAGGATTTGCAAGGAGGCGAATTGGCAGAGGTGGAAGGTAAACTGTTTGTTTTGATTGGTTTTTGTTTACCAGCTAGAAGAGAAGGTATAAAGAAACTGTTAAGTTCATCCAGTTAATACTTGGTTTTATGTTGCTTTTCAGAGTCATAATGGACCGAATATCCACAGAACATGACCCAGTCCTGAAACAGATAGACCCTGAAATGCTGAATAGTTTTTCAAGCTCTTCCCAGACTATAGACTTTTCTTCTAATTTCTCTCGGACCAATGCTTCCAGTAAACCTTGTGAAAATAGACTGTCCCTTTCTGAAATATTAAGCAATATCAGATCTTGTCGACTACAGTGTTTCCAGCCAAGGCTACTAAATTTACAGGACAGTGATAGTGAAGAATGTACCTCAAGAAAACCAGGGCAGACTGTGAACAATAAAAGAGTTTCTGCAGCATCTGTAGCTTTATTGAACACCAGCAAGAATGGCATATCAGGTAAGCTGTCACTGTGTTTAGAGTATATCCTGATGCTCTTTCTCCTTAATTTTCATTATCTACTAAATAGACTCAGTACCTTTTAGAGGTTTATTTTCCTAATACCATTCAGGAAAGGAATTTTATCTTAACCTACTAAATTTTTTTTTTCCCAACCTAAGTAACAAAATTCTACTTCAGGTGGTTCACATTTTAACCAAAATGTCCTAACTAGTATCTATAAAACCACTGACATGTGTTTGGAATATGAATGTCTGATATGATAAAAGTGTAGGTAGAATGTGTAGAGTTCTCTGTGGGCAGACTACTGTTTACAAATCATCATAGTACAATATTCTCTGGTTCTTGTGCTACAAAAAAATTTCATTTTTGTGTATTCTTTGCTGAAATGAAAGCATTGCTTCTTGAGAGTACCATTGAATTTTTTCTTTATGAAAAATGATGTTTTTTAGGAGATTCTCTATGAATAGTTTTAAATTTTGTCTGGTAGCTCACCCTCTCCCATTGAGATCAGAAAAAGTATTTTTTACTTTAAAAAGACATTAAAGTCAGTTTAGTATTTTTATGACATGTAAATTGTAAATAATGTATAATATTAGAAAAATCTAAGATGTAATTTTAATTTGTTCTGTGGATAGTCCTTATCACATTTATACAAATGTGTATAATTTATAAATATCCTTATAATGTATTCATTGTAAAGAAGAGAAAAATAGATGTGACTTGACTTATACTTTGGATAGCCTTTCTTTCTGTAAAGCATATGTATTTTTAAATTGTTTCCTGGATGGTGCATTTTAGGATTCAGAATTATTACATTAAATTTACTTAAAGTAATATGAAATCCTTTTAGCTTGAAATTTGGTCTCTATAGTAATCAGTCTTTTTAATTACTGAACTGCCTATTTTTCAAGTTGATGTAGGCCATTTATTTGTTTAAAAGTTGTAATAGAAAATTTGGTGCTTTGAATGATTGGAAATTGGCAAATAATTTTCCAAATGTTTTGGTTAATTTATCCTAAATGAACTTAAGTAAGGAAAATGGCATCCCATTATATAAATTTCATGAGTCTGTGAACTCTCTTGAGCTTTTGAAACAGAAGTGGATAAATACCTAATATGATTTGGGGTCACAGTATTCTTAAAAATCTAAAGATAGTAAGAAACTGACAAATAATTAGATTAAATCTTTTATTTATTTTTTTTTTAGCTGACTACCTTATTTAACTAAACAGAAATTTCTGTATTAAACATTATTCAGAATAATTTTGCCAAAGGGGAATTTAAAAATAGATATAGGCATTTATCATTACATTTGATCATAGAGTGAATTTTTTCTTTACCAATTTATACCATAAAAATTATTTGTGTGTATTTTTTCTCCAGCTAAGCAGGGCCAAATATTTATAGCTTTCTACTATATTTTCCAGATAAACTCTGGATTTAACTTGACTTTTTTTTGTAGAGAATGTATATATGTTGTATATGTTATTGTATCATCAATACATTTTTGTATACAATTGAAAAGCTGTAGTAAAAAATTTTAAGTTCCCATTTGTACCAGCTATATTCATTATATAGTTTTATCACTTCTGGTTAGATGGCCTTAAATGAATTTAAAGACTGATATAAATTCCCTCTCCTACCTGAAGAGATAGTAGAGTTTGGGGAAAGTTGCAATTTTACTTGATTATGTATTGATCTGAAATAGAACTTAATGTAACTTAAATGGTCCCAAATAATCAGCTCTATAATTCTATTACACTATCATATATCAGCATAAATAAAATCATTTAAAATACTATCTTTAACCATACATGCATGTCTCAGGGAATGTAAATCACAAGTGTACAATATTAACATCATAATCAATAAAGGGGTTTGTTTGTTTGGTCTGGTTTTGTTTTTTTGTTTGTTTGTTTGTTTTGGGTTTTGGGGGGGAGGTAGTTTCTTTGTTTTGTTTTGTATTTTTCTGCCTTTCCCTTACCATCAAGGGGGAAAAAGTAGTCTTTTTATTCTGTGTCATTTTTCCTGTATTTTTAATACCCCTGCCATAATACCGTTTCGTGCTTCCTTAAAAGACTTAAAGGCCTAAACAACAAGTTAGGTATATTAGAAGTCAATATTTTAAAATCAGATCTTTCATATTTAAACATTTGTAAGTAGAGCAAATTGATTGTTTGCCTCTCTACTGACTATTACTCATTAGTCCTTGAGGCCAGTAGGCATTTTGTTTTTAATGACTTTCTTTTGTTTAATATTAAAATATTATGGCCAGGTGCAGTGGCACACACCTGTCTGTAATCCCAGGGGCTCAGGAGGCTGAGACAGGAGGATCATGAGTTCAAAACCAGCCTCAGCAATGATGAGGCACTAAGCAACTCAGTGAGACCCTGTATCTAAATAAAATACAAAATAGGGCTGGGGATGTGGCTCAGTGGTTGAATGCCCCTGAGTTCAATTCCCAGTGCTCCCAAAATATATAATGTATGGGGACTTGGGATTATAGCTCCGTGTGTGAGGCAATTAGGCACAGGACTGTAAATACCTAATGCCAAAAGTCTCTCTATGCCATTTTTGTATATAATTAAAAAGCTGTAATAATTTTAAGTTCCCATTTGTAGCAGTTATATTTATTACATAGTTTTATCACTCTGTTTAGACGGTCTTAAATGAATTTAACTGTAGTTCAGTAAAGACTGATATAAATTTTCTCTCCTACCTGAAGAGATAGTAAGGGGACAGTTTGGGGAAAGTTGCATTTTTACTTTGATGGGCATGCACAAAAGAATGGACTCTCCATGAATTTTGGTTTCTTTTATTCTGTATGTCTTTTGCTCGTTCTTAGTGAGCATGGTGGTCATGAGAACATTTTTTTAAGAACAGTAAGATTGACATGGGACCATATTTTTACATTGGCAGAATATCAGTGAACTGAACAAATTATTCGTATTGAATTTTCTTTCACAGCTGGGAAATCTCAGCACCTAAAGAGCTTAATCAGAAATAGAAATCTAATGCCCGTAGAAAGTGTTTATTTATATCACAAGTTCCTCAGTTCTTAAGGAAACAGAGAGAAAAAAAAAAAAGAAAACTGTGTCTTACATGAACCAGAGGGTTATTGGCAAAATATGTTATTAATAACCATGGCAAATATGTTAATTTATAATTCCTGTATTCAGAATATATTGTTCATTAATTTTATATTCTTAAAACTAAATTTGTATTCTAGGGATATAAAGAACTAAAGACTTCATTTCAAATCAAAAGTGTGTGTTTTGTTAAGTATTAAGTAAAGCAAAGATGTGCTATCTTAATTGAAAAACTCTTCTCAATAAAAACAGGATAGCCAGGCATGGTGGCGCACACCTATAATCCCACCAACTCCAGAGGCTGAGGCAGAAGGATCACAAGTTCGAAGCCAGCCCCAGCAACTTAATGAGGCCCTTAAGCAACTAATGAGACTCTGTCTCAAAAGAAAAAAATAAAAAAGGGATTGTGGTGCACACCTGTAATCCCAGCGGCTCAGGAGGCTAAAGCAGGAGTATCACAAGTTCAAGACCAGCCTCAGCAAATTTAGTGAGGCCCTCAGCAACTTAGTGAGACCCTGTTTCAAAGTAAAACATAAAGATGTGTGGATATGTCTCTGTGGTAAAGTGATTTGGGGTTCAATTCCTCGGTACAAAAATAAAAATACATACACACATACACACACACAAACATATGGGCTAGGACTCAATAGTTTAGCACCCTTAGGTTCAAATTCTGGTACAAAAAGTAAAAATAAAATAGGATAGACAGAGAGAGAGATTGTGCTCAACATAGCAAGTGAATAGCCAAGGAAAATTATTTCTTATATAATATTTTAGGATCTTTTACATACAAAGCACTGTGTTAAGGTTTTAAAATTGCAGAGTTTAAAAAAAATATCAATACTTACCTCCAAGGACAGCACATGATAAATAATATATTCTTTATATAAATACAGAATAACATTTTTTGTCAGTTGAAAATGCAGCATTATTTGAGATGGTATTCTTAATTTGAAAACCCAAGAAAATTTATTTCATATCTAAAAGTGTTTTCCTTGTTCGGGCTTGAAAGACCACCTTAATTTACATTTAACCATGGTTTTCATAAATTCAGAGTTGCAAGTTACCACATCTTTCTCTTCCCACCTGTGTTAACACAGTAACCTTTTTGGCTAGTTCCTGATACCTTAATATTGCGAGTTTATAAATTCATTAATAGTTTGTACATTTCCAAGAAAAATTCCTGATTTTTAATTTAATTTTGTTTCTCATTTTTTTCTTAAATTGCCATGAAATATTTATAAGTGTAAAAGTTTTAGGATGAGTAAGACTGTTAGCACTACTAAGATACTCAGAAGGATTTATCATTTTTATTAAGCTTGCTTCTGAAAGTGAGAAAAGGATTTAAACGTAAGGGATTAAAGAGTTTGACCATTAAGTGAATAATGATGACATTTTAATTGTAACTATTTAGGTTGGGTATCAGCAGCTTAAATGGATCTTTAATCCATTTTCATTATCCTCACACCCATTTGTTCCTCATTCCCCTACCTCCCTTATGTTTTTACTCCCTGCCCTTAGAGTTTGTTAGTTTGCCTATAACTAAAAGAGTTTATAGAATATATGTAGTCTTGGAAAGCTCTCCTGGATTACATTTGTCCTTGGAGTAACACCAGTGGTTTATGTGAACCTGACTCCCTATTGTATCCTGGAAGATTTGAAATAGAATCTCCCTCTCTCCCCAACCCCCATCCAGTCCCATACCTGTCCTTCAAAACAAAAAAGCTTACATGCTGTTAACATTGCTTTAATAAAGCATGTGTTAAAACATATAGCAAAGATGTATGTAATAGATCTATGTGATAGATGAAAAATGCTGAATAATATATTCATTTTGACTTCTAGGGTAATGATGTCCATCTCATTCCACCATCCTTAAATGATTTTCACGACCATATTAGGTATTATTCATTAAGATGTGAAAACTTGGTGTAAGCCAGTATTTGAAAAATTCATAGCTTCCCAAGAATACATCATCTTAGCCCAGTTTGAGAAAAACTGTGTTGAAAGTTAAAAGGATTATGAAAAACAAAGGCAGGCATGCATTCTTGGGAAACACAAAAATCACAAGTTTGTACTCTGATGAGATGATCATCCAGGAGACCCAAAATGTGTTTCTGTTCAATTTTTCTTGTTAGTTTATCAGTGAAACAGTAATACAAAGTTAGCAACTACTGGTAAAGGTTTCACATAAACTCAGGAATATCTCTGTGATCCCAAGCTCAAGAAATAATGATCTAAAACTTTGTAATCATGTTAATGTGAAACCTGTGAAGGTACTCAAGAATGTTTTTTTCATGGATCACTGTCAGAAAATAGGAGGAAAAGGTGATAAAAGGTCAGCCTAAGCCAAGCACCATGTAAGAACCACAAACCTAAAAGGTAAAGGATAAAACGAACAATTCCTGGGACATTTGAAAACAATAAGCATCCCCAAAATAATACAGATATTCCAAGGAAAGGTACATGGAATAAAAGCAGACTGTTAAATCCAAGATAAGTAATGGTTCAGATTACATAGAAGATAGCCAGAAAGGTTATGGGCTTTCATGGAAGATAGATTGTAGGTTATATATAATGAGATCTGGACATGCAAGAATTTACTTACGTATGGAATGACATATTTGTGTATATAAAAGGTGAAATTCTGTAACAGGTATACTGATCTGCCAGAATGTGTTACCCAGGAAGATTTATAAAACTTCATACTTAAGGAAAGAATACTTCCTTACTGTCTGTCTAGAGTTGTGAGGTAATTGTCTCATTCACGAAATTTTTGGGTTACTTTTTTTTTTTTAAGTGTAGTTGGACACAATACCTTTATTTTGTTTATTTTTATGTGGTGCTGAGGATCGAACTCAGGGCCTTGTATGTGCTAGGCGAGCACTCTACCGCTGAGCCACAACCCCAACCCAGGTTTATGGTTACTTTTAAACTGATAGGATTTTGAAGTATGAAGTGAATTTCCTTTCAAGCTAGCAACTTTTTTTTTCATTACAGCTTTATACTTATTCATAGTAGTTGGTCCATTCTAACAAACTCATACATGCATGGAAATCTATTTCAGTTTATGATCCTCCTCTTTTCCTTCTCACGCCTTCTCTCCCATTCTCTTCCTCCTTCTAGACTTCCTCTCGATCATCTATTAATTTATATTTGATTGCTATCCTATTTTCCCTTTCCTTTATTTTACTCTTAACATTCGACCTTTGAGTTTCTGAGTTTTGCTAATTTCTCTTAGCATGATAATTAATCTTCCTTTCCATCCATTTACTGACAAATACATAACTTCATTCTTTTTTATAGCTGAGTAGAACAGTGTGTGTGTGCGTGTTTGTGTGTGTGTATCATAATTTCTTAATTAATTCATCTAGTGATGGGCATCTGGGTTGATTCCATAATTTAGGTATCATGAATTATGCTCTATAAACATTGAGGTGGCTGTATCACTTTAGTATGCTGATTTTAGATATTTGGGGAAAATGCCAAGGAGTGAAATAGCGGCGTCATATGGTGGTTTCATTCCTAGTATTTTGAGAAATCTTCCATACTGTTTTCCAGAGTGGTTTTAACTAGTCTGCAATCCCACCGATGTATAAGAAAACCTTTTCCCCCACAACCTCATCATATGCTAGCAACTTTAAAGATGAACTAGTGAGAGGAGACACCATAGCCCAGTCCAGTAATCCCAGCCACTTGAGCAGTTAAGGCAGGAGGACCTCAAGTTCAAGGCCAGCCTAAGCAACTTATCGAGACTCTATATCAAAATTTTTAAAAAGGGCTGGGGATATAGTTCAATGGTAGAACTACCCCTAGGTTTAATCCCCAGAATAGGGGAAAAACAAAAACAAAACATTCCTACTTCCACTTTGTGCCACCACTACCCCATCCCAAGCTGGCTGCCTACCATGTATTTCGGTCCTAAACAGATTTAGTCACTATAACTGTGACCTCTTCCTGATGTATTTTAATGTGTGCCTCTTGATGCCTTAAAGTCAGTTATGGAAGTGTTTATTTTAGTTTTGAAAGTGTTCTAATAACTTAAGAAAGGAAAAATAATAAGTAGAAAAAATGCTTTCAAATTTTTACCATTTACCTACCATGGTGTAAATGAACCCTGAGAGCCATGATTCAATATTGTGTCTGTGCCATTAAAACCATATATTTCTTAACTACTTCCGTTTACCCTCAAAATGATAAAGGAGTTAGAAAGGGTGTTTTGTCTGTGTTCCAGTTTTGTATCATGATTACTCTTTGCTGTTTTCACTATTTTGTCCAAGTACTACTTTGTTTGAATACTAAATTTTTGAGGTAATATAAAGAGAAAATTTTAGATGAAGACCATCAGCTTGTTTCAAATATAAAATACCTTAATAGTAAAGAACAATATCAAGAAAGGATATAACATACTGAGTTTGGGGGAAGGGGAGAAGAGGGAAAAAATTAATGTAACTTTAAAGCATATCCATATTATAGGATGATATTAAGTTTTTAATCAGTGATTCTCAACTTAAAAATGAGATCAGGAACAAGATTTTTGGTATCAGAGTCAGCCAAAATTTTAAAAAGCTGAGAAACACCATTAATTTGAATAATTTGGACTGAGACATGATTGGAATTTTATGAGTTCCTATAAGTAGAAAAAGAATGGAGTTTCTGAGCAAATGAATAGACTCAACAACACAAGACAATAAATGCAGGCGTCTAAAAAAGTAGGTAATTTTCTCAGCATCCTTTTTAATATATACATAATGATCATCTGTTTACAAAAGCAAGTAGGACACCTGTAGTTGGCAATGCTGTGTTAACTGTGGACTACCAACCCAAAAGTAATACTTTTTTAAAGTATATTTTTATTAGAGCTTTATAGTTATACGTAGTAGTTGGGATCATACAACAAACTTACACATGCATCTAAAAGTAATACCTTTCATTTTTTTAAATGGCAGTTTATTCTTTTCACTAATTTAGATATTTATGTATCTTATAAGAAACGCTTGGGACCAGAAGTATCTCAGATTTCTGAGTTTTTCAAATTTAAAATAGTTGTGTAGCCTTTACTATTTGAGCATCACAAACTCTGAAATCCAAAATTTTCCAAAATCCCCAATTCATTGAGTGTTGTACATTCAGAAAATTTTGGACTTGGTAGCAAGATTGGGAATAGTCAACCTATACTTTATTCTGAATTAGTTAAGATTTTACTAGCTCTCTTATAAGATTTTGGAAAAGAAGGAGTCTTATTTACATTTCTATTTTGAAATAGTCATAAAAAGTATTTTCTCCTTATTTGGTTTATTCCTCAGACTTAACCACTTTGAATCTCCTTTTCACCACACCACTAAGCTCAGCTCTGGACAATCAATACTGGATTTAAGGACTGCTAATACCAGATTCCAAGTTTACTTCTTTTGAAATGGTCCACTCTTATTGTACATATAAGACTTACAGATTTATTTGGGTTTGAGATTTTCCTCTCTGACTTTGTATCTAATAAGCTATTTTTCATCTCTCCAAGGTTTTCAAACAGCTGGAAATTCATGAATACTTCACATTTTCATTTGATTTTGAAGATTGTAACTTTAGAATTAAAATTTTTTTTTCATTTAAAAATAGAACACTTTCAGTGAATTTAACATATCCAAAGAAAGATATTTGATTTTGTTGGTAATTCGGTAAAATAATTAATATGTACTTCAAAAAATACAGGTAATGTTAAGATTTTCGAGTGAGCAGTAAATAGCTCCAGATTTTTTAATTGCTATCTGTTTTTCCCCCCTCATATGATTCAATACAAATTTTAATGATAATGTTGTAGAACAGAAATGAAAGTTTTTCTAAAGCTTTGTTTATCTCTGGGGCTTTTTGTAGGATTAGGCTTTAAATTTCTCATTTGTGATGCTCTTAAGCAGGAACATTGTGGGGGTAGAGTCAGGTAACCTGGGTTCAGGGTGGAATCCTAGTCATATTGATTAACTAACACAAAATGTGACTCATACAGTTGGCATTTCTTTATGTGTATCTTTTCTTTCCAACTACACTACAGAATTTTATAGTAATGACCCTCTTCTTAATTTGTTTTGCCCTGTATTCACTGTAACTCATAGTGCCGAACTCTCCAGCATAATAGATATATTTACTTATTGCTTCAGTGAAATAGGAGAGCAGAAAGAAAGCTATAATGAAAAGTAGAGTGTGTCTGTAATCCCAGCTTCTCAATAGTCTGAGGCATGAGGATCACAAATTTGAGGCTAACCTGGGCAATTTAGTAAGACCCAAAATGGACTGGGATGTAGCTCAGTGATAGAACACCCCTGGGTTCAATCTCTTGCCGCCCCCTCCCTAAAAGGGGGGGTGGGGTGAGTAGAGCAAAAATTGCCCTTAGATTATATGTATTCTGATGGGATTTAATGTTTCATTACTCTAAAAATTCAGTAACCTCTATGGAAAGTAGCTTTTGTGTCCTCTAAATCAGTTTATCAGTGATCTACTTAAATATCAGTGAATGAAATTTTGTTTACATTTCTTTGAGGAAAATGATTCCTAATTTAACTTAGTTGATTGATTGATTGATTGATTGATTGATTATTTGTTTGTTTGTTTGTTTGTTTATTGTGTTGGTGCCAGGGATTGAGTCCAGGGGCACTTAACCACCCCAGCACTTTTTAGTTTTGAGATAGGGTCTCAATAAGTTGCTAAGGGTCTAAGTTGCTTAGGCTGACTTTGAACTTATAGTCTTCTGCCTCGGCCTCCTGAGCTGCTGGGATTACAGGTGTGTGCCACTGTCCCCAGCTTAGTTGATCTTTTAATCAACTAAGAAAATAATATGTTTTTATATTAGACCCCATTTTAACACACTTGGCCGCAGTATGCTTGATTGTATCTGAGAATACAATTGTATCTTTAATTTTCTCGAAAACTCTTTTTATTTCTAGCTCCTATTTTTATAGGTAGGACTTATTTTAAGTATTGAACTGCTGGCTTAAATATAGCCAATAGTTGTGTTAGATGAACATCTATTTTTCTAATTTGTAACTAAAGAAAGGTATTTTCACTTCAGTGTCATATGACATTGAAGTAAAAATTAGTCTTGCAGGTGGTCTTGCTTTCTTACTATAAGGCTATAATTTAATCATCGTCATTATTTACATTAACAAATAGAAATTTTTCTCATTACATGGTCACCATAATAGGGAGAATTAAAATTAATAGTAAATGCCCTAAGTCTGAATAAATGGTAAAATCCTCATGTAAGAACTGTTATTCAACAAAAACTATGCCTAGAAATCTTTTTTAGCATTTTGATATTAGGAGATCATGGATTTAAGCATATGCCATACTTGATGAAAGATTTGTCATTTTTATTGGGTTCCTTGACTTATGTGTATTATGATTTGATTCCTCTTCATCTTAATTGTGGAATAAGTTTGCATTGTATTCTACTTGTATTAAGTATATATTTAAAACACATATTTATCCTTTATCAGTAACAGGGGGCATCACAGAAGAGCAGTTTCAGACACATCAACAGCAATTAGTTCAAATGCAAAGACAGCAACTTGCTCAGCTTCAGCAGAAACAGCAATCTCAGCATTCCTCGCAACAGACACATCCAAAAGCACAGGTAAGCCCGTCTTTTAATCACAGTTGTCCCTTTCTTTTTCTTTTGTGATTTTGTTGTTTTGTTTAGTTAGTCAGGTCACAGAAAATAACTGATTTTGCCACTCTTGAGTTTGAGAATTTCTTTTTAATTTACATAATATTAAGTGAGTAGTTATAAGCTAATCTCTGAATATTTTGAGAAAAGTACTGGAGCCCAAATATGGTATTTGTAATTTAGGAAACAAATAACTTTTTATTGGAAGGGTTATTGAGAATTTATAAAAGTAATTACGTGTTCTTAAAACTATCATCCCCATTCTTGATTTTATAACATTTTTGATCCTTTCTAAACTATGTGTTTAAGTGCTGTGTGGCTGTGCCTCACGAAGCTAGAGGTAATTCTCTTTGAAATGTGCAGTAAATCTAAGCAGCATAGCCCCTTGCCTCTGAATAATGTTTCTCTGTAGGAAAAAAATTGCTTCTAGGGAAAGTTGTTCATAAGACACTGTTAAATAAAGACAATAGGGATGAGAATAAAAATACTTTATGAAAAAGTAGGAACCAACCCTGTCAATACCTAGATATATGAGCCTTGTAAGATTTACTGTGGACTTCTGGCCTCCAGAGCTATGTGGGAATAAGTGTCTGTTGTTTAAGCTTTTAAAAACAAAACCAAGCCAGGCTGTAATCCCACTTATAATCCTACCTCTAATTCCAGCTACAGTGGAGGCTGCAGCAGGAGGATCACAAGTTCAAGGCCAGCCTCAACAGCTTAGCAATACCTTGTCTGAATCAATCAATCAGTCAATCATAAAATGGACTGGGGGTATGGCTCAGTGGTAAAACACTCAGGGATTAGTCCCCAATGCTGCCAAAAATATACACACACACATATTTATATCTCAAGTTGAGCCTCCTGAAAAGAATAAACCTTGCATTTTTTAGGTCTTAAATTGTATTGCTCCATAATTTTACAAGTACTCAATTTGGTTATGTTCTGCAAACTCTAAGGCCAGCATCTGCCCATAGTGGTTCAGCTTATTCTCAAACAGTCAGTACATTGTCCTTAAAGATCCTGAGTCAAACACCATGGAATTCTCAGTGTCCCTGGGCCCCATCAATGCTCTTGTGACATCTAGGTAGGTCTGGACGTGGCTTTACAGACTATTGCTATTGGCTTTAGTAACAGTTATAAGTTTTATACAGAATCAAGGAGTGGCCATTTAACTTCCCTTCAACTGTGAAGTCCTGGATCTGTTAATCTAAACAATTGTGACTATTGAAGATTAGAAAGGCACCAGTCTCTAGGGTTTACTCCATTCCTTAATGTTCATGAAATCACATCTAAGAAACTGAGAATTTGACTTTGTCTATTTTATAGGGCTCAAGCACCTCTGACTGCATGTCTAAAACACTCGACTCAGCCAGCGCCCACTTTGCTGCATCTGCAGTGGTCAGTGCACCTGTTCCAGGTCGCAGTGAGGTAGTCAAGGAACAGAACACAGGCCACAGCAACATAAATGGTGTCGTCCAGCCTTCAGGTACAGCTGGGGTTTCACTTGAAGTTATAGCTCATGAAAAACTTGAGTTTGGTTTCATTTCTTATCTCCGAAAGAAAAATGTATATAAGAAGTCAATCATTACTCTTCAGAATTTCTGTGGAAAGATATGGGGAATAGCTGGGTATTTTCTAGAATTCACATATTGTCACTCCCTGTTTCCTCCTATATGCTGGCTCCCTAGCTGTGTACACTATCCTTCCTGGTTTCATTCCTAGACTGTTAGTTGCTTCGTATTTTAGTATATCCATTGAGCTAATTACTAAGCATCACCATTGAGTCATCCACATGTAGATTAAAAAGTGAGATATAAGCAAGGCAGTCTGATAAATAAGCTTTAAATCAGATTTACCTTTCCATCCAGCATACTCATGGGAGATTTTCTTTGACATCTCCTCCTGAAATGCAGTACTGTGAAACCCTGTGTGCTTTTTACTGTCCTGAGTCCTCAAAGACAACCTTCACTTCTTTCTTAGACCTTTGGCTTTTCCATTTGTTTTACATATACCCATGATCCTGTTGACCATCTATCTTACTGTACTTGCCTTCAAAGTCACCACATATAGAGGCAGCAGAATGCAAAGCCTCTTTATGCAGACCAGTAAGCAAGAGGGTGTGCTTTGGTTATATCAGACGAGTATATTGTACTTAATGATAAGCAGCTCTCTTTGGAGAGTGTTATGTGAAAAGTTAACTTGGTATTTAATTAGATGTAAATGTTTGCATTAATTTTTACTATTAAACTTCTAATTTTTAAAGTGTTTTATTAATGTACGATTACACTAATTGAGTGGTTTTTCCTTTTATCTTTCAGGAACCTCTAAAACATTATACTCCACCAATATGGCTTTATCATCCAGCCCAGGGATTTCAGCTGTACAACTTGTAAGGACAGTTGGCCACACTACTACAAACCACTTAATCCCAGCATTGTGCACAAGCAGTCCTCAAACACTTCCCATGAACAATTCCTGCCTGACAAATGCAGTGCACCTCAATAATGTCAGTGTTGTTTCTCCAGTCAATGTGCATATCAATACACGGACTTCAGCACCATCGCCAACAGCCTTAAAACTTGCCACAGTTGCTGCCAGTATGGACAGAGTGCCAAAGGTTACTCCCAGTAGTGCCATCAGCAGCATAGCAAGGTGTGTGTGTATTCTCTCTCTGCTGGCTATTTGTGGGAGGAGAAAGACTTTTTTTTTTTTTTTTTTTTTTTCTTAACTGTTCTAGCAATGGGTGTCTAAGAGACTAGCTTTTCATCATCTTAAGGATCTGCTTAGCATAAGGCTCTGTGACTTAGGTTATTTGTTTGAGGTTTCTATTAGGATGCTTAAATGTCAACCAGAATTGTAAAAGGAAAAAAAGAAAAAGGAGAAAATGTCAAATTGGCAAATAACATCACTATTTTTTAGAAGCTTCATTTACTTTTGTTGTTTAGACAGTCTGGAAGATTAGAGTTGTTATTATTAATTCCATACCAGAATTTCAGTTTCAAATCACAATTTATGTGTTTTTAGCATTTTATAAAAAGAAATTTGATGTATATGTTAAAATTGAGACTATTCCAGGAGTAATTAAATCTGTAATAATGTATTTAGAGTAAGTTTTTATATTTTTTTAATCATACTAATGCAGAGAAGACAGTAAATCAGAAAAAAACTGATTTGCATGGATTAATAAGTACATGACCTTAAGCCTATAAAATTAAACTCTAAATGGAGGTGATTTAAATAATGTCGTACTCCCATTGATGATTCTCTTTGAGCATCATGTATTCCACCTATTGTAATGAACTGGGATTGTCCTGTGTTATATATTTCATCAGTAATTATCATTAGATTCTACTAAAAAACTGTGTTTAATTGTTATTTTTCCTTAAAAAAATTAGTTATAATCAAGAAACTAGAAATTATTGGAATTTCTGAGTTGAAAACATCTTCATTCCTTTCTGGAAGTAATAAAAGTGGAGAAGGTTCTTAGGAAGTCATGTTTAATTGTAGTTACATAAAATTGTAATCTATAAATGCTGAGTGTTAACAGATCCTAGAGATTAATGTTTATTTTACTTTTTGCCTCATAGAGAGAACCATGAACCAGAAAGATTGGGTTTAAATGGAATAGCAGAGACAACAGTAGCTATGGAAGTGACATAACCTAAAACATGTGGCTTTTCCTGTGTGGATGGTGTGCAGTCATTCATATTCCAGCTGAATGCAAAAGGCGACACTCTGTGGATCACAGAGCGTAACAATGGACCTAAATGGACTACAGTATATCGGATGTTAAGTCGATATATGATGTATATTTTGTAAAATTGGGAAAATCACTACCTTGTAAAATAGTTTATTTGTATCATCAATATTATTTCTGTTACTTGAATAGTAGATATTCATCATCATGCTTTTGCACTTGAATTTGCAACTGAATGGATTTTAAAAAATAATTCTTTAATGGGATCATGAGCATGAAATGGGATCCTGCATCACTTGTTTTAACTATTTATTTTGCCATGTTTACATTTTGTATCTTGTAAAAATAAATCCAACTTTGTGTCTAAAAAGTTAAAGATTCATAGCTAGGAAATGAAATTCTTGTAATTTTTTTCTAAAGGAACTGTAAAGTTTTCACTTGGTTCATTTTGTTTCACAATTTGACTAGATGGACTTTTTGGTAAATACTTTAGTGGCATTTCACTGTCAAATATGAAGTTCAAGGCAAAATAGTATTTTCTATTACTGTGCAGGGGAAAGGGATGGATCGATACATGCAAATTTAATGTAGTAACTCACTTTTCCATATATTTTGAATGTATATTTCTATTTATAATACCAGTTTATAAAAAATAATTACACAGACAAAACGGACTAGGAAAATTATGCATCTAGCACATTTAAACTGTGCAGACATGAAAATTTTTCAAGGATTACATTTTATCTGAAGACTGCATATTTTAACTGGCTTTAAAACTGTAACACACCACATAAAAGATATTTACCAGGTATGTATTGCATTATATCATTGCAATAAATATTGGAAGTCTAGATATCGAGCCATCCCAGGTGTTGGGAGGGGGGGAGGGTTGTGGCAAGATTGTCTTTTCAATTTTGGAGAGTTTTCCTGTGGCTACAAGGCAAGTAACGGGTTGGAAAAAGTCTGACTGTAAGCGTTGGACACCTTCATAGTGTAGTGTTTTAGTGACTTTTTTTATACGGTTCTTGTAAATTAGATACGTGTAGTGGTGTTTCAGAATGTTTGTTTATGCACTAGTTCAGACAACTTTCCCTGTTACTTGTTCTTGATAAGTGAAAACTGCAGGGAAATAAAAAATACATATCAAAACATGGACATGCTGCATATGTGTTTATTTCACAATGTGCACACAGTAAAAAAGAAAATTTAAGGGAGATGATAGCACTTAACAGCACTTTCCATTGTCACAGTGCTTTCCAAGCATTAATAAAAAGAATTATAAGAAGCTCATCTGTGGGCACTATTGGGTTTCAGATAATCCAATATAAACTACCTTTGATATGAAAAGTTCTTAAAATATTTTACAGAATGTAAGTAATTTTCAGTGTAGCAGTCATTGAAATCTCATAAATGAGCCTCATTTTATAAATAAAAGTTTAGAGTAGAATTATATTGCAGGGGAGTTTTGTCAAGTAAGTACTGGGAAATGTAAATATTTTTAATGAATACAATTAAAACCATTTCAAACTTAACATAATTTTATACTTTACATTTTTTATATCTGCAGTCCTGAAAGTTGTAAATTGATATGTCAGTTGAATTAATGGGCCAAGATTTCTGAGAGTGGTTTTTATTCAGGTCCTAACTGTGTAAAGCAATTTATGGTCAGAACCATAGGAAAAATAAATAAATTTAATTTCTTCATTGGTTGTGACCTGATAGGATCCATTATCGTTTCTGCCATACTACCTCTGGAGTTACTCATTGCTGATTATATAAAGGAAATAATTTTGATATGTATTATGACTGTGTTCATTCTGCTTATAGTTGATGTATCTTCTTGCTATTAAGATTTTAAAACAACTTTAGTGCCAATTTCAGAGAAAGCATTTTTCCCCCCATTTTACTGAAGTAAAGCATGAAGTCAATTTGCCTTATGTGATATATGTGTTATAAATAAGTAAAACAAAAGAACTATTTGTACAGTTTCTGGAGGTGGTGGCAAATCCAGAACTTACTGAAGACTGATGACCAATTTATTTGTTCCTTTTGAAGTAAAATAGAAAAAATAAGCCTTCCTTATTTTGGTGGTTGTAACTGTTTCGTGGATGGCATTTCAGTTACTTGCATACACATTTTTCCAGTGCTTTTCAAAAACAGAAGAAGTAACAGTACTTGTTCTCATTTTATTAAATTGGAGGATAGTTTATTTCTGCACTGGCAGTACTCTGGACAGCACCACCATCTTTCTGTTTTCTGAGGAAACTAGTATTGGTACCTGGAGCTTTTAGAATACTGGGAGAATGTTTCATTGCAGGGTGGTGGGAATCAAAGATGTTTTGTTTATTTTAAATTAACAAAGTAGTAACTCTCGTGTGCTAGGATATCCTTTAATTCAGTAAAAAAGAAAAGTATTTGTAAACTGCATTTTTCTATCTTCTTAAAGAGAGTGCCCTGCTTCCTTTCTCAGTAATTCAAAGTCTTTTTTATGATGTAGCTCTAAGTGTATTTGAGGAGGTGTTACATATGTTTCTTTTGCAAAAGACCAAGGAAAAGTAAAAGTATTTGGAGGCCACTTTAAAAAATAATACATAACACATACATACATTCTGGCTATTTTAAAAACAGGAAATACAGTATTTGTAACTGTGCTTAATAGTTTTTAAAAATTGTTTCTCAGGTAATTTGGGGTGGTGGTGTGGAGGAATAGTAAGGAAGAATGACATTTCAGAAAATTTGATTTTTCTGACTTGTAGTACCATGCTGTGCTTTTCAACAAATTTTGTTGATCATTAGTACATTTATGATGAAGTGTTTTCTTGTCCCTTAACTGACTTGACAAACTACTCAGTTAAAAGGTAAAGATAACTCTGAATATTATATCCTATAAGACTGGATGATTTCATCACTAACAGCAACATAACAGCTAGTTCATAGAGCTAGGCGGGTTCTCTCAGTGACTTTTCTTTAGTCCTATCAATAATTGTGTAATGTGTGTACTATTATTTTCCTATTTTACATATCAGAGAAAAAAATGTTTAGAGGAGTTTTTTGCTTTCCCTGTGCCACATAGTTAGTTACTGAGTTAAGAATTAAACTTGTAGTCACCACACTTCTACCCACTGTCTCCCATCTATAACATGAAGAAAGTACCCTTCCAAGAAGTTCTTCTTGTGCTTCTTAGTCCACTTCATAGCAACATCCAAAGCAGTTTTTGATCCCTGTAGGAGACAGCCTTGGGGGAGAGGTTGTGGCTCAGTGGTAGAGTGTTCAACTAGCATGTGTGAGACAATGTGTATGATTCTCAGCACCATATAAAAATAAATAAAAGTGAGCATCTATAAAACAATTATGTATTTTTTAAAAAGACAGCCTCCAGCACTCTTACAGCACCAGGCTGAGTACATTAGATGCCACTGTGGCTTTTGGCCATCCACCAAGCAAATCCAAACCAATCAGTGTATCCTCCTTTGTCTGCCAGATCTAACCAGTAAGTGCTATAAGGTTGTCAGCACACAGCAACTGAGCAGGGCTGTGTGCTGAATCATGGCTGAGATGAGCCCTTTCTGGACCTTAGCTGCCCCATCTGTAACATGAACAAGTTCCTGAAACTATGAAAGAGGTCATACCCAGAAACTTGGTGGAAGTGTGCATGTGGCCCATGTGTCACTGGTTGCTTTACCAAGGAAGCAAATGGTATCAGATCTAAGGCTGATCACAATTAGTCCAGAGTTCTTTTTTTTTTTTTTCCAAATCTATTATCATCTATTATAATCAAGGCTGAGTCTAGACAAATGTATTATATTGCAGCTGAGCTTGTATGGAACCAATAATTCTAACCAATTTCAGAGTCTCAGAAGGGCGTAAGAATTATATGTATGTATTTTTAGAAGCAAGGACAATGGAGAGACAATTGAGAGAATACAGAATACTCCCTTTGCTACTTATCACTGAACTTGTATCATAACAATGAATAGGTGGAATTAGATAACTTCTAACCTCTCTGCTAACTCCAACACTGTAGGAATTTAGTTCTCCCCGCACATACGTACATCTGTAACATGAACAAGTTCCTGAAACTTTCTCAAAAGCAAGTGGCTCCCGTGCTTTTGAGAAAAATTGCCTTCCCTGCCTTCATAAGTGTCCATTGGCCTACTAGCACCTTCAAAAGTCAGACCCTGTGTGCCTCCTCCAGATCCTTTTCCTTTTCCTGTTATTTAAAGGGAGAACTACTTGTTTCATGTATACAGGGGTGTTTTTGCTATTACTTGCCATAAAGCTTGAAATTTTAAGCCACATTCCTCCAGCAACAGTTTATTAGATTATGTTGTCTTTCCTATTCCTCCCCCAACCTCCAAGACTGGGGATTGAACGCCGGGGCACTCTACCACTGAGCTACATACACCTGCAAGCTCTTTTTAAATTTTTTTTTGGCGGGGGTGCAGATAAGATCTCACTAAATTGCAGCATCCCAAGTTGCCAGTATTACAGGCATGCCCTGCTAGACCCACCTAGTCTTTTATGCCATATCAGGAAAAAAATTCATCTCCAGTATACAAACTTGGTTTCATGAACAGCACATTCTAGAGCAAAAAAACATTTTCCATTTACCAGTGTTGAAACCATTTAGCCACTGGTATAGAGAAGAACACTGTTGGGCCACCAGAGTTTATGGGCACACACACAGCTACTATATTATAACACCCATTTCAGTTGCTTTCAATGCAATAAATAGATTTAGATCCTTGATCAAGTGTGCCTAGGTTAGAGTTTGCCAATATGAGGGGTATCAGCCTTCAGTATAGGACATCCATATGCCACACTACGGAGTAAAAAACTTGACAAATATCTTAGTATGTAAGGAATCTTAACAAGCTGAAATCAAGATGGTGACTGGGTTAAATTTTCATCTGGTGGATCCTGGGAAGTGTTCACTTCCATCTCCTCAGGTTGTGCACAATTCTTTTCCTTCTGGTTGTCAAAGTCATAGCAATTTGCTTTGAAGCCAGCAATGAAGAATGTTCCTACTGCTTAGCATCTCCTAATTTAGGAGCTCGCCTGATTAGACCAGGTCCGTGCAGGTGGTCTGATTAACTCACCGAAATGATTAAGGACTCTAATTAATTAATCTGCCAAAGTTCTTCATCTTTGCCATAGTGTGTTGGTTAGGAGAAGGTCACCAGCCTTATGTGCACGTGGGGAAAGGAATTAGAGGAGCAGACATTGGGAGACAGGAAACAGGGCCATTGTAGAATTTGTCTGCCACCACATCTTGGTAATTGGTTAACTCTAACCTGCTACCACACATCCCAATCTTCATTCACCTCAGGATCGTGTATTAATTCTGCACCTCCATCCAACTCACCTATTATTATAGAAACAGTTAAGATGCTGTATAGTTCAAATATTTTACTGCTTTGTGAATTATAAATCCCACAGTCCTGGATGTTCTTGGGCAGGAGATCAGGTTAGGACTAGAGATTAGATATATCAGCATCACCAAAGTCTTTGTGGAAATGAACTGAGGAGAAAGAGAAGTATGAGCAGCAGAATGTTCAGCATCTGAGTGGCCAGGTTAGTGGGTGGGGAAGAGGATGTGGTCATCCAGGAGATCTCCCTGGGAGATCATGCAGAGGCAGCATGCACAGATGAGTGGTGGGTAAAGTAATCCAGGCAATGGGAGTTAAGTCGGGAACATGGGTCAGAAAGCTTGAGGACATGTCTTACCAGCATGTCTGGCCATCAGAAGCACCTGGGAGAGCTTTTAAAAGATACAGATGTGAATCATGAATCCCACTATTACGTATAATTTTTATAATAATAATATAATAAAAATATGGAAAAAATAAAAATACTGGTGTGCGCCTCACTCTTCCCAGGTCAATTGAATCAGTCTCTCCAAAAATGAGTCTGGATGCTGGTATTTTGTGCTTGCTTTAGTTCTTTTGTTTGTTTGTGTAGTTGGTTGCCTTTTTTGTTGATAAGTTCCCCATGTGATTGCAGCTAAGGTTGGGAATTACTGGTCTAATTTTCCTATTTCACAGCTGTGACGGTGGACAAGTAACTTCACTGGGCAACTCGGATTTTCTCAGCTCTTAAATATAGAGAATTAAATTATTCCCCTAGTCTCATTAGCTCTACGAGAATACAGAGAATTCTCTCACTAAACAAGCTCCATGGCCACTAGAATCGTGTGAATTATGAAGAATTCCTTGCAACAATGTTTTCCCTTGCCCTTTAAGATTTTGCAAGTGTAGGCTTTAAAAAACTGGTTCTAAGCAGGGCAAAGTCGCACACACCTGTAATCCCAGCAGCTCGCGAGGGAGGCTGAGGCAGGAGGATTACAAGTTCAAAGACAGCCTCAGCAAAAGCGAGGCACTAAGCAACTCAGTGAGATCCTGTCTCTAAATAAAATACAAAATAGGGTTGGGGATGTGGCTCAGTGGTCAGGTGCTCCTGAGTTCAATCCCTGGTACCCAGAAAGTAAAATAAATTAGTTCTATTTCAGCAATTCAATGTAGATTTAAAATATGGTTACTTAAATTCTCTAGGGCAATTCCTAAATATACCCCATATCTTCCCATCTCAAATGATCTAAGTTCCTGTTATCGATCCCAGAACATCATGCTCAAAGACCTGTTCCTCTACAGAGTGTAATTAGCACTTTTCAGGCTCATTTATTGCCAATGCTGGAAGTTTCCAGCCTCTCTAGACCAACAGCTGTCAATACACCCCTTTTCAAGTGTATATTACTATAGCATAACAGTCCAAGATCCCAGCAGACGCCTGAAGTCAAGGATAGTATGGAATTCTAAATACAGGTCATCCCTCAGTGTCCACAGGGACTGGTTCCAGGATCCCTGTGGATACCAAAGTCTACTGATGCTCAAGTCCCTTGAATAAAATGGCATAGTATTTGCATATAACCTATGCATGTCTTCACATATTCTTTAAATCATCTCTATATTACTCATAATACCTATTGCCATGTAATGCAATGTAAGTTGTTATACTGTGTTGTTAGGGAATAAAGACAAGAAAATATCTATACATGTTCAGTAAAGATGTGATTTAAAATATATATATATATATATATATATATATATATATATATATATATATATATATATATTTTATTTGTGTTGGTAGAGCCATGGATATGGAGGCCCAACTATATACATACATACATACATACATACATACACACAACTATGATAGTTTGATTCATAAATCAGACACAATAAGAGATTAACAAATAATAAAATAGAACAATTAATGGGGCCATTATTATGTAAAATCAGAGTTATTTGAACACAAGTATGGTGACAATGTGACTGTTGGTCTGATAACCAAAATGGTTATTAATTAGCAAGCGGGTAGAATATACAGCATGGATACACTGGACAAAAGGATGATTCACACCCTGGGCAGATGAAGTGGTATGGTGTGAGATTTCATTATGCTACTCAGAACAGTGTGTATTTTAGAAGTTTTAAGTAGTTTATTTCTGGAGTTTTCATTTAATATTTTGAGACAGGCTGTCTGTGACAGGTAATTGAGAAGCTCAGCAAAAACTGTAGATAAGGTGGATTGCTATAGTTGACTACAAAGACAAAATAGTTGTCCTTTAAAAGCTGTTTTAGAGGAACTTTTTCTACCTAACATTTACACAGCATATTGGGACTTCTCTGGAGTTTTTCTTTGTAACTTTTTGCCTCTCTGTGCCATCTTTCTCCTGAAGACTTCAAATCGTTTATCTTTAGCCCAGAACTCTGCTCTAAATTCTATTCTCCTATATCTAATGCTTTGTTGACACCTCCATTTGGAAGTTTCAGCCATGCCCAAACTTACCATGTGTAAAATGGAAAAATTTTTCCTACAGTCTTCCTAACCATTTCCACCACCTCTCCATCCCACCACCAGCTAGGATTTCCCATCTCAGGATATGGCACCACCATGCACCTAGACATCATCTCCCTTCCCTTTCCTCACCAACATCCCACTCTTACATTCCACTGACAACTCTTTTATCTTCTTACTGTGTTTCCAAATATACAGAGAATCCATCCACTTTTCTCCCTGTCCAGACCACGGCCACTTCTCCCACTTTTCCCACTCCCATCATTGCTGGCTCCCAGGCAATCCAATGGGAGCATATGTCCTTAAGCAATGAGATTCTATCAATTCCTCCTAGAATCCCACTTGAAATTGCCATTCCTACCACGGCTGTAAGCTCCCCCAGGGCTCACCCTGCCTTCCTTTCCAGACACCCTATCTTACTTCCCACCCCACTCACCACTCTTGGGTCCTCTAGTCCTTGGCTTTAGCAATTTCCTGCCTTGGTGCCTTTGAACATGGAGTCCCTTCTGCCTAAAACACCCCTCTCTCTACCTCTCTCTGCCCTCTTGGGCTTTGAGCGTCCCCTCTTGGGCTTTGAGCGTCCCCTCTTGGAGAGCTGTTCCCTAGTCATCCTATCTAAAGAAGCTACTCTCTGGCCATCCTCATCTGGAGGATGGTTGTTTTCTGTCTCAGTTCTGTTCTTTGAGTTATAAAGGAAATAATCAGTTTGTCTGTTTCCTGCTCCTTTGTCTTGTGAGCCTTTGCAGTGGTAAGGACCTAGTCTCTGCTGTATCTCCTGCACTTGGCCCAGGGCCTGCCACAGAGTAGGTGTTTGTGTCCTTGGTGAATGAGTGAGTGCAATTAGTTCTATTAAGTAAGGTCAAGAGTTTCCTCTTTATTTCATTTTTTATTATTTTTATTTTTATTTATGTATTTATTTATTTGGCCCAGGGATTGAACCCAGGAGCACTTAACCCCTTAGCCACATCCTCAGATCTTTAAAAAAAATACTTTATTTAAATACAGGGTCTCACAAAGTCACTTAGGGCCTCGCTAAGTTGCTGAGGCTGGCTTTGAACTCACAATCCTCCTGCCTCAGCCTCCTAAGCAAGTGGGATTATAGGCATACACCCACCGTACCCAGCTTTTTATTGTTATTTTAAACCAAACACACTGACCACCAAACAGCTTCATTTTTTCTTGAACTTATTAGCCAAACAAAACAGTTTTTGTTTAAAATAACTGACCCTTGGCTTCACATCCTAAATTTCCTTGTGAAGCTTCCTTCTGAGATTGCTATCATTTTATCCAGCTTTCATTCCACCACCTAGCAGATGGCTGTGGGTGGAGAGTGGCAGAAAATAGGCTTTAAGAGTCCCAAAAGCTATTTTTCTGCTTACATTTATATGGACTTAGCAGTTGTACTCAAGTGTAAGAACATCCAGGAGCAGGTTGGATAGCTGCTGATTTTATCGTCGTGTTTGTAAGCTAGAAATCTTTCATTAATGTTGCTGTAAGACGTATCTGGGTCTATGTCTAATCATTGTTTCCTTCTACATAGTGATGTCAGGGTGCATTTTTGAGAAAGATTGAATTTCAACAGTTCTGGGGGATTGAATGAGTTATCAAAGCTTTCCACTTTAGCTATTCTGTAGGAATATGCTGACAACCACCAAAAGCCGTCTCAGCTATTTGCCAAAAAACATAAATTATACTTGTACCCAAACTGTTGGATGTTTGACACCAGGTCTCTCCCAGATATGGCTTGACTCCGGGTTAATTTTTCATCTAGAAACTGTTCTGTCCTGGCTGTTTTGGAGAAAACTCTTCTCCCCCACGTTCATCACTGAAGGTGAAATTCACTTCAGTGCTTATGTGAGGGGCAAACCTTTCCTCGAAGGCATTTGCCAAAAATTTTTAACAACCAAACAACTTCTCTGCAAATGACCTGGTCCATCTCTTCACCAGAGAGGGGAAGAAGCTCATTCAGAGTCACAGAGCTGGATGATGCCCAATCTCAGGCCCCTCCAAAAAGGTTGCCAATTCCCATATGCTTCCTGTGCATGACCTGGTACAACAAATGATGGTTGGACTTTTGGTTTAAAGTTCTGATTTTGAAAGTTTCAGATGGTGATATTACTCATGAACATTCAGAAAGTTATTACATATATTATATCAGGTAGGTACTCTTCCTAAATATCACCTGCCTTGAACTCCATATTTTAGATGATCATTTGCATTTAGGATATTTGATTATTGCATCTAAATAGAAGTTCATCATATAATTTGATGAAGAAGTTCATCAAATTACCCAATCTTTTGAACAAAAACTGCAAGCAACCATTTAGAACTTTTTCATAGATTCACTAATTTAGACTAATTTCATTGGATTGAAGATACTTTCTTGCATGTATTTATATTAGATGTATGTTTCAAATTAGCAACTCCACAAGAAAGTGGTACATCCCTGGAGTCATAAGCTTCTGCTAGTGACTTTCAAATCTTTACTTTAATATATTTATTTTTTAGTTATAGGTGGACACAACATCTTTATTTTATTTGTATGTGGTGCTGGGGATTGAACCCAGTGCCTCATGCATGGTAGGCGAGTGCTCTACCTCTGAACCACAGCCCCAACCCCGACTTTCAAATCTTTACAAAATAATATGGAAATCTGAATCAAATACCATCTTTTTCTAGTTTTTTAACTCATTTTTTCAGAAGAATTTGTTTTCCATTGTATTTAGTAATTGTTAAGCATTCACTGTATTGAAGACATCTGGGGCACAGTGCAAGATATAAGAATGCAAGAGGTGCTGAGTTGGTGGTGCTTACCTGTAATTCCAGGGGCTCGGGAGGCTGAGGCAGGAGATCACAAATTCAAGGCCAGCCTCAGCAACTTAGCAAGGCCCCAAGCAACTTAGTGAGACCCTGTCTCAAAATAAAAAGTAAAAAGGGCTGGAGTTGTGGCTCAGTGGTTCAGCACCCCAGTAACCCCAGTACCAAAAAAGAAAGGAAAAGAAAACAACCACAAAGAATGCAAGAGGCCGGACTCCTGGAAGAAAGACCTGTGAAAAGGAGGATGGGAACAGAGACATCAGCCAACAGCGGCCTTGGTCCTAACCTCTACTTCTGCCAAATATAGCATTTGAATTCCTCTAATAGGGCTCCCAACACTCAGCTTACAGCTTTTCAAAAACAGACTGTAAGTCAGGTTTGCCCAGTGCCCCATTGTTTGCCAAAAACATCTTGATGAACTTCCTATGTGTGTGCATATGTATGAAATTTCCAAAAATGGGATTACCAAGAGGATAAATGCACTTGCAATTTTTGTAGAAATTTACAAAATGGGGGTTATTTTGTATTGTGACCTGTAATATGTGAGTGTGTGTTCCTGCCCAGACTCATCAACAGTTATACAATAACGATATTTAATATATATTATATATAATACATAACAATATAATATAATAACAATAAATATATAAGAATATATAATATAATAACAATAAATATATAAAAATATATTTATTTTTAAACTTGGGTTTTTTGTTGGTCTGAGAGATGAAAGAAGTTGAGTCTCTTTTCACATATTTAAAGGTGATTTTTATATCCCTTCACCAATTTTGATATTTGGTCTTCTTTTTTTTTTTTTTGCCTGGCACTTAGCATACTGCTTTAAGCTTTATCCAAGCTATGGTATGAGTCAATGCTTCATCCCTTCATGTTTATCCAATTCATTTGTTGATGGACATTTGGGTTGTGTCCACCTTGGAGCTGTTGTGAATAATGGTACTGTGAGCATTGGTGTTATTGTTGTTTGTTTAAGAATCTATTTTTCAATGCTTTGGGATATAGGAGTAGGAGTAAACTTTGTATATTGTATTTTAAGTTTAATATTGTTCTTTGTTTCACTCATTGAGGAGACATCAAACTGTTTTCCACTGTGGACATACCATTTTACCAACCATCAGGAATACACAAAAGTACCAATTTCTCCACATCCTCACGGACACATCTAATTTTTAAAAAAACATTATGATCATTAATCGGGCATGGTGGCACAGGCCTGTAATCCCAGTGACTTGGGAGGCTGAGGCAAGAAGTTCTCGTGTTCCACGCCAGCCCCGGCAACCTTACAATGTCCTCTCAAAAATTTTTTAAAATGCCGGGCATGGTGGTAGCTGCTTGTAATCCCAGCAGCTAGAGGGGGGCTGAAGCAGGAGGGTCGTAAGTTCAAAGCCAGCCTTAAAAAAAGTGAGGTGCTCAGCTAAGCAACTCAGTGAGACCCTGTCTCTAAATAAAATACAAAAAAGGACTGAGAATGTGGCTCGGTTGAGTGCCTCTGAATTCAATCCCTGGTACCCCACCCCCAATTTTTTTTTTTAAATTTAACAGGGCTGGGGATATAACTCAGTGGTAGAGCACCCCTGGGTTCAGTCCCCGGTACCACACTTCACACACACTCACACACATAAGCACACAAAATTATGATCATTGTGGTTTTGATTTTTGTTTCTCTGATGACTAATGAAATTCAGTATATTTTAAATATACTAAGTAGCTAATTGACTATTTGTGTTTCTTCTCTAGAAAAATGTTTATTCAAGTTCTTTGCCCTTGTTTAAAATTAGGTTGTTTGTGCTTTTTAGGTTGAATTGTAAGAATTCCTCTTTGTGTTGTGCATATAGGATCTTTATACGCTCCAGGATTGAAGGATTTTCTCCCCTTCTATAGCTTGTTTCTTCATTTTCCCGATGACACCGATGCCCAAAAGTTTTTAATTTTGAAGTTTAATTTATCAATTTTGGGGCTGGGGTTGTGGCTCAGTGGTAGCGCACTTGCCTAGCATGTGTGACGCACTGGGTTCGATTCTCAGCACCACATAACAAATAAATAAAATAAAGGTCCATCAACAACTAAAAAAAATATTTTTTAAAAAATTTATCAGTTTTGGTTGTTTGTCGTTGATGCTCATGGTTCTGATGTCATATCTAAGAATCCATTACCAAATCCAAGGTCATGAAGATTCTATTGTATCTGGTAAGATTTCTATGGTATTTAGGTCAGCAATGCATTTTAAAAAAATTTTTTTATTAGTTATTGATGGACCTTTATTCATTTATTTGTTTATATGCGGTGCTGAGAATCCAACCAAGTGCCTCACACATACTAGGCAAGCACTCCACCACTGAGCCACAACCCCAGTCCCCGGTCATCCACGCATTTTAAGTTGGTTTTAGATAAGATTCGAACCAGGGGAACAGCTTCATTCTTTTGCAAATGATGTCCTGTTCTCCCAGCAAGGAGACCATAGCTTCTCGCACCCCTGACCAAAGCATGTGGGTGTGGATGATGGCAGGCTGTGGCCCCTCGGCTTCTGGTGTTCCACCACTTCTGCCTTCCATACTTGGCACCCTACTTCTGTCCCCTCAGCCTCAGGGTTTCCATCAGTGAGCCTGGTGACACTTTGCCCCTGTCTTTACTTCAGGAGTCTTGCCCCTGGTGCCCACAGTCTCCTGTCCACTCCCTCAATTAGTTGAGAAGCTTTCCTGCAGCTGACACAGGGCCAGGGCTCCTGAATCCCATGCCAAGGAACCTCTTGTACTAATTTACAACCACAGTGTCCCAAACATCTAGCCTCGAGGACATCTGTGAAGCACCTCCACTCCTCAGGCTGGCAGTCACATAGGAACCAGCAGCAGGCTCAAGGCCATCAGGACCCCCTGACCTGGTGCTCCTTGCTGGTCCTTGTCTCTGCTGGGGAGCAGGCAGTATGGGCCAGGGGAAAGGAGCTCAGGGTCTTGGGCAAGCTGGCAAATTGCTTCTGGTCCCCCTGGCTGTTGTTGGATTGTAGAAACTGAGATATATTTCTCTCCCCACAAATTACTGGATCAGGAATTTTTCATTTCAGCCTTGTGAACATCTCCTGCCTATCCTACCACAACCTAGAACCTTATGAGCATGTGCCAATCAATCCCCAGTAAGAAGGTCACCCTTGGTCAGGAATGGTGGTACATGCCTGTAATCCCAGAGGAAGAAAGATGGATAGTTCAGGGCCAGTCTCAGCAATTTAGTGAGGCCCTAATTGACTTGGTGAGACCCTGTCTCAAAGTAAAACAAATAAACAAAAATGTGGCTCAGTGATTCAGTACCCCTGGGTTCAATTCCCAGTACAAAAAAAAAAAAAAAAAAAAAAGGAAAGATAGCACCCTCCAACAAGAAGGCATGAGCTGGTTTGCTTTGTTAGCACCCAAATCTCAGAGCAGATTTTAAAGAACTTCTTATTTTTTTAATCACTATTCTATTATTGTTTTAGGATTTTATAGCCAATCTTATCTACTTGACAGTATATAGTTCAGCACAGTCCAATGAAGTGATAATGGAAGACACATATATAATGTAAAATTTTCTAGTAGCCATATTGAAAAATGTAAAAAGACACAGGTGAAATGTATTTATTATAGATTTTATTAAATTGTATAGCTCCAAAATATTATAGTTTAAATATGTCTTAAATATCTCATACTGTTATGAAATCTGTTTAATGGAAGACCATTTTACCCTGCTTCCATTTTTAAGTTTATGTTTAGCAAAGCTAAATAGTAATAAAATTCAGCTCCTCAGTTACACTGGTCCCATTTCAAGGGCTCGGTAGCCACAGGTAGTGGCAGGGGTGGGGGTGGGGGGGTGTCCTTTGGTGGAACAGTAGGGGCGATTTCCGAATCTTATTTCATTATCCCTGTGCATTACCATGTCTTTTGTTTTCTGTAGGGAAACAAAACCCAGAGGCTCTGTCCATGTGGGGTCAGTTCCCAAGGACAGTGAGGAAGGAGGGATCTGCCTCTTCCATGCAAGCCCACCAGGCCAGAGGTGGCACCCCCCACCCCCTGCTTACTGGGCTCTTACACTCCCTCCAGTTTCCACCATCCCTAATCATCCTAGGGCCAGGAACCAGACAACTAAGGATGCCCTGGTGCCCCAGAGCTGCTGGAAGTATTCAGACTAGCCAGCTCCACACCTGCGTACCTTGCCTCAGAGCTCCATCCTGCAAAAAACATAATAAAGGTTCTTATTCACGTTTTCTGTAGCTCTCTCTGTGTCCTGTACAAACCTATGCTTCTTCATGGGCCCCCTGTGGTATGTGTCATGCCTTCTGTTCTAGGGAACTGTGAGCATAATCAACTTCTCCCTTCAGCTGGGGATGTAGCTCCATGGTAGAGCACTTGCCTAGGATGTGCGTGGCCTGGATTTCATTCCAGCATCATCAAAACACACACACACACACACACACACACACACACCCCTCACTTCTTCCTTCATAACAAGTCATTTCTGTGTCCTTGTCTCACCATGCCCTATTAAAATAACTTGCAGGTATCCTTAAAACACCCTCATTTGGGGCTGATTTTGTTTTTCTTTCTTTTTTTTTTGGATCAGGGATTGAACTCAGGGGCACTTGACCACTGAGCCACTCCCCAGCCCTATTTTATATTTTATTTAGAGACAGGGTCTCACTGAATTGCTTGGCGCCTCACTTTTGCTGAGGCTGGCATTGAACTCTCGATCCTCCTGCCTCAGCCTCCTGAGCCGCTGGGATTACAGACGTGCACCACTGTGCCGGGCTAATTTTCCTTTTTATCTATCCATCCATACTAGCCCTGGAATCCTCCATATCTCTCTTTGCTCTGAGGATGAAGCTTTTTAAATTTAAGCTACTATTTTCAGAGCAGGGCTGCCATGCAGTTGTACAGGTTGTACACAGTAACCAGTTAGGGCTGGTATCAGCCTACAGCACTGGGCTGGCCAGAGAAGATCTCTATTTCCCACTCCCATTCCGAAGGATACTAGAGTACAGATGATTGAAAACATATTGCAGGGCCCTTTCCTTCCTGCCCTCTGCCTGTGATTCAGAAGGGCTCAAATTTTCCAAGAATGGTTCTGTAGAGTCAAGACTCAATCCATGGTTAACTTGAAGGTGCATCAGAATGGTCCAGAAGATGTGTTAAAATGCAGATCACTGGGCCCCACCCCCAGGGTTTCTGACTCAGTAGGTCTGGGACAGGACCTGTGAATCTGCATTTCTAACACTTACCAGGTGATATACTGGTGCTGTTGGCCTAGGGACCACACTTTGAGAACCATTTCTCTAGGTACAGCACTCATGTCTCCGCCAGCACCAGAGATGACCTTGGCCAGTCTCCACTCCTGAAATCCAAGCTTCACTGTTCTGCAAATCGTGTGCTTGAGCCTTCTGGGGAGAGATTGTCCTGATGTGGATCGTTTTGTTCCCCTGAAGCGATTCTTACATATTGCTCTGCCAAAGATTGTTGGCCAAGAGCAAATATCCAATATTATTTTGCACACTCTGTGTGTTTTTGACACTCAGTGATGATGGTAATTTCCAGAGCTCCTCAGAAGTATTCATTAAATCTCTCCTCTTCCCGCTCCCCCAAGTGAGGGAGACCAGCGTTCTGATTCTGGAACAAACAAGGCTCGTTGGGGCTTATTGCTAGGAGCTGCAGACATCACAGGAAGAAAAACCAGGAAAGGTCTTATTTTAGAGCAACCCATTTCTACCTGGTTCCCTCTCCTTTCCCAACTGATAGAGATGCTGGCTTTTCAAGAACCCAGCTCAGCTTCTGAAAGTGGAATAGGGAAAAGAAAAGCAGGGCCCCTCCCCCAGCAGCCACCAGCCTTCCTTGGAGAGCAGGGGAAACCTCATTAAATGACAGCAAGTTGAAAATTGTCAGCGAGAGAGCGATTTGCATGCAACATTGAACCCCCTCCGCAGTCGTCATTTCCGAGTTGTGACTGCCTGTCTGCAAGGACACCTTGGATGTTTCCCCAGATTGCTGCAGTCTCCAAAATTGGACCTGCTTTCCTGAGCTGCCTCCTGGGAAGGTGGGGGTGGAGGAGAGAGCAGATTTTAAAGAGCTCCTTAAATTAAAACCTAAAGCGTCTCCAGACTGCACAGTGAGAACTGCGTCAGCCAGGCGTGCTTTCCCTTGACACAGCCCATAAATGATGCAGAGATATGGCCTCTGGATGGCCTGTCATTTAACTCTTTCTGCACTATTGGGCAGGGCAATCTTTGGGAGCCAACACCCCCACCCCCACCCGCTTCACCAGCAGCTCATTAGAGGGCTCAGAGCATGTTTTTTTCTTTCTTTTCTATCTTTTGGTACTGCGGCTTGAACTCAGGGGCACTTTACTACTGAGTCATATCCCCAGCTTTTTTTAAATTTTTTTTTTAATGTTTTATTTTGAGACAGGGTCTCACTAAATTGCTTAGGGCCTTGCCAAGCTACTGAGGCTGTCCCTGAACTTGCAATCCTCCTGTCTCAGCCTCCTGAGTCGCTGGAAATTCAGGTGTGCACCACCAGGGCTGACTCAGAGCATATTTTGAATCAGGGTTTCTGCTAATCAGCATCAGTTGAAGAGTTATTGTCATTGCTGTTTTCCAAAAAAAATTATGTCTAGGTTCCTCCCCATATCAATAAAATCCAAATTTCTGAAGTCTGGGTCTGGGCATCAGTCATTTTCACCTCCTGCTCCTTGGGCAACTCAAATGTGCAGCCAGCACCATGCCTGTCTGCCACTCACTGGCTGGGTGATGCTAGGAGACTGTTCAGCTCCTGTTTCCCCCTTGATCCAATGTATTGTTTGCCTCCCAGGATTGTGGTGAGACGCACAGGACACCAATGAGCATAGAGAGCTTAGTAAGTAGAGGATTCACAACAAATCCTCAATATATAGCATATTTTGTTTGAATGTGGGTTAACAATTGAGGGAAGAGCCTGCAGTATAGAAATGAAGTGATAAAATTAAAAGCAGGGCCCCATGGTAGAGTGCTTGCCTCACATGTGTGAGGCCCTGAGTTGAATCCCCAGGACTGCAAAAAACAAAGGAAATGAAATGGTAAGCCACAGATTGGTAGGTAGTATTTATAATACATATATATCTGATAAAGGATTTGTACCAAATATTTTAGATGAATCCCTATAAATCAGTGGTTAAAAAAAAAATAACATGAGACCAAAGGGTTGAAAAACTTAGACATCTCTAAAAAGAAAATGTAAGATTTTCCAATAAGTCCATGAAAAGACAGATGTTCAACATCACTAGGCATTCAGAAAAGGTGTATTAAAATCACAATGAAAATCACTTCATGCCCATTAAAACAGCTGGAATTCGAAAGATGGATTATGCCAAGTGGTGGTGAAGATGTGGGGCAATCAGATCCCTCAGACATTGAGGGTAGAAGTATAAGTTGGCACAATGGGTTCTTACAACTGTGTGGTAATTTCTCATAAAGTTAAGCATGTAGTACTTGAAATACAATCGCACTCCTCTCCCAAGAGAAATGAAAACATGTCAACAAAAATACCTGTACTTGAATGCTTATAGCTGTTTCTTTTTTCTTTTTTAAAATTGTAGGCAAAAACTGGAAACAATCTGAATCAATTGGTGATTAACAAATTACAGTATGCAAATTAAGTTTTAACTCAGTGTTAAACATGAATGAGCCAGGTGAGTGCTGTAATCTCAGCAAGTCAGGAGGCCAGCCTCCGCAACTTAGCAAGACCCTGTATCAAAATAAAAAATAGAAAGACTGGGGCTGGGGCTCAGTGGTAGTGACTACTGATACATCGAGGAGGAATCTCAAAAACAGGTTGAAAGAAAAAAGCCAGACATTCAAGAGTTTGCTCTGTATGATTCCATTCATGTGAAGTCCAAAACAAAATTTCATCTATGGTGATACAAACAAATCAGTGGGTGGATTGCACTGAGTGGAAAGAGGCATGAGGAGACATTTTTTGTCGGTGGAGATGTTCTGCTTCTTGTTGTTGGCCATAGAGACATGAGAGGTGCATTTGTCAAAATCCACCAACCTATAAAATTACTCCTATGCATTTTATTACATGTAAATCATTCAACAATAAGAAAGAGTGTTAGAAGAAAATAAAATCTCACACCAAAGACTTTCAAGTGGTCAGGGGCAAAGAATGCACATGGGAACACAGATGGCAGCTTGGCTGTCACTACCAGCTGTTTTGCCTGAACCACTGGAGAGAGGCATGAAGTGGAATGTTGAGGATGTGTGTCTCCACACCAGGGCGTGAGCTCCTCTCTACTCATGCAATCCTCTTGACAGGTTAAAGAGTTTTCTATTCTCCAAGGTGTGTGCAAATAAAAACTTTTGACAAGATGAAAGCATCCCATGTGTCTTTTCAATATGTACATTTGCCAGAGACCAACCTGACAATGTGATGTTGTACTGTCTTAACATAGCCGGGACCCCTGAGTAAGGTAAGAGGTACCAACTGGCTAAACAGTCGAACAATTTGAATACCACTGAGGATGGTGACTACAGTGGATTGAAACACATCGAATATGTTTAAATGCAATGCATGAGTGCATGAGATTACTAAGATAGCAAGGACAATAAGAATAAACCTAATTGGACACCATTTGAGGATACTGGGGCATGATGCCCTTATTTTGAAAACTGGTGAAGAAGAGGAAAGAATTAGGCATATTTATCCTTTCTTCTCTTTACTGACTCTGCCACAAGGCGAAACAATAATAGATGGGAAGACATTACTTTTATCAAAGTATTCTAGCTATTAAATGGATAAAGAATAGTGGGTTTTGAATATCTCAGTCTTGGATCTAGGCAGGGAGCATAATGGGATATTTGCATCACAAAAATACAACCAGACAGTCCAGGCCTCCTGATGGAAACTCACACTGCCATTTACCAAGTATTTTTGCCAAACATACCTAAGTAGAGTCCAATCAAGTCTATAGATTTAATTGCCAATACAAGGACCAGAATACTTGTTAGATGACATCCATGTCCTAAATCAGCAAAGCTAGTTTTGAAAAACCATTGTACAAACGTGGTTATTTTTTTAACAAATTAATTATAAGGAAAAGATAAATAAAAAACAGAAAAAAAACTAAAAGTTAAAATAGATTTTGAAGATATATCACCCAGTCGTGATGTATAAACTTTATTTGTATCCCAATTCAAATAAGCTGTAGGAAAAAGAAAACATCAACAACATTTATGAGCCAATTAGAATTCTGAATATTTACTAGATATTAGATGGTGTTATTGATTCATAGGTGTGATACTGATATTGTAGTTATTTGTAAAAGGGAGTCATGCCTTTCTGAGACATATATTGAAAATTTTATAGGTAAAGTAATATGATATCTGGGATATGCTTCAAAATGATGTGGAGGAAATAAATGGATGGGGGAATTGATAAAATAAAACAGGCCCTGAGCTGGTATACATTCTTCATATTTAAGCTGATGAGAAATATAGAGGAATTCATTATACTCCATGGTAAACTCTTGTTTGTATTTAAAGCTTCCATAATGCACAATTTTAAAAAGAGGGAACAGATAAAATTTTGATTCCAATATCATCTTGTTGGAAGATAGAAATTGTGGATGCTGATTAAGCCTCAATATTGATAGAAAAAAATGCTCAATATCATTGCCAAATGTACGCATAGCATCATATAAATAGAAATAAAATACATCATTTTCAAGTAACTCAGGGAGGGAAAAGATCTAAGATACTTGAAATCGAGCAAAAGGCAAATACAGTAAGAAAGCTTTCTTGTGCTTCATTAATTCCAAGTGATTCCATCTGTGTTTATAAATACACAGAAGAAAAATGGAAGCCAGCGAGTGGACTCTCAGTGGAAATAAAGACATCTCTCCTCTTACTTGATTTACTTGGGTGATGGCTAATTTTAGGTGTCAACCTGACCAGGGAACCTTGATAGCTGGTAATGTATTATTTCTGGGTGTCTGTGAGGGTGTTTCCAGAGCAGATTCGTGGGTGAGTCAGTGGCTTGAGTGGGAAAGATCCATACTCAATATGGACAGGCACCACTCGGTTGGCTGTGGACTCAGAGCAAAAAGGGCAAGGCGGGTTTACTGACCCTCCTGGGCTGGAACAACATTTTCCTGCTCTTGGACATCAGAACTCCAGGCTCCCTGGCCTTTGAACTCCAGGACTTGTACCAGAAGTCCCTCCCACTGCTAGGTTCTCATGCTTTTGGCCTCACACTGAGAGTTATACCATAGGCTTCCCTGGTTCTGGAGGTGTTGAATCCGAACTGAGCCACACGACGAGCGTCCCAGGGTCTCCAGCTTGCGAATGGCCTAACAGGGAACTTTGCAGTCTCTATAATCTTGTGAGCCAATTTCCTTAATAAATGCCATTTTAATCTACCTACCTATGTACTTATCCATCCATTCAGCCACCTATCTTTATACCTATTATCTACCTTCCTATCCATCCACCTATCTCTGTATCTATTATCTGCATATCTATCCACTTACCTCTATGTCTATTATCTATCCATTCATCCACCTATCTCTCTATTATGTAGTTAGCCACTTATCTCTATTTCTCTATTATCTACCTACCCACCTATCCACTTTTCTCTATGTCTATTATCTATTCATCCATCTCTGTTATCTAACCACCTATCTCTGTTATCTATCCATCCATCCTTCTACCCACCAATTATCTATCTACTTACCTATCTATTCATCCATCCATCCATCCATCCTCTTATCCAGCTATTATCTATCATCTATCTCCTATTGGTTCTCTATGGAGAATCCTGACTTGGCATTATTTGAATTTTTTTAAATAAATGTATTAATTTGGGGAACTTTATTTAAATATCAATGAAAGATGACAAATCTTAGCTACTCTGGGGATTAGGTGGCCTTGAATTTCACAGTTTCCTGGAATCATGCCCATGTAAAACCATTTCACCTCCACCACAAAGATAGTATACAAAGTTCCCATTTCCCATGTACCCAACACCCAATTTCCCCTATTGTTAGAATCTTATGTTACCAACAATTAATGAGCCAGTGTTCAATATTGATGTTATTATTAACTAAAGTCAATATTGTATTCAGATTTCTCTCCTTTTTATTTTATGTCTATCCTTTTTCTGTCCTGCATGTTATTTAGCCAACATATTTTCTTAGACTTCTAGGCTATGACATTTCTCAGACTTTCCTGCTTTTGAATGACACTGACAGTTTTGAGCAATATTGATAAAATACTTTGTAAAATATCCCTCAGTTTGTGTGATGTTTCCCTTGTGTTTTAACCATGATTCTGTATTTCTGAGAAGGAGACCACAGCACTGAACTGCCTTTATCCACCTGTCCATCAAAGAGGTAAACCACCAATGTGACTTATCACTGTGACATTGAACTTGATCATTGGAAGTGTTCAATATCACATAAAATTGTCCAGACCATATTTCCAGGAGAGATTCTTAAATATGTTCATTAGTAGTGTGTATATCTCCCCCACCCCCATGTTCTGGAGATTGAACCCAGGGGTGTTTTATCACTGATCTTCATCCTCAGCCCTTTTGTTTTGAGACTGAGTCTTGCTAAGTTTCCCATTCTGGCCTCTAATTTGTGATCCTCCAACTTCAACCTCCCAGTTTGCTGGGATTGCAGGCATGTACCGCTGCACCCAACTTTTTAACAAGAAAAACATTTGACCAATATTCCATTAAGTCTGATGTAGTTACAGATGCTCTGTGGCTTCTCAGAGCCCACGAAAAAAGACTTAATGACCACAGCAGTGAAGGTGATCGGAATAGGAACTGTGCCTCTGAAATCACCTAGACTGACTCCAGCTGCTTCTGAACTTTATTAGGTCATAAAATCCTCTGGGGTGGGGCTCATGCCTGGGTTGATTACTCTGCCCCTCAGCAGCAACCCAAAGCTTCTCAGCACTGGATACACTTTAGGTGGCCAATATGTGCTTGTGAAATAGCTGAGCAGGTGCATGGCTAAGGGTCTGGATGAAGAAGTCCCTGTCTCCTGGCCTGGCTCCTCCCTGTGCTGTTAGGCTCATCTTTGTAGGCAAGGGTAAAACTGAGCCCTTGCTCAACAGGCCATAACCATCTGTTTAACATTTACCAAAAGAAGGATTTATCATTATAAATTTCTAACTTTTGCAGCTCAGAAGCATCTCTCAAGGACCCAAGAGCTACATTCTCAAGAATGTAGCCATGGAAAGCATAAGACCTCTGTCTCCAAGGCCCCAAGGAAGGACAGAATCCCAACCTTGATAATTACCAGGCAACAAACACAGCTGGCCTGGTCCTATTTGCACTGACCAACACTTTGTACTTTTTACTTCTGACTCAACTCTTCATCTCCCCCCGACCCATTTACTTGCTTTTAGTTGGCTTTAAAAATCACTGATTCTGGAGGTCTGTTATGGTTTGGATATGAGGTGTCCCCCAAAAGCTTACATGTGAGACAATGAAAGAAGGTTCAGAGAAGAAATGATTGGATTACATGAGCCTTAACCCAATCAGTGAATTGATCTCCTGATGGGATTCATTGAGTGGTAACCAAAGGTAGGAGGGGTGTGGCTAGAGGAGGTGGGACATTGGGGTGTGGTTTTGGGGTACATATTTTGTAGCTGGCGAATGAAGTCTCGCTCTCTCTCTCTCTCTCTGCTTCCTGATCATCATGTGAGCTGCCTCCCTCTGCCACACTCTTCTGCCATGATGTTCTAGTCTCATCTGGAGTCCTGAGCAATGGAGCCTGCTGACTATGGATTGAGACCTCTGAAATCATGAGCCCTCAAATAAAGTTTCCTCGTCTACAGTTGTTCTGGTTGTGTCCTTTAGTCATAACATCAAAAAAGCTGACTAAACCAAGGTCACACAGCGCAGCTATACATTATTAGTCTCCCACTAGCTTTACTGCAGATAACACCTCTTATGTATGGGATATGATGATAACAATGGCCTAGGTTACTTTTCAGGGACTTGAAGGCCATTTTATGGAAATTACTGACTCTTCACTTGGGCCTGTGCTGGTGTCTGATGGGTGGCCTTTTGATGTCAGGAGACTGAAGACTCCACCCTCAAATGCTACAAACACTGGCATTTTCTGAACATGCATCCCATGAACAGTCAAGAAGATGGATTACACATGTGCACACCACTGATTATTTCACCTCCAGTCCCCTTTCCCCAAGCTTTAAACCACAAGCTTCTTCACCCCAAACCTTATCTTCAGGAAGGCAGATTTGAGCTTTGGCTCTCCCACCTCCATGCTTGGCCACCTTGCAGATAAACTCTCTTGCAAAGCTTGTTGCATATTTCAGTGATCGGCATATGGTGTCACACAGGCAAGACAGGCCTGGTTTAGGAACAGGGAATCTCAGCAAGAAGGTGAGAAAGAAGTTGGGGTGGATACAGACTTTGCTTGTGTGGTTTGGGAAGGGTCAAGGATAAAGGGCTTTGCTGTGAATTGGATGCTGTCAGCGAGTGAGGCAATCTTTGGGAGTGTAAAAGGTCTTATTCATTGGAAGGACAGACTCTAGAGTGAGGCTAAAGCTGCCATTGGTAAAGAAGTAGGAGAGAAATAGTGAGAAGAGAGGCTTGGTGTTTTGTGGATTTCACAAAACCTTGCTGTTGTCTCACTGTGCCGTGGTATCCGAGTGTCTTGATGTTGGTGTTCCAAGAGATCATTAATGCTCAGCAGGAGAACAAAGTGGCCCAGCTGTGAGCATCAGACCAGCTCATGAGTGTTGGGGGCTGAGTTTTTTTTCTTTCTCAGTCACTTGATTTCACTTCTTCTCTTCCAACAGCTCTAAATGGATTAGTCTCCTTTAGGATTTTCAATCTCCTCAAATGGAAAGCGTTTGAGCCCCCGAAACCCAAAGCCTGAGACAAGGATGTGGCTGGAGCATTTTCTGTGGGAAAGCGAGCCTGCAGCAGGAAGGAGGGAGCAGAGAGAGCGAGAAAGAAGTGATGCTTAATTCAGATAGTGCAATGGAGGTTGCTGCTGCAGGTGAGAGATGCCTGATTCCCCAGGACTCTAAGGAGAGCACAGAGCATCCTCAGATTGTGTCCCAAGCCGGGGAGGTTAATTGTACCCCAGCTGACCCCACAGCTCCTGAGGGCCTCTGGTCTGGGCTGCCCATGGGACATTAACTTCCCTGCACTTCCAGAGCAGTCAGCTCTCTGCTTGAGAGAAGGTGCCAGCAGCACAAAGGCTGAGGCAGCTCCTGGCCTCCTTCTTCTGTGCAGAGCTGTTGGCAGGACTGTTAGACTGCAGAACAGAATCGGCTGCACCAGCTGCGGCTGAAACCAGGGGCGCTGCCTGGTGTGGGTAGGCATGGGAAGCACCTGATGGCTGTCCATAGCATTTGCAGACAGGGGAACTGAGGCTTGGAAAGGTCATGCAGCCAGTAAGATGCACGGCAAGGTCGTCACATAATTCATTCTTTCTTTTAACCATGATGCATCTCTGTCCACTGTTCTGGCTGCACTCGGAGCAGCAGGTTGCCTTGCTGCTGCCTTAGGGATCACATTCAATACCCTCCTCTTGATACACTTTCTCCTGCTACTGTACCCCCACCTTCTTTTCTTACTTGACATAGGCCCTACTTCATTCCTCTCCTTTCCCTCTTCCCTTTATTAGAAATTCTAGGGTGCCACAAGGAATCAAACACATGCTTGGAAGTAACTTGGCAAGGCAAACTAACTTCTGCAGAACAGTGTGCTACCAAAGAAAATACTGCATGCAGGCACACCTAGGTGGGCGGGGGCGGTCTGATTTTATTCTTAATGCAGTACTGCCCCTTGCTGATAGGAGGAGCTCAAGGTTACAATCTACATGATTGGCAAGGGGAAGGGCTATAGTTAAAATGGCTAGCATTGAATCTTATGTCCCAACTAAGGCTAAATAGTATATATTAAAATTGAGAGGCTGGGGTCATGGCTCAGTGGTAGAGCGCTTGCCTAGCACATGCGAGGCACAGGGTTTGATTTTCAGCACCACATATAAATAAATAAATAAATAAATGAAGGTCCATCAATAACTAATAAAATTATTTTTTAAAAAAATGAACCACTGAACTTTCTTCACACCTTTGAGCCTCATCGAGGTGGTAAGGCAGGCCTGAAGTATTCCTTTTCCACCCACTGCACCTGAGCCGTCCTGTCTTCTACCAAGGATGTGCTGTAGTTGGGGTCTTGAGTGTACCCCTAATGCCCATGTGTTAAAGGCTTGGACCCCAACCATTGGCACTACAAGGGGTTGGGGGAACCTTCAGGAGGTGGGGCTTTGTGGAAGGAAGTTAGGTCACTGGGGGTGTGGCCTTGAAGGGGATATTGGAATCAGTGCATTCCTGTCTCTTTTTCCTTCCTGGATGCCATGAGGTGAACAGTTTCCCCTACCACATGCTCTCACCATGAATTACTCTACCAGCACAGGCCCTAAAGCAGCACAGCCAACTGGCTATGGACTGAAGCCTCTCAAACTGTGAGCCAAAATAAATCTTTCTTCCTTTGTATGTTGATTTTTCTCAGGTATTTGTCACAGCAATGGAATCCTGACAGACAGGTGTTGTGGGCTGGGAGTTTGTGGTAAAAAAGAGGAGCTCACAAGTGTCCTGCACCTAGGTCAGGTTACACACTGAGTTCTCATGATCTCACTTGTCAATGGCCTGGTCACATTGTCCCTGCCTTCCACCTGCCAACCATCTGTGTTGTCAAACCTCACTTGCTCCTTGGTCTTGATCTCATGGTTTTTATTCATCTGGCCTTTATTGACCTTTCTATTGTAGACCTCAAACTCCTAGGACTCATGGACCATCTTTGTGCATCTGTCATGAAAGTCACGGTAAAAGAGTCTTGTAGACTGATCTGGCAGCTGGGTCGAGTTTCCTTGGACTAGGCCAAAACCCAATCGATAGAGGTGCAGTGCAGGGGGCTATTTTTATGCAACAAAGGTAACTAGTACTCATGACTGTGTCTGCTTAAGTTTTTACAGGCATGTCCACCCAATTAGCAGCTTCAGGTGAGTGACCACTTGTTTGTTCTTTCTTCCTGCCCAAATGTGACTTATAATGAGATGGGGTTATGTAGGGGTGAGAAGAGGTGTGGTAGCCTCCTTTGTCAAGGATGCTGGCCAAGATGTTGAACACACATGGATTATACCATGCACCAGACTTGGAATTGGGCAGTAATTGGTCAGGGAGAAGACCGATGGCCCAAGAAATAATGGGTTGCTCAGAGAATGAAGTATAGTGATCTCTCAGTATCCATGAGGGATTGGTTTCAGGATCCCTCATATACCAAAATCTGAAGAAACTCAAGTCCCTTATAAAAATGGCATAGTATTCGCATATAATGTATACATAGCCTTCTGAATGAAACGTAAATTGTCTCTGGATTAGTTATAATACCTAATGCAATGTCAGTGCTATGTAAATACTTATTATATTGTATTGTTTATGGCTACTATAAATAATCAGGAAAAAAGTCTCTGCATGTTCAATACAGGCATAATATTTTTTAAAAATTTTCTTTTAGATGTAGATGGACACAATACCTTTATTTTATTTATTTATTTATTTAGTTATATGTGGTGCTGAGACTCAAACCCAGGACCTCGTGCGTGCTGGGTGAGCACTCTGCCACTGAGCCACAACCCTAGCCCTTCAAGTATTTTTGATCTGCACAAGGCCCTGTGATGGATTCCCAGTACCATAAAAGAAAAGTTAGTGTATTTATACCTATGTGGAATCCACCGATACAGAACCTGGAGACAGGGAAAGCCAGCTGTACAAAGCTGGTAAGTCTAAGAGGCTGAGTTTAGATTCTGAGATCAAGAAGGAGGTAACAGGAAAATTTCAAGAGTTACATCCCAAACTGGATTCAGAATCGAGGGAGATTCCAGAGGTAGTCAAACCTGAGAAATAGAGAGGAATGGGGCTGTCTTCACAGGCTCCAGGCAGAGGTGCTTTGCATGATCAGGAACACAGGCAGGGTTCTGGGGACATTTCTCACTCTAGCAGTGAAGGCATGGGCTAAGCAAGAGGCTGTGTAGGTCTTTGGTGTTCTTGGCTCCTGTCTTGGTCTGGCCTTTATTCCATAGAGACCTCCCCAGGGTGGAAGCTTATTTTGGGGAGCTCACTGCCCACTGGCTGTGCCTCTGTCCAGAAGTGGGCAAAGTTCACAAGAGTACAGCTAGCAGGTGCATATAGCATGTGGAAACTGAGCTTGGGAGTTGAAAGCGGAGAGGTTGGGTGCTGGTGCCCAGCTGTGTTCCATAAAGCATTTGTGCTGATCCTCTAGGGCTCAGCTGCACAATGCCACTAGAGCTTAGAGGCAAAGTGCCTTGGTGACTTTAGCAGTAATCACAGTATTGAAGCAATGGACTCAGTGAGAGAAAGTGGATTGTTGGCATGCTTGCTAGCACTGCTGATAGAGAATTAGGAAAAGCCCAAGAGTTGCCAAAGCCATTAAGACTTCTTAATAAATTTTAAGGGATGGTGAGTTAAAGGGTACAGACTGGTGGGGCTGCTCCAGGCAAATGTGCAGATTTTCTTATTGGGCCTCATTCCTTGTGCAAGTCTCTCTCATCTACTCTCATTGGTGTTGTCAGCAAAAGTAGGCTGAGTGCCTACTGTGTGCAAGGCCTATTTGCAGGCACTGAATGTTCAAAGAAAGAAGTGAATATCTCATGTCCCTCAAGTGGCTCAATAGGAAAGGCATCAAGAGCCCTCTTAGAAAGGAGCCTGGACCAGGGCTAGGTGAGGGCCTGGGACACTGCTGCTGTCCTGTGTTGGCCTTGTGACAGATGGACAGTGTTTGTTCTTTAATTTCAATGCCACTCTTGATTGACAACTCCCATCAAGTGACTGCCTTTTCCAGCCCCAGCAGAACTTTGGGCCAGGATCCTCAGGGATGGTTTAGGATTTTCTTAGGAGCATTAAGTAAGGAACTTAGGGAAATTTACTCATCTTCTCTGGCCTTGAATTTCCCACTCTGCAAAACAAGGCTGTTGGACTTTTGAGTGAACCCTATCAAAGATAAACAGCTAGTAATAAATACTCAATGAGTTGACAGGCTTTGCCTGTTCCTACTTTTCAACCCCTCTATAACCACACCCCCCCCCCAAATCCATTTAACTTAATTAATTTCTCAGGCACCCCAGGAGAAATCACTGGGACTGGGTGCATGAGTGGTGGCTCTCAATCACAGGAATAGTGACTGCCTTGGACAACAACCACCTCTGCAGTTACACTCAGACCAATTACCTCCCAGTGTAATTGCTGGGTGCTCAGGACTTGGGCGTGCCTCCTGTAGTGATGCATCTGTGGCTAATGTGGCAATTTGTGTTAAATGTGTTCCAGCCTGACCCTGTTATTGCTGCCCCACAGAAACAGAGGCAAGATGCCTGTGACCTAAGTTACCTGTGCTTGTTTATTCTTGGCACATCCCCTACTTCCCCAGAACCTCAAGAGAGTCCCTTGATTGATCTCTTCCCTAGGACGTTCCAAATTTAAAGACTTCTTATTGGTCTTGGAGTTCCTTGCAAGGAACTTTGCCTCTGTCCCCCACCAACGCAATGAATCAGCAATTTCAAAATACACCAGGAACCAAGCCTCATCTTGCTGTGTCCCTGGCTGAGGACCTACTTCTCATTTGCCCCTTTGCAATAGCCTCTTTGCTCATTGCCCTGCACCTTGAAATAACCAAATGCTACAAACCAGGAGCCTTAAGCAACAGACATTTAATATTACCATTCTGGAAATTATAAGTCCAAAATTAAGGAGTCGTCAGAGCTGAGCTTCCTCTGAATTCTCTAGGAGAGGACTCCCCCTTGCCACCCTAGCTTCAGGTAGCCCCCGCACTCCTTGGTTTGTAGCTATGTGACTCCAGTCTGTGCCTCTGTCTTCACATGAACTTCTCTTCTCTCTGTATCTGTCTTTATATGATGTTTTCTCTATATGTCTCTCTGTGTACAATATTCCCTTTTTTTATAAGGACATTAAGTCGCATTGGTTTAGGGCTTGTCCTAAAGATCTTATTTTAGTATTTTTATTGATGCATTATAATTACACATAATAACACATTATAATTATACATGATGGTACATAATAGTGGGATTTGTTGTTATGTATTCGTACATGCACATCAAGTAATTTGATCAATTCCCTTCCCTTGCTTCCTCCCCTAATCCCCTTCCTTTATTTTATTAGTCTCTCTTCTATTATCATTCTCTTTCTTTTTTCTCTCTAGCATCCACAATGACAGAAAAAAAAAACTGAGAAAAGAGAGGAGAACAAGTATATTTTTACAAAGTTTCTTATTATTATTTCTGGTCTCTTTTTTCCCATGAGTTTAACTGTCATTTCTTCATTCTGATACAATTCTTCTTTCATCTCTCTCCTTTGTATTGTTATTGCCATTTCTATGTTTCATCATTCCAATAATACAATTATAAACATGTTGTTTTGTACAACCGATTTTGAATCAGTTAGAAAAAAAAATAAATCTATACTTTTTTAATATAATTATATGATTAATTACCTTTACTGATGCTCTTTGCTTTTCTTGTGGTTTCAAATTTCCATCTTGATTTGCTTGCTTTCAACCTGAGGCACTTCATTTACTATTTTTTTATATGGCAGATCTGCTATCAATAAAGTCTTTCAGTGTTTATTTATTTTGAATGTCATTATTTCCTCTCCACTTTTTAAAGGTAATTTTGTTGATATAGATTATTGGCTGATTTGTATTTGTTTTTGTTTTGGTACCGGGAATTGAACTCAGGGGCACTCCACCATTGAGCCACATCCCCAGCCCTATTTTGTATTTTATTTAGAGACAGGGTCTCACTGAGTTGCTTAGCGCCTTGTCCTTGCTGAGGCTGGCTTTGAACTTGCGATCTTCCTGCCTCCACCTCTCAAGCCCCTAGGATTATAGGTGTGCGCTACTGTGCCCATGAGCTTCCCTTCTTGTGAGTTGTTTTTCTTTTGCTACTTTGAAACTTTTTCTCTTTGATTTTCAGCATTTTTACTGAAGTGTGGATCTCTGCATTTATCCTGCTTGGAGTTTGCTGAGCTTCTTGAATGTGCACATTAATGTTTTCAGCAAACTTGGAAAGTTTTCAGTAATTTTTTGTTTTTTTTTGAAAAATTCCTCTGCTCCCTTCTCTTTCTCCTTCTTTTAGCATTTTTGTTATACTTATGTTAGTGTGTTTAAATGTGTCTTATATTTGTTTGAGGCTCTATTCATTTTTCTTCATTTATTTTCTCTCTGTCCTTTTGACTGTGTAATTTCTATCAGTCTATCCTAAGTTCACTGATCTTCTGGTTCCAGTACTATGTTGAACATAAAGGTGAAAGTGGGCATCCTTGCCTTGGTGTTGGTGTTAGAGTCTAGTCTCATCACTGAGTATATTTGCTCAATGATGATATATGAACATTTGATATATGTTTGTTTATAATGTCAAGGTTGTTACCTTCTATTTCTAGCTTGTTTAATTTTTTTTGTTACCATGAAAGTGTGTGTAGATTTTTATAAGATGCTTTTTTCTGCATCAATTCAGATGATTGTATGATTTTTGTCTGTCATTCTGTAATAACAGAATGTTGTTGCACTGATCAATTTTCATATGTTAAACCATCCTTGCAGTTCAGAAATAATACTACTTGGTCATTGTCTCTAAAACTTCTAATAGGCTACTGCATTCTGTGTGCTGATATTTTCTTGAAGATTTTGGCATCTATATTCATAAGAAACATTGGTTTATGGTTTTCTTATGGTATCTTTGTGTTGCTTTGGTATGTAGGTAATAGTGACCTTATAGAAAGAATTGCAAAATGCTTCCTTCTTTTTTTTGTAAAGTTTTGAGAAGGATTGGTATTAGTTCTTCATTAGAGGTTTGGCAGAATTTTCCAGAGAAACCTTCATATCCAGGGCTTTTCCTTGTCAGGAGACTTTTGATTAGTAATTCAATCTCCTTAGTAATTGTAAGTGTTCTCAGATTTTCTATTTCGTTTATGGCTTATTATGTATAGGCTTTGTGTTTCTGGGAATTTGTCCATCTCATTTAGGTTATCCAGTTTGTTGTCATACATTATTCATAGAACTCTGTTAAAATTCTTTATATTACAGAATTGATGTTAATGTTTCTACTCTCACTTCTGATTTTAGTAATTCATGCCTTTTCCTTTTTCCTTAGTCCATGTAGCTAAATTTTGTTAATCTTTTCAAATAATCAACTTTTGGTTTATTTATTTTAGCATTGTTTTTCAATTTGTTATGGTTTAGGTATGAGGTGTCCCCCAAAACCTCATGTGTGAGACAACGCAACAAGGTTCAGAGGTAAAATGATTAGATGACAACAGTTGTAACCCAGTCAATAAATTAATCCACCAATAGGGATCAACTAAGTGGTAACTGAAGGCAGGCAGAGTGTGGCTGGAGGAGGAAGGTCACCGGGCTTGTGCCTTAGAACATACATCTTGTTCCTTGTAAGTGGAGCTTTCTCTGACTCCTGGTCGCCATGTCCTGAGCTGCTTTCCTCCACTCTACCCTTCCACCAAGATGTTCTGCCTCACCTCCGGTCCAGAGGTGTCAGCCAAATATGGACGGAGACCTCTGAAATCGTGAGGGCCAAATAAACTTTCCCTCCTTCTCTAAAATTGTTCTTGTTAGGTCTTTTGGTCACAGTGATGAAAAAGATTACTAAAACACAAGTCTCTATTTTGTCTCTGTTCTAATCTCTATTATTTCCTTTCTTCTGCTAGCTGTTGGGTTAGCTTGTTTCTTTCCTTGTCTTTAAGATATAAAGTTAGACTGCTGATTTTTCTCTTAGAAAAAGAAAGACTTCCTTCAGTAGCCAAACTTCCTTGTTTTTAATGTAAATTTTTATAGCTCTAAATTTTTCTCTCAGTACTATTTTCACTGTGTCACATGTTTTGGTGCATTATGTTTTTGCTTTCATTCATCTCTAAGTATTTTCTAATTTCCATTTTTATTTTTCCTTTGATACATTTGTTGCTTAAAGAGTCCATTGTTCCATTTCTATGAGTTTATAAAATTTCCAGTTTTCTTTCTGTTATTAATTTCTAGCTTCAACTTGTAAAGAACATAATTTGCATGATAAATATCTTTATCCTCTATTGAAAATAAAAAAACTGAGGCTTAGCATATGGTCTATCCTGGAAAATGTCCCATATACATGTAAAAATTGTGTATTTTGTTGTTAAGTAGAATGTTTTGTATATGTCTTAGATTTAGTTGGTTTATTGTGATATTCAGGTCCCCCGTTGCCTTATGTGCCTGCTGTCTGCTTGTTATATAGATTAGAGTGGTGTGTCGATTTCTCCAACTATTATTAGAGAACTATTTCCCCTTTCAATTCTGTCAGTTTTTACTTCATATATTTTGATTGTCTGTTAAAATACATAAATGTTTATGGTTGTTATTTCTTCTTGCTGTATCAAAAATTTTGTTAGTATATGTCTTTGTCTCTTGTAACTTCATTTAATTTAAAACCGATTATGTCTGATATTAGTATAGCCAATCCCACTCTCTTTTGGTTACTATTTGCATGAAATATCTTTTCCCATCACTTTACTTTCATTCTATCTATGTCTTTAGAACTAAAGTGAGCCTGTTTTAGACAGCATGAAATAGTTGGGATAGTTTTTAATTCATCCTACCAATTTGTATCTTTTGATTAGAGAATTTAACATATTTACATTTAAAATACTTACTGGGGCCAGGCATGGTGGTACATGTCTGTAATACCAGAAACCTGGGAGGCAAAGGTAGGAGGATTTCAAGCTCCACGGCAATCTCAGCGATTTAGCAAGACCTTGTCTGAAAATAACAAATAAAAGTGTCTGGGGATATAAAGCACCCCTGGGGTCAATTCTCAGTATTGCAAAAAAATTTAAAAAAATAAATTAAAAACTGACAGAATTAAAAGGGGGAATAGTTCTCAAATAATAGTTGGAGAATTCAATACACCACTCTATATAATCTGTATAACTTATTGGGGCTGAGGATATATAGCTCAGTGGTAGTTCTTGGTTCACATGCATGAAGTCCTGGGGTCCTCAGTACAACAACATAACTAACTAACTAGATAAATAGATAGTACTTACATATAAGGAAGGATTTATTTCTCTCATTTACTATTAATTTTCTATATGCCTTACAGCTTTTTTTGGTCCCTCGTTTCTTCATTACTCTTTCCTTTGTTGAGCTGATTTTTGAAAAAAAAAATTGTTAATGGGCGTTTATTTTATTTATTTATAAGTGGTGCTGAGGATGGAACCCAGTGCCTCACACATGCTAGGCAAGTGCTCTACCACTGAGCCACAACCCCAGCCTTCTTTAGCTGAATTTTTGTAGTGAAGCATTCAAATTATTTTCTTTTGTATGTTTTTGTATGTGTGTGTATGTGTGTGTGTGTGCGCACGTGTGTGTGTATACCATGATGGTTATATTGCAATATCTGATTCAGTTTGAATGGGTCCCTTCTAAAACTCATGTTGAAATTTAATCCCTAAGTGGCAGCATGAAGAGGTGGGGCCTTTTAGGAAGTGTGGAAGTCATGAGGACTGCACCCTCATCAGTGGATTAATGCCTTTATAAAAGAGGCTTCTAAAGAGTTTTCCTCTCTTGCCTTTCCACCTTCTGCTATGTGAGGACACAATCACAAGATGCCAGCTTAGAAGCAGAGAAATGGGTTCATCACCAGATGCTGAACCTTCTGGCAGCTTGATTTGGGACTTCCAGGCTCCAGAACTATGAGAATTAAATATCTATTCTTTATAAATTACTCGGTCTGTGGCAGTTTCTTATATCAGCATCAATGGACTAAGTCAACATAGCTATAATAACCTAATTTGAATTTATACCAGTTTAACTTCAATAGCATGAAAACTCTGCTTTCAACAGGCCAGTCTCTACTCCTTTCAGTGATTGGTGTCACATATCTTTATATATTGTGTGCCCCAAAACAAACTAATATATATTTTATTTTATTGGGGTACCAGAGATTGACCTTAGGGGCACTCCACCACTGAGCCACATCTAAAGACCTATTTTGCGATTTATTTAGCAACTCACTGAGTTGCTTAGTGCCTCACTGTTGCTGAAGTTGGCTTTGAACTTGCCATCCTCCTGCCTCAGCCTCCTGAGCCTCTGAGATTACATAATATTTTTGATGCATTTTTTTTCTCTTAAATTATGTAGAAAACAAACTGTGGAGAAGCAAACCAAAGTTACAAAATGGTAGCTTTTAGACTGGTAATTGTCTTTTGAAACGCGTTAGTCTCTAATGTCATGTAGAAAATAAAAAGTCAGGTCACACACCCTTGTTACAATAAAACTAACCTTTATTGTTGTCCATGTGCTTACCCTTACTAAAATCTTTATTTCTTCACATAGTTTCAAGGTACTGTAGTTTGTAGTTTATAGTTTCAAACTGCCAAACTCCCTTTAGAGTTCCTTGCAGGGAAAGTCAAGCAATAATTAACTGCTCTAGTTTTTGTTGATCTGAGAGTGTCTTCATTTCCCCCCTCACTTTTAAAGGACAGTTTTGTCAAGCATAGGATTCTTAGTTGACAGGATTTTGTTTTGTTTGGGGTTTTTTTGCTTATTCATTTTTAGCACTTTGAATATATCAGCCCACTGCCTTCTGTCTTCCAAGGTTTCTGATGAGAAGTCTGTTAGTGATCTTCTTGAAGAGTCCTTATAGAAGTTGCTTCTCTCACGATGCTTTCCCTTTGTCTTTCAATGGTTTAATTATAATGTATCCTAGTATGGTTCTCCTTGAGCTCATTCTATTTGGAGTTTGTTGAGCTTCTTGGTTATTTATATTCATGTCTTTCATCAAGTTTGGGAAGTTTTTGGCTATGAGTTCTTCAAATATTCTCTCTGTCAATTTTTTCCCATCTGCTCTTCCTGGGACTCCCACAATCACATGTCAGTTGTCTTCCTGAGGGTGTCCCATAGGTTCTTAGGCTTTGTTCATTTTTCTTCAATTTTTTTTCTTTCTGTTCTTCTAATTCAATAATGTTTACTGTCCTATCTTCACATTCACTGGGTTTTTTCCTTCTGTCTGTCTAGTCTGCCTTTGAATTCCTTTAGTTATAATATCATTTCAGTTATTATAACTTCAGTCTCCAGAATTACTTTCTGGTTTCTTTTTAGGTTTTTCTATCTTCTTATATTGATATGTACTGGTATTGCTAATACATAATTTTCTGGGCTTTCTCCGTGTCATCCTTTAGTTCTTTGGGCATCTTAAAGACAGTTTGTTAATGTTTGACAAATAGATCCACCATCAGTTATTTTTTCAAGGACTGTTTTGTTGTCTTAATTTTTCCTTGAAATGGGCCATACTTTTCTGTTACTGTTGTTTGTTGGATTTCCTTGTGATGTTTCTGTTGAAAGCTAGACATTAGATTTTGTAAAGTAGTAATTCTTATGTTTTTTTAAGATAGAAGAGAGAGAGAGAATTTTTTAATATTTATTTTTCAGTTTTCGGTGGACACAACATCTTTGTTTTATTTTTATGTGGTGCTGAGGATCGAACCCAGTGCCCCGTGCATGCCAGGCAAGCACATTACCACTTGAGCCACATCCCCAGCCCAATAAAGTAGTAATTGTGAAAATGATTCTTTCCCTCCTCCAGGATTAACTGTTTTGTTTTTGTTGTTGTTTTGACTTGGTTTGGTTGTTTTATTTTTCCTTTTTGTTGTTGTTGTTGTTGTTGTTGTTATTGGCTGATTCTGTGCTGAGTATCAACCTGAACTCTTCTCAGTGTTTTCTGAGCCTGCCCCTTCCTGTGGGCATACATGGTGACTTTTTCTTTTTCCTCATATGTGTGGCTGCTTCTGAATGTCTTAGCAACTGACTCACAAAGGAGGACAAAAAAAAAAAGAAGGGTGTAGGCACTGGCCCTTTACTTCTAGAAGTCACTTCACCCATAGTGGGAGGGGCTTGCAACAAGCCAGATGTGCAACTTAGTCTGCATCTCTGTAATCAGAAGCAGTGACCAGTGATGGGAGCGCAGAGTCCTGATATTTGGAGAAGGGGACCCTTTTTGCCCACCCTGGATCTTCCAGACTGTAAATTGTTCCAGGAACACAGCATGGCTGCCTGCCAAAGGAATGGGAGTGGGGGATGGGTAACTGCTACTATGCTAACAGCCGAAATTGACCAAATCAGCTTCAGTTTAACTTTCAGGCCTCCTCCTGGAAGTAACAAGCCTTCAATAGACCCCAGAGTTCCAACATAGTATACCAGACAAACTCTGACAGGATAATTGTGGAGGTGCCAAAACAGATTTCTGGTGCTTCTTTCTCCACCCTCTTCCCAGAATCCTCACAGTCTTTGAGGTTCATTCTGACCCCAGGGGGCTCTTTCTGTCTCTTTCCCTTGTTCTTTCTGGTGAACTAGCTAGACTATAGTTTTGCTTATTGATCCTAATTAAAAGAGACTATTGTTTTCTAGAGCACTCTAAGGCTGTTTCAAATAAAGTCAATTCCTTTGGCCAGAGCTTTGGCATCTCTGCTGGATGGCTTTTCCACCTGAGCAGTATCTCTGAGCTAAAACTACTCTGACAGCTGGGCAGGTGGCAGGACAGCTCTAGTCTTCTTGCTTGCTTCTGTCCTACCAGTGAGCAAACTAGAGGAGAGGTGACTGAATGCCCTGGCATTCTTGGTTTTCCATGCCCGTGAGAGACTTTTCATCCTATGGAGTTGGAAGGGATGAGCCTGACTTTACCTGTAAAATATGGTAACTCTTGGTTGGGAGAGAGAGCTCTGTCTTCTTGGCCACCTTTATTTGGGATAGAACTTTCATCAACCTGAAATGGGAAAAAGAAGGAGTAGGTCATGGATTAAAACCATGCCACAGATGGTTGCTATTTTTATAGAGTTTAATAGATTTCCTTGAATAAATGTTTCTTTATTTGTTGTATATCTTAGGACAATTTCCAGAGATTAAAAGTGTTTTTTTTTACAAAAAAAAAAAAACAAAACAAAACAAAACAAAAACCCTCAAAACTCATTTCCATCAGTTCTGCTTGTTTTGATGGGGAATGGGAATGCAGGGCTCTATGGGCCACCAAACTGGAAGTGGAACTTCCATCCAATCCTTTCTGCCACCTGAGTATGAGGCAGTTTTCTTTGGGACATTTTGATTGATATTATTACTTTTTTAGGAACCTTCAGAATTCCTAGCCAGTGACCACTACTTGAGATTTTATACTTGATTTTATACTCAGTTCCCCCTTCCTCTTCCTCCTGAAGCACAGAATTTTAATGTTATCTGTGGCAGCAAAAGACCCAGCTAAAGACTAAAGCAGCTCAGTGTGGTTATCTGGATGAGTTCTAGTCATTGAGTTGCAAATGAAAGTGTTGCTGCATTTTGCAAGAGACTGCTTAATTTCAGCCAGAAATAGAAACCTTTGCTTTTCTTGTTGCCTAGTAAATAGCATTGATGGCTGGTGCTTTAGCAGTCATCTTTGACGATGAGGTAAACTTGAATGCAGAAACTACACACTGAGGATGGCAGAGGAGAAACATAGAAAACCTTTTTGCTCCACTACTGGGTGACCTGAAGCTCCTATAGCAGTGTTGGATTACCTTTTTATGAAGAATATAAATCTCTGCATGTTTTAGACACTATTTCTTTTCTCAAATGTCACCTCCCTTGTGAAGTCTTGCCTCATCCCTTGACAACTAGAAATGGTTTCTCTTTCCTTTGAATTTTCATAACATTTACCCCTAACTCCCTGTAGTATTGATTCATAACCATAATATTCTCCCTTATATTAATGGTCTTTGAGTTTATGTTGTAAGGGAACCAGATGGCTAGACTAATAAAAATCTAGCCCAGATCCTCTAAGGCTAGCTACGGGGGAGGAATCACCAAGTAGGGAGTGTTGGCTGGACCTCAAAGGCTAACTCCCACTTGTCTCCTGGATTCACTTGTCTCCTGGAACTCTCTCACTGATTGCTCCTACCACCTACAGGCTAGCCTTGGGGATCCCTGCTTTACTTTTAAGTGTTCAGCCCAAAGCATTAGGATATGCAACCTTTCACTTAATTTCACTTGGCACAACTGAGAACAGGCTGGAAGATTCTTTTTTAAAGGCTATTGAAAGCTTAGGATAACCAAGGGGAGATAAAGAAAAGTAGTGAAATAACATTAGGTCATCTATCTACTACCACCTTTGGCTTAGAAGTCCCTGCTACATTCTTTGCTATCTCCAGATAGCAGATACTCTCCATCCCATCTTTAGATTCCAGTTGCAAACTATGTAGATGAAGCCATTACACTATCTTAAAGTCTTTAGAAGATGAAGGTAGTGGACAGCTGTGTCCTGCATGCCCTGGACTCTTTATATCTTTGTCCTGCATGCCCTGGACTCTTTTATATCTTCTGACGATTCAGAAGATAAAGCAAATAGCTCCTATCATTTAAAATCTGCCTTGTAAAGGTCAATCTTTTGGTCCTGGAGTTACATCCAAGTGGACATTTTAGTTGAACATTCATAAAGCAAAGATCCCCTTCTCAATGAAACTGTCTGTGAGTAATTCCAAGGAGTTAAAATTAGAATTTAAGAAAGTAAAATGTTATCTTTGCTGGATGTTGAGTTGAACCTTTGCAGATATTAATTGTTTTGGAAAAAGTACCCTTAACTAAGGAGGGACCAATAATAATGGAGGAACTAGCATAGTACCTGGGCCTTGCACTGAACCTCTATATCAAAGGGGCAGAGTTAAGAGATAATGGGACTGTTTTCATGGAAGAATTTATGACACAGGGTCTAGGGCAAATTTTCAGGGCAGGTGAAAAGGTGTAGCTGAGAGATAAAAATACTAAACTAATAATAGCAAACACTTCCATAAGGTTTAGATTTTGCCAGACCTGACCAGCACTTTATGTGAGCTATATCATTAATCCTCATAGTAATTTTGAAGCAGCACATTCATCTCCATTTTACAGATGAGGAAATTCATGCACAGAGAGGTTAGGTAACTTGTCCAAAGTTCATCAGGTATAAAGCAGTGGAGTTGAAATTCAAACCCATGGAGTATAGTTCCGGAGGTTGGCCTCTTACTCCCTTACTATCTACTCCAAGTGTCCATTTCTCTGCATCTCTGTGTGAAACCTTGAGTGCTTTGGTTGGTACCAGTTGCTATAACAAAATATCCCAAACTGGGTTGCTTATAAACAACATGTTATGGTATAGAGATGAAGTGTCTCCCCAAAGCTCATGTATGAGGCAATGTAAGAAGGTTTGGAGATGAAATGATTGAATTATGAGCGGTGTGACCTAATCAGTGAACTAACTCACTGACCTGGATTAACTGGATGGTTACTGTAGGCAGGTTGGGTGTAGTTGGAGGAAGTAAAGTCACTGGGGTTTATATTTTGTCCTTGGTGAGTGGAGCACTCTCTCTGCTTCCTGGTTGCCATGTCCTGGACTGCTTTTCTCCACTCTGTCCTCCCGCCATGATGTTCTGGCTCACCTCAATCCCAGGGCTATGCAGTTGGTCAACCCCAGACTGATCTGCTGAAACCAGGAGCCTCCTCTATGTTGTTCTTTCAGTTCTTGGGGTTTCAGTGATTCAAAGCTAACTACAACATACAGCATTTCTCACAGTTCTAAAGCCTAGAAAGTCCAAGTTCAAGGCACCTCTTGTGTCTTCACTTAGAGGAAGGAGCAAATGGGCTCTCTTGGACTTATTTTATGAATACAATAATCCCAATGAGGACTCTATCCTCATGGCCTAATTTGTTCCCAGTGGCCCCGCCTCCTAACACCACCACATTGGGAGTTAGGTTGCAATATGAATTTGGGGGGACTCAACATTAGGACCATAGCACTGAGAGGATATTGACAGCGCTTGTCAATGGCTTTCCATCTCTCTTCTGAAGACGAATATTCCCAATGAATAGAAAAGTGACTGATTTCCACCCATTTATTTTTTTTTTCAACTGGTCACATTATTGAACTCTCCTATTAGTTCTATTTGCTTTTTAGCTAAGGCTCTTGTGATCTGTGGTGGTGGTAGAGGTAATCATCTTTCCTACAATTATGTATAATTTTGTTTCCATTTTTTTCTGTAGCTCTGCTTCCCAATTATGTTTGTTGTCTCACCGCATCAGCTCTAATTTATGGAATAATAAAAATGAAATTGAGTTTTCCTGTGGCTATTGGGAGAAAAAATATGAGATAAGAGAACACAGGGTCAGAGTGAGCTGAGAAGGTGCTATTGCGAGAATGTGGGAGTGATGTTGGAGGGGCTCAGTCTAGGAGGACTTCCACGGATATAAAAAGGCAGGGATGGATACATGGGAAAGATGTTTTAGATAAGGAACTTACTGAACTTGCCATGTGGGTGAGGAATAAGCTAAATATATCCTACCTGAGACGGAGTGATCTCTGTGATGGTGACAATTCATAACAGATGTTTGTATCCATCGAAACCATATGGCTGGTCATCTAAAAGGAGGTAAAAAAGTAAACAGTTTACATGCCTCCATTTATGACAGCATTAACATGTAATTTTTTAAATCAAATCTCCATGGTTAAATCTTCTATCTGTAAGCTATCCATCCCATTTGCCTGCTCCAGACCCACAGACTTAACTTCAAAACCACCCGTATGCTTCTGCCCTCAGGGCTTTCATGAGTTCTGTTATCTTTTCTTCGAACCATCTTGGCTTACCATCTCCTGCCCAGGAAGCCCTTCCCAACAAACACTTGGGCCAATTCCTCCATGCTGTCTCGTAGCATCCTGCACTTTTCTTTCCAAAGCACTCACCCTGGTTGCAGTTTGGTAGATAATTGATTGTGCAATGTCTGTTTCCTTCATTAAACTGTAGCTCCACGAGGGCTGTGTTTACTCCTGCTGTCTCGCACGGTGCTTGACCATCACACATAATCTGTAAATGCGTGGTTGACACATTCATGACTACCAAAACTATATCTTAAAGAATTAACACTTTTAGAGTGCTTTTCCAGTTTATACACACATTTTATGTCTCTTGTACCTCCTTTGGTCTTCACATCAGCCCTGTGAGAAATACAGATTCAGAACACTGGCTGGCACTTCACAGGTGGACCAGAGGCTTCCCTGGCATCATTTCACTTGGTGCCTATCTGTACCCAAGACGAGGGCTCTTCACATGTGCAGGTCCTTCTCTGTGCTCAGCAAGCCCCCCACCATGGACTCACTTCCTGTCTGTGCCTGCTTTCTCCAGCTGCTCATGGCTCCTAGCTGCTCTTTTCTCTAGAGAATTACCCCTTCCCAAGAACAAAGCATGGAATCTCTTCACCCAGATGTACGCACACAGCCACCAACTGGCTGGTCCTGGGGGTACAAAGGGCCACCACTCTCGGCCTCCAGGTGGTGCAATTTGTGCGTTAGAGTTCCTCAGGGCTCCGGCTGAAGCCAGTGTCCTGCAGAGCCCACACCCTTGCTTAACTCCTCCAGGTTCCATTCCTCCTGCTTCCCAGACTCACCACTAAATCTCTGCTTCAGGAATCCCCATCTCGGGCTTTGCTGTGGAGGAATCCAAGCTAAGATACAGTGCCTGTGGAGGCTCCACAGAGTGAGCACATGTGGAAGCCACATTCACAGCTCCCAGGGCTGAGGAAACCTGCAACGGAACTTCCCCAGGCATGAGGACACATGTCTTCACTCTCTGATGATCTGGCTACTCTGAGAACACAGCTGTACTCCATCCATCTACTTTTAATTCCTGAAAATAGAAGAGGGGAGTCTTGGAGTCAGACTGGGATTTCCAACAATGGAGCTTCATGATCTTAAATCCCTCTGTCACTAGACCCCTTGATATCCAGGCTTCTGGAGAGGCCTGGAGAGAATTGGAACCTTCTGTCTCTCCCTTCCAGGGTGCTGATGGTGGGCTTGTCAGTCCTCCTTCTCTAACAGACCTTGTCTCCTGCAAGGACATGGCTTTACACTGTGACTGCCAGAGGTCCACACCTCTGAATGAACACAGGAAAGCCCAAAATTCATCTCAGAGATGCATATATGCTATTCTTGTCCCCATCTCTGTTCCTCCCTAGATGGTAAAATTTAGGAAGACAGGAACCATGTGTTGCTTATCTTAGTATCTCCCATGGTAGCAAGAATATAACATCGTCTTCTGAGTTGGGGAGTCCTTAGAGATATCTGGTGTAGTTTCCTGAAGAGTCTGATGATCAATGAATACATGAATATTTTCTTTTGAATAGGATCTTGTAAGAACTTAAGCCATGTGTTCAGGTAGTTTGCTCACTAGAGCCAATTTATATTTATATTTTATGGCAGAGAGACCTACAGGTGACCTCAAACCCTATTAAATAGGAAGTTATCTTTCTGAAAAACATCTATTCCTAAAGCTTGACTGACATGTTGAAATAGGCAGCAGCTATGGTGAGGGTCCTCCAGGCAGAGTTAAAGATTTTCACACAATGTATTTGGTCCCAGGGTAGAAAATTCTCCAAGCCATCTCTATTTATTTTTTGGAATAAAATGAGCCGGTCCCAGGTGCTTTATCTCTTCTTGATCTCAATGCTCTTCTCCTTCTGACTGCCTTTGGTCACAGATGGAGGCTGCAGATAAATCACAAAGCAAAAGACCCACTTTCAGGGCTGGGGATGTGGCTCAAGTGGTGGCGCGCTCGCCTGGCATGCGTGCGGCCCGGGTTCGATCCTCAGCACCACATACAAACAAAGATGTTGTGTCCGCCAAAAAACTAAAAAATAAATATTAAAATTCCCTCTCTCTTCTCTCTCTCTCTCTTTAAAAAAAAAAAAAGACCCACTTTCAGATAAAGTGGAGCTTATCCCTATTTCCAATGGTTGAGATTTTTAAAAATGTGTAGACTTGCCCTGACTCACCCTCTCCTTCCCTCCTTCCTTCCTTCCTTTGGTGGATGGTTGCAAGAATGCCTCCAGGAAATGACCTCCATGTGTCCACACTTGTCTTGGTTTTCTCAGGCTGCTGAAACCAAATACCGTGGACTGGGTGGCTTAAACATTAGAATCTTATTTCTTAGAATTCTGGAGGCTGCAAGTCCAACATCAAGTTTAGTTCAATTTGAGTGAGGACTCTCTTCTTGAATTACAAATGGCACTTTCTCACAGTGACCTCAAATGGTGGAGAGAAAAGGATCTTACTTTCCCCTTCCCCTTCTTCTCCTTCTGTTTTTGGTATTGGGGATTGAACTCAAGGGTGCTTCACCACTGAGCTATATCCCAGTCATTTTAAATTTTCATTTTGAGATAGGATCTCGCTAAGTTGCTGAGGCTCTTCTCAAACTTGCAGTCCTCCTGCCTCGGCCTCCCACATTGCTAGGATCACAGGTGTGCACCACCAGACCTGGCTCTTTCTTCTTATAAAGCCACAGTCCTACTGGATTATGGACACAACCTTATGAACTCGTTTAATCTTAATTACCACTCAAGACCCTATCTCCAGATAAAGCACATCAAGGGTAAAGCCTTCAACATATGAACTTAAAGGGGAGGCATCTTCAGCCTCCAGTAACAAAGTTTGCCATATAAGTTAGTAGTCAGTCCTCTGTGACTCTCTGGTCTCAGCCATATGGCTTGATTTGGCCAATGTTAACAGGTGTGAGGCAAATAGATGCATGAAGGGTATGCACCCATTTCCCCCATCTCTTGCCTAACTGTTCCTGCCCACTCTCACGTCTCCGCCTCTCCATGAGGATGTGCTGGTGTCATCCTGGCAGGGTGATGTAAGGCATGTATGGAGAGGAGTCAAGACTACCTCAGAATCAGCCAACAACTGGGAGATCCCCTGAAATTTGAGTGAGTCCAGCCAGGATCAGTGGAACCAGCCTATTTCTGCAGGACAGCCCAGTTGAATCAGGGCAGGATGAGAAATAATAAAGAGTTGTCATTTTAGGCTATTACCTTTTCGGATGGTTTATTACACAGGGATACCTAACTCATATCCTCCTGTTTTCCCTCCCTCCTTCTATTATTTCTTTTTAAATTTTCTCATGTGCATGTATGCGTGTCTTTTTCCTACAATTCTTCTTCTGTTATCATGGGGACAGGAAAGATGGTGGCTGGATTAAGGCCCCAACCTTATGAACTCATTTAACCTTAATTACCCTAGGTACATGTATGATGGCACATGTGATGCAACTCTACATCATAGTACAGCCAGAGAAACGAAAAGTTGTGCTGCATTTGTGTATAATGAATCAAAATGCATTCTGCTATCATGTATAACTAATTAGAGCAAATTAAAAAATTGAAACATATCTCCAAATTGTTTTTTTTTAATTTGTTTTAATTAGTTACACATGACAGTATAATGATCTTGACATATACAGTTGAATCAGTTGGGATATCATATCTCATTTTTCTGAGTATACAAGTTGCAGAATCACATTGGTTCCAAATTGTTTTTAATTCCCTATTGTTTAAGAACAGTGCTCTCACAGCCCTTTCTCTCCTTTCACCCTTATTTACATCTTTGCTTTTCTTCATGGCTCTTGTTACTATTTTGACACATGGCTTCATGTAGGTATTTGCTTATTGTCTAGCTGCTCTAGTGAGCCGCGAGAGGGGTTGGACCACGTCTAATTCATCACTGTTGCATCCTCAGCACCTAGAACAGTGTCTGACATTTAGCAGTCACTGTGTAGATAGCTGTGGTACGAATGAATCAATACATTTTCAAGACACCAGAACAATGATCTCTGTCTTCTATGTACGTGTGCACGTGTGTGCATGTATGAACATATTCACGGATCTGTACAGAGAAACTGAGTGCTTGTGGCATGGAGTAAACAGAAAATAGAACCTGGGAGATCATTTTTGAGGCTGGAGACAGCATTTTGCTGAGGTGGCTAAATGAACACCAGTACAAGTGGACAGATAATAGCACAAACCATTAATTTTCATTAATCGGAATTAGGAGGATGAATGTTGGCAGTGTGTATATTGTAGGAGGAAGAAGTTCTTCAAATAGGGCTGGGAATTGTTTGCCAAATGGACTCAAGCTGCTGTCCTGCCCACAGCTATTTTACTAGCAGAGTCTGGAAGCTTCACTAGTGATGACAGGGTTGGTTTTTCCAAGTGCTGTACCAAATTCATCTTTTTTTTCTGGGTTAATTTAAAGTGTCTTATCCGGTTAATTCCTTGGTGATTCAATTGCTTGCTGGCTCTCTCTCTCTCTCCTCTAAGGAAACAATAAAGCCACATTGTATCGTGAGCCATTCTGAGCAGCTGGACCAAGTGAGGCAGCCAGTTTCTGAAGGGAGGCCAGCTGGCGGCAGCCTGGCCACCAGCCGTATCAGGCCCTTCTAGATCTGGGTGTTACTGTTATGACAGGCAGGAGGGGGGCACGGTTGGCAGGAAAGTGTGGGCATTGCCCTCTGGTAGGACTGAATGTGGAGTGAGTGGTACTGTGGAGAACACCGTGTGGCGGAATCAGCCTCTGTCTGAGGGAGAAAGAACAGGTCTCTCTCATGTCTGCTCCCTCCCCAGGTCTCATTGCTATCAAAGCCATGTTGTTTTCTCAGGGCTTCCCCTTTCCTGGGCCCTCCTGCCTGCCCACTCTTTCCCATCTCTGTCCAATTGGTTAAAGGGTTATTTCTGATGACCACGATGGTGGCCCTTGGTAGCATGAATTTATCCAACAAAGGTCACCTGTCCTGAGATGAGCCAGTGAGTCCTTCTCCTAGAAATGAAGACGGGGAGTGGAAGAGCTTTCCTTCTTCCTGTGGTTAGACAGACACACTCTTTTGAGTTAGCAGGTTGAACATTCTGTGTCAGCCTAGAAAGGCAACATGCGAGAAAAAGAGGAGAAGGCGAGCCCAGTGAGGTGCAAGATCAAGAGAGAGACTTCACCATGTGCCATCCGGATTCCAGTGCTTTCTCAGCTCAGCTGCAGCCAAGCCTTATTCCTTCAAGAATTAAAATTAACTCTCTCCTTCCTTGCTTCTCCCTTTAGCTATGGAAGCTGATTTCTGTTGTTTGGAATCCCCAAGAATCCTATCTAACTGCCCTGGAACATGCTCCTCCCTTGCTGCCATCTGGGTAACGTATTCGTATTCCTTGTCCTGGAGGAGATGATATCTGGCTCACTAACCCTTAAGCCTCAAATACTGAGACCAAAGGAGCCCAAAAGGTTGGAGCTATTCATCTTAGTCTCCACTGAGGAAGAAGGGCACTGGACAGTGAGTTCAAAGACAGAGAGAAAGTCAGAGCCCCAAAGGAAGAGCGATGAGTCTCTCCAATTCTACCCCTGCACTCTCAATATCTCATTGGTGGTTCTAAGTGTGCTTAGAGTTCTGCTTTTATCTGACTACTTGAATTACAAACCTCCAGGGCTTCCCACGGCCAGTTGAAAGCCACCCAGACACTCCAGCCTGCTGTTCAAGCTCTGAATGACTTGGCAAATTTTCCAACTTTATTTCCAATTTTATTTTACAGAGTCTCCACACAACTCTGCATTTTCTGTCCCCTGAAGTTAGGCATGCTTTCAAACCTCCGCCTCTTTGGGCAGGAAGTCTGTACCTGTACACCTTCAGGTTTAGATTTATGTTGCCCTCCCAGAAAAATGTTATAAACCTACCCTCTCAGCAGGAGGATAAGGAGAGGCTGCCTTCCTGGTATACTTTACAATATGGAGGGCTATTATTCTTTGTCATCTTTGTCAATTTAATAGGCATTTCCTTGGTTACCAATGAGGCTGAAGAGTTTTTCATGCATTTCAGGATAATTTGTAATTCTTTTGTGTATTGCATTTTAATGCTCTTGGTTGGTTTTTCTACTGTGCATTTACAACTGTCATATTGATTTGTAAGAATTCTTTATTAAAGATATTGACTCTTTTGTCATGTATGTTGCAAAAGCCTTCCTTAGCTGATTGTTTTATTATTACTGTGTGAGGATTTTGATGGAGAAGACTATATTTTTATACGGGATGATATATTGTTTTTTTCTTTGATGGTGGCTGTCTTGGGTTTTTGCTTAGAATGTTATTTCTCTTCATTTCCCTATAGCTTATTGCCCAGTTAGATTGGCATTCTTTAAGGGAGAGGTCTCCTTGGGTATCAAAGTTGTATTCCTTGGGCTGGAATTGGGACTCAGTGATACAACATTTGCCTAGTGTACCCAAGGACCTGGGTTTGATCCCAGCACCAACAACACAAAAAACAAAGTTGTATTTTTGGCCTCTATTCTATGCCTCATTTCAGTATAAATGGTCGGTAAGTAACTGGTTATTGCGGTGGGCAGCTTTCTAAATGGCCCCCAATGGCCCAGACCTCTTAGTAGTCACACATTTGTGTAATCTTTTCCCTTTGAATGTGCACCGAATGTGTTTGTTTCTGGTCAATGGAATCTGGCAACAGTAATGGATAAGATTAACTTATAAAAGACTGTGGTTTCTGTCTTGCTCCTTCTCTCTCCCTTGTTCTGCCTGCTTCTGTTTGAGGCCCACCATGATGGGGAATTGAGGCCAGCCTCTGGCCAACAACCATATGAGTGAGCTTGGAAGTTGTTCTCTCCCTGTTTGAGCCTTATGATAACCATAGCCCTGCATGAGAGAATCAAAGCCACTGGGCTATGGGGTGCCCAGTTTCCTGACCTACTATAAAATAACAAGTGATGTTGTAAGTGTTGGTGTCATTTGTTACAGAGCAATAGATAACAGATGTAAGTGTTGAACAAAGGCATCTAGGTCTTGGGTATTTTTACTTGACCTCTATGAAAGAAAACTCCATATCATTCACTGCTTCAAAAAGTAAAGGAGATTCTCCCTGGGGAGACCCCATCATCCCTCGAGGTCTCTAGTGTCTTTAACATATTTACAAGGAACTGATTTGTTGAGGGTGCTGCTGAAGAAGAGTGTTCATATTCATTCTTCTTTCCCACAGTCTCTCAGGAGGATGGAGTCCTGGAAGAGGAGTCTAGTTCTGTTTTGCTGAGCACAGTGATGGATTTGGAGCTGCAAGCTTGGGACAAAGCTGGACCACCATGGACTGGCTTTAAGAGAGAAGTCATGTGAGGTGTCAGAGGAGAAAGGGACCCTGTGTGGCTGTATGATGGAGACAGGACTTTAGAGACATGAAGTCTACTTAGTGATTTTTAGGTAGCTCACTGTGGACATGCAATAGAAGTTACTCATCTCTGTTTCCTGGCTCATGTTAGGAAAGATTATGTCCTTCTTAGTGCTTTCTTCTGAGTGGAGTTTTAGAAGAACTACCAATACCAAATTTTGTATCCAAATGGGGCCTGAAGGAATTCTCGAAGATGAGAGAATAGATGACATACAGGTCACCTGGGATTGTGCTGAGTCAGTCGTGAGAAGGGAAGGGGTCTTTGATGCCCCTCACTTCCTGCATCTCAGCTCCTAAATGGATCTGCAACTGGACCCCTGGCTGCCCTGGGATTGTGTGATTGCCAGTGCTCATTCACAGGTGTCCCTTCCCTATCTCCAGGTCATAAGGGTTTGACTTTTCTCTATTCTTTTCCTCTCCCTTTTTAGATTCAATTGTTCCCCCATCTTATTTTTCTAGAGCCCCTGACTCCCTCATTCCCCCACAATAATTAATACTAAAGTTTTAATCCAGGAAAACAAATCTGAGTCAATGTGTCAGCTCTCTGGAAGGAGGAAGGGCTTTCTCCTTCAGATCAGCTAATGTCATGCTAAAGGGCTGTGATAGTCTTTACTTCTTCCTCCCTGAGCTGAGTTATCTGGACATCTTAAGCTGATAGATTTTTTTTTTCTTTCCTTTTTTTTTTTTTTGTGGTGCTGGGTATTAGAACCGAGGGCTTTGTACTTACAAGGCAAATATTCTACTAACTGAACTATCTCCCCAGCCCAGAGGTGATCAATTTTAAAAGACATTCAGATTTTCTATTCCATGGCAACAGATTATTTTTGAAAGTTTTAAAAGAATCTTTCAACATCTTTTCAAAAACATTTCATCTGCTCATTTGGTTTTTAATCTTCACCATGGTCAGATCTTTTTTTTTTTTTTTTTTTCTTTCACTTACAAGAATGGAGCTGGGCCTGGGCAATCAGAAATGATTAGACCTGCTCAATAACCTGCAGACCCTGCGGTTTGAGTTAAATGGCTATCCTAGGGGCTGCCGAAGACGGGGAGCTGATGTGAAAATGGAAGCAATTACCTAGATCACTCAGACAGAAGAATTTCTGAAGCTTTTTTTTTCTTTCCCTTGAACAATCCAGATAATTGCTTCAATTTACACTTCTTACTGGCAGTAGAGACCTGGACAGAAACTATTCTGTAGGAGTGGGATGAATAAAAGGAAGCAGAGTGCCTGGAAAATGACTGATAACTCAGGGGAGAAAAGAGTGGAAGAAACTCACAGACTCTGGCCTTGATTTCTGACACCCTCCAGCAAGTCAAAGTGAGGCTGTGCATTGTTGCCCGAGGGATCCAGATAGTTCTTTGTTTTCTGTTTCAGCTCAACAATGAAACTTTAGAGCCATGCAAGTGTTACAGGTGGAGATGACAGAAGAGATGTGGACTGGGGAACTATGAGTGTGCTGGAGGCTCTTCCCTGTGCTAACTGGCCAGTTCCTCAGTTTGTTAACCCCTCACTGGGGACCTGCAAGTCCTTGCTGCCAGGAGGCCTTGCTGGGTCAGGAGGTAGAGAAAGTAGGTGCTTTCCTATTAGGGCACATCACACCTGTTCATTTCATTATAAGCAAAACTCAAGACAGTGGGACTTTGTCATTCCCTGAAGCAAATGTTTTATGTACTAGGAACCCCAGGGATTCCTTTCTGCAACTGAAAATCCACATTCATTGAAAGCATGGAATGATGAACAAATGCTTGAAAGCAACTTATTAAGCTACTACTTTGTGCCTGGTTATTACACAAGCCCTTGGAATAATAATGTAACTTTACATAAATATAGACCTTTTTTTTCAAAAAATTTTTAATATTTATTTTTTAGTTGTAGTTGGGCACAATAACTTTATTTTGTTTATTTATTTTTATGTGGTGCTGAGGATCAGTCCCAGGGCCTCGCACATGCTAGGTGAGCGCTCTAACACTGAGCCATAACCCCAGCCCTTTTCCCTTTTTTCACGTTGTCTTGGGAAGAGTAATTCTCCCAATTTCTTCACATCCTTTTTCAGAGTTTATTTCCAAAGCAGTATTTCTTTTTCACTTCTCACATATCTAGAATAGTTAATATTTTTAGCATAGCTTCAACAGATGGGGATAAAAAAATATTCAGAGAAGTTGGATACCTTTTCCAGGGTCACAGAATTTGTTCACAACTAATCTGGAATGAAAAATGAAGGATACTGATTGTAGATGGCCAAGACTCCATCTACAATACATTTTCATTATGTTCAGGTTTATATATTCCTTCATTTCTTGTTCTTATCATGATTATGATGGACATGGATTGGTCATTAAGAAAATATATATCAAGCATGTAAGTAATACATGATTCCCATAATTTAAAAAAAGGAGCATCATACACACAAAACATTTAACATGAAAAAAAAAAAAAACTACTGTGAAGTGGGAAGAGCCTGAGAACAAAAATAGACATTAATATGGAAGTTATTGTAAGCAGCAATCAGGTGCCAAATCAGAGGGACAAATGACTTGAGAAGGGGAAAAGCAGCTCACAGCATTCAGGGAGCCATGTTTATCAATTATTGCAGGCATTAAAAGGGCAAGGGCTTCATGGAGGGATTTCCCATTGGAATGAGGGTGTTCCACCCTCCTGGCACATGGATAAGTCCTTGTTCCTCTGGGCCTCCATGGGCTCCACTATCCCGAAGCTGCCTGAATCTCATTCTTTGGGGGTTTTATTTTATTTTATTTTTTAATACTGGGGATTGAACCCAGGGTGCTCTATCACTGAGCCGTATCTCCAGCCCTTTTATATTTTGTTTTGAGACAAGATCTTACTAAGTTCCTTAGGGCCTGTCTAAGCTGCTGAGGCTGGCTTCAAACTTGTGATTCTCTTGCCTCAGTCTCTCGAGTTGGTGGGATTACAGGCTTCACCACCATGCCCGGCTTGTCCTTTGGGTTTTAATGGAGACTTCTTCACTTAGGCATGATTGAAGCATCGACAAGCGTGTCGAAATGTGACTGGACAAAAAGGATGTGATCTATGCTGGTAGAGCCAGAGGGGGAGCCCAGCAAGGCCTGTCTGTTCAGATTCTTCTTGGCCTCTCTGTGCAGCATTCCTTCCTCCAGGGTATGGGGCAGAACCGCTTCTGAAACGGGAGTCTTATCATCACAGAACTTCTTTATGAGCAGGTACATGAGAGAAAGGCAGAAGATTAGAGTATACTTTTGGTTTCCATGACCTCCCTTGGAGAAAAGAAATAATAGCTTATGGCCAAACTTGGCAGAAATAGGAACAGGTGGGAGGAAGACAGGAGGTCAGCAAGAGAGATTTTAATTTCTGAAGACTTCTTCTGAGGCCCAATGTGCCTCAACATTATAACAAAAGACTGCCTTTCACTTCTGATGCTCTGAAGCTGTTTTGAAGCTGCTTTCAGAGCCAAGGATGGAAGGAAATAACAAGGGCTGTGGGAATTATGAGCCAGGAATTGTGAATAAAAAATAAAAGAATATATAGCATCACATCATGTGTACCTGTTAAATAATAACTTCCCATTTCTCCCCAACCCCCTGGCAACCAATATTCTACTTCCTGTGTCTATGAACACAGGGATCACATGGAATCATATAATACTGTAGGCCTTTGATTATTAGTAGTAGCACTAGTATCAGGGATTGAACCCAGGGGTGTTTTACCACGGAGCTACGTCGCCAGACTCTTTTATTTTTTATTTTGAGACAATATCTCACTAGATTGCTGAGGCTGGTCTCAACCTTGTGATTATTCTTCCTCAGCCTCCTCAATCCCTGGGATTACAGGCATGTACTGTCCCTCAATCCCGTTACTGGTGGCTCTTTGCCTCCATAGATTCCCCATTTGTAGATTCAACCAACTGCAGATGGAAAATTTTTGTAAAAAAGTATTGTGTGGATACTGAGCATGAACGGATATTTTTCTTGTCATTATCCCCTAAACAATACAGTATAAAAACTACTTATATAATATTTTTATTGTATTAGGCATTAGAAATAATTTAGAGGTTATTTAAAGTATATAGGAAGATGTGTGTAGGTTGTATACAAATACCATACCATTTTATATGAGGGTCTTGTGTAAAGTTGGTTATCTGTGGGGAGAGGGGGATCTAGAACCACTTACTCACAGGTGCCGAGGGACAAACATAACTGTTCTTTTGTGAATGGCTTGTTTTACTTAACATAAGGTCCTGGATTCACCCATGTTATACATGTGTCAGGCTTCCCTTCCCTTTTGAGGCTGAATGATATTCCATTGCATGCATAGGCTCCATTTAGTTCATTCATTCATCAGTTGATGGAAACTGGGGTGCTTTCACCTTTGATGGTTAGGAATAATAATATGGATGCACCTGTTTGAGTGCCTGATTTTAATTCTTTGGGAGAGTATACCTAGAAGTGGAATTATAGGATCACATGGTAATTTTATGTTTAACTTTTTGAGGAACTGATAGAATGTTTCCATAGCAGTTGTACCATTTTAAACTCCCACCAAGAGTGCACAAACAAGAATTTCAATTTATTCATATGTTTATTGAAGAGAGAGAGAGAGAGAGAGAGAGAGAGAGAGAGTGTGTGTGTGTTGACAGTAGCCATCCTAATGGGCATGAAGTGATAATTATAATTTCACTGTGCTTTTGATTTGCATTTCCCTAATAATTATTGATATTGAACTTTTTTTCTTTTCTTTTTTTGTGGTGCTGGAATCTGAACTCAGGGTCTTCTGCCTGCTGGGTAAACATTCTGCCACTGAGCTATTTCCCAGCTTGAGCATCTTTTCATGTGCTTATTGGAGATATATATATATATATATATATATATATATATATATATATATATATATACACACACACACACACACACACACACACACACACACATACCTTTTTTGTAGTACTGGGGATTGAATCATTTGTTTATCTTCTTTGGACAAATGTCTATTTAATTCCTTTGCTCTGTTTTATTTTAATTTAATTTTATTTATTGTTTGATGCTGGGGATTGAGCCCAGTGCTTAAGGCATGCTAGGCAAGCATTCTACCACTAAGCTATACCTTCAGCCCTCTTTGCTCATTTTAAAAATCAAATTGATTGTTTTTTGGTTGTCAAATTTCCTTACATTGTTTATAATAACCTCCTATCAGATATATGATTTGCAAAGATTTTCTTCCAACGCATGGGTGTTGTCTTTTCATTCTGTTGATAGTGTTCTTTGATGTGCAAAATTTAAACTTTTTTCTTTTTCTTTCTTTCTTTTTTTTTTTGGTAATAGTGATGATTGAACCCAGGGGCACTCCACCACTGAGCTACACCTCCAGCTCTTTTTATTTATTTATTTTTTTATTTTGATCCACGGTCCCACTGAAATTGCTGAAGCTGGCCTTGAATTTACAATTTTCCTGGTTCAACCTCCCGAGTCAATGGGATTACAGGTGTGAACCACTGTGCCTGGCTAAAGGTCTTGAATTTTGAGGTAGTTAGATTTATCCGTTTTTACCCTCTTGTTTCTTGTTTTTGTTTTTCTTCTGTTTTTGGTACCAGGGATTGAACCCAAAGGCACTTAACCAAGGAGCCATATCTCCAGTCCTATTTTATTTTATTTTTATTTTGAGACAGGGTCTTGCTAAATTGCTTAGGGCCTAAGTTGCTGAGTCTGGCTTTGAATTTGAGATCCACCTGAGCTGCTGGGATTAAAGATGAGTGCCACCATTTCTGGCTTGTTTCTTGTATTTTGGTGGCCCTTCAAAATTTTTAAAAAATTCTGTTTAAGGATGGGAGAGGAGGGGAGGAGTAGGGAGGATAGGAAGGGCAGTAGAATAGAATAGACAATATGATTGATGTATGTACATTCTATGTATGTATTATATATCAAAATGCATTCTACTGTCATGTATGACTAAAAAAATAAATAAAAATTAAAAAAATTCTATTTAGCCTGTTCCTCTATTAAGCTTTCTTGGACACCAATGAACTCTTTATCTTCTGTAATCTGGCTTATTTCTAAGTTGTCTGAGGGCAATGACTTGCAACCTCTCCTTACATAGGAATAACCCCTTTAAGGGTTCACTTAACAAATCTGAGTTTACAAAGTGGCAGCAAGTGTCATGTAAGCAGTTAATAGTTGACAATGGAGAGATGAAAGGGTGAATAAAGAGTGAGTCCAGTGATACACAGGGAGCCTAGGGACACCCAGGCAGATCCTTGTATACCCCAGGTCATCCATGATTCTGACCTCCTCAGATAAACCTGTATATGTGAGGTTCTTGTCCTCTGATAGGCCCAGACAAACTGTTATCCCCTCCAGTATTTAATGAAGTTGTTTTATTTTGCTATAGCAAAGTGCATGAAATTGGGTAATTCATACCAAAACAAATAAACAACAACAACAACAACAAAACAAGTTTTTTTGGCTCATAGTTCTGGAAGTCTACAGGCATGGTACAGGCATCTATTTGGCTTCTGGTAAAGACAACTTGCTGCTTCAAACATGGTGCAAAAGCAGAAGTAAGTGGGCATCTGTGAATAAGCTCACATGATAAGAGAGGAAGCAAGAAAGGGAGCCAAGGAAGCCAAACTTGCTTTATAATAAACAATTTTTGTGGTAACTAATCCACAGTCCCACAAGAGTAAGAACTTATCCTGGAACAAAGACATTTACACTAGTCATTGCTGTGACAAAATCCCTGAGAAAAGCAACCTAAAGGAGCAAGGATATATTTTGGCTCATGGTTTCAGAGGATTCAGTCCTTGTTCTGCTGGCTCCATGGTTTCTGGACCTGTGTTGAGGCAGATCATCATGGTGAAGGGCATGACAGAGAAAACCTGCTCACCTTCTAGTGGCGAGTGGGGGCGGGCGGAGAGAAGGAAGATGAGAGAAGAGGAGAGGCACAAGATATAGGTCCCAAGAGCATGCCTCCAAAGATCCACTTTTCAACTTGGTCTCACCTCCGACATTCCCATTACCTCCCAGTAGCTAATTCAGCTACAAATAATTCATCGGTGAGGACAGAACCCTCATAATCAAATCACTTTCCCCCAAACCCCACCTCTGAACATTCCTGCACTGGGGACCAACCCTTCAACACATGTCTTTGAGAGATATTCCAGATTCAAACTAAAACAGCATTAATCCCTCTTAATGACCTAATCACCTTTTAAAAGCCTCACAGCCTCTGAACACTGTTATAGTGGGGACCAAATTTTCAACATGGATTTTGAAGGCACCAGCAACACCCACTCCATAGCAGAAGCTAATTACCACAGATGGCAGGGCTCTGAGTCACAACCTAAGAACTACTTAATGTGAAAACGGACTGGAAAGTGGCACTTGGGATTTTTGTTTTGTTTTGTTTTGTTTGATAGTGGGGATTGAACCCAGAGGTACTTTAACCAATGAACTGCATTTCCAGCCCCTTTTGTTTTTCCCTTTGAGACAGGGTCTCACTAAGTTGCTTAGCTAGGTTGCTAAGGTTGGCCTTGAACTTGAGATCTGGTTTCTGGGATAATAGGCATGTACCATGGCATCCACTGGCCCTCTTTTTAAAACTACTTCTGCATCTGAGAAGAGGAAGCCAAATTGGTACTGTTTATAATGGTTCATAAAAGTTCAATTTAGTGGGTCCGTTGGACTTATTTTTTCCCCTAGGCAGAGCACTTGCATTCCCAGGTGTACCTGGATTTAAGCAACAGTTGGATTCCTGAAAATTAACTGAATAACCAATTGTTTTAAAATTACTTATTCAGCACCTGGTAATAATGATAATCGTAACTAAAAGTTAAGAGATTATGTCAAGTATATTCACACACTATGCTAGCCACTTTTGAAGTATCGTTTCTTTTCATTTTCTCCAATATTATGATGTTATTGCTATTTCAATGATGGAGACGAGGAAACTGGGTGCTAAGGAAATTGAATAACTTGCCATAGGATGCATCTTGTAAGTGTGGGATTCAAACTCAGATGTAGCCTCATCCTAGGATGGATTCCTTCTTCAGCATTCTGCCTGCCTCAGTATTAGAGGCAGATTGCACTGCTCAAGTGTAGTGATAGAGATAGATATAGGAAATTAAGAGGACGTAAGTGAGGACTGCCAATCTTGTGTGGCTGTTTAGATAGTCAGGGAAGCATTGAGCCCTCCTGAGAAAGGAGGGCTAAGCTGTGTCTTGGAGGGGAAGGGAGTGCTAGAAAGGTAAGAGTGAACACCCAATTGTTCTGCCAGCTGGGCTCCACCCTTTTCTGGGAATATCACTCAGACTCTTTTAGGAACTTCCCACTATGGGATTCCTCTATTATATTATAAAGTCCATGACTCTAGTTGAGTGGTCTAGGGGCCTAAGCCATTCATAGACTTTTCCTAGGATTCTTCAAATCAAAATTCAGAATAAACATCTAACTGTATCTAGTGGTAGATGTTGAATAATGATACCAGAGCCTCATGCAGTAGTACCTGCTAGCAATCCCAGCTACTTAGGAGATTGAGGATAGCAAGTTCAAGGCCAGCCCAGTGTGTGGTGAGAGTGCTATATCATTAACATAGATTAACACATTTGTGTCTTTTCATAATGTCAGAATTTATGGAATGACAAATTCCCAGGTTACACCATTTTCATCAGCTTCAGTTCACTGAATATTTGTGGGTCACCTAGTAGTCATAAGCAGGGCAATCACAGGTTCTTTTGTTCCAGTCTTAATTTTTAATATCTATAACACTAAAGACACATGCATGCACGCACGCATGCAGAAATGCTGTGAAAACGTTAAGGCAAGGGTCAAAAGGCTGAATTGAGAGCAAAGGCAGAGAGCAGATATGAATGTAGAGTCACTGCGGGTGGTCAGATAATATTAAGAACCAACCAAATAACTTGTTCTGGCTGCAGTGCTGTCAAACTGCAGGAACTTCTTCTAGGTCAAGGTCTAGATGGCAGTTTCACAGTGTCAATTTTGACTGTGGTCATAAAGGGCAGGAGAAATTGCACTCTGCTAAAGCCTGAGGACAGAGATTTGGAAGTTTGCCACTGTGGCAATTTTCCTGGGCAAGGCTGGTAAGGAGTGACCATGTGACAGGGTCAGGGCGCTACCATGTTCAGTCTTAGGGTGATACTCCTTTTATAGGTCTTGAGTTAGGGGTTTATATCATTTGGTGATCTGCTATGTTCAGTAAACTCATGGTACTGGTTTTTCTGATGAGTTTGATATACTGTACATCCACATGCTGCTGATTAATTTGATAAGTTCACAGGTGGTCATTCTTATTAGCATGAGTATCAGATTATGCCTTTTGGTTGTGCCAGGCAGATGGTAGTTGTTTACTTATACAAACAAGGTGTAGAGGCATTCTACCTCAGCACTTAAACTCAGAATGGAGTAGCTTATGGCAAACTATTGCTTTACATAACAGAGTAATGAAGGCTCAGAGCAGAACACAGTTGCTCTTTACATTGGGCAACTTAGAAAGACTGGGAGCAGAACTTAGAGGTAGTATGCTCCTGGGTTCCATCCCCAGTATGGGGAGAAGGGGAGAGGCTACTGGCAGCTGGGTTTTCTGACATGTGAAGGAGTAGTCTTGAGTGAGAAAGAGTGAGGCTGAGAGAACAGGCTACCTGACAGTACCCTGCCTTCTGGTTCAGTTGTTTAATCACTTCTTGAATAATCGAGATCAATTTGTGTTCTTCTGACAAGGTCTTCTTTTGCATTAATAGCTCCAGTTGGGTTCCCATAAAACCCCTAATATACTTATTAATTGCGACGGAATGGGTGACTCCAGGAGAGCATTTGGCCTAAACAGAATATCATAAGCAAGAAGAGCAAGAGGTGAATGCAGGAAGATACAAGTAGTTTGGTATTTGCCAGAGTATAAACATCATGACAAGAAGTGGCAAGAGATAAAGCTAAATAAAGTAGGAATAAAATTTGATGATAGGGGTCTGGGCACATTCTGTATAGAAATTTAGACACAATTCTATATACATTCTGCTTATACTCCTTTAGTAACCACTAGGCAGAGGTTCACTAAATTGATATAATTAATAGAGAGATGTTTTAAACTTGGGATTCATTGGCAGGCTTCAGTTGTACTTCAACTGTTCGAAATAGTCTGTTAAATCTGTGGGATGTGCATAGGTTTATTTTATTATTATTATTTTATTTTTTACTTTGGCAAAGGTCTCTAACTTTCACCAGCTATTAAAGGAGCCCCTGAGCCAAAATATATTATGAACTTCTTTCTGAAGAGGCATTTTCAGGTCTAACTGGTTTCCAAATACCCATGCAAATCTCATCGCCCCCTCCCCCCACGCCCTGCTTCCTCATACCTCTTACAAAACTCTTTAACACAGAGAAAATACTCAGTAACTGTTCGGTTGTATACTGTCTTAAGTAGTGATTCTTTTTTGGGATCATGTTTGTGAAGAGTTGGTTATTTATAGAGATTTTAACTTGGAATATTGGATATGAGTTCCATCCTATTCTTGGCTTGGGCAGCCAGACCAGACCTGCAGTTCTCTCAAGTCGCATCCAGGCACAGTCTTGTCCCCACAAGGTAGCCCCAAGCATCCTTCGACCTAGTGATGATAGAACGACTACAAGTCCCGGAATGCGCCGGGCTCAGGACCCGGGCGGGGGCGAGCGGATTTCGCACTGATGTCACCCTCCTGGGGCGGGCGGAGGGGGAGGGCGGGGCCGAGGGGCGGGCCGGGAGGCGGTGGAGCGCGCTGGTGCTGATGCAGGATGGCTGAGCGCGCAGGAGCCCGGGAGGTCTGAGCCGGGCGAGGCTCGCTCCCTGCGCATCGCCTTGTCCGCCCTCCTCGTGGTCGCGGGCAGGTGGGCCGGGGGCGCAGGGCAGCGGCAGGGCAGGCCTAGGGCAGGCGGTCTGCAGCCAGCGGGGCGAGAAGCTGATAGGGTGCCCACCTTCCCGGTCTCCGAGCGACCCGAGCTGCCCAGCTGGCCGAGTTCGCGATGACCTGCTGAGAAGCGTCGTGGGAGGCTGCAGGAGGCGGCCTAGCTGCGGGCGGTGCGGTTCGTGGCCTCCTCGCTTGTGGTGCCCAGCCCCGACCCCCCACCCATTCCCGCGCCCCCTCCCTGCGGCCGGCCGAGATGGCGGATCCAGCCGAATGCAGCATCAAAGTGATGTGCCGGTTCCGGCCCCTCAACGAGGCGGAGATCCTCCGGGGGGACAAATTCATCCCCAAATTCAAAGGCGACGAGACCGTGGTGATCGGGGTAAGTGGTCCGGGCGTCTGGCCTCCCCTTCTTCCCGCCGCAGCCCGGCGCCCTGACGCCCTAACGGAGCGGAGAATTCGGGCCGCCCCTTCGGACATTCCTGCGGGGCTGCCCTCCTGGGTGGACACGACGGGAGACCCCTCTTGCCCCACCCAATGGTTCCTTCTCTGGCTGGTGGAGGGGATACTGGGGACAGCGAGGCGGGCCCTGGGTGGCGGGGGTGGGGGTGGGGGGCGAGGAAGGGCTCAGATCCGCCATTGTTCACGGGGTGGGGGCCCGGGTGGGCCTATTGTTCCCCACACTCGCCTCCGCGTGGGTAACGTGTTCGGATTGCCCTCTAGCCCGGTGCCCAGGCCCCCCCTTAAAAGTATAAGCTCTGCAACCCACAAATGCTTCCAGGCATCAGTTCGATTTAGCGAACATTTTGTTTCTTTGCACGACCTTAGCATAAAAGAAAAGAAAGAAAGAAAAAGAAAGAAAAAGGAAAAATCCTAGCCTTGGCTGACTTGGAGCTTCCGCAGTCTTGTGGTCGTGGCTGCCCGGGATGTTTCACCTTGCTCTGCGAGTTGAAGGTGGAGGGTGGAGGGGCACACTGGTGGTCTTGATGTCCTCGGAAGGCCTGGTGTGCCTCCTTCTGCTTCCTGTCACTCCAGGCTGCCCTGTATGTGTGCCTTCCCTGCAGGGACGATCTCCCCCCCTCCCCCCCACACACACCTGGTGTCCACACACCCTCTGATGTGGGTTGCGCTGGGTGGAGAGGAGTCGGTGCAAAGAGGGAGTCCAGAGAGCAATCAAATAGCCCCTCTCTGCTAAAGAAGTTGTTACTGTGTATTGCTGGAGCCCCTTCTGTCTTGATCACCTTGTCTCCCTTATTTCCCCTCCCCCAACTCCGCTCCCTCTTTGCAGCTCGGGCTGCTGGTGGTAGTGAGGAATACCAGTGATTTTTAGTTCTTAAAGGAATATGTCAAACGAAATAAATCTGCCTAGCCTCTTCTCCCGTTCCCGGTTCTCTGTCCCTAGAGTGAGTGGTTGACGGTGCCCCCTTTGTATAGAAGCCGCGTGGGTAGGGACCGAGTTAATGCGAGACACTAGGTCCCTGCTGACAGGTTCCTGGCAGCCCGCTCCAGGCTGCTGATGCAGCCTTCCCGTCCCTAGCATTGATTAAGTGATGTCATCCCGATCACTGAGCATGCTCCAACTAACCCCCTCCCCCCTATCCCCCCAAGTGACTAGTGTATTTAGGTCAAGTGATTGACAGGTGACAATTTTCTGAGGGTAGGAAGAATCCTGGCCTTTCTCAATCTCTAGAGGCCTACTTTTACCCGTCCAGGCTCTACCCAGAATCTTTGGCAAGGTTGTCTGCTGCAGTCCTGCGAAAGGCCCTGGGACTAGCAGGTGCTGGCTTGTAACAGTAAATGGGCGCTCTCTGCAATAGAGGTCCCTTGGCAAGGCTTTGGCATCGAGGTTTTAACTTATACCTAGTCTAAGAGCACAGTTCCTCTTGAATACCCCTTCCCTCTTCATTTTCAAGCTATCTGGAAGTCCTGACCTCCAAATGCTTTGTGGATGGACATTCATTTTGAGACTTGACCTATGAGGGCAGGAGAAGGGATTTTCTCTCTGCTTAGTGTTAACTTGTAGAAAAAATGTATTTGCTACAGTTATTGACAGAAGGAAATTCTACAGTTAATGGCATATATGGGTTAGTGATATGGTTAGAAGCTTTCAATGAGAGTGTGTCCAGTCTGATCCTCTATTTCACATAGAGTGGGAGTTGCTGGGGACATCTAGTTCCTGCCCCTTGCCTTGTAACATCTTTTTTTTTTTTTTTTTTTTTTAAATATGCATGCTCTGGTGACCCTGTCACCTTCCCATCAGAGGCTTTAAAGTTCTCACCATCTTCCCTACTGCTGCTTCTTCCCCTCCCTTTTTCCTATTCTGCCTTACTTCCCCATTCCACAAAGTGCATTGTCTTTGATCTGTGTGTGCAGAAATGGTTAATTTTAGAGTTCTTTCTTTAATACTAAGACATTGAGTATATATTTTTTCCCATATAAATATGCATGGTATTGACTAAATTAGACTCCCACATAAATGAGAAATATAAACAAAAATTGTTGATGCAAATACACATGTTGCTCTTCATTTGGAAAGCAAGTATTGATCATCCTAGTATAATACTTTAATAAAGTGGACACTTTTCTTTTTTTTTTTTAAAGGAAAACTTTTTGTTGAAATAAAGCCTTCATTTTTTGGATGATTGTGGTGGGGATGGTGTTGTACCATTAAGCTACATCCCAGTCCCAGAAATAAAGCATTCATATAGAAAAAGGTTATCACTAAGAGTACAGCTTGATGACTTTTTACAAAGTAAATGCTCCCTATAACCGCTTTACAGACCAAGAAACAGACATTTCAGCACCCTAATGCCTATTATTCCTTCCAGTCCTTAATTTCCCTTGACTTAGGGTGACCACTATTCTGACTTATGATTAGTTTTATTTTATATACATAAAATTCTATAGTATATTCCCTTTTATGTTCATTGTGATCAGCATTATTCTCAACAAATTTATCCTTATTCTGTAGTATTCCATGATATAAATCTATTTATTTATCCATCAATTATTTATAGATAATTGGATGGTTTTCACTTTGGGGCTAGTCTGGATAGTGCTGCTATAAATGTTACTGTATGCTTTTTTTTTTTTTTTTTTTTTTTTTTGTGGTGAGTTAGAGTATAAAACAGAAGATTGCCAGATGCTACAGTGTGTTGAAACTTGGATTGGCTCATGCTAGAAACTTTCCCGTTCCTAATTAATAACATGCATCTAAAGACAGTTCTGGAAGCTTGTATTGTGTTTTATACTCCAGGTAGATAGACACTAAGTTGGTTCAGTTAGAACCTGTCCCAGGTTTTCTTTCTGAAAAGTACCCATTTTCACTGAGTAGAGAGACCAGTTAAGAATGAATTTTGGTGGAGTTAGCTATTAGTCCGAATTCAGAACCACAGAAATTCCTTATTTTTGAAACTAAGTTCACTCCCCCCCCCCTCCCAGTTCACTTTTTTCTTTAAAGTCCTGTTCAATTGTTATGGAAGTGTACGCCGAAGGAGAGATTTTATAAGTGGAGATTCTAGATTTCTGTTTTAAGAAAATGGCCTTTCTTGGAGGAATCACCTCCACCATTCCTGTGCAAAAGCTTTTATTCCCTGACATTTAATCTCACCCACTTTTAACCCCTGAAGTATTTATTTTGTATATCATCTCACAGTTTTCCCCCTTCAATTATTGATTATTATTTGTAAGCCATGTGTAGAGATAAGGATTACTCATGTTGTGCTTTTATGTACTTCTCAGGGCCTTGTTCGTAGAAGGCACTTAAATATTTATTGATCTGTTTGTTGATTCTGGAAATCTTCCCTTTGACATACTTACTTTATGGAACTTTTGATTGATTGTAGGCTGTGGGAAGTAGTTATAACAGTTTTAAAGAGAAATGCCATTCTTCTGAGTAGGTCTGATAAAATAACATTATACTAAAAATGTTATAAGAAAATTGGGAATAAACTGCATTCAGCTTTATTAAAAATTAGGAGAGTTAATGGCACTGACGGTGAGCTAGAAGTGGAGGGTGGGGTGGGCTGGCCATTAGGGAAGGAGCTCCTTTCTGTAACATATCAACTCTTCAGAGAAAAGTATTAGGGTTATAGCATTCCTCAGAGTAGTCCTCTATTAGCTGCTAAAAGTCCTGGCAAGTCATCCAATACTTCAGGCTCTGCCTAGTGGTTTTGAAGTGACTGTGTTGATGGAAGATCTCTGACTTGATGAGTTCCCAGTAGTTCTTTGAAGTAGTCTTTCTCATTTCAGTTTTTTCTTGTTGGGTTTTTCTCTTGTTTGCAGTCCTGAGACTCCAAGTCTTGCTAATGTCTAGTGCTTCCTCCTGAGACAATCTAAGCTCTGACCTGTTTGAGAGCTACAACAAAATATTAGACCCAACCCTGAACTGGACAGTGGTAAGGACAGTGACTTTGGTCACAGGAAGCTTAGATTAGTTCTCAGCAGAGGATGGACAGGGAAGGGAGGGCCTGGGACAGAGACCAAATCAGGCATGATTAGCATTTTGGAGATTAAGGACTAAAAAAGTAAAGACATATGGCTACATCCTAGAACTTTTCTTTTGGTCCACAAATACAGGTAATTACAGGTCTTTCAAAGTAAGAAAATTAAATTTTAAAATGTGTATAGTAATATCATTTTTTTTTTAGAGTATAGCTCTATGATTTTGATATATACCCAGGGTTTGGCAACTCTCCTGTAGTAGTGCTTTATTGTTTCTCTAACAAATGACCACACATTTAGGGGCTTAAAATAACAAAATTTATTATCTCATAGTCTCCATAGGTCAGTAGGGCAGCTGGCTTCTCTCTTTTGCATCTCAGAAGGTCAAAATCCAAGTGTTGGCAGGGTTGTGTTCTTTTCTGGAGGGTCTAGGGAGAATCTAGGTATTGCTCATTCAGGTTGGTGGCAGAATTCACTTCCTTGTAGGTCTGATATCCCTTTTCCTGCTGAATATTAGCTAAAAGCTGTTCTTAGCATCCAGAAGCCACAACGTTGTCCTAGCTGCCTGACCCCTCTTCCTCCGTCTTTAAAACCAGCAACTGTGGATTGAGTCCTCATTCTCTGAACCTTTCCTGTCACTGACTCTTCTGCCTCTCTCTTCCATTTTTGAGATCCCATGTGATTACATTGAGCCCCTTCCCCCAATAATCTGAGTTAGTCTTAAGGTCAGTGATGAGCAACCTTAATTGCTTCTGTATTTCCATGTGCAAAGTCCCTTTTACCATGTACCATTAACATACACATAAATTCTGGAGCCTAGAGGGTCTGGATGTCTTTGGGGCTTACTATACACCATCATAATTGAGATACCAAACAGTTCTATTGACTCCCCCTCCCGCACCCCCCAAAAGCCCTCAAATGTGTTCTTTTCTGTATAATTTTGCCTTTTCCAGATTGTCATAAGATGGAATCATATATTGAGAAGTATCTTTTTTGAGTCTAGGTTCTTTTGCTTAATGATTCTTTGAGATTTACTTGTGTGTTACTTGTTTACTTATTTATTTTTACATAGTAGTTTTCTACTATACAGACATACCACAGTTTATTTGTCCAATCCCCTGTGGAGGGACATTTGAGTTGTTTCCATTGTGGAGTGATTATGAGTAACGCTGCTATAAACCTTTGTGTATAGATTTTGTGTGAGCATAAAATTTTGTTCCTCTTGGGTAAATGCCCAGAAGTGAGATTGCTGGATCATATGGTAACTATGTGCTTAACTCTATAAGATATTGCCAATCTGTTTTCCAAAGTGGTGGTACCATTTTGCCTTCTCATCTAAAAGTGGTAACATCTTAAGCCAAAGTTTTAAATAGTTTAGTCAGTCACTTTGATGTACATTCTAATTTAGTAGTGTCAAGATATATCAGTCCTTCATTCCTCTGTGCCCTAAATTCAGAGATGTTTCTATACCCTGTAAATGGATTCGTGGTTTCCTATAGTTATACCCTCAAATCCTGGAATGAGTGAACACAATAGAGTTGCTATAATCAGGCACACATTACTGGTGACCATGCAGTATTCACAATGAGCACACAGTCATATAAATGAGGGGGAAAATAGAAGCAGGTGGAAAAGTCTTGAGTATGGGTCCATTAGCTTGCTGTGGGGCTTTTTTTCAAGAGTGTTTTTCTGGGCCTTGATTTTTGTCATATTTATAGTGGAGATAATGACCTATCTCACAGGGTCATCAGGATGAAATAAATGAAGTGGTCAAGCCGTGTCTGACACAGAGAAGATGCTCAATAAGGGTTAATTATTTCCCATGTTTCCTGTTATAATAATTAATTATAAATTATCCTCATTTCCAGAATTAGCTTTGTTCTCCAAATTACAACCCTACTCTGTCCTCTGGAAATCCTTCTTGCATTCTGAATATTTCTTAGGCTTTATTCACCCTGTTTTCCAGCTTGGAATAAGCCACTCGTTTAATTTTATTTGCCACATTGAAGGCAAAGCTCATTTAGTTACATTTAGTTTTAGACTCCATTAGCTGTTCCTTTTATTTGCAATGCTCATGTATAAAATTGAGTGTGTTCCTCACATAAGAGAGAAGCTTCTTGGGCCATAGCTTTTTTTTTTTTTTTTTTTTTTTTAATGTTTTTGTCTATTTTACTATAGTTGTATAGTTGCTTAGTAAATTAATCTTGGTTTACGGTTCTTATTTTTGCTCCCTGGCATCAAGTCTTCATAGATGCTAATTTCTGCATTTTCTTAAATAACGTGGGTATCACTGGAGATTTCCCTCTGCCTCCACCTGGGTGTATCTCCCACATCTCCCCAACTTAATGATAATGTTTTACATTCTCAGTTCTTCTCTCCTATTTAAAATTGGATCCCTCCCCACCTGTGGTTTCCCTTTGGTTCTTAAATTTCTCACCTGGGTCTACTTATTAAAAAAGCAAAAACAAAACGACCTACTCCCTAATGGTTTCTGTTGAATTGGGGGGGAAAAAAAAGCCCCTTAGCTGATCCAGTTTCACCTTATTTCTCCCAGGCTTTTTCATAAAGTCTTATTTTATTTTAATTTTTGGCAGAGATAGCTCTGTCCTTGATGTATATCATCCAACTTCCTTTTAAGAGGAATTGAGTTGTGAATTTGTAAAAAATCACAGAGAGCCAGGGAGAAAATAGAGTCCATCTTAGCATCTCTCCAGCATCAAACCTGGGATGAGTTAGATAGTCCATCATGAACTCTTAGCTCTGCTGTTTCTTAGCTCTATGAACTAGGGAAAATTCTTAAACCACGCTAAGTTTCAGTTTCTGCATCTGTAAAATTGGGATAACAGCAGTCTCCCTCTAGGGTATTGCGATGTTTAAACAGCTAACTACACAGAGTGTTGAGCATAGAGGCTGGTCCACAAGAGGCCTTCAGAAAATGTAAGACCCACCTATGGTGAGTTCTCTGCATATTGTCAGATTGACTTATCTTGGGATGGTCCAGACCCTCCTTCATTTTCCTGGTACCCCCAGATGTTTCTGTGGGGTCTTCTAGGCCTTTGGTACTCCAGGCCACCCTAGCCTTACCCCATGTCTTCTTATCTGTGCTTCGGTTCCCCACCAAAGATTAGGATGTCCATTGCCTGCCCCCTTCCCCCAGCTGCTCATACCAGGCTCCTGTGCCTGGGATGATGGTCTTCAAAGTCCCCCTGCATGTCAGGCATCCATTACTCATCCATCTCTTCCCTCAGCACCTCCTCTGAGTCTTTTCCTGACCAGTAGTCCTTTCCACCCCACCTCCTGCCAGTGAGTGGTCAGCCCTTCCCCTGTACTCCCCCCAGTAATGCATTTCCTTTATTTGGATAAATGTGTCCTTTTCTTCATTTAGGCTGAAAACCCCTTGAGGGCAAGAAATTGTGTCCCATTTATTCCTTCTCCGAGCCCTGGAACAGGGAGTGCCTGGAAGGGAATAGTTGCTTAGCACAAGATGTCCTTGGAAAGAAATGAGAGTGCTGCCCCTCTGGCTGCCTAGCCTGAGGTTATTTGCTTGGATCTCCACCTTGACCTCTGTCTGCTCTGGCAACTGGTCTTTCCTACTTTAAGGGTCTTCATGGTTTTGTTGTTATTGTCTTTAGACAATAGCTTTTATGGGTTGGGGATAGCTCAGTTGGTAGAGTGTTTGCCTTGCATGCCCAAAGCCCTGGGTTCAATCCCTAACAACATGCACACACACACACACACACACACACACACACACACACGAAGTTTTTTCTTGGGTGGGATGGGGCTGTGTGTCCTAATATATTGCAAACTCATTGGGGGGAAAATAAAGGAATTTAGACTAGGTAGAAAACCATGAAGAAGAAAATAAAAACATGTGGTATCACCAACCAGAAAATACCACTGCTAATATTTTATTAAGAAACAGCTCTTTTCTATTCTTACCACACACATTTTGTTTTAAAACATATATGATTTTATAAATTCTAAAATTCATGTTACTAAAGGTTTATATTTTAGACAACATTTTTAAAGGTTTCTTATAATTTCATTATATCTAATCAAGACGTTAGTTAACTGTTTCCCACTGAGGGCATTTGTTTTTTCTGTATTTTTTTTCCTGTGATTAACATAAGTGCACCACCCCTTTTTGTACATTTCCCAGTTTTTTCTTAAATATATTTCTAGACTTCGAATTGCTGGGAAAATGGTTATAGATGATTTTAAGGCATCCCCAGTTTTGAGAGGGAGCAACTTAGAGATGGGGAATTGTCCTCTGTTTTATAATCGCACTTCTCTGCTCACTCTGTGGAATCACTGCCAGTTTGTCTCATAAGGCATCCACTGCTGTGCTAAATTAAATTCTTACCAAGAGCGTGTGCTTCGTCATGCACTGTTAACCCCTAGATCCAGAACACCACGATGCCTTCAGACTTTTAATGTAAACCATAGGATTTTGTAAGCTGTCTCTTGTCAGTTTCAATATCCCAAAGGTTGCTGTTTCTTGGAGGTGATCAAAAGCTAAATTTCTCTCTTGAGGCTGACAGAAATAGAGGCCAAGACGGTAGTTTTAAAGAAAAATAGTGTGGATGCACCTTTTCTTCTCAGTGCTGACATTAAATCATCTGGGCAGTGAGGAACTGAGGGATAAAATACCCTCTCCGAGAGAGAGAGCTGCTGTTTTCCTTTCGCCTAGGTTTCTAGGTACTCTTTAGAAGTAATATAAAATTTGAAATGTACCACAAAGTGGAAAGAATAACAAAATGTACCCCATGTACCTATCAACCAGTCTTAGCTATGATCAGCAAATGGGCAGCCTAACTTTTCTTATTCTCCTTTCTTTCCCCCAAACTCATTAGAGTTCTTCGAGGCAAAAATCTCACATATCACATCATTTGTTCCAAAACACTTCAATATGTGTTTCTAAAATGTCAGGAATCTATTTTTAAACATAACCACAAAACATTATTATAACTAAAATATTAACAATGATTCCTTACTGACAAGTCCCCATTGCCTCACAAATTTCCTCTTGCAGTGGGTTTGTTCAAACCTGAATGCCAGGTACTATCGATTTCCAGCGAGGAGAAGGAAATGCTCATGCACATTAACCTTGAAACAACAGGAGATGGCTTTCTCTTGATGGACTCCTCTGTGTAGTGGCTGTGGCAGTGGGAACACTCACAGAGCCATCAGGGCTAATCAGGATTCCTCAACCATCTCCCCAATAGCATCATGTCCCAGTTATCCTTTTAATCAACCCATGTCAGCGTTGCAGAGTCACCTGGAAAGCTATTGAGAGCTTCATGCCTTATGGCTCTTCCCTGTTGCTGTTTCCCTTGGCCTTAGTCAGCTTGTGCAAATGTTTAGGGAAACAGGCAGATGTATTTCATTTGCCTTCAAACCTCAGGATGCACCCTGAGGTAGCAGCTACCAATCTGAAAGAACCTGGAGCAATTATTTTAGGTGTGCCTAGGTGATTTTTGTACGGCCTTTTCAGGTAGCAAAGGTCTATCTTGATGTGAATTGAATATTGGAAAATACATCTCAGAGATGAGGGGGAAACATGGAAGGAAGAACAGAATTCAGTGCAATAGAATACTTGAGGGAAAAAAGTTTGTGAATTTTTTTTCATATTTCTTACTCCTTTCCTCTTTAAAAACAAAAACCAAAAACCAAAAACAACCTTCAAAAGGAGGTAGGGTTGAAGGAAAAAGTACAAATAAACAAATCCCAATAATTTATGTTTTAACACTTTGTAGGGTATGGTGTTGACAGCTACAGATAAATAATATTATTTTGGAAGCATTACATGGCTCTGGATTGACAAATCTTAGGGACTCTTCCCCAGTCTCTCTCATGAGTGATCTTTTCTATTTCCAGCTTTTCCTTTTGCCTCCTGTGGCAACGCAGAACAGTCTGCTCAATTCTCTGAGGAGATTGTATCATAGTTTTTCTCAAAAACGACCTGTCTGGCACCCTACTCCTTAGAGATTATTGATTTTCACCGGGGAACCTGGGTAAATAACAGCTCCATTTGACATTGGAAACTTTGGATAGTTATGGGGGAAGGGACTTCAGTTTCCCTTTCACAATCTATCTCCTGCCCAGAGAGAGGGACAAAAGCTAGTCTGATTGGTCATTGTTGAAACCTCCCTTGGTCCTGGTTCCTGATGGGCAGGATCCAGAATGAAATGTCCATGCGTCCTGTGGCTGGCCTCTGTGGTCAGCTGACCTCCCCAGAGTCTGGCTTTATGGGCTGGTCTCCAGGGGTTGTTTCCCGCCTCCTCTCTGCATGCAGCCGGTGGATCAATTAGACTGGGTCCATAGATTCAGGCTCATCTGAGCTGAGCTCAAGTTCAGGACAGGTTGGGCTGTAGGATGGTGGGATGCCCAGGTGCAGAAAGTAGAAAGAGCATCTGAGCCTCCTTATCTGGGTCTTTGGTCAGGCTCTGTATTGAGATGATGGATGCAGGGGCCTTACCTGGAAAATGCTTGGATACCTTGTGTGTCATTATTCCTGTGAAGAGCAAACTTATCTTCCCAGCAGGAAGGGCAGAGGAGTCAGCTAACTGTTAGGGGAGGCTGAGGCATTCTTAGGTCCCTGCTCCATCATGATACTATGAAATCCTTCTAAGTACTAATAGTTTGTTTATGTAACATATGTGAAATGTAGACTTTAGAAAGGAAATGTTGAGCCCTTTGGTAATAACTATTTAAGAGAACAATACAACCTACTAATTATGTGTTCAAACAAGTATGGAAAAAAACACCCAAAGCACTATTTCCCTGAGTAACAATATTTGCTTACCATGCTGTTAAATTTCCCTTAGTAAGTGTGGTTCCTGGTAAAGACTGGCTTGAGGATCTATTTTATTTTATTTCTTTTTATTTTTTGGGACCAGAGTTTGAACTCAGAGGGGCTTAACCACTGAGTCACATCTCCAGCCCTTTTTATTTTTTAATTTTGAGACAGGATTTCACTAAATTGCTGAGGGCCTTGCTAAGTTGCTGAGGCTATCTTTGAACTTGTGATACTCCTGTCTCAGCCTCCTGAGCTGCTGGGATTATACACATGAGCCACCACCCCTGGCTGAGGATCTATGTTAAATAGCATTTTGTGATTTAAACATTTAGCCAGAAGAGTTTACAAAGGGAAAACACACACTTATTTGATACTTCCTTCCTTAGTTCTATTAAAAAGAAGTATAAAGGGATAATATGGATTAATGGAAAACTTTACCTTAAATGAGCTTATTATTACTACAAACAATGGTTTCCTTTTTGAAAGGGGTATTTTATGCACTGTCAAGGTTTTGGAGCTTCCTCTAGTTGTTCAATCTGATGGCCACCAGTCACATTTGCCTACTGAGTACTTGCAATGCATGTAGTCCAAATTGGGATGTTTGGTGGATATAAGCGTACACCAGATTTTGAAGACTTGACTCAAACAAAAAGACTGTCAAACACTCATATTCATACTCTTCATATTTATATATATTGAAATGATAATATTTGGGATGTTTTGAATTAAGTAACATTCATAAGATGAATTTTACCTCCTCTTTGCTGTTTTTTAAAAAATGTGACTAGTAGAAAAAATTGTAATGTGTGGCTTGCATTTATGGCGGCATTATATTTCTCTTGGATAGCACTGTTCTAAAATATAGATGCCGTGTTCTGATTTTGCATTTGTTAATTTGAATTCCACTTCTGTATAATGGAGGCCTACTGTCTAACAAGCTTAGTTCTAAGCCTTGTGGATTTGCTAGGCTGCTTAAGGCACGAAAGATCCCTGCCATCAATATGAAGGAATAGTAATAATAATTAGCAAAAATCCTTTAAAGTGGAGTGGAAGCAAAGCCTTATTGGGGTTACAGAAAGGGACAACTCGATTCTCTTCTGGGGAGGGGGGAGAGTTAGGCAGGACCATTTGGTTCCTAACCTTGAAGTTGGGGTAGGAATCCACTTTACAAATGTAAAATTTGCTTTAGATACTTTGCAGTTCTACAGAGCTGCTTTACACATTTCAGTTTTGAGGACTGTTGAGAAGGGACGAGCGCTGGAGCCCAGCTGGCCCTTTCCTCTCCTGTCACCTCCAGCAGGTACCACTGTTACCGCCAAGCACACCTGGGAGGAACCCCACGGTCCGGCGCCCTCTAATTAAGGGCAAGCCATTTGGGACCGCGGGGTTGCGCTGTGTTTGCAGTGGGTGACGTGGGTGACCTGGAGAACACCAAAAAGGTGCCTCGGTCTCGCCATCAGCCGGCGTGCGTGGGGCTTCCAGGTCGCGGGGTCTCGCCCCTCCGGGTGCCGCGGCAGCTCCTCGGTGTCGCCTCCCCGGGAGGGCTGTTTTCAATTTCCAGGCAAGAAGCGCCGCAGTGATTGCAAATCTGCCACTTACCTTCTGTCACCATTCTGTCGCTAACGCCAGGAATGACGAAGCCTCTTGTGCTGGAAATGCATTTCCCTTTAGTCCTAGCGCTTTCTAATGAGGTCCCTCCGCCCTGCGGGACAGAAAGTGCCCATTAGGAGGCCCGGTGGAGGGAGGGGGTCGGTCGGATCTGCGGAGTGGGAAACCAAGGAAACGGCCTTGGTGGCTCGCAGGTGCCTCTTTGTCCTGGTATCTCTGCGTGGAAGAGATGGTCTCGCAGGTGAAGGCCACACCGCTCCTTGGAGGCGTTTGAGTCGGTGCTGAAAAAGCTCTCCTCCCCGCCCTTATTCACATCCCTGTTGTCCGTTGGCGCAGAATTGATTTTTTTTTTCCTCCTTTGTAAATGGCAAAACCAGCTATGATAACATGAAAGCACAGCAGCACCAAAGCGAATCTAGTCTCACCGCCCCCCACCATCCTTTCTTTTTTCTCCCCCACTGTGTTTCCTTCCTCTCTAGGCTGGTACTTAACGGTTTTTAAAATGTGCATCATACACAGTTCTGCCTCTTTCTCCCCCCCCCCCCCCCATTTACTGCATGGACAGTTTTGCATGTTATGTAATATCTTCATAGTTCTACCTCACAATGACTCCTTATATGTCTACTGGGTGAACAGAGAACAGTTTGCTAACGGGGCTTCCTGGTGGTCATTTGTATCTCCACCTCCCTTTTATTGGGTGATGTAGATGAGTGACCGTCTACATGCACAGAGCTGTTTTCTTTTGTTGAGTTATTTCTAGAGGATAAATTCTTCAGAAGCAGATTTACGGGGCCCAATGCTGTGAACATTTTAATGTGAACATTTTAATGCGATCCTATTAAATATTATCCTATGGCTTTCCATAAAGGGTGTACTAATTCCTACATTTTCCAGGGATGTATGAATGTCCCGTTTGGCAGTGAACCCATTTTTTGAAGTAAAGGGGAGATGAGTCATTTGAAAAGGTGGTTTGTAGAGTAGTGGTCTAAGATTCAGTTACCATAGGGATTTTTTTTTTTTTTCCTGGCTGTCCTTTGATTCATCTGGATTTGAAGTGAATTGTATAAGTATTTACTAAATATTTAATTTAGAACATTGCTGCCAGTGGATACTCCCAAGGTCAGGCTGGAGGGATAGGACTCTTCTGAGTTTTATAGAGGAAGAAAGGACTTGAGTGCAGGGAGGCCCCCAATCCCACATCCAGATGGCAGAGGAGTTGATTGCAAATGGTGATTTTTACTTGGGACTAACTTGGGCTCTTCTCACGGTGTTCACAGATACAGTTATTTCTGCAACTGCATTGAATGACTTTTGTTAGGCCGGTATCCTAACAGCAGCACCCATTGGAATGCATTTTGTTAGATAGCCTGGAGCTATGCTGGACTGTTAATGGTAGGAATGTCTTTCTTCTAGGAGGTGGTAACTCCACACTGAAAGCATTACTTCTTGCTTTTGTTACAGGGCTGAGGCCTTCCAGGAAACTGAGGCAGCAAGAATCCCTCTCTCCCCCTACCTTCAACCTCCTATTCTTGTGATCAAGTCAGAAAGATTTCTGATATGTCACTCAGAGTAATCGGCAATGAATTTATTAGAAGGGCTGGGAAAGGGGACAAGGGGACATTTTCAAGGGAGAGAATGAACCCTCTCAGGAGAGGGACAACAGCATGCCTTTCCTGCACTCCAGTTTTATTGATGATCCCAGAGTAGTTTCCAGAGAGTCCTAGCCAGGTCCACTTCTTGACTTTTGACTTGACAGACTTTCAACTCTAGGTCACTTGGTCCATGCTGACTGGTTCCATTTGGGTTCTTGACCATAAATTCTTAGAGATTTTATGGTTAGGAGGAATTATCCTTATCTCCCTGACTCCCAGGATTTGGTCTGTGAAATGGGTTACGAAAGTCTTCCCTTTCAGGGTAACTTGGGTTACTTTTGTTGACATTATTTCTGGCCTGCACTTCCCTGCAGATAACAGGTAGTTTGCTGAGGAATGTGACATAGCATGCCCAATTAAGTCAGGCAGAGGTACAGATAAATTGCTTCTTGGAAAAGGAAGCATGTGGGGGTCAGTACAGTGGGCCCATTTTATAGAATTTCTCCCTTAACCTCATGTTCCCACCACTTGCATCTGTCTGTCCACTGTGACAGCTGCGTGTATCCAGGGACTTGCATGTTTTACTTCTGGAACAGCCTACCTATCCTCATCATTCCCTGTGGTTCCTGACAAATCTGGGGCAGGAGAAACTGAGTTAGGTAGACAGCATCTTCCAAAAGGCCATATGAAGGCGAAATCCAGTCCAGGGGCAAAAAGAGAGGAAAGGAGTGTTGGGCGCCCCTTCTTGGGTGTTTGTCTTGTCTTATTGCAGAAGATATGGCACATTTCCTTTCTTACAGAATTTCCTTTGAATACAAAATGCTGCTCTCTATTGCATAGGTTTAGTCACTCAAACATGGGGATCTTTTTGGTGCCTTAACTACATCAAGTGTTATTTATTTTTTTTAAATGAATTGGTTTGTGAAAATTATACCTATAACTTTGGTTAAATCATAGCTTTTAAAAAATGATTAATTAAGTCCTACTCACTGTATACAACTCATGAAACACACCAAGAAGGAAATAAAGAGAAAGGAAGGCTGGAGTAAGAAATTTTATGGGAGAGAAAAGGTGCTCAATATGAACACTGTATTTGCAAAATAGGAACCTGGGAGCCACTTTCCTGAAATGTGTGTGTAAGGTGGTTAGGCAGGCCTATCTTGAAAGTGGGCTATTGAAACCTAAATTGGATTTAGGTGACTTGTTACGCTATAGCTGACTCAGAAACACTCCCATGAGACATTTCTCCTTCACTGATGCATCTCCTTTGGCCTCCAAAAACACTTTGCAGATTCCCATGAAGGTAGATACCATTGGCATTTGCTTTTCACAATTCTGCTGCGGGTAGCATATAGTTCTCATCCATCCAGAATGATTTTCAATTGTTATGGGTGCTTGATTTAGCATCCAAAAGGATTAGTGTATCTCATTTAACCCCCAAAGTTGGGGCATGAAGTTGTTCTTGCTACTGGTTTGCGTATATAGATCACCAGATTTCAAGGAATTGACAGAGCAAAGAATGCGTAACCTTTATCATATTTAGCTTTTTTCTTTTCCGATGGTATAGGCTGTTCTGGGGAGGGTTTTGCATCACAGCTAAGAACAGTCCAGTTTGGAATGTGGCTCCACACTATACAACAGTATTTCATGTTTCTTGGTCATTTCTATCATTTTGAGGGAAAAGATGGTAAAAAAAATATACTCCCCTAAGATGGCTTAATGCTGGCAGAATTTCTTTAGAGCTAAATTTCCTTCCAAAAGATCTGACTTAGTCTGGAAAGTGTTGAAAGTTAGAGAGAAAATGCTTTTCAGCCTGGATACTTAGGAGGACTGTATTTAGAAGAAATTCTTCAATCTTTTAAGATTAAAGATTGCTTCCCCCCCACATTCCCTCCACCCTGTCCCAAACACAACTTGAGGTATCAATGTATTCCGTATAAATACCAATTAACATAGCATCTCTAGGGCTGGGGTTGTGGCTCAGCGGTGGAGCAATCTACTTGCATATGCGAGACCCTGGGTTCCATCCTCAGCACCACATAAAAATAAATAAATGAAATAAAGGTATTGTGTCCAACTACAACTAAAAAAATAAATACCTTAAAAAACAACGTAGCATCTCTAGTAGCAGAACTGCAGATGATGCATGTACTATTGCTCTTGTCACAGACTTATATGGATCATTTCATGAAGAGTAATTTTCTTAGTTCAGTGAGGTTCTAGTCTTTCCTGCTTGCTTGCAAAAATATTGTAATTCTAACAGAGTACTGACTACATTCACTTAAGTGCTTTGCATATATTCCTCCATTTATTTCAGTGTTCAGTTTAACCCTGTGAGCTAAGTGCCATCGTTATTCTCTCCTTCTTATTCTGAAGAGGAGGAAAATGGGACATGGTGAAGTTACGTAAGTTGCCCAAATTCACACAGGAAAAAGTTGTGGATTGGATTCAAACCCAGGCGGTGTGGCTCCAGCATCTTTGTTTCTAACTGTTTGCTATATCGCACCCAAACTTTGCTTCCTACTGAGTTGAGAATGTCAGGTTCACAGTATTTTGTAAATCAGAGTTCTTTGAGCTATTACTTGATAAAAAAAAAATTTGATGTGATTGCCAATCACATGTGGGAAGTGTTGCCCACATTCTCTCTCTTGGAAACCTCTCCCATGAACCAGCAATCCTGCAGTAAATAAAATAAACATTTTTAACTCTATTGTTTCCCATTAGCAACCTCTGATGAGTTTGGGAACTACTATAGGAGAAGGTAGTTGTCAATCTGGGCTACACATTTTCTTCCCTTCTCTGTTGTTTGTCATTGCATTGATCTCAAATTAGATATGAAGTCAGAATTGGTTTCTCTCTCATTTCTATCTGAAAGGCTGTTCAGGCTCTTCTCTAGAACACAGTGTCATTCCTCAGCATTTGGTGCATTTGCTAGGGCACCTCTTTGGCAGCTTCTGAATGTTTGGGTGTACATGGACCTGTCCTCAAAGAAAGGATTATGATACATTTCTTGTAAAAATGTGTTTGCTGTGGGTTCTTCTGAGCCTTAAAACCAGAAAAATTTATTTTTGCTTGTGAATTTCTAAGGCCATCTGTTTGTGTTCAAGCACATTGCTAAGCTGTCTTCTAAAAAAATTATCAGTAGATTTTAAAAGATATCTAGAATGCACGCTTTTAATTTCTCTTTTCTTGTCTTGCTACATTGGATATGATGTCTAGGACAATGTAAGATAAAAACAGGCATAGTAGGAATTCTTGTCTTGTTTTTGTTCTTTACTGTTTTAAAAAAATTTGTTCCAGGGACTGGGGTTGTGGCTCAGCAGTAGAGCACTCACCTAGCACGCGTGAGGTCCTGGGTTCGATCCTCAGCACCACACAAAAATAAATAAAATGAAAGCATTATATCCAACTACAACTAAAATATATATATATATAAAATAATAATTGTTACTTTAAAAATTTTTTTTGTTCCAATTAGTTACACATGACAGGAGACTGAATTTCAACTCATTGTAGACAAATAGAGCACAACTTCTTATTCCTCTGGCTGTACATGATGCAGAGTCACACTGTTCGTGCAATCATACGTGTACATAGAGTAATAATGTCAGTCTCATTCCACCATCCTTTCCACCCCCACACCCCTTCCCCTCCCTCATTCCCCTCTGCTCAATCCAGAGTTCCTTCATTCTTCCCTAGCTTCACCCCCATTATGGATTAGCATCCGAATATCAGAGAAAACATTTGGCCTTTGGTTTTTTGGGATTGGCTTATTTCGCTTAGCATAATGTTCTCCAGCTCCATCCATTTATCTGCATTTCCATAATTTCATTATTTAAGGCTGAGTAGTATACCATTGTGTATATATACCCCATTTAGTTTATCCATTCATCTGTTGAAGGGCATTTAGGTTTGTTGAATAGTTTAGCTATTGTGAATTGAGCTGCTATAAACATTGATGTGGCTGCACCACTGTAGTGTGCGGATTTTAAGTCCTTTGGGTTGTTTTTGTTCTTAAAATATTTGCAGTAGGTTGCATTAGATGTACACTGCAAAGGTAAGAAAGTACCATCTACCTAGTTTTTTTTTTTTTTTGGTTTTGTTTTTAATCCACACATGGGTCTTGAAAACCTTGATTGATTTTTGCTTGAGTTGCAATAGTCTTGGAAAACATTTCCCTGCTTCATTTCCACTCTCTTTGTAACACTGTAGCTAAAATCTTTTTTCTAAAGCAGTGTTCAGATCATGGTAATTCTTTGCACAAAAATTTTAAATGACCCTTCTTTACTCCTCAAATGAGCTCTCAAGTCGACTTTTGTGATTCAGCGATGCTTTTCTCCCCTGCATTCCAGCCCAGTTCCCATCTGCCTTTTGCCTTGATTGCCTTGATTATACGATTGCTTTGGAGGCTTCTGCCTTTCTCAAACCTAATCATACACTGTATCCCAAACTCACTCATTTAAGCCTTTATTGATAAGGTTCCCTCTTTCCATCAATGTGTGCCTCTTGAAATTCATTCTTACCTAGAAACTCTGGGTGAAGTATTTCCTTTTGTCTTTCGTCCCTCCCTTCTTGGAATTATTCCACTTAGTGTGTGAGCTCCTCTCGGGTAAGTGTTGGATTCTGTTCTTTCCCTCCCTCTGTTCCCCTTGCTTCCTTTCTTTCACTGGAGATTGAACTCAGGAGTGCTTTACCACTAAGCTACATCCCCACACCTTTTTATTTTTTTTTATTTTGAGATAGACTCTCACTAAGTTGCTTCGGGTGGCCTGGAACTTGTGATCCCCCTGCCTCAGCGTCCCAAATCTCTGGGATTATAGGGTTGGGTATATAGCTCAGTTGGTAAGTACTTGCCTCGCATGCACAAGGCCCTGGGTTCAATCCCAAGCACCACAAAAACAAACAAACAACAACAACAAAAACCTCCCAAGAACAAATCACTGGGATTATAGGTGTGTGCCATTGTACTGGGCTGATTAAATCTTTTTCATATCCTTAGCATGTGATTCACAGTGGGCACATGATGCAACGAATGAATAACTGAAAGAGTATTTCTTGCAGCACCTTCATTCTCCCTCTTATGACTGTTTTTAGTCTCATTACCTTTTCATCTCTCATTTGTCCTACTTGAGGACTAAAGTTGCTGCCTACGTATTGTTTCTGAGAAGTTAATTCATTGCACTTGCAGGCATTCGTTGGGGAGCACAGTTCATTTGTCTCAGTGATATAGTCTGGATCTGAAAGACCCCCCCCATAGGTCCATGGGCTAAAGAAAGAGTTGGTCCCCAGCTTGGTGTTATTGGGAAGTGGTGGAATCTTTAGGACGTTAGTCTTAGTGGGAAGTTTTAGGTCATTGCAAATGTACTCTTGAAGAAGAGTGTGGTCTCTTCCTCTCTCTTTTGCTTTCTGACCATGAGGTTTGCCACATGTTGCTACCATGATTTGCTGCCTCACCACGGGTCCAAAAGCAACATGGCCAATTAATCATGGGCTGAAACTTCCAGAACCATGAGCCAAAATAACACTTTTGTCTTTTAAACTGATTTTCTTAGGTATTTGTTATAGTAACAGAAAGCTGACTAACTTATTTACCCTCAAACAACTCACTGTCTAGTAGGAGAGAGAAAAATACCAGACACATGGGAAACACACACACACACAACAGAGGCAATATCACTGACAAGTGAGTGAACAGAATGCAGGGTTTAATGAGCGTGAAATACCTTTAGGGTTAGGGCAGATTTTGCAAAGTGATTTTATTTTCCAAAGAATGAAAATTGTTTTGTATTGAACATCCAAAATCCTTTTACCTCCTATTTAGCTATTCAGTTGATAGAGCCAAAAGGAAAGGAATTAGAGATTCATTAAGTATAGAAAATGATTGCTTTGAAATGATTTTCTTTTGTACCAAAATGTAGAAGCCACACACAAAACACCCTTCTCTTGATTTGGAACTTAGTAGTCTCATAAAATTATTTTAATTTGAACTGAAAGCTGGAACCATAAAGAAAGAAGGGTCCAAGAAGTTCTAAATTGAAGACATTAGTATAAATGAAACACACTTAAAATTCTATTGATAGTTCTTAGCTCTGAAAGGAAAATGTCTATAATTTACTTAAATTGCCTTGAAAAGAAAAGAAATAAGAGACTTCTTTCCTTGGGAGTCTGTTTCCTGGTGTTTTCCTAATAACAAGGCTGTAGAGTGACTGAATCACTATTATAACCCTATAGCTATTTTCATTTCATAAGAGTGTGGGCTAATTTCAGCCAAAGCTTACATTTTGAATACATTTATGTGTAATATATATAATAAATTAATACTGATCCACAGCACCTGAGGCTCAAAATTATTTTAGATCAACCAATGCATTTTTTTTTTTTAAGGGATGACCAATTGTTCATTTTAGCTTGTTATTCAGGAAAATGGGAGTGGGGTGTGGGGGAGGGAAGATTAAAGACACTAGCAAAGTAATCACAAGTAATCACTTAGTCATCAGCTCTCTGTGTGCTCCAGGGAGAGGTGACCTAAGCTGGTGGGGAAAGTCTGGGGTTTGAGTCAGTAGGATGGGTACACAATGTGTCCCCCCATCACACATGGACTGTAGCACCTTGTGCTTGTAGATGCTGAGTGCAACTCAGCCTCTCTCCTTGCTTTTCCTATCAGGTGTCTAGTTCAGTTGACCTAGGAATGGAATCTTGCAGGCATCTAGATAGTGGATGGAAAGTCTGAGATTGAGCAGATCTTCTCAGTCTGAAAAAAATAAAAGTTTGCCAATCTTCCTAGAGTCAAATGGGCTAGCCCGCCGTGAATGTTCCCACCCAGCCATTTATCAGATGCACAAGGTCACAGGGCCTTGAACTGAACATTTTGTGCGACACAGTTCCCATCCCCTCTGTAGTAGGCAGAATAATGGTGCCCACATACGTCCATTTCCTAATCCTAGAACCTGCGTTGTTACGTTATAGGACTGGCAGGAATGAAGTTGGTGCACGGAACAAAAGTTGTAAATCAGTTGACCTTCAAATAAAGAAATTATCTTGGATTGTTCACATGGGCCCAATGCAATGGGAACATGGGAGGCAGAAGAGTTAGAACCAGATAAATGGCACCATGAGGAAGACTTGACAGGCCATTATTGCTTTTAAGATGAAAGGGGACATGAGCCAAGGGTTGCAGGCAGCCTCTGGAAACTGTCAGAGGCAAGAAATGTCCTCTCACCTAGAGCCTCCAGGAAGGAAAGACGTTCTGCTGACACCTTGGTATTAGTCCAGCAGGACCCAGGTCAGACTTTAGATCTCCATAACTAAAGATGATAAGTTTGGGTTGTTATAATAACCTAAACTTGTGGTAGATTGTTACAGCAGCAATAGGAAACAAATATGTCACCCCCACCACTTTGTATTATTTAATTTTTTTACAAAGCAAACACATGTATATTTACTAGAAATGAATATGAGAGGAAAAGTATTATTTTGAAGGGCCCATTTTTGCATTAACGACTTTTTATGTGGTGGTGGGGGGCATTATGTATACAATTCCTGCTTATAAAATAAAAGAATTATATTAAGTACTTGAAATATAAAATATTAGTTAAATACTATCTTTTCAGAATTAATAATTATTGACCTATATAATTTTTCTTGATAGAGAAGACCTTTTAATTTAAAAAAAAAAAAACTTCAGTGAGGTCTGGGGTTGTGACTCAGTGGTAGACACTTGCCTAGCATGTGTGATGCACTGGGTTCGATTCTCAGCACCACATATAAATAAAATAAAGGTACACTGACAACTGAAAAAAATATTTTAAAAAAAGCTTCAATGACAAAACATGTAAAGTGTCTCTTGCTGTTTCCTTTAGATTTTATATAGGTTTCAAAACTATTTGCTGTTTTACTGTTAAATTCCCTTGATAGTTTTGGCTTTTGGGTAAGCAAAAAAATGGGAACCAGGTGAAATAAAGCAAATTATGAAAGGATTTATTTTTTCCCTTGAATGAGACTATCCTAGATGTGCATGTGTTTGGCAGAAGGAAAAAACTGGATAATTAATACAGCCTGATTACCTATAGCCTCCCCAAAAGCAGGTTCAGCAGAGTGCCTTCCCCAAATGATGGGAATTTCTTCCTCTAGAATTCCTTATGGTCAGATCTTCTCTGTTCCCCATGACCCTCAGGTACAGCTCCTGCTTTGACAGCTGAACACAGGAGGTTCCTGGACCATGGAGGCAGGAGGATGATTTCAGATCTCCTGGAAAACGAGTGGGGTAATAGTCCCCTGCACTACTTCCAACTTGGCTCACACCAGTGCAGAGACAATTAAGGTTTGCAGCTGCCCCAGAATCAGGCTGCTCGCTCAGCTTTATCGAACCATTTTTTTCTGCTCTTCAGGTACCTGATTTGTTCCTTGGAAAGCTATTCTGCTGATTTTGTGATTTTTTTTTTTTCTTTCTTTCTCCATTTACCTTCTATGCAGCTAATTTTTAGTATTCCCCAAAGATGTCTCCATTTTGCCAGGGCCTTCTACTTTTCAGACCGTGGAGCAGATGGTTTTCTTGATAATTTATCTCCTCTCATTCTCAAACCCAAATCACTGTGGACACTCTTTGTTCAGTAACCTGCCTTGCCTCACCATTTTTATTTAGAGCTTACAGGCTAGCAATCTGCTCATGCAGGGAATGCCTTATTTGTGACAGTTTCATGCTCAACCCAAGAAAAGCCTCTGATATATACATATTTCTCCCCCACCCCCCAGAACCTTGGAAACTGACTCTTTAAAATGTTCCTCATCTTCTCCTTTTATCAGTAGAAGCAGACAGCTGACATACTCCTTCCCTTCCCTGTCCGAGAGTGAACCTTGAGAATGGCTCTTTGCCATCTCAGCTACCTTCCTCTGCCTCTTTACAAGCTTCCTGTCTCCTTTGTGACAATTCATTGTGAAATGAAGTTTGCATTTGGTCATTTCCATAGCAACAGGGGTCAGGTAATCCACACTTTTTTACTTTTTAATTACAAACTGTCTTTGGGAAAGGATTTGACAAATATTTAATTGGTGCTTTCTCCGTAGATACTAGAGGTGCATTGGTGACCAAGAAATGGAGCTCAAGCTTTCAGACTGGGGGAGAAAGATCATTTCAAAGGTTATTATGGCTCCATGTTGAAGGTCAAGTAAAGGCGTGACTACAAAGAGGACACTGGTGTGAAAGAGGGCAGGTGGGGCTAGGCAAGGAGGATTCTTCATGCAGGTTGAAATATCCCAGGAACATTCATTGCAGGAACAGGATATCTTTATATCATTATTAAAAGCAAAAACCTATGGCCTATGGTGACAGAAATCAGCCGAGACGGACTGACTAGCAAGGAATGCTTTGTATTGTGTGGTTGTTATCCAAGGGTATATTACAGTCAAAATCATCTGGTGAAATAATTCAGATCTTTGCATTGTATGTAAATTAAAAAAAACAATAATAAGAAAGCTCTCATTGTATCAACATAGTCTTCCTTCAGAATCGTTGAGGGATTTGTTCCAGGACTACCCAACTCAGGTACCAAAATCTGCAGATGCTTCAGTTCCTTATATAAAATGGTGTAGCATTTGCATATAACCTACACAATTCTCCCATATACTTTATTGTTATTGTTGTTGTTATTATTATTATTATTATTAGTTCTGGGGATTAAACATAAAGTTTAATGTACATGCTGGTTATGTGCTTTATCACTAAGCAACACCCTTAGCCCCTCCCATACACTTTTATTTATTTTTGGTACCAGGGATTTAATCTGGGGTGCTTAAACCCTGAGCCACATCTCCAGCCTTTCTTATTTTTCATCTTGAGATAGGATCTTGCTAAGTTGCTAAGGGCCTTGCTAAATTGCTGAGACAGACTTTGAACTTGTGATCCTCCTCCTAAGCTTCCTGAGCTTCTGGGATTACAGGCATGCACTACTATGCTGGACCCCTCCTGTATACTTTAAATTATCTCTAGATTACCTGTAATACTTAACACAATGCAAATGCTGTGTAAATAGCTGTACACTGTATTGTTTAGGCAGTAATGACAAAAAAAAAAAAAAGTCTGTACATGTGTTAGTTTTCCATTATTATAACAAAACACTTGAGATAATCATCTTAAAAAGATAAAAGGTTTATTTTGGCTCACAGTTTTAGCAGTTTCAGTCCACAGTCTGTTGGCCAGTTGCCTTTGGGTCTGTGGCAAGGTGGAAGCGAATATAGAGGAAGCCCATTCATCTCATGTCAAGAAGCAAAAGAGAGAAGAGTTGACATCCCATTATCCCCTTGGAGGGCAGGCACTTAATGACCTAAAACCTTCCACTAGGTCCCACCTCTTAATATTTCTACCACCTTCTAATAGTACCTATCTGGAGTCCAAGCCTTTAACACATGGACTTTTGGGAGTGTTTAAGATCTAAACTATTGTAGTGCAAATACAATTTAAAAAAATACTGTATTTTTGATCTGAGGTTGGTAGTTCACAGATGAGGAACCCACTTATACATGCAAAGACCTTCAAGATATATAATGTGAAAAAAGCAAGGCAGAGGCAGTATATGTCACATGCTTCCTTATATGACATAAATTGGAAAAATTAAGGATATTTTTTTAACTGCTTCTATATGCAGGAGAACTCAGGGAAGATAGGAGGAACCAGTAGCAGCACTGAGCTGGCAGGTGTGGAAACAGTGCAGAGATGTGGGGAGCAGTCTCACTTTTATACTTGCCTTTTGATTTTGAACCATGTAGATCTATTTCTCATTCAAGAAAATTAAAAAAAAAAAAAACCCACACATTGAAACAGAACTAAAGAGGTTTAAAACCAAGACATGAAGTGGTCTTAATTATTCGTTATGAGAAGCTATTTACCCCGTTATATGATTTTAAGCAGCTTCCTCTCAACAGTGCTCTGGCGGCCAACTGGGCCAAAGTGCCCCCCCATGTAGAGCGCACCCTAGCGGCGGTTCTCTCCATAGCGCTCCGCTCGCAGTGTGTGCGCTTGCGCCTTCCTAACTCCTTCCACTGCAAGACCTTGATCTCTTTGACATTTTAGAGGAAACAATGTTTGCTGTCTCTTAAGGAATCTGGAAGATGGCCTATGTGAGACATGTTTGCAGTTACAGCCTTTTCTGAAAAGGTCAGTGTCCTTGGTCGGGGTCAGAAAACTTGCAGCAAATGTTAAGTTTGCTTTTCAAACACCATTTTTGACTTCGCTCTCCGGAGAGTGAGCTGTGCCTGGGGGAGACCTCTTCACGAAGCACACGTGGTTTCTGGAGTGCTGGGTTGGGATCTAATAGGACTGGGCTCAGGACAGGACAGAAACCCTCTCCTTCCTCTCCTTTGAATGCCTCCTTTCTAGACACTGAGTGGGCAGCTCCTTTTGTGATAGAACCATCAGCATAAGTGCGACTTACGTTTCAGATTCTCTCTCTCTGGTGTGTCTGTATTTCTGATTCCTGCTTCTCCCCCTGAATGTCCCCTGTAGGGGCCAAGGGCAAGACAGCCTCACTGTGCCAGGAACATCTTTTTACAGTACCTTGTACGTGGTCCCTGTTATTTCTCATCTTGTTTTCCAAATAAGGATGCTGCTAATTTTCATTTGGAGAGAACAAGAATGTTTTGTCACTCTGTGTACTCTAGCAGGAGCATTTCACATTGGTTATGTGAATTATCACTGGGACCTTTGGACCTTTTGTCTGCAATACAAGTGCATTATGTATTGTGTCCTTAGATGTTTTAAACTCAAATGTCTTGCCAAAAGAACTTAAGTAAAAATAACTCTTGGATGCTGCTGTTTTAGTACCATATTTCATTCTCTGGTTGCCTGCTTAGACCTTTCATCCCACCAATTCAACATGTAGACTGACAGTGGCTTCATGAGGCAAGGAGTTGAGAATTGTAAGCCTGGACTGGAGCTACATTTGGGCTCTGTGGGCAACTGTGTGGCGATTGATGAATGATGTCTGCCATGGGGTCCAAGAAAGAAGAGGGGCAGGGTTTGAGGTGTTTTCCAAAGCTTGCAAGGTAGTTCTACCCAGAACTTTTTTTTGTCTATCCTACAACACCTGGTGCTTTTTGCACCAGATGCAAAATATATTTGGTTCAATCAATGTTTGTTTGATATGCTCTTCTGGAAGCATGAGTATCTAAATCAACAAGTCTACCCATAGGAGCATGGCTACTGATGCAGAAGCTTGTTCTGGCAGAGTTTAATTGGCCAAGAAAGGTACACAGCTCTGATTGCTGTGCCCTTCTAGTTTGCTTCATAGTTTGATGTCTCTGTGGTAGATGTTGCTGATCTCCTCTGACATCCCCTCAGCAGATAAGAATCCACTTTTATCACTGTTCTTAACAGCCTTGATGAGAGCCTTCATGTGTCTCTCTGGCCATCGCCAAGGTGTGGTTTACAGTTTGAAGCGGCAGTATTAATGGCTCAGTGTATGGACTAAACGCCCTGTGCCCAGGTACTGTCCCAAGTGTCTTATATGTACTAAGTCATTGAATTCTCACAAAAAAACTACCAGATTGTTACTATTATTATCATCCTGACTTGAGCACAGAGAGGTTAAATAACTTGGCCAAAGTCACAGAGCTTCTAAGTGTTGAAGCCAGGTTTTCAGCCTTAGGCAGTCTGAACTCAACTTGTCTAGTCCCTGAGGTGCCCTGAACACTTGGCTAGGAGATAGAGCCCTGCATGTTCTCGAGCAGTTGCAATTTTTTTGTTTGTTTGTTTGTTTCTCCATCTGTAAAAAGAAGGGATGGGCAAGATAGCTTAGATCCCTTCAAGGCCTGTCTTATTTAATTCTGTTACATATTGAAGATCCTCCAGCCAGCCTAGTGCTTACCATGATATTTGACGAATAATATGTGCATTTGCTGGAGGTATACAAATCGAAGTGAAGACTTGAATCTTCTCAGCACACACCAGAATTATAGCTTGTCAAGAGCAAAAGACTTATTTTCTCAAACAATTAGAGGACACCAGTAATTATGCTTAATTACATATTGAATGGTTTTCCTGTTGTGTCAACCCATTGTCTTAATTGCACTTAAGAGCAGTAGGCTATTATTTTGAGGTTTGTGAGGTTTAAAATTGCTTTGTGTCTCAGCATAAGAGTTAAGAGCACGGGCGCTGGAGTCCAACAAACTGGGTGCAAATCCTGAATCTGCCACTTATAAGAAGTAAGTGGCAAGTTCCTTAACTTCTCTAAATGTGGATCCCTCTTATTGAGAACAATAATGGCAGCAGCCTATGAGGGGCAATGGACCAACAGCGTGCGAGTGGATGGTACAGCCGAGATGCAGCCCTCTAGTGTTGGCCATCGTATGTTCATTGGTATTGATGGGTTGTTGAGGATGGGGGGCTCTGGACACGTTCCAGGCTCTGTCCCTATGGAGGGCCCCAGCCTGGGTGGATCTGGGCTTCCGGCCTGGGTGGAATGCTGCTATTCTGAACTAGTTCTTACATTGAAGGTGTTCATTATCTATTTTGTTTCAATTTTATTCCTATAATTTCATTTTTGAAAGACAGATGGAATGGAACTAAGAAATATGGTCAATCAATGAAGAGGTTACAACCATTAAGCCCCTTGAAGAAAGCTGGAAGGAGTGAGATTTCCCTAGTATATAGTGGGAAAATTATCTTGGCAGTTGATCGTTTTAGGCAGTTCATACACATGGCCTTAGATAACACTGAGTCACATAGCGAAAGTTACTTTGTTTTTATTTCTCTTTCAATAACTCTGAGTCTGTCAAAGAGAAAGCCCAGTTCCTGCGGGTCTTTAGTCTCCAGTTCTTTGGAATTTCCCTCTTAACAAAAGGAGAGATCAGGGTTAAGGCTTGGAGTCCTTGGTGGCAATAATATCCAGCTAGAACTATTCAATGTTGCTTTGTTTTAATTGTATTTATTTTTTTTACCTTCCATTTATAGCATGCAATACTAATTTTTTTTACTTATAATAGTCATATAAAACTTTCATTGAAAGTATATATAAGGAAAAATGATTTTAAAAAATGCTAAATCAAATGGATGGTGCGGCTGTGGCAGAAGTTGTGTTGGTGTTATGCAAACCCCAGAGTTGGGAGACACTAGTTGGGAGACACTAGTTGGGAGAGGGAAGAGGGACAAGGTAGTACTTGCTCTTCCTCTAATCCCGGGGAAGTCCTAAAAAGAAGGGAAATTAAGGAAGATGCAGCACCCCCGAGAGGAACCATCACAGAAGGGAGGGTAGGCTACAAAGCACATGCATTGGAGAGGTGACAAAGTGGCAGAGACAGGCAGTGGGTTTTCTGCAGGGACAGCTGTGGATCTTGCTGACATGGAGTTGGCAAAGGACTGGCCCAGGAGTGAGTGGGAGGAAGGATGCAGAGTTTGCTGCACTCTTTGCCCAGGGGTGTGGCGTGTGTTGAGGGCACTGTGAGTGGGGGTAAAACCAAGGTGGGTAAGAGGTTTTTTAGTTTTCAGGATAGCAAAACTGTGTGCACATTTTTAGATCATAGAGAAGGAGATAGTAAAGATGCATGTGAGCGGATTTAGAAAGAGTCAGATCAGGGAGGCGGAGGGCAGGTTTACTGAGGATGGATGGGGAGGAGAGGAAGAGGGAGATTTCCCTGGGGCTAGAGGGAAGAGAGGTGGATGAGAAGGCAGAAGGCGCCTCTTCTCCCACCAGTAAATTCTGCAAGTACATTTTTACTATTTCTTAATGTCTAAATAATTCAGTGGAAAAGGAGAGTGGAAAGAAAGGATGAGAGCCTGGAGGAAGTACAGGACCGTGAAAGTGCAGAGGGAGAGGGGACTCGTGGCAAATACTGACCCTGTGGTCGTATGGGTGTCCCGGGGAGGGAGGCACTGGCAACTGACAGGCTTTACCCAGGGCAGAGCTTGGCTCAGGACGCCTTGTCCCCAGAATGATGAAGGTAGTACCTGCTCTTCAGACTGCTTGGGGGGAAGGGCCTGAAATTTGGGGACCTTGCAGAGCTTCATGAAGGAAGCACTGCAGAGCAACCCTTTCCCTTAGCAGTGGCTGATGTGTGGCTGGGGAAAGTGACCTCAGCTCCAGGTATGTCACAGGAATGGCATTCTCCTCAAAGATGTGGCCTGGAGGGATGGCCAGCTATTGCTTCACCAAAGGTGTCCACTCTGTTATGAAGGCCTTGGGCTTTGGACACGGTGGCAGAAGGCAGCCAGGTGTGGAATCATGGCTGGAAAAGCATCCAGCTCACTGCAGGACTAGCCCCAAGTGTTCCCATTAGCCTCAGAGGCTGAGGACCCTTCTTGTCTGGCTTGCTGTACTCACGTGTCCCTTGTATCTTGTGAGTAGGGTCATGGAACATGTGGAAACAGAGTCATTTGGAGAAAGTCTAACCTAGCGAGAAAGGAAAACGACTTTCAGGCTGTGGCTCCAAGTCCAGAGCTTCCTGATCTCAGATCCAGGCCTGTGGGCCTCAGTGTGCGGGGAGAAGGAGGTGTGAGCACACCCGAGGAATCGCTGGTATAGAACCTGCCCTTGAGGCCAGGAAGAAGGTGCGGGGTGAGGAGAAGAGAGTGCCATGTGTCCCATTTCTACCTTATTCTGTGGCTCAGGGCAGTCAGGGTGGTGGCAACTTGGGAGATGCATCCTTCTGGGCTCCTCAGCAGACTCCCAAGGTGAAACTGATTATGTCATTTGTTTCATCAGGAACGCTGTCTTGGTTTCCAGGCTGGGAGTCCCTGTTGGAGCCTGCACACTCCCCACCCCCACCCCCGCCACCCCTTCTCAAATCTTTCCAGGCTGCTCTATGCTGCTGCCACCATTGACAGGAACACTTGGGCTTGCCTGGCTTTTCTCTTATTTCAGCCCCGTCCACAATCACGATGTGCAATTGGTTGGGAAAGACATCTTAGTATTTACCAGGGTTGAAAGTAGACCTTTCCAGGCATTTCAGACGATAACCTTTAGAAACTCTATCTATATGCATTTTCTAAAGAAATGCACGAGGGGTGAAAAGAGAGGGAAATCCTTGCCTCTCTCTCCGGGGTCCACAGTCGTAAGGCATACTCTCAGAAAGAAATAGCCAGAAAAAGACTTTAAAGCAGACGTGCTGAAAGATGATGTTGAGTGCAGGCATTTTTGGTTTGGCAAACAGACTCCAGAGCTCTCCAGGGTCCAGCAAGAGCCCACTTCTGGGCATTCTTTAGCACCTTCGCCTGCCAGGCAGAGTGTGAAGTCCCTTTCTCCTATCACCAGAGGAGATGAAGAGTATCTGTCTCAGTCTAATTTAAAAATATCATGAATGTGCTTTAATTAATCACCCTACAAGATTCCTCTCTTCCAGATGAAATAAAGCTATGTTCATCAACCCTGTTTCTTATCTCTAACTCTTGAGCCACCTTAAAGGCCAACTCTGGCCTTAGCAGAATCGGAGAGTGGTTGATCACTGGGCTCTTATTCCATCCCACATTTCACTTTGTAAACTATGCCAGGAATTCAACCACCTAAGCCTCCATTTCTCCAACTGTAAAATGGGCGCCTAACGTTATCTACTCCATGCAGACACCTGTGTGTTTAGCAAGGTAATTTTGGCAGCATGCACCCCATGGTGCCTGGTTCCAGAAGCTGTTCAAAAAAAATTCCTCCATGATTCCCATTCCTTGCTTTGTGCTTAGCATCAGTCATAACCATCGAGTGAGGCGCTGACTAGCAAGGCTAACATTCTAAATGCTGGCTTAAAATAGAAAAGAGCTACTTTGTGTGAGACTTTGCATTTTTTAAACTGACACATTTTTTATTAGACTACTCTTACAGAATAATAAAATGGAAGGAATCTGTGAAGTTATCTGCATAATGAGGCCAGTGTGGCACAAAAGCAATGAAGTCCCTGAAAATTCCAGCCAGATTTTTACCCTGAGCATTTATGAGCTTTCAAGTACCTAGGAGAGAAAAACCACCTGCCTTTCCTGCTTCTGTCTGCCTCCCTCCTTAGATTCTGAGCCCCTGGTGCCTGGGGACTGTATCTTCCTCTCTATACCAGGTTGCCTGACCAGGGAGCATCAGTAACCTGTGTTACATAAGGGAGGCTATTTCTACCTAGAAACTTTTGGGAAACAATCAAACAAACAGAAAACCAACCTGTGGGTGGTGGTGGTGGGGGACTGAAGTAAAATAATGGAATCCAGAGTGGATGTGGTCAGCTCATGGTCACTGTAGCCACTATGAAGGCCACTCTCTCTGCAGTGAAGTCTTTTTGGATTTTGTATGTGGTGTGGTTCGAGGCATTGGAGTCAGAGCTGGTCTGCAGTGTGGATCTACCATGTCACAGTTGAGTGACTGGGAAATTCGTACACTCTCCCTGGTGACAGCACCAGTCACATGGGATTATTGTGGCAATGCAATGTGGTGACAGAGAGTACCTTGGGTTCTCTTTCTGGACTATTTGGATGATTCAACTTGGCATGCTTGAATTTGGAGGATGAAGGAGGATGGGCAGTCTCTGAAGAGTGTTTTGAGAATAAGGATGAACCGTCTTTCCTGGCCCAGTCAGCACTGATGTTGGGCTGACCTCAGGAAGTGATATGTGGCCTGTGGCTCACCATGGAAACCAATGAGTCAGACCCTTGGGCGTTTGCGAGAGCTTATCCTGTGGTTCTTTGTCATCTTGGACTCACCTCCCAACTCAACCCCATACCTACTCCCTTCTTTCCATCTTCATTACCTACTTCTTACTCCAGGAAGCCCCATGTCTTTTTGGACTTCTGGCCTCCTCGTTGTTTTTCATGTTTATCTTCCTAAATAATCCCTTCCCAAACACCAAGTCCCCACAGAGCAGCCAAAACGGAAACCAGACCAGGCCATTCCTTCTCTTAAAAGTACGTTACAGATGTATTTACTACAGGGCTTTCTGGCACTGGAAATCTGCCTGGCTGTTCTGCCACCATTTCATACCATCCAATCCCTCACTCTCTCCAAATAGAACGTCGACTTCCAACAGACTGAGTGCTTCCTAACTCGAGGTACTCTCTTTTGGTTACTCCTACCTGGATCGCTCTGTTGCTTGTTCTTCCTGTGGCTGGCAAGCCTCCAGGCCTTTGCTCCAGTGTCACATCCCCAAGAATGTCCATCCTGCCTGACACTCATGTCACGCCCTAGCAAATATTCTTCTCTGTTAAGATTGTCTGTCTCCTCCCACTCAGAATAAATGCTCCACAAAGACCAGGACATTCGCTTCACTTCCACTGTTTGAAGCAGTAGCTGGCATGTGGAAGATTCCCTGGCAGTATCTGCTGAATAAAGCAGTGAGAAGAGAAACCGAATCTGCAAGACCATGTGAAATGTGTCTAGGTGTGTGGTGCGGAGTGCTGGTGGCACGGGCGCTTGTGAGGGTAGAGGCTGCAGGGAGCTCTCTCGATGCTCTATGAATAGGAAAATAATGTACTGATCACAAACAAGGAGAATCATCTCTGATGGAGAAGTGTTGTTGGGTTGAGATACAGCAGATTGGATCTTTGTGGTCAGGAGTGGAAAATCATGAGCTCTGAAATTGGCCCCTCCTCTTCTGTTACTTAGGTATTGATTGTTTCTGAACTCTGATTTCCCCCTCTGAATGAGAACGAGAGAGCACACATCTATTTGGGAGGCTCAAGAAAAGGCTATATCTTGGGAAAGAGAGCATTTGGTATGAGACTTGAAGAGCAGATTTATTTTGGCAGAAAGAAGGTCAAGGCTTTGAGATGGCATTGCAGTTGGAGGGAATGGTGGGGGCTCAAGGTGGGTGCAGGAATGATGTGGTTTTGACAGAAACTGCCTTAACGTCTCTGAAAAACAACCTAGAACATTGTTCTCATGCTGACTTACAAGCCGGAGGTGTTATCTAGAGTAAAGCTTATGGGAGACCAATAATATATTGCTTACTTGTGTGACATTCTGTAAAATGGGGATACCAGTGCTGACCTTGGAGGTTCACAGTGGAGATGCCTGACATGGACCTGCTTAATAACTGGCCATATCTATTTTGAAGGGACATTTTCAAAGTTCTATTAATTCAAAACATGGTATCAGAAATCCAATTTAATTGAACAACTATATTATCTTAATCATCGCTGCAAATGCTGCAGGGAATCCAAAGATGTATAAGATAGGAAATATGTCTTTAAATAACTAAAAGATTTATTTGTGGTGCTAATAAAATGTTTTCCAATTTGCAATATGCCTTTGATCAGTTTGACTAGTTGGTTTATTACTGAACCCAAGTTCATTTTTCTTGCTGCTCCATCAGGGACCCAGTGAATCGAGGACAACTTGGATCAAGGGAAAAGATTTAGTCAAATGCCAGCCAAATAGTAGGCTGGAGGACTAATGTCCAGAATGGCCATCTTAATTCAGCACACGTCTCAAGCTCCTCTTATCCTCAGGCAAGGGGGAAGGAGGGCACTGAGGTTAGGAAGGACTGATGGCTAGGGACTTCTAGGTGCTGCTCCGCTGGTCTGGAAAGGGACATTGTGATACATGTAATCAATCACAAAGTCACGATGCCCCTGAGAATCTTGGAAATATCTCAGTCATCTGCATCCTGGTGTCCCCAGACCTGTTCTAGTAACTCATTAGACACCTGTATAAGCCCAAGTGAAGAGTCAGTGGTTTGACTAAAACCACTGACTTAAAGCCTTAAAGTCTCTGAAAAATAACCTAGAACATGGCTCTCATCCTGACACACAAATCAGGGGTGTTATCTAGAGCCAAGCTGTTGGGAGACTAATAATGTATTGATCAGCTGTGTGACATTCAGAATTAGTGATTTTTAAAGTCAACTAAGTTCGGAGCAGTGGTGCGCACCTGTAATCCCAGCAATTTGCGAGGTTGAAGAAGGAGGATCACAAATTCAAGACCAATCTCAGGAACCTAGCAAAACCCTGTCTCCAAAAAAAAAAAAAAAAAAAAGTGGGGTGGGGGTTGGGATATATAGTTCAGTGTAAAGCATCTGGTTTGATCTTCAGTACTGCAAAAGAAAGAAAGTCAACCAAAAAGCAAGTAAAGCTAGAGCTTTTATTTAAATTTCCCCTCAGTTACAGATTCTCAAAAATCAACATCTGAAACAGATATAATATGGGTTTTTGTGTCTGTGTAAGCCAGGGGCCTTTCTGAACTTGACCTTGTTACTTGTAAAGTATGGAGAATAGCACTTACACTAGATTGTAGTTGTTATAAATTTATATTATGCCCCAGGTAAAGCAAAGAGCCTAGTATACTAGCTCAAATATATGAGCTGTCTCCCACATCAATCCCTAATGTTGGATCCCGTATTCTTTCTGTGACACGGTGGTCTGGATGACTGTAATTTGTGATCAGAGATCTCCTGGAAGAATTTCAAAGTGCCAAGCCTGTCCAAAGAGAAGAGGGGTGTGTCTGTGTGTGGTGGGGGAGGGAACGAGAGAGCACACATCTAATTGGGAGGCTCAAGAAAAGGCTATATCTTGGGAAAGAGAGCATTTGGTATGAGACTTGAAGAACATATTTATTTTGGCAGAAAGAAGGTCAAGGTTTTGAGATGGCATTGCAGTTGGAGGGAATGGTGTGGGCTTGAGGTGGGTGCAGGAATGATGTTGAGCATGTTTCCTGAGTGTTTGCTAGGGAAGGAACCACCTGCCAGGGTTGGTACGTCCCGTGTGGTGGAAGATGCCTCTCCAAGGCACTTATACCCAGCAGACGTTCTAGCAAGTTGTTAAGCACCATTTTTTAGGAGCTGAGCCAGAGGCAGATGGATTGGGCAAAGGATGTGGAATGCATTAAAGGGAAGAGAGACAAGTGGGCTATTTAGAAGGCTTTTGCCGGAGTCTTGGTGAAAAGTAGTTAAGAATAGTTGAGACGCAGAACAAGACACAGAACAAGGAAATGAAGGACCACTCTGACAACTGGTGTGGTGAAGAACTGTGGGAGAGATGGCTCTGAGCTTTACAGCCTAGATGACCAGAAATGGTGAGAGAAACAAGGAGGGGTGAGGGGAGGGGAGGAGGAAAGTTGAGCTCTCTCTTCAGCATATAGTTGTCCTTGGGTATCTGTGGGGGACTAGTTCCAGGACACCCCATGGATACCAGAATCCTTTAATGCTCAAATTCCTGACGTAAAAAGGCATGATATTTGCATGTAGCTTACACACACCTTCCCTTATACTTTAAATCATCTCTAGATGACTTATAATAACCTAATAAATCCTGTGTAAATAGCTATACTGTATTGTTTAGGGAATACAAGGAAAAAGTATGCATGTTCAATATAGAGGAAATTTTTTTTTTCAAATATTTTTTGATCTGTGGTTGGTTGACTCTATGGATACGGAACCTGCAGAAATGGAGGGCCAAATATATTGTTTAGGGCAGGAGGGGACTCTCAGCTAGCTGTTTTCTTCAGACAGTTAGTAATGTGAATTTGGGCCTCAGAGTTGGAGATAGATTTTAGTGAATCTTCTGCACACGGTTTATGGCTGAATCTACGGGAGCATCAGAGCTCTAATATGGGAGAGAGTACAGAAGAGGGGTGCACAGAAGGGGGGGGGGCGGGAGAGCTCACTAGTGACGTTCTGACATTTGGAATTGGCAGGAAGGAAAACTAGTGGCGGAGGGAGAAGTCAAACAAGAAAGAAGCCGGGCCAGTGCGTGTAGCATCAGGCAGCTCAGGGTTTTAGCAAGGCCAGGCTGGGGTGCAGTCTGTAAATTTTGGGGTGTAGCAGGTTTTCAAAAGGGTCTCAGAATCAAAGATTAGGAGGCCATGCAATGCTTTAAGAAAACAGCTGAATGAAAGCAAAAATTAGACATGATGTGGAGGAGTAAGGAAGTGGAGGTGGAAGTCCAATCTTCCAGTAGTTTAGATAGAGAGAGAGGGTGGAGTTGAGGAAGGACTAATAAAAAAATTGATAGATGAGGAAAACATTAAGCACGGTTTACATCAGAAGGAAGGTGTTGGTGAAGAGATTGGGAGGGAACAGGTAAGCACTGCTCCAGAGCCCTTCTCCTGGGGAGGGGGCCAACAAGCAGACCTTCAGCACCTGAGTCTCGGTGTGTATTAAGCACTGACGACCTAGAGGGTTGAGTAAAAGCCACGTGGGATACTAGGCTTACGCAGTGATCTGGGGGTCATCCCAGGCTGGCAGTGAAGGAGGTGACATTGGTATATTCTATCTCATCACCCGGATCCCTGCTTAGCTTGGGGAACCTCCCTCTTCTTGAAGCTCAGAAATGAGCAACTGGGCTGGGTGTGGTACCACAGTCCTATAATCCCAGCAGCTTGGGAGGCTGAGGCAGGAGGATTATAAATTCAAAGCCAGTCTCAGAACTTAGCAACTTAATGAGACCCTATCTCAAAATTAAAAAAAAAAATAAATAAATAAAATAAAAAGGGCTGGGGATATGGCTCAGTGGTTAAGCACTTTTGGGTTCAATTCTTAGTACCAAAAGAAAGACAGAACAATTGCTTTATCTCGATTCTATTAACTGATGAATCTGACAGGGTAATTGTTGCTCCTGGCAGAGGACTCGAGGACTGGAGAGCTTTTTTGGTAACAGCTAGTCCTCTAGAACCAAAGGCTTTTGTTATCTAACCCATTGGTGGTTCAAATGATGGAACTTCAAGTTAGGAAGGAGGCAGGGGCAGGGGCAGGCAGAGAAAGTGCTGGAAGCTTCTCCTCTTCAAATTCCATGTGTGTGTGGCTACCCAGCACTGAAAAATAAGGTGTCCCAATCACTAAGATAAGTTAAAAATCTTTTAAAAGGTAAAAAGCTGATGTGTCAGCTAAACTTACAACCTCTTCTTTTAGATTTTCAGAGTAGAAACTTGTGATTGAATTCAGCAACAACCAAACTTTATAAAGCGTTTTTTTTTTTTTTTTCCTTTGCCTTCATCTGCCAATTGGGCATTCCACCACTGCCTGCATGGGCCAAAGATCCTGTCTTTACAGTGTCTCACTGCCCTGGGGTGCATGAGCTTTGTGTAGCTCAAGTTCCAGCTCATCCATCCTAGACTCAGTTGGCTAGTTAGAAGACCTAGTTAGAATTTGTATACAGTAGCTTTCCCTTTATAGTGCACACGCACCATAACTGAGTGGGAGTGACTCCTTAGATACCAATAGGGACATAGCGATCCTGCACTTAATGACTACTGCTGGTTTTGTTTAATGTAATCGTTCCCTTTTGTGAGACTCCTTATTCCTGTAATCTTCTGTAATTGGTGGAACTAAACTATTACACTCTGAGTTATACTGTATTATGTCCCAAACATGACAAGTTTTATTATTATAGTATGTTAGAGCCAGAGAGATTCCATCTTTTTTTTTTTTTTTCCAGAGAGGAAGAGGCTCAGAAAATATTTGTGACTAGTTGTTTAAGGTCACAAATTTGACCAAATTTTGCAGAATTCTTAGAAAATATGTAGTTGAGGAATAAGTATGTTCTTGGAGATGTGATATAGTGTTATGGGTAGAGGCTTGACTTGGAACCAGAAATTCTGGATCTTGTCTGAGCTCCAGTTATTGCCCTCCACGTAGCCACGGGATGGGATTCTCCAATCCCAGAAGGGAAGCCAATATTCTGATATAGGACGGATGAGGCTGGACACCTGAGGAATTGGTAGGAAGCAGGTTTATTGGCTACAGTGGTCCAGAGTGAGGCTCATGCCTAAAAATTTTTTCTCTGGGCCGTGGGTCTGGAAATTCTTGGAACTTTATACACAGTGTGTGTGTGTGGGTGTGCAGGGGGTGGGGTGGGAGGGAGGTTTGGAGGTTTACATTTTTACAGGAGTCTACATAGAGGTAATTTGTTTTTAAGTTCATAGAAAGTACTTATCGTCCCATTTTTTGGATTAGTCAGAGGTTTTACAACAAAAGCAGAAGTGACATCATTAAGTCTGCGGCCAAACTCAGCTTTTGCAAGACAGAGCAACAGGAAATAGGAAATCCTAACCACAATGAGTTCTTCTGCAGAAATTTTTGCTGATATTCTGGTAATATGAGCAATTATGGCGAGGGTCTATGGAGAAGTGTAATTAAGATTCTTTAGTGGAGGAGGGGGCGCCACTATGATTCCTTCCCTACCCACAAATCTTGAGGATGGAACGGAGATGAGGACCTGAATGTACTATGAAAATATAATGTGTTCCAGTCACAAGATAATTATAATATGTAAGCTGTTTCCCAGAGAGTGAAAAAAAATATTAATAGAATATTAATTCTATAGAATATTAATTCTGCTTGTGGTAGTAATTTGCATTATATGTTTACCAGTAGCCTCTGTGTTCAGCATAGTTAGCCAAGCAAAGGTCTAAAAGCTCTTATATTTTGGTTGTAGTCAAAAAGACGAGAGGGAAGAGAACTTTACACGTGTCACCAGTGGCTCCCGTGTTCCTGCAAGCCTCAGTCTAACTGGGAGAGGTTTATTGAATGGCAGTTTGACTGGATTACACTGTGCTGTGCCAGGAAGCTGCCCCCAGGGCAGTGTGCCCCAGAAAGATAATGCCCAGGCATCATCCTTGCTCTCATTTATTTACTTGACAAAATGAATCCTTCATCCTACTTTTAGTGAAATGACATTTTTGCCTCCTTTCCGGTGAAGAAGCTTTGATTTCTTTTTTCTTTTTTCTTTTTTTTTTTTTTTTTTCAGACTTGACTTGGCACCGAATCTGTTGAAATAATCAGTAGCAATTTTTCTTCCTTTCTCTGAGTCTGTAGGACATGGAGTTCTCTACGGTTTTAAGTTGACCTCTTGGGCTGTGTGTGCTCAAGGCAGAAGCCACTCTGATGCAAAAGTCACAGAACTCCGATGCTGCTCATTATTGGTATAGAATGTTAGAACCAGAGAGATCACATCTTTATTGAAAATATAGGTAAGCCGTTTAAAGTCACAAAGTACATGAGGGCAAGATCCTGGACAAGACCCAGTTGTCCTGACCTCTCTGGTCTTGTGTGAGGCATTTTAGGGTACAGAACAGTTAAAAGGAGAAGAACTTGGGGATGTGAGAGAAGGGAGTTCATTTCAATTTGATCTGAAGTAAAAGTTACATACAAATAAGAGCTTATTTTGAAATGCAGGTGAAATTATTCTCTTTTAGGGAGGTACTGCTTCTGTCTTCGTTTTACTTGTTCGCCAGGCAAGAATTCTGAACTTATTCATTATCACTCCGGGCAGTTTGCCTTCCCAGAATGGCTTTCATAGCTGTCTGCGATCTTGACAGTGCCTGTGTGTCCACACGCTGGGAATTTTGGCAGAAAGGAGAGAATTGTAGCCTGTTTCCCACAGGAAGGAGGCTTACAAGATGCCCCCGTGTGTGTCGCCTTTATGCCTTCTCGATCTGTGCAGCGGATGGCATTGCCTTGGCAACTCCATCAGGAGCGGTTGTGGCTTGCACACGTCTGTTTCACTGCCGACTCTCCTGGGAGCAGCATGGTTCTGGCCGGAACTGGCACCAGCCGTCTTCCTTGGGGCATAAAGCCAGTATGGGGAGGGGCAGGGCAATGTCTGGGCTGCTCTGGCTGGCATTTACGTTCCCAGTCACAGCACCGTCCCAGTGCGGGTGGGGGTGGGAAGTGAGAGGAGACAGCAATGTGGAGTTGGAATGGAGAAGTCAGTTTGGTCCCCGTCTGTGGCTACACTTGAGATTGGTGGGCCTGGGAGAGGGTTGAGCAGTGATGGGAAGAGCTGATGGTTACTGCCAGGTGGGGGATGTTTTGCCTAGGATTTTGCAGGCCAGATCTAGAAAAAAGAGAGGTAGGTGGTGGTGGTGGTGGCGCGGGGCGGGGGGTGGGGACAAATAGGGGTCAAGGGATGCAACGCAGCGCAACTCCATTGGAGCATGGTCAGCACCAAGTGAAGTTTCTGCCCCATGGGAGGGAGACAGGGTGAAACACCTGCACCCTCACACCATCTGATGGTGTCCTGGGACCCCGCCTCTAGCCTCCCTGGTGCCCATTCTGCAAGTTTCAGTTGTCATCACCAGCCAGCAAGTGCTGAGCACCTGCCCTGGACCATCATGTACAAAGCATTCTGCTAGGGCAGGGCCTTCAGAAGGTGGTATTACTTTGCATATGTTAGAAACTGGTAATAAATGCTCTGTGGGCCCATAGTTTGGCGATTCACTAGCACCCTTTTATGTAGGAAAAGGCACTCCCTTTTTTAGGGCAGTGTCCTAGGACTACTGCTTGTTGAAATTTTTTTTTCTTTTCTTTTCTTTATGAGACAAGGTCTTGCAATGTGGCTCAGGCTGGTCACAAACTCCTGGGCTCAAGTGAGTTTCCTGCTTCAGCCTCCTGAATAGCTTGGACTACAGATGCACACTATTGTACCTGGCTTAGCTTGTTGAATTTTAACAAGAATATCAATTTCTACTCCCCCTGTTGGGTATCTCCCAAAGCAATGACCCCATGTTTGATAGTGATTCCATGAGTCCAGATTCTCTAAGCCCATTGAATGGAAGATCCCTTAGGACACAAAAATGTCTAGGAGCACAATGTCTGTGGTTAGCCAGGGCCTTCAGAGCTGGTTGAGCTCCTTTGTGTAAATTTGAAATGGGTCATCCTTGGGGTAGATGTGGCTCTGTGGGCCCTTCCAAGAGCATGTGCAAGACAAAGATTGGAGTGCAAGTTGTTTCAGGAAATACTAGTGAAGAGCGAAGTGACGTGGGCAAGTGAAGGAAACTAGGAGTGTCATCTTGGCAGTCGCCACCATGGGCTGTGACAGCTTCATTGCACTGGGGGGTCCTGGGGGCCGTCTGGAATACATGCCTCAGAGTCACTCCTTTCCACCCACACCCCCAGGTGAGTGACTCCATTTCCTGTCAGCCAATGGCTTAGAATCCTGGAATTGTGGCTTGGAAGGTTCCCCCTGGCCTTCTGCAGGTGACAGGAAGGGCTCCAGCAACCAGCATACCCCCAGGCAAAGAGAAGCAGGAACTGCCTGTGGGAGAGAGGGTTAGTAGCCAGGCCCCTGACAGCATCTGATTCAGTTTTGCAGTGGGTACTTTCACTCAGGTTTCCAGAAGGCGCCAAAGTGGTAGCAGCAAAGCTGGTGAGTCTGTACATGCTTGCTCCCATCTCAGCTCCTCAGCTCCTGAATGGGCATCATGTGGAACATGGAATTTCTAATTATTTTGGAAGAATGCAGAGGATGGTCCTGAAACAATGAATTTTGCTGAGACCCTTGGAAATGATATGGCCCCACCTTCTGTGGAGCTGAACTTGGGAGTTGCAGACTTGGGGACCTGGAGGAGTCTGGGAAGTGATTCGACCCTTAGGTTTTATAAGGACAACAGAATGCCAAGTTCTGAATTGGTAAACTGTGAGTGATTCACTTTCCCGGGTCCCTTTCTTTAAGTAATCAGTGCTCAGGAAGTTTGGTGTAATATGAGGGCCAGGTATGAGTCATTGTACTGGTCACCAAACTCTGTATTATAGAATGACACGGACTCCACCTCGAGCATCTTCAAGATACAGGCACTGCAATAGCTCCTTTATCTGCATGGTTACAACAGATCCTCACTGGAAGCCTGAATTGTAGGTATTATTGGCTCCATTTAACAGATAAGGAAACTAGGCTCAGAGAGATGGGCTCTGCAGCTTCCCCATGATGCTTCTATCACTATCAAAATAGTCCGTTACAAGGCCTGGAATATCTGTATATACATAATGTATGTTAAAATGAGTTTTAGGACATATTGTCAATTTATAAAACTTCTGATATACCACTGGGCACAGTGGTACACACCTGTTATCCCAGCAGCTTGGGAGGCTGAGACAGGAGGATTGTGAGTTCAAAGCCAGCCTCAGCAACTTAGTGAGGCCCTAAGCACCTCAGTAACACCCTGTCTCAAAATAAAAAAGAGAATGTGACTCAGTGGTTAAGCCCCTCTGGATTCAGTAACTGGTGCCAAAAAATAAAACAAAACAAACAAATAAAAACTTCTGATATGCTACCTCATAGTCAAAAATAAGTGTTGACAAGGATGTGTAAAACTTGGAACCCATTCTGGTGGGGATGTAGAATAGTGTAGCCTCTCTGAAAACCATCTGGCAGTTCTTTAGAAAGTTAAACATGAAGTTACTGACCCAGCCATTCTTCCATTGCTAGATACATACCCAGGGAGATTGAAAACACATGTTCACATAAACTCTTGCTTGTACATGAATGTTCAGAGCCACAGTCATAATTGCCCTAAAGTAGAAACAACTGAAATGTCTCCTCATAGTTGATGAGTGAATACATATAATTCAATATATGCATTCAATGGAGTATTATTCATCCACAAAAATGAAGTACTGATATATGATACAACATGGGTGAACCTTGCAAACATGAGGCTAAACATAGGAAAGTTATCACAAAGGCTACACACTGTGTAATTCCATTTATATGAAGTGTCTGGAGCAGGCAGATCTATAAAGACAGAAAGGAGATTAGTGGTTGTCCTGTAGCAGGAGAGATTGAGGGAACCAGGAGCAACTGCTGATGGATACAGGGTTTCTTTTTGGGGGCATGGAAATGTCTGGCAGCAGACAGTGATGCTGATTGCAGAACCTTGCAGATATATTGCAAACCACTGAATTGCAATTTTCTTAAAAAGGGGTAGAGTTTATGGGATGTGAATTATATCTTGATAAACAAGAACCAAAACTTAGTGTTGGTAAAAAGTAAGTACCAATACTTTTGAGCTAACATTTTGGAAACATTCTTTCATGTTGTTATCAAAGTCTTTCCTAGTGTATGGGTTTATCTTATTTAATTTCTTCTTGTGCCGACGAATATGATTCCTTGCTGGTGTCCTGACCTTGGCATCTTTGGAGCCCTTCACGTCAAAACAAATCTGTACAACTTTTAGGAAGCAAGTACATCTGTCTCTTTCTGTTTCAGATAAGGAAAAAGAAACTGAAACAAAGTCATGGTGCCACCCTATGCCCTGCCTTGTTGGTCTTGTCCTGGAGGACAGCGTCAGGCCTTCCGCTTCAAGGAAGCAGGCTTAAAATCAGCTTAATGGCTTGGCTTTCTCACAGTCACTGCTAGTCCACTTGCGAGTGAGTGCCTGATCCCTTCTCAGGGCTCACAGGGGTGGACGATGAGCAAGGTCCAGTGGCTGACGATGTTCATGTCGACTCTAAGAGGCTGGGTTCTAATTCTCCCGCTGTTCTACCTCAGCTCTCATAGAAACTACTCTTAGTTCATTGGAACTAATTAGTTTGTATTTGGAAATCATTTAGAATTGATTGGGAAGTAAAGGGGGCAGGGCGCAGGGGGGGTGGAGAGCCAGAGGCTCATGCTTGTTCCCTTGATGTTTGGAGAGAGCAAGTGATCTTAAAGCAGAACTTGCAGTGCATTAGATAGGAACCTGAACATCTGGATTCCAGGAGCATGTCCACTGTTTACCTAGCCGGCCGCAAGTCACCTACCCTCTCCCAGTCTTTGTAAACCAGATGTTGGGTTGGATTGACCTTAAAGGACCTTTGGGTCTGAAAAATTCTAGGATTTTCCTTAATAACACCAGCAAGCCTAATATCGATCTATCTTTTTCTAGCCTCCATCAGCCTTTGCCTATTATCCATTCCTTCAGTGGAAAGAATGCTTACCATGTGAATTCGCACTACTTTTCTCACCAGTTCTGCCCTTTCCCCCAGTTTTAATGGCTTCTTATCAGTCTCACATTCATGGCTAACTGCTCTAGGCAGCAGTAGGGGATTACTATCTTTTGTTACCCATTAGCCACTTTGCTTCAGTCTTTAGTCTTAGCATATGCTGTTTTGTATGTGTTCTGCTTTTCAAAAAAAAAAAAAATTTTTTTTTGAGTTTCCTAGAAAAAGATCACTGTACAAAGAAAGAACACTTTAAATCAGAGCCTTAAAGTTATTGCCTCAGAGTAATAGAGCTGATAACACGGCTTGTCCTCAATTTTCCAGTTTGTGAAATGTGAATGGTAATGTCTACCTCATAGTTACTGAGAGAATTCAGGGAGTGAAAATAAAAAGGGTTTGGACCAGAGGATTGGATGGTGTTGGTGGACAGTGGTGAGAAAATGGTCAGCTTGTATTGAAGGAACTCACAGCCTCCTGCACTTCCCAAAAAGAAGTCACATAAACATCTGGATCAGAGAGTTAGTGAATGTCTCAGTCATCAGTTCCTCTATTGAATACTCCTCAGAGTCTGGAGATAATTCCATAGAGTGAGTTTAATCTCTCTGTGTACATTTTAGTCTTTTTCCTACTTCTTGACAAAGATAGACAAATATCATTCAAATCTTAGGCAACCTTTGGTCACAACTCTTGGTCGTTCTTGAAGATTGTTATTGGATTACTTCTCCATGAGCTCTTCTTAATAATTAATTTAACTTTTCTCAACATCCCTCCTGGTGCTCGTCTATTCTAAACATTCACATGAGTCTGTTTTTCTGTCTCCCACGGTAGTGTTCCTTCCAGGCTGGGGAGCAGTTGCTGGGTAACAGGTCAAGTATATTAATAGGCAGGCCATATGGTTCACAGACATTTTGCTCTCAACAACTTGATAAAATTTCTGGTGGTATGATTTTTGTTTTTAATTTTAACTATGAAAGTGTAAGAACCATCTGCTGTTATTCTTTGTATGTGATCCTGGTAGGTTATTAATTTTAGTTACACTGCTCGTATGCAATTAGCACTGGTCTATGTGGACGCTTCATAGCAATGCTGGCATACTTTATTGTCATTAGTAGAGGATGCTGGGTGTGGGTGTCTCCTCCAGAGTCCCTTTATAAGGTCTTGGGAGTTATATGGCTTCTCTTTTAGCTGGTTAAATGCTTTAATTGTAGTGTTCCATTTGGTTGGCTGAGAATATATAACATATAATTGTTACAGAGCAAATCAAATAGTCATGTAATAGTGATGCCAGGGTGGGGGCGGGTCTACTTTAGTTAAGGTCATGGAAGCCCTTGAAGGAGGAGAAATTTGAGATCTGAAGGATGGTATGGAGATAAGCCAAATGAAGAGCTGTGGTGAGCCAAATGGAGATGAGAAGTCATAGAATTCCAAAAGGAAGGAAGGGTTAAGAGCAAAGGTCCTGAGCAAAAAACAAACATGGTATGGGAGGAAGTCCAGTGTGCCACACTGTCTTGAGAGGAGGAGAATGCAGAGAGCTAAGGGCAAAGAGTGTCCAGACTAAGTATAATAGGAGCCATTGGAGGGTTTTAGGTGAGGAGATGATATCATCTGATTAATTGTTTTAGAATGCTCACTCTGGCTGCTAAGTGAAATGGATTGAATGGTGGCAGGGAGACATGTTGGGAGGCTCTTGCTATTGTACAGAATAGATTGATGGAGAAATGCTGACTGAAGTTGTGTGATATAGCTAGCAAGAAGGGATAGGTATTAGGATACCTTGTGAATATGGAATCTATGGTGCATACTGAGTGATTCCTTTTGTGTGTGTATGGGGGGTTACTGGGGATCGAACCCAGGAATGCTCTACCATGGGCTACATCCCTAGTCCTTTTTTCAAATTTTCATATAGAGTCTTACTAAGTTGCCCAGGCTGGCCTAGAATTTATGATAGTCCTGCTTCTGCCTCCCAAGTAGCTGGGATACAGGTAGGCACCATCAACCTGATTGTGCTGCATGATGCTGAGTATCTAGGTGATTGGTGTTACAGTTCTCATTCAGATGTGGAGGGCTTGATGGTTCTCTTTGGGAATGGCTAATGGATATCCAAGTGGAAATATCTAGTAGGCATATTAACCTAAATGTCAGATGAGAGATGAAGGCTGACTATCTTTTATTTTTGGTTCCCTACACTGGGGTTTGAACCCAGGGGTGCTTTATCACTGAGGTACATCCCCAGACCTTTTTTTAAACGTTTGAATTTTGAGATAAAGTCTAATAATGTTGCCCAGGCTGGCCTTCAACTTATCATCCTCCTGCCTTGGCCTCCCCAGTTGCTGAGTTTATAGGTATGAAGGTCAAGGATGTCAGCAGAGACAAGGCTTGGGACTGAATATATCATCATTTAGAAACCTGAAAGGTACCAGCAAAGAATCCTGATGAAGGTAGCCAGAGAGGTTGGAGAGGACCATGTGCTGAGCAGACACCTAAAAAGGAAGATGTCTCCTGAGCATGGCAAATGGTGGCCTCATCATCCATTGCTGCTCTCCAGTTCCTATACAGCAGTGTAATTGGAAAAGTTTCTTGTGTAGCTGTGAATTCATGATGACAAGAGCAAGCTGGGCCCAGTGTCTCCCTACAGAATGTTCAGCTACTCTGGCACTAGAAATGGAGACTCTTGTTTCCTTGGGGAAACAAAGAGGAACTAGAATGTGTGTGGCTTTTTATTTTTTTTTAAATGGCAATTGTATATACAGCTGGTACAAGTTAGTTCTCTGAAAATATTCAGTAACTAAATTCTAATCAATCTCTTCTAAGACTTGCAGTGCATGAAAAGACACATAAAAATGTTTACATTGTCCCTACTTAGCATGTTAATCCTGACAAGAGAGGTCTCATAACAAATCATTTTCTAAATCTTATCTTTTCTTAGCATCAATTCAGTCATCATGACTTGAAGTCAGTCTCTGTTGAGAGTTAAGTTTAGGTCATGGAAAAGCATTGTATTATCTGTTTGTCACTTGATAAATGATATTGCTTAAAGGAGAAACAACAAATTCTGTTCTGTCTTTATTAAAGTCAAAGTATAATGTATTCCAATAAGCACCTTAAGTTGAAGGGTAGAATTGGGGTATCCTCCTTTTTGTACCATATATGTTTTAACAGGTATTTTTTCCTGCTGTATTAAGTACATTTTTTCCCCTAAAACTCCAAGTAGGATTGTGCTGTAAACAAGATGGTTTATTTTGATGATTCTCATTAAGCTCAGAGAAATAGTGGATTGGTTTAAAATTAAGCAAAGCTACCTTTTTCCTCCCAGAAGATTCAATGATTGATGAATACTTAGGCAAACTGTAAATTTTTATTCTTACCCTTTGCTGTACTGACATTTAGTTGAATTTTACAAATATATAAAACTAGTAAGGATGTAGTGGACTGAGAGTTAGCAGTAGATTGTGGTGAGGAATATTTTTGGGTTATTCAACCAAAACTTGGTTCAGTGATTAAAGGGAACAGAGCTGGGAATAAAACATCAGAAAATGACCCCTTTCCATAATTTTAGCAGAAAGACTCTGGTTCTGCCACTGAGCATGAAAACAAAATTTTACGGTACTGGAAGATTCTGCATTTTCCTAAGACCAAATAAAAGAAGCTTGTTTCCTGGGTTGGCTCAGTCCTGTTTTCCAAGACTAGAGCTGAAGCACAGGGATTTTGCCTGCAGTCAGCTCTTCCCATAGTGATAAGTGAGGAAACCCGTAAGACAGTCTGACAGCTCTGTCCTTTGTGAGAAGGTTATAGGATGTAACAAGTTTTGCACTTGGATCCCTCGAGAGCAGTTATCTTCTCAGGAGTCAGACTGTCCTTGGGTGGTTCTCAGTGTCCGGGGCACTCGTAGGAGGTATTGCTGGGAATGAAGGAGGCTCTTGGTTTCCCTGTCTTCCATCTCCCCAATGTTACTGTTTGTGGTGAAAGGTGAAGGCCCTGCTGGGTGAATTGGGCTTGGGGAAGGGCAGGGAAGGGTTGCCGCTTGCCTGGGCCGTATTGGTGGAGAAGAGGTGCTGTTTGGACCTGTCTCACCCGGCGCCTTTCCCCAGTGCCTTTTCCCAGTACTTAGCACCGTGCCTGGCCAGAAGTGCTCAATACTCCTTATTGAACCTTGAGTTACTGGGCGCCAGTGCTTGTGTAGTGCTATGCTATGGCTTCTTCCTTTCCCCTCTCCTGGTTATCTCCTTGAGTTGCACGTGGTGCAGCATCAAACCAGATGCCAAACCCCATATGGGGGAAATCTCTTGTTTTGCTGGAGAGAAAGGCTGGGCCCCATTTGTCTGAGAAGCCTCAACCTGGCTAAGGCATCACTTTTGCGTATAAAACACTTGCATTCTTTGGGATAAGAAAACTACTGAGAGCAACTCTGAAATCTGATCATATTGTCTTCCCATTAAAAAAAAAACCCAAGCATATGACCTTGGCTTGCAGTGCCCTGCGTGAATTGGTGGCTCCTGATTTCCTTGCCAACCTCCTCTGTACCATACCTCAGTTTCTTGAACTCACCAATCCTTTTGCTGTCTACTAGGTTCTTCCACAGATCTTCCCAAGTATCTTTGTGATCCTTTCAAGATCCACTTAACTGAGACCACCTCAGCAAGGCCTTTCTTGACACGGCCTCATCCGGCTCCATCATTTTGTACCTAGGCATTTATCTTCTCCTGTTTGCCTTCTCGCTTATTAGTTATCTGCTATACTTAGCTAAACAATTCACAAGGGCAAGACTGTTTCCTAGTTGTTCAGTATTTAGTTCAGTGTAAGCTGTTGATAAATCTATATTCAAATAAGTGTCAGCCTACCTTTCATCAAAAAAGTTTCACTTTTAAGAACGTATTCTTTTTTGCTCAGATTTGCAACAGACAATAGACATACACACAGTGTATATGTGGTTCATGCTGTAAACACTTCCCAGTAAGGTATGCAACTGTTTTTAAAAAATAAGGTTGGTTGATTTGGCGCCCATGGTCTAACTACTAATATTAGTGCTTTTCATTCCTAAACTACTAATGCGTTTTCCCTGCCCTTTTTCTTTCTTTTGTCTGTCTTTTTCAGCAAGGGAAGCCATATGTCTTTGACAGAGTACTGCCGCCCAACACAACCCAAGAGCAGGTTTACAATGCGTGTGCGAAGCAAATTGTCAAAGGTAAGTGCTATTTCTTTATTTCCTCCTGGGCCTTTCAGAGTAATGGAAAACATTAAGTGATATTTGCAGCCTAGGAATCAATGTTCCTTGACTGTCAGCAGAGGCCTGCTAATTAGAAACACTGAATGACAGCCTTGGCTCTGGCTCCGATTTGCTGTGATGTCAGGCGAGTTATTCAATCTCTCTATACCTCCTTTCTTTATTTCTTTTGTCACCGTTTTGTAGAGCTATTCTGATTATCTAAAAGCTTAAAAGCCAGGTAGGCTATAGTGATACTTTTTCCATAATGGTTTTTAACTACTGCAAATGTAGAAGAATATCTTTATTCCTTTGCAGGAGAAAATACCTATTCCAAACACTCCAGTTGTATATCTTCATCTGATTTATTTGTGCATCTGCCTCCTTTATACTAATATCTCTCTGGAAGAAGTCTTAAGAGTGGAAATTTCTTGCCATCATAGAATTTTTTCCTGTGTCATAAAATTATATTATACTTCTGCTTATCGAGCTGTTCCTGCTCTTCAGCGTTCTTTAATTATAATTTCATCTAACCCACTTTCAGCCATCCTACCCAGATCCTGACATTTGTTCCTCCAAACAGGTAGCCTCAAGCCTACACTTATGTCTCAGAGATCAGTCCTTTTCTGTGGGACTGGCCTTGGCTCTGGAGGATTTGTGTCAAAATAACAGCAGGGAGATGAAGCAATTTACACGTTGCTCTACCTTGCCCTTTCAAATCAGGGGCAGGTTGGAGCTTGCCTTGGAGGAGCGGGCCATCTGGACAAAGCTGGGGGACATCTTCTGCTACTTTGTTTTTCATCTTTGAATCCATGCCTTCAAATTTGAATGCAATGGCAATAGCATTTCCAAATGTCTTTGATGCTGCCACCTCTACAGGTAGCTTTGGATTTAAAAAGCAAAAGGTAGAAACAAAACTAAAAAAAAAAAAATACCGTGCCATTTTAGATCTGCTTGTTTTTAGAAGCTGTGCTGACTAACTGAACTATTTGAAATTCATGAAAATCAGCCCTGGGTACATCTGTTAGATTAATTTTGACCCTGGATACCTGCGTGGGAGACTCACGTCAGTATGTAGTGTTCCTTGCTGAGATGTATGGTTATTCACATTCTTGTTGCAGACATCAATTAATTTTGAAGGTCTCCTCAGTGAGATTATGATAGAAAAGGGAAGAGAAAAAAATATGTCTGTATTTGAGCTCTTTTGGAATTAATAGTTTGGGCTTATATCTGGTGGTAATTTTTGCTTCTTTCTACTTTACTCTCCTGCTTCTCTTTATTGTAATTTTTAGTGAATAGTAATTGTATAAAGCAATAAGTTTCATCGTGACAACTTCACACTTGCATATAACTTACTCTGATATTTCCTTCTCTTGACCCCTTTATCCCCACCTCTCCTCCTATCTAACCTGTTTTCGCAGCATATCTTTCTTGGTTTGCTTCTATGCAGCCCTGTTTTCCATTTATTATAAAGCTTATACCTATTTTAAAAAATATTTTTTAGTTCTAGTTGGATACAATACCTTTATTTTATTTATGTATTTTTTTGTGGTGCTGAGGATTGAACCCAGGGCCTCACACATGCTAGGTGAGCGCTCTACTGCTGAGCCACAACCCCAGCCCAAGCTTATACCTATTTTTATTAAAGTAAGATTAATCACATATATGGCAGAATTTCCTTTTTTTTTTCCTCTCTCATTTCATTACCAGAAGCAAATAGCACTTGCTACACGCTGTGCTAAGCATGAAGGCCATTTAAATAATCCCACCCCCTCTAAGCCAATGTAATTAGAAATGGATGGATTCCATTTTTTAAAAATGCCTATGATTCACAAACAATAGTAATAATTTTTGAGTCTTTATTCACTAGATGTTTGGGCCTCTTTCAATGTTTGGATTTTTCTATAGTTTGAAGTGTCAGAAATAGGCAGTTTTCCATTAACATGTACAATTTCTACATTTTTATATATCAGTTAAAAATAAATTAAGAAGAAGAAAAGAAATAGGCAGTCCCTGGGAAGGTCTTGTGAAGATACAATTCAAACTGTGGATAACTTGAGGCCCTGTATAAATGGTGAGCCACAAAGAAAACCATTTAGAATAAAATCAGGCTCTCACATGATATGATAAAAAGACATTTCTAAGGCAACATAAACATGATATGAGCATGCTCATTTGGTATTAACGAAGAATACCTTATTACCCTTTCAAAAGAGATTTTAAGGGAGGAGGTAATGAAGCCAGATTAAACTTTTAAAAATATTCACTGAGACGAATATGAAGGGAAGGAAGTTGCTGTGCATTTCTGCATTGCCAAGGTAAAAACAAGGTATGTAAGCAAGGGTCACTTGGAATACAGTGTAGCTAAGGTATCACTTGCCATAAAGAGCCCTACTTAAGTTTGGGAGATGGTGTTTTTTTCTAGAGTTCAGGACTTGAATTGAGTGATTTGGAAGGTTCCCTGACTCATGATAATGAGGTGGACTGGTGAGCTTTGCTTCCAGGGCTATCTAAATCCATGATGATTTTGAGGAGCTGGAAGACTCCATTTAACTGGATGACTTTATTCTTTCTGAGTTTTTTAATTCCTTACAACTTTGCTGGGTTTTTAAATATTTCTGATTGTAGAGTTCTGACATCTCCCATGCTCCCACCTTTGTTTGATGCTTTTCAAACTGTTGTCTGGAAACATATGTAGAATGCTTCTTTGAGAAGAGGTTGTAGGGTTTGTGATGATTGGGACAGCAATAGGAAAGGTGCCTGTGGGTGCCTAGGAATTAAATACCATGGTTACTAGATACTTTGTTGAAGTCCTGGTAAAAATGTTCCTGCCTACAAAAGCCACCTGGGCATTTGTTTTCCAAATTAGCTAGATGTGGAATATCCAGATGCTAGAGAAGGTGGTTTCCAGTTCTGATTTCTTTTAAGTTTCATTCATTTACTTATGCAAATAGTATTAGCCAATTATTACCATGTAAGTTTAAGTCCTGCCGGTGATAGAGCCACCAAGATCCATAATACTATCTGCAAGTATAAGGCAAGAGGCAGACACATACATAATTATCAGACATGTAGACATTATGTGCTTTAAGATGGGTGTGTGCAAAATGCTAGGGGAGCACAGAAGAAGGCCACTTTGTATTGATTTTTGTGGATGGGACAAGGGAATGGAGAATTAAGGAAAACTTTGTGTAAAGACTGAGTCCTGGGGCATCTTGGACAGCTTGGAGTGACACAAGGTACAGAGGGGATGACAAGAAACGAGGCTGAAAAAGTTAGATCAGATCCGAGTTTGGTGGAAATTCAGATTAATGGACTTTATCCTGGAGGCAGTATGGAGCCATAAGTTGTAAGCTTAGGATGATATACTCAGACCTATTTTACTATTATATTTTATATGGTTCTTAAGAATAAATATATTTATTTATCTGTCATTTATCATGTACCCCTATGCACTTAACATGTTATTGTGTCTTAAATCTTAACTTGGTGTGAGCATTATTAATTCTCTAACACCAAAGAGAAATTTGAGGCTCAGAGAGGTAACATAACTTGGCCAAGTCAGTTAGGAAGGCATGGGGCTGGAACTTAAACCTGGTTTATTCGACTGATTTTATTCTTTTGAATTACCCTGCCCTTAGTTTTCTGGTAGGTGCACGATGCGCACTTAAAAACAATCATAAAATAATTATTTTATGAGTTCCTTTTCTCTCAGGCCATATGGACTATTAACTAAGCATTGCAAAAAGACAGGGATAGGAGTGGGTATGGGAGGAGAGTAAAGGAAAGAGAATAGCAATTGTGGTTCCTGAGCCTTGGGGTGGCCCTGGCAGTCTGCCAATCATGAGGTGTAATTTCATTCTGAAACCCAGCATGCCTTTACTTGGGCACAGTGACTGTCCTTCAGGCTGGGTGGGCATTCTCCTTGGCCACTGGTGTTTGGCCAGATAGCCTCTACACTCATGGGTTATTTGAACAGTTTGATTAGCTGGTGAAAGATTAGGAAGCTGGGGATGACCTGTCAGCCACTATCCCTGACAGGTCTCCATTTCACCTGAAGAAGTGGTAGGAAGCCACAATAGCCTCCTTGGGAATCCTGATGTGTAGGTCTGATTAGGTCCCCAAATTCTTACCTAACAATGGAACTCATTCTGTCCAAGCAAAGCCTAGCTCAGAACTGAGCAAAAGGAAGTACGCACATCTGGGCTTCTGAAGTCTGCAAAAGGAGGCAATGTAGATTTTCAGATATCCTACTCTTTTCCCTCTTCTCTGGGGATACGAGAAGGTGCTTGGCACCTGCAGTAGATGCTCTCTGGGGTTTGCCTGGTTGCTGGATGGATGTATGCTGGGCTTGAGGGGTGCAACAGGCTGTGTGGTGTGAGCTTAGATCATATCACACCAGAGCCCATCACAAAGAAAGGTTCTGTCCAGCAGAGCATGGCTGTTGTGTAGAAATAGTCACTCTGTTTTGGCAGAGGCTAAAACAAACGCGTTCCTCAGGCCCAGGAACTGTCTGCCATTCAGTGTGATGAAAGTGCCTTTTTGTGGGCTGTTTCTGTGGAGCGGGGCGGTGTGTGTTCTGTGCAGTGCTGAGCAGAGGCCTTCTCTCACTGTCTTCCCGAGTGGATCCTGTGCTCCCTCCTCTTCCTGTTGTCTCAGTGGTCCAGCCCCTCCACACACTGTTTGTCCTTGACCTCCTCCTGCCTTTCTTCTCCACTAAAAATAAAACAGACTGAATAAACAGGCCCCCCAAGCCTGGAGTTTAGAAGAAAATAGAGATTCAAAGACCTTTGTCTTTTCTTTTCAGAATTGAGAGCAATGTCAACTCTGCTCAACCTTGAACGCTAGGGAGCTTCTCCAACAATGTATCAATTGTAACATGATTGTAAATACTTTAAAGGCCAATCAGAGTTTAAGTTTTCTTTCTTTCTTTCTTTTTTTTTTCCACTTTTTTTCCTTAAAAAAAAAGAAAGAATTTGTGCTCATTGTTGAAATACTAGAGAGAAAGGATTGTTCCAGTACAGTCTCATGCGCTTGTTCCAAAACAATTGATATACCATTAGTGAGTTTTCCTTTTCATAGATGTAATCCAGGAGCTTTGGAGCAGCAGCTGCTAGCCAGCAGTTAGCAGGATTGTGCCCTGTGCTTGGCTAGAGTGGCCTCAGGGGTGAATGCAGAGGAGGAACCTTGGACTGGACTCTCTTAGTGTGGGCAGGGCCAGGGGCTCTGAACTGTTTCCTTTAAGGTGCGGCAGGTTTCTCAGAGTCATTCCCTGGGGCCCCCTGTGTGCCTGAACACTTGTAGGGCGCCAGTGGAGGCTGCCACCCTGTGGAGAAGGAGAGGGAGCATTACGTCTGTTTGGTCTCTTCAGTACTGTGCTAATACTCAGCTCAGGGCTAATGACTGGGAAGCCCTTTTCAGTCTGGGGAGAAATGCTTAATTTTTAATAAACAGAAGGTTTAGTATTGTAATTGTGGTCAGGGTTCCAACTGTCTAGAGTTGTTTGTGTTATGAATGTAGGATTTTGAAAGCATACCTGAAGGGTGAGGACTCTTTCCTTTGGGTCCCTTAGAGCACATCGTATTCATGATATTCTGCTCTGGCCACCATGGTGAGAGGAAGCCATCAGGGCTGAGGAATCTTTGTTGGGTAGTACTGTGGATCGAACCTAGTGGTGCTCTACCACTGAGCTACATCTCCAACCCTTTTTATTTTATTTTAAGACAGAGTCTTGCTAAGTTGCTCAGGCCAGCCTTGTGCTTGGGATCCTCCCGCCTCAGTCACCGAGTAGCTGGGATTACAAACATGCACCACCGTACCCAGCGTGAAAAATCTTTACTCTGAGCAAGTTGGCATTTTCATGAAAACTGAAACTTGAACCTTTAACCCTAACACTGACTTTTTCAAATTTTTGCTTTCTGCTGTTACCAAGGAAACCATTTCCAGCAGTCTGATAAGTGTGAACATTTCCTCTCTTCTCTCTCTCTTTTTCTCTTTGTGTCTTTCTCAGTACGGCTTGACACAAACTCTTCAGGGCTGCTAGGATTAAAAAAAAAAAAAAAAAAATTATTACCGCTTAATTTTTCTCTATTTTTTAGCTTCCTAAAGGAAAATCCTCTTTCTTTTCTGATCTCAGTTCACACTCCAACAACCTCAGATCAGTCTATATTAAAAGAAATTCAGAAAACCTGGCAAAGCAAAATAAAAGCAAATCAGCCTCATAAAATTCAGAGAGCACTCTCTTCTCTCTCATTCTGAAGTGGATGGATGGAGCGGATCGCCTGATTTGCTTTTCTCACGTGGCCCTGAAGAGGACACCTCTGTATGGGTCTCCTCTCCCTGCCCTCACTGTCTGCATGCATGAAGAATTCCTCCCCTTGTGCAGAATGGCGGGTCAGGGATATTAATTATGCATTGTTTCCATTTCGGTGATGTTTGTGTGGATGAAGGGGGGAAGCAGGAGGGAATATATTTTAATCACTTCTGCTGCTTTGAAAGAATTCCCACAGATAATCTTCAGCTCTGCAGCAGAAAGCAGCTCTGTTCAGCACGCCTCCCCTCCTCCCTACGTGAAATGGAAGTGGCCTGCCGTGTGTGTGTGTGTGTGTGTGTGTGTGTGTGTGTGTGTGTGTGTGGGCTTGCATAGTGTGCTGGTTGTGTAATTAAAAGAAATTCCTGATGCTGATGGGCCTGGGCCTCCTTGCTAGCCCCAACACTGAAAAAACAGAGGCATTAAATTTAAGTGAGGGCCTGCTGGTTTCTAGGCGGACTGGATGTCAATTTACAGCGTGAGGCCTCCTTCCTCCCCCAGCTGGTCTGTTGTGACAGAGCTCTGGTGGGTCGACATGAGAAACCTCCCTGAGGAGCTGGCCTGGGCCAGGGTTTAGTCTGACCCAAATCAAAATCTTCAGGCAAGACCTTTGAGTTTAACCTCACTCCAGAGACTTACAGCACAGATAACATTTCCCCCCAACTATTCTGAAGAGATCAATGGAAGGAAAACTCAAGTATTCTTCTATTAAAAAATAGTTTTCTGCTTGGCATCTGTGTCTTAAGTTTGATGTTACTGGGAGAAAGTGTGTCTGCCTCCTCTTCATTAATGAGCTCTGTGTAAATGTGAGCCCATTTCTTTCTGTTTGTGGAACAGTGGAGGCCCTCATTTCTGTTCTGATTTCACATTTTTCCTTAAAATGCACATGGAGTTGACACATCTGGGTGAAAAAACGAGACGGGCCAATGGGAAATTGCAGTTTTAAAATATGCATCAATACCAGCAAAGGACCAAAGTAATGAGTTAATTTTAATTTGTTTTCCTTGCTCACAGATGTCCTTGAAGGTTACAACGGGACCATTTTTGCGTATGGACAGACTTCGTCAGGGAAAACCCACACCATGGAGGTAAGGTTGCAGCTGGTTGTGCCGCCCGTCTCTGCAGTGACCGAGTAGAACTGATGCTGCAGCAAAACTTGAGGGACATGTGGCTTTCTTTACTGCAGAATGGAGACAGTTATGTTTGGCCAATTAATTTTGTCCTTGAGGAGTTTTGAAATAGCAGTAATAAAAACAATTCTTTGTTGATAGCTCTGCTGAACTGTAGAAATAAATTATGTTAAAACATAATCATCAGGGCTGGGAGGTACTTGGTGATACAGTATATGCCTGGCATGTGGGTGGCCCTGGGTTCGATCACTAGCACTGCAATAAACTGCAACCAACAAATCAATAAAGGAAGAGTGGCGTGAGTATCCTTATGAACTGGGGCCCAGCCTAACCCATAGAGTTTGTTGGACAGTCATTTGCACGGGAGAGAGCTTTACTTACTTTTCAGAGTTAAGTGCAGACTATAGGTCAGGGAGGTGAAGAAGTTAGCCTGTAGACCACAAGCAGCCCACAAACATACTATTGTTTGGCTTGTGTGGTGGTTTAAAAGAAAATTGCAGACAGTTTTTAAAATGGATGACTTCACACAGTTCTGATTTTTCTACCATAGGTTGAACATTCTGAAGATCTCACCACAATGGGTGAATTTCCCCACAAATGAAAAGTAGACTTCCCTAGAGCAGAGACCTTTACTGTCTCCTTGGCTTTTCCATTAACATTTCTTGTGCATGGAACAACAGCTGTTATGGAGAAAAGGTTCCGTAAAACATTTATTAAAATAGTACCCACATCGTAGTCCTGGCCACCCCATGTTCATAGGGCTGGGCTCTCCAGCAGACCCTACCGTAATTCACATACACTGAGGGTGACATGAGTTTACACTGACCATACTTCCTTGCTAACTTGCATATCTGGCCCCTGTAGACATCCAAGGGAGTGACCCCAGGTCACATTGCTTGCTGTAGAGCTCTGTGACTTCAAGTTGTCTTCCAAAGAAGGCACATTTTGGACCAAACTGGCCCCTTGCACCACCCCTCTTCCTCCTTTTTACCAGGGACTCCTGTATGGCCTTCAGGGCTGGATAATTCTTCTGAAGGCTAGGGCCACCTGACAGGTGAAGAGAGGAGGAGAGAGTGGTTATTATAAGAAACTGCACAGAGCAAGTTTGGGGAATTAAGCTTACAAGCAGCAGGGAAAGCTGAATCCTTAATCCTTCCAGCTAAGGTGTTTTCATTTACCTACCCTCCTGGGAACAGCATGGAGACGGCTGCTGCAGAACAGGGTTAGCTTATGAATCATTCCTATTGAAGAGGAGATTTCAAAGGCACAGGGCTAAAATCCTCAGGGCTCTGATGTTCTGCATGCACTGATTTCAGGTGTTGGATAGGATGGGAGTGGGGGTGGGAGATCTCGTTGCTGTGGTGTTGACTCTCTTTCACCGATTTTGCTAGAGACAAAGTGGTTCAGAGACTGTGCAGATTAAAGAAATAGGAGGTTTATTGCCACCTTTTCTTGAGCAGGACTGTTTCTTGACACACAAGCTGTATCTGCCCAGGGGACAAGTCTCCACCTCTCACACCCCACAGCAGTGACCCTGGGTAACACCAGCCTTCCTGTCTCCATGCTCTGCCTCAGCCCTCACCCTCTCTCTCTTTCTGGGCCCCAAACCCTTCACCTTTTAGGTTCTAAAAAAGCTGCAGTTTTACATTTCCTGAGGCCCACTCACTGCAGTGGGAAGAATATGCTTCATAGGTCTCAGGGCACACGAGAGGGAGTCAGAGCCTCTTGTGAGGCAATCTATTAGTTTTTTTGAAAATTACCAAACTGTACAATACAAAAAACAGATTCTCAATATTTATTTATTTATTTTTTGTAGTTGTAGATGGACAGAATGCCTTTATTTTATTTGTTTATTTTATACGGTGCCAAGGATCAAACCCATTTCCTCACCTGTGCTAATCAAGCTCTCTGCTACTGAGCTATGGCCTCAGCCTTCAATATTTAAAATCCCCCAACTCATAGGGAATGCTTACGAGAATCACTTTTAAGCTTTGTGATTCATTCATCTTTGGGAAATACAGAGTATTTACTAAATGTCAGAAGTTTATAAGACAGTAAGAGAGAGACTGCTCCCCAGGGTAACATCTTACTGGAGGTGGGGGCAGTAGATGGGTGTGGGTGATGGGGAAGAGCTGTACCAGCCCTTTCATAACAGTATGGGAGGCATTTTGCTAAATCAGAGTCCTCGGTGCTTCTGTCTCCCCATGTCAACTCTGCTCTCCTGCCCAGAGAGCACTCATGGCCAACTGAAGGAAACTAGATTCTCTATAGATTTCACCTCCAGTTGCCTAAATTCTTTTGCCCCTGAATCATTGGTTCAAAAAGATGATGGCAACGAGTTGCTTTTCTTTCTTGTGACTTCTGAAGATCACACACTAATGCCTGCAGTTGAAAGGAGTTGGTGTGGATGAGTCCTTTTCCTCTGCCACCCAGCCCCCCCTCACTGAATCCTCTTCTTTTGTAGGGTAATTATAGGTTGAAGAAAGGTAGGGGATATTTCAAGAGGAAAGCAGAGGAAAGGAGGAATCGCAAGTTGGAGTTACAGAGCCTGTAAGAGATGAAGAAATCCAGGACCCTGGAATGCAATTAAGTCAAAAAAGCTCTGCAGGTTCTGCATCCTCTAAAAGGAAGATTTTATGTATTCAGAATTATTATTTGCGTTATGATTTTTCAGAGGCATTTAAAAGGGGGATGCTAACTTCCTGAATGAACAGAGATGTCACATTTTAAAGCTGTTTTTTATTTTAATCCCTCTAATTTTGGGTCTGATATCCAGTGGTGATTCCATTATCTTCTGTTGAGGGGAACAAACACAAACCTGCATAAAATTGGAAATATTAGCTTCTCATGATGGAACATCTAAGGAGGGGGTTCAGTAAGAATATGAATCACTGGACTGTGTTGCTGCCTAGCTTGGGAGGTGCCATCATGTGAGGGCTATGGACTTGTCAGCAGGGTACCCAGGGTACCCAGGATGCTGGGGGCACTGGCTGCAGCCAGGGCCTCTTCTTTGTTCCGTGTGTGATGCAGAAGGGATTCTCAGCTCTGTGCCTCACTTGTGGCCCTCTGCAGCACACTGGTAGAGATTGTTGGAAACACCTTGTGTTTTTCCTCCTGCTCAGAGGGACGCCTGGAGGTCATCCGGATGGTATAGGCTCCACTGCCGTGGAGCCGGGCTCTTGGAGCGATGTTGAACACAACCACGCAGAGTGCCTAATGCTCGCATGCTTCTGGCTGCCTGCTTTCCCATCCTAAGTGATTCAGGAAACTCTGTCCTGCTTGGGAGGTCGAGGGGGCCTCTGGCACTGGAACAAAGAGAGTCTTGTTCAGTGGCCAACGGCCTAGGTCTTGTTTCTTCTTTCATACCAGCTCCTAGAAGGTCACATTCAGTGGGGGAAATTTTTGAAGGGAATTATACAGGATGCAGTTATAAAAATGTTTCTCCTCTTTGCTCTCTGGTAGGAACAAGAGGATGAAGCAGTTCATTTCTTTGCTCCTCAAGGTCATGCCTAATCCTCCAGCTAGGCTGTTCTATAGATGGGCACCATTCTTCCTCGGTTCCCATGCTTCATTATACCTGGTCTCACCTCTGCCTGCATTATTTCTGCCCGTCCTTAATCTGACCCATCCCTCAAGATTTGGTGCCAGAGAAGCCTACTTTTATCACCCCAGCTGGAAAGGCTTTTCTGTTTCCTGAATTTCTGTAGCTTTCTGCTTTTTTGCCACTGTTTATGGCCTGAGGTGATTGTGCATTCTGTGTGTGTGTATTTCATCTGCAAGGCAGCAGAGGATTAGTGAAGATCTCTGTCTCTCATACACACCCAGACACATATGCACACTCCACGTACATTACACACACACACACCACAATCCCATATACATCATACACAGAGACATATGTCACACAGAGATACCCCCAGCATACACTTAGATTACGCACAAATACATGTGCATGCCTCATGTATATTATACTCACACACATTTGACACACAGTACACAGAGACACTCCATGTATCTCACACATATATACCATACACACCCATCATGTACATCACACACATCACCACCAGACACTCCCTGGCATACATATAATATTACATGCATACAGTTGTATGTACTCCACATACATCACGTTCACACACAAAGAAACACACATATAGACACATAACACATATACATATAGCACACAAGCCACATGTAATACCACACACCAACACACAAGCGTCTCTCTCTCACACACACACTGCTTTGGCAGGCTCAGTTTAAGCCAGGAATCAATTAGAAGATGAATCTGATGAAAGAGAAAATATCCCAAGGAACAAATTTTAGTCAGGTAGAAAAATTTTAGATTACTACTCATTCTTTGGTCACGGACCATGGGAAAAGCTAAAAGACTGACTTGAATTATCAGAGAGCTCTGGATGTTTGTGTAGAGAGGTCTTTTGATTGGCTGTATGGAGTCCTGACATGTGACCAGAAAGAAGTCTGTTTTCACCATAGGTACTGTTTCTGCCAAGTCTCCGCAGTCCAGAGCGTGTGGGCCGTGATGAGTTGCATGTTTATGATGGCCTCTGCAATTTTAAAGTCCCTAACTCTCAGTGTCCATATGTTGTGTTTTCCTAAGATATTGTGTTAGCTTTTGGTTGCCGTGACCAAAATACGTGACAAGAACAACTTAGAGGATGGAAAATTTATTTGGAACTCGTGGTTTTGGAGGTTGCAGTCCACAGACTCCTGAGTTCATTGTTCTGGGCCCAGGTGAGGCAGCACATCACAGCTGAAGGGCCCAGTAGAGGAAAGCAGCTCCACTCATGATGGCATCAGGAAGCAGAGAGAAGGGGAAGGGAGTCACAAGGAAGAGGAACCCTTCCAGGGCATGCCCCCACCTCTTCCAGCTACAACTCACCTGCCTAGAGTTACCACTCAGTCCATTCAAATTAGAACAGACTGATTAGTTTACAGCTCTCACAATCCGATCATTTCACCTCCGAATATTCCTGCATTCCTTCAGGAGCTTTTGGGGAGCACCTCACATCCAAACCATAACGGATACATAGTAATTACATAGTAACGGTCTGGGAAGGAGTGTTCTTCAGACTCTTCAGTTTGATTGAGTTCCAACCACTGCTCACTGAGAACCTTCTGCGAACTGAATGTTACAATGCTAACATTTATTGAGCCCTTCCTGTGTCACTAAGCACTTTATATATCCTATGTAACTTAAACTCCACACTAATTCTATGCAATAAGTACTGTTCTAAGTCCCCTGAGTGGTAGGTGGAATTATTAATGTCCTGGCCATCCCCATCTTCAGGAATAATATAGCGAAATTAAAAAGCAATATAAATTCATCAAATGACTTATTATTTATAATAGCTGAGGGCATTCCAGAGGAGTACCCATTTTCCCAGGTAAGAGTAATGCCAGAGGCCAAACATATTTGCACTCAACTTTTCTGTTGCTTTTAATAGATGGGAGTGTCAGAATCAGGTGTGCAAAGGAGGACCCATAATGTCAGGTGCTTCCTTGGTGACCTTCAAAGTTCTTGCTTTTGGTAACACAAATGTTGACTTGCAAGTCATTTTCAGAGAGATATTTTGTGGTGAAAACCTGCAGAGAAAAAAAATGATTAAATGAGGAAAACAGAGCTGATCTTCCAGGCACTGGGCCTATTTGGAACAAGGAGATGGGTCAAAATTGTAAAGGTTATTGGGCATCCCTGAAAGACTGAATGGAAAATTGAGTTTTGTGCTTTGCTTTCATTTCCATTTATTCCTAGGGTTTATAACTTCCTAAAGATCTAGAAAATTCTCTGGGTTTTCATTTTCCATGATCATTGTAGACCTGTGGACTCTGTGTTTGTGCACTAATGGGTAGTTTATCACCTACGACTGCAGCCTGAGAAGGCTCACTGGAGGCTGCATACCTAGAGCCACACTAAGCTGTTGCTTTCAGTGCTTCTGGAACCCTTCTTTAGGAGTTGCTGTCAGATCCTATGGCCTCCTGCCCCACACCCCACTCCTCCAGTCCTTGGGTGGAATCCAAGGCCTTGTGCATGCTTCGGGCACTCACTCTACCACAGAGCTGCATCTCCAGCCCCCATGCCATCTCCTGAACATTTTCGGAGATGCAAAGTTCTGGGTCTTAAAATTGGATTTAGGGCCAAGGTGTGGTGGTACACACCTGAAATTTCAGCCACTTGGGAGGTAAGGCAGGAGGATTCAAGGCCTACCAAGATAGCTAATTAGAACTTGTCTCAAAATCAAAAAGGTTGAGATGTAGCTCAGTAGTAGAATTCTTGTCTAGCACATACAAGGTCCTAGGTTTAATTTTTAGTACTAGGCAGAAAAATAGGATTTAGTAATAGTTCAAATAGCAGAAAAATTCATCGATTCCTTACCTCCCTGGGTATATGAATAAAAGTGCAAAAAAATATGATAATATTCCTAATTAATGTGAATTAAGTATTAGAAACAGCCAAAAAAATATCTGGAATAATTCAGGCTGGGAATTACAGAAGTGGATTTTCTTGATTGGTCTGTAAAATGATACTGAAGATATTTTGAGAATAAGGTTATTAGAAATTATTGAGCAAGGATGATTTTAATGAAATGAGGTCTTTCAGTTCTTAAGGAGATTTTATTCCAGGAGGTTAACTTACTTGAACTTGTAGGTTCTGGTCAATTTGTAAATATTCACAAATAAAACCCATATCCTCTCATTGCTTTTTCTGCTCCCCCTGCCCCACCTGCAACTATCCACATGCACACATTTGCTGTCCTGAGTTACAGCAAGAGGGAATATTGTGGGGCCTCATGACTTGAGAGGACAAACCTTTCCTGGATAAAAAGACTAAACATTGAATTATTTTGCCAGCTTTTGGTGTGTTGGCATTTCAGGTAGATTCCAAAGGGTTCCGACAGCCTAGGTGTGGGTACTCCCTTCTCCATGGAGTTCTGTTGAAGAAACCCAGGATGAGCCCTTCTTTCTAGCACATATTTCCCAGCACTCTTTAACTGCCCATGTTTGTATATTCCACCCACCAGGGGAAGCTGCATGACCCTCAACTCATGGGGATCATCCCGAGGATTGCACATGATATCTTTGACCATATTTATTCCATGGATGAGAACCTGGAGTTTCACATCAAGGTAAGTGCTACAGATGCAGTACCAAAAGAAGGCACTGGGCCCCAAATCGTGTTTCTCAGTCTCCTTATTATTTAGATGTAAAAGATGAACTTATCTATTTCAAATGACACTCTGGTGGAAAGCACAGCCCTATTTATTATTTAAAGACATAGGCCTGTACTTAGCCATCTAAATGGTTTGCTTGAAATATCGAGGTAATGAAAGTAAAAGTCCTCTTTGGGATAGAATCATCTTGATAGTTGTCTGAATTCTGCCCTTTAACCTGAGGATTCCTGGGGATAGAACTGAAATATGTTTCTTTGGCATTGAAGAACATTCCCCAAAGTGTGTTCCTTGGAATGTAACCACTTGTTTATTAACAGGTGGGCTACCACAGTAAAGGGTTATATGGCGACATAAGCTGAGAAAATGATTTGTTGAATATTGTCAAATTTATCATGAGTTTAAATGCACAAGGCCCTGGGTTCCACCCAAGGACTGGAGGAGTTGGGAAATGGGAAATGTTGGGAAATGCCTCTCTGCAAAGGAGAAATGTGCTATGCTACATATTCCTGTGGACACATTTATCCCCCTTATGGTGTGACAGGCTGGTGTTTTAGGAGCATACTTTGGGATATATTGGGGAAAGAGATTCTCCTCCTCCTTCTTTTCTTCCTCTTTGTTTTTGTTTTAAACTAGAACCTCTGGTTGACTTAACTTTGATTTGAAAAAGAGATTTCTATTCTCTTATTATTTTTAATACATAAAACTTGGTATTGGGGTATTAGACCTGTTTTGTTTGCAGATTACTAAAGGCTACTTATTTAAGCAAATTGAGGAAATCATTACAAGATTAAGGATCTGATGGCAGGCATGGAGTAAGGGCTGTGGAGGGCAGAAAATCCAAGCTCTGCTTTTCTTTCTTTTTTTTTTCCACTTTAAAAAAATTGAGATATAATTCATATATATGTGTGTGTGTGATATATATATTTCATCCTTTCAAAATGCACAATCTAAAATTGTACAGTCGTGATCCTGATCTAGCTCCAGAACATTTCATCACTCTCAGAAGTGACTTCATAACCTATGATAGTCCCTGATATTTTTCTTTCTGTTATTCCCAGACCGTCTTTCTGTCTTTGTTGGGGAGAGAGTTGGGCAATGTGGTAGCTCCTTTTCTGCATGCTTTAATTACAGTTCCACATTCCACTGGGAAGGGGCTCATTGGCCAAGGCTAGAGTAGGTGGTCTCTTGCTATGATTAGCTGTGTCCAGGATGCACATGGTATCTGGGTTTCCATCCCTATTACTAGAGACCAGGTTAAGAGAAAGGGGAGGAGAAGGAGCAGCATTTTTTGATTTGGTACCAGAGGATTGAACCCAGAGACGCTTAACCACTGAGCTACATCCCTTTATTTTATACATCTCTTTATTTTATTTTTAATTTTGGGACATGGTCTCTCTAAGCTGCTTTAGAGCCTTAAAATTGCTAAGGCTAGCTTTGAACTTGTGATCCTCCTGCCTCAACCTCGTGAGCCACTAGGATTACAGGTATGCACCACCGTGCCCAACAAGAAGAAGCAGTTTTAAGAAGCCATGGAGCCCATCAGGTCAGCTGAGAGATTTTCCTGAAGGCTGGGACTTAGTGAACTGGACCTAAGAGCTTATTAGAGATAAGGACACTGAAGCTCAAATATGCAAAAGTTAGATGGTCCAAGGCAAGAATAACCCTAGAATGGACCAACTCCACCTGCAGTACCTTATCTGTTATATTAAATTTGGTCCCTTATGTCTGCTCTATACCTTTCCAAAATTACATGAAAAGAAGGCAACAACTGTTTGCCCAATTATAAATGACATCCAACAAATCACTTTTCCTTATAGTTCCATTTGTTGACTAAAGCCTGCTTCTCCTTCTTGCCCAAGCTTTGGTATATCTAAGGATACAGAAGCTTGTTGCTTTGATGGGATCAAGATTTAGAAGCTTAGTGCTTTTCTAAGACTGTTTGCATTTAAATACCTTAAACTACTGCAGGGTTCTTATGTGATAATCCTGGAATAAGATGTTAAACCAATTACTGCCCTGGAAATAGTGCCTTGTGTTAGAATCTTAATAAGATAAAAACAGCCCTGGCATGAAGGAGTGGGTAGGGGGAGACGAACAACACTAAGTCTCTATAGCTGAATTTTATAGTTCAGGTTCCTTTTTTTGCATTAACAGTTATGTTTCTTATTTCATAAGAAATAATTATTAGTAGATAAGTTAGCAGCTGACTGCTCTGTGTTTTGAACTTAGTATTGACAGACTAAATCCAAAGAAAGAGGGCTGATCAGATCAAGGCAAAATTGAAAATCTATTCCTTGAAATGAATCCCACAGATGTTTTAAACATGATTTCTGAACATGTTCTTGCTCAATGCCAAACAATGCCTATTTTCCTTCTTCCTGGTCTCACAAAATATTAGAAATGACAAGCTAACAACATTAGACCCCCCCACCCCACCTAAAGCAGAAATTAATAAACCAGAATTCTGCTTCTACTTTTATTAAATGTAAGTAGGATTCTAATTGTCAGATTTGACAATATCTAATTTGTGACTGCTTTTTAGATGTAACTGATATTCTCTAAAATGTATGGATATAATGCCACATGTTTAAGATCTCAGAGGTAACAGAAAATCTTAACGGAAATCGAACAATTCTGAAATAAGTAGCATGGGTTGGCACCAGCGTGGAGCTGGCCGCCAGAGGGTCCGGATTAGAGACATTTTAGCATCGGAGGTCAAATAGGCCTAAGAATTAGGGCTGCAGGAGTGTATCAGGAGTGAGGGGCAGGAGTGGAGGTCAGTGGTACAGGCCCTGGATTCAGTTCCCAGTACTGCCAAAAAGTAAGCAAAACCATTTATGTGTCCATGACAGATGGAGTGAGGGGGTGGGGGTGGGGGGTTGCAAAGATGTTCAGGTAGTTGGATATTGTTAGGGATACAGACAACCAGGAGAGCAGGCCCAGCTACAAGTTTCAAGGTTAAAAGTCAGGACCCCAAGTCTCCCAGTCACTGGGAAGTTAGATGGTTCCAGACTGAGGCACATGAAAGATGATAAGCTAGGGCTGAGTTGGGGTAGGGACTTGGACCAGGTAGGGAGTCTTCATGTTCCCTGAGGTAGAGGCAGGACTGGTCCCGAGCTGGGACATGGGGGTGAAGCTCACCTGCTCATCACAGCCTTGCTTTACAACTCTATAGCTATAGTCATGAGAGCTTAATGGCAGGATGTATTTTGAGAGATGCGTCGTTAGGCAATGTTGTTATTCCGTTAGGTGATGTTGTTATTCCGTGAGCATTATAGAGTAAATTTACACAAACTCAGGAAGCCACGATGTCAGGAGGTAATATAATCTGATGGGACCAAATTGTAAACACAGTTCATTCTAGGGTGTATGACTATATTTTCTTTTTGGTTATTTCCCTGTTTAGATTTCAAAAACACTTATGAACATGGAGGAGAAAAAATTCATCTGAGAGGCAGAAGTCAGATGTAAACAGAGTATAGACTCCTAGGGGGAATTTTTGACATCATAAGGTCTAATGGCTTTGTGACAGATGGGAAAAGGAAGGCCTAGGGTCTTGGCTGCCTGTGAATTAAATGCCCAAGACCACATATTTCGTTTATAGAGTTCTTAAACATCAGCTAGTAAAGTATCTCCTGGGGAATTTAGAAGCTGACTCCTAGGCCCTTGTGTAGTCTCTGTGAGATTCTAATTCAGTAGGACTTCAGGGCTTTGCAATTTAAACAAATTCTGTAGGTGATGCCGATGTAAGTGGCTCTTGGGCTGAGATTTGAGATTGATTATCTGGAAGGCTTCCTTCTCTTCCTTTCACTTGTGTGTGTGTGTGTGTGTGTGTGTGTGTGTGTGTGTGTGTGTATTTTGCTGGAGATTGAACTCAGGGCCTTACACTTTTTTTTTTTTTTTTTTTTGGAAATAGGGCCTTGCTAAATTACCCAGGCTGGTTTTGAACTTGTGATCCTCCTGCCTTAGTCCTCTGAGTAGCTGAGATTACAGGCATGTGCTACCATGCCCAGCTTCTAATCATCTTTTATTCAACCACATTTGTCCAAATCTTTCCTAGACTGGCCATCACTAGCTCTCTCCCAGTTACCCTTTGAACTCTTGTATTTCCAAGTTCCTTGCCCATGTCCTTCCCTGTGCTCTCCCAGAGTCTGATGAGGTTGTCAGTATCATGCAATAAGCTGAGGCCTACTAATTTTTTAAAATCACTTGCAGAGAATGTTTTCCATCCTGGCTGTTGTTATACATAAAAGTTTGCTTGGTGCTCATCTAAGGTACAGCCTGGAGTTCTCTCGTAAGTGGCCTCTGGCACATTGGTTTGACTGACACCAGAGGAGACCAAGGGATCTGCCATGTGTGGGGAGGGAGACCATCCACACTTAGCAGAGATGCCAAAGGCATCTTACTCTTCTTAGCCATGCACAACAGAAGCTTTTATGACTTCTAAATAATGATGTTTTTGAAATACAGTGTGGCATTTCTATTCCAAATTCAATTTATTTTTAACCAGGTTTCCTATTTCGAGATCTACTTGGACAAGATAAGGGACTTACTTGATGGTGAGTAACTGAATGCTTGTCTTTATTTGCTGTTTTAACTTAAGTCCAGGAGGTTGAAACGATTTACAGCACTTCCGCTTGAGGAACTGATGAAAATTTATAGAGATCTTGTCTTGCCTTTAGGCTATATGCTTTTTCATAGATACAGCTTCAACTTGCAAATTGCAAAAAGATTAGATTTACCTATCTTCTGCAACAATTTCTATTTTTTTTCCCAATAGAGGGTCTTTAACTTTTATTTTCTTCTTCGCATGTCATCATTATCATCTCTATAGTGTCCAAGACCAACTTGGCTGTTCATGAAGATAAAAACAGAGTTCCGTATGTAAAGGTATGAGGAAGACTTGATGGGTGGTGTGGTTGATTTCTGTCCAGGCACTGTAGAAATAATTATTACATAAGATGCCCAGAATATTATCTATAAAAGCTATATAGTTATTTAATCACATTTCTTATATTCTTTGGTTTTGAAAAAATCAGTATTTGATTTCTTTAATTATATCTTTCCTTTATATAAATCATTATCATCTTCTTTTGTTCTATAAATCAAACTCAAGACCTCACATGACTATTCTAAGCATACATGCTTTACTACTGAGCTACACCCCAGCTCTTTTTATGTAAATTAGTATTATTTAGAAATTATTTAATTTGGTCACATTAAAAAATATCTATTTATTTATATGTGTATTTATTTTGTGGTCCTGAAGATTGAACCAGAAGTGCTCTACCACTGAGCTGCATCCCCAGCATTTTAAATTTTTTATTCTGTGACAGGGTCTTAGTTTCTGAGGGTGGTTTTGAACTTGCAATCCTCCTGCCTCAGCTTCCTGAATCTCTGGGCTTATAGGCATGCAGTACTGCACCCAGCATCGTTTTCATTTGAAGAGGTTGAGGCAGGAGGATCACAAGTTCAAGGCCAACCTGGGCAACTTAGCTAGACCCTGTCTCAAAAAAAAAAAAAAAAAAAAAATCAGAGGAAAAAAATGGATCTGGGGATATAGCTCAGTAGAAGAGCGCCCCTGGGTTCCATCCCTGGTACTACAGGATGAAAAAAAAAGGTTTCAGCTTTAAGCGCAATAGTTGATACTTTGTAGTCAGAAATCCATCATAGCATTATGCATAGAACTTCAAAGTGTCTCTTGATGGATAAAATAGTAAATAAATAAAGATGGAAGGCAACATTATACTTCATGCATTTCTTCTCATCGATTTTTTTCTTTTGTTTTGTCTCCTGAAAATACTGCTATTGAACATGAGTATGTACTCAAAAACCTGGGAGAATCCAGCATTTCTTTTATGGTTTCTCCTAGGTTTCCTAGGGTTTGCTCACACTTCTCTTTAATGTAGAATTCAAGCCCTAGGCAAGAAGAAGTTGTTGGATCAACATTGCAGCTTTTCTATTTATCTGTACCTCTAAAAAGAAATGGGAAAGTGTGTTTAGCTGCTTCAAAATATTGTTGCTTTTCGACTCTTCCAATGACCAACCGACTTGCTTCCGACTCCCTTGCAGGGGTGCACCGAGCGGTTTGTGTCGAGCCCCGAGGAGGTCATGGATGTGATAGATGAAGGCAAAGCCAACCGGCATGTGGCAGTGACAAGTAAGCACCAGGTGGTTTCCTTCCTGTGATGAGGGACATGGTGGGTGGTGATGAGGTGCAGATGCAGGAAAGCAGGGTAAGGCTACAGAAGAGCAGTGGCCCCAGATGCCCGGCCACATGCAGCATGAGCCTGCCCAGGCCTGTCAGGAGAAATGTCCTCACTGTACTCGAAACTCTGAGGTGTTTAAAACTCTGGGTGAGACTTATGAACCCTGATAACAGGCTCAGCCTGAATGTTGGAGGAAAACAAACTGAGAAGTCAGCTTCTAAGTTATTCATTTTAACCATGGTATTTATTGCTCAGTTAAAAAAAAAAAAAAAATCAACAGTAGATGATCAGCTCACTTGCCTGGCTGTCCCGCCTCGGCATGTATGTTGTGTATCAGGGAAGCCACAGGGTTGCTAGAGCATCAGAGGTTCCATGAGTTATCTGTGGGACAAATGAGGGAGATTTCACATGAAGCTGAAGGAATGAAGGATCTCTAACTTATAGGAGAAAAAACATCTAGAGAGGAATTATGGGCATTGCAGAGTATCCTAACATGATCAAGGTACTGACATTGACAGAGAGGGTCAGCTTGCTATTTCTGATCTCAGTCTCAGCGTGTGTACCACCTGGATGACTGAGGCTCTGGGAGGCAGGATTTAACCTACCACAGGAGAACACCCTAAGCCTGCTACTTGGTGAGGTTTGCTACCTGGAAAGGTAGTGAGGTCACAGTCATGTTGTAGAAGAGATTCATGCATAGGTTGGTTGACTGGTTTAGGCTCTGGAAGTCTCTTATACCCAAGTTTCTTTAATTGTGTGATCCAGAACTGTAATTCTCACCTTTTCTCTGTACCAACACGGTATCAGATGATATTTGAATAGGTGCAAATTTAATAGGTGAGCCTGGACTTGTAAACAGTGTAGGTCAAACTCCACTTCCTGCTTCAAACATACATGTACCTGAAATAAGTTATTCCCTATTTCATAAGCTGTTCATGGCATAGCTGACATTCATGACATTCCAAATCCATTTTGGTCCCTGGTTCGTAACTGCTGGTTCAGAACATTACTATTATCATTCTGCCAAGTTTTTTTTTTTTTTTTAAATCATTTTAAGTGTACAGTTCTGTGATATTAAGGGCATTCATGTTGTGTCCATCATCCATCTCCAGAACTCTTTTATCTGTATCCATTAAATACTATCTTCCGTTCCCCTTTCCCCTTGCCACTGTTCTACTTTGTCTCATGACAAAATATTTCATATAAGGTATCTCATGCAAGCGTATTCCTGCAGTATTTCACTTTCTGTGACTGGCTGATTTCACTTAGCATAATGTCTGCAAGGGCTATCCATACTATAGCATGAGTCCTTTTTAAGAGTGACTAATCTCCCATTGCATGCCACATTTTATTTATTCATTTATTCATCAATGGACTCTAGGTTGCTTCCACCTTTTGGCTGCCGTGAATAATGCTACAATAAACATGGATATACAAATACTTGTCAGACTTCCTGATTTCCTTTGGCTGTTTACCCAGAAGTGGAATTAATTGCTGGATCCTCTGGCAATTCTACTTGTTGTTCTTCAGTAACCACAGTACGGTTTTCCCTAGCAGGGGCACCTTTTACAGTCTCACCAGCAGTGCACAAGGGTTTCAGTTTCTGCACATCCTCATCAACACTGGTTATTTTCTCTCTCTGGGGGTATTAGCTATGCAGATGGGTGTCAGCTGGTATCCTTTGTGGTTTTGATTTGCATATCCCTAATGATTTGTGATGTTGAGCACCATTTCATATGCTTATTGTCTAGTTCGTGTATCTTCTTTGAGAAATGCTTATTCAAGTTCTTTACCATTAAAAAAAATTATGTTGTTGTTGTTATTGACTTTTTGGAGTTCTCTATATGTTCTGGATATCCAGCTCTTGTCAGATACATAATTTGCAAATATTCTCTCGAATTTTATGGATTGCCTTTCACTCTGTTGATAGTGTCCCTTGATGTGCAAAACATTTTAATTTCAGAGAAGTGCAATGAATGTATTTTTTCCTTTCAATACTTGTGCTTTTGGTATCAGAGCCAAGAAATCATTTTCAAGTTGGAGGCTATGAAGCTTTTCACTTTTTTTTTTCTTTCTAAGAGTTTCTTAGCTTTAACTTTTACATTTAGATCTTTGATCCTTTTTGTGTTAATTTTTATATAAAATCTAAGGGTGCAATTTTTTTTTTGTGTGTGTGTATATCCAGTTTTTCCAACCTCATTTGTTGAAAAGATTGTCCTTCCGCCATTGAATGATCTTGACATCTTGTCAAAAATTATTTTGATTATATCAACAAGGATTTCTCTGAGCTCTCCATTCTCTTTCATGGGTCTATGTGTCTGTTTTTATGCTAGCATCTCATTGTTTTTTTCTTTTTCTTTCTTTTTTTTTTTTTTTTTTGGTACCAGGGATTGAACCAAGGGGTGCCTAACCACTGAGCAACATCCCAAGCCCTTTTTTGTACTTTTTAAAATTTAGTGACAGGGTCTCACTGAGTTGCTTAGGTCCTCGCTAAATTGCTGAGGCTGGCATTGAATTCATAATCCTCCTGCCTCAGCCTCCTGAGCTGCTGGGATTACAAGCATGTACCACTGTGCCTGGCTGTTGTTGTTTCCTTTTTTGTGGGGATGTCTCACTGTGTTGCTGGGACTGTCCTCCAGCTTCTGGGATCAGGAAGTCCTCCTGCCTCAGCCACCTGAATGTTAGGGATGCCAGGCCTGTGCCACCACAAAGGCCTTACATTATTTTAGTTATTATAGCTTTGTAGTGACTTCTGAAAATCAGTAAGTGGGAAACTTCCAACTTTTTTCTTAGTTTTCAAAATTATTTTGGTATTTTAGGACCTCTTGCGATTCCATATGAATTTGAGGGCACATTTTTCTATTTCTATAAAAATATTATTGAGTTGGGTGTGGCAGAACATAACTGTGATCCCAGCGGTTCAGGAGGCTGAGGCAGGAAGATTACAAGTTCAAAGCCAGACTCAGCAAAAGTGAGGAACTAAGCAACACAGTGAGATCCTGTCTCTAAATAATATACAAAATAGAACTGGAGATGTGGCTCAGTGGTTGAGGCCCCCCTGAGTTCAAACCCTAGTACATATATATATATATATATATATATATATATATATATATATATATATATATAAACTGTAGATTTCTTTGGGAGGTATTGACATCTTAAAAATATTAAATCTTTTAACAATGAATATGGGATGTGTTTTCATTTATTTGTGTCTTTAATATCTTTTTAGCAATAGTTTTTAGGTTGTAGGTTAAATCTTTTATTTTCTTGGTTAAGTTTGTTCTTAAGCATTTTACCTGTTTTTTAAAAAATTTTGTCTATTTTTTTCTTAATTTCCTTTGTGATTTTTTTTGCTCTTAAGTATATAGAAATACACCTGATTTTTTGCTTGTTGATTTTGTTTCATGCAATGTTGCTGAATTTATTATTTATGGCATTTTTGAAAATGGGATATTCAGGGTTTTTCACATATAATCTAGTTAGATACTTTTGAGAAATGATTGCTAGTGAGGTTTGAATGAATCAGCTGCTGGGGTCTCTGTGATGCTTGGTGGACAAAGACCAGGGGTGGAACAGCTTTTTATTTCCAATACCCCATCCTAATGAGGCATATTTAATCTTGGAAACCTCCTGTGCACTTAGCATGGGTTATAGAAGTGTGTGTCTTAATCCTTCCTTAAGAAAGTCCTAATCCCTCCTTAAGACAGCTTATGATATTCCCGATAAGACCAGGCTTACACACATGACCAAGGCAGAATACATCAGGTACTAAGTCTGAGGGATTTAAAGTGAGCTGGGGGAGGAGGCTGTGAGCTTCTTGGAGAGTCAGGTGAGGAGGATGTTGGAGGACAGGGGCTTCCAGCAGAGCTGGAAGATCTGTTCTCTCAAACTGCTGACCAAAATTTTTAGATTAATTTCTTTGCTAGTTGAAGATATTTTAAAATCTTCCATTTCTAAAATGAGCCTTGTTTGTAGGAGAAACTGTGGTCTGAGATGATTTTTGAAAATTGTCTGGACTCACTTCAAAGACGTGGAGTGGGTTAGGCATGATTTGCTGTGCTTTTAAGAGCAGGGTTTGCTACCTATGTTCATGAATTCTTTGGAGAGCAGTAAACTATTTTCCTTTTCAGACATGAATGAACACAGCTCTAGAAGTCACAGTATCTTCCTGATTAATATTAAACAAGAGAATGTAGAGACTGAAAAAAAACTCAGTGGGAAGCTTTATTTGGTTGATTTGGCTGGGAGCGAAAAGGTAATTGCTTCTTTATTTGTATTATCTGTAATTCTCCGTCATTTGCTTCAGTGTGCAATGGTATAATTTCTGTGCCTCTGTATTCCCTGGTTTTAAAGAGCTTTTAAAGTTTCCAGTGTTGTGCCAAGGTGTTATTAAATTCAACCTTTGTTTTCCTGCTCTTTCTTTCCGTTCCTGAAGTCTCCTGTTTGTGTCACAGACAGGTACATGGAATGCTCTCTGATTTGTGCCTTTTAGGCCCTGATGATGACACTGGCAAGTGTTGGTCTGAACTTAGCCTGGCAAAAAGGCGGCTCTCACAGATGTGGGAGGGACTGGAAAGCCTGAGGACAGGAAAGATCCCCGAGAGGAGCCAGACTCAAACAGGCCAGGAAAGGGCTTTGCGGTCGGAGGGTGGTAGCCCTGCCTCTGCATGTTTCGTTTGCTGATAGGAGATCTAGACCCTAGACCTGTCCCTGTGTCCCCTGGTTCTCCTGGCAGTGGTCTGGACTGAGTACTGACAAGGGTGGCTTTGGCTCCTTCAGGTTATGAGGCTGTTGTCAGTCCTAGCCACGAGCTCTGACTGTACTCTGCTTTAGTACGGATCCTGTCTTGCCCTCTGTTCCCTGATCTTAACCCTCCCGGGGCTACTCTCCAGCTTCTGAAACCTGAATCTAGCCAGAATCTCTAGCCTGTGAGCTTCCCAGACCCCCTTGGGCAGCGTCACAGAGCCAGTCCAAGTGCATAATGCCTTTCCCCCATCATCAGTGACATCAGCTGGTGGTCCACATCAGGACAAGTCTGGAGGTGTGGTCACTCTCCCTAATTGGACAGTTGACCCCCACTTGCTGCATACACCACAGAGTTCCTGTATTCCCAGTAATGGTAACTGACAGCCATGTAAGTCATGGGTGCTTTGGTTGCCCTTTCATTTGCATTTATAAAACAGTGTGCATAAAACCATTTAGAAGTTCCTGGTTGGAATCTGAAAATTTACTGGTGTGGGCTGGTAATTTGGTCAAGCAGATATTCACCACCATGGAGTAAGGGTACAGTTCTAGACTGACCATGACATTACTGCCATGACAGCTATGAGTCCAGACAAAGAGCTTAGTGGCCCCTTCACTCTCGCTGAGTGCAGAGATGAGTGTTTAGGGTCTAAATACTCCTGAAAACTGCCTACTAGTAGCTGGCAGATCTGAGGGGAGGCCGGTCTCTGCACAGTGTTGGTGCTTATTGCTAATGATATTTATGAGATGTTTTAAAGTATCCTTCGTATAGTTTCTTTTGTTCATTCTGCCCTAAATGTGTTCACATGACTGGTGGTGTGAACTTGTAGAACAGAACTCTGCATTCTTGTTCTCATCTCCTTTAAATGGCTTTCTTCCTGAGGCTGGCAGTTTAGCGTCTCTGGAGCTCAGTTTCCTTGTCTGTAAAGGAAGGTGATAAATAGTACCTGTTTTGTGTATTTCATGGAGTTAAGATACTCAAATACAAAAGGACCTTAAAATCCATAGTGTGAGTAGGCTGTTATCATTTGTGACCCATCAGGTACACAGTTGATCTGTCTGTAAGCAGAGGTGTCCATACCCACAATTCCAAGACAGATGAGAATCTCTCCTATTTGAATGAATATGCATTCACCTGTATCTTAAGGGCTTCTCCTTTACTGTAATTGACACCCATCTTTGTGCAGTTTAAAATTATTTCTCCTCTTTCCTTTAGAGAGCAGCTGCTCACCCTGCACCGTTTGTGCAGGCAACAGAGACATGAATCATGTTGAGTCCTCTTTTTTTTTTGCAGCCTCTATAAACGGCTCTCTACCCAGAGCCAATGCTGTAAATATGAAATTACCAGCAATAACACAGCAGAGGAGGCACTGTGCATGGGGCTTCTGGCTGCAGAGGGGGAAAAAAAAAGACGAATTTACAATGTAATGCACCCTTTCTTGACTTTTTATGCCTCTCAGATGGGCATTGCTCTTTGGATATTGTTTATTTTCCTTTCCTTCTTCTTTTTCTTTGCTATGGAAGTAAGCTGGGAAGGAACAGAGTTGGGACAACCTCCCGATTAGCTGTTGGTCCTTTACCTGAATTGATGGCTTATAATTTACATTTCCCCCACTGTCCCTTTCGCTGTGGCTCTAGATGGCATTTTCTCTCAGTGCTTCCCTGTGGACATCCTCTGGTATGGAGGCTATGGCTTGGTCTCCCAGGGCCTGAGCTTACCCTGGTGACAAAACTTCTGGAGCCTGATTTCCCTGGATGGATATCCCCGGGGGAAGCATCTGCAGTTCTCCCACTTGAGGCATTTCAGCCATTCCACTAAAACCTAATCGAGAGGAAAATGACAGCAGGAGAGACCAAATCCCCAGCCTCAGGCCTCAGGGATGGTTTTATCAATGTGGTTCTTACTTACCTCTGTTTTTCCTTTCTTTCCAGGAGGGCCTTCCCCTTTGCCCTTGTGTGTGGACTTCAGATCTCCACTTTGTGCTCTTGTGTCCTGTGCAGCTCACTGGTTTTTCTTCTCTCCGGTAGGTCAGCAAAACTGGTGCAGAGGGAGCTGTACTCGACGAAGCTAAAAACATCAATAAGTCTTTGTCCGCCCTTGGAAATGTGATCTCTGCCTTGGCAGAAGGGACAGTAAGTGATCCTGCTCCATCTATTAAATACTATTACCAGAAGTCGCCTTTGGGTTTCCTTGTTCTCTTTTTCATACACCCCAGAGAGTCATTTGTTTTCCTGTTTGGAAAAGAGAGAGGGAATCCTGGCTGTGGACGCCTGTTGCTGGGAGATCCAGTCCATTAAAAAGTGTGAATGGTGATGCTGATTTCCTATGGGCATTCTAAACTTTTGCAAGATCCAGCGACCTGGCCACAAATTCTTAGAAACACATGTTTCTAAGTTCAGCGTCTACATACCCAGCTTGCTTGCTTGCTTCTGTGTTTTTTTTTCCTTTCAAAGAGCTGTCAAAACCAATACTAATTGTTTCCCAAACAGAAAACACACGTGCCATACCGGGACAGCAAGATGACTCGGATCCTCCAGGACTCTCTGGGTGGGAACTGTAGAACTACCATCGTCATTTGCTGTTCTCCCTCTGTCTTCAATGAGGCTGAGACCAAGTCCACGCTGATGTTTGGACAGAGGTGCGTGTGGTCTCTGGGGACCCGTGCTCTGAGCTGGCTCCTAAGTCTTAGCCTTGAGTGGTATGGGACTCACGTTGGAGAGTAACAACGTGAGGGCATCTAGCAGATGATCTGTAAACTTGAGACACAATTTATTGAGGCCAAAGGGATGATTATGTTTTTAAGGAATGGGTAGAAATATACCAGTCAGAAGTATGATGTCTAATAAAATAAAACACCCAAATTAATTGTAGATGCAAATTGGTAATAGAGCCGAGTATCAATTTTGTTCTTTGTAGAATTGAAGTCTAACTGAGATTCCTATGATTTCAAGTGTATAAACCTCAGGATTGATAACCTCTTTAACTCTCATATTTAGGATCCATGGCAAAGGTCCTAGTAATAATAAATCAACCAGAAACATAAATGAATATAGAGCAGTGGCATAAATAGACAAGGGAAGGAAAGGAATCCACACTTACCTGATAGTAGGTGGGACAGAGTTTATGCTAAGGAAGGGGCTAGCAGCAACCATCTTCTCACCTTCAAAATGCCCAGGTGAGACCTCCCCAGTCTCTAGCATTCACTTTCATGTGTGTGGCTGGATTCTTTTCTTCCTATCCTTACTAGCCATTTTCTTTTTCCCCACCTCCTCTCCTGGACCAAGGCTGACCTCCTTCAGTCCTGTTTCCCTGGTTCTGGTGTCCAGGCCTCATTCTCTCAGTTGGGTTCCTTGGGGTTAACCCCCCTGAGTGCTAGGGGCGCTGCTGATTTGGATGATCTGAGCATCTTTCGTGCCCAGTGGGCTGAGCCTGAGGGTGGAAGGTGTGGATTCTATTATCCTGTGATCTTTAGACAACTTAATGTTTCTCTGTGGGACTTGGCTGCCTCCTTCATAAAGGGATGTCCCTGGTGCCCCTGCCTTCCTGCTGGGGGAATGTGTTATGTGGTTACGCCTGAGAAATGGTTTCGGATGCTAGAAAAAAGACGGAGGGGGTGGGCATTCTGTAGGGGAGATTGTTATGACTGTTTAAACTGCATTAAGCCCCAGTCATTTCCTGAGAACCTCAACAGAACATAGAATTACACAGTTGTGGCACCTGTGGGATGTCTAAATAAATAATAATTAATGTTGAAATGTTGTAGAACTAATATATCTTTTAAACTGGATTTGGGTTCTTTACTTCCTCCCAAAGGACTTCCTTGATTAGCCAAATGCTCAGGTCAGTGGGATTGTGGTAGGATAACACCTACTTTGCTAAAAGGTCTCTGGATACCTATAAATCAGCTTCTGCTTATGAGAAGCACGGAATGCATCCTGCTCCTACCCCCCTTTCTCACCCGGTGTCTTGGACTTGAGTTTAACAGTTTCCTCTAAAGATATGTTTGAGCAAACCAACTCCAAATGCATTTATGAAGGAATTATTTCTTTTAAAAATGTTTCATGTGTAAAGCAAAAACTATTCTGGATCTTTGTAAGCCAGGTCCCCCTGGGGTCTTGGGCTCTGTAACTGAAAGCTGTTGCTGTTAGTGGGTATTTGCTTCTGTATTTAGGAAGCATATTAAGTATCATTTCAAGTGATTATTGTCTTTCTTCTGATCTTAAGCCATCAGTAGTAATCATTAACACATTTTTTTTTAGTGCCAATATATATGTTAGACATGTCGAATCCTACTAGCACTTCTTGCAGGTAGACATTATCTCACCTTTGTACAGAGGATGAAATTAAGGCTTTCAAAGCCATTAGCTACCTTACCTGAGACCACCCACTCAGTAAATGACTAAACATGTAGCATGTCCTAGAATGCAGACTACAGTATTTGATCCACAGCTTCTCACATGTGCGTGGCTTGATCAGGAAAACCTTGTATGAGTAAATTTTCCATTGTTTATAACAAATTATTTGAGGCTGGGTACTTTATAAAGAAAAGAAGTTTATTTAAGCTACTAGTTTTAGAGGTTCAAGGACATGGTGCTGACATCAGTTTGACTCTTGTGAGGCTGTCATGACTGATGGCACTACACTGGCAATAGTCTGTGTGATAAGACAGAGAGCCAGAGAAGCTAGAGAGGGGTCAGGCTTGCTTTTTAATAATGACCTTCTCATGAGAACTAGCAAGTTTTTCATGGGAACTACCTCATTTCCTTTTGAGGGTAGCAATGCTAATAACCCATGACCTTGTACCAGGTTTCATTTCTTAAGGGTTTCACCATCTCTCATCCTGCTCTGAGAACCAAGCTTCAACACATGAATCCTTAGGGGGCATGCTGAAACCATATCTGCACCATGGCATCCTGGATGAGCACACCACAGTGGCTGAGCACAGCCCTCTGGTTTAGTGAATCCAGTTTTGAAGCTAAGTGCTGTCCTTGACCGTTCTCTCATATCCTTCTCTCTGAGTCTCAGGTCTTCTCACCTGTAGAAGGAGGCATAATAATGCCTCCTTCGGAGCATGTTTGAGAAGATTATATGAGTCTCTCCAATTTCCACCCTGCTCAATACTGGCAGGTTTACCTTCCTCTGTTGTAAGCAGTTTGACATTATTGAGGCTTGGGAAGGTCTTGGCAATGGGTGAGACTAGTGTAAGGGACAGCATGGTGATAGAAGGGTCAGGAGAACTAAAATTACATTTCTGGAATAAATGAGGAAAAATAAAAATTGTTGTTACAATTTAGTATTCCAGGAAATAAAAAGTCATGCCAGCTATTTTGCAGATGAAATAGGTTGGTCTAATTCTTTATCAATCCTCTAGTTTCTGAGCTGCATGGCAGCAGGAATGTGGCATCGGTTTTCCAAACACCTTTAGCATGACAAGAGGATGTCCCATAAATAATGCTCATCAAATGAACGAACAGCGGAACCCAAAGCTTATCACAAGTGAAGTGTAGTGCCCTGTACCCAGGAGTTGGGTTGGTTTGGATCTGGCTTACCTTCCATTCTTTAATTGGGAATGTTGGAGATGTTTTTTTTTTTCCCTTCCCTCTATTCCCAAGTTAGTTAATTGATTCTTTAAGGACACTGAACTCCTCCGTGGGCCTATATCTACTTTATGGTTAAAGACACTCATTGAACCCAATTATACAGCAGACACGAGTCTGAACATCGGATTAGACATGGTATCTGATAGCTAATGAGATTAAGCACTTTGAACTCAGAAAGGCTGCCAGGCACATCCCAAATTCAGTGTAACAAGGGTTCATTATTTCCGTGGCAAGAGTGGCCAAACCTTAGGACAGTGTAAGTTTCTTCAGTTATTCCTAGGTGGTTCTTTCAAGGATGTGAGGAAAGTGTGCTCCCCCCCACCCCCCGCCCCAGTCCCCGCAAAGCTGTACTAGTTGATGCTCTGAATAAAGCCATAGTGTGTGCTTTGAAGCAGTAAAATGAGTTGGAGCTGCAGGGCACCTTACCCTACCCTGCTGGCCTGTCCTTGGGAAGTACTCTAGATTAGGTGCTGGGGGCTTAAAGGGAAAGATTCACCATCTCTGTGTGTGGTGTCACGGATGACTTTGGGCCTTTTGTTTGGTCAGGTTTGTCTCTTTGGTCCCCTGAGTGCCCAGCACTGTGCTAGTGAAGAGGCAGAAGCTGCCTTCTGTAGCTCAGAGAACTTTAAGCCAGTTGAGGAGGCAGCAATTTTAATTCCCAGGCAGCTGAGAGTCAAAAAGACCAGCTCAAATTAGAGCAATTTCATTGATTTTTCTTTTTCTCTCTGGCCCCCAGCCTTTTATTCTTCAGTCTTTAATTACTCTTCTAAAGGAATTTTACAGCACTATTTGAAAAAGATATTTATAAGTTTTTGAAATAGGAACTCAAATCACCCAATTCTCTGGGAAGGGTATTTAATGTTCCCTGGTTTGGGGTGGTGTTGAAGGGAGGGGAGCCCCGAGGGGCAGGCCAAGAAAGGTCTGAGTCAGCAGGTCTTGGACACCTAGAGTTCGGATTGATCCAGAATGAATAATTCAAAGGCTTTATTTGTATGTTGATTGTGGAAGAATCGATAACTTAGGAAAATTAATAGTCTTCTTTTCCTATTGTGCACAGTTTAAAAAAATATCATGCCATTATTTTAATTGTGCCACCTGCCATTTCAGTGGCAGCTGGATTAGGCAGAGCCTGAATAGAGTGCGTGCGGAATTCATGTTGTAAGAGCATGGGAACAAGTTACCTGCAGAGGTGGAGTGAGCACTTTGGCCAAGGCACACACTTGGCTACACTTTTGACATAAAACTAAAAAAGGCTTAAATCCTCCCTGCTGGAGGACCTGCTGCTGACATGCCAACAGGGTTAATTTTTGCTCTGGGGCGCAGGGTGTGGGGCTCGGGTGTGAGACATGGGGTAGGAGGAGCCGAGCCGGGGTGGGGAACTGGATGCTAATGAGATGCAACTCCTCATCCATGTCATTAAAATTTTCATTTCTCCTTCCTGACCCTCTTCTCTCACAAGCAGGGAAATGGCTCCTCAGGATCTGGGAAGGTGCTTTGGAGCAGTGGTTTTCCTGAAGGTTTAGGGTTTTCATGGGGGAATGGGACTCAGCATAGATTAGAAGTTTTGATGTTATTTTTATGTGTCAGCTTGGCTAAGCTATAGTATCCAGTTATTTAATCAAACAATAGTCTGGCTGTTGCTGCAAAAGCTATTTTGTATTTGGTGGTTAATGTGTAAAATTAGTGAACATCTACAATGCGTAAAGTACATTGCCCTGGATAATGAGGGTGGCCCTCATCCAATCAGTTGAAGACCTTAAAAGCAAGAATCCAGGTTTCCCAGAGAAGATATTCTGCCTCAGGACTGTAACACAACTCCTGTCTGGGTGTCCAGCTTGCTGGCTGCCTGCTGTACTCTACAATCATGTAGACCAAGATATTTGGGTGATTTGCGTTCCCAGTTTTTCTTTGCCTTGGCTTGTTCGTTCTTTCCTCCCTTCCTCCCTCCCTTCCTTTCTTCCCTCTTTCTTTCTTTTTTTATAACTAGGGATTGAACCCAGGGTACTTTACCACTGCAGTACATCCCCAGCATTTTTTATTTTTTGTTTTGAGACAAAATCTTGCTAAGTTGCTGAGACTGGCCTCTAACTTGTGATTCTTCTGCTTTAGCCTCCTGAGTCACTGGGCATGCACAGTTCCTTTAAATAAATAAATAAGAGGAAGATCATGTTGTATATATAATAGGATTTATATATATATATATATATATATATATATATATATATATATACATATATATATATATAATAGAATATATAATCTTTCTCTCCCTCTGTCCCTTCTGTTGGCTGTGTTTCTCAGGAGAACCCTGACTGATAGACAAGGATGCTGGAGGCCCCCTCCTACCTCACAGAGGTCTCAGTCTCTGTCTCATACACAGCATTCATGGGGAATAATCACACATTACAGATTATTCCCTGTGTCGAAGGTGTGAGGTTGTCTAGAGTACAAATGCTCATACTCTCTTGGATACCCAGAGAGCAAAGGAAAATGCTGAAACAGGAAGTATGAAGGTACCAAGAACAAATATCTCCCTGGTTCTTCCAAGGAGGCCAAAGTAACTAGAATAAACTCCAGCAACAGGCAGTGCACACAGCTTTTAGAACTGACAGTGACCAGGAAATACACCTACAGGAAGACATTGGGGAAATAGGTGTGGATGGCACATGCAGCGTTCTGAGCTAGTGGTTGTAGGTCTTCTCCTCTATCAGATGAAGGCTTTGTTCAAGTGCCAAATTATGAGGATGCCTTCAAAGTATCAGGTCTGGGTCCTTAGCTTGGGATGGTAAAGAAAGTGAAATTAATTATCCCCTAGAAGGGATCATCAAGAAGCAATCCAAGAGGGCTGGGGATGTGGCTCAAGCGGTAGCGCGCTCACCTGGCATGCGTGCAGCCCGGGTTCGATCCTCAGCACCACATACAAAGATGTTGTGTCCGCCGAAAAAAATAAAAAATAAATATTAAAATTCTCTCTCTCTCTTAAAAAAAAAAAAAGAAGCAATCCAAGAACAATCTCTAAGACCAACCAAGAATTGTGACCAAATAAAACAGACATTATCAAACCTCTTAGAAGTCTGAACATGTGCTTCTGGATGTGTGAGCTGCACATGGAATGGTCGAGGGATTCAGTGTTTCTTGGAAGAAAAGTGGGAGGCAGCTGTCCTCTTTGCATTCCACAGTGGAATATGTCCAAGAGAATCTTTTCTGCATCCTGCACTGAGGTGGAAGGGGTACTGTGGCCTCTATTCTCTTTCCACTGTGGTTGGTCTGCCTTCTCCAAGGGGGGTTAACATTCATTAGCTTTGAGGTCTTTTATAAACTTGGCCTTTGTTACCTCCTGGGGGGAGAAGGATTTTATATCTGGGCCATTCCAGATCATAAATTACTGAAGTGTTGTGTGAATCTAAAGTCAGCCAAAACACAGAGAAGCTGCAAAACAGGTGCCTTGATAATAGCACCCTCACAGTTAGGCTCATTCCGCTAAGTGGATTGTACTGCTAGGGTAAACTCCAGATTGAATTAAGGCTCTTCCCCAGGTAGCCTTTTTTAGGACTTTAATCAGGGTCTGCTATGGGTCTAATCTATGGAGTAGCATTTATATCTATGTGTGCACTGGGAGCTTCTGTAAAAACCCTGAGAGGTTTTGGAAATGAAGACCAAGGCATTTTTGTGCTTTTGGTGAATGATTAGGTCACTTTGGGTTAATCAGATGGTATCATAGTTTGAGCCTTAAAGATGGTAAATGAGTAGGAAGTGGTTAGAATAAGGCTCCAACAGATCATTGCCTTGTTTTCCTATATCATATAGGTAAGGACCCAGTATTACACAACTGGATGGCATCTCTATTGCTTTACAGTCTGCAGAAGGGTATTTTGGGCAACAGTGGACCCTAGCTAGGTATGACAGTGGTCCCAAGAGGTTATGTCAGCACCCCATAGCCGTCTTAGTTTAGGTAAACACACTCTGATATTCTTACTATGATGAAATTGCCTACTGAGGTGTTTCTCTGATTGTGTCTTGGAATTAAGCAATGCATGACCGTGTATCTTCGGCTACACAAAATTATAAAACCTGCCTTAAGAGCATTTCTACTTTCTGCTCTCCTGTTGGTTTTATGTTACCTTGTATACTACCTGAAACTCTTTGAGAAGCAGACTGCGCAGTAGAGGCACAGGCACATGTGTGAGGCTGAGCAAGAGCCCTGCATACGTCCACACGTGCTCTTTTGCCCAGGGTCCCTGTCTACTCACCATGTGTGAGAGTCTCGATACAGTACTATTCACTGTGATTACAGCCTTACAGCCAATAAACACGTGGAAAACACCAAGATAAGACAGCCAGGAAATGAAAGCCTTTAAAAAAGAAGAAAAAAAAATTTTTGTAGTTGTAGATGGACAGTATACCTTTACTTTATTTATTTACTTTTATACGGTGCTATGGATCAAACCCAGTACCTTACACCTGCTAGGCAAGTGTTCTGCCACTAAGCACAGCCCCAGCCCATGAAAGCTTTTGACATGCTCTAAAATGTACAAAAAAAGGAACCAAATAGCAGATCACCGTGTAACTACATGGATGACAGCTAGCTAAATATTCAGGAAGCAGGGAAGCACATTTTCAGTGGCAAAATTAGGTAGGAGCTAATGATCCTTAGAGGCCTTTATTCTCTAAATTTGCTAAAGTCCATGGTAAAAAGAAAAAGCAATGGTAGATGTTCTTCATCCTTTTGCTCCAGGTCTTCTTGCGAAGGAGGGAATGAGACCCTCTTTATTCCACTTTGCAAGATTGTTTTCAACATCCTAGACAGGAGGATGTTTGTTCTATTAAGAAAACCCCCCTGGGCACAGAAATTCAATCTCTTTCTTAGTAACTAGTTTATTGGACAATCTGGAAATTCTTCTATCTGATATGATTCCTTTCTATAGCAGTTTAGTTTTCTTAACTCATTTTTATTGACTATAATATAAATGTAATAAAAGCATCAACTTAAATGTACAATTTACAAATTTTTATAAATGTATATAACTGCTGTCCAGTGTCTCAGAAGTCTCTTTTTTGCCCCTTCTTAGTCCATGCCCAGCTCTCAAGAGTAGCTGCTGTCTTGACTCGGATCAACACAGATTGGTGTTGTCTCTGACCTTTATATAAAGGAGATCACATGGTGCTTTTTATATCTGGCTTCTTTCATTGTTATCTGTGAAATTCATCAAAATTGTTAGGAGTAGTTATTTTTTAAAATTTATTTTAATTTTTTATATATGACAGCAGAATGCATTATAATTCGTATTACACATATAGAGCATAATTTTTCGTATCTCTGGTTATACACAAAGTAGAGTCACACCATACGTGTACTGAAGGTACCAATGTCCATAGGAGTAGTTATTTTTTACAGTTCTATAGCATATATGCATTTGTTCCTTTGGTGAAAATTTGGATGTTTTTATTTGGGGACTGCTGTAAATCAACTATGATCCTGGTTCTCGTGCCTTTAGGTGAACATACATCCTCATTTCTGTTGGGTAAGAACAGGATTCCTGTATGAGGTGTTCGGATTTTGTGGATACTACCAAGTACTTTTCCAAAATGATAGAAATAATCTACACTGACTTTAGTAGTAATTCAAAGTTATAGTTACTGCCCTTCTTTCCCAATAGCTGACATTTAAAAATCTTTTGACCATTCTAGTAGGTGTGTAAAGGTATCTGTAGTTTTACTTGCCTTTTTTGCTATTTGTTTTGTTCTTCTTTCTTATGAAATGCCTATTCCAGTGTTTGCCTAGATTTTTCTTATTGACTTATAGGAGTTGTTCTGGGCAAGTCTTTTGTCAGGTGTATGTATTTAATCTATCTTTTCCCACTTTACGACTGGCATTTTAATTCTCTTAATGGCGACTTTTAATGAAGAGAGGTTTTTAATTTTAATGAAGTCAAATTTATTTTTGTTTTATGTGCTCCTTAAGAAGTCTTTGCCTACCCCAAGGTCTTAAAGACATTCTCTTCTAGAAGCTTTATTGTTTTACCCTATAGTCCATCTGGAGTAGAATTTTTTTATATGGTACTGGAGCCCTAGTGCCATATATTGAGAGGACTGTCCTTTCCCGCGTCCCGTATGGTGCCTTCATCATAAATCAGATGACTGGGTATTTGTCTGTTTCTAGACAATCTATTCTATCTCTACTTCAAAGTTTCTATGTAATCAGTTTTAATTACTGTGGCTTTTTATGTATTGATATTTAGTCCTTTGATCTTCAAAATTATTCTTGCTATTCTTGGCTTTTTTCATTTCTACTATAAATTTTAGAACCAACTTGCCAATTTTCTATACACCCACCCACACACACACGCCCTTCCAGGATTTGGGGGTATATTGTTTTAAATCTGCAGAGCAATTTTCAGAGCATTGGCTTCTTTCCCTGTCAGCCTGAACTGATTTTTTTTTTTTTAATATTTATTTTTCAGTTTTCGGTGGTCACAACATCTTTTTATTTTATGTGGTGCTGAGGATCGAACCCAGCGCCCCGCGCATGCCAGGCGATCGTGTTACCGCTTGAGCCACATCCCCAGCCCCAGCCTGAGCTGATTTCTTCATATTCGGCCTTTGGAGAATAAAGAGGCCCGCTGTCCTGCTCCACTGGGGCTTTGTGTTCCAGGTGGGAGTCGGGATGCATTCCTACTCCTCTGAATCTCCTCTCTGCATTGTGCTGTGCTCTGGGAAGGCTTGGATCACTGCAAATGGGCTCCTTTACCTTTGGCTTCTAGTCAGGTTCAGTCACTGGGAAGGCACCTGGACAGGTCATCGAAAGAAGAATGTGAGGTCAGGGGCTTCACTTCTGTGCCCTCCACCAAAGGCTGTTACCTTTCCCATCAAGTAACCTTGCTCTTCTGACTCCTCCCTCTGGCCCCTTCAGTCTAAGGGTGATGATGGCTCCTCCCACATTATCACATTATTTCCCAGCACCTTTTAATCACTTTGTTAAACTCTCTCCAAATAATGCAGTTTGAGCAGGTCATCTGTTTCCTGCCAGGACCCTGATTACTACAGAAGTGGAAGATAAAGAATGTGCTGAGTAGATTTTAAAAGAGCTCGGAGAATGAAGACCAGTTGCACCAGTGATGCCCTTGCGGGGGGTCTGCTGGCAACACGCACCTCTGGCTGAGACTGCCTAGGCGTAGAGTAGAAGCTCGGCCTTGCTCTTTCTGATATCATTTGGAATCACTAAGTGACACTTTATGATTTAAAAAGTAAGATTAGTAGTCTCAGAGTGCACCCGTAAATGACAACAGTGTTTTAGCATGAGTTATTTTTTCACTTCCTGACTAAGTTGCTAATGGATGCTGCAGTATTTGTACTCCAGTCTGAGAAACATCCATAGTACCGCCTGAGGATGTTCGAAGACAAGGTGAGAGTGTCAAGCTGAAACAGTCTTTAAAGTAGTAATAGAATTGCTCCTATTTGAAAAATTAGAATTGAACCATTTCTGGGGACAGCAGCCTCAAGCTACTGTGAATGAGAGAGAATTATACTAATTCTTTAGTGAGTCTTATGTTGAAGTCCTTTAACTCTTCTTTTGACAGTTGGGTTATTTAGTTGTCTGCTTTAGGAATTAATTTTTGGAATGACATCGGTAGTGCTGGTAATGAGTACTGTCAGCTTGAAATAGAAATCATGTCCAGAATGTCATTTGATGACAGTAGTAATTAACCTGGATCACACATCAGATCATACAGGCAAATATGATGGTATAAGGATGGTTTGGTGTTTAAAATGAAAATGCCAATAGCAAGTAAAACAGTTTGTCAAATAGTTTTAAATGAAGTTTTACCTTCTTTAAAAGGTAAGTAATAAGTAGAATTCTGCCATGATCAGCTTACATTTTAGTGGACAGGACTGCTTATGTGTTCCGGTTTGTGTGTGCCTAGGTAAATTGTGATTTTGGGTTTCATGATCACTAGTGTAGCTCTCCTCCAGCTGCTCCCTTAAGTTACTGTCCAGCTACCATTCATGGGGCATCCCAACCCTGCAGGTCATATACCCTAGGAGATCACAGAGCCCCTTATACTAGAAGGAGCAAAATGGTGGCCAACAAACATGTTTGTCCTCGTGTTATTTATTTTTAAAAATTGTCTTAAACTGGAAAATACAAATAAAAATATCTCAATTTATGACTTTTTTTTTTTTAAATGGATGATCTGAGAAAAGTGGGTCCTTTATTCTAGTATGGTGACAAATGGCTGTGATGGGGGCATGTGCTTAGTTGGGAACCATGATTGTCACCTGGCCAGCTTCGTTGGGTTCTGTGACTCAACCAACCTATGAGGCATATGTTGGTATGTGTTCAACACATCAGGGATACTTCTAGGTGCCAAATGGGAATAAGAGAAATAACTGATGTTTCATTGTTTATCATTGATATCAGTAGCCCCAAGCTCCAAGAGGCCAGAGAACTTGTCTATTTGTCTTGGTATATACCCAGTATTTCATAAACGTTTGTTGAATTGAGAGGAAACTCTACCTAGGAAGATGAAACTGGTGACATGCAGGACACTTAAGGGGAAGGCTGAATGCTGGAGAAAGACATAACCTTAGGTAGGGCGGAGGACACAGAGTGAGGTGCTGGCACAGAGAATGCAGTAAGGGGTAACCTTGAGTGACAATTCAAATAAAAATCTGTTGGGTTAAGAGATTGGTGGGATGTAAAGAAGAGAAGGAAAGAATGAGTCTGAACTAAAAGAGCCACAGTGCCATTAATCTCCAGCCAGGAGGGTGGTAGGTAAAAATGACAGGATCTCCCCCGCTCTCCCAGTCCAGACCGTTGGACCTGAAAGGAGCCCAAGATTTAGTTGTATTGATTCAGTGAATGCTAGTAGCCATACTCAGGATTTTCCCCTCATGTTTTTAATCCCAGAGCAAAGACCATAAAGAACACAGTCTCTGTGAACCTGGAGTTGACAGCAGAAGAATGGAAGAAGAAATACGAAAAAGAGAAAGAGAAAAACAAGACTTTGAAGAATGTCATTCAGCATCTGGAGATGGAGCTGAACAGGTGGAGGAATGGTAAGGAGGAGTGGAGAGGAAGGAGGGGGGCCAGTGTGTGCTTTCTCTTTCCCCGACTGCTGGGCTCCTGGGAGGCACTTGGGAAAGGGCATGATGGCGGAGCTTGGTCCAGTGGGAACAGCCTCTGTGAGCAAGCAGATATTTTCTGATTTCCTAGCCCAGATCCACACCTGCATCCTGTCAGTTGGCTGGCACACGTTGTGAGTGTGGCTAGGTGGCCATTGGCAAGTTTGGCCTGATCTGTTTCCAATGAGACACCCTGACTGCTGCTGCTCTCCATTCTGGGAGCCATTTCTGAGGCGGGTAGTGCCTGAGACTTTGTGGCTCAGATTGCTTTGGACTCAATAAAAAATCTCCTCTCCTCTCTGATGAATTTTATCATTCCTTTGGGGTTAAAAGCCACCATTGGCAAACATTGGTCTTTTTTTTTTTTTTTTTTGCTTAACTCACCATCATGCTCTTCTTTGTCAAAGGCAGAAACAGAGGCCCCTAAAGAAGCCAGCCTGTGCTAAGATGGAGTCTTGTTTCGTGACCAGTTTTCCTTTCCCCCCCAAAACATTCTCTGTGGTTTGTTCTACTGGGAGAAAATATCTCACGGAGCTGACGTGCATTGGGTGGGTGGGTTGTGGGTGAAGCGTTAAGAGGGGTTTCCAGATCCATGTGTAGACAGGTTATTTTAGTGATTTTTAACACTGTGATGGAGGTTAGAAAGTAGAAGAGTTTCTTTTCTTTTTTTTTTTTCTTTCTTTTTTTTTAACTGAAATGAGGCAGGTTGGTGTGTGTGCATGCAGGGAGATGGCAGATGGTTGGAAGTTTTTCCTCAGACCCTCTGCTGCCGTCACCAGCATTTATTTTGGGCACTACAGCAGACCTGAGCTCTGGGTGTGTTGGAGCTTGGGGGCTGTCATGCCCGATCAGGAGGTAGTGCACCTGTTTGTAACTGCCAAGCGAGCGAGCAGCAGATCATCTCATGCTTGTATGTTTGCTTCTGCTTTTTGCTAGTAAGGGTGGGGTGTCAGTGAGCTGCTGTTTAATCAAAAACAATTATGTGGCAAATGAGGATTCAACAAAGGATCAAAAAGTGACCTAGTAGCCTAAATAACGGGTTGCTTCTCTTTTCAGGAGCGTTTCTAGCTGTGCATGTGTTTCGAAAGCTGCTAGAATAATTGAATAATTCAGCACCTGGTGGATGATTCCTTACAGTTTGGCAGAAGTAGGAGAGTGGGGAGGGGTGGAAGGGAAAATGGGGAGTAGCCCTATGAAGCGTTGTTTTATTTCTGGAATCCTCTTGGGTCAGTTCTCTGTTGGATGACTGGGACATTCAGTAAAGCCTTTTGGTAAAGTGTTGGGGGACAGGGCTTGGAAACATTGTCACCTGGGCAGTTAACCTGGTTTTTGTTCACCCTTTCTCGTGCTGCCTTAGGATCCGCCTCAGCCTCATGTGCCTGGCTCCCCAGTGCCAGCATCTTTTTGCACGCTCTATCCTGCTCTTGGCCTCTCCACTTAGCATCATTCTATCTGGTACCCCAATTCATCCACACTGCATATCTACTCAGAAATTACCATTTTTGGTGCCTTTTGTCGAGATCCTACATAAGCCTTTAAGTTACATAATTTCAGAAAAGGAAGACATGATTTCTGGCACATAATAGATCTGCAATAAAGGCCTGTTAAGTAAACGTGTATTAATGAGGGTGCTGGAGATTAAAGGAGGGTGGGCCATTGGGCACAATCTCTCTTCTGCCTGGAGATCACCGTCAATAAACATGTGGTGATGGTCTATGGTGCATTTCAAGAAGGGAAACTGCATTTAGCCAGGAGTTGTTACCGTTGGGGCCTGATGGAGGCTGAGAAGCCCATGTGGGCTTCCAGGAATAAGCAGTACAGAGAATAGATCTGAGAGAAACAGCAGTTAGGTGGCTGAAACAGAAGGTGTTAGGTGGGGGTGGGGCGTGGGTAGAGGGAACCAAATTTATAAGGGTCTTGAGAAGAAGGGCCAGTGGAGAGGTAAGGGATGCACTGGTCTGAGGTGAGCTTGGAGGGGGTAGGTGGTGCTGTTCCCAGAAAAGAATTGTCCTGGATCTTGGAAGCAGTGAGAAGCCATTCAGGGTATTAAGCTGTAGAGTATATGATAAGATCTGGGTTTTTGAAGCTCCATTGGTTGTGTAGGGGAATGAGCTAGAATGGAGGATGGGGAAGGGAGAGGAATGCATGGACCCAAGAGGTATTTAGGTGGAAAGTTAGCAGGGATTGGTGGGAATTGGCTGTGGGCCTACTATGAGTGCACAGCTATCTCAAGCACTCACAGCACATCACGTGATGTGTCAGTGGACTTCACACTCACAAACCAAGCCAGGCTTTCATTATGTCCCTGGGGCTGGGTGTTGAATTCCCAAGCAGTAGCCCTTAAGGTGCTGACAGGTTAGACAGCTCCCTCCAAGGGGACTCAGTCTCTGGTAGACCAGGATCTGAACTGGAGGATCTGGAATAGTTCAAGCTATTTGTATTGTTGGTGCTGCTTTCACGTGGAGCTAGCTAGTGATTTGTGCCCAGGCCAGTGAGACGATTGTGAAGAGTACCACCCCAAAGAAAGAAGGGCCTGGAAACCCTTTGGTGTCCCATGTATCAGTCCTAATTCTTCCTACCTGAAGTCCTGAAGGTGTGGCTGGTGTGCATAAATTAGAAAGCTGGGATAGGGAGTACAGGAGATGCAGTACCCTCCACTCAAGCCAGAGTGGCAGGATATTGCCAACTTTCTTTTGAAATTTGACACACACATTGGTTTTAAACCCGTAGGAAGCAGCCACTAATTTCCCTTAAGGTTTCCCAGGTATTGATGTTTCCACACTGGGGTCTGAACAAGTAAGGGGCATCTTGTCCATTGTGTGTCCTCTCTCTGGGAAAGAGCCATCTTTCCTTGCATGGTGCATTCACTATTCAAAAGCTTCCCTGTACATTCTATCTGTGAGAGCCAGGAAGGACTGCAATTGAGTGTGTGTGTGTGTGTGTGTGTGTGTGTTCACCTTTTCCTACTTGCTATCACAGATAATGAGGTAGCAATACAGGGAGGAGGGAATCAGTTGCAGGAATCAGTTGCAGAGAATGTAAATAAAGAAGGGAGACATGTCTGATCAAATGGACAGTGATGGGACTGTGCCAGGGGAGGGGCAGGCACTGCCCATGTGAAATATTACTGTTACATGCCTGGAGACTGGTCTCAGCTTCTCTCCCCACTCCCACCTCTACCAGTACCAATTTTGTACCCTCGTAGCTTGATGGGTATGATAGATTGTATCCTCCAAAAATTCATATGTTGATATCCTAACCTCCAAGGTATTAATATTGGGGAAAGAGGCCTTTGAGAAGTGACTATTTCCCAAGATTTAGGGCCCTTATAAGAGTCCTGAGAGACTGTGCTTCTCTGTTTTCTGTTATGTGACGGTTCAATGAGAAGATGCCTTCTGCAAGTCTGAAAGAGGGTCCTCACTAGAACCTGACCATGCTGGCACTCTGTTCTTAGACCTCCAGCTATTGAATTGTGAGAAATCATTTCTGGTGTTTAGAAGCCCCAAGTGCATCTGCATCCTACTTTGTCACAGCAGCTCTGACTGGGGAACTCAGAATGCAGGCAGGGCAGTTTCTTCCTCAGGGCACAGCTGAGCCTTGATTCTCAGACCAGGACTTATGACTCATAGGCTATATTCTGCACAAGCCTGAATTCATTTCTGACATTGTCTCTTAAGGCAAGATAGCTCTGGGCATGTGCATGGTGGCTTAAGGAGAGGCCACACTCTGTTTTTATGCAGGCTTTTTACGCCACCGGCCTGGTTTAATTCTGCAGCGTGCCAGTTAAGGTCCTTAGATTGCAAGCCATAGGAATTGACCCTATCCCAGCTTAAGCAAAAAGAGACAGCATTAGAAGAATAGGAGGGAGTCACAAAATCCAAAGATCAGCTGATGAACCAGGTTCCACAAGCAGAAGCTGGGCTTGGTACACATAGCAGATCCCATAGGGGCCAGGCCGCACCTGGAATGAATCCTCTCCAGCTGTTTTTTTTCCCATGCTTGTAGTATAATGTTGGAGGAACAGAGACCCTGGATAGAAGAGGAATTCTGCGCTTGGTGGTGGCTTGGCTGGGGAAGGATAGGGTACTTTGATAAATTGTCTGATAGAGACTACATGCAATCCAGGGAGTAATTCCTCAGAAAGAGGTTGAGGTGCTGCTATGAGAATGGATGTCAAATGACTGAAAAGCAGCACATGGTCACTATAATTTGCTAGTGACATCTCGTGGGCCAGTCTTTCATCAGACCTAGAGGCTCTGTTGGCACTTGATCCTCAAGGAAATATGCTTGCCTACTTTCTTAAGGAACAGATGGATGGGGCGAGACAGTTGCCAAAAAATGGACTTCTCCTTTTAAAGCTTTGTTGATCATATGTGTGGGAAGGACTTGAACAATCCTGAATATGGGGATAGATGTAGATAGTTGGATTCAGAGTGAATTATGGCTTCCTGGTCACCCCTATCTCCCCTTCATCCATCAAGAAAACTCTTGACCGGAGGATGGGGAAGAAGGGCTGAAGAGTAGGGGCATGATGTTCAGAAGTGGTTGGGTCCATCATTCCCTGGGCTGCCAGATCAGACTTTATCATGCTCACCTCTGATACACTGAATTGGCATTTAAAAAAGAAAGTAAAGGAAGAGGAACTTTTTAGTAGGAGTTGAAGTCAGGAAAAGAAGGACCTGAAAATCCAGGTGTCAAGAGAGCAGGGAAATGACCTGACAATCTGGTGCATCTGCTGAGCCTCTTCTCTTGAATAATTAATGTAAGATTAAATAATAGAGTGGAGGTAGCTTTACCCTATCTGCAGAAATCATGCAAATAAATGATTTCCTCCCAGGCTGAGAAGGTGTGGAAGAACCGGTCATCTCGAAAGTCGATTTGTTCTCTAGGTTTAAAACCTGCCATACCAACAGGCATGGTTCAATAACTAGATAAATCTGTAACTTCTAGTCCAATTTGGGGCTTTATGGAGCTTTGGGACCAGAGTTGTTGGCATGCTATTTGCTCTCTCAGCATTAAATCTGTAGAAGACGCTGGCCGCCTTCTCAGATTATGATTATAGTGGATCCATAGAAATCAGCATTGTGTTTGAGATACCTAATTTGCCAGGCCCTCTTTTCTCTTTTTGAGAGCATAAGCAAATTGTAATAAAAATACTGACCGCTTGGAGAACCTTGTGGCCTGTTCAAGAGGCCCTGAATGTAAAGAGGGTGGGAGTCCCAGGTGATCAGTTTATTAGAAAATTACTTTGGAAGGGATTAGAGGATGTCTTAAGCTACTTACAGTATTTTTAGGAACTAGGGTGAGGGATGATATTTGTATGCAAAATAATCTCTTAAAGGAGTGCTTTTTAAAAAAAACAAAACAAAACAAAACAAAAAAAAAACACCTCACGATTATATAATGACATCTTGTAGCCAGCTGCTCCTACCCATCTGGCAACTTCAAGGTTTCCTTTTAGTTTCTTTGATATAGAAATTACTTACTGCTAGGGTTGCTACTGGCCTGTTTAATTGGTATTAAAACGAAACAACTCGTTTGCCAGATCTGCAGTGGTTTCTGGCGGAAGCTGTGAGTGACCAGCAAATCTCTGCCCTGGAGTTGTTGAGAGAATGCAATTACCTCTCTATGTTCTCCCGAGGTTTTAGGGACTCAGCTTATGAAAAGGATAACTAGCTTGTTGCTATTTCATGTGTGAAATTTTAATGAATTCCTGGCAGTCTAATGATTTTCTTTTTTGGAAAGAAAATAGAAAACAACAAAAAAAAAACCTATTTTAGAATTTTTAACTAATAGACCTAATGAGAATTTTTGATTAGTCTATCATTCTCGTCTATTGCAATTGATGGATTTCTATTTTTTGTAGAAACATTATTTATCCTCTCTGGGGGTTTTCTTTTTATAATTAGAATGCTCTGGAAGCCTTATAGGTATGCTCCAAATGAGTGCTCCTGTGTAAACACAAATCTTTTTAGTCCTTAAAGGTAATTACATCTGACAGTAGTAAATGCCAGAATGCTTATTTGAAGAAGGGGAAGGTTTCTGGTGGTGGGGGGGAAGCCTTTCAGTGTAGAAAATCAGATGCTTTACAGTATTATAAGCTCTTTCCTTACAGATAGCAGGCATGCGCCTGAGGGTCTAGGCTAAGAGATATCAACCTTTAATGCAGAGGGAGAATAAAAATAAGTGCTAATTTTTATTTGGTGGTCCTTCTCCCACTAGCAGATTTCAGGGCATTATTCCTCCAGGGTTTGTTTGCAGCTGTCTTCCTCATTACAATCAGTTATTCCGTAATCACCTAGCGGGGGCTTCTCCGGAGACTCGGTCCACTGCAGTGCAGGGAATATTCTTGATTAACATGGTGAGATTGCCATGGAGACAGATTGCCTGGTGTCAGGTCTTGCACGGTGTTGGGAATTTACAGTCCCCGACGTCTTTGTGAGCTGGACAGTGCAGTTATCAGGGGTGCTTCTGGAAGTCATTTTCTCGGTCCTTTGAAGGGCAGTGGTATTTGGGAAACCAGCTCTTGGTTCCTCTTTGGGCAGGAGCTGTGCTGCTTTTGTTTGTGCGTGTTGCTGCTTTGTTCTTCGCAGTCTGAACGGCTGCTGCTGCAAAAATAATCCTGACTGCCTGACCTTTAGAATACAGACTGGCAAGAGCTTGCTGTTTAGATGTAGCTTTGTGGGAGACATGTTGGTGCTTTGATTCAGAGAACTGTTCAAGAGAAACCAGAAAGTCTAGTATGGACTTCAAATATTGTTTTAATAACAATAAAAATAAACCTGAAAGAGACTTGCATAACTATATTGTGTGCTTTTTTTTTTTTCCTTTTTGGAACTGAGCTTCGACCACAAAGGTATTGTGAAAACACTAGAAACATTAATCTCAAAATAAGTAAAAATAATAATTTATCTGCCAAGCCTAAAATTTTGCACATTTGTCAGGAAGAAGAGGAGGTCTGAGATGGACTTTAAACAATAACACCTTTTCTGCTTTTTATATATACTGACTTCATCTATCTTTAGAACAACTGTGATGAAGGCATTATTATTACGTCTCTTATGCAAAAAGCAATCAAGAGGTTAAGCAGAAGTTTGGCTTGTGAGTCATTAGACCTGTAGCTTTAGCAGCCGCCAAAGAACTGGAGGTATTTATGAGTGTTCATTGATCACTTCCAGGGTCTTGTAGCTGCATTGGTTAGCTTGTTGGACCTCAGTAATCTAATTCCTCAATGGAGAAGAGTGAAGTTTTAGGGAGAGTTAGACCTATGACTTTTGGCCCGAATAGGTTACACATGCTGCTAAGATCACAGAGTTCATCCCTGACCCCTGTCTGCCCAATTGAGTCAAAAAACACACTGACAGCTCTTTAGTTCACCCCAGCCTCATGATATCAAAGCATCTTCAGCCATTTGGAACCAAAGAACACAGGGAATATGGGAATATGTCTTTTCCAGATGCTTTTGTTATCTCTTTCATGGAGTGACTTGGCCCCTGGATAATATGTTTATGGTCTGGCTGGTTTCTGGTCCAGTACAGTTAAGATTTTCACCTTCATCATGCTTACATGGGAAGATCAAAGTCATAGTGCAGTGGATTTCCCTGTCCCCAAATTTAGCAGCTCTACCTGAAAAGTTAGAGGTTCAGTCAGGAACTAAGTAGAAGAAGCACATTTGCCAAAATGTTAGTGGGAGAAGGATCCGAATTAGAAGGGAGGGGGAAGGGGACTTTAAAGTTTTAATGTAAGTTCTGTGTTGCTTGAGTTGTTTATGTTGAGAATGTGTCCTGAATTATTTGTGTGGCTAAAAAATGTCCTTTAATCCATCAATCCATCCATCTATCCATCCATCCACCTTACTGCTTTTTATGGCCCATGGATTTAGCCGACTGTAGAGAATATAGATGTTTAATTGGATGAAATCCAGTCTGCACACACTAAGGTTGTTGATGGATGTTTTAAGTCAGGAATTGGAACTGAATGAAATATTGATTTGGTTCAGGTTCAGTTCAAAGGCTACTCTTATATTCTGGTTTTGTTTCAGGTCAATAATTTTAGAAAAACTCTCAGGTATGGTGCAGTCTAGTTCAAAAGGGAAAAAGAGTTGACTCAGGTTCATATTCAGCAAAGCAATAGTTTTTCCTTCAAATTGCTGCTTCAGATGGATCTGTGATACAAAAGTGAAACCATGGGGTTAATTTTACCAGACATTGGGACCTACATACATACCATTTTGTCATTATCAAGTGAAGTAATGGAATGGAAAGCAGCAAAACTAAGCCATCACACAGTGTTTTGTTTATGTTGAAGTAAAGTGTAAAGTGGGTTCTTTGAGGCATGAGACATAGCATTACTGAAGGCACAGATTAGGATCTGTTCTACTTGTTTGTCTTTAATTCTCTCTGGTTCAGGGGAGTTTTCCTGGGGAACTTTCACAAGATGGATTTTATGGGCTGAGAACCTGGGTGAGGCATAGAACATCACAGACACTCACTGGCTGTAGTGAAATGAGTGTGAAGTTGGTGGTAAACATTGTGATGGAGAAGTGTTTGCTTTGGGTTTGCTTTCCAAGTAGATACTTGAGAGACACAGTTGAGCTCTGCGGTTTTCATTGAATCTGTCTCCATGCAATCTGTCTTTGCAAGGTGATTTTCTTGTTGGTAATAGCCATTGACCAGCTTAAGAATTGTACCTTTTCCTCAATTTGCATTGTCAAATTTGGCAGTGCTTCTTCTGAAGGCCCCAATAAACACTCCTGTGCAGACTGAGAAGTGGTGGGAAGGTTCTTTGTACCATATTCTGGGTTGGCTGCTGTTTTCTTTCCCTGGACTACCTGACATCACAGGAAACTATTCTGCTTGAACTCTCTAGCAGAGCCAATTAATTCTGACTTCCTAGGGGAGAGTGGAGCGGTGGAAAGTGTGTTCCCACAGTGCTAGTCGAAGCCCCCTCTTCTTCTGGTAGGCTCAGAGAGTCTTAGATTGGGAGGATTTAGGGCCTACAGTGTTCTATTTAAACAATGGTGTTGTGCTCCTTGATTTGGCTGTTTCTACTAATGGAACAGTAACATAATTAATTGGTAATTAGCATGCCTCAGAGGTCTGTTTCCCTTTGAATCCGTCACTAGAGAGAATGTGATTCTAAGTAAAGCCTCAGCATATTTCTCAACAAAAGCAAAGTATGTGCAAAAAATTTGAGGCATTGCTGCAAATTGGATTAGTTAAGAGCTTGTGTGGTCTGTGGAACCAGTAGGCAATGCATCAAGGGGGAGGGGTAGTCTTCTTCCTCAGACTAATTTTGGTCAATTAACTCTGACCTTTCTTATCAAAGAAAGAGCACAGACTAACTTTATACTAGAGCTCTTCCTCTGTGAATTTTTCACCAGGAATGACTATTTTTAGAACTCTTCCTGGAGAGTTGCAGGCTCAGTTTCTTTCATGTCCAATGCTCCTTGGCTGTGTTTTGCAGGAGAAGCTGTGCCTGAGGATGAGCAGATCAGTGCCAAGGACCAGAAGAACTTGGAGCCTTGTGATAACACGCCCATCATAGACAACATCGCTCCTGTTGTTGCTGGCATCTCTACAGAGGAGAAGGAGAAGTATGAAGAGGAGATCTCCAGTCTCTACAGACAACTGGATGATAAGGTCTGTAGCCAGAGGTTTACAGCACGCAGGTGCAGAGAGTAAAGATCCCAGACAGCGTCAACTCCTGTGGAAATGTGTAGGGTTACAGACCAATCTTGATGTTTATCTTCCTAATACTTCCTAGTTCTGGATCGCACAGGCTCAGGGAGTCTGATTCTTGTGAAATGGGAGTTTAATTGAAAGAGCAGGATGTTGGCTTAGACACAGGCAGGACCTATTTAGTCTTCGCCTCCAGAGATTGGACTTGGAGAAGGGGTGGGTGAGTGTGTGTGGCCTTTGCTTGTGTGTATCTTTCTTTCCTCCCTTGGCCCATCCCTCAACAGTTGCCCTCCAACTAGGATCAAGGATGGCGGCTCAACAGTGAATTTAATCGTACCTCTAAGGCCCTGGGATGGGAAGCTGAGTGCAGACTGATGGTTTACTTCATCTGTGAAGCTGTTTTCAGAGGCAGTTCATTGAAGTAGTTTGTACATGCTCATTGGGGATGTTTAATTTTATGACAAACTTTTGGGACTCAAATCGTCATGTAAATGCATAAGTTGGAATAGAGGAAAAGACACCTTGAAGAACATGGATCATTCATTCCCAATAAAGGTCGAGTTAGAAATCCCAGAGGCATAGGAAATGAAATTGGCATTTCACGTGATCTTGGCTTATTGCCCTTGGAATATTCTAAATCCTTTCAGTTCTTTTCATCAAGGTTGCTGATATTTTTAGTCTGATTTAATCTTTTCTGCTGTGGTTCAGCTCAGAGTGCTTGGGGACACCTCTGGCTTGGATGAAACAGCTTTGTTATGTTAAAGTCGCCATTAATCTTGGCAGGTCTCTCTCTTTGGGGTAAAGCTCAGAGCCTGTCATCACCTTTACAAGCTGAATGTGACTGGTTGCCCGAAGGAAGCTAGTTCTGCTTATTTGTGATTGTGGGAGTTTGCATCATAACCACAGCATTAAACTAGGGTCACCCCTTCCCTTTGGAATGGCCACTGCAGGTTTGGCTAGAAGTCCAATGTGCTATATCCATTGCACCACAGAGGTGCTTCCCCTACCCCTTCTGAGAACAGTCTTAATAAAATCTTCACTCCCTTGAGCGCGGGGTCACTCGCCCTTCATAGTTTGGACATACAGTCCTCTTCCTTTTCTACCCAGTTAAAGTAAAACCTGAAAGACAAAATGGAGATAACCAGTGAGTTAAAAGTTTATGCAATTTCTTGATTTCTCCTAAGAATTTCTGCTGTTTAAATAGCCAAGAAAGTTAGACTATGTGCATATTTTTTTCCTGTTTTATGATTAATGGGCTCAAGGGGTAGTTTTAGGAACCCACAGAGCATCTTAGATGAGATGAGGACCTGACTCTGCGTTCCAGGCTTCTGAGAATAGATGCCAGCCATGACTGGAACCGGCGTAGTGTGCCTTGGTGGCTGTAGAGCTTTCATTGATTAGCGTATCTGTCCTGTAGCCATGGGAACTGAGCCCAGAGATGAGAAAATGCTATGTCTGAGACAGTCACTTAGTGACCAGAGAACTGGCTCGAGGATCTCTCTCTCCTTATGGCTGGCCTAAGGCATTTTCATTTTTTCCTTTTTACATTTTTGTTGGTGCATAATATTTATGTATATTAGTGGGATTCACTGTGACATATTAATTCTTGCTTATGGCATAATTTAGTCAGTGTCATTGCTGGGTATCGGCCTTTTCCCTTCCCTCCTCTCCACTGGTCTTTTTCTCTGTCTGTCCTACTGGTTTCCCTTCTAGTTTTATGAGATTCTCTTTTATGCCCTCCAGCTTCCACATTTGAGAGAAAGCATACAACCCTTGACTTTCTGAGCCTGACTAATTTTGCTTAACATGTTGTTCTGCGATTTCATCTATTTTTCTGAAAATGACATTTTTTTTTTAATGGCTGAAAAAAACTCCATTGTGTATATGCCACATTTCCTTTTATCCATTCATCTGCTTACAGACACCTAGGCTGGTTTTATAACTTGGCTATTGTGGAATGGGTATGCATGCATTGCTATAATATGCTGACTTTAATTCTTTTGGATAAATACCAAGGGGTAGTAGAGCTGGGACATACATAAGGTGGTTCCATTTCCAGTCTTTTGAGGAACCTCCATACTGATTTCCATAGTGGTTGTATTAATTTACAATTCCAACAACAGTGTAAGGGTCCCTTTTCCCCCATGTGTTTGCCAGCATTTATTATTATTTATATTCTTGATGATTTCCATTCTAACTGGAGTGAGATGAAATCCCAGTGTAGTTTTGATATGCACTTCCCTGATGGCTAAAGATGTTGAACATGGGTTTTCATATATGTGTTGGTCATTTGTACTTCCTTGAGAAATGTCTGTTTAGTTCACTTGCCCATTTATAGATTGGGTTATTCGTATTTTTGATGTTAAGTTTTTTGAGTCTTTGTATTTTGGATATTAATCCTCCAGTGGATTTCTCCCATTTTGTAGACTCTCTCTCATGCTTTTAATTGTTTCCTTTGTAGTGCAGAAGCTTTATAATTTGATGTCTTTCTGTTTAGTAATGCGTGGTATTGTTTTCTGAGTTTTAGGAGTCTTATTGAGAAAGTTGTTGGTGCCAACATGTTGGAACATTAACCTGTGTTTTATTCTAACATTTGCAAAATTTCTGTTTTAATTCCTGGATCTTTAATCTATTTTTGAGTTAACTTTTGTCTAGGGTGAGTGGTGGAGATCTAGTTTCATTTTTCTACATATGGATATCCGGTTTTCATAGGGCATTTTCTAATATGTCATTTGCCTACAGCGCATGCCTTGATAGCCTGGCAAAGCACACAATGTGAGGATAGCACCTGTGGTCCACTGTAGGATGGTACTGATAGACGTGGGAGCAAACCGAGCCCCAAAGCCTCAGCCTTAGAGGGACCAAGGCTAGTGGTCTGCCCTCGTAATTCTGGGCCAGGACTGCCTGATCATGGCTTATCAACTGCTGTTCTTACGTGACCTCTCAAGATATTTTTAAGCTTCCGATGATGAAAGTGGTTAAATACCTTAAGAATACATGAGTTGGGGCATGGCATCTTTATGAACATTAAATAGTAGAACTCAAACTTTCTGGGTCTAGGTGAGACATTAACCCAGGGTAGTTATATGATTTATCCAAGTTCATATCACCTACAGGTGGTGGAGCTGGAACAAGGTTATGCATCTTCTGATTCCTAATCCAGTGCTCATCTCGTTTTGGCCTGAGTCCTTTAAATGAGAAACTGGTCAATCCCGGTGAATCTGTCTAGGCTACAGTGGGAGGAAGACTACCTGGGAGGAAGACTACCTAGTTTCCTCTTGGCTGCCCTCTGTCCCCCTGTGCTGTGCCTCTAGGGACCTAAAGACAGGTATCCCCAGTGTAGTGCTGGGTGGTAGGAAAGCACACACTGAGGCATCTGGCCTGCGACCCATCAGGCCTAGGACAAAGCCCTCCTAAGGGTGCTTTTCTCATCTGTAACACAGGGTCCCTAGCTCTTGCTTCCAAAGCTAGCAGTGGGGATTTCAAGTCTCTGGCACGCAGCAGGCACTCTGTAAATATTAGCTCCTTCTATTTTGGTCTTCTGGGTTTTGTTTGCTTGAGGGAGAAGCCACATCATCTGTGGTATTGAAGCGGTGGTGATGCCTAGGGGTATCGAGAGCAGTTACAACAGAACAAATTGGAGTTGGCATCCTCCTTGTTCCTAGTCACCTCTCCAATCCTTACTGTGCTGAGGTGAAATAAGTGTGAGCAGAAGTGTAATTTGATTACTTATTACACTAATTACCATTGCAGGGAAAATATCTTTATAATTTAGGTGACCAGTGACCTTTTAATAACCATGATCGACCTTTTCATAACCAGTTCCCTGTTTGTGGGGCTCTAAGTGTCATTTCATATATAAGAAAATTCAATATCTGAAAAGTGCTTTGAAATCTGCTTTCTGTGGACTAGATCGGAGTGAGCTTACTGTCCTGAGAGATATGCTTAACTGTAGAGCAAATGCACAGCAAACCTTATTCTGAAAGTTTTGAGTCATTTAAAAAATAATCACAATTGACTACACCAATTTCTTAGAAAATTGCCTTAGTAAAGTGTAAATGTAGTTTGGGAAATGTCTCTAGTGCAAATGATGCATGTCCTTTATAATAATCCTTGCTCTTCAGCCTTCCAGGTAGGGCCTAGAGGCCCTAGGTTTTTCTTCGTACCTTAAAAGTCTCAGTGTCCCAGCTTGTCACCTGTGAGGAAGGAAGTTTGCATCTGAGACAAGCACGTCTCATCTTTGAGATGAGCACAGTCTAAGAACAAAGCGTCCACTCCCTGCTTTGCTTCTTTTGTTGTTCCTATCACTTGGAGTGTTGTTTATTTGTCCTGGGGGAGAGATGGCGGCTCCCTGATGTTAAACTCCTGGGGTCTTTTATGTTAAGTTGTTTAATATTTATGTGCGGAGGAGCACAGATACAATTGCTCCTGGTAACTGACAAGCTAAATTTATAAGGTAGAACAGAAAATATGTCCTACAAAATAGTCTGCTAATTGGAGAAGTACCATTTTGAGGCCATTTCACCCTGGTATAATTTCCCCAATTCTCCTGCCAGTGATCTGGTTTGGGGAGAAAGGTCATTAGGATTTTACAGAACCACTATGAAACATGGATATAGAAAGCTTAGTGGAAACAGGGTCTTTTTGAGTAGTGGAGGAAAAACCAAAAGATGAAAACCAAAGAAAAAGGAGATGCAGAGTCTATGCTGTTGATTTTGAAATGTTCTTGCTCTTTGGAAAGCATTAGTTTGTGACAATGAGTTCACCTGATTTACACAGATGCATTGACCCCAACAAACAGGCTGGGAATTTCCATGGAAAACTGAGGTTCTAGGACCCAGGCACTCCAGTTCACCCCTCTTTGCCTCACCTCTGAAAAGGCAGAAAGCATAGTACAGGGTGTTTTTAAAATCTTGTTTTGTTTTTTAATGGGCTTTTGGTGAAAGCACATAGGGGTGGGACCTGGTACCAAGAGAAATCTAATAATACTGAACTGGATTTGACTCTGGGGATAGACCAAAGAAGTGTTATCAAATAGGATTTTTCTCCTATTCCTAAGAGAGAGGCAAATATGGAGCCAGGTTGTCGTTTTTCACAGGCTGTGCTTAAAATTTCCTTTGAAATCATGAAAATAGCCCATGAAGACAGTTTCTTTTGCAGTCAGGCGTCATCGCTGGCTGCTTCGCCTGCACTGGGGGTGGACCGCGTCTAGGGACAGCAGAGGTGTTTGTGCAGCATTGAGGGGTGGCAGTGGGTGGCCTTGCCTTTGTGGCAGCAACACCTAGTGGCAGGAAATGCAAGTGAGAAGAGCCAGATGCCTTTCTCACCAGTGACAGCCTGGGAAAACAAGCATCAATGCCTTTGGATCCCCAGCTGCCTTCAGGGTTTTTTAAAACTGAGGAAAAACAAGTTCCAACCAAGTGGGGAGGTCTGCTAGTGCCCAAGATGAACTTGCTAGTAAATGTTTTTAAAGTCTTAAGTAAAAGCCTCCATGTGAAAAGATGTGAAAATGCTGGTCTTTCCTCCCTGTGGCATGGCGGCTTTCCTGGTCACTGATGTGTTTGACCAGATTTGGGACATTGATATATTATGGTGCCGATGGTTGGAGATTCACTCCCTTATTGTTTGAATTAGGAATTCACTGTCAACATATTTGTGCCAGGAAGGATTTCTCCAAAGTTCCTTTTTGTTCCCAAGCCCCAGTTTCTCTGACTTCTGGGAGAGCAGGGATTGGGTTGAATGCATAGGAGCTCGTACTTCTCTGACTATTCAGATATTTCACCTCGCTGGGAAAGGTGGAAGAAGTATTCTAATTCTCCAAGGTCCCAGCACCATTTTCCACATCTTATTAGCAAGCTCCTGGTTGGCATCAGGTGTCCGACTGTCATCGGGAAACCAGGATATAAAAAAATGACATAACTAACCAAAAAAAAAAAAAAATTAACCATAATGTTTTGTTTCAGGATGATGAAATTAACCAGCAGAGCCAGCTGGCTGAAAAGCTAAAGCAACAGATGTTGGATCAGGATGAGGTAAAGACTACAATAAATTCTTTTATATAGAGTTCTTTTATTATTCTTTGTTGTTGATGTTTGTTCCAGAAATTTAATTTGTAAAGAATTTTTATTTTTAAATCACTGAATCATGTGGAAATTTCTTGGTATATTTCCTTTTGATGTCTGTTAAAAGCTGATTTGGGCTAAATTTAGAAAATAAATGTCTGACTTTGTAGAGCTCTGGGGTTTTGAGAATAAGTAACTGCTTGTTACCATCGGTCCTGGAAAAGCAGAGTTCTCTCTCTTGGTAGTTACGCGGCAAGGGTGGTTCTACTTTGCTTGGACCCAGCACTCAGGGGTCCTGCTATTTTAGGCTATTTTGAATCTGCATATCAGCTGGCTTGGGTCTTAGGTGTAGACCCTGTTTTCCTGCTTTCCTGTAGGGAATCAAAAGCAAAAACAAAATCAAAAGTAGAAGGTAGAGGAAGGGAAAGCAAACAGAAAAGGAGCCCCAATGCTGTGTTAGCATATATTTCATACACCTAAAAAGGAGGCAGATTGTTTTCAGTCTCTTCCTGATAGCATTCAATTCTGCAGTAAATGCCTTTTTGCATTGTGTTTGCCAAGTATTTTACAAACAGGAACCTAAGCAAAGGACAGCCAGCCATTCTATCAGACACAGACCATTAGTAATTCCCTTGCTGAGGATTGCCTGAGTACTTTTTGTCTTTGGTGCCTTAAGGTGCTTTCTGCTTCATTGATAGAAGGCTGCAGCTGGGACCCACGGTGCATTGACAGCAGGTGGCAGGGGTTGACGTCCCAGGTCCCAGCCCTCCACAGACATCATCATCTCTGTAACCATTTCCTTCCTCTTCTTCTTTGTTTCTTTTCATCTCTCCAGTGCAATGATTTATGCCTTCTGCCCAAACATTTCCCTCAGGGAGACAGTCTATGCCTTTGTAATTAAATGAACCGCAGGTAATTGATTTCTATCTTTCTAGCTGAGGTCTTTCACTGGCCCAGTGTTTCCTGTGTTCTACCTCCTAGGCTATTCCTTGTCATTCCCAACATTGGGACAGCTGCCTGGGATAAATTTCCTTTTTGCTATAGTTCAGTCTCTAACATTTTTATTTTTCTATACTATCAAGACATTATCTATTCATTATAGGAAAAATCAGAAAATAACAACAGGAACAAAGATGCTGACAAACCCAGACATTCTCTTTTAATCAGTGTGGATGTTCAGGGTATATCCTTCTGTGCATTCTGATGCACATTAAGAAAAACTTACTGACTGCCTCTTTAATACAGTTTTGGTCTACTTTGAAATCCACCTGTTTACCATAAAAAATATGATGATGTTGTAAAAGCTATATACGTATTATTATAATCCTTAGAAATGATTCCCCCATTTTTGGTTTAATGTGGAATATCCGGACAACTACAATGTGCAGTGATTTTTGATGTGTCATTCATTCTTTGATTTAAGTATACACAGCTTTAAATGAACAAAGAAAAAGGGAACAGATTTTCAAAATAACATTTAGAAAATATTTAGCATCTGCAACATATAGTGGAGTTTCCTGTCATCCTGAGCTTTTCCAACGTGTTCTCCTGTATTTTGCTTTAATATTACTTTATTTTGGATAAAACAAAGATCAGAACTATTTGAGTAGTATCTTCACAAGTTCCATGCGGTCTTATTTCCCAGCTTTTAGCTTCCACGAGAAGAGACTACGAGAAGATACAGGAGGAGCTGACCCGACTCCAGATCGAAAATGAGGCAGCCAAAGATGAGGTGAAAGAAGTTCTCCAGGCCCTGGAGGAGCTGGCTGTCAATTATGACCAGAAGTCGCAGGAAGTGGAGGACAAGACCAGGGCCAATGAGCAGCTGACAGATGAACTGGCCCAGAAAACGGTTGGAGCATTTCTATCTAGGGGGTGGGACTTTCTCAGCTGCCATTCTTGTACTTACATTGACATTTGTAGACAGTGCCCAGGAAGGCAGTTGGCCAAATGCTTATTTAGTGTTAGATGCATTCTTCGAGGTCCCTCCAACCATTGATATACTTTATAGAAGTGACTTTTCGACTCATCCTGGAACTGCTTTTCCCAACTATTTTATATCCCAGGAATTTGTAGCATTAGCAGGGACACCTTTTGAAAATAGTCAAGAGAGTATAGACTTAGGAGCCTGACAAGTCCTGGTTAAAATTTGTCTTTACAACTCAAAGGCCTTGGTCAAGGCATTTAAGCTTCTCGAGTATTCATTCCTTTATGTACAAAAATGGCAACAGCATGCTCCTTGTAGGTTGTCGGCATTAGTGAGTTTATGTAAAGCACTTTTCAGAAATCTGTGCATATTCTACAAGATCAGTAAGTAAACCTCACAGCATTGTTATTAACAGGCAAGAATTGGGAGACCTGCAATGCATTCTTCCTGTTTATACCTTCCTGAATGAAATCCCTTCCCTCCCCTCAGCTATTTCTCTCAGCTGTTACCTTCAGAAGCCTGGAACTAAGCTGTCTCTGTTTGTTTGCTGTCCAATTTTAGCCAGTGTTTCAGTCGGCAAGTTTCCTTATTCTCAGATTCTCCCAGTGAAAGGATGCTGTGGGTTTTGCATGAGCTACGTGCAGGCAAACAGGGCCAGTAAACAGCTGATGAAGTGGCTGGTGGTGGGCTGTGTCCTTTTCTACTGAGAAAATGGGTGGTGAAGCTGAGTGGCTATCACCTGCCGCCCTTGGCACCTTTACTAATGACCGGGTATCATGCGATTGTGGTCCGCCTGCTCTATGGAAAACATCCAGTCCTCCTGGGCCAGGAGGAGCAGCAGATGGCACAGGAAAGTGCTGATCCTAGGACTGCAAAGCTGACAGGAAATGCTACTCGCCCCATACATTCAGCTGCACAGAGACACCAATCTAGTGGCTTCCCAACGTGGGGACCCTGCTTCTGTGGATCTTAAAAACAAGATGAAATAAATAGTTGGCAGCAATGCCAAACCAAACTAAGCAAACGCATCCAGAAGTCACTTAGGAACGGAGGCTTTAATTTTTCTCTGCCTAGTGTTTGTTTTCTCCAGGATTCTTTTAACTAGTCGTTGGCATTATTTCCTTCTCAAAACAATGGAACAGTTTCCATAATAAAATTCTAACTTTCTGTCAAACCAAGGTACTGTTAGACTGGATTAGAACACTATTTTTAGTCAGATCATTAAAAAATTCTCTGGTGAAATAGCTGCCTGTGGGAGAATTGCATAAATGTCTTTGAATTAGCCTCCACAGCTTTAGGGGTAGGGGAATTATTTCTCTGTAGGCTGAGTTAATACCAAGAGACCAAAATATGGCTATTCTATTGATGTCTGCAGTTAGTTAAGGATATGTACATGAAGGATGGGAAAGAGAAGAGTTTGTTAAAGTTTGGAAAGAAAATAGAACATTTGTTATTTATTAAGAATCTATCTCTTGTTGAATTTAACTAATTTTGAAAAAATAAATAAATAGTGTTTAATTCAGCTTCACTGTGAAGATTTGGAGATTTTTCTAAATTGTTTTCCAAACTCGTTAGTGTTCCTGTGGGCCATCTCATCCAGACCTATCTATTATTATAAAGTAGGTGGGAATGTGGAAGTGGTCCAAGGAGAAGGTTTTTTTTTTTTAGGGAGTGGAGGTGGGGACACGTGTAGGTTGTTTGAACCCTGAAAAAAAACATCTGGTGGTAGGAAGAAGTGATTCAATGTTATAAACCCAAGGGTTCCAGTTTTAGCTTTACTTATTTTTCAATAACTGATTTCACTGACCTGGGAGTTGTTGTCTGACATATAGACATATGATCAGGCCACGTGATATAACTTATTGATATAAAATTCTTTTTATCAAAGAATACACTGTTGTGTTACAGTTTGTCTCGAAAAGACTCTATGTTGAAATCACAAGAAACGATAAAAGAGCTCCATCTTACATGAAGCTGTTATTATTTACAAGGTTGCGTGCGTGAAATTGATGGGCAACTCTTTTAACTTGTGGTCGGATTTTGTTTTTTCAGACTACATTGACAACCACGCAGAGAGAGCTGAGCCAGCTACAAGAGCTTAGCAACCACCAGAAAAAGAGGGCTACTGAGATCCTGAATCTGCTGCTGAAGGATCTGGGGGAGATAGGTGGAATTATTGGCACCAATGACGTGAAGACTGTAAGTCAGCCCTCTTTTTATTCTCTACCCCTTTTTCATAGTGTGGTTGTGAGTTAGCAGCCTCTGCATATAATTCTTTTAAGCATCCAATGCTTAGCATCCACAAGGTGCTGGGAAATATTTGAATGAGTGAGTGTTGCTGTGAGGAGAATAAAAATATCTTTTCAAATCTAGGAAGGTCTTCAAATGGTAGTTGGCCTTATGCAAATTAGTTTATTCCTTAGACTTATTTGCCAATATCACAGAAGTTTGGAATCAAATGGCTTAAGCCACAGTTTTACTCTCAGAATAGTATTTCTCCTTTTCCATAAGAACCCACTGCAGTGAAAATTCTCCATCTAATCAGTATGAATTAGGAAATGTTTCAGGGAAAGTAATAGGATTCTAACCATGGTTTAAGAAATAAAACTGCATTTATTTATCCACACTATGAGAAGTCAGGAATCTTATTATTCAGTGTGATCTGGCCCCATTTCAGAACTACAGAATAAAAATTTAATGAGATTCTTTTGCTGATTAAGATTTGAGAAGCATATTTTGGTTCAGTGAAGTGGCTTGATAATGTCAAGAACTCATTCTTTCTATTTCCTTTCTGCTTTCTGCTTTCATATCCTTAGGATTTTGCATCATAGAGGCAATATAGCTGCTATGGCACCCACCAATGCGTTCTCACTCAATCACATCCCAAACAGGGTGGGCTGAAAAGCCTGACTACTTTCATCAGGAGGGAAATAATCCCAGAAGCCCCCAGCACACTTTCCCTTATACCTCATTGGTCAGAATTGGATCACATGACTACCCCAAATCACAAGGCCAGGGAAGCTGGGAGATCAGGGAGAATTATGGGATTACACAATTGGCCTAAACCAAGCATCAGCCACCCCTTGGGGTTGGGTATATTGGTGTTCCTGATGTCAATGGAGTAAAAGAGAGAGCCCATTATAGTCATTAACTGGAAGAAACAGGATAGAGACACTTAAAAAATCAGCTTTATTGAGGTATAAATTACATAAAGTAAGCTTCACATATTTAAAGTGTACAGTTTGAGAAGTTTTGATGGGTACAGACTTGAAGCCATCACCAATCCTTAAGAGAATGAACATATCTACTGGTCTGCAAAGCATGTGAGGCTAATGGTGGTCTGTTCTGTTTCGTTGATCTGATCTTCATGCCAATACCACAACATGTTGATAATCATAGATTTAAAATAATACAGCACCTATGCAGAGTGTTCATTGATAAGTATGTGTTGGTTTTATTGAGCTGGGGAATGATGTTATACCCCTGAGATTCCTCCCCACAAATCACTAAAATGGAATTTTTTGAGTTTAGCCATTTTTTCTTTAAAAGGCTGAATTTCATGTCAAAATGCCTAGTGGGAACACTTTGGCTGTGAGATGGGATTGTTAAATACTAGAAAAGGCTCCCAAGTTTTCCATTTATAGACTATTTTTGGGAAACAGAAAGTTGCCCTTGGATGGTGGAACAGGTCTAGGCTTAGGGTATACAACCTCTGGTCAACGTCATTGATTCGTAAACCTCTGTTGTAATTGACCGTTTCATGGATCCTTGTGAATGAACCTAATTTTAGCACAGAATTTCAGGTACTGTAGGGTTAATCCTATTAAGTTCCAGTTTGGTGGTTTTATATTTGAGGATTTAATTTTTAGAACCATATGTTGGTGTTGAGCAATAAAATTCTGACATTGGGTTGATTAAATGGCCCTCACAATATGAAGGCAGAGTTGATTTATGAGAAGTTGGCGCCTGCTGCTGATAACGATAAAGGAAGGTATTTTTATGCTAAGTTCTAAAATAGAGCTGATGAAAATGCTAATGAAATCAAAGAGTGTCTGGGTGCTTTGGCATTAAAAAGAAAGTCCTTACCTTTGGGAATCTGAAGTATGATTGAGATTATTTTTAAATACTCACTTGGATGCTTTGGAGTTTATTTTTGGATTCCAGACATTGGATGCCCCAATTAATTTCATTGATAACTCTTGCTTACAGATCATTATGTTCTTAGTCCTCCTGGTTTTAGTTTTTCTTTATAATTATAATTTAATCATTGGGGCAATGAGAGCTGATAGAGGCTGCATAACTTTGGGCAGGTTGCTGTGCTTCTTTGGCCTCTTTTTCCTAATTTGTAAAATGGTCAGATGAGTCCAGATACCTCATAGATTGTGAGCTCAGACGTTACATGACTTCCACACATACTGGTTAAATTTATCATTATAGGTACAGGTATTTTTCTTATTGGTTATGACTTTCAACTGATATGGTAGTTATTTTGATGTAGGAAAATAGGCTGATCAAGAATGTCTGTGTCAGTGATCTTTTATTTTCTTTCTAAGACCCTTCTCAGTTCTCACGATTCATTGCATCATGGTAGCAAGATAGCTGCTGTGGCACCCATCATAGACTCAAAAGACTCAGGAGGTCTTTCCTGGTAGGGCTGTATGGTAGGAGAACAGATGGTGTGGGAATCTCCCTCGGCCCTCATTGCAGGATGCGACAGACCTGAACATCCATGGAACCCAAAACAAACAAAAATAAAAACACTACCATATTTCCCTATGTCAGGGTGTCTTGAAACATTCCCAGAGTCCAGGCAATATTATTTTGTCAGTGTAACAAGATGAGCCTAGTAAATGACAAGATGAGCCAGATTTAATTGTCCAGGTGTGTTAGAACCCACTATCTATGTTGCTGGGCATTTTTTTTTTTTTTAACCAAAGATGTCTAGGAGTCTAGACAGAAACTGAATAGAAAGATAAAATGATATGTACAATTATTATGTTTCTTCCTCTAAGTTTTTCTTGTTGTGTATTTTGGTCACAGTGACACAAAAGCTGACTAAAACAGGAAGAAAGTGGAGGTACAGCAAATGAACTGTACTGGGTTGACCACCTAATTTCTTTTTCCCACACTGATTTCTTTTAGTCTGGTTCTGAGAATGTGAATAATCACTTCACTTTCACTTGGTCTAGAAATGGCAATACTTTCTCCCCTTCCATGGTCATTCCATGCTTGAGAGACTTAGGGTGGTTGTGGGGTTGACTCATTTCTAGGCAGGTAGAAGGGGCAGGTTCTACTTCCCATTTAACTTCACTATGGTGCAGTCTTTCTAGCTGGATTGGTCATTAGTACAGGACCATACGGTCTAGTATATACTGATGGGAGCATTGTCAGTCCTTGAGAGAGTTAAAAATAAATAACATTTTAGCAGCAAGCCCTGGTTTACTCTTTTTGAAATAACAGTGTGTTGGAATTACTGCAAACTCTTAAACACAAACTACTAAATATATGCCCTCTGTAGTGGTAAGAAGCCTCATAGTTAAAAACCATTTGTTTGGGGTATTCTTTTGTCACATCAGGCACAGACTCAAAATCTCCTTTCAGATCTCCTCGGACAAGAGTAATCTTCAAAGTCTTGTTTGGGGAAAGAAATGTTCAGCTGTCAGTTGGCAGCAAGCCTATCATGTGTATATATTTACTCTTCCCCAGCTTACCTGATATGTTAGTTAACTTTTTCTCTCTGTAACCAAAAGACTGGACGACAACAGCTTATACAAGGAAAAGTTTACTTTGGACTTTATTTCGGTTTCCTAGGTTCATGGCAGAAGTTGCAGTGGAGGAAAGAGGCTGAGCTCATGGCTGCCAGGAAACAGAGAGATTGAGGTGCCAAGGACAAAATATAAACCCCAAAGGCATGTCCCCAGGAACATACTTCTTCCAGTGCCCTAGTCCTTTCAAATGATTAATCCACCAAGTGGACTATTCACAGCTATCATCATCTAATAAAATGTCATTTCCGATTATTCCTGCCTTATCTCACACATGAGCTTTAAGGGGGTACCTCATGCTACTCGGTAACACCTGGGCACAGAAGACCAAGAGTCCTATTTTGACAGACCCAGGGGATAAGAGGGGTGTGTTCTCTTCCCAGGATGCTCGAGCTGCTGGCTCAGCAGCATCTCCTGTCAGAAGCTAGTGTAGGCTCTGAGTTCCACCTGGAAGACACGATGTTCTGTGCCCGTCTACAGAGCCGGGCGATGCATGGGTACACCTGGCTGGGCTTTGGAAGATGTTCTGCATTCTTATTCCATGCTGGGACATAGGCAGAAAAATAAAACTGAACTTAAATACTGTAGGCTTTTCTCACCTAACATCTCCAGGCTCTTGGATTATAAAGGAATGTAATGAGGGGTGGTGTTGGTATGCAAATCTTTGGCAGTTAGAAATACAACTAGCTGAGCAAGAACTTCCATGAAGATAGAGTTACAACTGGTACTTGTAGATTTTAATCCTGTTAACGTAGATTCTGCCTTGTGTTGATTGATGTTGGTGGTGTCATTATTAAGCACTGTATTGTTATTGATTTTTTTTTTTTTTTTGGTACTGGGGATTGAATCCAGAGGCACTTTACCACTGAGCTATGTCCCCAGTCTTTTCTGAGACAGGGTCTTTCTGATTTGCCCAGGTTGGCCTCAAACTTGTAATCCTCCCTCCTTAGCCTCTTGAGTAGCTGGGATTAGTGGCTTTTGCCAGTGCACCTGGTCTGTTGTTGAATTCTTATGGGAAAGCTGACACCAAGGTACAGGCACTCAGAACTAATTATTATATTTCATATTAGCTACTAATTTTCAGAGCTGATAGCCAATTTCATTTTCCCATCTCTTAAACGTTGACTTAAAAAGTAGATATGTACTGAATTAATGACAAGTGGGTGGTGAGAGTGTGCTGTGGAATATAAAAAAAAAAAAGCAAGCAAGCAAACAACAACAACAATAAACAAAAAACAAACAACAACAAAAAAACATACCTGAGTCAGTCCTGAACCCAGTTGCAGCCAATGTTTACCTGCTGGATTCTGGATGGCACTGTCTTTTCCTGAGGTGTGAGGCTGCCCTCTGGTGGTTAACAAAGTACAAACAGTTCTTGTTCATTTGGCCAATTGCCCTTACAGACCTGTTTGCGTCTTAGCAGATGCAAATATCTTGCATGTCTATCTCAAATATCTTGCTACAACTTTTGTTTCCAATAGAAATTTGAAACTTAGAAAATATACATCACGGGGGAATGCTGACTGTCAGAATCTTCTGTTCTAATGGTAAATTTCAACTGTTGTTCTCAGATTACTGTCTGCTTGGCATGAAAAGGCAAAGAAAAGTTGATTGGTAGCCATGAAAAGTCATGCACGAAAACTTCAAGAGGAGACTTTAAAATGAATTCACATTGTCAAGGACTTTCTAGGAAGTCCTTTTCTGTCGTTGCTTGTAGAAACATTGAAGGCATTAGACTACTTCTCTAACTGAATAGGCAAACTACGGAGAACATGATCAAAATTTTGATTTGTGTTTTTATAGTCATTAAAGGTCATCTGTAGGAACATTGGGCCCAACTGTTATTATAGAGAGACAAGGTGTAGGGCATTAAACAGAACACTGCACAGTTCTGAAGTTATCTCCTTTCTGAAACCTTCAGTGCCTTTTCTCCTGATGTCATCTCTTTTATCTTAAAGATCAATTGTAATGAAAAACCTGGTTAATTGAGGATTATATTTAGCAGAGGTTTTCAATTGGATGTTTCACCTGAGGTCTCAGAGAACTTGGGGTTGAACGAGTAGTACTTTCCAGAGAACATGTTCAGCTTGCTCCATGATTAAAGATGCTTAACCAGAAATCTATGGACATCTTGAACATCCATGGTCAGGATTCAGGGGATTCCATGAGCCTCTGGAAATGGCAGTGATATTTGAGTGTGTTCCCTGCTGTGCTCAGCTGGCAGATGTGAATGGAGTTATTGAAGAGGAGTTCACCATGGCCCGCCTATACATCAGCAAGATGAAGTCAGAGGTCAAGTCCCTGGTGAACCGCAGCAAACAGCTTGAGAGTGCCCAGATGGATTCCAATAGGAAGATGAGCGCCAGTGAGCGGGAGCTGGCAGCCTGCCAGCTGCTTATCTCCCAGGTAGGCCACCCTTTCCTCCTCATTTCACACCTGGTCCTCTTGAGATCTGCTCCCCTCCGTGCCCTTACTGGTGCGATGGGACATAATGGTGACTGTTGATGCACTTTGCTTTACATAACCAGGACCTCCCCGGGCAATGACAGCCCAGGAGCCCAGTCCCTCCTCACCCCTTTCCCACCCTCCCCTGCCCCTTCCCCCACTCCTTCTCCTTGCCAGAAATGATTAGCAAACTTTGTTTCTTTTTTAAAAATGCAGAATAATACTAGCAGCTTACAGTTAGTTAAGAGATTCAGTGACCCTTGACATATATTTTTACTTACAAAACGGTGACATGGCCACCAAACCAGTTGTTTGGGATTTAGGAACAAGAGGTTGCAACATCTGGAAAGAAGAGAAGGACAACAAATTGCAGGAGCAGGGACTATAGGAGCTGGCCCTGAAAGCAGCTTGGGTTTCTTAAAACTAGATTTCATTCTGTGAATTACATGAATCCCCTTGAGACTGTTCTCTTTTTAAAGGATGTATGTCTTTATCTCCATCTATCTATAGATGGCTAGATAAGTAGGCATATAAATGTTTGGACAAGATTGGGTGGAATCTGTAAAACTCCTATCAATCAGTGCAAAATTCCTGAATCCTTTAGTCTCTATAACATATATGATTTAAGATGGGAAAGCAGAAACTACTGCTGCTGCTATTATTAATATTAATATAGTATCATGTAGCACTTCATCGAGTATTTACTGTGTGCTGTACACTGTGCTAAGCACTTCCCATGTTTTTCAATTGATCTTCAAAAATTCCCTGGTAGGCAGAATTTATTATTGTTTCTCTTTTTCAGATAAGAATACTGAGATTGAGATTAAATGTATTTTCAAACACAAATAGCCAGTAAATGGTGGTGGAGCTGGGGACTCTAACCAAAGTGTTTTTGAACCCAAAGCCCACGTCTCAGGACTTTTCATTTGCTCAATGAGCAAGGCTACTTTTTGTCTTATTGGAAAGGCATTTTTGTTCTAGTGAGGTAGTTTTAGAAAACAGTAACCTAGTTTCTTGGACTGCCACTGATGTCTGGGCTTGCTATTGGGGATTGAGGTTTCTCTGAGCGGTCCAGTTGTGTGTGGCTCATGGCCTTATGCTAGGCACGAAAATGGCCGGTCATACCAACAAAGATTGGTGCCTCCCATAGTACTGAGGGACAGACAGAAGCATGCTTCATTCTGGTGTGCTTTTAAGCATAATAATATGTAATCATGGAAACATCTCCAACTCCTTGTCTGAATGGCTCCACCAGGTTCCATTTTATAACTAACATAATAGACAAAACTGTATTAGAAAAGATTTCTCAGTGCTGGTAGATGACAGTGAGGTTGATATGCTCATACATTGTTCATAAAAGTATAATTTGGTTAGTGCATTTGGAAAGTGCTCAGGAAATACAAAAACCATAAAAATGTAAGAATATTTTGGTCCAATAATTTTACTTCTACTAATTTTCATTGATAATGAAAATGAAGATTTTTCATTTCGTATGATATTAGCACTTCCTGATTAAAAATATTAAAAGCTATGCACAAGCTGTTTAATATAGCATTATTTTACATTAGAATCAAATAAATTACCCAACTATCTGTTGGTAGACTAATAACAAAGTTACATGGAAGAATATTATGCAGCTCCTCTTACGAAAATCCATAAAACCTAGTCATTTGGAAAGTATAATTATATAAAGTTAAGTGAAAAATGAAAATGCTGAGTTATAGATCTTTGTTATGCTTTGCAACTTTGTAAAGTATATGTCCCTACAGCTAACACTAGGACTATGAAAGGGAAATAGTTGATAAATTAGAGGGGTTTCTGAGCAAAATTTATGCCACCTTTACTGGATGCTATATATTTTTCTAATTTATAATTTTTATAATTATGTATCATCTCTTCTAAAAAGATATTTTTCATAATTTATAAAAATGGAGAAGAAAAAACGGTAAACATTTGAGAATGGTGGCACTCAAATTCGGTTTCTGTATCACTTCTGATAGCGACAGCATGTGCTTCAAGGCGTCCTGCCCCTAACAGACGGGGCCAAGGCAAGGCCACAAGCAGAGGCCCCATCTCCTGCAGCCCAGCATTTTTTCTTTCCAGCTGGATGTACCAGCTCCACGCCCAAGTCCCTTTTGTGCCCTCTGTGAACTGATCTAACCATTGGAACTGTGTCAGCTGTACTCTGTGAAAATGGATGAGGACAAGTGTCCAGATCTTAGACTGACACTGACTTTAGTATAAGAGATCCGAGACCAGAAGATTAGGATGTTTTGGGGTTATGTGTAGAAAGTTCTTTCTAGTAGCAAAATGCACAGTTTTCTATTAGATGAAACGTTTATACTCGGCTACGATTAACACAACCCTGAAGGTTCAGTCATTATTCGGTTCAAAAGGAAATGAAACTTGACACTTTTCGGATGCGCTCTAAAGACTCTGACAGAGTATTGGCAACTGAAAATGCTACCATTCTTGTTTACATACATCTTCTTCATCAAAATCTCTCCTTTAAAAATAACTGCTCCAGCTGAGGTGTGTTTTCTGGAGAAATTATGTCATGGAGCTTGACCTGCAGGGTCCTCCTGCCCAAAGGTGAGCTCCTCAGATCTAGGTGCCTAGAAGTTACTATTCCTATTCAGTCAGCGAGCTCCTATTAACTCATTCATTTTTTCCCTTATTTATTTCCCTGATTTATTAAGCATATACTTTGTGCCTTCATGAATAGCAAGTTAAAAAAATAGATAAGATAAATCATATAGCAGTAAGTTTTGGAAGAAGATGCTGGGGTCTAAGTAATAAGGGAGTGAGCCAGGACAGTTTGTGCTGGGTGGGGGTTGGGGGTGGTGTTGGGGAGAGAGAAGCTTCATAGAGAAACCATAAAATGCAAAATCCCTGGCACAGGAGTCAGTGTGTTTGAAGGATTTAAAAGATCTAATATTTGAAGATGGAATCCAGAGGGCATGTTCAAAGAAGAAGGCTTTCAGAGCTGTGCCCCTTTCTTAATTCCTTCCTCTCCAACACACTTTTGTTTTGTTGTGGTGCTGGGAATTAAACCCAGGGCCTGGTGGGTGACAGGCGAGTGCTCTGCCATTGAGCTCACCCCCAGCCCTCCTACCCTCTTTTCCATGGGGAGGAGGAACACCAGGGTGGACTTTGGCCTCCATATTAGGTGGATGAGGAGGAGGGAGAGGGCCATGAGTAGCGTCTGTGGGGTGGGAAGCAGAGAAGCACCTGGAAGAAATGGTACTGTCCTGATCCTCAATTCCAAATCCCGGCAATGGGCAGAACATGTGTCATTTGGTGTTGGAACTCAGAAAAGGGACACCAGAAACTCCTCTGTAGCTTCTCATCAGACAGGCAAGCCTGGAGCAGCGCTTGCTAGGCGTTCACTCTTCCTTTTGATCTATTTTCTTGTTTAAAGCACGAAGCCAAGATCAAATCTCTGACAGACTACATGCAGAACATGGAACAGAAGAGGAGGCAGCTGGAGGAGTCCCAGGACTCGCTCAGCGAAGAGCTGGCCAAGCTTCGAGCCCAAGGTAAATATTTGACGACTTTGCAGGTGTCAAATGCTTGGCTTCAATCAGACAGTCTCTAGTTGGCTGGAGTCATGATGTTTAGTTTTGCTCAATTAAAGTGTTTCTAGTTCTACTGAAAACAATAGCATCACTGAAAGAAAAAGAAAAAATGGGGAAACCTGTGGAAGTGTACCCTCACTCCAAATCTGCCTGTCTTCTATTCTTCCTCGTTCTGCCCAGTCGCCCAAGCCAGAATATTCTCTGCCTCCGCTGCTCTCAGCCCCCGACAGTCACGCTGCTCTCAGCCCCCGACAGTCACCAAGTCCCTTCAACTTGCCAGGTGCCCCTCTGACTCTGCTGATTTCTGTCTTCACTGCCACTGTCCAGGATAACTAAAGATTGTGGCTACCTCTGTCTACTACTAAGGGGCCCTATTCGTCAGTCTGAGATAGCCACTGTGCTACATCCCCAGGGATGATTTAAAAGAAAATTTTTGTCTTGTGCCTGAATCCATGCATCTCACCCTTCCACAGTATTTGTTGTAAAACATGAACTTGCACCATGGCTAACCTGGTGCTCTCTCTGCCCTTGAATGAGCTCTTCCCTTGGACCGGCATAGGAAGCACTTAGTAAACATGAATACATAGGAGAAATTCAAGGGTGGCTGCCTGAATGTATGCATTGTACAATGTGAGACCAAACCTACATATTGCAGGTTGAAATGAAAATTATTAGTCTTTTCAGAAAGTGATTTGGATAATCTTAAGTTTTTTATTAATACATTATAATTACACATACTAGTGGAATTCACAGTTGTAACATTTCTTCATACCTTTTGATCCTCAAACCTCAAATATTCATTGCAGACTTTTAGATCAGAAAAGAAAGAAAAGGAAAGGAAAAAAAAAAAGAAAAAGAAGCCACCTAAACGTTTAACAGTTAAATAAACTCTAATAGGACATTGTTTCCACACTGGAGATGAACTCCATGAGATGTGCCATGCCATGGTAAAGGTCACTTGCACTGGGCACAGTGGTGCACACCTGTAATCCCAGCGGCTGGGGGCAGGCAGAGACAGGAGGATCATGCGTTCAAAGCCAGTGTCAGCAATTTAGTGAGGCCCTAAGCAACTCAGTGAGACCCTGTCTCTAAATAAAATACAAAATAGTACCGGGGGGATGTGGCTCAGTGGTTGAGGACCCCAAGTTCAATCCCCGGTCTCCCTCCTCCAAAAAAAAAAAAATAATAATTTGTAAAATATTATCTGTGTTGTGGTTATAACTGTTTAAAACAAATGGATGTGTGTGTTTCTAATAATTAATATTTAACAAAAATGGTCTTGTCAGGGTAGTAGAATTGGAGATGATTTCATCCCTTTTATTTCTGTTGTGGTTGGGCAGTTATGTGCTCAGTAAATGTATTTTGTCTCAAATGCAAAGGCAAACTCATAAAAGAAAGAGGGCATCCCCACTCTGCTGTAACCTGGTAACATTTTCTTTATGTGGTAGTGAATGTGGTAGGAATAGAGTTGGTCACCAAAAACTGGACATGGAAACATTTGTCCCCTTTATTCATGGTTTCTGCAGTAATGCCATTGAATAGAAGTGAGACCTGAACTAAAGTGGAAACGACTAGAGAGAAATCATGCACTAGATGTCAGTGTCTTAAATAATTTTGCCTTGGGCCCCCCAGCACCCTTCCCTCCCCCACTCCCCATTGCACCACACCCTCAGGGCCCCGTTGACCAGGAATACTGAGACTGGAGGGCCACACAACAGCCCCGCCCCCAGTGGGCCTCCTGATTAATCTTGGAATTGTTGTGTCATATTCCTACTTCCCTTATTCTCCCCGTTAGATTGTTTTTCTGCTCCAGATTTGCAGAAAATAAACAGTTTACCCATGGGAGGTAAATGAGCTCTTTCTGGAATTCTACCAGTGGCATGAATCCAAATGCCACCTAACACTCACAGGGTGCTTTATAATCTGTAGAAAGCGTTTATGTACATGACCTCAGGGGCTGTGTGCAGAGCCCAGGTGGGAACAAGCCTTCCAAGGTGTGAGGTGATTAGAGGCAGCTGCAATGGGGGTGTCCTGCTTCCAGTTAGCACCCCCACCCCCACCCCATTGATGGCTGCTTTCTTCAGGGCTCTGATCCAGACACCCTGTGGGAGGGGGTCAGCCTTGGCTCCAGCCAGGACTCCCTTATGGAGAGCTTATTTTCTTTTTGCCATGGTTGTAATTAGTGATATAATCTGATATTTTACTCTGTTGCCATTTTTTTGTGCGTGTGTGTGTGTTTTAATTTTTTTCTTTATGGTGTGAGACCTACTTGTTAAATCTTAAATCATCATTTAAAATTCAAAACAGAAAAAATGCACGAAGTCAGTTTCCAGGATAAGGAAAAGGAACACCTGACGCGGCTGCAGGACGCTGAGGAGATGAAGGTGTGTATAGCTGTCCCTCCCACCAAGCCTGGCGAGCATTGGTGCATTTATACTGCATTTTTTTGTTCTAGAAAAGTCTGTCCCCTTCAGACCTGTGCATGGCAATTGTGTGTGGGGGGGTGGGGGTGGGGCACTGCTGGACATTCAGAGCCATTCTCAGTGTGGGCTGGTGCAGGTTCAAGATGACTCTGGGACTGCCCAGGACCTCAGGTCTGTAGAGGATGGTTATGTTGCAGTCCTGCCTTGGTCTCCCCCATTCCTGATGGAGAGCAGTCACTGCATGGGCACATTATTGTTGGGGTTCACTTCTGAAGAAGGGTTCGCCTTTCCTTTAAGTGATAGAAAACTTCTCCCCTTAATCTTTGTAAAGAAACACTCCAAATTTGAATTTCCATCTTAAACATGCAGATCTTTATTGGTCATATTTGAATCAGAAAAGGAAAATGTAAGAAAAGTGACTAGGAAATAAGACTTTTGAGTAAATAAAATGAAATGTGAGAAGAAATAGAATGTAGGCTCATTTTAGGCAAACTCTGAGCCTCATGGAGCAAAAGCCCACACACAATTGAAGCAATGCCCAGGACGTGGCCCTGCTCCAGCCAACAGAATAAAATTATGCCTGATCTTCCTGAGTCCCTCTCCTGTTTTCAGAGGCTTTGGTGGAAAAGTCTCCCCCAAACATCACCATAAATCGGCAGTGGACAGTGTGTGTGTGTGTGTGTGTGTGTGTGTGTGTGTGTGTTTGTGTGTGATTTTGATTTGACTGGTGAGGAAGTACAGCCCACACAGACTACCTAGCTTGTCTGAGGCCACTCAGGTAATAAGAGGTCAAGGCCTTCTGACTGACCTGGCTAGAGAAGCCATGTAACCCAGGTGAGCTGTAGAAGATCAAGGGAGAACTTTTTATTTATTTAATACTGGGGAGGAACCCAGGGGCACTTTATCACTGAGCTATCTCCCTGGCCTCCCCCTACTCCCCTTTTTTTATTTTGAGACAGATTTCCCTAAGTTGCTGAGGCTGACCTTGAACTTGCATCCCTCCTGCCTCAGCCTCCCCAGTCTTTGGGATTGCAAGTGTGCTTCACTGCGCCCAACTGAGAATTTTCTCTTTAACCAGTGGACTAATTTGTTCCCAGGATCCACTTGGTTTGATTATAGATCCCTGGGCTTTGTTGTCCCAATATAGCAAGGTCAGGTCCTGGAGGCACAAGAGCCAGAAACACCCTTACTTTGGGGATCTAAGATCAGAGGGAGGTAGACGTGGTTCCAGGGCTTGTCACAGAGTGGGCTGAGTGCCAACAAGTGAATGACATATTTCTCCTGGCCTGGCTGCAGAAGGCGCTGGAGCAGCAGATGGAGAGCCACCGGGAAGCTCACCAGAAGCAGCTGTCCAGACTTCGAGATGAAATTGAGGAGAAGCAGAAGATCATTGACGAGATTCGGGAGTGAGTTAGGGCTTGTGGGCTGTGGGGGAGGGAGGGTGCCTTGCTCTGTCCTCTTGGGCCAATTAGGAAGGACATGGCTTTTAGCCAAGGGCTGGTCTCTCTTCGCCCGTGGGCTCTGTGCTCTGCCCTTGACACAGTGGCCTGGGCGTGCTGCTTTGAGGTCTGTTCTCCCATCTGGAGCCGAGCTTCCTAGGACTCTGGTGGGGCAGATGGTGGGCAGGCCAGTCTGCCCCTCCTATCACCACACCCCCAGGGATAGGACCACATTGTTGGCAACTCAGCTGGGCAGATGCATGCCCCAGGAAATGGGAAGACTCTCTGTATGGAAGTACCAGAACAACCCCCAACCAAAAACTCCAATAAAACTCAATAAAACAACCCCAATAAAAACTCATCTTGACCTAGGGGTTCCCATAGGTTAATAAGCTCTCCGAGAAGACAGCACATGCTGCCTCCTCTGCCCAGAACATACCTGCCCTCTGTGCAGCTGCAGCTTCCTGGACCCACACTGTCACGCGTCTGCTTGGCCAAGGTGCCTGTGAGTTGTGGCACCATCATCAGGATGGCTTCATTGCTGTTTCGCTGGGGACACCACCTCATGGCCAGCTGCACTCCTGCCTTGTCAGAGCCAATGGGGAGCCCCCTGCTCCATCCACCTTTCCATCTTCCTCCCTTACCTTCCCCCTCATCTGCAACAGAAGTCTCCCAGCCAGAAGGTGCCTTTGGGGTCCTGTCCTGGGGGCTCTTAAAGTTTTTGCAGAGTGGATCCTCTCCACAGTCTCTGAACAAACCCCTTTGGAGAAAAATGTTTTTGAATGCTCCAAATAAAAGCCATAGGGTTACAAAGAAAACAACTATATTATGTACAGTTCCATCCACTGCCCCACACCCCTCCCCCTTAAAGTTTCCCTCCCCATCCACTTTCTGTAGATAAAGAAACGAGTTCTATATGGGAAGCAAGGTTAAATTATTTACTTAAGGTCACATTGCTAAATAGGAGTCAGACTGAAGTTAAGAGTTTAATTCTCCAGACTACTGATCCAAATCTCTTTTCAGCATCTGCGAGCTGCTTGTGCGGAGCATTTGCATGTTAGGAGAGGAGAATGGTAACTGACACAGTCTAAATGACGCCAGCGCTCTGCACATGGGCCACCTAAGGGAAGCGCTCAGCAACCTCTCTCCCCTTCTCCTCTGGGCCACCCCCATGCTGTCACTCACGTTGTGCTTGTCTCATGTTCATTATTCTGATTAATCACCCTCAAAATGATCAGCTGGAAGAGGGGGCTCCAGAGAGGGAAGGAAGGCAGGCGAGAAGGAAGGAAGGAGGGTGGGTGGGTGAGTGAGTAGGTGGGGGCTTCCCAGGTTTTGCCTTGCAAATAGCCTCTGGGCTTTCCTTTATGTGGTGTCTAATCTGTTCCCATAGTCGCCTGGGTCTGCCCATACAAAAGGCTTTCTAAGCACTGGGCTGATGTAAATGCTGACCCAATGCCCCCAACCAGATGGCAGATTTCCGTCTGCTGCAAAGCCCTGAGTCTCTACTCTTCATAATTCCTCTCTCTGAACTCCCCTCAAGGATGCCACAGACTCAGCCAGGCATTTGGACCTGGGCGATGTCTTCAGAGCGCTCCCTGGAGAGGAGGAAGGTCGAAATGTCCACCCGAGGCTGTCCATGTGTGCCTGCTCTCTGCAGTGGACCAAGCCACATTCGTCTAAGGGGGCTTTCTTTCTGTTTTAAAATATCAGCCATCTTCCCATGTCATTATTTTTTTCCCTGCAGCTCCTGCACACAAGCAAATTATAAATACATCCTCAAAGCCCTTGTCTCATGCTTTCTAGATGCTTCCCAGAAATTAGTTTTCACTTGGGTAGGGAGGAAGCTGCGAGGCAGTTCTCTGATCCCTCAAAATCCTCCCGAACCGCTGCCTCTGTGGCACAGAGCTAATGGGGTTGGAACAGAACCACAGTTTAGCCAGATGACTCAGAATTTCAGACTGACTTGTAATATATTGCTTTTTTCCCTCTCAATTTCAGTTTGAATCAGAAACTGCAACTGGAACAGGAGAAGCTCAGTTCTGATTATAACAAGCTGAAAATAGAGGACCAGGAGAGAGAAATGAAACTGGAAAAGCTCCTGTGAGTACCTTTCAAATACTTCCTGTTTGCCCTCATGCCTGGGAGGTCTGAACAACCCTGCCTCTGTGATTCAGATACCCAGATACTCAGGTTAATTTAGAAACAGACTGGCTATTTGTGTGCTCCTTGGTTTGTTTTCCTGATTTATCTGTAGATGCAAATAGCATCCTCCTAATTTCAATTCCCCTTTGGTGGTTTATGATGCCTTTTTTGTTGTTCAGGTTGCTCAATGATAAACGGGAACAAGCCAGGGAGGACCTCAAGGGCCTGGAGGAGACTGTGGTGAGTCAAGACCCTTCCAAACTCATTTCTGTCTCAAAGACCTGGCTCATTTGTGATATGTTGAATTGTTTATTCTAAAATTTTATCTTATGTGCCTTTCTTGTATATCATTTTAGACTAAAGCATTCTGTGGTGAAGTAGTATTTATATAATTTATCCCCTAGCTCTACAGAGAATCAATCAATCAATCAATCATCAATCAGTAAATCCTTAGAGCTATAACCCTGAAGCCCCTGAATGAGAATTAAACTGAATTGCAAATCAATACCTGCAGGTTAATAGCCTCTACACTTTGTGATTTACTTCTCTTCAACTCTCAACAGATGTTTATTGAGCTCCTACTAAGTGCTGGCATTCTTATAGGTGCTCAGATATACCACATAGCTGTGTGTGGTGGCACATACCTGTCATCTGAGTCTTGGAAGACTGAGGCAGGAGAATTGCAAGTTTGAGGACAGCCAGACCCTCAGCAACTTAGTAATATTCTTTCTCAAAATAAAAACTAAAAAAGGCTAGAGATATAACTCAGTGGTAAAGCGCCCTTAGGTTCAATCCCCAGTAACAAAAAGAAACAAAAAACAATGTAGATAAGATCCCTGCCCTTGGGAAGCTTGCCTTTAGCTGGAAGAGACACAAGAAACAATAAAGAAGAAAATCATGTCCAGCAGCCCCAGGGGGGTTTCACTTGACACAATCTACCCTGGTGGACCAGTGTGAACACACTGCAGAGCCTGAGGAGTCAAGATACTCACGGAAAGTTCATTACAGGTATTGTTGTAACTGTTCCATTTAGAAAGTGCAGAGGGTGGGGGTTGGGGAGGCACCCTGAGAAGGGAGCTTATGAGCAGATGAAGAAGTGAGCCATGTGGTCTGCCTGGGGGACAGACTTCCAAGCAGAGGCAACCGCTGTGCCAAGGCCCATAGGTGGCCCATGCCAGGTATGTGGAGGACCAGCAGGACCTGGTCATTGTGGCTGAGGCTAAGTGAAGGCAAAGTAAAGAGGAAAAGGCCAGAGTGGGTGCAGACCAGAGACCTATAGGGTTGTGGGTAGAGACAGGAGCGGCAGACCCCACTTCCCTTTAGGGGGTTTATGACTTGAAATCCCCATTGGTTTCCTCTGTCCTGCATCTGGTTTCCTCTGTGGGCTTCCTCTCCTCCGGCCAGCTTTTGCTGCTCTGCAGGCTGCCTGCCTGGCTCTGAGGGCCGGGGGAACACCTCAGAGTGAGCACTGGTTTTGCCCCACAGCCTGCGTTCCTACATCGGCCCCATTTGCTGAAACATGCTAGGACTTGCTCAGGGTGCAGTGAAGGAAGGCTGTCCAGATGTTGTCCATGCTGCTCCCATTGCTGTGCCACAGGACCTGGCTGGGACCAAGCCCGTGCCACGTCCTGGTGACCACAAGCTGCGGGCAGACAGCAGCCCGTGTCTGGCTTTGCTCTGAGTCCTTCGTTGGTATTTGTTGTCCCTCAAAGCCAGGTGGAGGCATAGGGACGCAGCCATTTGGGAGGAAAGGGGGCTGTGGGCGCTGAAGGAAGCTGCGAAGTCTTAAGGGAGGGCGGCCGCAGGGAGCCTGAAACGGAGCCACCTCTATGTCTGCTTTACCAGAGAAGTGATGCCCGGAATTAAGGATAATTATAGAAATCCAGGAAAATATTGAGCTTTACAATTTTACTATATTCCCACTAACCGGGGGGTGGGGGATGCTTCAGAGTGCCTCTGCCTTCACCCACACCAGCCCTTGCCCTCGCCCTCGCCTTCATGCGGTGTCTCTTACCTCTTCTATCTCCCTCCCACCCACATCTTGCTCACGCACTTGTGTACACACGTCATGACACACTCACCTGTGTTCGGCACACACCATACTCCTGCAGTCACACCACACAAGTACTTCAGGTACTCACACGGCACACACACGTGCATTGGTGTGTAAATGGCTACTCTTGCTCACTCACACGTGCCTTCTCACACTCACCCCAGTCACACCAGGCTCATTCACACACCCGCAGTGCCAGCCTCCTCTCCTGCTCCCGTATTCCTGAGTGTGATGGAGATACTTAGCAAGTTCTCCTGCATTCTTGGATGTTGGGCTGTCTACACTGATGTGTCTCCCTCATTGGTCCCTCATGTCCACTTGGTCCTGTCCCTTCTCCCCACACACCCACACCTCACACTCCTCTGGATGTGCCTGCACACATTCACTCTCACAGGCTGCTCCTGACTTGCACACGTCCAGCCCACCAAGGGCATTTCCTCTGACACAATGTGGTGGCTCCTCTTCTCCTTCACTAACCCCCTGCCCAACACACTTAAATTTCAAGGTTGGAATCCTGTGTCCTGTGCTGACTTAGACCCTTGCTTTCTCTCAGCCACAAGTGTTCCTCTGTGCCAGCCCTGCTGTCCTCTGCTACATGTGCCTTCTGGTGCAGGCCTGCTCTGTCTCCTTGGGTGTTTGGGAGTAGGTAGGGATGAGTCTCCATCCAGGGACTGGTCTGGATAGCCCACTACTGAGCACCACAGTGGCAAAGGCCAGGGACTACAAGGAGTCCCTGGGGTCCAGGCAGCACCCTGCCTCAAAAGTAGCCTGGACTTTAGGAATGGACCCTCCCCATCACCACCTGTTACATTGGTTCCTGCTGTAGTTCCTCCCTGCCCTCTGTGACAGTTAGCTGAGCCATGAGCCTTCACATGGAGGGCAGCAGCCTATGATGGGAAGAAATTGGAGAAAGTGAATCTGGAAGTGGGGACATGATAATGAATGTGATGAAGATTCACTGCAGGAAGCCAAATGATAGTTGCCTAAGCACAGAGTGCGTGAATAGAACTATTTTAAATGTTTTAAAATGCCTCTCCCAAAGTGTTTAATGTTGAACCCACGTAAAAACAAGAGAAACTTGTTTCTCAGGATTCTATATTAAAATTTGGTGCTTACATATTTTCTCATTTTCCTTTGGTAGGATGGTACTTCTTTGGAAAAATATTAACTGTGATTGCATTTAAATCTAATATAATCACCATCGAAGCAGAGGGACAGCTGGTAGGGGGCTGCAGGCATTGAGGGGTCTTAGGGCTGAGCCCCCTCTGGCAGCGGTGTGGGATAGCACATGTGCATGATGGGTAGCACTGTTCTGCACCCCTGCACCTGCATGGATAGAGGGGTGGCTCAGCCTCGGACAGGTACTGTGGCACATTATTCATAATAACAGATCCATTTGGCTTCCTGTAGAAAGTAATTTACCTCATCTGAGGTTGCAATTGACTTCAGGTGCTTCTTATTTCAACACAGAAGTGGAACTAGTAACTAAGACCTTAGGTTAACAGAAAACCTTTATTCCAAAAAGCTTAGTGTTTCCATAGATTTGTGGCTTGCTTTATTTTTTTTATTTCTTTTTCTTTTTTCTTTTTTTTTTTGTGTGTGTGTTTTTGTAAAAGCTGCTTCCATTGACATTCTATGGTAAAGTAGGTCAATTTAGATGAATTGAAATGCTTATATTGAAAAGTTTCTCCCCTCCTTCCCTAAAAGGAAAATATTTTTCAAGGAACTAGCATATCTCTTGTAGTAAATGCATGAGAATTGAACTGAAAGAACTATTTCATCTTCTGATTTTGCTAGCAAAGATCACCAGCCTTGGTTCAGATCCTCATCTCAGCAATGTTAATTCCTAAGGTTCATTTATAGAAAATAATCCAAAATGAAGGGCAAAAAATGCCCCCAAGAAGTTTATTGTGGTGTGATTTGCAACAATAGCAAAAGGGAATTATAAAACCTAATGAAGAAGTGGGTCTTATGATATGAAATGACACATCAATAAATTCATTTTAATATTTATTGAAAACTTACTATGTGTGAGTAAATATTTTTAAGATTTCTGTAAGAACTGTCTCATTTAGTCAGGACACCAGTGTAATAAGGCAACCACTGTTCTTTCCCCATACTTTTTATTGGAGCATTATAGTTGTATATAACAGTGGGATTTGTTGTTACATATTTATTTGTTCATTCTCACAATATCAAAATACAATTTGTTCAATATCATTTCCCAGTATTTCCCTTTCCCCTCTCCTTTCCCTACCCCCTGGTCCTTCTCCTCTGCTGATCTTCCTTTGATTTTCATGAGGTCCCAAATCCCATCAACTTTCTTTCCCTTTTTTCTCTCTAGCTTCTACATCTGAAAGGAAACATTTGACCCTTAACCTTCTTAGTTTGACCTTTTTTTTTTTTTTTTTTTTGCTTAACATAGTAGTCTCAACTGCTATCCATTTTCCTGCAAATGGCAAAATTTTATTTTTCTTTATGGTTGAATAGAACTCTGTTGTGTAAATATACCAGATTTTCTTTATCCATTCATCCATAGCTGGGTAGTTTGGCTATTGTGAATTGTTCTCCTATAAACATGGGTATGCACGGATCACTATAGTTTGATGACTTTAATTCTTTAGGATAACTACTGAGGAGTGGTATAGCTGGCTCATGTTGTGGTTCCATGACTAGTCTTTTGAGGAATCTCTATACAGTTTTCCATAGTGGTTGTACTAATTTACCATCCCACCAACAGTGTAAGAATGTTTCTTTTTATCCACATCCTCTCCAGAATTTATTATTGGTATTCTTGTTGATTGCCATTCTGATTGGAGTGAGATGAAATCTCAGTATAGTTTTGCTTTGCATTTCCCTAATTGCTAATGATGAACATTTTGTTGGCCATTTGTATTTCTACTTTTGAGAAGTATCTGTTTAGGTCATTTGCCTATTTTTTAATTGGGTTATTTGGTCTTTTAGTGTTGTATTTTTTTTGAGCTCTTTATGTATTCTGGATATTAATCCTCTGCCAGAGAGTAGCTATCAAAGATTTTCTCATATTCTGTAGGCTCTCTATGTCTTCTTTCCTTTGCTGTGCAGAAGCTTTTTAATTTGAGACCATCCTTTTTATTGACTCTTGGCATTATTTCCTGAGTTGTAGGGTCCTATTGAGAAGCTGTTGCGGGGCTGGGGATGTGGCTCAAGGGGTAGCGCGCTCGCCTGGCATGCGTGTGGCCCGAGTTCAATCCTCAGCACCACATACAAACAAAGATGTTATGTCCGCCAAAAACTAAAAAAAATAAATATTAAAAAATTCTCTCTCTCTCTCTCTCTCTTAAAAAAAGAAAAAGAAAAAAAAAGAAATTTAAAAGAGAAGCAGTTGCTTGTGCCTATATGTTGGAGTGGGAAACCTCATGTTACAAATAAGAAAACCGAGGCACAGAGAGTCTAGGTAACTTGCCTAGGGTCACACAGGTGCAAAGTCCAAGAGCTGCCTCACCCATGAGCTCATTGACATAACCAAACACACAAGTGAACTTGGGCCAGAGAGGATGCAGAGACATGGAAAATACCAGTCAGTTGGAGGGAGGGAAATTGGGACTGACTTTTAATTTAAACTTGTTGTATTATATTTAATGTTTACACAATAAATAAAAAGAAAACAAAAGGAGAAGGGAATCCATTTTGATGCAACACAGCTAACTAGGAATTTTTTGTGAGCAAACTTTAAAATTTTTGTGGTTGAGAAACAAATGGTTCCACCGAGAAGGGAGCAGAGGAGCAGGTTTATTCTAGTGTATTGTTTGTCGCCTGGTCTCCCAGCTTCTGCACCATCAGGGGTTCCTGATGCCAACCTGGGTCAAGGGTGCAGTGTGGTGTGGCATGGTGGACAAGTCCTCAGAGGTACAGTAAGGCATGGACCGGCTCAAAAGACAGGTTGGAGACAGGTTGGGGGTGTAGCGCAAGGGTGTGGGCGAAGTACTACAAAGAAAAAAAAAAAATGTTGGCAATGTCTGTGTTTATTGACCTGGTGCAAATGTGTCATAAATTGAATGTGTCCCTTCACTGAAGTGGCATTTTAAAATTTTTCTCTTCTAGTCTAGAGAACTGCAGACTCTTCATAACCTCCGTAAGCTCTTCGTCCAGGATCTGACCACCCGAGTGAAAAAAGTGAGTTCTATTTTTTCCCTGAATGGTTCTGAGAAGAAAATAAAAGATGGCCAGGAAGAATCATTTTCAGTTGAAATATCACTTGCTTAAATTGGGGCTGGTTGTGCTTAAAAATTAATTACTTCATGCCAGAGAATGTTATTAAAAGAATGCGCTAGAGGCAAAAATTACTTGGGAACATTTTCCCATCTGATTTTTCCTTCTTACTAAAAGGAAATCATCATGCTTTCCCTGGCCTTCATTTCAAATGAACATATATTTATTTGGCTCCTGCTGCATGAAGGCCACTATGCTTGGTGCAGGAAAATCCAGAGTGGGCTTGGCTTCCAACAGCATTGCCCTGCAACCGGGAGATGGCAAGAGCCTCCTGCTTGGATGTCAGGAGGCCTTTGGGGACTAGGTCAAAGTTTGTGACTATCTTATTTACATTCCCCAGAAATCATATAATTGGTGCTTAGTACTCCTGTTTTGCAGATGTGGAAATAGGCTCAGATGTTAAATAACTTGCCCAAGATTGTACCCTTGGGAAAAGCAGCATTAGGTTAGGATCCAGATCTGCGGGCTCTCTGCACCTGAGTTTCTTTGATCTCATGCTGCAAACTGATCTTGGGGAAATTCCATATTGATGACTCCCCAAGGGCAGCTTGCAGAAGTTTAATGAGGAATAGGAGGTGAAGACAGCCAGGGGTCACTTTAAAAATATTTAGAAGGAGGCAATGGGGAGTATTGGGCCATAGCAGAAATATGGCAGGATTGAAAGACAGTATTAAGGAATGAGTGTGTGTGTGTGTGTATGTGTGTGTGTGTGTGTGTGTGTGTGTGTGTAAATATGTATGCATGCTTGTGCATACATATTTGTCTATGTGAAGGATCAAAGGGAAAGAGGTCCAATATGGTAAAATGAGAAGGCAAGTAATGGAACCAGGTCTGAGAGGGACAGAATTAACAACATGAATGCATATACTAGGCCTGATAAGGAAAAGGGACTCATCTTCCTAGAGGGAGGTGTGGAGAATCAGGCTAGAAGCATTTGCAGAGAACTCTGTGATGAAAGAACTGGATCCTCAGTTAATGTGGGAGCTCGGTTCTTGGTGGAGAAGGAGGAAAGAGAATGGGGAGTCCAAGAAGATTAGAAGGGTCAGGCAGCTGTAGAGGGCATTTGCTAGGGACAGAAAAACAGGTTGCTGAGCAGTGGTGTGAGTGTCCAGCTGAGGGGCACAGCATGGGTGGCATACTGCCTGATAGCATAGTTGAAGTGAGTTTAGAATCTTGGAAATGCAAATACAGACAGAAGGAGAGAATGATGGGAGCTTTCAAGGCTTGATTGGCAGTGGTCAAGTAGGTAGGGGGGTGCACCATGATTATCATCAACAAAATACGTATGCCCATGGAACCTGGGCCAGGTAGGAGAGTGAGGCCAGTGCAGAGGTGATAGACTAGAGATGGGGCAGGCACCTGCTCAGAGCTGAGGACAAGGACTGAAAAGACAACAGTCTTGGAAGTCTGTTGCAAGCTCTGACCATAGGAGGCTCTGGACAGAGGAAGGGTTAAGAGCTTGAGTTCTGACTTTGCTGACTTCATGATGAAACTCTCTAGGAATAGCCTATGGTCAAGCCTCCAGTTTTCAACATGGGATCCTCTGGCCAGCAGTGTCAGCAGCACCTGGGAACTTGTTTAACTACACAAATTCTCAGACCCCATCCCAGATCCACAGAATCAGACTGGAGGCAGGGCCCAGCAGTCTGTTTTAACAAAGCCTCTTCCTGGGATTCTGATGCAGGCTCAAATTTGAGAACCCCTGTGATAGCCTGAAGAGATGGTCATAAAGCCGTTACCCTTAGAAGAAGGACAGTGATGTCATTTATGATCACATGAAGCAGACACGCTCTATGATTTTGAAGGCTAGAATGTGTCTGCACACGCATCTCCCATTTCATCTGTGCTACTCTGTTTGCCAGGAGGGCGATGTTTTTGCCAATTTCAAGATCTGATAAATTTCAAGGATTTACCCAGCACCTAGATGCTGTGACTAAGTTTGAGACTGACTCATTGAGGAGTTGCGTAGAGTTGGAAGCTGAAAGGACAGGCAGAGGCCATTGGGACTTCCTAGTGGGCATAGACGTTTGCTTACAAGCTTGGTTACTTAACCCATCCTGTGGTTGAAGCAAATTTGAACCTTGGGTTTATGCCTTCACACTGGTTCTTAATAAATTTTGGAACATTTTTCTTTTGAAAAGAAGAATCTCTATTTTCCTACCTGAAGGGAGAGATAAAGTTCCTTAAAAAAAAAAAAAAAAAAAATCACCTGCAACTTTTGAAAGCAGATCCGAAGGGCTTCCCCCGCACCCCAGCCTTCTAAAGAACAGCTCCTTCTCAGATCAGTCACATTTGGTGTAAATCAAGGATATTAATTGGGAAGTTTGTTCAGTCAAAACTTTTAGAGCTTCTCTTTATATTTGCTTTCAGACTGCTCTCAGTGGGATTGGGGTTTCTTCCTTTTAAGAAGGTTTAAAATGCATGATGCACATTATATTGGGGTGGAGGGTGGGTGGTGTGACAGGCCACCTCGCTAACTGCTCGGTGTTGACACAGAGTGTAGAGCTGGACAGTGACGATGGAGGGGGCAGTGCTGCTCAGAAGCAGAAAATTTCCTTCTTGGAGAATAACCTGGAGCAGCTCACCAAGGTGCACAAGCAGGTAGGAGAGTTCCGCCAGCTCCCTCTGCTTCCCTCGCTTTTTTGGAAAGCAGTCTCACCAGGTTGGCCACCGCATCATCAGAGAAGGCTCTGATGTTGAAGATAAAAGGAGAATGAACACACTGGAAGGTCCTTAAGAATCCTTTAGTCTTTGATGGGTTTGGTGGCCTGGGGAGGCCAGAGGATCACTTGAGCCCAGGAGTTCCAGATGAGCTGGGTACCGTCAGGAGCCTCTGTCTTTAAAAAAAAAAAAAAAGAAGAAGAAGAAGAAATCCAAAATCCTTCAGTCCTCAGTGACTTTCTTTATATATGAAAGATTTAAGTTGATTGAGACCAGAATAGAGAATTGAGAGGAAGTGCCCTAGGATTTGAGAAGTTGGGTGTTCAGAGTCCTGTTTCTTCATCCCCCCTTCCACTACAACCTTGGATGCCACCTGACCTTGGCGTCTCTCATAATGCCTCTGAGGTACCTCTGTGGCCCGGAAGGCCCCAAGGAATGTCAAGTGGACCCACTGAGCTGGTTCAGGGCTCTTATTTTTATGGCTCTGTTTCCCTGTTCCTGGTGATCTTGGGTGCCTTCTCAGATCCTTGCTGTGGCCTGGAATTTGTCCCAAGTGACAGTGATAACCAATCCAGACACTAATGATTTAGGCAGGTCGTTTGTCTCTGATCCTTTGTTTGTTTGTTTCTTTTTTATTAAGAGAGAGAGAGAATTTTTTTTTAATATTTATTTTTTAGTTTTCGGCGGACACAACATCTTTGTTTGTATGTGGTGCTGAGGATCAAACCTGGGCCGCACGCATGCCAGGCGAGCGCACTACCGCTTGAGCCACATCCCCAGCCCTGATCCTTTGTTTCTAAATGCTGGCATGTCCACAACTGTTTTCCCTTCTTAGGATTTGGGATGTGATGGAAATTGTCCCACTGTTTGGAGCACATGGCTGAGCGATGTCATTTCTGACTTGTTGGATCTTTTTCAACAAAACCTGGTGATGACAGATCAATGTGGTGAAAGTCATTCAAGCAAATTGCTGATGAGAAATATAGAAGCAGAAACCACCAGGCAACTTGAAATAGGATTCTCTGCAACTCATTATTTTATTCATGAATTCAATGAATATTGATTAAAAACCCACTCTGCCAGACAGTGGAGCTGGTGCTGGGATAAACAAAGTTGGTCAGACCCAGCTGTAGCTCCCTTTGATTAAGCACTTTCTGACTTCTAAAACCTTTCTCCATTCACCTGGATTCCAGTGATGGCCATATTGAGTAGTTTTCTTGTTAAATCTGGTGGTCAAAGGACTTAACCAAGCTAGATGGCTGCAAATAATAGGGTTGTTACCCCCACTCTTCACCCGGCCTAGCCTGTTGCTTCTTAATTGTGGGTCTTAGGTAAGAAGAAAAGAGCAAAACCCTCCTGATTCCTGTTATTCTCTGGATCTACTGAAAAGCTAGGTCCAAACTGGGTGCCAGTGGATCCTGTTGTGAAGGCGGTCCTCAGAGTGCTTTAGAACCTGCATGTGTTTTGCTAAGTGCTTTTGAATGGACTAAATTTCTCAGCTTTTTCCTGCTAATATACTAGTAGTAAAATTTTTCATACTATTTCCTACCCGCACAAACATACATTCAAGTAAAAGAGGAAGTAAATCTTGCCTAATATTTAGAGTTTCTATGGCTGGAAATGGCTTTTAATTCCTCAACCTCCACCACCGCGCCCAAATTCCTTGCAGCCCATGAATCATATTTAACAAACTAGAATCCCAGGGCATGAGATTTTTCTTTTCCTTTGCTGCTGGCTAAGTTTATGGTCATTTGAACTATTAAAGCCTACCTAGCAGGGTGGTGGTTTCAGCTGCCAGGGCTTTTCTTCCTTCTAGTCTTTTTGATTGTCCTTCCAGAGAGCAACAAAATCCCCCTGGTAACTTGCCCCCATCTCCTCCTTCCTTGCAGCTGGTCCGGGACAACGCGGACCTGCGCTGTGAGCTGCCCAAGCTGGAGAAGCGGCTGCGCGCCACCGCGGAGCGTGTCAAGGCTCTGGAGAGCGCACTGAAAGAGGCCAAGGAGAACGCCATGCGGGACCGCAAGCGCTACCAGCAGGAGGTGGATCGCATCAAGGAGGCAGTGAGAGCCAAGAACATGGCCAGGAGAGCGCACTCGGCGCAGATTGGTGAGTGCGCGCTGAAAAGTACCCGGTGATAGGGAGCAACCGAGGACACTCATCCAGGACCCTGCTGATCTGAAAGGCTGTGATGGAGCTTGCAGGCCTTGGCCCTCACAGCACCCCAAGTTCATCCCGGTAGAGTGGGAATGTCAGAGCCGCTCCCCAAGTCTGAGCTATTCCCACACTTGCTGTGGTATTCAGAACTTCCCAGCTGGATCAGAAGCCAGTCTGCGCTATAGGCAAAGGTCTTTGTTTTTAAACAGAGGAATGCTCTTAGGAATTTTGGAATATATGACTATTTCTCAGAAAGGCCTGAAGGCCCCTTGTGTTCTACAGGCAGAACCAGGAAGGATTCTGTATGTGGCAGGAAGCCTTAGGGAATGCTGCCTACTTGCAAGCACAGGTTTGGAAATAACCCGGAAAGAGCCAGATTGGCACCAGTGAGCAGGGTGTGTTTAGGATCCTGCAGGGGGCCCTTTAAGACCTATATGGATTTGGGCACGTTGCCTCCCGCAGGAAACAAGGGTGTAGTCTCTGAGTCATAATTGCCAGGTTAAAGCCATAGGAATAAAAGGGATTTAGGGATATTCTCTAAAGAAGGGATTTTTCTTTTTTAAAAATTGGAACAGTTCTCTTACCTTGTAAGGTGATTTCCCATTAGATATTGCTGTGCAGATACATTATGAACGAGCAACTTCTTGTTTCTAGTTTTAAAATACCTTTGATTGGTGATTTGTTGCATTTGTTGCATTTCATGTCCTTTGATAATCTACTGAAAACTATGACTCCTTTCTCCATATAACACATCACAGATGGAATTCTGCTTCCAGTTTCAGGGTTGTGCATATCCCTATGAAATCCCTGGGGGAACTTATGGCTCTACCTTGATAAAAGTGAAAGTCCTTTGTTTCTAATTTTTGTCTCAATTTATTTAGTTTTTTTTTTTTTAATTTAAAACTAAGCTAATTGATATGTAAATTCTCTGTCTCCTGAATGATTGTCCTGGATTGGCTAACTGTACTGCTGGAGAGCCAATTTCCCTTTTCAGAAAGGTGGTGGATGAGCATTGTAATGTCATTGTAATGTCGATGAGCATTTTGACTTTTGTCCCCTGTGACCCTAGGTATCTGGGTCACAGATACACAGAAAGAACTGAGTGTCTGTTCTCTCTATTTTTCTGTTCTTTGGATATAGCTAAGCCCATCCGCCCTGGACACTACCCAGCATCATCTCCAACAGCCGTCCATGCTATCCGAGGGGGAGGAGGCAGCTCTTCAAACTCCACTCACTACCAGAAATAAATAAAGTGAGTCCTGCTGTCTGGGGTGGTTTCTCTTTAGAGCAGCCCTGGGGCATATTTGGAAGCACAGCCATCTTGCTTTCCCAGAGCCCCAGGCCTACCATCTCAGCCACATGCAAATGGACATTTAATAGGAAAGAGTTCCACTCTGCTGTAGGATAGGCCCTGGGGTTCCAGGTGAGCAAAGGCCTGGGCCTAACCTCTCCTCAGTCTAGAGCCCTGGGGTCTTCTAGTGAGCCAGCTGGGGCAGGTGACTCTGAGTCAGGCCTGGCTTAATCACTTCCATGGACAGGTGAGGTGTGGTAAGACTCACTTGAGCTGCCTTTTACCCCTGGGACTCCCTTCTGCAGATGAACATCCACAAGGACCTTACCTGTTTGTCAACTGCATTTACCCAGAGCAGACTGAAGTGGGAGGTGACTTTGAGTCTCAGGCATTGAATATGAAGGAAGAGCCACATAATATTCATCCTTCAAACCTGTCTGACCTCAAGCAGGGTTTTTTTAAGAATTGTACTAATTCAATAAGTTATTTGTTGAGTGAATAAACTGGTAAATTTAACTTTACAAAATGTTTAATAATAGGCACATCAAAGTTATTTATATACAAATGACTAACTGAGGAAAACATAAATAATACATATCACAAAGAGAAAAAGGGAGAAAGGGAAAGGCTACAAACTAATAATAAAAATCTGTTTTCATCAAAAGTCCATATTTCCATAATAAAAATCAATAACCCCTTAGGAAAACAGACAAAGGACACAAGAATAAAGGGATCAGAACTAGAAGTACAAGTGGCTTTTAAACTTATGAAAAAGATGCTCAACGTCTATCAAAATAAGAAAAATGGAAATTAGAGCTACACTAAGCTAAGAGAAGAGAGAGGTGGCTTTAAGTCTCAGGAACTGAATTGAAAGACCCAGATAATATTTATTCTCATATATTTACTATCTGCCCTCATGTGAGGTTTTTAAGAATTGTGCACACTTGATCTCCATCCAGCTCTTGTAGCCAGATGCTTTCTCCCAGTGTCACAGAGCAAACGTGCTGGGGAGGGCAGCGTGGTTGAGGGGGCTGGAGTCAGACAGGGGGCCCTGACTTCTTTAGTGTCCTATCCTCTACTTCCTTCAAGTATCTTAACCTGAGTCTGTTTTCTCACCTGGAATGGGGAGAATCTTTTTACCTGGGTGGTTGGCAGTAATAAAAGGCTTAGATGAGGTCCTGCTTGGAAGCTATATGGCACATAGAAGTGCTCAATAAAAATGTCTGTTGCTAGTGTAGATGAGCAGTGCAGAACTTGGTGCACAATAATTGGTTGATAAATGTTGGTTTATATTCTCCTTTATGAGAAATAAGAAAATCCAAAGTGTTTCTCCTGTTCTCACAACCACTCCACACTGTTGCTACCAGGCTCTCCAGCATATACCAACTGGGCATCCTTTAATTCAATACAGTTCTGGCACCAACTCCCTGGACATAGCATGGAGCCCCATAGGTTAAGGGCTCAGTTCCACAAGACTGCCCCCGCCCCGCCACTTGCCAATGGCAAGCTCTAGGTTGTGACCTATACTTTTGGTCAACTGGCTATAAATTGGGGTTCCCACCCCTTCCCAGGTTTAGTTAATATGCTAGAGTAGCTCACAGAACTCACAGAAACATTTTACTTACATCTGCCCATTTGTTTTAAAAGGTATTAGAAAAGTTACAGATGGTTGAAATGCACTGGGGAAGGCTGGTGTGTGTGGAACTCTCATGCCTTCAACAAGTGTACCACCCCCAGGTGGCCTGTGTGGTTAGCAACCCAGAAGAGCCCCAAACCCTTTGGGTTCTTACAGAGGCTTCATGACATGGGCATGATTGATGAAATCATTGGCCACTGGTGGACAACTCTATCTGCAGTCCTTCCTCCCTGAGGACTGTCAGTTCCATCCCGCTTGATTCATGGGTGGTTTCTCTGGCAACCAGCCCTCATTCTGAGATTAATGAGGAGCAGCCCCCACCCAGCCATCAGTTATGGGATTAGCATACAAATTTCACTGATTGATTAAGCCATTCCAAGGGTGTTAGGAGTTTAAGAACCAGGGACCTACAGGAAATATTTCTTTTTAGTTTCATAGTCTTCAATTTATCTAATTGTTACAAAATAGATTTTGTATCTCTCTAGTAATATATTATAACCATTGAGTAGGGAAGGCCCATGTCTAACTGAGCATCTATTTGGTGCTGTGAGCAGATATGAAGATCTATAAAAGTAATATCTATATAAAAGCTATGAGGGACAGCATCCATTTTTAAAGAAATAACTGGGAATTTGTCAGTAGAGATTTAAAAAGTTCATAACCAATGGAATGGGGAATTGTAACTAGAAGTGAAGAAATGCTAAATCATTTACAAAATAATTAGAAATATGGTATTCTGTGCCTAGATAAGATCAAAACCTTTGTGAGATTGTCTTTCTTGATCTTTGGAATATGTCGTTCCAAAGCCTCTTCCCTGGCAGAAAGTAACCTTGACTGCTGGCTCTTCTAGTCTTGTTAGAGCCAGAGTGTTATATTCTTACTTGAGTAGCATCTGGAGATCTTTGGGACTCCCTTCTGCTTCATCTCAGGGTTTAAGGGACGTAGTCAGAACAAGTGTTTTAGACTATCCTCAAGGTTTCAGAGCCACTGGAGATGCCAACGTGCAAAAAGTCAAAGAATCCATGGTCATGCTGGCATTGGTCTCATCTGGTTCCAATGGGGGGGCGGGGCTGTCCCATGGGGACGGTTATTTTCCAAGCCTCAGATCTGGACTTAAGACAGTATAGTGCAGCAAACTAAGTATATACAATTTATAACTGGCTGGACCTAGATTCCAGTCTTGGCCTTGGTGTGTAACTCCTGTGTTTCAATTAGGCAAGTTGCTTGGCTTCTTTTAGCCTTAGTTTCCTTGTCTGGGATCGGGCATCTAGAACATTTTCTGTGTTTGGTTTAACAGTGGAGGAGATATAGAAGACTTTGTCCTTATTCAATGTCCTTATTCAATTCTTGCTTGGGGGACAGAAAAGAAACCAGGTAATTCAAATGGTTCTAAGTGCTCTGAAGATAATAAGAACAGATTAATGGAATAGAGATGGAGGCTACCATTTTAGAAGAAGAGGTTGAGAATTGAATGGGGAAAAATGGCAGCTATGCAATAACCTGGGGGAAAGTGGTATGGATGGTTGGAACCATCCAGGTGAGAATCAATGAACTGTATTTTGGAGTGATAGGAAGGTTGGTAGGGCTGGAGCCAGTGATCCTGGGAGACTATCCTAATTAGAGCTGTTGGGAAGGGATTGGGTCCCAATGAATGAGGCCTTTGAAGCCAAGGTGAGCAGTTTAGATTACAGTCTAATTTTGCCGGGGAAATGGGGGGCTTTGGGTATAAGAGGGGTGGGAATTGGTTCATGATTGGGGGAGGCCACTCTGGGCTGGATTCTGGAGAAAGGGTGTAGGTTGAGAGTAAGAGTAGGGGCTGCTGTAGGTGTCCACTTTGGAGGACACCTGTGGCACTGATTGAGGTAGTGGCAGCCAGGGTGAGAAGTGGTCAGAGTTGGTGCAGGTGTTAGAGCTAGATTCACTGTTAGGGCTGATTAAGGTAGAGAATAGGAAGAGGAAGAGAGGAGGAGAAAGGGATGGAATTCATGCCCCTAGGCTTGGACCCCAACAATTAGGTGAATAATGGTACCTTTTTAACCATGATAGGGAAATTGGGCAATGCATAGGTTTTGTGGGGAAAGCTTGGTTTCCTCTGCCTCTTTGATGTCCAACTGTGCTTCCCATCCAAGTGGGTGTGTTGATGGGCAGTTGGACCCAGGAGTCTGAGCTCAGGAGAGTCTAGGACTAAGAGTTCCTAAGACCTTGGGTATGGAGAAGGTAACCCAGAGGAAGCAAGAAGGAGCTGAGAGGAGTGAAGGGAGGGGAGAGTTAGACCATCCAGGGGACTGGCAAGTGGGAAAGTCAGAGGAGGTGGGCCCAGTAAAGGAGTCTGAGGAGAATATGAGGAGGCAGGGCCCTGGTCCTAAAAGGAAAGTGGTCGGTCAGCTCTGAGCTTGAATCAGATGATAACAGGAACTGGGTGGCAAAGCCAGATGGTAGTGACCTTGGTGGTTTCAGGGAGGAGACTTCGGGCCCAGTTAACATGGCCCAGAGAGTGGGGTGAGGAAGTAGCGTCTGTGACTGTGTGCAAACACACTCCTGGAGTCTTATTAGGAGAGTAGAGAGTTGGAGACGAAAGGTTGAGATGGGTGCCTTTTGTAAGTTGGGAGATATTATTACAGCTTATCTGTAGGTTGATGATAATGATCCAGCAGAGAAGGAAGAGGAGAAAGTGCAGGTGCAGGAAGGTGGTAGATGGGTGTGTGGAGAGGTCTGAACATTCACCGCTTATTTTCTGGTGCAAGTAAGAAGCCAGGTTATCAGCTGGGAGGGGAGGCAGGTCTGCAGGCTTGAGAAAAGGAAGGTGTGAAAGAAGGTGTGAAATGGGTCTTTCAGGTAGGGCTGAGTGCTTGTTCAAGGTCCCACACTTGATGTAGACACCCAGTTAAATATCTGTCCAGCTCCCTGGTTCTGAGAGCCCTGGAGACTGGCTCCCTTTCCTGGCAAGCTTTGACAAGTCAACGGGGACAAGTTCAAACATGTCCACCAGATGGCGCCAGGAGGGCATCGCTGAAACCTTGACTAAGAGATTCTTACTCTCTTTTTTCTTTGGTTTTTCTATATCTAGACTATTATGTCTCAAACTTGAGAAGTTAAAGGAGTAATTTGAAGAAATAAATTCTCAACTGGGAGTGGCAATGCACACCTGTAATCTCAGTGACTTGGGAGGCTGAGGCAAGAGAACAAATTCAAAGCCACCCTCAGCAATTTAGCAAGGGCCTATCTCAAAAAATAAAAAGGGCTGGGGATGTAACTCAGTAGCACATTGCCCTTGGGTTTAGTCTTCACTACCAAAACAAATAAATACATAAATTCTCTTAGTTTCCCAGAGTTGATTTAAATTATTTTATTATAACATTTAAACATTTGCAATTTTTAAATAGTCTACATTTCCTTCTTACATATCTCATACAACTATAAAGTTAAAACAGATTTAGAAATTAGATTAAAATAAGATCAAATATTCAAACTGCCCACCTTAACATAACTTAATGGAAGTTGATCTTTTGCTGAAATTTAAGAGGTAAGTGCAATGTGACCCTGGGCTGTGTTGCTTCTTGTAGAGTTTGGTGTGCCCTTACTTCTGTGGATCATCACACCATTTTTTTTCCCACACTCTTTTCCTGTTAAAACTGCTGCACAATCACAGCATGCCCTTGTGTCATGTTTTCACATGGCTGGAACACATCATTTTCCTACCAAGTCCAGTTCTTTCCTCTTTTGCTTGAAGGTGATTCAAGTCATGGAAAGTTGTGCCAACTCAGTTACAGCAAAAGCAAATGGTGCCATAGGTTCCTGGGAATGAACGCCTGGCTGTAGTAAAGGGGTCAAGTAGATAACTCAGGTGTTCATTCCCTGGACCAATGACTGTCACTGAAGGATGACTCTCCCTTCAGGACCTACTTCTTCAGGATCTTTATTGTCAACATGTTTGTCAGTGGTTAATATGAATAGCATCATTAACTTCTTCAATGGTGGGATAAAACAGACATGTCATGGAGATCTGTGGGTGTTCACCACCATTCCCTTTTGCTGCCACAACGGCCAGCTGTGACTGACCACTGTGTTTCCTGAGTGCCTGCTGCACTCAGAATCTTCAGTCCACCCTGAAAGGAAAGTGAGAAAGTGAGAGACAGGTGAGCAAGGAATGAAGGATGGAGACCAGGCAGAGATCCACACGAAGGCTTATTTGTCAAAGCTGACAACTAAAGGCACATTTCTCCATAGATGCAGAGAGGCCTCGAGATGTTCAGGTGTTGAGCTTTTGTGGGGTGGGGGTTTGGAGCTGTGGCTGTGGTGCTATGGGAGAGGATGGGGGTGCTTGCATCAGAGCTAGGCAGGTGGTAGTAGCTGTGGATTGGCTTAGGTCAATGGCACCATGGGGCTTTCCAGAGTCAAGGGGTCATGTCCTTCTGGGATTGGCTTAGGGTTATGGTACATGGGGTAGGTCACTAACAGGGGTGGAGGAGTTCAGGTAAGAGGAAGAACAGGAAAGCGAAACTTATAAGAAGGTGGTTAACATATAAGATGGCTGCTCAGATGTTAAATCAAGACCCTATACACCCCACTAGGGCCAGGTGCTAGGAATGAACAGATTACTTTCTAATCCTAGAAGTCTTGTCACAGCGAGTACCATGCTGTCAGGGAGATTCTAGATGTATAGCAGAGATAGGAAATTCAGTGTTCAGTAACCTAACCTTTAAACTTCAGGTGTCCTTGACTTGGGTGCACCTGGCCATTCCTGCATACCCACTAATCTCAGCTGAAGCCCTGAATTTTGGTCCACTTCATCTGCTGTGTCTTCCTTCTGTGAACTGAGAAAATCCCGCCCTTCTCTGAACCCCGCACTGTCCCTCCCCCTCTCCTGCTTTCCTCTTTCCACCCCAGGCAGAATGCAGTTTCCTCTGGAGTCCATTGGCTACTGCAACGTCAAGGCCCTTCCCGTTTGGGACCTTGGTGTGCCTTGGGTTCAGGCTAAGCTTCCCAGTCTGGTACTAGCTCATTTGTACCCTGGTCTGTCTCCCTCTCTGACTCACTCTTAGTCTTTCTGTTTTGTAACTTAGTACCTGAATTCCTCTTCTCTTGCACCAGTGTCCTCCTTGACCCTTTTGGTTTTGACATCCCAATCACAAGTAAATACCATATATGACTAAGAGGAACACACTGACGTGGGTCCACACCTGGAGGGTGGATGAGGAGTTGTTTTCGGGTTTAGCCCTCAGAAATAGTGAAGCCAAGAAGTCTCATTGACAAGAACCCCAGTGGTACAAAGGGTTCCTTCAGCCACACATTCTGCACATCTAAACATCGGGCCATTCGTCTTGCTGCTGCTGTTTGAAAATCCTAGCATTCAGTGATTGAAGTACAAGAATTTGCACATAGGGAAGGCTTTGTTACAGGCAGGGGAGCTGGCCAACCGTGGGCTTGGGTTGTGCAGTGGGACTGTACTTGGGTTTGAATCCTGATTCTCAAATACTAGGTGATTTATTTTGTCTCCGTATACCTCAGTGTCCTCCTTTGTAAAGTGTGCCCAGTACCTACTTACAGGGTGGCTGTGAGGACTGAACACATTAAGGAACACACCGGCTTAGACTGGGTCCAGCACAGGATGGGCAGGCAGTGCTGGCCTGGGTTGTCTGCAATATCTAATCTATTCTCTGAATTCTGTATTCCAAAGAGGAGGGTGAGCCATCGGGATCCTACAGCTTGATGGCAGAAGCTCCGGAACCAAGAACTCTGGTCATGTAGCAGTTTTCAAAGTTCTTGGCCTTAGGATTCTTTGTGTTCTTAAAAAAAGACCAATGGCATCAAAAGGCTTTAATATGTGTGAGTTGTACGTATCCATAGACACCATAAAATTAAATGTTAAAATACTGCAAGATTCATCTAAAAGTGATAGTAAGCCCATACATGCTATTTTTAATCAAAAGTAACTATTAAAAAAAATCCTCAAAACCTTGGCTAAATGGCATTGCTTTACATTTTTGCAAATGTCTTCTGTGTCTGGCTTAATAGACAACAGCTGGGTTTTCCTAGCTGCTTCTGCATTCTGTCTGTGGCTGTGTGCTATTTTGGTGGAAGTGCATGAACAGAAGTCTTGTCGCTCCAGACAACATTCTTGGCTACCGAACAGCTAAGAAGACTGTAGCCTGGAGAAGTTGGGGTCATAGCACTGACATCACAGACTTGCCTGGAAATTGAATGAGATACTGTGAATGTGAGAGAGAAAAAATTTCCTAGAGAAATACCTGGCAAAAAGTAGGCCCTCACAAATGCTAAGGTGTTAACTAATGTTGCAGTGATCAACTGGGACAGACCTACAATTAGACGAAGCAGGGGCTCAGGACATAGCTCAGTGGTAAATACTTGCCTAGCATCTGTGAGGCCCTGAGTTCCATCCCCACTACCACTGGGCAACGGTGGGGTAGGGGGAGACAAAACCAAACCAAACCAAAAATAAATAAAACCTATGAAGTGTGACTTCAGGGAAAGAGGTCAGGCAGGCAGCATTGAAGTGTGTCCTAAATTCAAAGAGCCACTTGCACAACACCTGGAAGAAAGAGTCCCCCACTTGGTCTACAGTGCACTGGACTGCCGGACTTTAATACTTCTTCATGTCCTGTTTCTCAAGAGTCATAAATTCTGAACACCTCTAACAGTTCCTCCACTGCAGAGTGTACCAAAGCTGGAGTGGGATAAATCCCCTCCTGTTTGGCAGTCATGAGAAAGTATAACTGGTGATTCTTATAATATGGGGATTGAATTATAGAAAGACAAAAGAAAAGATAAAACTATGTACTGTTTGGATTAAGCTTAAATCCACTGTAAGCAATTGCAAAAGCTAAAGTCAGGGGGTTGGAATCTCTAAATACTTTTTGTAAAATCCTTACCTATGATTAGCTTCTTTCTCCAGCCTTCCCCACCCCTTCTAAAGAAAGGATTTTTTATTTCCTTCTAACTCTGCTCACACATTGCCACTCTGAATTGTCATCCCCAGCGTGACGGAGCCTCAGGGCCAGTCCACTAGTGTGTCACTTGGTCCAGTCCTCTGTCACTGGGTGAGTGAGTTCTCTGAGCATCTAAGCGATGGGAGAGGCTCTCTGACTAGGAATGGTTTCTCTTGGGAATAAACAAAATAACTTGCAAAATATATCCACTTTCTCTCCTGAATTTATCAGAGGAGATGGATATCTAGAAAGTGGGAAGGCTGGTGGGAGTTTCCTGGTTGAATTCATTTGGGGGAGGGGCATTGCTAGAAAAACTTATAAAGATGCTCAAATGGGGATGGAGAGGAACAGCCTCTTATGAAAGAGACGGGACCCTGTTTGGGTGGGTTCCCTGTTTTTCCCTCCAGTGGTGTCACAGTCTTAGGTCTCTCTCACTTTCCTTGAGGTGACCAAACTGAGCAGGTGGGGCCTCCTTTGTGGCCCCCTATTTCCTTCAGACTATTAGCCCAAACATGTTGGATCTTGCACAATGGGAGAGTGGGGGACCCAGATGAAAGGCCTCTGGTAGAAATCATGTCACTTCATGGTCTGCTGGAGTTATTGAGGCCGTGCTGTGGAGTTTGTGTGTCTAATGCTTGCTGTGTCAACATGGGTTGGCTGCAATCTTTGCATCAAGCCATAATCCAACAATGTAAGGTATGTGCCCAGCACCTCCCTGCCCCCAGGCACGCAGGAGACCATCCCCTCACCCGGGGAGAGTGTGCTCAGAAGAATGAACCTGAAAGAAGTGAACAGGGGATTTCGGTGGTGGTATTCAAAAAGCATTCCCACCGGTTTTCAGCTCAAGATGGATTTTAAATGACAACTATGACCGTGCTTTTAGGTTTTTCACTTCCGGACCTAACAAAAAGGATGGAATCGCATCAGAAAGGCTAAATGTTAAACATACTCTTTCTAGGGACTAAATCGTTCTCTCTGTGACTTCTAAAAATGACATAATATCACCATGTAAATTTGCTCAAACCTTCTTAATTGGCCCTTTGGAACTGTGGAGATGATACTGTTAGAGAAGTGGCAGCTACCAAATGGGTTCCCAAATATTTATTTTTTTGTGTTGGGGAGGAATTGAGATTCTTAAAAATAATGTGCAGTTCTCTTTTTTTCCTACTCTGTTTCTGTTGTATATTTCTTTTTTCTCTCTCTCTCTCTCCTCTCTCTCTCTCTCTCTCTCTCTCTCTCTCTCTCTCTTTTTGCCCACCACTTTGCTCCTGTCTACTTTTACAATCCCTTTCCATACCCTGAAACTGTCTATTTAAATATAATTTACATTCTGCTTATTTAAACAAAATATGTGAGTTTGCCTCTGATAGTATCATACATAAATGAGCGAAGCCTTCTAGAGGCCGACTGGAAGAGCAGTGTGTCAGGTTGTGGGGCTCTTTTTAAATCAGAGGAGGAGCTGAGCTCAGTGTCTGGCATCTCCTGTACCAGGCAATTCTGTTAGTTTGTCAAGGAAGAGGCTCTATCCACCCATCCCGTCCTCTCCTCTTTGTCCCCTCAGAACACTGTGAGCTCTGCTGCAAATGCACAGGTCATATCACAGATTCAGGTCTTAGCTGCTGGAGGAAGTTGAGCCTTCCAGCATCTCCAGCTTACTGGAGGAAGTCCAAAGGCTGAGAATGGCTACTTGGGGCTGTCCTCCAGGGCAGGACTGGTCCAGACTCTCAGGAGACCTGATCTGACCAGATGGACCTCTGATGGAAAGGGGAATGAAATCAAAGGGGCTGGTCTATGGTGGAACTTGATTACTCCACTTTCCTCAGAACTGGGAACCTCTTTCCAGAGCCAGCTGGTGGGGGAGGTGGGAGGGGGCAGGCCTGAACTGATTGACAATGCCAAATGCTGGCAGATGAGCAGTATTATTGATCTCCCCTTCGGCAGGGCGCTGTGTTACTACCATGGCCGTTGGCTCAGCAGATCCTGACTTGGAAGAGAATGTTGAAACTGTCAGAACAAGATACCTCAACCAGGACATAGGAGGCAGTATTGTCAATCAGTTAGCCATTAGCCACATGTGTCTACGAGCACTGGAATCATTCATGAGCCCTGAGATGTGCTGGAAGTGAAAAATAGTATCAGTGTCCCAAGAGTAATCTGTTCATGTCAAATATCTCCAGATATTAATTTCATGTTGAAATTTGAATCTATTGCATTATATAAAACACATTACTAAAAATAATTCACCTGTTTCTTTCCATTTTAAAGTTTTAATCAAAATTAAATATGTGATCCCACTCTATTTTTAGTGGACAGCTCTGATCTAAAACTCTAGAATTAAAAATAATTTCTGAGGAGTGACTTTCTACGTTTTGTTCTCTAACTCCTATGTTCTCTCTTTGGTTCTCTCTCAACAGATATGATTCCACGTAGCATGTCAAGGACTACTACTACACCACCTCCTTTATTTTTCCTCCTCCTACACAATTTCCATTTTCTTTTACACTTGCTTACCCCAGCCATCTGCAGTATGCCAGTTTCAGGTATTTTGAGCTGTGTAGAATTTCTGTGTGTACAGACATGTGCTTGGATTTTTCTCTTTGTGAGAAATCGGAAGCTGATTCCAGAAGATCCACTTACTACTCAAAACCACTTCCACTGCCTGAACCTCTGGGGCGTTGGGTGGTCTCTGGGCATCCTGCAGCCTCCTCTGGCAGTACACTGTCCCGCCGGAACACCCTGATGTGCCATTCCCTGGAGGGGAACAACCAAGTGCCGCGGAGGCAGGCGATTACACTCTGCCTCAACTGTCTGGTTTCCTGTAAAATAAACACATGACTTTATATTTTTAGGGAACACACAAAAAAAATGCTGCTATAGGGTTCAAAATTTTCATTCAGAACACTTTTCCGAAAACAAATTACCCCTAAGGAGCATTTTGAATATCCTGGTCACATCTCTGGATCTGTAAAATACACCTTTTAGTATGGCACCTGTTAAAATGCAAAGCATATTTCTTCAAGGCAGAAAAACAATCTGACAATAGCAATGTAGAATTTGTTCATTCAAACCCATCTATGTAAATGCAAGAAGTCATAAATTCACCTCCAAGCTGCTTGCTATTGAACCTGCAGTGACTAGTCTCTGCCGGCCCAGTTGGTTTGAACTTCATTCCTTCACAAGTGTTGAAAATGCTGCAAAGTTGGATGAGTGGAGATGGGGCGACCCCCCCCCCCTTGCTTCCTCCCTGATCCTTCTGGGGAGCTTGCATCTGGGATGGCCTGTTTCCCTAGGGAGCCATCTTAAGCTTGAGGAGGCCTTGCAAAGAAATCCAGCGTCATTCCAGCAGCCGAAAAAGAAAGCCCTGGGGACGAGGGGAGAGTAAATGACAAAATTTGTGCCTGTCTATGAATAAGTTGCCATGAAAAAGTTGTTATTTCAACCCCTGATTGCAGACTCTTTATTTCAATTCTCTCTTAAAGATAAGCTTTATCTTCCTTTAGGCACAATTAGAAGAAATGAGTATAAATGGATTTTTTACATTTAGCTTTTAGTTTATTCAAATACACGAATCTAGAACTGACTTCCTTAACTTCCAGTTGGGCATATTAAAAGGATGCATTTCTAAGTAGTCAAATTTTCAGGGGAACTGATAAGGATTCAAGTAAGTTGATCTTGTGTGCTGCTGCTTGTTACGACAAATTTAGGGGAGAGCTGGTGACGACCCAACCAATCTCTGTGAAAGCATCCTACCATATACATGCCCAAGATGTGTGGGCTGGCACTGTCCCCTGCAGCTGTCACCATGGGAATGAAGTATATGCCAGGGGAGACTTTGGGCTTTCTCATGGTCTTGTGGGTCAAAGATTGTGAGTGTGTGTGTGTGTGTGTGTGTGTATGTGTGTGTGTGTCTGTGTGTGTTGGGGGGGTGCTAAGGACCATGTGTTGACTTCCATCTCATCATGTATAAAATTTCCCTAGCAAAGCAATGCTGCTTAAGTTATTTGTTCAATGTTGTGTTTGTCGTTGTGTGTTTTGTTTTGTGTTTGAAGGGAGTGAGGAAGATGAATTCTACTGAAGTATTTCTTTCATAAAGATGACAGTTTTGCATTCGTTCATTTATTTGTTTGGTTTCATTGTCAATGTCTTCCCAGCTAATGCTTGATCAATTTTCTCAGTCTGATAGGAGGGTCCTTTTAGGGCAAGTTTTACACACATTGTCAGGTAATAACATATGGCACAGATTATAACCTTGCTGTTGATATGTTTGCCTCTGACTCTGGAAGCTAAAACATTGGTCTTTGAGAGGATTGCCAATTAAACAATTGTCATACATGTTACTTAACATTGTCATTAAGCAACTATACTTCTTTGTGTTTGGAAATTGAGCAAGGGTCAGGAGCATTCTCTCTCTCCTCTCTCTCTCTCTCTCTCTCTCTCTCTCTCTCTCTCTCTCCTTCTCCCTCTCCCTCTCCCTCTCTGTGCCTTTGTTAATATCTGTCATAAAGTACATTATTTTAGATTCTTTCCAAAGTAATTTTTACCAGGGTGCCCCTTTTATACTTCTGAAGAATTGCTTGGCCCTTTCATGTTTCAAAAAGAAACATTTGCTTGTACTTCCACTTTACTTGATCTCTATGAGGGTCTTGCAGAATTTGCTTTACTTTTATTCACAGGGGAAGTTGGCTTTCACGTCTTTTAAAGATAATTCTGCTAGTTGCTGATCAGCCAGTCAGTTCATCTAGCTCCAATCTTTACAGGACTGCTAAGCAAACTTTCCTCCACAGTCCCCAAAGGCAGGCAGATCAGTGGAAAGGATTACAGAGTTTATTTAAATGGACCCTAGATATTACTTTGTGTAATAAGCCAGTTATTATATCAAGACCATATACTCTTAGGCCACTTCTTTAAAAAATGCTACATTTATGCAATTTTTTTACTTTTAGACTTTTGCTCCTTATACTCCAAATGTCTGAACAGCCAAGTTTAGGATTGTATTTTGGTTATACATGCTTTTTGCTTGTGTGTGTGTGTGTGTGTGTGTGTGTGTGTGTGTGTTTTTCTCCATTGAATAATTTTATGTTTCATGCTATTTCTTGAAAGTTTGCTCTTTCATGCTATAAGAGAATAGACAGATAGTTTCTACAAATAATTTCTACCTGCAGGATGGTGGATTGCTAAATTAGAGGAATGGTGTTTGAGATAGCAAGATGGATGGTTGGGAACCAAAATAGATTAATGCCAAATGTGCTTTGGTTAATTACTAGAGAATTCTATATACATGTATCATCTCTTCAAATTCTATTTAGTTTGCTTTGGTTGAATGGCAGGTAGTAAGCAGGACAATAAGAGTGTTTAAGACTCTAAAAGGAAATAGAATCATGGTTAAGAAAATCAGAATTTAGAGAAGTATTGGGATAAATGAAGAAACATTTTTCTGGAATGTAGCATCTAGTGACTTGCTGAAGCCCTCAAGTGCATATAAGGGAGTGATGTTCATGTTGAAACAAAACCAAGGCATCACTGGGACTCGGGGAACTTTTCAGCTCCACTTTCCTGTAGGAATAACTAAAAGCTAATAAAAGCTCCTAACAATCCCCTCTTTTGTGTATATGTTGTAGCAGGGCAGGAGCCATTTGGATTCTAGATACAAGACTCACTGGGGAAGTTTTTAATTGGTAGAGGTCAGGGGACGATTTCACTTCATTGTCCCACTCTGAGTTTCTTAAGCAAGTGAAAGGAACTATCATAGTCCAAAATTGCTTCATTTAACACTTACAATTTAGACTTTTTAAAAAAGTATTGAACTAGGGCCAGGTAACTGCTGAAGGAGGCATCAGTCCATGAAATGTGCTTACTTAAAAATTGTGTATCAATTTTAAATACTTTTCATTGTGTGCAAACACAAGGGGAATAGGGCATTCTGTAGAATTACATATGTCTAGTTTGTAAAGTGTGTCATGTGTACTGCAGATGTGTGTTTTTTGGACTTTATGTATCTGTACAGTAGTTTTCATTAAAAAAAAATTGTGGAAAAACTTGTTTTGGTGGTTTGAGGGGGAGATGGCAGTTTGTATCAATGAGTGACACCATACAACATATGCCACAAAAGATCCAGAAGTATCCCTTCCCTGGCCCGTGGAAAATTTTGGTTATCTCCTAGGTTCTAAAATGAAGATGTATGGATATTCTGGCAGACTGCATGTTGTATAATTTGAAAAATACTAAAAGTGGACAATAAAACTGAATTAAACTTTGGCTGGTCTGTTTTACCTTATCTGGGTCACCCTAAAGGCCTCTCATGGAAGGTACCAGGATTCCTGTTAGGATGAATCATTTTCTGGCCTCAGAAAAATCATTGCAAGAGAGTAGCCGTCCAATGAGCAGCATGAGGGAAGTCAATCTTGTTTGAATATATGCTTTAAATTTTTTCTTTCATTGAGGTCCTAAGAATTTTTGACATTTGTTCCTTCAATTCTGAACAGATAGCTATGCATTTTTTAAAAGTCTCATACTAGCTTTTTGTAAGTAGGATTGAATCAAAGCTCCGTAGACCAATGTATTGGCTGAATTTCTTTCTGCCTGAGAAATGCACTTATTCTAATGGTAGATCCTTGAGGGCTGGCATCCTTCATCTAATGAGTTGGAGCTCTGTATATGTTGAGAGATTACTGGCAACTTTTGAGAATGATTGGGGCATGTGTGTTCCTGTTTAGCCTACTGATTCTTAGTATTAAGGCATGAACCCGAGCTTATGAGAAGACATCCAAGTTGAGAACAACAAATGGCAGGACACAGGATTATATTTTTTATCTGATTTCTCCAACCAGAAGACTTCCCTGCCTCAGGTCACTGGAATCATGTGACCACGCGTGGCATCGTGTGTGTAAAGGATTCTTGTTCTCAATTTCTTTTTTTTTTGGTTTGGTTAATGGTGCATAAGAGCCAGACAATAAACCTCTCTGCCTTAATTCAAAATAGAAAGGATGGGTGCCAAATGAATGGTTAATAAGTGTTATTCAGGGCACTGCAAAGGGTATGCTCTCGTGATGTTTTACCCATCTTTCTTAAAATTATTCTCCAAAGAATAGATTCAGTTTCCAGATTGAAGATTGTTAGAGGTGACTAACATAGTAAATTCCGAGTGTGGTGGATGAGTATTCGGGCTGAAGCCTGTTTGTCTGAGATGAGAAAGCAGGCCTCTGAAAGAACCCAATTATAAAGACGATTTCAATATCAATGAGAACAACCCCCATAGATCTTTGCAATGCAGAAGGGCCCCCTTGACAGCTCCTGCAAGCCTTCCTGAGGTTTCCTGGTCCCTGAAACTCTGAACCATGCTCCAGCTTTGACTTGGAAGCATAGAGTGGAGCATCCATGGGACAAAGGGCAGCTGAAGCAATAATCTGCAAAGGCAATTACTGGTGACGTGTGTATGGCAGATTTAATTCTAGCACTTGTGACAGGCTACGTCTTGTAATTTGTCTTATGTGCATAATCCGTTGACGGTAGGAGACATCTCCTGTGACACATGAGATGAGAATGTGGGTTCACTTGACAAAAGGCATCCTGAGCCATGGGATTTTTAACTTTCCCTTTGGCATTGGTAGTTTTTTCATCCAATCTGCAACGAAACCATCAATTTCTGTGCTTAGTTGGACTCAAAATTAATTTTTAGAACTCACAGGTTACTTGTTGAGGTCTTTCTACTTGGAGCAGCCTCCAAGTGACAAACCCTGGAATTTCCATTTTCTCTGCTTTCTTATGCAAAATGAGTTTCTGTTTGGGAGTCCCAGGTGATGCCCTCTTCCTTCTAGACTTTCCAAACCCTCACCATTCCCCATGACCAGACTGCAAATGATTCTCACGGAGCATCTTCTCAAAGAGATTTGCCTACAATAAAATATTATTCCTTCAGAATGTGTAAATGAAATTAGGGAAATTGACAGACTTGTTCCTGATGACATGTAACAGCATTGGAACCTTGAAATATTCAAAAAGTGGCAGTAAGCAGTCAATTAATTCAAGAGACTATTCTGGCAGTGTGCCAGACACTGTTTTAAGTGCTTTACATGTTTTAATCCATTTAATCCTTCTAATAACCCAGGAGATAGGCACCATTATCTCCCTTCTGCAGATGAGGAAAGGGCACAGAGTGGTTAAGCAGCTTGCCCAAGGTCTCACAGCTAGTAAGAGTAGGAGCCAGGATTTAATCTACACAATCCAGTTCTAAGGTTGTGTTCTCAACAGCTAAAATATTGCCTCTTAGAAAAGTTTGTGTGTGAGTACGTGTGTGTGTGTGTGTGTGTGTGTGTAGTGATAATCAGCAAACAGCCTCAAAATCACTTACACCCTTTTGTAAAGAATTTATACTAAAGCCAGGTGTGGTGATTCACACTGTAATCCCAGCTACTGGGAAGGCTGAGACAGGAGGACACAAGTTCTAGGCCAGACTTGGCAATTTCGGGAGGCCCTATCTCGAAATACACTAAAAAGGACTGGGGATGTAGTTAAGTCATAGAGTGCCCCTGGTTCCACCCTAATATGAATAAATAAATAAATAATGTGAAATAATACTAATGTGAAACTTTATATCTTTGCAACTTTTCATGGGAATCAAAGACATTTACATTTGAATTACTTTAAGCAATCAAATTATCTAGGAAAGAAAAATAAAGGCAGATGATAATGCCCACCTGCAGGGCTTCTGAAGGGGCCTCCCTGCATTTCAGTAGTGCCCTACCTAATACACTTTGAAGAGGACCAGCAGTTGCTTCTGTCACAGCATGCCGATGGTGCGTTGGACAAATTCAACGTATTGTCCATGAGACTTTTTGTGTCTTCAGAATATTAATCATATGTTTGCATTTTAAACTACATCACCTCTGCTCCTTAAGTGAGATGCTATCAGCGCTTTCTTGTGCCATCTCAACAGGCTCTCGGGGAAGGTCTGAATGGCATCAGATGGGTGTCGCCTCATCCCCAGGGATGTGTGAGTCATTGTGGAGGCTGCTCAGGGGTCCCTGTTGGTAAGGGCTGCCCTCTACTCTTTCCTTGCCCTGTCATAATGATTAATCAGATCTCAATTTAGAGCTTTAGATTTTAGAAAAAGTAAACATGCCAGTCATGCCACACATGCACATGCAAGTCCAACTACAGAAGGGGGTGGAAATGAAGTGGGGTTCCCTTACAGCCTCTCTGCTGAGCTGCAGACTCCCTTCCCCTGTGCCTTTCCTGTTGGGTGTTTCTGCCAGGCTAGGCAGGGTTGGCAGGGCGAGGCTGGTGGGTGACAGGAGGTCAACTCCTTTAGCCAGTGCCACGGTGGCGGTAGGCAGGACCAGCATCTTTGCTGCCCTGCGACACCCTCTTGTGGGATGTTACACCACAATGTGCCCCTGGAGTATGGGAAACCACGAAGGAGCTCCACAATAGGAAGAACTATGGACTTAGGACCTGGACCTGACCCTAAGCTTCCCATCCACCAGCCAAGGGACCTCGGACAGGTTGCCCAACCGTAGAAACTCAACAACCTCATCTTCACACCTGAATTAAGGGGATTTAGTCCACTGCCTTCTATTCTTCATAGTATCTTATGGACATTAAATGAGAAATAGAAGGAAAGCATTTTATAATAGTGCTATTCAAATAAAAGAGATTATTACTATCAAAAAACTTCTAAGAAAAGGTATTTCTATCTCAGACCCCATCTGTTGCCTTATACCTCTCCCTACCCATACTGAGTGCCGAAGGGAAGAGGACACTCTGAGAATCACCTGATTCTACCCAGTGAAATCAGATCTCCTGGTGGCCCTCTGTTGAGGGTTCTTCCTTTTCCCACTGTCTCAGTCAGCTGGGGCTGCTGTAACAAAGCCCTATGGGCTGAGGGGACTTGGAAATGGCACACTGTTTCTCACGGTTCTGGAGGAGGCTGAAAGTTCCACTCCAGTGTGTTGGGTTCTGGTGAGGACCTGCTTCAAGGATGAAGAACCCTGACTTCTCACTGTGTCCTCACACAGTGGAAGGGAGGGCAGGGCTCTCTGGGGTCCCTTTTATAGGGACTTTAATCCCATTCATGAGGATGTACCCTCATGACCTAACCGCCTTCCCACTCCTTATACTGCCATGTGGACATTAGGGTTTCAGCACTGGATTTGGGGGTGGGGACACATAAATCCACTGCATGTATTCCTTCACCCTCTTTTCTCTTGTAAAAAAAGCTGGTCTTGGGCTCTTTCCAGGTAGAGGGTGTGCCATACCTTGTGAATAACTGCAGCGCGTAGTTTCCACACTGCCTTGTGGCTTTTCATACCAGACGGCTCATCAGAACTGGAGGCCCTGACACTGGATCATGAACCAAGTCCGTGAAAATTCCCACGCGAGAAAGCGGAAGCCCAGTAATCACAGTTAGAGATGAAATCCCAGCAGGATCTTTGTAGGAGCTTAGCAAATTCCCCAAAGGGAGATTAGAGATGCTCAGGAGCCATTTAGCCAAGCCTACACAAAAGCACAGCAACTTCTGTAGCAAGCACCTCCCAGGGCCACAGACCAGAGGCAGGTGCTTACTGCATGGTGCCAGCCAGCTCTGGCCTCCGCCCATGGGCCTGTGATTCAGAAATACAGGATGACTATGTTCATGGCCTCTGCTTTTAATGCATTATCTCACTTCAGACCACAAACCCACGAGAAACCCCAAATCCAAAGAGGTAAAGTAACTTGTCCGAGGTTGCAGTTTTAATTTTGACCCTAGAGCTTAGGTTCCTTCTCATATAGCACTCTGCTTGTCCATCTCAAAGGTCTAGGTTGGAAGCTACTGTCAAGTGCTATTTCAAATTCCCCTATGAGTTGTTGGAAGTAAATAGTGTCTTTCAAAGTAGATTTCTCTTAACCATATTGAACATATATATTAGGGAGCTCTTAAAGAAACAGTACATCACAAGATTTTAGAGTGGACAAAAAAGACAGAGAAATCATCTGGTAGTTAACAAAAGAGAATAGAAGAGACATTGGTTCTACTTGGTGAGGTCAAATGGCTCCCCTCACGTCATGCATGCTGTCAGAAGAGCCCACTCCCAGAAGACCCTGCTCAACTCAGGGATCATTCTGCTTCGCCAACCCTTGGCATGCAAAGATCAAAACTGCAATGACAACGCAGAAGTTCAAGGACATTGGAAGCCTTTCTGGCACAATTAGTTCAAGAATTGAAGTTAGTTGTGTGGAAATGTTTTGCCACAGTCACTCACTGAGTATATGCTATGTGCCAGGAACCCTGTGATCAAGAGTGGACCTAGGCAGTTTAAGGACGGGTTCCGGAGCTTCACTCTTCCCTTATGAACCAAATACCTCAAGCAAGTCACCTCACCCCATGACATAAAGTAACCAATATTTTGACAGCTCACAATAATAGTGCTTCATGTGCATTCTGGAATCTTTAAAAAGGAATAGATAAGAGGTACTGCTATTCTCCCTTTACATAGATGAAGAAACTGAGGCACAGAGAGGTTAAGGGAGCTGCCCAACATCACAGCTAGTGGGTGGTGGAGCTGGCTTCAGGGTCTTTTTTCCTAACCATGGGGCTAAAGATTCCCAGGGTTCCATGGGTGCCCGGGAGCATAGAGGAAGGAGCTCAAATCTTGCTTTGCTCCCAGATCAGAGCTTATTCCAGGTCTAAGCCGCCTCTTAAAAGAGCAGTTGAAATCTGCCTTGTGCAAAAATGTTAGTGCCCATTCATTATTTCAACAAATACTGGAGCACTCTCTGGTACTCAGCACAGCTGGGGAAAGGTGGGAAATAAGACAAGACAGAGCATTCATTTCCTTAGAGGCAAATTATAAACAAGTCAAAAGCACTTTCTAAGATGATTTAGTATATTCAAGTGCTGTGAAGAAAATAATTAGGGTGTGTGGTGCTTTTGAGTAGAAGATCAGGAGAATGAATGAAGGCACACCATGCCAAGATCTGGAGACTGTCACAAACAGAGGGGGACCTCAGGTGCAAAGGTCTGGAATAAGGCTTCTGCCTGGCGTGCCAGAGGTAATTGACAGAACTCTGATTTTACCCAAAGAATTTTCTCCACCATTGGTATGGAAAAACCATCCTTCATTTGCTTACCAAATTAGAGGATGATGAGTATGTTGGTGTTGCCTTTGAAAGTAAGAAGTTAAAAAGAAAAAAGAAAAAGAAAGAAAGTAAGAAGTAAATTGGAATAATCAAAAACGTCTTTACTAGATTTAGAAATACAGGACCAGAGGCTGGGGGTGTAGCTCAGACATAGGGTGCTTGTCTATCATGTGTAAAGCCCTGGGTTTGATTTCTGTACCATGAAATAAACATTAAAAAAAAAAAAAAAAAAAAAACAGCACCGAAAGGCATTTGGACTTTTTTTTAAAATATGTAATTTTGTGAGCACACCATAAATTGGTAGCACATGTTTCAGTACTTGCTCTATAAAGCCAAGTCAAAGAGGCAAGTACATCCCTAGCTGATGTGTTTTGATCAGCCAAGCGGATTCATGCTGGTTCACAGATTTTGCATGTGTAAAGAATAATACTAAGGGATAAATATGGAAGAGCTGATTAGCTGCTCAGCCTCAGGGTCAAGCACAGACCCTAGAGAGGTCTGCCTACATCTTTTTATCGTCTTCTTCTCAGAAAAATGGAACCACTGCAGTATGTCACCTTGGAAATTCTGCTTGCTGGCCTACTACGTGAGATGTATGTCCAAAACACTTTGGGAAGGTTATTACAACTTTTTGCTACATCAGGACTCTGTGATTGGCGAATATCAAAACTCCAAAGAAACACACACATCCTTCTTGCCCTTGGAAAGCATCCAGAGAGTTTCACCAGCCAGGAAGAGGCGATTCTGGACTTCTGTCTGATCGACCCTCAGATGATGTTTCTGGGTGTCCACAAAACTCACTTTGACAAGTACCCTTACCACAGCAATGGCCTGCCCTGAGTCAGACTGAGATCCTGCCTGGAAGGAAGTGGTTTTCACCTTGGGGCCTGCAGGACTAGATGACCTCCTGGGAAGTCCCCTTCAGTGTCTCATCTGCCTGAGGGTTTAGGAAGTGGGACACAACATCTACATTTTTGTAGGATGTCACTTGAACGTGTTAGCTGAATAGCTTCAGCTGTTCAAATAGTGACGCTGGATGCAATGCTGTGTGTGTGTGTGTGTGTGTGTGTGTGTGTGTGTGTGTGCAGAGAGAGAGAGAGACAGAGAGAGAGAGACAGAGAGAGAGAGAGAGAGAGAGAGAGAGAGAGAGAGAGAGAGAGAATGCTCCCTGTTGAAGTACAAGTAATTCTTTTAAGAAAGTTCTAGGCTTCTTTGAGCTATAAAGGGCTAACGGATATGGCTGCAATTCTTATTTTCCTTTTTGGAGAAGTATGATTTTAAGAGTGCCCCTGTGTAGAGCACGGTTGTGAGAATGAGTACCATTTTTCTTCCTCTGTTCCAGTGGGTGAAGGCGGGATTTAGAGAGAAGGAGGGTCCTTGGCCTATGAGTTTCAGGCTGTCCTGATCCCTGGGCCTGTGTCCTCACCTGTGAAATGAGGAGGGGGATGGTTTCCCAGGTTTCCCAGGCTTGCCTGTAGGTGGGAAGCCCTGGAGTTGCTCGTTCAGAAACCATTCTGCTTTCTTGAATCAGAATTTCCAGGTGGGATCTGTGTCCCTGCAGTGCCATGGTGATCCTGTCCTCAAGGTTGAGAACCAGGCCTGCATAGTCTCTGAAACAAATCTTTCTGCTCCAAAACCCCTGGCTAATCTGGAAGGCAGTGACTCCTACTTTTCAGACCCAGACATCTTTGCAAACCAAGGAGGACAGCTGTGGGTGCTCTTTTTAGGAAAAACAAATGTAGATACAAAATAATCAATCATGTTGCAGGGTGTGGGGTCCTTGATTGAGAATTCCTACTCTAAGGTCAAGGCTCAAAAGAGAATCTAAGGGGCTGAGGATGTAGCTCAGTTGTAGAATGCTTGTCCAACACAAGCAAACCCCTGGGTGCAAGCCTCAGCACTGCAAGGAATGAAATAAATAAAAATCTTTTTTTGGGCTGGGGATATAACTCAGCGGTAGAGTGCTTATCTAGCAATCATGAGGCCATGAGTTCAATCCCCAACACCTAAAAATAAAATTAAGAGGGGCGGGGGGGCGAGAATATGAATATAAGCATTTAGAACCATGCCTAGCACAAAGTAGCTGTTCACTAAATGCTATATATTACATTTTCTTTGGAAAATTTCTTTGTCAGATACCCTCACAGAACTAGAACCAGAAAAGAAACTGAAGATTTCCAAGTTCAAATGTCATTTTCTTAGGCACCTGCAGAGAATAATAACAAACACAGTCATTTGCAAGAATTCATTAATTCATCCTAAAGTCTTAAGAAGTCCACCAGTGTTTCGTCCCTGTTTTGGGCACTTTAATCTCTGTAGGCATACACTGGCCCTCTCTGCCCTGTCAGTCTGGGACACATTAATGATAGAGGGAGCACTGTTTATTGAGTATTTTATGCTCATAGTTGGCTTGAGCACTTCTGCATTATTCCACTTAAACTTACAACAGTATCAGACTTTCATAATTCACTTTCAAGCAAAGAATTTCAAGCAGAGGCCTTGTCTGACTTTGTGGCTGCATGTTTTCCAAGCAGGAACATTGGGGAATAATTGAGGAACATGACCAAAGTGACTCGGCAAGTCCAGAACAGACACACAGACAGACAGACACACACACACAGAAAGAGAGGGAGCGTGAGAGAACTTGAGTGTGTGTGCAAGGAGCACCAGGGCAGAACCTGTGTCTTACTAATGATTCTCAGGCCTTTCTGGGTGGCATCACTTACCAGAGGTTGGCCCAGCCAAGATCACACACACAGTAGGAGGATCCCAAATCACAGGGGATCACACTCTCTATTGAGGGAAACCAGAACATAAAAAGGGCTGGGCCCATTTGGCATGGGTGAGACTGAGCGGCTCCCTTGCTCAGCCCCGCCTGCTGGTGCCAAGTGGCAAAGGGTAGGCTCTACCACAGCCCCATCCTGGGACACCAGCCTCTCCACCCATAATGCAGGGAGTGGCAGCTGTGGTAGGGCACATCCAGGTTGGCCTTGCTCAGTGTGCCCTGGCCAGCCAGGCAACACCAGATCTTAAACACATTGATGTGGGACCCACTGATGACAGAAGGGGCCAGGTCTTAAAAGTGCTGGACCTATGAGAGGGAGGGTAGAGCTTGGCCCTGACATCACCTTAGGAGAGAACCTCCAATTTTGGCCTTGGAGGTTTAATATCTAGACCTAGAAGTGTCCTGAAACAGTTATATGAAGAAATGTTCTCCATGCAACTTAGAAGTTGTACAGTGTTTCCTGTAGTACACTTGGTTGGATTTCTCTAAGGAGTCCATAAATGAAATCAATATATGAATGGGAGCATCACACATCAGTGTGTGTGTGTGTGTGTGTATGTGTGTGTGTGTGTGTGTGTATTAAGGCCATTTCCTTGTAAAGTGGAACACTTAAAAAACTGTTTTTGAGCCTGTCAAGGATCTCAGTAAATGCTAATGGCTTAGATCACATTTGACCTAAGATGCCTGGAACGATTAGGACAGAGGCACCTGTCCAGAGGACCAAACTCACACCTTGATTTTGTAGAAGTTCTACTTCCAGCCAAGTTGTCCTGGCTGAGAGTCCCACCAGCTCCTCAGGACTCCAGGTCACTCTTGTTCTTTTTAGAGATGCCAATTTGAGACCCAGGCTCGGCTCTGATATCAGCCGTGGGATCCTGGATCATTTGCCCAAACTCAGGCTTACATTCCCACCAGTGCAAAGCTGGCAAGACAGAGTTCCCCTGACTGTGACATCTACCTAAAGATTTGCTGGACCACTTATAAAGGTGCGCTGGGAGTATAGCCCTTCCATAAGCCAAGTGCCTGACTGGTAGTGTGTGGGAGGAAGCAATATGGAGAGGGCTGGTGTTCTGGGTTCTCAAATGATACCAAAGGAGTGATGTGGAAGCAAACTTGGGCTGGAGGGCCAGCTTGAGTCTGGGCTGTAAAGACAGGGCCACACCTTGCTGTTCTTCAGGTATTAACTGAGCACCTGCTCTGTCCTGGGTTGTTCAAGGTTCTGGAGATTGAACACTGGACAGGCAAGGTTCCTGCCACTCCTAGAGCTTACAGTCCAGGAGTGAGAAGAACATCACTATCTGAATTATATTACTTACAGCTTCATGTCATTATTTTGGAAAGGGAAAAGTTATTTGAAGGGTGAGTGAGGTGTAGATGGGGTAGGATGGAATGGTCCAGAAAGACCTGAAGTCTTTGGGTTCTGAACTAACTCTCCTGTGCCCTTGGCCCATCATTTTCACCTCTGAGGGTCTTTGCTCTCCACTTCTACATCCCACGAAGCAAGGTGTTAGACTCATTCTCTTCGTGCTTGCTTGGGTCCGACTCACGTCTCCGTGTTCATTTTCTGAGCGGGCCAGACTGGGAGGGAACAGGCTTCTCGCTGACTCCGAAGCAGGAACCGTCCCAGGTGTCACCTAACGCGCGGCTGCCTGAGTCTCCCTGTGACCCCACGTAGGATCCTTGAGGTTTCCCTGCGGAGCTGGACCTGGGGCTGTTCCCTCGCGGGCGGGGCACACCTGTCCCGGCCCGGCCCCCTACCGGGCGCCCCAGGTGGCTTGGGGCGGGGAGGAGCCGCGCCCCGCCCCGCGCGGCCGCAGCCAGCGCCAGCCCCGGGCGGGCGAGCTCGGAGCCGGGGCCGGGAGCAGAGCGAGGGTGCGGAGGGGTCCCGCGGGCACGGACCGCGCAGGTGAGCGGGGGTGAGGGTCCGGCTTAGCGGGCCGCGGGCGGTGGTCGGTTCGGGGACCGCGGATCCGGCGCCCGGGTCCTGCGGGACCGCGCGGCTGCGGCGCGCAATGCGCTGCGCCCCGCCCCGCGCGCCGCGGGAGCTTGGAGCTCGCCCAGCTGCGGCGCGGGAGAGGGGTCGGGGTCCCACCGCCGCCCCGCTGTGTGCAGATGACATCTGGACCCGGTGGGGCAGGGCCCGAGTTGCACCGGTCTTGCAAGTTCCCAGGGCGCAGCGACGGGTGACTTCGGTGGCGTTGGAGGGGAGAAGAGAGGCTGGGGGGCCAAACTACTGCGGAGAGCGCAGAGCTGTGCGGGGTTCAAGGCCGATCGTGAAGCCAGCGAGCTCCCGCCTTTCCCTCTGCGGCGCTTTACCCGGGTCCAGCGCGGGTGCTGCTGCTCCCCTTGCCTGGCCTTTCACTTTTGGTGTTAAATAACCGACCGGCACATTAGCTAGTTACAGGGGCTTCCGAAAGACTGCACACCACGGCTGCTTTGACTCCAGGGGACTTAGGTAGTAAGGCTGCAGATCTGTGTGCCCTGCAGCGTTGTGGGTTTTCGCGGTGGTGGAAGGGTACTGTCCACCTCTCAGGGTCTGGCAATCCGAGAGTGATAAAGTAGGGAAAGTCCTGAATGGTGTTTACATTTTCAGTTACTAGCTCTGTGACCTTGAGCGAGTTACTTAACTTCTCTGAGCCTGTTTCCTGAAGATAAAATAGGTATGATAATCTTAAGATGGCCTTAAGTTACACGAGGATCACATTGCTTAGCACACCGTGTGATGAAGTTCCTCTCCCCGTTTTCGCTCATGTGCTAATGTAACAATACTTCCCAAGGTCTCTGCACCCTTCTGAAAAGAAGAGGGGTCCTGAAGGCCCGTAAGAGAGGTACACAGTGCCAATGGAGTGTATTGGGGTAGGTCTTCTTTACCACTCTTGACTGGCTCGGGGCTGGTCCTCCATCAGGCTGCCAAGATTGAGAGAGGCCAGTGCCCAGGTCCTCCTGCTTTTTCTGGTCTGTGCTCATTGTCATTATCAACCCTGTCAGAATTCTTTGGATTGGATTTTGGTCACTTGAAAATTGCCTTGTGCAATGTGGGAATTGACTGGATCACATAAATAAAAAGGATGAGGGCTCTGATTTCCAGTATAGCTAGATCCATGGCCTCATATAAGGTTCCAGGGCGAGTTCTCTCTCAGACACATCTTGGCTCTTTCCCCCTTGTGTTGACTGGTTCTTATGGTATTATGGAATGATAAATAGCACTAACACCTCATCTTCAGACTGCTCCAAGAGGAGGGGAGAGAAAGAAAGATTGATTTTTCTATTCCCTCAATCCTTTTATCACATCTTATAGATCCACTCACAGGTCAAAAATATGCCCAAGCCATCTCAGCAGAGAGTAGATTTCCACAAGAGGAGAGGGCCTGTTAACCAAATCCACCAGAGCCTGGAAGGATTAGTTCAGCCACTGTGATAGTCCTATCTCAACTGCAGGGCACTGGGGGTAGGGGACAGTTTCCCAAGGAAAAGTCTGAATTGTGCGCAGACAAAAATAGAACATGTTCATGGCACATCACTGCCTTTGCTCACTAACACCTAAAGGAGGTCTAGAGTAGAGTATAGACAGCCTAAGTGCCATTAGTCTGCCGGGCAAGCCTTCATTCATTTATGCAATATTTAACGAGAGCACAGCCTATGCCAAGGCTTCTGCTGAGGGTGAAAGGGCTTGCTTTGAGAAGCTCACGGTCTAGTTGGAAGAATGGGGATGCACAGTTCACAGTGTCAGATTGTCTATGTGTCTGAGGCGTAGTCAGAGTCTCCCAAGGAAACTGTTCTTGAGCTCTGAATTGGAGATGAGTATGGGTGTTCCAGGAGCAAAAGTTGAGGGGTTTCTAGGCCACGTGGTAGGGTATCTGTAAGCATACTTTCTGATGTGAGTAGCATTATTTAGGCTTATTTACTGTCTCTCACGAAGTGTCTAGGGGAAGTGTCTGGGGGGTATGTGTGTCAGTGGTTCAAAGCGGCACAGCTTTTGGTTGATTTCTAGAAAACTCTCTTGACTTTCTTTTTTTTTTCATTGATTTTATTATTTTTTTAAATGCACAACAACAATGGAATGCATTACAATCCTTATTACACGTACAGAGCACTGTCCTCCATAATATACTGAGACTCCATCCTGCCTTCGTATGGTTACATCTAAAGCAGAGAGGGGAGGACAGGGCTTATTTCTCAGTTTTCCTTTGGATATGAAATGACTATTTCCCAGAAGTTTCCCGTGCCTTTGACCAGGTGTCATGGGCCACAATGGTCACCTGTCTACCTTTAAACCAGTGATGGGCAAAAGAAAAGAGGGTAGCTATAATTGTTTTGACCCAGCAGTCTTTCTGAAGCTGAGGGTGGGCTCACCTTCCCTGAACACACACGGCTCCCCATCTGAACAGAGTCAAAATTCTGCTAGCAAGGAAGACAGCAAGACTGCCTGTTGGACTGTTAGGGGGCCAGCCAACCATGTCTCCCACAGGTGGTGGTAGGTGATGAAAGGCATGGCATATACGGAAACACTGGAGAAGCACAGTACAAGAGGAAAACTGTGGAATGTGGCTGAGAGGAGGAAGGAGCAAATGCTGGACTGGAAGACTGGAATGCCTGATGTTGCACTGCACTGTGGATAGGAAGCCTAAATCTTGGTCCTGTTTCTCAAAGACCTAACATTGAAAACCTGGAAAAGACTTTCTGAGTTTTTGAGATCTTTCTGAGTAACAGCAGCTGCTCACACTGTGCTGGTCACTCTCACGAGGGTGGGATGGAGTGGAGGAGTGTCAAGAGGGACCACCCGTGAAAATGCCTCCCAGGTGGTTCTGCTGGGCCTCCGGGTGCCCACCATTCCTCAGAACTTCCCTCAGCCCTCTTGAAAATACTTGCTTGCTCAAAATCATGGCTTTGTCTCCGTATTGTTACCTGTCTTCAAATGAACAGACTGGGACCTGGTGAAGGTGCAGTTACTTAGTGGTAGATCCTGGACTAGAAATCAGTTTTCTTGACCCTGAGTTCAATGAGTGACCACCTGAGTAGTTGTGTTTAGTAGGCACCAGCCTCTACCATGAGCTGCTTTTAAGTCACTTATTTTAGCTGTTTTCGTTTGAAGCATGCAGTGAGTGCTACCTCTGCTTCCATTGGATAGGGTGGATTGTGCTAGAAATTTGGTGCTCAGTTGAGCAACCAGATGTGCTACTTCCCAAGATCCTGTCCCCTCTGTATCTAGTTAGCAAAGAACTTGGCAAGAAGATCTGGTCACAACCAGGCACAGTGGTGCAGGCCTGTAATCCCAGTGGCTGGGGGATGGGGGGTGGGGTGTCTGTGGGGTTGGGGGGCTGAGGCAGGAGGATTGTGAATTCAAGGCCAGCCTCAGCAATTTAGTGAGGTTCAAAGCAGCTCAGCAAGTTCCTGTCTCTAAATAAAAGACAAAAAGGACTGAGGGTGTGGCTCAGTGATTGAGTAGCCCTGAGTTCAATCCCAGTACCAAAATAAAAAAAAGATCTGGTGACTAAAGGAAGGGGTTGTTACTGTTTGGAAATGAGGTGTTGCCCAAAAGCTCACCTGTGCGACAGTGCAGGAAGGTTCGGAGGTTGTGAGAGTCTTGACCTAAACAGTGAATTAATTCCTGATGGGATTAGCTGAGTGGCAACTGCAGGCTGTGGGGCCGGGGGAGTGGTTAATTGGGGATGTGGCTATGGGGCATATATTTTGTATCTGGAGAATCTCTTTCTCTGCTTTCTGATTGGGAAGTGAGCCACTTCTCTCTGCTGCTTCTCTCTGCCGTGATGTTCTGCCTCACCTTGAGCCTGGAAGGAATGGAGCCTGCTATCTATGGACCGAGACACCTGACACTGTGAGCCCTCAAATAAACTTTTCCTCCTTTACAGTTGTTCTGGTTGGGTCCTTTTAGTCACAGCATCGAAAACGCTAGAACAGGGGTGGAGGGCAGCATATTTTGTTTTCTTTCTTTCTTTTCCTCCCTCCCTCTCTTCTTCCCTCCCTCTTTTCCTCTCTCCTGCCCTCTCTTCCTTCTTTCCTTCCTTCTTTTCTTCCACACGGAATTGAACCCAGAGGCACTTTACCACTGAGCCACATCCCCAGCCCACTTTTTAAAAAAATTATTTTATTTCAAGGCAGGGCCTCACTAAGTTGCTAAAGGTCTCGCTAAATTGCTGGGGCTGGCCTCAAACTTGCAGTCCTCTTGCCTCAGTCTCCCAAGGTGCTGGGATTACAGGGGTGTGCTACTGTGCCTGGCTCTTTTGCTGTTTTCATCAGCAGTACTGCCATGGGCTGGCCAGGATGACTGGAAGAATGTGAAGGAAGCAGGAATAGACCTTGGGCTGTCATTCATTCCACAAATACTTACTGAGTACCTCCTATGTGTCAGATCCCAGGAATCTCTCATTTCCAGTGGAGAAATATAGCCTGAGCGGGTATGGATTTGGGCAAAAAAATGACAGATGTTCACCTGGAAGAAGTGAGTTACACATTACATAATTTGATCTCATGTTTTTTTTTTTTTTCACGTAGACTTTCTTTGTTATACCTCATATTGTTCCTACAATGAATTTTTACATTCTGTGACCTTGCTAAAGTCACTTGTTTGTTCTAGTAGGTTTAGGGATTTTCTGCATAGTCAATCATGTCGCCTGTGAATAGAAATAGGTTTTTTTTTTTTTTCCTCTTCCAATCTGGATGCCTTTTATTTCTTCTTGCTTGATTGTGCTGTTAAAGAGTCGTAGTCCAGTGTTGGATAGGAGTGGTGACAAAGAATTTCCTTGCCTTGTGTCTTAACATAGGGATGAAATAATCAGTCTTGCTATTCTAATAAGTATGGTGCTGAGGAATTTTGTAAATGCCCTATGAGGTTAAGTAATTTCCCTTGTGTTTCTAGTTTGAATTTTAAATTTTATTGAATGGCTTTTCTCCATATGTTGACAGAGATTTTTCTTCATATTTAAGAGAATTATCCTGATTGATTCTCAAATATTGAACCATCCTAGCAATCCTGGGCTAACCTCCCCTTGGCTGTGACGTATTTTTGAAGAGATTGTATAGAATTAGCATTATTTCTTTTTTTCTGTGTTTGGTAGCCTTCAGTACTGAAATCTTCAGGATGCAGACTTTTCTTTGTTGAAAGATTTTTAACTACAATTTCTTCAATAGATATAGAATTACTCAGGCACCTATTTTTTCTTGATGGGTTTCGGTATTTTGTATTTTTCAAGGAATTGATCCACTTCACCTAAGTGGTCAACTTTATGGGCATAACAGTATTTGTGATGTTCCCTTATTATCCACTTAATGTTTGTAGGGGTTTCTAGCAATGTTCCTCTCATCATTCTTGATATTGGTAATTTGTGTCATCATTTTTTTCTTATTCTATATAGAAATGTATAATTTTGTTAACTTGTCAAAAATTTAGATCTTAAAAATTTCATTTGCCTATTTTTCTTTTTTCAATTTTCTCTCTCTCTTTAAATTTCTTCCCTTTTCCTTGCTTTGTGTTCAATTTCCTTTTTTTCTATTTTTTTGAAGGAGTAAACTTATATTGTAAAATTTCTTCTGTTGTAATATAAGCATTTAATGCTACATATTTCCCTCGGAGCATTACTTTAGCCTGCTTTCCACAAGTTTGATCTGAGTATTTTCATTTATTTTAAAGTATTTTAAAATTTCCCTTGAGACTTCCTCTTGACCCATGTGTTATTTAAAAATGTCATTTAGTTTAAAAATACTTGGGAATATTCTTTTAACTTCTAGTTTAATTATACTATTATCCCAGAATATAAATTGTATGTTCTATTCCTTTAACTTTGGTTATGCTTGTTTTTTGGTCTAGAATATGGTCTGTCTTGGTGAATGTTCAGTATGCACTTGAAGAGAATGTGTATTCTACTATTGTAGGGTAGAATGTTTCAGAAATATCAATTAAGTCAAATTGCTTAATGGGGTTGTTTAGGTCTTCTGTGTTCTTAATGATTTTCTGTCTACTTGTTTCATTAATAATTGAGAGAAGAATGTTAGAGCCTCCATCTATAATTGTAGATTTTTAAAATTTCTCTTCTCTATCCTTTTTTGTTTCATGTTTTGACCAATAAGTCCATAAACATTAAGAATTGTCATGCCTTCTTGGAAGACTGATCCCTTTTTATTATGTAATATTCTTCTTTATTCATGCTAATATTCCTTTTTCTGGAATTTACTTTGGGTGTATTTAATAGTATAGCTACTCCAATTTTCTTTTTGTTAATGTTCATATTGCGTATCTTGTTTCTATTATTTTAGCTTATATATATATCTATATATTGAAGGTGGGTTTCTGGTAAACAGCATACAGTGGTCTTTTTTAACCAATCTGACAGCATCTTTTAATTGGTGTGTTAGACAATTCACATTTACTATGACATTATTCTGGTTTAATTAAAATCTCCTGTTTTGTTAGCTGTTTTCTACTTGTCCCATCTGTTCTTTGGTCCTTTTCCCTTGTTATTCAAGCATGTATTATGATTTTATTTTATTCCCATTATGAACATTTTATTTATGTCTCTTTCCCATTTTTTTGGTGATTTACCTAGAGTTAATATATATCTTTAATGAGTCTACCTTCAAGTAATATTATTCTGTTTCATGTGAAGTGCCAGGGACATACAACAGTGCATTTCCAGTTTCTTCTTTTCCATTATTTGTGCTATTGTTTGTCATCATTTTTAAGATATGTGCTATAATCAAAAATCTCATTTTTATTTTAAACCAGGGATCATCAAACTCTGTAAAGGTCCAGAAACTTTGGTACCATACATGGTCCCTGTCACTCATTTTTCTTCTTTCCTTACTCTATCCTTTAAAAATAGAAAAGATTCTTAGCTATCAGATCACACTAAAACAGACAATGGGATAGATTTAACTCGTAGGTCATTTTTTTTTTTTTTGACTCTGGGTTGTAAACAGTCAGCTTTTATAGGTATCAAAAATAACAATAAAATAATTTTATTTGACTTTCATTTTTTTTTTTTCATTTTCAGCAATCTCCATTTCTTTCTATATATATCCAAGTTTCTGGTACCATATTCCTTCCTCCTAAAGAACTTCATTTAACATTATTAACAGTGAATTACCTTGCTTTTTGTTGGTATATGACAGGCTTTATTTCTGCTGCATTATTGAAAAATATTTTCACTGAATATAGAATTATAGGTTGACAGGTTGATAATTTTTTTCCTCTTAATACTTTAAAGATGCTGCTTCATTTTTTTTCTTACTTGCATGCCTTTTGATAAGAAGTCTTCTGTAGTTATTACCCTTGTTCCTTTGTAGGTAATGTTTCCTTTTTCTTTCATTGCATTCAAGATTTCCTTTGGTTTTCAGCTTTTTAAATTTAAACCCTAGGACTGTGTGTTAGTATTGTATTTATGCTTGGTATTTATCCAGCTTGGTGTTCTTGAGCTTTTTGCATTTGTAGTTTCGTACCTTTCATTAATTTTGGGAAATTCATTGCAATTATTTCTTTTGTCTCATTTACTTTCTTTTCTTCTTCTCAAATTTTAATTGTATCTTAATTTAGAAGCTTTCTTCATTTATGTTACTATGTTTAGCCTGTAGAGCATTTCCATTTGATTCTTTTCTATAGTTTCTCTCTGCTAAAATTACCCATTTCCCAAATGGATGATAGTCATATTTTCTAATCCTTCCAAATGGGTCTTTTACAGATAATTATGGCTATTTTAAAATCTGTGTGATAGCTTCAACATGTATTCCATGTCTGAGTCTGCTTATCTTTATTGTTACATCTCTTGAAAGAGTAGTTTTTCTTGCTTTTCATATGCCCCATGATTTTTTGCTGAGAACTAGACATTTTGGTAGGATTTTAGCGATTGAGATAAATAGTTCTTAAGTCTTAAAATGGGCATACCTTTCTATTTAGACTATGCACTTACTGTGAGGATTGATGAGCTTAGTCAGAGTTGACTTGAATTAAGGTTTGTTGTTGCTACAGTTACCTCGGTGTACCCTGGACTTCAAATTCCTCCAGTGATGCCTTGTGTTTAGCACTGGGAATGGTTTACCAACAGGCTTTTCCCTATGTTTGTTCCACTGTCAACGTTAGGTTTTTATTTATCTTTGTGCCTCAGAGCAGCCTGTCTCTATGCTCTTTCACCTTAGCCTCTAGTATTCCATTGTTGTTCGTTACTTGATGCTCATTAGCCAACTTAGGTGCATCTACCCGGGGAAACGAATGCTCATGTCTTGCTCCTTCCTGCAGGTAGGTATGATTTCACCTTAGATTTTGGTCTAGTGTGTTATACTGCTCCCCAGCTGGATTTGAAAAAGCTATTCACTTGTGGTTTATGTGGCCTTTTATTCACCATAAGCACAGGAGTGATGCTCTTTTCAGCTCTGTATATCCTGGGTAGAAATCAAAAGCCCTGATTTCATTGTTTTCAAGTTCTTTCTTTTTAGGATCTTCATGCAAAAACTTGGTGTTGTTTTCCTTCCTTCTGTGCTCTATGAAACATCACATATGCCTTCCATACATATAAAATCAGTGTTTCTCAACCCTTACCTGGGAAGCATTAAAACCATTACAAATTTTGGGCCCTGAGTCTCAGTTGATGTATGTCAGGATCTAGGCATGGATGTCTTCTTTAAGCTTCCCAGGTGCTTCGGATGTTCATTTAGGCTGAGAAGCCCAGGTCTCGATATCACTTATAACTAATCCTTTCACAGAGGATATCTTCCAATATAAGTGGCAAAAGTGAACTTCAGGCCATTTACTTTCACCTGTGGAATTGTTTCTCCCCTCATTGTACCTTCAGTGATAGTGAATTGCCTGTGATCTCAACTGATGGTTTCATAGAACGGAAAGGAGTTCTTATTTAACTTTCCACTCTTATATGAATATCCTCCATGACAGTCATTGCTACTTAAAGTTTTTCAGGGTCTGGAAACTCTTTGTCTTTCATAATAATATACTCCATTGTGGGATAGTTTTCCTTGTTAGAGGTGCTTTCCTTCTATTGAATTGAAATGTTCTCTTCTATAAGCTACTAAATAACTTGTCTAACTTACTCCTTGCAAACTATTTTAAAGAAATCCATTGGTATGATACAGACTATGTGTATACATGTTTGTGCATATGTGCACAGACACACACACACACACATACACACACACACGTGCACGCAAACATGTGGTTTATGAAACAACACTCACTGTAAGTTTTGAATTCCTAAAATAATTTCCTGATACATCAATAAGTTGCTTCTTGCAAAATTAAAAATGCTTGTCCAGCCCGTCTTCCACTGGACATGGTTTCAAACATTTCAAAACAGCTCCCCTGGCACCTCAGTGTGTTTTGGGGTCTGCTGTAATGCTGATTCCTCCAGTAGCATTTCCAGCCTCTCACTGTCCTGGCCATGTTTATGCAGTAGTTCTGTGGCAGGTGCTGGGTGAGATGTAAAATAATATTCTACAGCTGCGGTCTGATGGGGGACCCAGGATGTGCGAGATGAGTATCATTGAGTCAAGTGGCGGGTACGTGCTCTTGGATGTCACAGATGAGAGAAAGGTCACACAGGTAGAAGACTTGATTTGGGGCTTAAAGATAAGGGTCATATACATGGAGTGGAAGGTACTCAGGAGTGGGTAGGCCTTGAAGGGAGAAGAAAGGTATTTTAGTAGTCTTCCAGGTTCTATAATCACTCTTTTTAGGAGTGACTGGATTCACAGTATTTGAGAGAAATTTTGGATTAGGAATAAAGAGGAAATCTAATTTATATTGTTTCTATAGACCAAGTTCACAGAGGGTAACAGACTCAACTCCCTCACTCCTCCACCTGCCATGCCAGAGCCTTCCAGGGCTCTGACTCTGACAAATGTAGTTTGTGTGTTATTCTGGAAGCTTTTTCTTATCATGATAAGACTCAGCCTGATGGGGGTCATTTCAGGGTTGGTCACTTTAGCCTTGACTCTTCATGACTCCCTTCAAGTCTTGAAAGAAACATCCAAAGCCACTAGTTCAATTTTGTCTACTCTCTCTTCTCAGAGGGCCCTTCAACAGATGCCTTACTATATATTCTCAAAATATGCTACATCTGACACTTCTCATGACCCACTTCATCTGTGAGCCAATCTGAGTATTCTTGTTTATAGTGAAATAGCCCCAGTGTCAAAATATTGTGTCAAAGCTGGATATTGTTGATGTCATGATGTAAACACTTCATTCATTTTGGGGCTGTTTTACTATGGTAGGAAACAAGGATGAAAGAATGCTATGGGAAAAATCGGTACTGTCTCTGTGTGTGTTTGTGCCTGCACAAGGTGGGAACCACAGTTCTTAAGCAACTACAAGAAGAATTGGAACAAAGATGAGGGCTGGGAGTGATTCACTACTATGGCCACACCCCAGGGTAGGCATTGGTGTTACTGAGAAATGCATATTATACATTTCTCCTATAAGTCAGTACCAGGATGGTGTTTGTCTCCTGGGAAGAATTGATGAACAGCGGAGATCTATGTAATTCTTTGTATTTCTCTTTTTTCCTTGGTAGCTAGGAAGCCTGGAGCTAATCGTAAACATACTAAATTGCAGTGATAATTTTATTTCAAGTTCTAAGTATAAAGATTTCCTGTCTTAATGTGATTTCACCTTTTTTAAAGACAACAATTTTTACTTTTCTCTTATCACCATGGTGATATATATTCATCATAAAAAATGTGGTGAATAGGTTCCCACCCCAACTAGATAGTTCCCCATGGCACAGAAATAGTCACTATTTATGTCTTGATCATAATCATCCTAATTTATATTCTGAGAAGGTATGTGTATATGTATACATATGTACGTGTTTGTTACAAAAATGAAACGATACCTTTCACACTGTATTAAAACTCATTTTTAAAACTTAACGTTACATTTATAAACATTTTTTACCCCATTAAGTATTCCTGCGCAGCATTATTTTTAATGGATGGTATATTTCATCATGAGGATGTGTCCTGTTGCTGTATTTTCAGCTTTTGCATTGGCTTTTTACTATTATAAACAGCTCTGTCATGTACATTCTTACAGCTAAATCTTTGAGCACATCCACAACTATTTTCTTTGAATAACTTTCTAGAAGTGACATAATTGAGTAGAGGGATAGAATATTTTTAAGGTTGGGTATATATTTCCACGTTGTCTTCCAGAAAGCATGAGCTAATCTATCTTACCACCTAGAGTTTGAGATGCCTCTTTTCCCAAACCTTCCCCCAGTACAGTATTATTATTTTTTAAATCTATATGAGGAGGCAGGACTTCTGGTCATGGCCCAGTGAGGAGGTCTGCAAATTCTTCCAGAGAGCTGCTATAAATCTGGACAAAATGAACAGAAACAGCCATGTTATCACTTCTGGTAATTCATCAAAGCCTGCAGCAATCGAGGAAGTGTTGATTCTTTAAAATCTGCTGAATTTTGAGTAAGAACAATGAAATCTGTGGTATTCTTGCTGGGGGCTGCTCCCAGCTTGATGGGTGCAGAGATGAGCACCAACCTCCACTGCCGCTGAGACCAAGGGAACTCTCTACGTTAGTGGGTCACTTCTGTGTCTGTGAGTGCTTTCCTAGTTCCCTCCTCCCCTGTTTCAGTTTTCCTTCAATCATTAAAAAATTATTGTGTTATAAACATTTATCTTATTATCAAAAAAGTAGAAAATAAGCCAGATGTGGTGGTGCACGCCTGGTAATCCCAGCCACTCCAGAGGCTGAGGCGGAAGGATCGTGAGTTCAAAGCCAGCCTCAGCAATGGAGAGGCGCTAAGCAACTCAGTGAGACCCTTTCTCTAAATAAAATATAAAAAAGGGCTGGGGATGTGGCTCAGTAGTTGTGTGCCCCTGAGTTCAATTCCCAGTACCCACCCTCCAAAAAAAAAAAAAAAGTAGAAACTGAACATACAGAGAAGAAAATGACCAGCACATGTAAGCACATGTGACTTGTTTTCTTGTTTTGGCTCATTCAATATAACTTTCTGTGATGATGGGAATGTCGTGTGTTCCATCCAATACAGTAGCCACTGTCCTTGTGTGATTGTGATGTGATGCGTACAGTGAGAACTTGAGTTTCAGTTGTGATTAATTCTAATCAACTTAAATTGAAATAACCACTGAGGACTAGTGACTGCTATGTGAACTGAGTTCTATTGTTTCTATAATGGAAATGTGATACATGCATAGTTTTAGAAAAACAAAAATAGGATAGTACTACATACTGTGTTTTGTATACTCTCTTTTCTAGTTAACTGTGTATCGCAAACATAATTTTAATGGCTGGATCACACTCCATTGAATGAATGAGTTTTAATTAGTTCAACAAAGTCTCTGTTAGGCCTTCAGGATATTTCCAATATTTTGATATTAAGACAACATTGCAGAACACATCTTTTACAGCTAAAGTTGTGATATTCCTGATTATTTACCAAAGATGAACTTTTAGAATTTGAACTGTTGGGTGATATTTAATACCCCTTTCCAAACTCTCTTCCAAGAAATTATACCAGTCGGGCATTCTCACCTGCAGTACCTACAGTATCCCATCATTATTTAATTGAGACATCATATATATATATCATAAATTTGCCCTTTTAAGTGTGTAGTTCAGTGGTATATATAAATGTTTTTGTACTAAGGATTGAACCCAAGGGCACTTTACCACTGAACCACACTCACAGCCCTCATTTTGTATTTTATTTAGAGACAGGGTGTCACTTACTTGCTTAGGGCCTTGCTAAGTTGCTGAGGCTGACTTTGAACTCACAACTCTCCTGTGTCAGCCTCTAAACTGCTGGGATTATAGGCATGCACCACTATACCAGGCTGGTTTTTAAATATATTAACAAAGTTTTGCAACCATCATCACTATCTCAATCCAAACCATTTTTTGGCACTTCCAAAAGAAATCTCAGAACTGGGGTTATGGCTCAGGGGTAGAGTGCTTGCTTAGCATGTGTGAGGCACTGGGTTTGATCCTTAGTACCATACAATTGGCTTTCTGCAATATGTGGTGTTTTGTGCCCAGATTCTTTCATTTAGCATGTTTTTAAAGTTTAAGGTTTAAAATGATTTCAAAGTTCAACATAAGCCAGTATTTCATTCCTTTTTATGGCTGGATAATATTCCATTATATGAATATGTATCTTTTGTTTATTCTATCAGTTGATGGACATTTGGGTTGTTTCCACTCTATTATGAATAATGAGTCAATGAACATCCATGTAGGAGTTTTTTGTGCTGATGTATGTTTTCAGTTCTCTTGGATATCTGATTAGGAATGGAAGAGCTGTCAAACAGTACAATGCAGGTATGCCATTTTTATTCCCACTAGCAACATGTGAAGGTTCCAGTGTGTTCTCATTTTTTTTTTTTTTTTTTTGGTATCTGGATTGAATCCAGAGGTGCTTAACCACTGAGAAACATCCCCAGCCCTTTTTTAATTCTTTTTTTTTTTTTTTAATTTTGATACAAGGTCTTGACAAGTTGCTTAGGACCTCACTAAGTTGCTGAGGCTGGCTTTGAACTTGTGATACTCCTCCCAAGCTGCTGGGATTACAGGCATGTGTCACTATACCCAGCATCCCTATTCCTGCCTATTTGCCTCTGTTTGTTTTTAGCCGTCTGGTAGGTGTGAAGAGATATCTCTTTGTGGTTTTAATTGACATTTTACTAATAACTAATGGTGTTGAACACATTTTCATATGTTTATTAGCCATTGGTATATCATTTGGAGAGAAAGTTTGTTTAAAGCCTTTGCCATTTTTCAGCTGGGTGACTTCTTTTTCCATTGTATATATATATATCTATCTCAATCACAAGGTACTGGACCCTTGTCAGAAATAAGATTTATAACTATTTCCTTGATCCACATTCACGTTTGCATGTGGCTGCCCACCTGTCCCAGAACCACTTGCTGAAGAGTGTTCTTTCCGAATTGTCTTGATAACCTTGACAAAAAATAATTGACATGAATGTCTAGGTCTCTTTCGGACTCTTGGCTCCTACTCTGTTGATCAGTTTGTCTGTCTTAATGTCAGTACTATGCAGTCTTGGTTATTTTTGTCTTGTAGGAGTTTGAAATTGGGAAGTATAAGTTGTCCAGCATTGTTCTTCTTTTTCAAAATCTTTTGACTTTTCTAGGTTCCTTACATTTCCATAAGACTAGCTTATTAATTTCTACAAAAAAGAAGCTGGAGTGTTAATGGACATTGCACTGAATTTGTAGATCCCTTTGAGAAGTATTGCATCTTAACAGCATTAAGTTTTCCAGTTCTGAACATGAGATGTTTTTCCAGTTATTGAGGTCTTTTTTAATTTCTTTCAATGATGTTTTATAATTGTCTATGTACAAGTCTTAAATGTCCACTGTTAAATTTATCCCTGAGAATTTCAGTCTTTCTGATGTTGTGTAAGTGAAGATGTCCATTTTATTTTTGGGTTCTTCACTAATAGAGCATAGAAATACAGTTGGTTCTTGTGTTTTGATCTTTTATCCTGAAAACTTGCTGAACTCATTGATTAGCTCTAATAGGTTTTTAGTGAATTCATTAGGATTTTTCATATACAGATCATATCACCTACAAATGGAGGCAGTTTATCTTCTTTCATTTGAATCTGTGTGCTTGTTTTTTTACTTTTTGCCCAATTGCCTTTGCTGGAAACTACGGTACAGGGTTGAATAGAAGCAGGGAGATCAGATAGCTTGTCCTGTCCCGTCAGATGCTCCTGATTCATGCGATGGTCAGTATTATTTATGCTATTTTTCTATGACCATTTTTATTTTCTGAGAATCTGGGTGTTACAACAGGAGTTGCTGGCTGCTTCCTTTTGGGAAGCAGTGAAAATTCCCCTTGACTTATGCAATGGGGAGTGCAGCATAGTGGCTACTAGGAAGAAACTATTTTAGTTGAAGAATCTATTCATGTGACATCTAGATGATGAGGAGTTTGACTGACATTATCTAACATGTAAGTGTTTGTTATTTAAAGGCACAAACAAAACGCTGGTGTTTCCACCTGCTTTTCATATTTCAGGGTGCCCACTGTGTGCTGTTGGTACTGTGATGGGATCACAGAGATGAATTAAACACAGTACCCCTGGGTGGTCATGGGGAAGAGATTAGGAAGTTAAATATTCTGGCAAACAGTCCACATTTGCACTTTGGGGTCTCAATAAGCTGTTGGAACATTTACCTTCTAATCTATAGAATCAAAAGTTTTGAGAACTAGACCCTTGGAAGCCCTATTTGTCCATCTCTGTATTTTTCAGTAAAAGGAATTACTTACCTTATTTAACAATTCCTGTACTTTTTTATCAGCAACTCTTCTTTCTCTGAAATGCTTAATTACGCACACACGCACGTACACACGCACACGCGCACACTCACACACTCACACACACACATGCAGGACATTCTTTGAAGGCAGGCAATCCATGCATTGCCCACTCCTGGCTCCATTTGTTGTGTCTGGCACGGGTAATCCAACACCAGCCTCATGATCGTCTTCAATGTGGCTCGTCTAGGATTCCTGCTTCACCTTGCCTGCAAAGACTGCTCAGCATTGTCCTTCCAATAGATGCTTGTGACTGGAACTGACAAGGAGGGGGACGTTATCCATCTCCAAATCTGAGCTACCCAGAAGGCTTTAGGGAGGGTTCCTGTTCTGGTTAATTGCATGTTCAACTTTCTTTGTAAAGAGGACACTCTGTTTTAAACTTGTCAATTCAGAGGATTACCTAGGATGTATAAAGTCATACCTGCATGCTTACGATTAAGTCATCTCTCCAGAAAAGAAGGAAACTAGTATTAACTAAAGCAATTAAATAGGTCACATCTTTAAAAACTTACCTAGTATTTTTATATGTCAATTCAGAATTGTATGGTATGTGCATTTCCACTTTTATTTTTCTATTTAAAAAGACAGACTTTTTTTTTTTAAAGCTTTATTATATGCTATTTATGATGATGATGAAAGTAACATCAGGTTACTTTCTTTTCATCCCACTGGTAAAATGGAAGGCAAACCTTACGGTCTTAGGCTACAAAAGAAAATGAATGGTCTCTACAAAGCTTTCAAGTTTAATTAACTTTTAAAGGAAACTGAAGTTCTTGTTTCTCCTTTTTTTTATTACAAAGTATTTTTTCCTTTGATTATGTGAGGAGGTGAGATAAAGCTGCAGAATGCTTTCTGGTTCACATTGTTTATTGCATATGATACAGAAGCCAATTCAATCAAAAGGGAAATAGGAAAATAACCACTCTGTTTGTGCCTTGTAAGCAGTTTGTAGAGTTCCCTCCAGTCCCTACGATTAAGTGTTGGCATCTCTCCTTGTAGACTTCTAAAATGAAATTAAAAAGTGGAGCAAACAGCACTTTAGTACCAAACACTAATATTGCGTAGGGACAAATTCAGCAAATGGAAGAATTACAGCAACGCAGGCAGTCGTTTAATTCAGTGTTGGAAAAAGTGCAGCAGATGGGGAAAGGAGATGCGAAGGGGATCCTGAGAAGGTTCCAGTTCAGCGCAGGCCTCTGATCATCTGACCATGCTGGGGATCCGATGTGGAGAGAGTGGGTGGTGGATGGGTGGTTTTAGCAGTTTTCCCTATTATATGTGATAAATGCTTGTGACACTGGCTGTCACCCAGCTTCTTACCTCCGTCTGAGCCGTAGGCTCAGGGGGAAGCATCAGTTCAGCAGGGTGGCATCCGGGCTGCACTGGGTGACTCCTGTGTCTGCAGCTTTTTATCTTCTAAGAGGACACTTCTCTGGGTGACAGTCAGCCTTCTCCTGGGGCAAGCTTCAAACCCTGCGCCTGGACTCAGTACCTGACCTTCCCTAATTATCTGAATACTGACCTTGGGGGCTTGCTAAAGGGGAGAGAGGCAGAGAAGGGTGTAGAGGGCTATTCCTTGAAAAGGTGTTGGCACCATGTAGAGGAAAGAGTGTCTGGAATGGCAGGCAGGAACTGGAGCCCTGTCCTTAGTCCTCCTGCCTTCTGACTGTGGGACTTTGCACGACTCACCTTACCCGTCTGAACCATAGTTTTCACATCTGTAAAGTACAGGTTTGGATTAAATATGTGATTTCCAAACGGAACCCCTAAGTCTCTCTCAAACCTTCTCAGAGGTTGACCCTGTCCCAACAACTGGGGTTCCTGGCCCTGTCCCCCAAAAGAAGCAGCAATGGTGTCTTCTCCATAAGCTTTTGTCTAAACAGGGCACTTGGAAACTACTAGGTGGCCAGATCCCAAAGCTGTGATGTGGTTCTTACATTCCAGTTGTCTGGAGCTTGGACATCTGCTCCAGGCTGACTGTGAAAGGCATCAAGGGGTGCCCATTATTTTGGGGCTGCCCTCTCTTTCTCTAGTAATACTGGAATGTGTTCCTCAGGGACAGAATGCCATTCATTAGTGACTGGGAAGCTGTCTGTGGGGAAGGACCTCTGTCTCCCATTCTGGGAACCGCCTGATGCACTCTCTTTTTCTCCAAGACTGGACGTGGTGGTCTGGAGACCGGAGACTTTGAAGGCAGCCTTAGCCTCCATCTTGCATTCTCCTTGGTGCTCTGCAGGAGCTGTGAGGCCACCGAGCCCTGACCTTTTAATGGCAGTCTCTAAGGTTAAGGCGGTAATAACCACCTGTCAGCTTCTGAGATCTGGGCCTACCGGTGAGTCACCATAGCTCCTGGTGAATAGGCCTTTCCTCCACGTGGAGCCTTCATCTGACTGTTCCCTGACATGGGAATTTTTTTCTTTTCACGTTATTAATTATGTGCCTTCCTCTGCCACAAACTTCCTTCCCTCTCTTTTGGAAGCACAGTACGTGTCTTTTTGTGTTGCCAGGGTGAAGGTTTAAGGAGCGGCCCTGAATTCCCACTGCTGTTTCAAGGAGATACTGCGTCTTTGCTTATCTGTCCCAAGACGCCCTGAACACATAAGCCTGTGAGGGAAGGTTTGGCAGAGGAAACTGTCATGAAGGAACATTTCTAATGGAGGAATACCTAGCTGGAGACCCAGGGGTGTTGAGCACTTTAATTAACATTTATTAGAAATGAAGACTTGGCTATTGAAAAATGAAAAATTTAAATCTCCTGTCTCCATATCTATTTCTCTGTCATGTCATTGTCCTTTCACCTGCTTTTCAATTTAGCCAGTTTTTATTGAGTTCCTATGATGCGATCAGACAGCTTAGTAACTACTGGGCTGATGAATGAGACCCAGGTCTTGTCCCTAAGGACTCACAGCTGCACTGAAGTGGGAGCTGGAGCAGCCCAGAGTTGGCAGTTCTCTGTGAAAAAGTTCCTAGTGGCTGGGAAACAGCATGGAAACAGGCATGTGTCTGGGGGTAGGATATGCTTCCTGCAGGTGGCATCCCTGGCTTGTCCCCTAAAGGGTGACCTAGAGGGTCCCAGCAAGGAACAAAGATGCGATGGAGCTGGTGGGCTTAGTGTAGGCTCAGTAGAGTTGGAACAGACCTGGAGGAGGGAGGTGTCGGGAAGCTGGGCAGGAGGAGGAGGAAGAAGAGGAGGTTAGGTGGCAGCTGCAGAGGTGGGGAGCAGGAGTCGGATGGAATAAGGAGGTACCAGGTTGTGAAGGGCCTTGAGTGCTCAATACCGTAAAACTCAATACTCAGTACTGTACTCAGTCCTGTAATAACAGACTGGTCAGTTTGGATTTTTTCCCTGAGGGCCTGGGAACCTACAGCAAAATTTTAGGCAGCATTAGCTGGGAGGCTTGCAAGACCGTTCAGCAGAGAAGTTAGAGCAAAGGCTCAGAATCCAGGTGACCAACTTCCAGCTGTGGACAGTGTACTCTACTATGTCTCTGTGGCCTCCCTCCTTAAAGTAGGATAAAAATCCTACCTGTCTCATAGGGTTGTTGTGAGCTATAACTAAGTACCTTTACTGAAAGCTGTTATAATGATGGCCATGTATTAAAATTTAGCTTTCTTTTTTTTTTTTTTTTTTTCTGGGAAGGGGATATATTTTCTATGAGCAGGTTCCTTGGACTGTGTATCAGTTAACTATTGGCATAGTAAAGCCACATTAAACAAAATGCTCTCAAACATAGTGGCTTAGCACAAGAATTATGTGTCATTGCTCCTGAAGTTGTGAGTGGCCTGGGGCTTGCTGAGCCCTGGGTAAATAGGCAGTTGGGTCTCGCATCTGCTCCATGTGGGATCCCAGTTGAGGGCAGCAGACGTGGGGGTGGCTCTTCTTCCCAAGGCATTGGCAGAGCTGTCAGGGCTAAGAGGGAAACTGCAAGGCTGCTCGGGGCCTAGGTTCCCACCAGCCAAAGTCCGCCTGGCAAGGGGCACAGGCTCAGAGACGGGGGAAGGATCGGATCAGCAGGTGGCACCCAGGCTGCACTGGGTGGCTCCTGTGTCTGCAGCACTTCCCTGGGTGACAGTCAGCTTTCTCCTGGGGCAAGCTTCAAACTCTGCGCCCGGCCTTCCCCAATTATCTGAATACTGAACTTTGGGCCAAGCAAAGATGTTCTTTGTCCTATTCCTCCGAGTCCTTGGGAGAGACTGTGCATTGGAGGGGAGAACATGTGTTTGAATTGAGAGTCTCCACAGAAGCTGAGGGTGAGGAGACCTTCCAGTAATATTTTATGAAATGTATGACGTATTTCAGTGAAATTCGTTGAGAAATGGGAGGTGAGTATAGGAGTCGATGCAGGGCTGTGCATGGCCTCTCTCAGGCTTACCGGGCTACAGTGTGATCTTAAACGTGGTGTGCCATGGCTGTGAATTGTCATGAGAGGGTCTTAGTGTTTAAATTTAGTAATAAAGGATGTGTTTATTTACATGTTGCTATGGTTTGAACATGATTAGTCCCCCCAAAAGTTTGTATGCTGGACGCTTGGTCCCCAGTACTAGAATTGAGAAGTGGTGGAACCTTTAAGCTGTAAGGTCTAGTGGAAGGTGACTGGGTCATGGGGCACTTCTACCAGCAGTGTCATTCTCGTAGAACTGGGTCAGTTCTTGGGGAGTGGGTTGTTATAAAGTGCAGTCACACTCCATACTTGGTCCCTTCTGCTCACTGACATTTCCTTTTTGGCTTATCTGCTATGCTGTGACACAGCCCAGGGGCCCTTGCAGATGCTAGCTAGCATTATGCTGTTTGGACTTTCCAGCCATCAGAATTGTGAGCCAAATGAATCTTTTATCTTTATACATTTCCCAGCCTCAGGTATTTTGTTATAGCAACACAAAATGACTAAGACGTATGTTTCTAGATGCCGCTTTCTTAGTAGAGTTGAGGACATTGCATTTTTCTAGATGCCTTGCCATTTGCTTTTAGCTCCCTGGGAGCCTCCCAAGAGGTGAGCCTGAATCTCCAGTGGACATCCCTAGGGAAATGCCAGGAGAGAAGACAGAGAGGCAGCTGGTTAGCATGTATTGGTGTGTAACTCTACCTCTCAGTTCTCCTTAGACTCCTCAGGGCATGGGAGTGGGGTGAGGACACTGATGGGAGGAGTCAAATATGATTCCTTTGCCAGCATGTAAGATAATCTCCCTACTCGTCTCTGGCTCCTAATGTTGCATGACAAATGTCCCCATTCTTCTCAGCAGAAAAGAGAGAAGCAGGGACAAGGAGGACATTCTTACAGGTTATGCCTTTCTGTTTTATGTAATGAGAATATGAATATATTATGAGATTAAACATCAAATTTCTTAAAATGCCAGTTACTTTATTAGATTAAAAATTAAGCAACAACTCTAAAATTACACTTAATAATTAGGCCAGAATACTAAATTGAGCATTTGTCTCAGGACATGGAAAGGAAGTACATTTCTAGAAATTTTTTGGTAACAAACACAGCCCTGGAAATAACATGGAAAACACTGAGCAGTGTGATTGGCCATGTATGAGATGAATGAATCGTGCCATTGACAATGAATGCGTTTTCTCTAGTCCCTTAATTGGGGAAGAGGATTAGAGGCAAGGATTAGAAAGTTGGGAACCCCAATGGCTGTATTGCTCCAGAGGAACCTCTCTTAACCATTCCTTTCCTTGCACAAAACGCCACAAGAAAATGACCCCCCCCCCACTGTATACGTTCTTATTCCAAGCCAAGTGTCTACTTTAGAAGTGATGATTTCTTTTTTTTTCCCTTAAAGTGATTGCTTCGGAAAGGCACAATTCAAAATAGTCACTGCAAGAATAGACATGCTGAAATCTTAATGGTGCAATGCTATTTTGTTGAGTAAAAAATAGGGCTGGATAATGACGAATCGTAGCTATGCAAATGAAGAGAGAGATCATCATATCTTGTGCTTCAGGGTGTGAACTGATGGCAGAAAGCCGTCCATATTTCTCAGTAGGGGACACGGATTCAGACGAAAACCTTCAGTGATATATATATTTTTTTCCTTAAGCATCATTTACGACTAAAATACTAAAATAGTGGGTCTGTGGGCAGTCTTTACAGAGAATCTGGTGTGGCAGGGCCCAGCAAAGAGGTAGCTGCAAGTTCACAAATTAATCAGTTCCTTTGCTTCTTCTTCTCTCCTTCCTTCCTCCTTCCCTGTCTCTCTGTCTCCCTCTTCTCCCTGCCTCTCTCCCTACTCCCTCCCCCCAAGAAACAAAGCCCTTGCTTTCCAGGAACTTCTATCTTAATGGAAATGGCAGGAGGTTGAAATTAAAAACCTAAAAGCAAGTGCAAATTTATACAGTACATTTTGTATAGAGCAGGTTTCTGACGTATCTGGAAGAAAAATCAATAGAATGACTCTAAATCTTGACCCCGTTAAACAATGAATTCTTCTACTTCTCTGCTTTTATTTACTTATTTATATTTTTTAGACCAAGGGGTATTATTTACAGTGGTTTCAGGCTCAGAATAACTTTACCACCCAAGAAGTAGCCCCTCCCCATGAAATAAGCAGAAAATTCAAACAGTGGTTGGTGACTCAGCTACCATATACTTACGAACCCTACAATTATACTCTCAAAGTCTTCTACTGAATGGGAAGAACTGATTTTAGACAGGAATTATTGCTTAGTGGGCTGATTCTCCAATGAATTTGAAATGACTTGAGGATTTGATTTGTTCATGATCACTTGCTAAAATTTCTTTTTAAAAAATAGGTACATTTGGCTTTTGCTTTAAGGATTTTAGATTTTCATATTAAAAAAATGAATCAAAATGGTTTCCCAACACATACAGCTCAGTGCTAAGAGTTATTTATGAGTTAATTGATAATTGGCTTAAACAAAATAAGAGATATATCCCCAAAATAAACTCCAGAGAGTTGAATATTGCAAATCAAATTATAGAAAAATTAGCAGGAACTTGTAATATTAATTGGGTTTGTGCATGAATAACAACTCTAGCAATTTACAGCAAAAGAGGTAATTCATGAGGAAAAGAGGAACAAATGGGTATATTTTAAAATTTAAAGCTTCTCTACAAATGAAGATGCAAAAGACTAAGGCAATTTAAATTTGTGACACATACAAGATTAATATGTTATAATTTTAATATATTGCATACTCAAATGTATAAGAAAAAGGCTGGGGTCTTGAAAGATAGGTAATATAATCATTACCACTTACTGAATATTTTTCTATGCCCACAAAAATTTACTAAATCAATTTATACTGATTGTTCTGTATTCAGAATGTTTGGAACCAGCTTCTCTCACAGAAGAGCCCAGTCTATGCCATTAAGTAGTCTTAAGTGTACTTTTTACCTGGTTTCAAAGCCCTGCTTTACTTACAATAACTTTTCAGTGCTAGAAGTTGGAAGTTGGGCTGGGGTTGCAGCTCAGAGGCAGAGTACTTGCCTCGCACAGGTGAGGCACTGGGTTTGATCCCCAGCATCACATAAAAAATAAGTAAGCAAAATAAAAGTATTGTGTCCATCTATAAAAAAATTTAAAAAATAAGTTGGAAGTTATGGAAATCTAAAGGGATTTTTCCTTATCTCTTCCACTCACGAAGCCATGGTCTGTCATTAGAACTACAATTATGGGCATCCTGTCAATCCAAGTGAGTGATTTACCAAAAAAGCACACTGGAGACTGCTTTTGTCAACAGCTTTAGGGGTAGCCTTGGCCACTGAAACCTGATTTGGCCAAAGAGGAAATATGATATGAGATCCCACGCTTTTCGCAGCATGTCATCAGTTATCTTGAAAGGCCTTAGTGGAGAGACACGTTAATTAGCATCCCGTGAGCATCCTAGGATAAGGTGACTACAGTATTATGTTAGGGCACTTTGTCAAGCATGTCATTCCCTTATCTTGCTTTTATAGCAGGAGATGGAAAGGCACTAGAGAGACATATCTTTGAGGTCACACAACAAGTTAACAGCAGATAAACATTAGAACCGGCAACTCCAGAATTCCCACTGTGTGTAATTAGTTCATGGCAGGCAGGAAATGACAGCACTGGGAATACATAGCAGATGTGGGTTTGGGGACCTGGTGGCTGGTGGGAATTCTCAGTGCTCTTCTGAATGGTTAATTAAGTTCGTTTCTCTCTGAGGGTCTCACAGCATAGAACCCGCAGCCAGGTACCTTCTTCCTTAGGGTAAAAGGAAAGACCAGGGTCACCCTCAAGGGCTTGGGTGAACTCACCTGGTGGAAGATGGGTGTGGGCCTGGGTAATTTCTTAGGTGTGGTCATCTCTTTGTGAGGCTTCCTGGAGTTTCTGACTGGTTCTTGTCCTCTGCTCCTAGGAGGACCAAGATGCCTCTGGGCAGTGAAGGTTGGCAGGGTGACTCCACCACTCACAGGCTCCCTCTCCTCCCCTCCACCCCTCTGTTCCCAGAGCTGCCTGGTGAGTTGTGGTCATTTTGTGGAGGGCACGCTTGTCTTCTTTGGTCTCCTTAATGAGTGACAGACACTGAATTCGCAGACATCGCCTATTCTTAGGCATCCAACAAAGTCTTTGCAGGAAACAGCTTGAAAACTACTGCCAAGAGATTGGGGATGTTTATGGAGAATTCCAGGGAGGGCGGAGGCAGTCTGCCAAGGTGGATCCAAAGGCTGCTTCCATAAGAGGCTCTAACAAGCTCATTAGTCCTAGAATCATGATTATTTTCATTTTATGGACCCCTTTATAAGTACATGACTAAGTATTTAATCACCAAGGGTTGACTGAAGAGAAATGAATTGAGCTTCTGCTTTAGCACTCTGAAGGAGCTGGAATGTTGAGCTTCCTTTACTTTCTGCCCAGTCTAGAACGAGCTTGGCACGCTTCCTGGGAGAACCCTAGATGGACTCTGCTCCCCTCTTGTTGCATAGAACCTGGCTTCTCAGAGTAAGGTCCATTGATTGACAGCATCAGTGTCACCTGCAGGCTTGTTAGGAATGCAGATTCTCAGGTTCCACTACCTGCATCTTAACATGCAGGTGGTGCTTACACACGCTCAAGTTTGAGAAGGGCTGGGATATAACATTTAAATTGTTCAACTGGGGTAGGCAGCTTCATCAGCAGTGAATGCTTTTTCCTGATCACATTTTTTAATTTATATATTATGACCCTTAATAAGTTTCTTAGCCGTTTGATATTTTAATAATATAAACATGTTTTTTAAAGAGAGAGAGAGAGAAGAGAGATAGAGAATTTTTTAATATTTATTTTTCAGTTTTCGGTGGACACAACATCTTTATTTTTATTTTTTTTATTTTTATGTGGTGCTGAGGATCGAACCTGCGCATGCCAGGCGAGCACATTACCGCTTGAGCCACATCCCCAGCCCAATAAACATATTTAATATATTTTCATTGTGAAAGCTTCCCAGAATATGGAAAAGTAAATAGTAAAGAGCAGTTTGTCCCTCAGATATACTACTTGTTAATAATGTTTTAAAGGTACATTCTCTTTCTGTCTTTTCTGTGCATAATTTAAAAGATGGCACTTTTTTTTCCTCCTGATTGTAGGCATCATTTATGATCCTTGTAGAAAATCAAGACAGTAGGAAACCATGTGAATCAGAGAATGGAACAGCCTCTGTGCCTAGTGCCTTGGATTTCACAAAATAGCACTTTCATAGTCTTCGATGATTTTCTTTGGTTTAAGAAACTCCATTCAGATACTCTTTGTCTTAAAAGATCATCTTTGCTTTTGAGTTTTGAATAATTTAAAAAGATTTCTGGTGTAATCATCAAATAGTTAGTTTGCACTTAGAATGAAGACCTTATTATCTTCTTTGTGCAATGGCAAAAATCTAATTGACTACCCACTGGTGTGGCATAGTCTGTATTGTAGATGAATCTTCTTTGGCCAGAACCTTGCTGGAGGGCAGAAAAGCTTTTGCTTTTGAACCATGTGTGACCACACTTCTCTCAAACTTGCCAGATGCATCATCTTCTGAAGGGTAGAGGGAGGCCTGGATCATCAGACTTTGATGATCTTGACAGAAAGTGCTGTTTTCTTAGCCAGCTGCCTAGAAACTAGATGATTAGGACACTCCATTGTATAGGAAGCAGATTAGCAGATTTTTGTTGTTTGGGTTTCTTTGTTGAGACTGGAAATGCAAGTTAGAATGCTTGCCAAAGTCTCTGTTTTTTTTTTTTTTTTTGTGTGTGGTACTGAGGGTTGAACTCAGCCATCACAAATGCTAGATAAGTGACGTCACTGCCTATTTTAGGCAGTTTGAGGGCGTGTGATTTTTAACCTCTGTGAAACAATAGGTTTTTGTGTTTGAGGTGGGTGAGGAGAGGTCTGGTTGTGATTGTCCCTGTAGCACCTTTGCCATGCTTTTTAATAGAAGGCACCATTGCCTGTGACAATGCAGAACATATTATGCCAAGTGAAGAATATGGTGCATTCTCCTGTCTGTGGACTAGACCCTTTTGCCAAGTCTAGTTGTTCCAAGAGTAATGGATGCAATTTGCCACTCAGAGGAGCATAGTTCAGAAACTAAAGTAACCAACAAATATCTCCAAAATATGCATCTTTCAGAGAACATTAAAAATGATCCATTGTATATGTCTTAAAATTTTAAGTAACAACTCTAAAGATTCTCTCCTCTCTCTCTCTTGCTTCACATTGTTCTGGATCACCTCTCCTCAGAACTCATTCTAGTCTTCATTCCACACCTTTGGGAAGTTCCAGGAGCTTCATCCCCATCCAAGTTCTTTCTTACATATATCACTTTAGCCTTTCTGACTTTTTTTTAGTGTTCTGATAACTTCTAACCAAAGGAAGAGACCCAGCAAAAATATTTGTCCACTTGTGGGTGGGTTGGGGGAGTGGCCTCGGGAGAGCTTGGTGGGGAAGGATTGTGGCTACTGAGTCATAATAATAATAATAATAATAATAATAATAATAATAAAATAATAATAATTTGTTACATAAGCATCACCATGTGTTCTGTAGTTTGTACTTGTTGCCTTGGGGACAGATGATGTGTACCTAAAGAACAGTGCAGTCACTTCCGTGGAGTTGGTTGTGAATGTGTGTTCATGGAAAACTGTTCACCACGTTGCCTATGAAACTGGGTTGAACAGGATTGAGTACAATGAATTGGAAGACAACAGATCTTCAGCTACCACCCCAAACCTTGCTGTGTCGCATATCTTGGCTGATAGCATCTTATTTATGTTGAGAAGCTGGTTGAGCAGGGAAGATGTGTGGTCTGGATATTGCGTGAGCCAGCTTGGCTCTGAAATTTGCCAGACTCTGTGGCATTACCACACTTTAAAATACATCCCTGTGGTGAATTTCAACACTCCAGTCCTCTGTAATTCTGCATATTATTATTTCTAGCCAACTGGACATCTTTCTACAGCACCACTGATTGTCCCGTTGCCCATGGTGTGGAGCTGCATTGTCCTGTTGATGCCTCTTCCTGGTCTTGCACGAGTCTACACTCAAAGCATGAACAGTTTTCATTTTTATTAAAAGCAGCTTAGGATTTTTCCCCAGGCAAATATGTTGGCTTGTTGTATAACATTTTTTTTTTCTGGCAGATTGTTCTCTTGAAGTATGTATATATAAAATTCTTGGAAAAAAATAACCCCTGGAGTTCTGAGTAAATGAAAATTTGTAAATGCACATTTTTTTTCTATGATTGATATAAATGAGTACAGTTTGAAAGCGAGGTTCTGTATGGTCTCATTCCCTGTTCCTTTCACATCTTATTTCTTATCTCTCCCTTTGAACACTAGACTTACCCATTCTGGTTCCCTGAGTGCTCCTGATCTGCCACTGATGGTCTGCCGTAGGATCTTGGCATGGAAGTCTCATCCACCTGGGATGCCCATGCCTGCTTTTCTGCAGGGGAAGCTCCTTCGCCTCCTTTGGACTCAAATATTGGCTTCTCACTGAGGATGTCCCAGGCTGCCCATTGATAATTTCACTTCTTTCTTTTGGCTCTTTGACATTTCCTATCCTCCTTCCCAACTATTTTTTCTCTTTTCCTTAGTGCTTATCAATATCTAACAATGTCAAATTATCTAACAATGTCAAATTTATCTATTTTTTATCTTGTTCACCTCTTCATCTTACACACACCAGAATATACCCTTCCTGAGGGTATGGCAGACTTTATTCCTGATTATATTCCCAGCAGCTGGAAGACTGCTTGAGCCATCAGAGGCAGTCAAGAAAAAATGGCTGAATGGAAACTTTCTTATAACTAGTGGTGGATATAAGGCTTGTGTCAGTATGTGTAATACAAAGTATATATGCTCAATATTAATATGGTTGTGATTTATTGGGCATTTAACAAGGGCTGAGCATTGTCTTAGGGTTTTTTTTTTTTTTGGTGCTGGGGATTAAACCGAGGGGTTCTTGGCCACTGAGCCACATCCTCAGCCCTTTTTATTTCTCATTTTGAAACAAGGTCTTGCTAAGTTGCTGAGGCTGGCCTTGAACTTGCCATCCTCCTGCCTCAGACTCCTTAGTTGCTGAGATAGTAGGTGTGCTCCACCACATCTGACTGCTGGAGATTTTTGAGGCGTAGATTATCTCATCTAATTCTTTTTCCCAGTGTGGCAGGTGGGCTATTGGACGAAAGGTTGTAAATCACTCTTGCTGGCTTCCTTCTCTTATAATTGACCTCCTCCACAATTGAGGCAACCCAGAATAAGCTAGTAGTGAGTCCACCCACTGCACAGAATGATCTGGGGATTTGGGGTGAATTTTGAGGCTCCCGTCTTCTGCCAGGTTTCATGATTAGCAACACCTAGGAAGTAAACGCTCGTTAGCATTTGGTGTCTTGGGGCATGTTCCGTGAAACCAGTAAACGCCCCTTTCCTCCCAGTTCTGCTATTTCATACATTTCCAGGAAGTCAACAGGTAGTAACAGATGCAGCCTGATTGATTTCTGGGAGGGTAATGACAGAGCATATTTGCCGTGGGATAGGTAAATGGAATCTTTGGCACTGCGGTTCCATTATCTTTTGTCCACGGATAAAAGGTGTATGACTTACTTATCACTTAATCCCACGCCCAGCTTAGTAGTGCTGCTAGGTGAGGGGACGGGAGGAGAGGGACTTGTGCGTGGCTTTGTAAATAGTGATAAGATGGTGGGAATGTAGAATTCAGCTTGGCAGGGGCTGCCCGGGATTTTGCTGAGTCCATAGCAATACTTAATTAACTGTGCAAACATTCTATTCAAGATAAGACTATAACAGTTGCCTTGGGGAAAATTCTTTGAGTCAATATTTGTTTGATCTTTTATATAGTATTTTGGCTTTGGTATTCATGCTATAGCAAAGTTCCTATTATAAATGCTATTTTCAGGGATTTGCTGTGTTTGCAGGTCAGTCCTAGAAGAGGGAGAGGGTTGGAATTACTGAAGTTAAACAGAGGTTCCGAAGGTTTTCAAACGAATCTTTCAAATGAACTTTTAAAAGTTGAAATTCTTTGTTTCAAGCAGTTAATAATTATTAGAAATCTGTATTAAGGACTCAGGAAGATTCCAAAGTAATGAGAGAAGTTCTTTGCCCTCAATTTGCTTATAATCTAGCTGTTGATATAGGACTTGAGTCAGTACATATATTATGAAGTATATATACTAAATAATAATAATGGCTGTGATTTATTAAGCATTCAACAAGGGCTGAGGACCATCCTAGAGCTTTTCTAAGCACAAATTATCTCATTTAATATTATCTTAGTAGTCCAGAGAGGCTGGCATTATTGCTTAGTGTAAAGTTTTGCCATAGAGTAGACAGTATTGTGGAAGTTTGGAGACAGGGGAGACTGGGAAGCAGAGACATTTGAGTGAAGATTTAAGGAAGAAGTGCTGTGAAAGTACCCATGGGAAGAACTTTGTAGGAAGGAAATGGCAAATGCAAAGGCCCTGGGGTGGCAATTTACCTAGTTTGTTCAAGGGACATCAAAGGGCCAGCATGGCTGGAGAATAATATGAGGTGATGTCTTCAGGTATGTCACTACAGGTTAGAATGATGATGACAACAGCAGGACAAGAGAAGCTGGTGAGACATTACAAGGGAGTGCGGGCTGGCACCTGTGAGTACTTTCTCCAGCCCTGTGCAGTGGTAGCACAGTAGCTCCTCTTGCTTTTCAGTGACAGGTCCAGCTCAGTATCTGTGGGTTCCTTATCTATCACTGATGGGGGCAGAGGCATGTTGGCAGATATACCCCCATCGGCTGGCAGGTAGGAGACCGGCTCCAACCCTTGGTGAGAGAGGGCATGTGCACAGAATAGCACTCTCACCTTGACCCAGACAGTGCTTGTTTTGCTTCTAGTTCTGAGGTTCTTCTTGGGCTTTCCGCTTGCACTGTAACCTGGCCTGATCTGCAGCCCACTTGGCTGCTTCATGGGTCCCTGGAACTGCCTTGTTCTTGCCGCCCAAGTCCAGCCCATGTTGGCAGGAGTCAGTGTTGGTTCTGGGCTGTGTTCTGTGGGTGTTTGAGGCTCTATGCTGAGTGCAGAGTCAGGAAGATCCACTGTCCTTCCAGGACCTCCTTTCTTCATCCCTGGTATTCTTGGTTATCAGGTACCACTGTCAGGTCTCCATGGATAATGAACTTGGAGGCTGCAGCGGGCATGATTGACTGTGCTCCCATAGGCACACGTGCTGGACCACTGTCAAAACTCTTTGGGCTGGAGGATGGCACTGGGGTCCCCTGCAGCCTGGACTTGCCTGTCTCTGATCCTCCCATAGCCTAGGTTGCTAATGCTCTCAGTTATGAGCACAGGCCACCAGAGGGGGAGAGGACGGGACCCCAGCTGACGGCAGTGTAAATGGAGCAGGAGGGCCGAAGTCAGGGGTGTGGGGAAGGAAGCCTCAGTAGACCTGGTGCAGCTGGCTTGATGGTGACTCACTAGAAGATCAGAACCCAGATAAGTCTCAAGAATTTAAGAATATTAATTCCAAAATTGCAAATGCAAGTAGTAGTTACAGAGACTCACAGAGCCAAGTCAAGTTACGAAAAGAAGAATGTGTTGTGGAGACCGGTGAGTGTGCAGGTGAGTCCAGGTCAGCATGGGTCAGGTCAGACGGGCAGGCTAATGTTTACTCCAGGGGTCAGCTGTTGGGTCACTTCTCTGATATCTCTCTCTCTCTCTCTCTCTCTCTCTCTCACACACACACACACACACACTTTCTCTCTCATTCTCAAATTTCCTCTCCTTTGGTTTTTGATCTTAGTTGCAGTTACTTTTATATAAAGCTCAAATGCCAACTTCAGTGCCATTAATAGGAACAATTATAGCACAGACTGGATTCCCAAACTTACAGAGCAGAGATTCAGGTGCCATAAGGCCTTCTTGGCTTTCCCTTGTTTCCAGTGATGGGAACCTGACTTACAATGTGGAGGCTTTTCTAATCTCCTGTGAGTCAGGGTGAGCAGTTGGGCCCTTTTTGTCCCAGAGACGAGTCATCAACCTGAGAAAATGTCATAACAAAAATAGAATATTGACACGATCCTAGAAGGTGGCTAAATGGATAATCCCTCTTTGAAGAAAAATGTTAACTTATTTAAGGAAAGTGGTCTCCCTGGGCCTACCACTTACTTCCCTGAGAAATGGATTAATTTGAGTTAACATTTACTGAGCTTCTGGAATAGCCTATGAAATTGCTTTAAAATTTTAAAATACAATTTATTTTCTGAATAGGTAATTCACGCATGTGACTCCAAATTTAAAAGCTGTAAAAGAATGTATAGTGGGAATTCTCCCTCCCCTTCGTCCTCTTTCAGGCAGCTGGTTTCTTTCTTCAAGACCATCTGTATTACCAATTTCTAATATATTTTGTTAATTTATAATGTAGTATGCTCAATCAGTATTAGTCATCTTAAGGAAACAAAGGATATCTTTTCTCTTTTTAAGGACCTTGTGCAGTTGGTCCTCCATATCTGCAGGTTCCCCATCCACAGATTTAAACAACCAGGGATTGGAAATATTTGAAAAACAAATATTGCATCTGTATTGAACGTGTATTTTCCTTGTCACTATTCCCTAAACAATACAGTATAACAACTACTTAGATACATTTACATTACATTCAGCATTATGAGAAATTTAGAGAGGATTTAAAGTATATGGGAGGATGGACATTGGTTATATGCAAACACTATACCATTTTATATAAGGGACTTGAGCATCCATGGCTTTTGGTATCCATGGGGACTCTTGGAACCAGTTGCCCTTAGGTACCAAGACTGTATTTCATAAAACAAGATGAACTAGTTAATCATGAATAACTATATTTTAGAAATTTTTATTATAAACCTGTAATTATAAGATTCCTAAGGCTGTAGTGTAGATATCTTCTATCCAGAGTCTGGTCCTCAAACTTCCAGTGTCCAGCAGTGACCATATCCAATGGGAATGCAGAATCTTAGGTCCCACTCCAGACCTCCAGAGTCAGAAGCAACATTTTATAAGTTAGCAGGTGATTTAGAGCACATGTAAGTTGGAGAGGCCATTGCCATCCATCATTTCACATCATTGGCCTGCGGTAGCAGAGTGACTGTGAGGTCCCCATGGAATGAAGGAAAGGAGAGGTGGTTTAGGAAGGAAGGAGAACTCTGCTGTTCACATCATTACTGAAGGATTATTTTGTGGCTGGATCCATGATGTTGATCTTTTCTTAATGAATAGTCACATTTTAAGGGGCTTAAGGGACTTGGTGATTTGACTTTTTTAAAACCAGAAATTTTCCTCCTTCTTTTTCCCTTCCTTTAAATTGTTTTTAAACCTTTGACACTTGCTGTTGCTTCCTTTTGGGGGCAGCCCTGGTCCTAATGGAATGAGGAATAAACAAATATTAATAGAAAAATCTAGAAACAGCCAATCCAGAATTGGACTGACCACTTCTATTTTAATGGGTGTGTATGTTTAAGGCTGTGGTTTCATATTGTGTTCTACAGTGTGTCCAGTTTATTAACTTTGCATTTCTGAGCAATCAGTTTAGACTTGATGTATGTGTTTGTGTTAAATCTGTTGGAGTGATGAAATTAAATAGTTAATGAGATGCAGGAAAAATCCTGAAAACCAGCAAACCATGATTTTACACTCTTCAAACGTTGTCAAAAGTTCTTTTGGAGAAAAGAAGAAAGGAAACTGTTTTGTGTAAATTAAGGACTAGAGGGCAGAAATTATTGAAAGCTCTTCTGATAGAAAAAGCTTTCATGTAAACTAATGTGAATAATTTTAATATGACCTGTATTTGACTGGGAACTTACGTAAAATTTTACAAAGGAAGGAAGAGAGAAAGTTGGTCACAACACTATCTTAGGTTTATTTTGTGTGTGGGGAGTGGGAGAGGAGTAGATAGTTAATAAAAATGTCTCTAATCACTAAATGTCTTATATTCTAAAAAGCAGGTGAGATTAGATATCATGTAGTCTACATAATTTAAAAAGCAATGTTAATGGAGTACTTTCCTGAGTATGTTATAGCAGGTTTAAAGGTTGAGAAAAAATAGACAGAAAACAAAAGTAAATATGAAACAAAACTGCAAGTCTTCCAAATGAGACTCCCTAAGTCTTGGAAGTGGGTCCAGCTCCCTGCTGCTGAGACTGGAGGTTGAGGGAGGAGCCAGGCAGGTGTAGGAGAGAGGAGGCCCTGCAGAAGAACTCAGGGAGGGGAAGAGGGATTTTTTAAATATGGGAAAATGAAATGTCAGCCTTTAACATCAACATTTATGAGAACTCTTTGACAGTAAACTATTGAAAGCTTTAAAATAATTTGTCTATCTGGAGTGACTATACCTAGAGTAATTCTAGCTCTAGAAATTTCTTTTTAAGGAAATGGTCATCAAATAGAGAAAGAATTGGCATAAAGATGCTCATTAAAGTGTAACTTATCATAATAAGGAAAAATTGACAGTGAGTTAATTGTTTAAAAAGAAGAGAATGGATAAGTAAATTGTAGTCCATCCATATAATGAACTGCTTTACAACCATAAGAATATTTAGGATACGTTTTGAATTAGGTATGAAGCAGAATAAAAATTATGGAAAAGGAAGGAAATGTTATCAGTGGTCGTGTGTATATGATAAAATTTTTAAAAGGCATTTTGGATCAAATAAATTAGCTATAATGAGGATATATTACCTTAAAAAGTAGGGAAATATCCTCATTTCAATTAAAAAAACGAAACAAAAAAGACCCAGGGTGAAAATGGATAAAAACTTTGGCTACCTTTGTTCAGTGGAGGATTTTTATTATGGATATCTTAAATCTAAGTCATTCAAGGAGATTTTGTGGATTCTTCACCTACAGAGGGTCAAGGATAGGCTGTGCCGGGGCTGGAGTTGATTATTAAGGCAGGAGGGAGAGAAGAGGAGCCTGGGGAGGGAGAAGTGAAAGCTTTCCTACCTCAGGAGGAACACAGTTTGCAGCCCCTGCTCCCCACATATACTTTGCATTCGTATTTTGCAGTAATGACAAACTGTATTTCTGGCTATAGCCAAACTGCCAGCCAGCTAGGATGGACAGCCATGGATAGCTGAGCAGCCAGTCCTGTACAATGCCACAGAGCTCCCTGGAGGTTCATGTTGAATTCCCAGGAAGTCACTTTTCATTAAAAAGATCTGACTAGGCGTGGGCCCAGTGCACAAGCAGCCCCCAGTCACGTCTTTTTAGAACACTCTGGAGAACTGGGAGACTTTCCAGCTTCCCAGAAGCTTCCGGAGGTGTGCTTTGGTTTCTGATAGGATTTACCTGGCTACCTGGACATAACAGGTTAACTCTGAAAATTTGTGCTCTTTGTGTTTAGAAATCTTAATTTCTTACATTTTATTTTTTCTTAAGGGCAGTGTGGCTTGTAGTGAGAAAGTGGTAACTGTAATTTAAACAATCTCTTTAGGACTCTGTTGGAGCAACTCTTGGAAGTGTTTGTTTTCAGCCCTTTTTTTAAAGTGATTGAAGGGCGTGGCTTTGAAGGTTTTTATCCTTACCTTTTTGTGTATCTTATTCTTTAAAGCTGGTGACCTGAACATATCTACTTGCACACATGCCACTGTAATTGCACCATTTTTTGAGACAGGGTCTCTGTGTTGTCAAGGCTGGTCTTGAACTTGTGAGCTCAAGGATTCTTTTGCCTCAGCCTCCCAAGTAAATGAAGCTGCAGGAGCATACCCACATGCCTGGCTTAAATGCCCCATTTTTTAAAAATTTATTTTTTATTCTACTTTGTTATATATGAGAGCAGAATGCATTACAATTCATATTACACATATATAGCACAATTTTTCATATCTCTGATTGTACACCATGGAGAGTCACACCATTTGTGTCTTCATACATGTACTTAGAGTAATGATGTCTATCTCATTCCACTGTCTTTCCTACCCTCATACCTGCTCCCTACTTCTCCCTCCCCTCTGCCCTATCTAGAGTTTGTCTATTCCTCCCATGCTCCCCCCACATGCCCATTATGAGTCAGCATCCTTATATCAGAGAAAACATTTGGCATTTGTTTTTTTGGGATTGGCTTATCTCACTTAGCACTATATTCTCCAACTCCGTCCATTTACCTGCAAATGCCATGATTTTATTCTCTTTTAATGCTGAGTAATATTCTATTGTGTATATACACCATAGTTGCTTTATCCATTCATCTACTGAAGGGTATCTGTTGGTTCCACAGTTTAGCTATTGTGAATTGGGCTGCTATAAACATTGATGTGGCTGTGTCCCTGTAGTATGTTGTTTTTAAGACCTTTGGGTATAGACCTAGGAGTGGAATAGCTGGGTCAAATGGTGGTTTCATTCCAAGTTTTCCAAGGAATCGCCATACTGTTTTCCATATTGACTGCACCAATTTGTAGTCCCAACCAGCAGTGTATGAGTGTGCCTTTCCCCCCACATCCTTGCCAACACTTTTTGTTGTTTGTGTTCTTAATAGCTGCCATTCTGACTAGAGTGAGATGAAATCTTAAGTAGTTTTGATTTGCATTTCTCTAAGTGCTAGAGATGTTGAATATTTTTTCATATATTTGTTGATTGATTGTATATCATCTTCTGAGAAGTGTCTGTTCAGTTCCTTGGTCCATTTATTGATAGGGTTATTTGTTTTTGGTGTTAAGGCTTTTGAGTGCTTTATATATCCTAGAGATTAGGGCTCTATCTGATGTGCTTGTGGTAAGATTTGTTCCCATCCTGTAGGTTCTCTGTTCACCTCACTGATTGTTCTTTTGCTGAGAAGAAGCTTTTTTAGTTTGAATCCATCCCATTTGTTGATTCTTGATTTTAATTCTTGTACTATAGGGATCTTATTTAGGAAGTTGGGGCCTAATCCCACATGATGGAGATGTGGGCCTACCTTTTCTTCTATTAGATGCAGGGTCTCTCATAATTAATTCCTAGGTCCTTGATCCACTTTGAGTTGAGTTTTGTGCATGATGAGAGATAGGGGTTTAATTTCATTTTGTTGCATATGGATTTCCAGTTTTTCAGCACCATTTGTTTTATTTATTTATTTATTTATTTATTTTAAAGAGAGTGAGAGAGGAGAGAGAGAGAAAGAATTTTAATATTTATTTTTTAGTTATCGGCGGACACAACATCTTTGTTTGTATGTGGTGCTGAGGATTGAACCCGGGGCGCACGCATGCCAAGCTAGCACACTACCGCTTGAGCCACATCCCCAGCCCAGCACCATTTGTTTTAGAGGCTATGTTTTCTCCAATGTATGTTTTTGGTGCCTTTGACTAACATAAGATAACTGTAATTATGTGGGTAAGTCTCTGTGTCCTTTATTCTGCACCAGTCTATTTTGGTGCCAATACTATGCTGTTTTTGTTACTATCACTCTGTAGTATAGTTTAAGGTCTGGTATAGTTATGTCACCTGCCTCATTCTTCTTGCTAAGGATTGCTTTAGCTATTCTGTGTCTCTTATTTTTTCAGATGAATTTCATGACTGCTTTCTATTTCTGTGGAATATCATTGGGATTTTGATTGAAATTGCATTAAAACTGTATAGTGCTTTTGATAGTATGGTCATTTTGACAATACTACTTCTGCCTATCCAAGAGCAAAGTAGATCTTTCCATCTTCTAAAGTCTTCTTTGATTTCTTGCTTTAGCATTCTGCAGTTTTCATTGTAGAGGTCTTTCACCTCTTTTGTTAGGTTGGTTCCAAGTATTTTATTTATTTATTTTTTGAGACTACTGTAAATGGGGTAGTTTTCTTCATTTGCCTTTCAGAGAATTTTTCACTGATATATAGAAATGCCTTTGATTTATGGGTGTTAATTTTATATCCTGTTACTTTGCTCAATACATTTATTAGTTCTAGAAGATTTCTGGTGAAATTTTTTTGGGTCTTCTAGGTATAGAACTATGTTGTTGGCAAATAGTTCTAATTTGAGTTCCCTTTCCTATTCGTATTCCTTTAATTTCTTTCTTCTGTCTAATTGCTCTGGCCAGTGTTTCAAGAACTATGTTAAATAAAAGTGGTGAAAGAGGGCATCCCTGTCTTGTTCCAGTTTTTAGAGGGAATGCCTTCAATTTTTCTCCATTTAGAATTATGTTGGCCTGGGGCTTAGTGTAGATAGCTTTTACGGTGTTGAGATTTGCTCCTGTTATCCCTAGTTTTTCTAGTGTTTTGAACATGAATGGGTGCTGTATTTTGTAGAATGCTTTTTCTGCATCAACTGAGATGATCATATGATTCTTTAAGTATATCGATGTGATAAATTACATTTATTGATTTCTGTATGGGAGCAAATCTTTACCAGAAGCACATCCATTTCTTTCTTTCATCCCTGGGATGAATCCCACTTGATTGTGGTGCCCCTATTTTTTGATATGTTTTTATATTAGATTTGCCAGAATTTTATTGAGAATTTTTGCATATATGTTCCTTAGAGATATTGGTCTGAGGTTTTTTTTCTTTGATGTGTCTTTGCCTGGTTTTGGAATCAGAGTGATATTGGACTTATAGAATGAGTTTGGAAGTGCTCCTTCTTTTTCTATTTCCTGAAATAAATTGAAGAGTATTGGTATTAGTTCTTCTTTAAAGGTCTTGTAGAACTTGGCCGTGTATCCATTAGGTCCTGGGCTTTTCTTGATTGGTAGGCTTCTGATGGTGTTTTCTATTTCATCACTTGAAATTGATCTGTTTAAATTGTGCATATCATCCTGATTCAATTTGGGCAAATAATGTAATTCTATAAATTCATTGATGCCTTCAATATTTTTTATTTTATTAGAGTACAAGTTTTCAAAATAATATCTAATTATCTTCTGTATTTCTGTAGTGTCTGTTGTGATATTTCCTTTTTCATTACATATGTTTAGTAATTTGAGTTTTCTCTCTCCTTCTCTTTGTTAGCTTGGCTAAGAGTTTGTCAATTTTATTTATTTTTTCAAAGAACCAACTTTTCGTTTTGTTGATTTTTTTCAGTTGTTTCTTTTGATTTCAGCTCCAATTTTAATATTTCCTGTCTTTACTGAATTTGGTGTTGATTTGTTCTTCTTTTTATAGGGCTTTGAGATGCAATGTTAGGTCATTTATTTGTTGACTTCTTTTTCTTTTAAGTAATGAACTCCATGCAATGAACTTTCCTCTTAGTACTTCATAGTGTCCCAGAGATTTCGATATGTTGTATCAGTGTTCTCATTTACTTCTAAGAATTTTTAAATCTCCTCTTTGATGGCTTTTGCAACCCATTGTTCATTCAGTTGCATATTATTTAGTCTCCAGGTGTTGGAGTAGTTTTTATTTTTTAATTTATTTCTAATTTCATTCCATTATGATCTGATAGAATTCAGGGTAGCATCTTTACTTTCTTGTATTTGCTAAGAGTTGCTTTGTGGCATAAAGTATGGTCTGTTTTAGAGAAAGATCCTACTGCTAGAAGAAAGTTTATTTGCTCATTGATGGGTGAAATATTCTATGTATATCAGTTAAGTCTAAGTAATTGATTGTATTATTGAGTTCTATAGTTTCTTTGTTCAGCTTTTGTTTGGAAGATCTATCAAGTGGTGAAAGAGATGTGTTAAAGGCACCCAAAATTATTGTGTTGTGGTCTTGAATTTGAAAAGAATTTGTTTGATGAGCGTAGATGCTCCATTTTGGGGGCGCTTATATATTTATAATTGTTTTGTCTTATTGCTGTATGGTTCCCTTGAGCTGTATGAAATGTCCTTCTTTATCCCTTTTGATTAACTTTAGCTTGAAGTCTACTTTATTTGATACGAGGATGGATACCCCTGCTTGCTTCTGCAGTCCATGTGAGTGGTGTGATTTTTTCCAAACTTTCACCTTCAATCTGTGGATGTGTTTTCCTATGATATGAGTGTCCTGGAGGCAGCATATTGTTGAGTCTTTTTTTTTTAATCTAATCTGCTAGTCTATATCTTTTGATTGGTGATTTTAGGTTCATTAACCTTCAGGGTTTTTATTGAGACATGATTTGTATCTCCAGCCATTTTTTTTAAATGTTTTTATTATTTAACTTGACTTGGTTTCTTCATTGATTGGTTTTTCTTTTAGAGTGAGACCTCCCTCTGCTGATTCTCATTGTTGTTTTTCATTTCCTCTTCATGGAATATTTTGCCAAGGATGTTCTATAATTCAGGTTTTCTTGCTGTAAATTCTTTTAACTTTTATTTATCATGGAAGGTTTTTATTTTATCATCAAATCTAAAGCTTTATTTTGCTGGCTATAAGATTCTTGGTTGGCATCCATTTTCTTTCAGAGCTTGATATAAGTTGTTCTAGGATATTCTAGCTTTCAGGGTCTGGTTTGAAAAATCTGCACATAACCTAATTGTTTTCCCCTATATGTAATCTGATTCCTTTCTCTTGCACCTTTTAATATTCTCTTCTTATTATGTATGTTAGGTATTTTCATTATAATGTGCCTTGGTGTAGATCTGTTGAGATTTTGTACTTTTGGTGTCCTGTAAACCTCTTGAATTTGATTTTCCAATTCATTCTTCATGTTTGGAAAATTTTCTGATATTATTTCGTTGAATAGATTGTTCATTTCTTTGGTCTGGAAGTCTATGCTTTTCTCTATCCCAATAACTCTTAAATTTGGTCTTTTATGCTATTATATATTTCTTAAATATCCTGTTCATGATTTGTTACCATTTTCACTGTGTGTTCTACATTCTTTTCAAGATTATTATATATTTTGTCTTCATTGTCTGAGGTCCTGTCTTCCAAGTGGTCTAATCTGTTGGTGATGCTTTCAATTCAACTTTTAATTTGGGTTTATTATTTCTTTTATTTCAAGGATTTCTGTTTGGGTTTTTTTTTTTTTTCCTAGAACCTCTATCTCCCTATTGAAGTAATCTTTTGCTTCCTGTATTTGTTTATGTAGCTCTTTGTCAAAATGATCTTTTACTACCTGTATTTGTTTGCTCTCTTACATCTTCCTTTAATTTGCCGAACATTGTAATTATGTACATCCTGAACTCCTTCTCTGTCATTTCTGCTGCTGTGCTGGCTATGAATTCTAATAATGTGGTATCTTGACTTGTTTGAGACACTTTCTTCCCTTGTCTTTTCATGTTGCTTGTGGGTCTTCCCTTCTAGCACTGTGGATCTGAGGCGTTATTGTTTTTTACCTTGGCCAGCTGTAGTTCTAAACTGGGTGTTGCCCCCACTAAAGATGGTGATGAAGGTGATTGAAGATGGAGGCAGCTGCTTTCAGTAATGGGGTATCGCATTGGGTGGGGGGAGCTGGCTGATGGCGTTGGACGCGGATGATGTGTTCAGAGACAGCTCTGTGGCATGCAGCATGTGGTTTCGGCTGTCTTCAGAGCCTATGTGAAGTTCTCAGGTGAAGGCAGGCTACGGTTCACAGGGGACGATCTCAGTTGCTGCAGAGTCCCAAGATGGAGGTGATCAGAGGAGCCCCACGTTAGTAGATGGGGTTCCACATAGGAGTGGATACTGGAGTTCTTGTGTGTGGATAGCTGCTGGGTGTCCTGCGTGGAGTGGTGTTAAGGATTTCTGCTCAGGTGGGTGACCGAAAATTCTGTGTGGGTGCTGATGCTGATGGTTCCACTTGGGCACCTGGTTGTCCTGTGTGGGTGAGTTGGGAGACCCACTGTGACAACTGAGGCCTGGAACCCTGCAAGGCATGGTGACTGTGTGGGGGCAGGAATATCACTGCAGAGAAGCAGTATTCTCACTACCTGAGTCCCAGGTTATGGAGTGTCACAGAATTCTGCCTCCCTCTGGCCTGCCATCTTGGATCTCTAATTGCCCCGTTTTTGAGCTGACCCATAACCATAATGAAAGCCACTCCATTAATACAGTGTGCAATCCCTTGTCCTGCAAAACACCTTCTTAATGGACAGATTTCAAATTTATTCATGTAAAGATTGAAGTTAATCATTCTGGCCATCTATTCTTCCAATTTGTCATTTGTCTGAAAGTGGTCTGGTGTCCTTGAGAAAGAAGTCCTAGTGGTGCAGCTTTGGGTTAAAACCTGCTACTTCTTTCCAAAGGGCTGAATTGTTAGAGAAGCTGTTTCTAAACTGTTAGGTTCTCGTAGGAAAGGGTAGTCTCAGGACTCACATGATGATGACAACAGTCAACATTCTCCTGATGTCAGGTCACAGTGTCATAACGTCAGGCTAGTGTCAGGTCCCTGAAGTACTGTGGACACCCCACTGTGGCAGTGGAGGGAGTGCTGCTGTGACTTCCCATCCCTCCCTACCTTCCTCCAGGAAGGTGTCATGATTCCTGGTGGAGGCCCAGTGTCTCCTTCTGCAATGAGATCTTCACTTGACTTTTCCTCCCCCTCCCCAGCCTCCATGAAACGCTTTGGATATATTGGCTCCATTGTGGAACACCTAATCCCTTTCTGTAAACCAATACCTTAAAATGTAGTGTTGTCAGCCAGAGTAAAGAGTCCAGTCTCTTGAAGTTACCTGGTCCTTTGAGGATTAAATCAGTGACCTTGGCTTTCTCTAGCTGAACCTGGTCTGCTTCTGTGGTTGCCACACAGAACCCAAGAGAGCTTTCTTCCCAAACACTACACCTATGACGAGCCAGCCCAGCCACAGGTACTAATTTCAGATAGTTATCGGAGTTCTGGCTACTTTCAAAACTTGAAAGAACAGATGGAAATTTCTAAGATTATTGTTACTCAGTTTTCACCTTGGAAGAGCAACTGTGTGTGTTACCACAGTGCCAGCTGCCTCTGAACTGCAGTTTGCAAGCTCGGCTCTCGGCTGGTATTTGTTCACCTCCAGTCCATCTTTTGGTGCTCGGGCTGGTATTCTGCATGTAGCAGGTATTAATTAGTATTCTTTAAATGAGTGGATTTCCAATTCGTAGCATTTAACCCCAGCAATACTGTTTCAGCTGATATTAAATTTAATGTGGATATTATTGATGTTTAATGCAATCTGGACTTCAACCATAACCAGCACATGCATGCCAGAGTTCAACTCATAGACCCACCCTCATGTTAATGTTGAGAAGCTGACTTTTATTCTCTGTGGCTGCGTTTGAAATGGACACCATTGTGTAAGGTTTTTGCTGGACTGACATTTTTAGAAGACAATGTAGATTAATTCTGTATTAGAGTTCAGAAGTGATTCTGAACTATCAGCCTCCCTTGAAGTCTCATTACTTATTAAAATGCCATTTCTATTCATATTCTCTTCTTTTTTTTTTTCCTGCCTCATTTTCAGTAACCACATTCTTTTTAGCAGATTCAGGTATTTGAAAAGTAATTCATTCCCACAGTGGGAATTGCAGGCCTATGGGGAAGGTGTGCTGGTGTTGGTTTAGATTGTAAGGCTGGGAGGCACCTTCAGGAACGCATGCTGGCCCCCACCATTCTTTCACCCAGAAGCAACATAAGCCAAGTCAGACAGAGGAGTTAATGGGCCTCCAGGCAAGGCGAGCTTATCATTTCTTTCATTCTTTACTTCTAACAACTTTTTTTTTTTTTTTTTTTTTTGTGCAGAATCTGTCTGGATTCCTGAATTCTAGGCCTAGTTAGTGACTTTGTGATTTAAGACAATCTGCTTTCCTCTCTGTCCACGTTTCTTAATCACTAAGGTAAGAATGGCACTGCTTTGTCTGTTAACATTGCCAGGACAGGACGTGTAGATATGCCAGCTTGCTAGAGTTGTCAAAGCAAAGAAACAAACTGGGATCTCACACCACAGAAGTGTCTAGTCTCAGTTCTGGGGGATAGGCTGAAATCAGGGTTCCGGTGGGGCTATGTTCCCTTGAAGGCACTACACAGGACCTGCCCCAGGTCTCTTGTGGCTTCTGGTATTTCCTTGGCTTGTGACAACACAACTCCAGTCTTGACACAGTGTCCTGCCTGTGTGTGTGTCTGTGAAGGCAGTTACCCATGTGGGATTAGGCTTGCCCTTCTCTCATTTTAACTACTTTCATCTTCAAAGAACCTGTTTCCAAATGAAGTCACATTCTGAGGTTCTGGGGGTGAGAACTTCAGCCTGTTCGTTTTGGGGGTGGGGGATGCTATTTCATCTATCATGCTAGGCAAGAAGGTCAAATAGAATTGGGAGGTCTGGGGTTCACAGGCTGTTTTCTCTGCAGTTTGTTTCTTCTTTTCTTTCTTTCATACATTAGAAAATGCCACCATAGGACACACAGATTTACCCTCTGACTGACATTCTGCTTATAAAAGGGGGACAGAAGTTAATCGATGTATATCCTGGTTAGGTCATGATGTTTTTCTATCAGGACATTAGTAATCTCTGGGTCCTTCCCTGAACTGAGCTTCTACCATACCAAGGTGACTGGATTTGGGCCTGGTGCTCTAAAAAGATGCCGAGGCAAGTGGTTTTGTCCAGGGACTGCTGGGCCTTGCTTGTTTACTGGCTTCTTTGAGATCCCAGATAGAAGATATAATAGAAGATCAAAGGCCTTTGCAATTACTTCTCCCAGCAATTCTCGCTAATTCCTGCAGAGTTATTTGTTCCCTGTTGCAAGGGCTGTGTCTAATTTCACTTTACGTTTAGACTTAGATGTTGCCTCCAAATTGCCTTGAGCTCTTCACTGTCTTTAGGTTGATGATTTTATATAACATCACCATTTCTGAGGTCATTTCAAAAGTAAAAGTCAGAGATGTCTTGGCATAAGACTATTAAATTGTATTCACATTTGAAGTAATTTTTTTTATTGAAGTATAACATACATATGGAAAAAATACACATTTAAGAATACAGTTCAATGGATTTTCACACATTGAATACACCCATTTCAACTGGCATCTGTATAAAGGATTAGAACCTCACGGGTAAATCCGTTTGTCATCCTCCCTCCTAGTTACCACCTCCCCACCCTTCTGAGTTCTGTCAGCATCATTTTGGGAGAGAGGCTTGGTTGAAATTTTATGTACATACTTAAAAATATGTTAAAAATGTCAAAAAAAATGCTATATAGTCACAGAACATGTGTTTTTTCGTGTCTGGCTTTTTTTAAGTGAACATTATTTGAGGCTTCATCCATGTTATTGCCTGTAGTGATGGTTCATCCATTCCAACTGTTGTATGGAATCCCATTATAAAATTTTTCATTTTATAATGAAAAATTCTGTCTTCTATATGGTCATTGTGTAGTTCAGTATTGGAGTAGCATTCTGAATGGCTTTTCCTCACTTTTGTTTTCCCCACAATTGTTCATGTAATTTATTCACTGCTCTCACACATATGATGTTGGAAGGTTTCCCCACCCCTCTTTATTCTATCTCCATAGGATATTGAAGCTTTTTTTCTCTCTCTAATAATTGTCTGCAGTAACTTTGAGGAAGGAAGCAGCTGGTCTAGTCTTTTGAATTTTCTAACAGTTACGTGTGAAAAGAGAGATGTGAGCAGTGGCCGCATGGCCAATTAGGGGTGCCCAGGGAGGAACGGCTGGATGAGGTCATATATCTTCACTTCTCTTGCTTTGATTGCAATGGTAGGCAGGACCCATATCAGGAAGCAAGCTGAGATTTTGATTCTTTCTCATGATAAATGGTTATGGATGCCTAGACTCACAAGAATTGGGGGTGTGTGAATTAATGGTTTTTAGGAGAGAAATAGTGAACCTGCCTCTCCTTTCCCATGTGAACTCTTGCATCTTCAAGCAAAGATGACTTAAACTTTGTCAACCATATGGAAAATTATTATTTCTGCCTTTATGTGCATATGTATTTTGTTTAGTCCGTGATAATTGTACTTAATGATACTCTGATAAAAATTAACCCCATGTGGAAATCCACGAGTTAGAGTATGTATAAGACATTTAGAGCAGTGTCTGTCCCTTGGTGAGACCTCAAGAACTATGGTTGTCATTGTTATTATTTGAAATTATTTGGGGCTTTTCATGTCTCAGTGGAAGTCCCAGGTTGGGTAGACTTTCATTGTATGGTTGATAATTATCCTGCAGTAAGGCAGCCGGAAAAGCTTGTCAGCTGAACCTGGCTGGGTACAGCCATCAGTCAGACCTCCCTTTCTACCCCATTGCCCTCAGGAAATAAGGAATTCAGGGTGTGGAACAGTTCTCCCTGACTGCCCAGCTGCACCTTGCTGTGCCTCTGTTCAGGAAACTCAGTGACAGCACATGACTTTGACGCTCCTGCTGTCACATAATGCAGCCAATACTGAAACACGTCTCAGGGCTACAGTATGGGACACTGAATAAAGTATCCTTGAATAGGAACAAAATGGCACAGTAGAGCATACATACCTGCAGAGCAGTTACTGAAAAAAGAGAGAGCATCATGCATCCCATGCCTGGATGCTGCACCAGTAAACAGCATTCTCTCTCTCTTTCTTTCTCTAAATTTCAGACATCAAATCATATCATCCTTAACTGTGACAGAATGCATCTCCTTAAGAATTAGGCCATTTTCCCTAGATTACCATTATGTAATATTACACTTAAGAAAATTGACAGTGATTGTTTTTTATCATTGAATACCTAGTGCATTTTCCAATTTCTCTGTTCATTCAAAAAATCTTTTGTTTTCTTCCATACTGAAATGCAAACTAGGTTCATTCATTGCATGTGGTTGCCATGCCTCTTTAATCTCTTTTAACCTGTAACAGCCTGCACACTTTTTTTTTTTTTTTTTTAACTTTCTAGAAAGTCTAGGTTAGTTTCCTTGGAGGATGCCCCCCATTTTGAGTTTCTTGTTGGTTTCCTCAGGTGTCATTTATGTATCCTATATTTCCCATAGATTGGAAAGTAGGCTTACAGTCAAGAACAGACTCAGGCTAAACCTTTCACCTCACAGGTGAGGCTGTGAACTTCAGATGGCTAAGGTCCTGATCTCTCAGAATGTGCTGATGCTGAACGGTTGACCGTTGGTGACGACTGTTGGATCTTTCCACCATGAAAACACACTTTTCCTTTGCAGTTAGTAAGAGTTCGTGGGGTGGTATTTGGCAAAGTACAAGTATGTTGTTTCCCAACAACTTTTCAACCCACTTTTTAAGCTTTCTTTGATCCCTGCCTGAATCAGCTACTCTGCTGAAGTTGCACAATGGAGATTTTGTAATTCTTTAATTTCTTCTGCATTGAGATGCAGGGATTCTTCTGTAAAGAACTTTGCTCATGCTTTTTCTGAGTCTCACTAGCATTCACAATTTCTATTTAATGTGTTTTAATGAATTATGATCATTATTGTTTTTGACACTCTACTTGTCCTTGAAGTTAACCCCCCATGACTGATAGTTCCTTGTTTTCTGGTATCACCAGATGCCCCCTGTTCATCTTCCATGTTTCCCATCCCAGCTCTGGAATCAGGCATCACTCCAAGAAGCCCTGGTTCCTTTTTGTGGAGAATGCATTTAGAACCCCAGATCAGGATGCTAGTGGGCTCCATGCTAATGAAGTCACTTTAGATCTGTTCAGTGGACAGAGCTAGAAAATACATTTTCAAAATGCCTCTGTGTGACCACTGACCTCTTGGTGTGTCACATCCACTTAACTTATTATAATTATTATTATTATTTTTTTACCCTGATTGATGGTAAAGCTTATACAGAGGAACTCATACCCTGAACAAAGAAAAGATGAAGGGAAGACTTTGGCCCCTGCTTCCCATTGGAATGGGAAGAGTTGGTTCTATAGAATTGCGCATTTATTTTCCCATATATTTTTTTTTCCACTTCTCTGTGGGGACTGGATTGCCCGTGAGGGGAAGTTAGGCCATCACAGTCTCTTGGTTAATGCAGGCAACAGGAGAGAGGGCCGGTAGAAGCAGTTCCATCAAATTCCAGAATGTTACCAGGAAGCTGTTCTCAGGCAAGGGCATTTTCAACACATGGATGTACCTTTGGTGAAGAGTTCTGACCAAGGTGGACCATGATCTATGTTCTTCCCAAAATCACCTTTCTAGAATGTGCTCCCCTATTCCTGTACTCAGGACACTTCCCCAGTGTGAGCCTGTCCAGTGGAAACTGTTCACCACTATCTGTACACAGCTCCTAATAATGAAACCAGAGTGGGCTACATCTAGACAATGAAAGCAACCATCCACTATTCCCCGATATGAAAAGCAAGAGGAAAAGTGGGCCAGCTTTTGGATATGTGAATATTGCACTTCTTTCTCCCAAGACCCCATCTGCCCTCCAGACCCAGGAGGAGAAAGGGAGCCCCAGGAAATTGAGAAGTGCTGGGGCCATTGGCTTCAAGTATTGGAAAGCAATAACAACAACAACAAAAAAAGTAGATGCTTCTTTTCTTCCTTCATTTTCTCAGTGTCAACTCCTTGGTGTCATGTCTGAGTGACCCTGGCCGCTCTTCAGAATCAGGACAAGGAGAGAGCAGTCAGATGCTGACCTAAAGAAGGTGTAGATGAAATAGAATTGCTTCTCTTTCTGTCTGGGGAGATGTTCTAGAGCTGCTATAGCAAAAGCCACAGACCAGATGGCTAAATCAACGGAAATGTTTTTTATTTTTTTTTATTTTTTATAGTTCTGAAGGCCAGAAGTCCAAGGTCAAGGTGTTGGCTGGGTTGGTTTCTTGTAAGTGCTGTTAAGAAGGATCTGTTCACCACCTCTCTCCTTGACCTGTGTACGGTCATGTTCTCTCTGTATCCTTTTCTTTCTATAACTGGCTTTCCTAAATTTCCTTACCTTATAAGGACACTGGTCAGACTGAATTAAAATCTACCCTAATGACTTTGTTTTAACTTCATTACCTCTATACAGACTCCATCTCCAAATGCAGTCATATTCTGGAGTACATAGGGATTAGAACTTTGGCATATATGTTTCTGGGACATACAACTTAGCCTTTAACAAGAGATATAGAGAGACTTTCTAACATTTATTTTGAATATTAAAAATCATAAATATATGAGTACCTTAGACTTAAAAGCAAACTTCCTAAAAATTGTTCTGATGAGCAACAAAAAAGTACCAGAAAAAAGAACAATAGTAAGGTTAAAATGTCATCTACAATAATTGAGTTTAGCAAGAAAGAAAGTACTTAACTAGTGCTATCTTTTTCATCTGTAGTGTTTTAGAGTTTTAGGCGTGTGGAGAAAGGAGAAGTCAGTCAACCATAGGTTAATGGTTATAATACACTTCTCTCGCAAACAGATTATGTAAATCCTTCTGATTTGTGGAGTCTCACCACAGATAGTTAGGGTAGTTACTTGGTAGCAGCTGGTGGAATTAGGACCTATGCCCCAGGGAAATTCCATAGCTTCTCAACCTAGTACCACCATATCTGTATCACATGTATTGCTTTTAAAAATGCATCTCTGGGCGATACACTGTATCTTCTGAATCAGAATCTTTGGAAACAAAGTCTATCAATTTGCATTTTAAACATGGGCCTCTGGAGATTCTTGGGCAAAGGGAATTAAAAAATGCTTCTTTATTGGCAGGGCTGGCAATTCTGCACCATCATTAGGTAGGTGGTAATGGTCACCCCACAACTCTCTTTGCAGATAAATAATTTAATGCTTTGACTTCTTATCCCTCTCATCTCTCGCCCACATTCAGCCTTCTTAAGAACAGGTTGTTTTATCTCCTGGCTTTCCCCTGCCCCATGTCCCCTACCTTCCACTTTTTGAATTGGTGTATTCTCTGTGGGTGTTAGGTGTGTCCTGAGCTCCTCCTTCCCTATGATGGTGGGTGGCTTCTAGAACCTTCTAAGACATCTAGAAAACAGCTTACCATATAACTCTAGTGTAGGCTGGGTTTCACCATCCCAGGGTATGGTTATGCTGATTGAAGGAGCAACATGAACAAATACATGAATATAATAAATGTTCCTTTGTTTGAAGATGTTTTATTTTTTAGTTTCAAAATTTAACTGTGTGAGCACACTCTTGTCTTTTTGGCTTGGTTAGGGATTTCTTCTTTGGACCGGTGTTTACATGGAAAGTTCTAATGTTCATGGGCAAATCCCAGTCACACTGCCTCATCTCATGCTTCTTGCTGGTGGCACCCATTATGTTTTAACAGTGTAAGAACATGATCATTTCTGTACCTCTACCACCTGACATCCTCCTTAAAGTTTGTCGTCTAGGTGAACAAATTCTTCTGATTATATACAATAGTTTAGTAAGATTTAGATCAAATGTTAAGAGATTTCATGTTGGAACCATGTGCAACAGCTAAACAGTGTTATGGTGTGGACAACTTAGAGGATTTTCACAATAGTGAGTAACCATATTAGGGTTAAGAAACATGAGGATAAAAGGAGTTTGTGAAATTCTTCTGTTAAAGATAAGTAGTTTTATAATATAGATAATTTGAGCCTTTGAGAACAAAGGGCTCTGGAGATAGTTCAGCATAGTGTCTAAGAGCACAGTTTTTGAGTGAGAACTTGAGAGAGCTACCACATAATTCTACTTGGGTATCTTTTGAGAAGGTATTTAACTACTTCTTCTTCTCCTTCTTTTTTGGAGATGGGGTTCTTGCTCTGTTGCCCAGGCTGGTCTTGAATTTCAGGACTCAAGGGATCTTCCCATTTCAGCCTCCTGAGTGCTGGGACTACAGGCACGTGCCAACCAGCCTGGCTGCTACTTAACTTCTTGAAGGTTCAGTTTCCTGTGCCTTAAAATGGTGATAATACCAGCATCTAATGCAGTGAAGACTAAGAGATAGAATGTGTGCCAAGCATGTAGACAGGACCCTGGCATATTTTAAGTGTGCTTGTGTGCACATTCAAAATTCTGTGAACATTGTTTTAAATACCAGGAGAGCCATTTGGCAAGAAGTGTTAACAAACACGGATAGAGAACATTCCCAGCAATTAACTCACCTTCTGTAGTATAGACATTTATTGAGTCCCACTCTAGATTGGCTAATATATTTTACTTCAGACTGGAAAGGGCCAGTTGCCATTTTGTGTTGAGGATGGTGAGGCTGCTTCTGTATGTAGTGAGAAGAGCTGGGTTTCTCTGTGTCTGCACAGGTTCTGGAGAAAAGATTGATATCATGCCTGCCAAGTACTTGCCAGTCATCTCCTGCAACTCATAACTCAGCTCTTTGATCTAATCATGTTTTCCTGTAGACCTTTATGTGCTTGATATGAACAAATGAATTTTGTGAGGTTACTTTACTTGGAATTTGTGAAGTAATTAAAATTCTTACATCTGATCTTAATATATTTTTTTTTCTTGGATGATCACACTCTATTTATGGCTTAGAAATATTATGCTTCAGTGGAGATGGTGGGAGATTTATGAAAAGCATTCATTTTGAATAAATAGAGGAAGTAAATTCCTGAGAGCTTCTTTTGTCTATTAATGACTTCCTGGTTTTTTGTTTGCTGGTTGGTTTTAATTGTGCAGCCTTGCTCACTCTGTAGCTATTAGCCTTTTAAAAATGTTTTATTTCAAAACATAACTGGCTCAATAAAAAGAATTGAAAAATAAATCCATTTAAAAAATCAAAATAATTGGGTTATAGTTTGGATCTTAAATGTCCCCCAAAGGCTCTATTTTAAAGGCTTATTCACCAACCTGTGACACTCTTCAGAGATACTGGAATCTTTAGGAGGTGAGGCCTCATGGAGGAAGTAGGTCTCTGAAGTTGGACCCTTGAAGGGGATTTTGGGACCCCAGCCCCTTCTTGTTTCTCTCCTTGCTTCCTGGCCACTACAAGGTGAGCAGGGTTCCTCTGCCATGTGCTCCTATGTGTTGTACTGTGCTGCAATGGAAATTGCTGATAACAGGTGATATCCTTAAAAAAAGACTTTGTACCTAGAAATATATGAGTTTATCCTCTCCAGGGTCCGAGTCAAGCCCAAGCCATTAACGTAACATGGATATACATGCAGTTATATTGTTTTTCTGGCAAGTGGACTGCTTTTCTAAGAATGGTTCAGATATAATTTCCAGGGGACCAGACAATCACATGACTTATGACTTATTGCAGAATGAAAGCAATGTGTACTTAAGTAATATGACTGAATCAGCCTTTCTGGATCATACATTTTCATTGTAAACTTCTTTGGGGGCTCAGAAGAATTCGTAGACTGTTAGGAATGGAAACCATCTTTGCTAATATTGTCAATACTCTTAGTTCCTTCATGCAATATATTCATATTAAAACAGACTTAGCAAAATTTTGCTTATAAAATTATACAAACTGAGATACTATAATATCTTAGTTAGTTTAGAAGAATACCCTATTCTTAAACAAGTGCTTTCAGGCCACCAGGAGAGATAATTCAGGCAGAGGACCCAATAAAGCAAAATGAAAGGGTCTTAAATCTTTAAAAACTTGATGCACAGCAATAAGAGTTTGTCTTTATTTATTGCATGATTTAATATATTTCAACAAAGTGTTTATTTTGGGATAAGCATTGATCATTTTGAAACCATGAGTTGTGTCAAACTATAGAGTATTTGGCAATGTCACTGGGCTAAGTGTGGGGACAGATATAGCAATGATTAATACACATATCTTTCCCATGAATTTTGTGAGGTTACTTTTCTTGGAATTTGTTCTGGCTTATTCAGATTATTCTGAATATATGTGGGTGCCCTGCACTAAACATGCAAAGCATAATTGAACATGGAATAAATTATGTCCCAGTTTTTGATGCCATATGTCTATTAAGGTAGGACAAAGTGGCATTAGCTCTTAGGTAGTTCTTGTTTGATACTGAACTTTGCAATGAAATAAAAACTTATATATGTATTTTCATGTGTATAATTTTGTTTACTCCATTTTGTTTCCATGTCTGAAATTGGGCTTTCAGATCTAAGTAAAGAACCTAAATGAAATGAAGGACTTTATCTTTATCCTTACTTAAATATACGAATGTATAAATACAAACATTTATATATGTATTTAAAGATATAATAAATATATATTGATATATCTAAAGATTATATAAGAGACTAAAGAGATTGCATATAAATACTGAAATATGAAGTTTATTTATGTGGAATGTATATATATGTATGTATACAAAGATTAAAGGTGAGCTGGGGATGTAGCTCAGTGGTAGAGAACTTGCTTAGCATGCACAAAGCCCTGGGTTCAATATCCAGTATGGCAAGAAAAAAAAAAAGAAAATTGATTAAAGGTTTGGGCTATTATTTTGGTCTATTGAGGACTCTGGATCTTATTTTTGGGATACCATATTTATTTCACTGTAAGTTTCAGGTCTTTGGTATTTTTAATAATCATGACAACTATGTCCTCATTCTTCTTCTTTTTTAAAATTAATAAATTAATTATCTAATTAGGTATATATGACAGCAGAATGCATTTTGATTCATTGTACACAATTGCAGCACAACTTTCCAATTCTCTGGTTGTACATGATGCAGCATCGCACCATATGTGCAGTCATACGTGTACTTAGGGTAACAATGTCCATCTCATTCCACCATCTTTCCTGTCCCATGCTCCCCAACTATTTTTTCAGTACTGGAGATTGAACCTAGGGCCTCACACTTGCTAGCCAAGTGTTCTACTACTGAGCTACACCCCCAGCTCCTCATTCTTACTTTTGAGTGCGACAAATCCAAACATAAAGTCATGAACTCTACCTTTCACTAGCATCCCATGGGCTTATATTCATCATAATTTGTATTCATTCTTTGTTTTTTTCTAAGCAGATCCATGTGTACAAATCTTTGTAGGTATTTTAAGTCCAGGTTACATTGTTTTCATCAATTCATTTATCTATCTTCTCACCCATGAACCAATCAATGTTTATGAGGTGCTGCTCGTGAGTCACATTACCATTCCACTTCTTCAGGTAAAATCTAGAGAAGTTATAGCCTGTGTTTTAGGAAAGGAGAAAGTGGCATGAAAAGATAGTTTTAACACCATGACAAATTTAAGCCAATTTTGAGGACCTGCTGCTTTAGAAAAAATTGATTCAGGATGGAGGTGTGCTGGTAAGGTGAGTTGTGCTTCCGTGGGGACTTGGGCTGCTGGGGATAGTTTATGTGAGCAACTGGGGTGTTCAGATTGGGTGATAGAAGGAGGAAGGGAAAAAAGATTGAGTGGAACAGGGAGAAGCCTGCTGGACTGGGAGAGATGTAGCTATCAGGGAGTTAGAGGTCGTGATGTGTGACAGGTAGAGAATGAGAAAGAAGGTTAAGAAGTTGGGACTGGTGGTATGTGTGGGGTAAGCCCAAAATGTCAGGGGTGATGACAGGATCTAGCCTGTGGGTGAGGAGGAGATGGCAGAGCTGGAGGGGAAGCAGAGGTCTCAGCTTTGAGGACATTAAGTCATTATGCTGCTGTAGCTCTGAGTAGGCTGTCTGCACATACCATACGATTGTGTCTTAGATGACAACAGGATTTGGGAGTCAGTGGACATGATGAGGCAATCTCTGTAAACCAAGAGAGACATGCAGTTCTGGAAGCAGCCCCAAGTGTCAAAGATTTACTTCCGAGGCAGAGACTCCAAATGGGAGCCCATGATATTGACAATACCAATGCGATTTTTAGCTGAGCATGTGAAAACTCAGAGTAGGACATTTCCTGGACTATCTGCAAGAAGGTGTGGCCATGTGACTAAGTTTGGGGCAATGGGATATAAGTGATGTGGTGCGGTGCATGCAACTGACACACAGCTTCCTTAAGGATAAAAGCAAGCCCTCTTTCTTCTTGCTAACTTCAGTACTTTTGTACCCTCTTGTGAAATGACAGCCCTCTTGTACCGTGAGGCAGAAGCCACTCCAGAAGGTAGGTGAGGGAGAAATACATTATGCTATCTTACAAAGCCATTGCTACCTTGAGGATTCTGTCACGGAAAGCCAAACTGTCCACATATCTTAGGATTGGAGAGGAGAGAAGTTGGCATCAGCAGGGGAAGAAGCAGTATTTCTAGAGAGAGACAAACTTCAATTGAAGTCAGAAGTTGGAAACAGTATTCTGAAGAAGACCAATGGATGCTTCAGGGATGTTTTACCTGAAACAAAGCTGCCAAAGGGTATAGTGGAAAGTTTGGAGGGGCCAGGAACAGAGAAAGACGGCTCCCAAAGAAGGAAGGATAGGGAAGGTTTGGGAATGGGTAGGTATGGGTTTATATTTTTGACAGAGATCCAAGAAGTGGGGATACGGCACATGGTGACAGAAACTGGTCTCAAAGATTCAAGCAGATGTTTGGTGTAGGCTGGCTTGGTCCACATACAGTTTGGATTGTTCCACACATTGCTGTACACGATGTGTACAACAGGTCTGCTGGAGTAGAAGCCTGAGGAAGAATTAGGCTCTGGTCTAACGGGACTTCATGATAAATTTTCAGATATCAGCAACATTTCCACTAATAAGGCTGGGAACACTATTCAGAAAGGAAGTAGGGTATACTGACATTCATTTTCCTGGGATGACCCATGGTGATGTCCAAAGAGCTCTGATTTTTTTCTAAGTGCTCATGTACCAAACCTTTAAAGATCAAATTCTGACATTTTGAGCTGCACGCAGTTCACTGTTCATTGTCTGGACAGGACTGGGTCTCTTTTTTCTCTCTTTCTATGTGTACATTCTACTACCACATTTTCTTCATCACTCATGGCTATGAAAAAGAATTTGTGATTTTCTGTTTCCCTCAGAATTTTCTTTTACATTTCTTGCATATATCATGAATCTGCATTTTGTTTTACTACTTCAGCTCTTGGCTGTGAGCTTTGATTTTTTTTCCACTTTAAATAATTAAAATATATTTTCCACTTTGAATTTAAGTGGTCACTTCGAATTATTTCTTATACTTTCATCTCTTCTACTAGTTTAGTGACGTATTTGCCTCTTTATCTGTGATTCTTATCAGTTACTTTTTATATCAGTTTTGTCTAATTATGATGAGTTTTCTTAAATTTTTATTTCTTATCAATGTTTCTTTGATATTACAGTTTGTGTAAAGTGTTTGGGCCATAATTGGATAAAATAAACATGTATAATGTATGAGAAGACTTTGTCCAGCAAATAAGGAAATAATTATCCATTTCATTTTTTTGTACTGATTTAGTTATTTTTGGTCCCTGGTGTGAATGAATAAATATTATTAGACATACTAAATAGTACATAAAGTAAAACTGTTTTTTTTTCCTTTTTAATTGCTCAAGCACCCTTGAATATCAACATGCAATTTTACTAAATAAATTTGCATGACGTTTTGATAATGGAATTCTAGTTCCCACAATGAAAAGTTGAATAAATCCATGTGATATGTGGAAAACCAAGGCATGGGCATAGTCTTGGGAAAACATTTTGTATATAAAAATCCTGATTAGATTGGCCAAACCAAATATCCAAAGGATTGTCTGAAAAATACCCTGAACCTCAGTCTGGGGGAAATGAATAGTTGGTAAGGAGGCTGTACTCCTCCTGATTACTAAGGAGACTTAGCTCCCCTGCTAACCTTTTGGGGATTAGGTTCCGGGTAAGGTTGTGTTAGAACTGTAGAGTGACACATTACCCATAAGACTGGTGATCTTGAGAGCATTCATCAACTCTCAGATGCAATCTTCTTTGTGAAGACTTGACTTTAAAAATATTTTAAACTAGACATCTGTAGAAAAATATGGTGATGAGTGCCATTTGCATTCCTTAATTTCATTTCTTATCTTGTCAATAGGTACATCTAACTTGCTACTTGGTTGTAATGAGAGAGCTGAAAGCCATCACCATGTTTTGGTTGCTTTGCTTGCTTGGCACTGCTCTGTCACTTATCAAAGGGTTTTAAGAAGAACAAGGCAGATGTCAAGTAAAGCAGCTCCAAAAATAGCCATCAAATAATAAATTATTTTTATATAATTATTCTAGCTTATGTGATGTTTAAAAATTTTCTTAAGAATTCTTTTATTTCTTATTTGTTCTTTTTATATGTACATGAAAATAGAGTTTATTTTGACATAGATAACATGGAGTATAACTTATTCTAATTAAGATCCCATTCTAGTGGTTGTATATGATGTGGAGTTTCACTGGTTGTGTGTTCATATATGAACATTGGAAAGTTATGTTGATTTATTCTACTGTATTTCTTATTCCCATCCTCTCCCTTCCTTTCATTCCCCTTTGTCTAATCCAATGAACTTTTGTTCTCCTGCCCCTTATTGTGTGTCAGTGTCCACATATCAGAGAGAACATTCAGCCTTTGGCTCTGTGGGATTGGCTTATTTCACTTAGCATGATAGTTTCCAGTTCCATCCATTTACTGGCAAATGCCATAATTTCATTCTTCTTTACGGCTGAGAAATATTCCATTGTGTGTGTATACCATATTTTCTCTATCCATTCTGTTGAAGGGCACTTAGGTTGGTTTCACAGTTTGGCTATTGTGAATTGAGCTGCATTTAGCTGCATAAACATTGATGTAGATATATCATTGTAGTATGATGGTTTTACATCCTTTGGGTAAATAGTAGGAGTAGTATAACTGGGTCAAATGGTGGTTCCACTCCAAGTTTTCTGAGAAATCTCCGTACTGCTTTCCAGAGTGGTTGCACCAATTTATAGTCCCACCAGCAATTTATGAGTGAATCTTTTCCTTACATCCTTGCCAACATTTATTGTTACTCTCTCTATAAATATTTATATTTATTTATTTAATGGTGCTAGGGATTAAACCCAGGGCCTTGTGTATGCAAGACAAGCATTCTACCGGCAGAGGTATATCCCCAGCCCCTCGTTACTTGTATTCTTGATAATTGCCATTCTAACTGGAGTAAGATGGAATATCAGTGTCATTTTAATTTTCATTTCTCTAATTGCTAGAGATGTTGAATTTTTTTTGATATTTTTGTCAATCATTCATATTTATTCTTCTGTGAAATATCTGTTCAGTTACTTTGTGCATTTATTGATTGGGTATTATTATTATTATTATTATTATTAGTGTTAAGTTTTTCTTGAGTTCTTTTCTTGAGATTAATGCTCTATCTGAGGTGCAGGTGGTAAAGATTTTCTTCCATTCTGTAGGCTCTCTGTTCATGTTCTTCATTGTTTCCTTTGCTATGAAGAAGCTTTTTAGTTTGATACCATCCCATTTATTGATCCTTGATTTTACTTCTTGAGCTTTCAGAGTCTTATTGAGGAATTTGATTCCTAACTGACATAATGGAGATTGGGCCTATGTTTTCTTCTAGTAGGTGCAGGGTCTCTAGTCTAATGCCCTAGAGACCACTTGGATCCACTTTGAGTTGATAGCTTATGTGATTTTTAAAATCTTCTAAGAATTTTTATTTTAGAGGAATACAGCTTGGATGATAAGTAAAATAAGCTAGACTCAGAGAGCCAAGGGTCAAACATTTTCTCTCATATGTGGAAGCCAAAGCTGGGGTTGTGGCTCAGTGGTAGAGCACTTGCCTACATGTGTGAGGCACTGGGTTTGATTCTCAGCACCACATATAAAATAAATTAAATAAAATAAAGGGCAACAACAACTAAAAAATTTTTTAAAAAAGGGAATTCATAAAAATAGATCTATAGAGTAGAAGTGAGGAAGAAAGGGGAAGAAGGAAGGAAGGGAAAGGGGAAGGACTGGGGAACGAAGTCCATTTATTGATTGAGTTATTATTTTTATTGAATATATGAAAATGCATTCTAATTATATATATAAATATAATGCATCAATTAAAAATAAATAATAGAAGGAAGACCATTAGAGTAGAAGAGGGGACCAGGGGGAGGGAGGAGTGAAGGGAAGAAAGTAGTACTGGAAATTAAAATGGAGAAGACCCCATGTTATAGCCATTTATGAATATGCTGGAATGGACCCCACTACTATGTTTGTATATTGCACAAAAAACATCAAAAATTTTTTTCAAAAGGAGTATGGCTTGAAAATCATAGCTGATTTATTAAGATAAAGGTGAAAGTTGAAAGGGCAGTTTTCTTTTTAAAACGTTAGTGTGCAGTACAATGTGACACTTTCCTAGATGATTATAACTGAAGCCATTTGATTCCCAGTGAAAATTATTGCACGATTTTATCTGTTTTTTTTCCCCCGCCTTCTAAATGGGAGCTTGGTTAAGCACAGCCATGCTTAATGATTTGTATGCACTTGGGCTGAACCAAAAAAAAAAAAAAAAAAAAACTATTGACTCTTAGCTAGTTTGGTTAATTATTGCTCTGTGTTTGGTGCTGAAGCCATTGGATTCTGTGGGGTGGGAGAGAGGCACAGCAATGGATGAGGTCATGTGAGGGAGCAGAGGACCGAGCAAGAGCTCTGAATCAGGTGAAGGCAGGCCAGCAGGTGTGACTAGAAGGTGAGAGGTGAGCTGGTTGTAAAGAAAGAGAAAGGTGAGAGAGGGAGCGAGACAGGACTGAGACACACAAAGACACAGATACAGAGACATACTTGCAGATGCAGAGACAGAGACAGGAAGAGAGTGAGGGAATGAACGAGGGAGGGAGAGGGAGAGAGAATGGGCCAAAAAAATAAAAATGAAAATAAAAGCAGTAAAAGAAGCAGGAGAGCCTCAGAGAGAGAAGAAAGGGGAGGAAGGAGTCCGTGAGTCTGAAGAGGTCTTGTTTGTCATGGCTCCCTGGTCGCTGCCTGAATTCCTGTTCTTGTGAGTTACCCTAAAGCCAATGTAAGTTCATTTGCTAGTTAATGAATGAAAAATCATTTGAGAGAACAGGTAGCAAATTATACTGATAGGTTTAATTTCGTTAATTTCCACCTAGTCCATGCTTTCAGATCCCGAACTTGGGTCCTGAGTCATGTTAATCATTAGTTAATATTAATATGGAAATGAGTTTACCCTTTTGCAAGTCCCAGTTTCAATCAGTATGTAATTATGAAAATCAGTCCTAAAGATGTTGTGAAAGGGTGTTGCTTTCCAGGCAATAATTAAACCTCTCTGTATCCCTGGGTGGTTGATTTTTTTTTCCCCTCTTAGTTTTTTTTTTTTTTCTTTTTCTTTTTCTTTTCTTTTTTCCTTGGACTTTCTGCAGGTGGAAAAGGATAGCAAGTTGTTGACTGAGAGGTTCTTTGGTGGAGGCAGGTAAAAGTCCCATCGAGAGAAGGAAGCAAACTGAATATTTTAGTGCTGGAGGTGAAAGAGATGAAAGATCAGATGTTTTAAATTTTAAATTTTTAAAAAAGTGTCATTTTAAAACTCCAGTTGTTTTCATAGGAGTATTTTTGAGTCAGATCTCAAAACATGGAGCTAATCTCCATCTTCAATTGGGAGGCAACCAATCATGCTTGCCAATTTCAGGTTCTTGCAAATAAACAGTTACTCAAAAATAGTAACACATGGGTGATGATGATGATGATGATGATGATGATGATAGTGTTATGGGAACTGTGCATTACTGGAAAGGTCAATCCTGAAAGTCTTGTGGACACTGTTGTCTTCTGCTCTACCTCAACCTCCCTCAAGGAAACCTCTCCAGCTGCAAGTGCAGGGCAAGGCTGCTTCGAAAATCCTTCAAGTATGAGACCATCAAGGAACAGGTGCAGATGTAGGCACTCTTCTTGGACTTTGTGTCTGCCTCAGCTGCAGTCTTTTCAGCAGGATGTTAGAAAGGGACATCCATTTGTGCACATCATATACAGGAATACCTTGGGTGGTCAGACAAAAGAAAGAACATTCAATTAAACTTACAAAGAAGTATCTGCTGTTTTTATGAAATTCCAGATTTTTTTCCTGAGCATCCCATATTCTCTGAACTGGCAATCCAATGAGAGTCTGGCCACAAAGATCTCAGCTGGACAGTAATTAAGCTTGTCATTCCCAGAGCAGTGACAAGTTCATCTGTTTTAGGATCCTTGTACCTTCTTCCAGAAGGTAGAGTAGATGTGACAGTAAATAACTATAATGAAAGAAGGTAGCATTCTTGGATCAGGTATCATCAGAGACACATACAAAATTACACAGTAGGCAATATAAACAGCCTCTTTTGTAAATTAAATTGCTTTACCAACATTGGGAAAAGTCAATGTCTGTTGATCCATCAGTTGGAAGTGCAAGTGTGCTTGAATTTAAGCATCAGCAGGGTTTTTGAGCTATTTGGTCATTCTATCATGTCTCCAAGTGATTTTTAGTGCACAGAAACAAAATGAATTTAATCAGGAGTTGAATACTGCATTTCTGATTACTTTGAGGTGGTATCTTTTAAAGATTTTGCAAATAGACATTGAAAATTTTTACTTGCTGTAACTTTGTCTTTTGTTTGCTTTTTGAGGTGGAAAATCCAAGAAGCTGCAAATCCTAGCCCCATGCTCTCCCTGAATGATTTTAGCACATCCTTGTAAGTACCAATGTTTGTACATCCTGGATTCCATTATGAACCTCTAAAACTTTAATTTTCTGAAGTCACTCTAACTTTTATATTATTAGACTGACATTGAACTGTGTTTTTGAAATCTGTTTTCCCTGTGTGAGTTGTATAGGACATGACCAAAAACGGGGTTTGATTTCTCACATTGCTTCTGAAAGTTAAGCTCATCCACTGACATTGGAAAGTTGTTTTATATTTTATGTATGGCTATATATTTTTTTCTTTTTTTTTAATCATACTGCTTTACTGAGGAAGTTTAGGACAAATGTGAGATGACAGGACTGTGATGTAGGGCACGTCCTGCACTTTCACAAGGCTGGAATGCCTTTCCCACATATTGAACTGTCACAGCAATGATCAGTAGCTCAGAAGGCCTCCTGCATTCTTGACTGGCTGCCAAAACAATTGCTTAAGTAAATGTTTCCTGATGTCCATTGACCATTAACACCCTCCGCATGCAACTGGTTATGAGCTGAGACTTTTCAAGATCCTCTGCCTGTACTTAGGGAAATCCACAAGAAAAAAAAAAAAAAAAGCTTTGCTGTTGTGACCCTTTGGACTGGGGAGGGCAAATTAGTCCCTTCAGAAGAAACAGAAGCACTTCTCTTCCATCTATTCTTGCAGAACAGTGTGGGTCTCTGAACTGCCTAAGGTAGGATCACAGCAGGGCTGGCAGGAGGCAATGGGTATTCTAAGATCCCTCTAACTTGGAACCCTAAGAGTGTCAAATGCTATATTTGTTGGGTGTTAAAGTGATTCCTAATGATCAGAGTGTCATCAGGTCCATCTCAGGTCTCCTCAGAGCTCTGTGAGTAGCATCAAGGGAAATGCATGGTGTAGGATCAAGTGGTTTCTTTTATGGTGGGCTGATATTCATGAATACAGTCTTAAACCCAGAGACTTTTAAAACCTATTTTTCCCCAAATTAAAAGAGAAACTAGTACTTAAGATGAGACCACACCTGATTTTCCTGTGTTAGCGTTAGGTTGCTTGTAAGCTTATTTTTGGTACAGCAGCGTGACATTTAATAAACAGGGGGCCAGAGGCTTTGCCAGAAGTTATTTCCCTAGATTCATGCAGGCCTTACGTAGAAATGTGTTCAGGAGTGGTCATACCACTATCTCAGAGCTGTGTGAGCAATTTGTCCTCTTTATGTTCAGTTTCACATTTTTGTTCTAAAGAGAACATTTTTTTAAAAAAAATCAACTTCTTCTTAGGAAAAGGTTGATTATTAATGTCTTTTGGAAGCTTCAGGGAGGGATATGCTGCGGTGGAGTACATCACAGTCTAAACTGGGCTGAATTTTGTATTTTAAAGTTGTCATCATTCCTTTGGGCCTGGGTCTGGGTCCAGCATCCTTCTCAACTCAGGGGACAAACCAGTCACTGCTAATCAGTTGACATTGACTCATGGGCGGCTGAGGCCAATTTGCTTTTGGCTTTGATGACTTTTTTTCTCTCTTTCAAAATTACTATTGCAAAGCAGCTCTATGGGTCTTCTAAATGCAGGTCTCAGGTTGGTATCCTTTGGCCTTAATAGAAGAATGGCCAGAGTTGCAGGCAGAGGGCTGGTCTGCTGCTGTGGATGGGACATTGACCTTTAGTAGGTAGGGATTGGGCATGGGGAACCCTTACTTTTTCCCCTGTGTCTCCCTGCCATGTCACCCATGGGCAGTGGGTGCTACAACTAGGCTAGAGGACCTTTTAGGAGATTTCCCATCCAAGAATATAGGGTCAATGTACCCTATTCTTGGACAAATTTAGTTCCTCTTCATACCCTGCCTCAACTCCCACTGGTGTTTGTGAACCAACTCTGTCTTATTACTATGAATATTTTCAGATGATAGCATTATGGAGTTATTGTAGGAGGTTAAATGAATTCTTCTTTGAACTTACTAAAAGTCTTAGAATCCTCTTACAAATGATCATGCAGGCTGGGTTGGGAGTTACCCAGCATTCAGAATGGAAGAAGCAAAACAAATAAAAATCTGCTTCCTCTCTGTGCTAATACTGCTCCTGAGCCCTCCTGCTGCCCAGCTCTCTGTGGCATTTTAAATCTACACTGCTGTTGTTTGAACAAACCCTGGTAGGTGTTCTGTTTTTGCAGGGCAGAGCTGTGTGTCTTCAGACAGTCAGAAGTCATTTACTTAAACAATAGACCCTGTTGTTATTCTGCTGCTTTCAATAACTTATGTTGACTTCACATTCATTAGCTTGCCATTGGCAAAAGATGTACATCTCAAATTTGGCTAATTATTCAACTATTCAGTGTCAGTGCAACTGTCAGTAACCTAGCCATCTTCGCACAGGGGACTCTCCATCAGAGCCAGCCTTTCATGCAGCCTTTCAAGGGCAGGAAGAGATGAACCAAAGCCAGAGCACATCTGGAATTCTCAAGGGAACTGCTAAGGTCTCTCTTTTCTTCAGTATACTCATTACCCTGTGGATCTCCATAGAAGTACTGTTGAGAGACTACAGAGCCCAAAAGCTGGAAATGAAAAGGAATTAGGATTGGTGGGGAAGGGACACCACAAGTAGCCCTAAAAATTGTCACTGAATTATGAATTTAGTAGTAACTAGTGGAATTACTAAAGCTTAGGTCATGCTTGGCAAACCACTACTGGTATTTGTGCACAAGGGCACTGAGCCAATGGGTTAAGTGGGGCCAAAATCCAACTCATGTGCTGCCTGGCAGAAGGCTCTGTTGGCCTGGGGAAAGGAAGGTCTTTGTCAAATAATCACACAAGTATTGTTCTCTCTCTATGCCATGTTCATGACCAGGCTCATCTGCCCAGAGTGAGCACCTGTTTCTAGTTTGCATATGAGCACCCTGCCTTGATGCTTCCTCTGAAGGCTTCAGAGTAGGTCAGACTTTTATGTGAACCCTGAACCCATCTTGGCCTCCTGTCTCAGGTGACAGACTCTGAGATCCTGGAGGGCAGGAACTCTCATGACATGAGATCATTACAGGTGGTGCACATGATAACATGTAACCAGTTATTTCCTCTTAACTTTCATTTAGCCCAACTCACCAGCCAAGAAGGAAATACCAGTTGTCAAAAGGGATAATCAGCAAGTGCTAGACATGTCTTAGTTAGACACACCAGCCTCCAGAGAGAACTGCGCCTAGACCTAGGACTTCTACAGAAAATTCTGCAGGCATTTACCTATGGCTGTAGTGTTCATTTGTATTTCTTTCTTTCTTTTTTTTTTCTTTTTAGAATTATCTTCTACCTTTATCAAGGGATTCTTCTTCTCTTTTCAAAGAAGTGGAGGAATATTTTAAAAAGACATGAGTATATATAAAAACATCCTTTAAAAATAGTAGGTCAATCATAATGCTGGACCACCTTTGTTGCTTAGTCAAATCCAGGTTACCACTGGAATGGACTGAATGTATGCAGCACTGATACAGTATAGGGAGACCCAGTGTGAGATGGAATTGTTGAGTCTGAGAAAGGGAGTAATATAGGTTGCTGATAATTTATGTTAAGAAGCATATAAAAGGAATCATTTGCACTGTGATTGGAGGGATTTCTGTTTAAATGCACAAGAGTGCACATTTTTGGGTGTGCTTGTTCTCTTAACAAAAGCTAAGAAATTGACTGGTAGACTCCATGGATTCCTGAGGTAGGATTGCAAAATGTAGGAGAGGGAGCTATTTAAAAGTCTGGCAATAGCACCCATATATTTTTTTCCCTGTAATGAAGATATGACTGGATTAAAGGCAGAAAGTTCCAGAAGCGAAATACGTTTATTAATTGCCCCTTGACTTGGGGTCTCTTTGTATGTCCCTCCATCTCATTCATTTTCTATGTCCATCTTTCTCGCTCACAAGTGCACACACACCAGCCAATCCACAAATGATTCAAATCTGCCTTCTCTGTTGAGCACTTTCCTGCAGAAGCTACACTGTAAAGGAATAGGTGAAATACCAACCCAGGGAGCTCAGGGCGTTGTTCTCAGTCCTCTTTGGTGAAATAACACATCCAGCTGTCATTCTGGAATGGCTGAGATCACTGCAGTAGGAGCATTGTTTGGCGTCCAGTGACAACGTCAGCTTATGTTTACATAAAGAAAAAAAGCATGTCATCTGATATAATCTCAGAAAACTGCTGCCACAGGCCTTTGAAGCAATTAGTTTAGACTATTTCACAGGGCATTAAGCTTAACAGTGTCAGTCTGTTCCTAAATGCTGTTCAAGAAATTTTTGCAATGAGGCCAAAATTCAGATTGGCCAAAGGGCAGCCTCAAATAGGCCATCTCATCTTATTATTTTTTAAACAGGTTTTCTTAAGATATAATTGACCTATAATAAACTGTGTATATTTAAAGTGTACAATTTGCAAAGTTTGTACATATGCATACATCTGTGCAACTATCACCACCATTAATACGAATGAACACATTCATGTTGTCTTCTGCCCCTTGGAAATCCCTACCTCCTGTCCCTCTCTGTCAGCCCCCTTATCCTGGAACAAAAGTGGTTTCTGCTTATATTGAGGGTACGGTGTATACTTTTTTTGTGTCTGGCTTTGTTCACATAGCATAATTATCATGCGATTCATGCATGTTGTGTATATCATTAGTTCATTCTGTTTTACTGCTAAGCAACATTCCATTGTGTGGGTATGCTGTAATTTGGCTTAGCGACTCACCTGTTGTTGGATATTGGGGGTTGTTTTCAGCTTTGGGCCATTACAAACAAAGTTACCATGAACGTTCGTATAAAAGTCTTTGTATGGATATATACTGTGCAATGGCTGGATCATATGGTAGCTGTGTAAACAGTGTGACAGTTTATTAAATTGGCTTAGCTATTTGATAAACAGCCACCTTGTCTTCCAAGTTACTGTTTCATGTTCCCACAAGCAGCGTTGAGAGTTCCAGTTTTCTATACCTTCACCAGAACATGGTGTGTGAACCTCTTGTCCTGTGGTTTCCACTTGCATTTCCCCACTGAAATGGGGCATTGAGGCTGAGCATCCTTCATGTGATATTTACCAGTTGTATGCTTTCTTTGGTGAGGTGTTTGCCCTTTTGAAAAGTTGGATTGTTTTCTCATTTAGCTTTGAGCATTATTATGTATTCCTTAGGCAAATCCTGTATCAGATATGTGCTCTGAAAATATTTTCTTTCAGTCTTTGTTTTGTCTTTATACACTTTTAGCAGTAACTAAAAACTAAAAGCTTTTAGTTAAGAACTAAAGTTTTAGCTTTGTGAAATTCAATTTATCAACTTTTTTTTTTTTTTAAAGGATCTTGCTTTACAACCAAGAAAAATTTCTCCTAACTGAAGGGTGATGACTAAGAAATCTTCCCTTAACTAAAGTAATCAAGACTTTTTTCCCCTGTATTTTCCTCTAGCAGTTTTATAATTTCAGGTTTACCTTTTGGTCTATGATCTATTTTGAGTTATTTTTCTCTTAGAGGGTAAGAAAGGATCTAAGTTCAACTTTTTACAAATTTACATCCCATTGTTCCAGCACTGTGGCTATGAAATTTGTCCTTTTCTCCATTGAATGGTGAGAAATCTGTCAGAAATCAGTCACTCAGTTAATTTCCAATGCATTTTTATTACTGGACCCCTTAAGGTCCCCAATGTATGAGCCTGTGCCATCTTGATTGCCCCAGCTCTGTCATTAAGACTTGAAATCAAGTGATTGTTTGGGCTACCCTAGTTTTCTTTGCATTTTCATAGGAATTTTTGAATATTTTTATTTGTTCTAATTAGTTAAACATGACAGATTGTATTTTGACCCATCATACATAAATGGAGTGTAACTTCTCATTTGTCTGGCTGTACATGATGTAGAGTTACACAGGTCATGTAATAATGTATGCACATAGAGTAATAATGTCTGATTCATTCTACACTTATTTCTACTCCCATGCTCCCTCCCTTCTTCTCAGTCTCCTCTGTTTAGTCCCCAAATACCTCTATTCTCTCCCACCTTATTGTGAATTAGCATCTGCATATCAGAGAAAACATATGGTTCTTTGGGATTGGCTTATTTTGGTTCTTTGGGATTGGCTTATTTTAAATTAGCATAATATTCTCCAGTTCCATACATTTACTGGCCAATGCCATAATATCATTCTTCTTTAAGGGTGAGTAATTGTCCATTGTATCTATATACCACAGTGAGAAAAATGGATCTCGCTTTTGGTGTGACAACTAAGAAATCTTTCTCTAACCAAAATAATCAAGGTTTTCGCCTACATTTAAATGATTTTTTTTTTCAAAATTTCTGATAATTTGTACTGACAATTTTAAATAGAGTTGATTTTTTTGTATATTGGTCTTATATCTGTCAACCTTCCTACTATCACTTATTAAAATTGGCAGTTGTGGGGGGATTCAGGGTTCCTGTAGATGATCATGCATCCCTAATGCAGACAGTTTTACTTCTGTGTGGGTACCTTTCATTTCTTGGGCTTGAATCGTTGCAAGATCATGCTACATCCTCCTGTACAGTGATTAGCAGAGGAGGCGAGGGTGGACATCTTTTTTCCTCATAAGAGGGGAAAGCATTCAGTCTGTTCCTGGTGTGCTGAGAGTTTTTATCAGAAATGGATGTTGAATTTTATCAAATGACTTTTCTGTGTCTCTTGAGATAATCATGTTTTTAATTTTTGTTAGTATGGTAAACAACGTGTATTTTTTTTTATCTTTTAAGTGAATTTTAAACCAACCTTGTATTATCACAATTAAATATGTGGTTGTGATGTATTATCATCTTACAGTATTTTGTTTAGAATTTTTACATCTATGCTCATGAAGAAGTATATTGGTTTGTAGTTTTCTTTTTTTTTCTTTCTTTCTCCTTCCTTCCTTCCTTCCTTCCTTCCTTTCTTGATTAAATCCAGGGGCACTTTACCATACAGCTACATCCTCAGTCCTTTTTTTTTTGCCTTCTGCACATTTTATTTTTTTAAGAATGTATTCTAATTTGTTATATATGACAGCAGAATGCATTTCAATTCATATTACACATATATAGCAAATTTTTATATCTCTTATTGTTCACAAAGTAGAGTCACACCATTTGTGTCTTTATACATGTACTTAGAGTAATGATGTCCATCTCATTCCACTTCCTTTCCCACCCCCATGCCCCTTCCTTCCCCTCCCTCCCCTTTGCCCTATCTAGAATTCATCTGTTCCTCCAATGTCCACCATCCCCATTATGAGTCAGCATCCTTATATCAGAGAAAACATTTGGCATTTGGTTTCTTGGGATTGGTTAACTCCACTTAGCATTCTATTCTCCAACCCATCCATTTACCAGCAAATGCCATGATTTTATTCTCTTTTAATGCTAAATAATATTCCATTATGTATATGTACCACAGTTTCTTTATCCCTTCAGTAGATGTACTAAAGGGCATCTAGGTTGGTTCCAGAGTTTAGCTATTATGAATTGTGCTGCTATAAACATTGATGTGGCTGTGTCCCTGTAGTATACTGTTTTTAAGTCCTTTGTGTATAGACTGAAGAGTGGGATAGCTGGGTCAAGTGGGGTGATTTTATTCCCAGTTTTCCAAGGAATCTCCATACTGTTTTCCATATTGGCTGCACCAATTTGCAGTCCCACCAGCAATGTATGAGTGAGCCTTTTCCCCCACATCCTTATCAATACTTTTTGTTGTTTGTATTCTTAATAGCTGCCATTCTGACTGGAGTGAGATGAAATCTTAGAGTGGTTTTGATTTGCATTTCTCTAATTGCTAGAGATGTTGAATATTTTTTCATTTTGAGACAGAGTCTTACTAATCTGCTGAGGTTGACCTTGAATTTGTGATCCTTTTGCCTCAGCCTCCTAAGTAACTGGAATTTTAAGTATGTGCCAGTGCACCTGGCTAGTTTGCAGTTTTCTTATAATTTATTATTTTGCTTTTGGTATTAGAGTAATTCTGGTTTTGTGGAATGAGTTGGGAATGCTTTCTACTTTTCATTTTTCTGGAAGTGTTTGTGTAGAACAAACACTTTTTTAAAAAATTTTTTTTCCCTTAAACTTTGGTACAATACATGTGTAAGGCCTTTTGGGTCCAATGTTTTATTCATGGGAAGGTCTTTAACTACAAATACAATTTATTATAGGTTACAATATATTCATAGGTTACTAATTTCTTCTTGAGTAAGCTTTGGTGAATTATGTCTTTTTAGAATTTTTCCATTTATTTTGTTCCCTTTTATACTTTTGATATTTGAAGAATACATTATGCCAAACACTAATATAGATAATTTGTTTTTTTCTTGTTTTCTTAATAATTTGTATAGAAGGTTATGAAATGATTGAGCTTCTCAAAGAACCAACTTTTAGTTTTATCTTTATTGGTTTTTGGTTTCATTATTTCTTTAGTTTCTTCTATACCCTTAATTTCTTTTCTTCTTATTTTGAGGATCAATTTCTTCTACTTTTCTATCATTACAAATTTCTTACTGAGTTCTGTTTAGCAATGTCTTACAGACTCTGATGTTTCCTGTTTACACTTGCATGTCTAGTTATATTTTAAATATATTTGATCCATAGTTTATATAGAAGTGTGTTTAGTCTCCAAATACTTGAGGGTTTCCTGAGCTGAGTTATTCTGTTACTGGTTTCTCATTTAACTCCATTGTAGTCACAGAGGATTTGAATCTTTTAACCTAGGTAGGCTTTTTTTTTGTTTTTGTGTTTCTTTTCTGGCACAGAATACATTCTAGCTTGGTGGGTTCCAACTGTATGTTAAAAGAATTCAGATTCTTCCTTTGATGAGTGGAGTGATCTATAATTGCCAGTTAAATCAAGTTGGTTGATAGTGTATCCTTACTGTTTTTCTGTTTGTTCTATTAAATATTGAGTGAAGTATTTATATTTCCACATTTAATTAGAAATTTATGTCCTTTTGAAGTTCAGTGAGCTTTTGTTACATATAATTTGAAACTTTTGTTTTTTAGGTTCATAAATGTTTAGCATTGTTATGTTCTCTTAATGATTAATCACTTTATCTTTATGAATTTTTTTTTTATTTTTGGAGATATCTTTTGTCCTGATATGTATGCTGTCTAATGTCAATATTGTCACTGTAGTTTTTTTTTTTTTTTGACTAGTGATATCACATAATATCCTTTTTTCTCCTTTGGTTTTTAACCTTTTTATGTTTATGTTTAAAGTGTGTTTCCTATGAACAGTGAATTGTTGGTTCTTGTATCTGGCTAATAATGTCAGCCTCTGGTCTCCATGTTAGAATGATTGTGATGGCTAATTTGGTTACTTTTAAGTTTTTATCTTGCTACTTACTTTCTATTGCTTACTTTTGTTCTTTGCTCCCCATTTTACGTATTTTTCTGGCTTTTGTTTGGATGGAGTTGTTTTTAATGATTCTGTTTTAGCTACTATGTTGGCTGATTAGCTAGACCTTTTTGTTTTAATTTAATGGCTAGTTTCCAATTTGTAGTACATTTTTAAATTATCGTAGAGCACTTAAAATGATATTATGTCACATCACAGTGAGAGAACATTATAATAGTATAATTTCATTTCTAGTCCATTCTTCAGTCTTTTAAATATTTTGTCCTACATTTTACTTATACATATGCAAGAAACACAATACACTAGTATTATTTTATGTCAATTATTTAATAAAGAGAGTTAGATGATAAGAAAAATCATATATATTTATCCATGTAATTGGCATTCCTGGTGCTCTTTATGTAGAAACATATTTCCACCCAGTGACAGTTTCTGTTTGAAAAAATCCCTTTGATAGTTCTTTTAATGCAGATTTTCAAAGCTTTTGTATATCTGAAAAAGTCTTTATTTAATTTTTATTGTGTATAAAATTTTGGGATAATTTTCTTTCAATCCTTTAAAGATGTTCAGTGTGTTTTCTTATTTACATTGTTCCTGATAAAAGAAATTTGCTGTCCTTTTGCTGATTGTTCCTCTGTGTATAATGTGCCCTTCTTCTTTTGCTGCTTTAAAGATTTTCTTATTTTAATAACTGGTTTTAAACAGTCTTATTACTATGTAAGTCACTATAATTTTATTTTTTTCTTGTGTTCTGAGTTCATTAAATATTTTAAATCTATAAGTTAATAGTTTTTATCAAATTTAAAAAATTTCCTGGGCCCCATTCTTAGTTTTTTTAAACTGTTTTTATTGGTACATAATAGTTATACATAATAGTGGGATTAATCATGCCATATTTGTATGTGCATATAACATAATTTGATGAATGTCATTTCCTACTACCTTCCTTGTTCCTATCCTCCCCACTCCTTTAACCACTTGCTCTGCTTATCTCCCTTCTATTATTATTATTATTAAACTGCCCATCTTTTATTTTAAAGAGAACTCCAATCCCATGTATTTTAGACTGCTTAAAGTTTGCCTTCAGTTCACTAATGCTCTTCTCAATTTTAAAATTTCTTTTCCTCTCTGTTTCATTTTGGATAGCTTCTATTATTCTATTGTTAAAACTCCTAATCTTTTGTTCTGTAATGTCTAATTAGTCATTTATTCTGTCTGTTGTATTTTACATCTCAGACACTGGTTTTCTTTTGTAGCCTTTTTTTTTATTTGGGGCTTTAAAATTTTTATATATTTCTGCTTAACTTTTTGAACATATGGAGTGCAGTTATAATAGTTTTAATATTCTTGTCTGCTAAGTCTAACATCTGTGCCAATTCTGGGGTTTTCAGTTGATCATTTTTTTTCTACTTATTATGGTTGTTTTTGATGCTCCTTATTATGCCTTGTAATCTTTAACTGGATGCCAGACATTGTGGATTTTACCTTGTTGAGTGCTGGATATTTTTGTATATGTATCTTGAACTTTAGAGGCAGTTAAAATTTTTGGAAACAGTTTTAAACAATTTTATAAACACTTTTTGGTACTCTTTTATTATTGTGGCCAGAACCACCTTAGCAGAATTTAGTCAAAGACTAAGTATCATCCAGTATTCAGAGAAGACCCTTCCCTCATTTATTCAGTGACTTCTTTTTAAATATGGACAATGAAATAGGTGTCAAGTGTAGAAAAGCAAATAAGACAAAATTCTTCCTCTTAAGGGGTTTACATTCTATGGGTGGAGACAGACAATAAACCAATAGTAATGTGTCAGGTAGTGATGTGTGCTTTTGAAGAAAAATAAGGCAGAGTAAAGGAGAGATAACAGCACCACATAAAAGTAAATCAATAAAATAAAGATGCTGCGTCTATGCACAACTAAAAAATACCTAAAAAAAAAGGATAAATGGCACATATATCCAAATCTCACAGTAGTCAACCAACTACCATTCCAATCCCAGACATGGACAAGCACGTTCAGTTCAAAACTCAGCATGGAAAATGGAATAGAGTAGAATAATATATGAGTGTCTGAGAAGAATTTTTTGAAAAGGTGACATTTGAGCAGAAAGCAGAAGTGGGGGGGGGGGAAGCAGTACACCAAGTGTTTATCTGTAAGTCGGACACTACAGGAAAATGGAAAGATAAATGCTGCTATGTAATAATAAGAGTAGAGTCTGGTTTTAGTATGTTTGGGGAAGAGCAAGGAGGCTATGAGGTGTGGTAAGAAATTAAGGGAAGGAACAGCAGGAAGTAAGATCAGAGAGACAGTATTCGGAGTTTGGGTAATCACATAAGGCTTTGTGCATATGGTAAGAATTTTGAGTTCTTATTAAATAAGGAGATGGAGACCATTTAGACATTTCAAGAAAGATAATGGTGTGACCTAACTTATCTCTTTGAAGGCTCATGCTACATCTCTGAGTAGAGCTTTTTCTGACAAAGACAAAAAGTGAGTTTTTGGAAACAGTTTTATACAATTTTATAAACACTTTTTGGTATATTCTTTTATTACGTGGTCGGAAGAACCATAGCAGCATTTAGTCAAAGACTAAGTATTATCCATTTTTCAGAGAAGAGTTTCCAGGACTTCCTGGAATGAGCTGTAGGGTTCCTTCTTTGGGAGACTAAGTTAATTTTACAATATAAGTGTCTTTACTACATAAGTGTGGAGAAGAACATGCTGAGTTTTGAACTGAATGTGCTTGTCCATGTCTGGGATTGGAATGGTAGTTGGTTGACTACTGTAAGATTTGGATATATGTGCCATTTATCCTTTTTTAAAAAATATTTTTTAGTTGTGCATGGATGCAGCATCTTTATTTTATTGATTTACTTTTATGAGGGGCTGAGGATTGAACCCAGTGCCTCACACACACGTGGGAGGCAAGCACTTTACCGCTGAGCCACACCCCAGCCACCTGTGCCAATTACCTTGACATGAGAAATTCCTTTCCTTTCCCTCTCTTCTCAGAAACAATAAACCAAGGAAAAGGATATTGTGGTCAGAACTTCAAGGATTTGACCTGATATCAGTTGAAGCTCTTGCTTAGTACTTTGTTCACATACCCGCAACTTTTAAATTAAGAATTATAGTATAGAATTTAAGGATTGAAAGAAAGAAAATAAGAGTTTAGCTAATTGCTCTTTGAACTCTCTTTCTGAATATATCATTTTTGGAGAAAAGCCTTATCATTCTAAGTAATTCTTTTATCTCAGTTCCAAGTGATATTTCATTTTGATCTAGGAATCTAGGGGTTGGGTATACATTGTTTTGGAAAAAAAGTGTTGGCATTTTTGTGCTGCTGAATGAAGTAACTCATGAGAAAGAAATCTCCCAGTGCAGCTTTTTCCTGTTGCCATAAAACCACACCAAGACCCCACATATCTGGGAGGATGAAATTGTACCTTAAGGCTTAACACAGAAGTCATAAAGCCTGGTCTCCTTAAAACTGGCTGTCAGCAACCTGCAAATTAGAACTGTAGGGAATGTTGAAACTTAGAGTTCATCTTGAACATGAAGGAAGTTCACACATACCTATTCTAAGGGCTAATCTTCAGTGACAGATGCAGAGACAGGAGACTCAAGTGTTATTAGGAAAACCCAAGCCTTCTTCCATTCTAAGCCCCTTTGACTTTCATTTGAGGCATTAGCTAGTCATTGCCAAGAATATGTCTGAAAGGATTGATCTCAGCTATTTCAAAGGGACCTATTTTGCACAATGTACTTAGAGAATTATATAGTGTTCTATTCTCTTTATATTTTGTATATGCCAAAACAACCTCAGATATTAGTGACCCAAATGATTTTTCTACCAGTTAATGTCAAGGTGGACTAGTGGAAAGAAAGCTTATAAAACTGGGAGGCAATCCTCATTACAGAGATTTAAATTATATATTACCACTAATTAGGTAAGTTGATGAAACTTTTGATGCCCCAATTTCTATAAAGGGAGATTCTGATAATGTCTGTGTCTACCTTATTGGGCAGTCTTGGTGGTCAAATGTATGATTAGATGTCATATCCTTTGAAGAACTGAAACCCTGCTGTGGGGAGACTTGTCATGCTCATCTACTATCTACTTAATCACATGGGAAGATTCTTCTCCTGATTCCCCCTGAGATTGGGCAGGTGATGCGTTTGGACAGTGGGTTGTGGTTGAACATGAGTCACTTCCGTACCAGACCATTTAATTGCTGGTGGGAGACCCTTTAGGACTCTCTTTTCTGCTGTGGTGATTATGGAAATGTGTTTGTACAGTTTAGAGCTGTTTGGAGAGCAAACACAACACAAAGAAGATAGTTATCTGGGACAGGTACCAAGATCCACAGTGGGCTTTGAGTAAGCAAGAAATAAACGTAGACTGTGTCAGATCACTGAGGTTGTGGGGTTGTTTGTTATGACAGCACAACCTACTCTATCCGGACTGCTGTAGGTGCAAAGAAGTCAAAATTATTATTGTAGTTATTAGTCAGAAGTCTTTGAGCTGTGTCCTAATATTTATCACTAATTTGCTGGTGTGCCATATTCTGACACTTAATGGATTTTAATATGACTTCTTCAACTCTTTCCTCCTATTGGATTTAACTTGGACAAGCTGCATAAGCAGTCATAACATATTGCTGGTTATAACACAAAAGGATGAAAACTAAGTTCAAGAAGTACTGTGTGATGGGTCCTCAAGCATTCATTGACGAAAGGAAAAGGAATTGGATCATGTGCCATGAACAGTGGTTCGTGGGGCAAAATCAAATACGCTTTCAGTTTTCATCTTATTGACGTTGTAAGCAGGCTTTGGCATATTTTATCACCTTCTCTGCTGTGGTTTGTCTGCCAAGAATTCATGTGCTAGAAGCTTTGTTCCCCATTGTGCCCAGACTAAGAGTTGGAGGGGCCTAGCAGGAGATTCTTGGGTCAGTGGGGGCACTGCCCTTAGAAGATTAAGAAAATTCTCATGGAGCTCCTGAGTTAGCTTTCACAAGAGTGAGTTGGTATAAGAGCCTGAATTTGACTCCTACATTCTTCTCTGGCTTCTCATCTTGTGCCTTAAGGCTTAATACAGAAGTCATAATTGTGATTTCTTCCTCTCTCATGTGCTTCTGCCTTTATGTTACCACCTGCAACAGGGTCCTCACCACAGCTGGCTCCACGACATTTGAAATTCCAGCTTCTGAAACTGTGAGCTAAAGAAACCTTTTCTCTTTCTTTCTTTTTTTTAAATTGATTTTATTTTTAAAATACACAACAGTGGAATGCATTACAATTCTTACTATACATATATACTACAATTTTTCATATCTCTGTTTGTATATAAAGTAGGTTGACACCCAATTCGTGTCTTCATACATGTACTTTGGATAATGATGTCTATCACATTCCACCATCCTTGCTAATCCCCTGCTTCCTCCCTTTCCCTCCCTCCCCTCTTTCCTATCTAGAGTTCATCTATTCCTCCCATGCTCCCCCTCCCTACCCCACTATGATTCAGCCTCCTTATATCAGAGAAAACATTTGGCATTTGTTTCTTTGGGATTGGCTAACTTCACTTAGCATTATCTTCTCCAACACCATCCATTTACCTGCAAATGCCATGATTTTGTTCCCTTTTATTGCTAAGTAATATTCCATTGTGTGTATATGCTACTTTTTTTTTTATCCATTCAACAACTGAAGGGCATCTAGGTTGGTTCCACAGTTTAGCTATTGTGAATTGTGCTGTTATAAACATTGATGTGGCTGTGTCCCTGTAGTATACTGTTCTTAAGTCCTTTGGGTATAGTCCATGGAGAGGGATAGCTGGGTCAAGTGGTGGTTCCATTCCCAGATTTCCAAGAAATCTCCATACTGTTTTCCATATTGGCTGCACCAATTTTCAGTCCCACCAGCAATGTGTGAGTGTACCATTTTCCCCACATCCTCACCAACACTTATTGTTGTTTGTCTTCATAATAGCTGTCATTCTGACTGGAGTGAGATGAAATCTTAGAGTGGTTTTGATTTGCATTTCCCTGATTGCTATAGATGATAAGCATTTTCCATATATTTGTTGATTGATTGTATATCCTCTTCTGAGAAGTGTCTGTTCAGGTTCTTGGCCCATTTGTTGATTGGGTTATTTGTGGTTTTTTTTTTTTTTTTGGTGCTTAACTGTTTGAGTTCTTTATGTACCCTAGAGATTAGTGCTCCATCTGATGTGTGAGGGGTAAAGATTTGCTCTCAGGATGTAGGCTGTCTGTTCACCTCACAGGTTGTTTCTTTTGCTGAGAAGAAACTTTTTAGTTTGATTCCATTCCATTTATTGATTCTTAGTTTTAATTATTATGCTATAGGAGTCTTACTAAGGAAGTTGGGGCCTTATCCCACGTGATACAGATTAGGATCTACTCTTTCTTCTATTAGATGCAGAGTCTGTGATTTATTCCTAGGTCCTTGATCCATTTTGAATTAAGTTTTGTGCATGGTGAGAGATCCTTTTTTCTTTATAACTGTGTTATAAACCCGTGATATTGTGTTACTAGCAACAGAAAGTGGACTGAAACTCTCTTTGGTAGTCGGTTTCCTGGACTCTAGAGTTTTCTTATTTTCCTCTTGTCTCAGTGGCCACTCCTTGGTGTTTGCTGAATCCTCCTCTTTCTTATTCTAAATGCTAGAGTGCTCTAGAGTTCAGATTTTGGGGGTGGGGTGGGTGGTACCAGGGCACTTAACCACTGAGCCATATCCTCAGCCCTATTTTGTATTTTATTTAGAGACAGGTCTCACTCTTCCTTTGAACTTGCAATTCTCCTGTTTCAGCCTCCTGAGCTGCTGGGATTACAGGTGTGCACTTAGTGCCTCACTGTTGCTGAGACTGGCTTTGAACTCCACATCCTCCTGCCTCAGTCTTCTGAGCTGGGATTACAGGGGTGTGCCACCATGCCCTGCAAGAGCTCAGTTTTTGGACTGAGCATTTTTAATTTGAATCTCTCAGATACATCTACTCTCTGTCTTACTGTTAAATGTTTTTTTTTTTTATTGCTCTATACTTTATTTTTACATAGAGAGTAGTAACCCTTTCTATCCTACATTGCTGATAATTTTTTTCATTAGTTATTAGATTTTTAGTTTATTTACAGTTTTTCATATAAGGAATTTACATTTTTAATGAAATCCCAAATATATAATTTTTTAAAGACTTTTGACATTAGTGTGGGATTTTGATCCTTTATTCAGGTGTGAAGTAGTTGTGCTTAGAATATGAGAGTGGTCTCTACATTAAAACTACTTCCATTTGTAGAACAGGGCTGTGTTGTTCATCCATCACTGTTTGGCCACGTTCTTTAGGTTATGTAGCTACATGGTGAAGGGACAAGTTACTCCAATTCATATTCTTGCTAAATTACCCTTTTTACCACAATGATTAGTCATTGCTACGTAAAAAAGAACTCCAAAATTTGGAGGTTAAAAAAAAACAAACCCAGTAATCATTCATTATCTGTCATGGTTTCTGTGATTCAAGAATTTGAAGTTGCTTGGCTGGGCAGTTCTGGACCAAAATCTCTCATGCAGTTTTAGGCAGATATTGATCAGGCTGCAGTCATCTAATGGGTTCTGGGGATGGAGGATTTATGATATATAAGGTGGCATTTGGTGTTGGAATGTTGGTCCCTCTTTATGTAGGTTTCTTCCTGGTTCTTAGCTTTCCCCAGAGAAAGTGATCCAAGAGACCAAGGAAGAAACTCCAGTTTGACTTAGCTTCCAAAGTCACACATCATTGTTTCAGTCTAATTCTAACTGTCCATGTAATTGACCATCTCTGCCTCAGTGTATGTGTTGGGGGTGGGGACTTCCAAAGGTCTGAATATCAGGAGGTGAATTATTGGGGGCCCTGTGGAGGTTGGCTGCCACAGTAAATAAAGGACATTATTTGTTTGAGATATTTTCTTAGCTATAGGAAGCTTAAAGTATTGGAATATCAACTGATGAATACTGGATTTATACAAAGTCCTATTAACTTCACACTAACTCAACAGAAAGGAAATGGATGGATTTTTGTGTACTGTTTACTCAAGTAAGGCCCTGAGGATAGAAAGTATCTGAGATTGAACTGATACAGTACCTTCTGAGGCTAACTTTGATATTTCTTGATTTTCCCACTTCCTCCATGCTTTTCGGAATCCAAATATTTTAAATAAAATAAATCAGACAGGGAAAGAAAATATTTAATGCAGAGTAGAAATAGATGCTAGTAATAGTAATCAATACCTGTTCAAGCTGTTGAGTACTTGCTAGGTGCTAGCTAGGAATGAGATCCTTAAGTTACATCTTATTATTTATTTATTTATGTGGTGCTAGGGATTGAACCCAGGGCCTTGTGCTTGTAAGGTAAGCACTCTACCAACTGAGCTACATCCCTAGCCCAAGTTACATCTTATTTAGTCCTCCCAAAGGCCATTGATACAAGCTGATATTTCCCTCATTTTAAATATGACAAAACTGATAGAGTAATTCATCCAAGGTCATATAGCAAATGGTTCAGTTGAGAGTTGAACCCATGTCTGTCTCCAAACACCAAGATTAGTTTACTACCTCTTACTGTATTCCACTGATACAACGCCCTACCCCACCCCAATAGGGTTTGGGCATCAGAAAATTGAAAAACAGTGGAGTTGTGTATTATTTGGAAGGACCCATCAAAGGTAAAAGATCCAGGAAAACGTAATCCCAGATAGGAAAACACATTGAAACTGAAAATTGTTTTATAAATGTAAGATGGCACAGTGATTAATACTAGTCAGTACAGAGAAGTAAGAAAATGAATCATGTATAATTTCTCTATTTCTTATTCAGGCAGGTTATAGCAAAGCACCTGCCCATTAATCCTTACCCTGCGAAAACAATAGTAGCCTATCTAGGTAATACATTAGAATTAATGTGTAATTAAAGAAAATTATCATCTGCTTGGCTGTGAAGTGGAAATAGCAATATTTCAAATATATATATTCTAGACCAATGAATGTTTTAGTTTGGGAAAGCTTGTGAAAAATGTATAATTTAGGAAGCTATCAAATCATCAGTTTTAAATTAAGGCACAAAGAGCTTTAGGTCTGTAAAACACTTTGTTCTAATGTCAATATGATGTCATATTTGTCTTCAACATGAATACATTGTTATTTTTTTGACAACCGCTATTTAAAAAAAATAGGCCTTGGGATGGGGAGAGCATGTTTCTCTTGGATTTACTCCTCTCTCAACATGTTCTTCGGTGGCATTAACACATTCGTGGTGAACTGGGATGATGATCTTGAGGGTGAGGGATGATACGTAGCCCTCATTACATCACCTTGGCACCCAGCCCATAGACACGAGCAGCAAGAGCCTTGATTTCTTTGAAAAGGAGTTAGAAGAATGTGAAGAAGGTCATGGCCATCAATCTGTTATCACTCTGCTAAATAGGCTCTCTTTAAGGACGCACATGAAACATATTTCAAAACCTCCAATGAAGGCCCCCAAATGACAATGTTCATCTTTCCCCTTCCTAATGAAAGTGTGCAATCTCTGAAATAGAGCTCACAAGCACTGCGCTACTAAATTGTTTAAGAAAATGCCTTTGTTTTAAATTGTCACAGCTAGAGTCAGCAAACAGTTAACACATACAGTGAGGGATGCATATGAAAACAAAAACCATTTTGTAGTCACATTTTATTAAGTTCACATTTTTATGAGTGGGTCAGTTGTCATATCACTGCAGGGGTAAGAAATGGAGACTGAGGTTGAATGTCCTGTGTACAGCTGCTTGTTGATTGGAAGGCAGAATTAGTCTTGAGGAGCCTGTCTCCCAGAATGCCCCCTGCTATCAGTAGCTGTAGCCATGGATATTATATTATGCCCTTGGTTTTATTTCTTTTGCCTTATTTTTAGGGTATCATTTTTTTGGGGGTGGGGTGGGTACCAGGGATTGAACTCAGGGGCACTTGATCAGTGAGCCACATCTTCAGTCCTATTTTATATTTTATTTAGAGACAGGGTCTCATTGAGTTGCTTAGTACCTTGCTGTTGGCTGAGGCTGGCCTTTGAACTTGCAATTCTCCTGTCTCAGCCTCCTGAGCTGCTGGGATTACAGGTGTGCACCATTGCACCCGGGGCTATTTCTTAGAGTATCTTAAAAAAGAAATATATAATACTTAAAATTTGAGTCCTCCAACAAAATTTCATTGATGAAATTTTATCCAGCTTTAGGTGCCTGCATATGTATTTTTACATAATTAAAATTCTGATGCATGTTCAAATATCTGTTTATTTATCACTATTGATTTAAACTTTTTTTCCTGCTACACAGATTTTTAACAGTAATATTTTGTGGTGGCCTCATAATTCATCAAGTTGATATGTCACAATTTAACGGTTCTCTTCCTGCTGGTCACTTAGTTTGTTTCCAAAATATCCTCTGCTATAGATGATAATAAACTTCTTCATTTTCCAAGGCATTGTTTTCTTAAGTGGATTTTTCAAGAGTGGATTTAGAGAGTCAAGACCACTTTCAAGCCATTACATGTATATACATGTAATCCTAGAGACTCGGGAGACTGAGACAGGAGGATAACAAATTTGAGGACATCCTCAGCAACTCAGCAAGGCCCTCAGTAACTTAGTGAGGTTCTGTTTAAAAAAAAAAGGGGGGGGTGGGGGGCTGGGATGTAGATCCATGGTGAAGTGCCCTGGGTTCAATCCCTAGTACCCATACAACAACAACAACAACAAAAACCCCACAACAACAAAACCAACCAACCTACCAACAATAACCCGACAAAACACTTCCATTGTTTATGATTTCCCTTCATGGGTTTGCATGGGTTTATTTTTCTGAGAGATGGTGAATGTGATTTTTATTCTTTTTTAGAGTGTTAATTTTGAGCGTCTAATCAGCCATTTAGAGTTCACATAGTGCTGATTTGTCTGACCAAGTCGGATGACGGTAACGGTTCCAGCAGGTCGCACAGTTCACTCCATTGGTTCAGATGAAGAGGGCTCAATGGAGGGCTGCCCTGTGCAGCATTGAAGAACAAAGAACTGCAGCCATGGAAAGCCATGCCAGCCCTAGGCTGAGGGGACAGAAGGAAGGACATAATGTTTTATGAGGAGCTGTAGCCATGGACAAAGTGGAGCCCATGGGGGCTGGGGTGGGGGCTGGGGCTGTGGAGGGATGCAGCTTCCCCCAGAGACAAGGGACTGGGGCAGGTGGGAAGCCCCAGTGGGCACCTCAACCTCCCTCTTCTCCTTCCCTCCAGTTTCCTGTTAGAGCCTCCCAACGGTTGACCCAAACAGACATGCCCTGGTTCAACCACAGGAACCTGGTTGACATTGTCTTCAGGGGTCACCCTCCTGGGACACAGAGCAGGGCAGGCTGTGAATCTAGGGCTGGTGATATGGAGGGGCTAATGGCAAACACGGGAAACAAAAAGCACCGTTGCACAATAGCGATGGAGAGCCTGTTTCATTCTCAAGTGTGGATCGTATTTCACACCTCTTCCCTACCCAAGGCCTTAACTATTGCACTTCCTTTATTTTGAAAACTGGTCACATTAAGGGGGCTGGGGGCTTGTGAAGGAGCACTCAGTTCTAGAACAAGTCACACACCAGTGGGCTCTGTGTTCACTCCTTGGTGGCACATGCCTGTAATCCTGGCAGCTTGGGAGGCTAAGGCAGGAGAGTTGTGAATTCAAAGCCAGCCTCAGCAACTTAGCAAGGCCTCAAGCAACTTAGTAAGACCCTGTCTTAAAACATAAAAAAAGGTCTGGGGATATGGCTCAATGGTTAAGCACTCCTGGGTTCAGTCCCTGGGACCAAAGCCAAAATATCATCAAGTAGAACCACTGTTAGTATTGAGGGTCTTAAGAAATAATCAGAGTGGGCTGATCCCAAACATATTCATATCCAGAGACCAAATGTGCACAGAGCAGGCTGATGAAGAAAGGTTCTTTTAAGGTAAATGGTGGAATAATCCAATCATCTCATGAAATGTGGAAGGAAATACTTGCTGAGATCAAAAGGACCCACGCCACAGTGATTAGCACCATCTCTCTGTCTCACTGGAGCAACAGTGTGGTTCTAAGCAGAGCATCACCTAGCATGTTGATTTTATATGATTTATGTGAACACTATCGGTCTTGTAGTTTGGGTTGTGTTTATTTATGCACATTCTTTTATTTAGAGGTTAGGGCCATGGATCTAAGGATCTTGGCCCTGGTTTTATGTTTGTTGTTCTCTAACTAACATACTAATAATGAGAATTAGCACCAAGGAATCCAAGGCAGCATTTTTTTCTTTAAAGAAGGTCTGTACATAATTGAAGTTGTATAAGTGGTATGTGGAGGGGAGGGTGCTAATCGGGTAATTTTGGCTTTCATGTAATGATTTAAGGAAGGAAGAAAGGGAGGAAGGGAGAAAGAAAAGAACTTTAAAAAAATGCTCTCTAAGGACTTTATGAATCTTCACCCCAAGAATTCACGAGGTTTTGGCTGATCTAGAAGCACATTTTTAGGAACAGCCCTATGGGATTGGCCAATAGGACCCACTGGTTCATTTGCTTTATGCTTTTACACCTATGGACTCTTTCCTGTGGAATCCAAGAGCTATTCTTTTTTTGTCATAACCAAGCAGCACCATGAACTCTTGTAAGTATTGATGATTTTCTGAAGTATGAACTCCATTTGTTGAAAACATTAAAGACTATCTCTTCTTTTTAATTCTTCACTGCACTACCTCTCCAAGGTTATGGCTCATGGCTGCAGTACTTCTTGGAGGAGGCAATATATTGTTCTCTTTGGTTCTGGGGCAAACTGCCTTGTACTTATCAGCAATAGTATTTCTGTTGAGCAGAGAACATTGTCTTCTCTGTGTATAGCAGATAATTGAGATCAACACTTGGCAACTGTATGCATGTGGGAAACCCAGGTGATGGTGTGTTTGGCATTAGGTGCCTGGGTCTGTTCTTTAGGTGGGGTTATAAAACACATTATATAATGAGGATCATATGATCCCATGAACAGGTGTGCATGCTGGAGTAACCTGGGATTGTCAACTAGGCAACAGCTTTTGTCCTTAGCAACCCACAAGAATGGAATCACTTCTAATGCTTCTGAAGTTGTGGCAGCAGGACAGTAATTATTACTGCTAGCTACTTCCTCTAATGAAGTTCATCAGACATACAGATTATATAAGTAACAGATTATAAATAATTTGCACCCAACACAGAAATGTGTTAGGCAGTTTTCCTCTGGCCAATTGACCTTTCTATTTGTTTGCTTTAGGATTATGTGAAAAGGAGCCTGAATTCCACGAGTTAGGATTCTAGTTATGGTGTCCCTCCTCCCCAATGCTTTTCTCACGTCCCTCCTTACCTGCCAACCCCATTGTCCAAGTTGTCAGGAAAAGTGATTAAGACCTGGCTACAAGAAGCTTCTTTGGGTAATTTTCCTAGAGCCCAGAACCAACACTCAAATCAAGGAAGCCTTTGACGTGTAGTCTTGCTGGGATGTTTTTTCTCAGAAGTCGGTTCAGGTTGAGCATCTACCAAAAAAATCTCAGGAGGGAATTGGACTTTCCCAGTCGAATATAAACTTTTCATGGCACCTCATTCCACAACCCCAATCCTCTCTGTTGGCAAAATCCAGCACATCTTGGCCTACCAGTGCAGGCAGTAACTTTATAAATCACTAATCTCCCAGCCTGTTTGCTGAAGTCAAATGATACCTCGCCCCAACAAAGCCCTCCACAAACAAAGCCACGCCTGCCCTGCGAGTTAGGATAAGTAGATTACTTTCTAGACAGGCTGAAATTTTTAGCTGCCAAAGCATTGTCTTTCCTCCCACTGGAAGATTTTTCTTTGCCCAGAGCTTCTTTTCCTCTCTCAGAGAAACCACCCTGCCTCCAGGGGCCATGGGACCCTTCCAGAAATTTCACTCTGTTAGGAAACAGGTCAACTTCCCCCAAACCCAATCACATCACCCAGTTGTGTGACAGGGAGGGGCAGGCTTAGGATGGGTTAGGATGGGAGGGAAGAGGAGTCCTGGGGCTAGTTCAGGTAAGTAGGGCCCCCCCCCACCAACTCCTGCCCTCCTTGAATTAAGCCAAGCACTATCATAACTCCCATTTCTAAATAACATGAGCACTTTGTTAAAACCATCCTTCCCTGAAATAATACATGCTATGGTGCAGTATTTCAGTTTGAACTTTTTTTGAAAAAAAAAATATATATATATATATATATATATATATATATATATATATATATATATATTATATTTGATGGACACAATACCTTTATTTTATTTCTTTATTTTTATATGGTGATGAGGATAGAACCCAGTACCTAATATGTGCTAGGCAAGCGCTCTACCCCTGACTACAATCCCAGTCCAAGTTTGAACTTCTTTACCACACTAGGTTTATTATTTTATACATATATTTTTAAATATCCTAATTTAATACCTGCATAATGGGGCTGAGGATGTAGCTCAGTGGTTGAACACTTGCCTAGCATGCTTGAAGCCCTGGGTTCAACCCTTAGCACTACCCCCTTCCCCGCCAAAAAAGTTAAAAAAATTATTTATGTATTTACCAACTTTCCTGTTCCTTGTATGTCAAGCCTTCTGTCTAGGTTGATTTCTCTCCTTAAATATGTTCTTTAGAAATTAATTGAGTGAAGTTCTGTTGGTAGCAAGTTTGGTTTCTATTTATAAGAAAAAAAATTATTTTGTTCTCATTCTTAAAAAATAGCTTCATTGGGTACTCCAGTTACCAGTTATTTTGTCCTAGCACTGGAGAGTAACTGCTATCTCCTGACCTCAGTTGTTGGCATTGAGAAATCTGCAGTCTCATTGTTGATGGCTTTCCTGACTGCTTTTATAACTTTGTCATTGCTTTTGGTATCCCACAGTGTTCACTTCAATGTATCTAGATGTGGCATACTTTTTATTTCTTTTGCTTGGGGTAGAGTATGTCTTCTTCCTCTTTGAATTGGTGTCTTTCATCAATTTTAAAAAATTCTTGGCCATTGTATCTCAAAATTGCATCATCTCCATTCTCTGATTTCTATTCCACTCTCCCTGATTATTAGTGGCCTTTTAATATCTTCCATCTCTTTATCTCTCTCTACTGCAGTCTGATCGCTTTTTTTTCATAACTCTTATCAGGTCAATAATACTCTTTGTGTAAATCTGAAGTTAAGCCCATCCATTGAGTCTTTAATTTCAATGTTTTGTATTTTCCTTGTTGATTTCCAAAAGTAGTCTTTGGCTAGTTTGCAAATCCTCCTGGTTTTTATTTTTTATTTTTTAAGTTTTCTTTTGTTTGTTTTTAATTCCATATTTTATTACATGAAATATTTTATATACAGTAGTGTTCTATTTTTGAGAATACTAAATATTTGATAATTGAAGATATAGTTCTATTGTTCGCTAATTCTGCCAATACACATTTATGCTGTTTTGTTTTCTTAAGTTGAAGAATTCTTTTGAGAGCTTGTATTTGGATAACTTTAATTTATAGCAATATTGAGAGCTTAAAATAAGAGCTTTCCTCCAGTGATTTGCATTTCTTGTGTCCTTGAGCTTGGGAACAGGCCTGACCTGGGTCAATTTTAGCAACTTTAAAGGGTCTTGGTTTACTGCACAAGTCTCAATGCTGCTGCTTCACCATGGGACGGGCCTGATCTTCAGTCTGCTCCCAGGGCAAATCTGACTTGTATATGTGCTTGCCAATTACCATTTTTATTTTATCTTATATTTCCTAGTTTCCTGCTTTTCTCCCCTTCCCTTTTCTTTCCCTCCCTTCCATGTGTGTATATGTGTATGTGTGTGTAGGAATACGTGTGTGTAAACTTTTAAAACTTTTGGTGCTGGGGATTGAACATAGGGCCTTGTTCATGGTAAGCATGTGCTCCACCACTGAGCTATACCCCTAGGCCCTATGTATACACTTTCTTGGGACATTTTCTTTACATTTTATTTTGTGGTCAGAAATGCATGATAAAGTCTGCTTATTGTGTATTTATACAGGAACTTCCTCTATCATAGCAGTAGGGCCTTGCAGATTATGGGGCTAGAAGCAGAAAAGTTCATCTCTAGAGAGGATGTCCAGTTCCTCTCTCCTTTCAGTTACACTGGCTTGCATTTGAGTGTAGGCTGAGCCCTCTTGGTTGGCAGAATATAATGTTGCCCTACAACCCCGCATTTCACCTTTACCTTGTGGTTTTAAGGTTGTTGGCCAGAGATGTGTCTTCAAACTATAGTTCTGCCTAGGTAACTGATTGTTTTTTAAATTTTTATTTATGTTTTTTCAAAGATGAGGTGAATTTATGACACCTTCTACAGCAAGGAGTTTTGTTGTTTCATGTCATGTATTTAAAAATTCCTAGCGGTTGCTGTAGCTGGCTGTTTTCTAAAAAATAAATTATACATTTTACTCAGGTATTTAATTCCTTTAAAAGATATGTTCTTAACTAACACACATCTTTCATATTATTTCTTTATTTTAAAAAATTACAACCTACTACCTTTAAAATCTTTTTGCTCTTTCCACTTGGATATACTATTGCTATCATTTGCTTCTTGAAAAATCAGGATTGTGTCTTATGTTTCTTATTCTACCTGCTCATTCCTACCATATGTAAGTTTCTTTGGAATTAAATTGCATTTTCCAGATGACTTAACAGAGGCATGAGACTGGCATTTGGGGGTGTTTTTTTGGGGTAGCATTTGAAATATCCTGTAGGTTATTCTTAATAGTAGAGCTGTTTGTTTGGTTCATGTTATAGATTCACATCATGGACTTCAGGGTTGCTTTCTGAAAACTGTCCTTGTCCTGGTTCTGTTATGGGTGCTGTGTCTCTGCCCATCGTCTTGGGCAGCCACTGTAATTAACGGAGAGATTCTCATAAGGATGGAGAGTGGAGATAGAAGTGGGTTTTATTTGGTGCTAATCAAGGCAATCTTTGCCTCCTCTGGCTAGAAATTGTTGAAAGGAATATGTAAGGCACTTGGTAATTTCTGTTGAATAGTGGCAAGAGGGTCTTTGAATGTGAAGCATTTCCTGAATGTTCTCTTTTTAAAACTAACCTTTCAAAACAAGTCAAAATTTCAGAGAGCAATTACAGAGCCTTTTGTATCAACCAAATTGCAACAGGATGTATTGTGAAAGGCTGTGCATCTATTTGTTGCTAAAGTGCAACAAATAGATGCACAGCCTTTGAAGACTGTATCACCTGCCTTTTATTTTTGTTTGAGAGACTGTTCTATTTTTAATCCTGCATGGTGTTCTGATCCCCTTGATTGTATACAAGAAGAAAATCTGATGAGAATTATGTAGGCCACCTGCCTTACTTAACCTTATGAATGAGAGAAAGAGAACTCACCTGGGGAATCTTATCTCTTTTCTGATGAAAATGATGAATTATCTCTGATTAGTTGCAATGTAATGTGGGGTAGGTAAATAGCAAAGGGCAAATGGGATTTTGGAGGTCAGTTGCATGCTTCCTAAAACTGCAGTCAGACGATGTCCTTCAAACACAAGGAGATTGCCTGCTGATTATCTATCAGGGATGTGCAAGGCAAGAACAAGCAAATCCTTATTTTCAGGGAAGTTTCTGAAAAAGCCATCACTTCTAAGATCCAAGTAAGAAAAAAAAGCTCTAACAGCCATAACAGGTGAAATTACTAGAGTAGAAGCAATTTTAAAAGCTTGAGATGAACAATATACAAAATGTAGCAATCAGGATGTCACTTGGGAGTGGGGCCTGAAGGGATTAGGACAAGTGCTGGGCCTGGACTGCCCTTACATACATGCTGTGACCCCGGAACCAGCATTCAAACTCTCTATCTGGAAATCTTGTCTTTGGGAAGGACATAGTGAAATCCTTCCTACAGAAGCATAGATGATTAGTAGGCCATGTGGCTTTCCTCATTTTGGCTCTATGTAGACATCATCTTTAAGTCAGTGGAATGGGGCTCCAATGGCGAAAATAGTGAGTGTATCTACTACCCCTGGGAAGGGGTGATGTGCAGAGTGCAGTCTAGGGGCACAGGCCTTCCCTATGATGTTGGCCGCATCCCCAGCTGGTGGTGCTCATGGTGGAATAGACAAGAAGCACAGTGGACTTTATCCAGCTTTCTTGGTGGGGTTTTGTTTACAGAGTAGAGACCGCACAGATGTTCCTTCACTTGATGATGGGGAAAGCCATCATAAACTGAAAATATCATAAGCTGAAAATTAATTTAATAAACCTAACCTACCAAATACATGAGCGACACAGTCCACTGTAGGGTCTCAGTTCTTCCTCCCGGTGATGCTGTGGCAGACGGGGAGCTACTATTAGCTGCTGCTGCCCAGGATCACGAGAGAATATCCTGCCACATTTTGCTAGCCCAGGAAAAGTTCAGAATTCAAAACTGAAAGTGTGGTTTCAACCGAATGCAAATCACATTCACATTTCATTAAGTTGAAAAGTCGTACGTAGAAGCTCATGGTAAGGCAAGGCCTCCTGGTTGAGCAGTCATCTCTGCACTGTTCATGCCTAGCTCAATGCCTGCTGGATCAGGCATTGCTCTCCAGTGGCTCGGGACCTGCCAACAGGGCCAGCGTGTCTAGGAAGAAGAAAGAGGTGTGGGGATGCTGAGCACCAACATTGCCAATTTCTTTATTTTGCCGTTGTCTCAGTCCTTCTTGATACCATTTTTCCTTTTGTGAAAAAAGTGGCTTCCTTATTTCTTGATTTTGTTTTTTCTTGCTCTCAAAGACTCTGCTTCTGTTCCATCCTCCACCTTTGATCCAGAGCTGGAGGGCTGCTGGCCTTGAGCTCAAGTGTAGTGGGCACAGCCCCTTCCTCCCCACATGCTGCCCCTGACAGGGGCCAACTGGGCAGGACTCTTGAGTGGCAGCTCTTCTCTCCCCACATTTAAGATCAACCCATGGTTTTTTTTTTTCCTGCCTTGGATTTACTCTGGATGCAGCCAGCAGCTTTGTTCCACCATGAGATTATTGCTGAGGACAGTTTTTGCTGCCCTATTGATTATCTCCACTACCAAAATGACAAGTTTCCAAATATATTGCTTTGTGTTGTCCTAGGGAAAAAAAAGCCTTCAATGTCCTTTCAAGGGAAGGAGAAGGTGGGGTGAACATTGTTTTAATTTGGACATCAGAGTGTTTTGGTTTGTGTCCTATAGCCGTACCACAATGAGTCTTCAGTTGGACAAGCATCCATGGGGTAATACATCAGAGAGGGACCAAACTCAGTCATCCATATTAGGTACTTTGTACATTCTGTTTTGCTCCTGGAGGTCAAGTCCAAGGTGCTTGTTCAAAACCACAGTTTTCTGCATCTGAAAGAGGGTATCAGTCCTGGTTCCACTGAATTACAGTAGAGGGGGAGAGGTAATTGACTTTTTTCCTACCAATTCCTGCTGACATGGAAAATCTGCATCCACTACCAGATCTTTCCACTTGGGGACAAGAGGATGCTGTGCAAAATTTGGGTCTTTCTTGTATCTAGTTTGTGGCTAAGAGAGGTTATTAAGCCTAAGGACCTCTACAACTGGTCCCTAGTCTTAAACCTCCTACTTACTTAAAAGCCTTTTATCCCAAATGTCTACAACACCCATCATAATGATACCTTTCCATGTTCATTTGTTTGGATATGCCACACTTCTGCCCGCCATTGGCAACCCTCCTGGACGAGGCTGCTTTTGTTAATCACATGGTTGTTATGAGTATTAGGTTCACAAGTGGATGCAGAGGAGATATTTTGATTGAAGTGTAGATCCTCACCACATGAGCTACTCATGCTTAGCAAAAATATAGCTAACAGTTGTGATCTAGAGTTTCATTAATCTCAGGGATTATGCTGCTCTCATCAGTTAAATACCATGGTTTTGTTATCTTCCTCTAACCGTAACAACTTTTTATGGAAGAATGTTCAACACAAAGCTGTATCTTAGACTGTTTGAACATGAAGGCCGTTGTGGATCTTAATTTGTGATCCTGATTTCATTTAGTCTCTCAGGCTTTTACGTTACAGCTTTCTTAATGTTGTCAATATGAAAGTGCTTCAGATAGCTTTGAGTTCTAATCTTGTGGTTCTGTTCACTGAAGATAAGCAGCAATTTCTCTCTCTCTCTCTCTCTCTCTCTCTCTTTTTTTTTTTTTGGTATGGGTCACTAGTGGGTCTAAATAACCTCCTTAGTTCTATTTGGCAGGACCATCTGAGAAGAGATGAAAAAGAGGGAGGAAAAGACAAAGAGTGAGAAAATGTGAGAAAAATAAAGAGGAGAGAGAGAGAAGAAAAGGGAAGCACTTTGGGGAAGGAAATAGAGACCACTAGAAACTTCAGACTACATGTCTCTTGCATAAGAATTTATAAGCCCTGGGCTAGCAAGGGCCCACCTCAGGCCTTCATGGGGGGCCCAAATGGCTACTAGGGCCACCTCTCTCCTCCCTAAATTTGATAATCAAAGGACGGAAATGTTGTGAAAAGGCGACCCCAGGGCTGGAATTCCTGCGTTGGTCTCCCATGTGACTTGAACAGTTACACCAAAGCTAATTCAGCACAGGGAATGCCTTTTCTAGAAGCAGAGACTTAATTCAGTCAAGGCCGTGTTGCATAGAATCAAATGAGATAGGGCCAAAGATTTTCAACCATTGTGTGTTTAAAGAAGAGCCGTGCCTAGAATGAAAGTCATTTTTCCAAGTCTTGCAAACTTTAGTTTCCCAGAGCCATGCCTGTCTTCTTGTGTGCAACTAGTGGACGTGGCGGTGATGGAACTCAGGCAGCCTGTGCCACCTGACACTCAAAGGCTGATGTGGAAAGCACTCTCCCTCCATGTACCATGATTTGACTTCTGTTTGAGCGAAAGGAAAGGGACTTAGAAAAGGTACAGAGGTTAATAACAAGTTGAACATGATTCCATGTGTTTTTTCCTCCAGGGAAAGGGTTGGATACAGCTCAATATCTCAATCTCTGGCAGCTCCAGTGGGCACTGGGGAAAGCCCATATTTTGGCTGCCTATCTTTTTCTGCACATGAAAATGAATTCCTTGGCAGCTACACACCTAGGAGGAGAAAGGCTTTGAAACCCTTTGAGAGCTGCTTAGCCAGGAGAGTTACTGCTGAAGCCTTGGACGACTTATTTCCATCTTACAGATGTGCAGTTTGCTAACTGTACTTGGCCCTGCCCCATTAAATTAGCCTCCACTCTCAGTAGCTTGTTGAAAGAATTGCAAGGCTCTGCTTCATTGCCCCTTGGAAGACAGTTTAGTAGAACTCTTTGTTAGCAAGTGCCAGGATAGAATACTCAGGCTTGGAATTAAGTCTGCTCAATCCCCTCAGCTTTTGTGGACTAATGTTTTTATTTATGTATATATTTAATTTTTTTTTTGTCCAATGGTACATTCCATTGTAGGGATGGACCAAGAGCAATTATGGATCAGGAACTATACTGCTTATTGAGTTACGCTTTCTAGCTCTCTTTTTACTGGGTTCTGGAACCCCAATTGACTTAGTGGGTCAAAAATCTCATTTCTGTGCCCATCTGGTGTCTAAAGATAGTGGGTATATTTTAGACTGGTCTCCAAAGATGTAGCCTTTTATTGGGGAACAAGAAATTCAGGGGAGAATTCCATCCAATGAAGGTTGAAGAGGTGCCGCACTCCAAGGTCAGGGTCAGTGATTGGGCCTCCGGGGTCAGTGGTCAGTCACACCCCCACACGGATGGCTTCTCTCATCAGGAGAGGGCCGGGAAGATTCCGACACAGCCAGAAGCCTCAGACCCAAACCGGGAGTCACCCAGTCACGTGTGAGAATGGCTCCCGACAATCTGGGTTGTTTCCTCTTTAGCCAAAGTTAACAAAATTTAAAGGATCCTATAATGACTCATTCAAGAAAGTGAATGTTTTTAGAGAGATTCTGAACTGCAGAGGAGTCTTGATGAAATGGGGCTGTGTGGAAGGGTTAATAAGGCCCAGGGATGCAGTGTCATTAATAATTGTTGGGCCTTATGCATTTCCTCCATTCCATTGGCCTAGATGCTGGGAAGGGTGTCAGTATAAATCTGTCTCATTTCTAGTTTGCACTGTTGTTGATTTCTCCTTCTGTAGAAAAACTCCTGGAGAACATTTTAAGAACCATGCATTTAAAGAGTGTCAGAGGGGCTGGGGTTGTTTGTGGCTCAGCAGCAGAGTGCTCGCCTAGCACGTGCGAGGCCCTGGGTTTGATCCTCAGCACCACATAAAAATAAATAGATAAAATAAAGGTTAAAAAAAAATAAAGAGTGTCAGAACACTAAGCCAAAACACCTTCAAATATTGGTCTGTGAGATGTGATTCTAGATGTGTCCTTATAGGATTAGCAGAACTTCTTAGGAATTTGCATCAGTCAGCTGATGCAGATTCGGCTAATGGGTGCTCCTCTTTGCAAGAATCCGGCAGAAGAGAAGCTTGGGAAATGCTCTTTTTACCTTCAGTGTGCTTTGGTTTTAGTATTTTAGTGTGGAGATGCAAGGATTGAATGTGAATGAAGAGTAAAATTTTAAAAAATTAATACGGCAAATATTTACTAAATGTCCACTTGGTGCTAGATGTTGGCAGGAGAGTGGTGGACAGACATAGCCCTTGCTTTTTGGGGCATATGATAGGTTGAGGGAGGAGGTGTTCCCGGTGGTAAGCACTGTGCTCTGCAAAAACGAAGGAAGGAAGGGAGAAAGAAGAGAGGGAGGAGGAGAGGAAGCCAGAAAGAGCAGAACAAAAGCAAGGAAGAGGGATGAGTGCTATTTGGAAGAAACGTTTAAAGGCCTTTCTGATAGGGGACATTTCAGCACAGACATGAAGAAAGGAGGCAGAGAGCCCCGAGGGTGGAAAAGGTTGGGGCAGAGAGTACAGTGAGGATGTAGTCGGCCCCTCCTGCAGCTCTTCCTGAAGGCCCATCTCACTACCCTTGTTGATTCCGATGTATGAATTGGATGTTATCTTTTACCATGGTTTTATGAAGTAGCTGCTAGTAAGTAAGAATTATGCATAGAATGCACTTTATTTAAGCAGTTGTTGTCATTGTTGAGCACCATATTCATCATATTTCTATTAAGTGGATTTCTTTTTAGAAAGCTACAAAAAAAAAAAGTCTCCAACTTACTAAACTCTTCATTGCTTCAAAGGTATTTGTAGGTACAGAAAACTATTCCTGGGGGGATGGGAATGCTTACCTAAATGCAGAGTTGTTTTACTGCCTCTGCAGTTCAGATCACTGGAGTATTTGTCTGAAAGAAAAGCAGGTTTGCTTGGGGATAGATTCGAATCAATGATATAACTTGAAACTGTGCCAGCAACACCATTCTCTCAGAGTATATGATGTGGCAGAAGGAAAAGTTGGTGTATGAGGAGTCAAAGGAATGCATTGACTTTGCATTAGCCGAATCTGGAAGGAAGCCAGGGTCCATCTTGAAACCACATAGCCAGTCAGAAGGGTCAGTCACTATCTACCAGCCCAGTGCTACTCCACAGAGGTCCTTGGGGTTGGCATGCTGGAATAAATGGTAGTGAAGCCAACAAAGTTTTGAGACTATGCTAAATTAATAAAATATCTTAATACTTTTGAACCAAAATTATTTAGGAATCATGGAAAATATTCCTGGTAATCGTCAACTCTTAAAAGATTACTACCAGTTATATCTTATTCTCCCAGGGTTCCTTGGAAGGCCTGATGTTTCCTGTTTTTCATAATTTTTGAAAATTCAGTTAGGTGAAAGAGTATTGGATAGCAAGTTCTCTCTCTCTCTCTCTCTCTCTCTCTCTCTCTCTCTCTATGAATAAATATGTATTTTTCCAAAAGGTTTAACTTTTTTTTGAAGACAGGGTTTTTCTATGTTGTTCAGACTGGTCTTGAACTCATAGGCTCAAGTGATTTTCCCACCTTAGCTTCTCAAGTACCTGGGACCATGGGTATGCACCATTATGCCAGGCTAGGAGGTTTAAAGTATTTTAAAGGAAAAAAAAAAAGAAACATTAGAAGTCAAGTGAGAGATAATTTACCAAGAACCAGAGCCAGTGCCTCATGTCATCTTATGGGGATACCCTCCTTGATTCTCCCTGTCATTCCACTTTTCTTCAGGCCGAGTGGGGACCCTTTTTCTGGGCTCCCAGAGTATTCTGTGTATATCTCAGTCAAAGTAATGACTAGCTGTTAATTTACTATCTTTCTGAAAGGCTGGCACTGTGTCCTTGAGCTCACAATCACCAGCACTTTGCACAGTGCTGGCTCTTGATATTCTGGGTCCTTGTTCGCTAGCTTCTTAGCAGATTCACTGTCAGAACTTTTCTCAGATGGTAATGTGTCCATGAGCGGTCTTATTTTATGCCACTGGATTTTGTTTTTCTGTTTGCAATTACCTAATAGATATTCTACTGAAAGATTTTACTCTCAGACTGAGGCATTAGGTAACGTGTGTGAATTAAGGAAAAACCTCCAATAGCAAGCCCATGGTGGGGGCACCTCTGTGGGTGCTGGACTGCGGCACTCCTTAGCAGGGCACGGCTCCTCCAGATTCTTCAGAGGCATCTGCCCTTGATGACTTATAGGCTTTATGAGAAAATAATTGCTTTGTGAAGATGAATGTGAATACAGGTGAGGATCAGCTAATATCTGCTTAATTAAAAAATGTTTTTTAACAGGCTTCTGCAAAGGGGGCACAGAGTTAAGAAATACAAAGACGTTCTTACTGAGGAAAAGAAGATTAATTGAGTTTTGCTGTGTATGTTTGGGTTCATAGAAAGAAAGAGAGACGGGAAAATGAAAAATCCTTTGATCTAGCAGGGACGATTCTTTAAGTGTTTCAGTGGTATATTTTCTTTTAAGTTAGATGATAAATTAGTAGAGAAAGGTGGTGAGTGATTACATCTTCTGAATCCCAAGACTTCTAAGGAAAAGGAGAAGGAAACAAATATTTGTTAAGCATCTGCTATTTTTTAGGCATTGTATAAAGAGTTTTAGATTTTTTTTTCTTGAACTGTTATGGTAATCCTCTGAGTCAGAGGAGAAACTGGATCAGCCAGATTAAGTACATCGTTGGGATCATGTGGTTAGTGTGTATGTCAAAGCCAGGAGTGGCTCCACTTGGGTGTGTTCCAGAGCTCAACCTTGTGTCTTTATTTTATTTTAAAAATAGTTCAGTGGCTTCCTACCTGCATGTAAGAAACCCAAAGAAGCTTCAGAGCTATTGCAAAGGATTCATGTAAAGCACATCTATCATTTTCTATATATATGAAAATGTATGCCTCCTAAGTATATGTGTCCCTTATTTCAAAAATATGTTGCATTCTGGGATTTGCCAATTACAAATTTGCTTGAAAACATTACACTTAAAATATAATCTGAAGCTGGGCATGGTGGTGCATACCTCTAATCCCAGCAGCTCAGGAGGCGGAGGCAGTAGGACTGTGAGTGCAAAACCAGCCTCAGCAACTTACCGGGGCCCTAAGCAACTTAGTGAGACCCTGTCTCAAACTAAAAAATAAAAAGGGCTGGGGATGTGGCTCAGAGGTTAAGTGCGCCTGGGTTCAATACGTGGTACTAAAAATCAATAAAGCAAAATATATATTTTTTTTAAAGAGAGAGAGAGAAAGAGAGAGACAGAATTTTAATATTTATTTTTTGTTTTTTTTGGCGGACACAACATCTTTGTTTGTATGTGATGCTGAGGATCGAACCCAGGCCGCACGCATGCCAGGCGAACGCGCTACCGCTTGAGCCACATCCCCAGCCCCAATAAAGCAAAATATAAACTGAAAAAGAGTAGCAATTTTTGTATATTTTATGTGAGGTAACTCATGTGCTGAGAACCAAACTTTGTAGAGCAGATGCTTAATAAATATTGTGTATGTGAGAGTGAGATAGCCAGTATAGTCTTTTAAATATGCCATGATCTATTTAACCAAATTTCTATTAGTAAGCATTAAAATTGTTCCTATTTTTCATAAATAACACATGTAGGTATTTATACATATATAACAATAAGCTCCTATACATTTATCTTTACAGTTTATAAAGAAATATTCTATTATTTTGTTATAACAGATCCTGGAACTAGACTTGCTAGGGGTAAGCAATACCTATTCAAACTCGAGTATACTCTCTCTGGGGCAGTTTGCATCACATATGAGAATGTCTGTTTCACATCATCCTGACGGGATGTAGGGAGTGGTCGTTTTACTCTTTATAAATTATCATTAAATTCCAAAATTCAGAAGGCTTTTTGCCTCCTCTAAGTTTCTATTTATCCTACTGAGAAACCAGGACAATGTGGAGTTTTTTTCTTTCCTCCTGGATCAACAGAGTATGTGTGTTGATATTTCTTAATGAAATCAGTCTTTGGAACCCCATCATGTTATTTCTCTCTGCTACCCTCTGTATTCCTGTTTGAATACGTAGACTATGTCTCTTGTCATTGGTAACCATGTGCCTAGGGAGAAAAAAAGAAGTCTAGAATTAGTTGCACACCTTAACAGGTGGAGTCTGACCACTTCCTGAGAAACCATGAATGCATTTCTAATCCAAATTCAACTCTGTGGGAGTTGCCCACCACTGGGAATATGTGACCTTCTTCCAGTTCAGGCCAGCTAGTATGAATGAATGAGTCCCTACAGCATATTCATGTTGGCTGGGAAGGATGCAGAGAAGAAGCTACTGACCTTGATCTTTGCCACATAAGCAGGTCTGTAGAAGGGAATATCTTTGTGTGACCAATAGATCTTTCCACTTGGCAAATAAAGCAAAGAGCTCTGGCCTTTTGCATGGCTTTCAGCAGGGGATTTTAAGAATGTACTGAGGCATGGGCTCAATACGGTCCCAACAATGTTAGCATACTGTATCTTCTAAATCAAGTTCTTTTCTTTCCTATGCTTATATGGAATATGTGCAAGTCAGGATATTCCTCTGTTTGCTCTGGTTACCAGGAAGTTCAGAAGCCAAGTGTAATTTGTAATAATTCATTCATTTATTCGACAAACATACGTGGAGGCCCATTACATGTCAAGCGCCATCAAAAGTACTGGCAATTCTGAGCTCAAGGACCCAGCCTTCCAGCAAAGTGGTTTGGGTTCCAGCTCAGGAAGGAATGGTTTATTGCCTCCTGGATCTCCTTGCTTTGCTTGCTTGCCCTGGAGCCAGTGAGCCCTCCTTTCCCATGGAACATAACCCCCTCTCCCCTAAACTTATTAGCACTAGAAAGAAGGCAGCTCACTTTCCTCTCAGGTGTAGACAAAGGCTCTGTTGTCCACGGGTGAAGGGCCTTTGGTGACTAGATTAGCCCACAGCCTGGTCTGTGTCACTTTTCAGATGGAGACCAGCAGATATCATCTGCTGCCTCATTAGGCTGACACTCTTCTTGCCCTCTCTTGTAATAATGTCCCTGAAGCACTTAATAATTTTAGGTAAATGCTGGAAGCATACACTTCAGAAGTAACCCAGGGGTCAGCGGCAACAGATGCTCAAAAAGGCCATTGTTCTTTGCTCCCTGGTTTGCTTAAAATCTAACAGGCAAAGGAGTGTAGTGATTAGGCAATTTTAAGTTTTAGAAGAAGAGCAGAACTTGCAGCAGTAGGGCAACTTTAAAAAAAAAAAATCTCATTTGATTTCACAGTTTTTCGAAATCAAGGGGACAGTGAAATAAATTGGATGGTTGCCATGGGCTTCAATAAGAGAGATTGCTTACTCTAGAGAAGAGAAAGCAAAGAGGGGCCCTCAAGTCTTTGGAGATATATAATATGGACACTATTTCCAAACTGATCTCCATTTCCAGTGACAAGGGGAGATGCATGTCTTGTCTTGATTCAAGGAGGAAATAGTTTAGACTGTGAGAAGAATTTCCAGACTACAGACTGGAAAAGCCCAGGGATATGGAGTGCTAGAGGTTGACAGTTTTTTTTTATTTGTTTCTTTTTTTGGTCTGTTAATAATAGTAGATGGTTATTTTCTTTATCAGAATTGTATTCCAGAAATAATTCATTGAGCTGACAGGAGGCTATGTGCCAATTCACAAAAATACGTAACTGCTGTCAGGGGATCCTGTGGATGTGACAGGAAGTGAACAGCAGCTCTGGATTCTCTGGGTAATAGCCGTGGTGGGGACGGGCCAGGGCAGCGGGCGTGGGCAGTGGAGCACTGGGCTTGCTGCCCAAAGCAAACACCAGCCTCTCTGTGGGTCAGAGCTGGGGAGGTGAAGGCCATGGGTGAGCTTGTGACTCAGGCTTAGCAGGATATGGGGCTCCCATAAAGAACCAAAGTGTTGGGGGTGCTGACCTCAGAGCAGATCTGTCTGGAAGTGGTGGAGTGGTGAGTCTTCTTTCTGTCCTGATGATTCTGACATAGGCCAGTGCTGTTTCTCTGGTTAGGGGGGCTCAGAGAAGACAAGCAGGAGAAGTCCCACAGCAAGCCAAAGTGGACAAGGGTCCAGGTGTCTATCCACAGCACAGCGGCAAGCTGGATCCTGGGCCTTCCGAGTCTGGCTAGATCTGAATCACACCTGCAAGGCCACGAGGGCCAAGGTCCTTCTCCTATTCCTGGATCAGATAACTCCTGTAAACTTATCTTCCCCTCTAGGACACTTCTGTAGCCTGGGTGGGTACTGTCTGAAATGGTTTTTTTTTTTTTTTTTTTTTTTTTTTTTTTAACTTTCATGATTGGGTTACCAAGAAAATAAATGCCTTTTCTGAACAGGTAACACATTAGCTTGGTGAATTTCAACACAGTTCAACATCACGACACAAGTTAAGTTCTTTCTCCATCCTTGACTCCTTTATCCAGAAAGAACTTTTTCCCATTTGTTCTTTGACACTAGCTGGGTATAAGAGATGAGAGAAAGCTGCATTTTGAAAAAAAATAATAGAGCAGGGGTTTGGCCAACACTTAAAGAAAATTATGCTATAGATTCCTCATCTGAAAATTTTATTTTATTTTTGGGGACAATTATTATTATTATTATTTTTTTAGTACCTCCGAGGTATAGGTAGATAGTGGCTATGTGGGGAGGGAATATTCCAGAAAACAAGAAGAGTATGTGCCAAGGTCCCGTGTCAGGGCCAGAGTGTGTTTGGTGTCTCCATGTGGAGTAGGGAGAGGAAGGAGATCAGAGAGGTAGCAGGGTTCATCAGGTTGGTATACCATGAAAGGAAGCCATCTTCCACTTCTCCCACCCTGCAGATTTTAACTGAGTATCTTTACCAAATAGGTCAAGTTCATTACCTGTGCCAGACAGGTAATGAACTTCTTGAAAATCTTGTTGAATGGGTTTGCTGGCTTAACCGCAGACATGTTAGCCCTGACATTTCACCAATATAGGACTTTGGAGGAAGCATACAGAAGAATTTGATATTTCTTCAGTACGTCACTGGACACTTCATCTGATTTAGATGTTGTATTTTAAATGAATAAAGAAAATGAGGCCTTTTTTATTCCTTATTTGAATAGTAATTCATGAATGTGGAATGTGCAGGTTTTCCATCAAGTTATTCAGTGAAAGTAGGTCTCTCTTGTCTCCCTGAACTTCTTTCCAGAAGCAATTAATGTTAGCTAAGTCTTGGGTATGTTTCTAGATGTAAGTACTCCTCTCCTTATAAAATATTAAGATGGTGACTAACCCACGATGCTGCGCCTTGCATAACTTGGAGCTTTTCCATGTCAAAAAACACGGGGTTCTCTCATTCTTGTTAATATTCAGCTATATGCAAAAAGTACAATTTAATCATTTCCGTATCGACACACCTATCTTTTAGTATAATAAATATACTTTTCTATAGTATATACAAAATACTTTTGTATCTTTCACTATCATAACAAATATTCGGTGAAAAATTCATGCATGTTTTAATCAGCTTTTTTGCAGTTGTGACTAAAAGACCTGACCAGAACAGTTTAGAGCAGGGAAAGTTTATTTGAGAACTCACAATTTCAGAGGTCTAAGTCCATAGACAGCAAGTGTCCATTCCTCAGGACTTGAGATGAGACAGAACAACATGGTGGAAGAGTGTGGCAGAGGGAAGCAGCTCACTTGGTGATCAGAAAGCAGAGAGAGAGTTTACTCTCCAGATACCAGATATATACCCCAAAGCCTGCCCCCAGTTCCACCTCCTCCAGCCATAACCTACCACTTCAATTACCACTCAGTTAATCCCATCAGGGGATTAATTCCCTGGTTGGGTGAAGGCTCTCACAACCCAATCATTTCTTCTCTAATCTTCTTGCACTGTCTCACACATGAGCTTTTGGGGGACACCTTACATCCAAACCATAAGAATGCATATTCTTCTTTTTGCACATTTGTAAATGCAGCTGTAGGGAAGTTTCCTAGAAAGGTATCAGGAACAATGAGGAAATGTTTGTTTTAAATTTTGGTAGACACTGTTGAATTATATTAATTTACACTCCCATCTTGACAGAGTCCTATTTCTTTCATCCTCACTGCTAGTGTTACTGTTTCATCATATTGGCAATAAAATTGAAAAATGCTACTTTGTTGTAGTGTGTTTTGAATTGCTTTTAGAATGAAGTTGATTTCGGAGATTAGTATTATTGCACTTTGGTAAAGAAATGTTTTCTGTGTGACCCTACTTCTTTGGAATTTGTTGGGACTTTTTGGAAAATAGTACATGGTTAATTTTATAAATATTTCTGTGTACTTAAAACAAAGAATGCAAATCTGGTTCCTAGGCAGTATGTTTTTATATATGTTTCTAGATGAATCTTACTGGTCAAGCCATTTCCATTATCTGTATCCCTATTCATTTTTATCTGTATCTTTTCTCAGGTCACTTGTCCAGAAGGGGACTTCTTATATTCTGACTGTAGGTTTTTCCATTTTTCCTTACTATTGACAGCTTTCCCTTTGTAGGCCATATTGTTAGGGACATTATAGTTATTTCCTCTTGGTGCATTGTCAGCATGAATTATTTATCTTTGTTTTTGATATTACACCAGCTATTCTTTTTCTTTTCCTTTTTTTTTTAAGTTAGTGTGTTAGGAAGTTTCTGTTACAAGATATCTAAGACAATCAAATTAAAAATAAGAAATGTTTGTTTCGGTTCATGGTTTCAGAGTTTTCAGTCCATAGTCAGTTGGTCTCACTGCTTTTGATCCTGTGGTGAGTCAGTTTATGATGTCAGGGAGTGCATGGTAGAATAAAACTGCTTACCTTATGGTATTTGGGAATCAAGAAAAGAGAAATGGGGCCGAGGCAGTCTCAATATTCCCTTCAAGGGCGAGTTCCCAATAACTTAACTTCTCTCACAAGCCGCCCCCCCCCTCCCGCTACCTCCCAATAGTGTCACAGGCTGGGGACCAAACTGTTAGTGTTTGGTGTATCTTTTTCATTTTCTTTATTCTTTATATATTTTGAATCATTTTGTTCTTGTTCTAGAAATGTCATTTGAAAATTGTATGCTAATGAATCAGATTTGTGAACCCATTCAGCATTGGATGTTCTAACAAGTGAATTTAATATGTATGTAGTTTTTAAATTACTAATGTATTTGGATTTATTTCTCCAAGTCTGTTTTGGTGTATAAAATCTTTCTTTTTTTTGGCATGAAAATATTTCCTGCTATTGAAAATAATTCTCTTGGATTATCAAATTTTCTCTTAATCTTTCTTTTCCCTCTGGGCCTATATTAGTTGCCTAAAATGACTGTAACTAAGTCATACAAGCTGGCTGGCTCAGAACAACAGGGATTTATTTTCTCAGAGTTCTGGAAGTTAGAAGTTAGAAGTTTGAACTCAAGATGTCAACAGGGCTGTGTTTCCTCTAAAGCCTGTAGAGAGATCCCTCTTTGCCGCTTCCTGACTTCTAGTGGTTGCAGGTAATCTTTGGCATTCCTGGGGCTGTCGTTGTGTAACTCCAGTCTCATCAGTACAGTAAGTTTGTAGCTGCTGGAGGGAGAGGAAATCCCCACACCTGCAGGGCTGTGATAATTAACTGATATCTTAACGTCCAGATTTGGTGCTAAAATTTACCCTATAGACTCCTGTATGCTCAACCCTGCTGCGTGTCAGAAATTCCTGTAAACTTTTGAAGAATACCGTTGTTCTGGCCCCCATTCATATCTTTTCAACTTTTCCATAAGTCTATAAAGTGAAAAGTTTATTAATTTAAAAAATAAGGGCATCCCTGAATAATATAATTATGTAACTCATAATCAAGCAGAGGAGGGAAAGATAAATTTTTTAAAATATATTTAGTCAGCCCCAAAGAAGGTAGGGAATAAGAAAAGCATGTCTGTTGATACACATGGTACACAGCAAGCATGAAAGATAGTAGCAAAAATAAGGATGGGGTTTTAGGGATGTAGACCCTTTGCCTAATTTAATAGTTGGCTTCTCGATCTTGACTTTTATCACTTGTAGGCCAAGCAGCTTATCAGACCCTCAGTGTATGTGTGAACCAAGCTCCTGGAGGAGCAAGATGGCTCCTAATGTATTTGGACCATCTTCAAGGGTCCCAGACCCAACACAACACTGCAAACTGCAGGTGCTTAGTGTGCATTTGTCTTGATTGTCTCCTGCAGTGGATCAGAACCAGGGTGCACAACAAAATGACCTGAAAAGATAGTAGTGGCCTCCCACATACTCCACCCTCGATTCTTGCTTTTTTTTTTTTTTTTTGGAAATATTTTTTAGTTGTTGATGGACCTTTATTTGCTTATTTATATGTGGTGCTAGGAATCGAACCCAGTGCCTCACACATATGAGGCAAGCGCCCTGCCACTGAGCTACAACTCCAGCCCCTCATTTCCTGCTTTTATCAGCATGTTACATTAGTATGGTACTTTTGTCACCATTAACAAGTTAATTATGATACATTATTATTAACTAACACTCATACTGACTCAAAGTTCCCCATTTTCCCCCAACAACCCTTTATTTGTCCCAGGACTCCATCAGGGATATCTTGTTACATTTATGGATTACCCTTTATTTTTTAGTATTCATAAATCCATTTACTTTCCTGCAGAGTTTAAGTCAGTTGGTATTTTTCTATTTTATAAGATAACAAATTAAAATACTTTGATGTCCCCCCCCTTTTTTATTTTACCATCCCAGTTTCTTGATTAGTGGTTGTAAATTTTGGTTCCAACTGGTGTTCAGGACTCTAAATGCCAATGAGTGTATGAACGATCAGAGCAAGGACACATAAGAAATGGCTATATGTTGGTGTCCTTTTGTTGAGGACATGATTGAAAATTCAAGTCTACACCACCCAACTTTGGCCTATACCATTTGAAAATTTAAGAAATTTGTGTCCTAAAATTGCAAAATGATGTTAAAAAAATCACCCTGGCTTTACCAAAAAGAAGAAAAAAAAAAGGCAAAGGATATTATCTGTGGGTGATAATAACGTGTCCCTTCAATCTCAGCAGCTCTAGACCCAGTTGTCTCTTTTGAGGAGCATAAAGACAGAATCATCATGAGACGCAGTAAATAACCCCCACAGAGTTTAATTGTCTTTTAAATTGCAATTATAACTAATTAAATGCTAAGATGCAAACAGCTGTAACGAGAATATTTAACAGATCTCTTGGCGTCCTCCCCACTTTTGATATTACTTTTAAAAAGCTATCTTACCAAAATACATAGTAAGTGGTTTTGTGTTTCACACCAGAAACTTAAAAAAAGAAAAAAAAAGCATGAAAATTGGCAAAGAAAGAAGTGGTCTTTTATAGGCCACTACAGCTGTCAGACTACCACAGCATGCCTGTGAGCTGTCAGCAGGCACTGCAAGAGGGGGCTAGATCAGTTCAGGTGGCCAAGGGGGAATATGACAAGGAGATGGCCCCTGAGCCCAGTCTTTTTTTTTTTTTTAGGTGGGGGGGTACCAGGGATTGAACGCTGGGGTACTTGACCACTGAGCCACATCCCCAACCCTATTTTGTATTTTATTTAGAGACAGGGTCTCACTGAGTTGCTTAGCACCTTGCTCTTGCTGAGGCTGGCTTTGAACTTGCTATCCTTCTGCCTCAGCCTCTCAAGCTGTTGGGATTACAGGCATGCACCACCACGCCTGGCCTGAGCCCAGTCTTGAAAAGTGAGCAGAATTCTTTCCCTCGACACACACATATTAAATGTTGACTGTGTACCCACCATCTAGTTAGAACTGGGACCCTGGAGTGCAATTAAGTTATGGGAAAGAGCTCGAAGGGTAGTGGGGGAGGTGGACCAGTCCATTAGTCATAGCCTTGCTCCTGTACATGGGGCAGCCTGTGGGCCAGAGCCAACCTGCCCCCTGAGTCTGTGTGGTCCATGAGCTAAATTGTGATTATGTCTCAGAGTATGTGAAAGAAAAGCAGCTCCCAGAAAATTCCTCTAGTCACAAACAACAGGCATCAGAGACTTTGGGGCTGGTAGTTGTGGGGTTAGGAGACCCTCACACTTACCCACTGGTACTAGGAATAATTTCTAAATGTTGTAGAGTTTTGCTAGACTACTATTTTTTAAAAAATTTTCTAGCAAAACTGTCAAATAGGGAAGAAGTTTAAGCTGCCCATGTGGAAAGTTCTAGAACACAGGTGCTGAAGATTTTCTCCTACAGTCTTGTTCTGGGACTCTACAATGGAGGATGTGACCTCCCTGCTTATCAGTGGGTCCTCCAGGGCATTGGCTCAGATCTTTATTGAGCCTTAGTCAATAAAGACTCCAATACAATGCCTCCAGAATATTTGGGGGGTATTCTTGTGGCCAAAACCTCTGTGCATTCAAATAAACAAAAAGCAAAGCAGAAACCCCATGGTGAAGCAATTTGAGAAAAATCTATTATCAATCCAACTTACCAAGTTAATTTTGCCTTGTGATAAACAGAATAATCCAAATCATTAACCCAGGAGAAGGTCTCTCTGAAGGGAAGGCTTTTCTGCCTCTTGAAAAGCTTTGAGAGGAATTTGAATTAATTCTTATTTGATAGGAATTTGTTTTTGTATTGCAGTTACCTCGAGTCAGAGAAAATTGTCTGATGCTTTAGTAACTGCAAGAAGTTTTGGGACTGGGTAGGGAAAGCTTGGCTGATTATAGATTTATGCAAGTATATGAGCATGTGCGCGTGCATGTGTGTGTGTGTGTGTGTGTGTGTGTGTGTGTTTTGAATGTGTCTGTATATCTGTCAGAGATGGTTGTGGTCATGTGCAATGAGCTATGGGTAGCTTTAACTCTTCTTGTCTTCAGGATATGTCAAGATGGCAGCAGGGACAGAGATCTTGACCCATTGGCCTGAGTCATGTCAGTGCACATGGAATCATAGGAGAATATTTCCATGCCAGATTCCAGTACCTTCCAATCCCTGGAGTGCTCTGTATTTTCCTTTCTGAACTGGGCAGCTGCACATGAAAACTGGTTTAACATGTCAAGTCTTAGATATTCCTTTTGATAGCTTCCAGGTAATTCTAAATTGTGTTGCATTTTCCCAGGGAAAAGAAATGCAGGATTTTATAGTTGGATTTGGACAAGCTGAAGGCATTTAGAAAAGAGTCATAAAAGTGATTGAGGGTGGGAGGGAACTATTGGACAGAGATTAAAGGAGTGACATTCGGATCTTCACTGAACTACAGATGTGGGAGGAGTAGAGGGCACAGCTCTCTGAGGATGATACGGTGTTAGAGAAGGAAGAGGAGCTGTCTCAAGGTTACTAACCTTTTCTCGGGTCATGGACCATGTACAAATGCATTAGTCACTCTGAGTCCTCTCTGAGAAGAACGCCCAGGATCATATGCTTTTGGCTCCTTTCTCTTCCATTCATTATCGTCTCCTGCCATACGGAGTTGGTGTATAAATCTGGAATTATCTTAATTTTTTTTCAAGAGAAGTTAGAAATAAGATTTTTTTTTTTTTTTTTAATGTGGATGTAGCATCTAGGCTTACCTCCTCTTATTAAAAGAAGTGCTGAGGAAGGCTGGAAGCAATGGCTAATATGTATGAAAACAAAGCTTGGCTGATCTGTAGTGGGCTCCTGCCAGTTTTGGGATGGTAGAGAAAACATGTATGTTACTGACCTCCTGAAGCCTGCAGTCTTATTGGCCAAACACTGCATCACAAAACCAAGTGTTATTGCACATTGTGATAGGGGGTGGAGTGAGGGTGATGTGATTGACAGTCCTGACTGGTTTAAGGGGATGTGGGGAAAGGACCTCTGAGAAAGTCGTAATTCTGAGAACTGAAGGATACATAGAGGATTGAACGAGGGAGAAGGAGGAAACATTGCAGGCATGCAGAGATAGCCCAGTGGTCTAGACGGAATTTCAAAAATTATATGTCCAGTTTCTTCATTTTACAAGTAAAAACAAAGCCCAAACCCCCAAACTAAAGTCTAGACAGTAAGATTTTCAAGAAAATTTAGCATATGATTTTGATTTGTTGTTCTTTATTCTTAGCTTATTAAACATAAATTAATCTCCTCCTGCATACAACTCAATTCCTACACACACACACACACACACACACACACTTATTTTGGCATTTTGTCTGTGTGGTAATTGCTGGTTGTATGCATCTTGGTTGCTTTTTTTAAACTTTCAACTCATATTTTAAAATAACTGCTGAAGGCAAATCCCTGTATGAGATACAAAGAAGTACCTGCCTTTGAGGAGTTTATGTTCCAAGAGGTTGAGGAAGACTTCTGTACAAGGAATTAGAGTGTATCATGCATTATGAGGTGGGTTTCCTGATTAAATTTGTTTATCAACTCCTCTTTACTATACTTCATTCCCCATACTTAAGCCCCTCAACTCCTAATATTTGCAAACGATGTGAACTTCCACTTCCTATCACTTTATCCTCAGATTGTCCTGGGGCCCATTCTTCCTTCCCATGTTTTTCTTCCTGTAACCTCTAAAGGGCTTATAATAGGAGTTTTATGATCCCCATCTCCGTAGAGAACTCTGTCCTCTATTGTTGCAGCTATTTTTTTTTTTTTTTGGTATTGGTGTCTACATTTCTAAGTAACATTCTTACCCCCCCTCTTTCTGATCTTATCAGGTTTAAATATTATCTCTGACTTTTTGTAATATCAAAGGGCTTGGTTTAAATTATTAATAAGCTTTCATGTCATTATAATTCTGGAGTTTTGTCACTCCTTTATTCAGTAGTACACTGTGACCACAAACCTGCTTTCTTTGTGCATTACCTCATTTTACATGGAGGTTACTGTTGATGAATCGGATGTAAAAATAATTGCTCCAGGCAGCCGGGAGCCCTCAGTCTTCTTGCTTTAATGTGGACTGGTTGGTCTGTGCTTGGGATGAAATTGTTGGTTCTTCTTTGCAGGACTTTTATTTCCTGAATCCTTTCTTCATTCTCAAAGTCTCTTTATTTGCTTACTCTTTTGTTTTGCTGGCATGCATCTTCTGATTTTTTTTTCTATGCATCTTTTTATAGAAGCTAAGTTCTTGAGCCCTTGCATATCTAAAGATGTCTTTAATTTTGTATCCAGACAAATCATCTTTCAAGTGCGAGGGTAGAATAAAGATTGAAATGGTTTCCCTTTGGAATCGTGCAGGCATTTCTCATGCTTGTCTGTATTTGGGGCTACGGGAAAAGTCTTATGTTATTTGAATGCTGATATTTTTTTTCCTCCTCTCTAGAACTTTAAATTTCAACATTATGCACATTTTTCTCTATTCTTTTTTTGGGAGGGGGGACTTCTCTGAGTCCTTTCAATCTGGAGATTCATAAACTTCAGTTCTGGAAATTTAAAGAAAATTTATCTAGATGATTATTTTCTCTCCTCATATATATTATCCCTTTGGATTGTTCTAGAATCCCTGTTGTTTGACTTTTGACTTTTGTGCAGATCCTCTGTGCTTCCTATGATTTCTTTTCACAAATTCTTCTGCTTCCTGAAAGATTTCTTTGACTTCAACTTTTAGCCCTTTTAAACTTTTTTCTATTAAGTTCTTTTTACTTCTAAGAATCTCTCCTAATTTTCATTGTTCCTGTTTTTTTTTTTTAAATATTGCATCTATAAAACAAGAACTGGTTAACATTTTCATGTTTCTGAGGACACCCCTCCCCCCCCACACACACCCACATGTACCATCCTCCTCATCATGCCTGAGCTGCTTGTGTCTGTTTTGGCTACACTTTTCCCGTGGAGGTCTTGCTCACTCCTCTGTGCATCCAGCTGTCCTTCACTGGACATTCTGTGTGAGTGGGTGAGACTTTCCTGTAGGTGAAGGATGGTGAATATAAATTGCTGTTTTCTCTAGAGTGGGTGAGTTTCTCTAGAGAAGAACTGTCCAGTCTCTTTGGTGGAGGGAGGCAGGAGGCAGAGTGTGAAGTGGGGGAAGTGTGTTCTATAGCTGGATGTGATGGAAGGATGGTTTCATGAGCAGACAGACTAACACTTGTCCCAAGTTTTCTGTCCTACATGTCATCCCACTGCTCCCTCGTGCCTGGTACTTTTGAGAGCAGAGAACCTTTCTGTTAAATTTTCCTAAAGAATGAAGTCCTGGTTTTCTGTGGGGTCCACTACCCTGTTATGTGGAGCTGGGGAAAGGCTCTGAAGGTTTAAATTGTCCACTTTGCTTTTAAGTAATCACTATTTCAACCTAAGAGTCACCCAGCCTTCTTAACGCCTATTTCCTTCGGTCCTGAGCTCTGCAGATATTCTGCAGAAGAGCTAGCTACTTGCTTCTTGCCTTTATCCAACTCTGCACTGCTCTCAGGACAAAGAACATCATAAGCTAAGTTACATATAATTTGTTCTGCTTTCTACTTTCCAAAATCTCTCCCCTGCACTTTCTTTGTTTCTTGTTGTTTTTGTTTTAATGAAGAAAAAAAAATTTTTTAATTTAACAATACTAACCAGCAATATTTTTAGTGGGGTTAGGGACAAGAAGGATGAAAGTGTGTGTTTACTGGTCTGAGAATTCCATCAGAACTCCCTCCTGTCTCCTGAATCAGTTCTCTCTCATTTTGGGGGGAGGCGGGGGTGTACTGAGGATTGTACTCAGGAGCACTCGACCACTGAGCCACATCCCCAGCTCTATTTTGTATTTTATTTAGAGACAGGGCCTCACTGAGTTGTGTGCACCTTGCTCTTGCTGAGGCTGGCTTTGAACTTTTGATCCTCCTGCCTCAGCCTCAGTCAGCTCTCTCTTGCTATGACAAAATACCAAGAGAAGGGGCTGGGGTTGTAGCTCAGTGGTAGAGCACTTGCCTGGCATGTGTGAGGCACTGGGTTCAATTCTCCGCACCACATGTAAATAAATAAATAAAATAAAGATCCATTGACAACTAACACACACACACACACACACACACACACACACACCCAAAGAATTAATCTATAAGGAGAAAATGTTTATTTTGGCTCGGAGTTTGTTTTAGAAGTTTCAGACCATGGCCCCTTGGTCTCTTATGTCTGGGCCAGTTGGGAGCAGCACAACATGGGGTGAGTAGGTGGCAAAGGACTCAACTCACCTGGTGGCAGCTGGGAAGCAAAGATAAATGGGAAGGGCCAGGATCCTCACAGTCCATTCCTAGGCACATTCCCAGGGACCTGGCTCCCTTTCACTAGGTCCCGCCTCCTAAAGTTCCACTACCTCCCAGAAGTGCCAATCTGGGGACCAAACCATCCATTCCTGAGTATGGGGAATCATGACCTGCATCAGTGAGCCTGACCTTGTCACCTGATGCAGCCTAAAACGAATGCCTACTGGAGCCATTAACACAATGGTTCTGCTGAAACCCCCAAGTCACATATCCAAAACCAAGTCAGTTTTATTTCCCATCCCCTGTTCTTCTTCCTGTGTTCTCCATTCTTGTTAGTGGGGTTGCTGTCATCTGATTCATTCAAGTTAAAATGGCTTTTAATACCACTGCCTTCGTCAGAACCCATGACCTCTTGCAAAACATTGCTAATGCTCTTCCTGCCTCTGCTTTCCCTTTCCACCAGTTCATCTTCTGTGTCAGTGGCTCCCAAATCAATGTTCTAAAAACACCAAGAATGATTTTGAAAATATTGAGAATATTGCCTGTTTTTGGACACTTCCACCAAGGGACTGTGATTAGTTAGATCTGGGTAGGATGCAGGAATCTGAATTTTGAAAAGTGTTTCACAGTAAAGGAAACCCTACTTTCAACAATATTTAGTGGGTGTATCATTTACATAATTTTAATCCAAAAAGAGAAATGCTATGTAGTTTTTATGGAAATGATAGAAGGAAACTTCAAATGAAAGCTTAGTTTCTCTTAAAAATTCTAGAGCAAAAATGGCAAAACATCAACATGATTTTATTGTGAATGGAAAAATGTTTTATTTTCATCTGTACTTTTTTCTTTTTTTGGAAACTCTGAACATGATTCTGGTACACATTCATCCCAGTTTGGGTTCTCTGATACCATATTAGGAAATCATCTTCAAATGCAGATCTGACCATGTCACTCAACTGTTCCAGAGCCTTCTGTGGCTCCCATGGGCTATAGACTTAACTTCTTGGGGTCAGTTCCAGATGCTGGCCTGCCTTGCTAGCCTGGAACCCAGAGTGTGCCATCTGCGTTCACTTGGCTCTTTAATTCTTTCCCTGACTCCCCAACCATTTGCTTATTAAAATACTCTTTATCCTTCTTAAGTTCTATCTTCTACTTCTATGAAATTCCTCCCTTTAAAAAAGTTTTCTTTTCTGTGCTTTCCACAGAAATTCACTTATTTTTCTTTTATGATATTTAGAAAATGTGAAGAGTCATTGCTATTCACTTTTGGGCTTACCTAATCCTCTCCTGTCCCCAAATGTAAGCTGCTTAAAGACAAGAACTGCCTCATTCTCTTACTGTATGTACCTATTATTAAGTATTTATGAGTACCTGTCACATACGAGGCACTGTGCTAGATCCTCAGGGAGATGCACATGTGAAGGGCAGAGTTCCATCCATTTTGTCATGAGATGCATGACCAGTGTTCTCAGGGAGCACCAAGTCCTCTATGGGGGGAGGTGACTAGAATCCCTGTTTGGCATGCAATTTAATCTTAAAATCAGAAGAATTCAGTGAGGTTGATGAAACTGGACAAGGTCTTAAAGGTGAGTTGTCTTTTGAGTTGGGCTTTTCTGTGTAAGTTATTAGCAAGGAGAAACAAGTTGAGATAGAGACTTATTGAATTAATGAATAGATCCCATGCAGTGAAGCCTCAGGGATTTGGAGACTGAGAGGGTCTGTTTACAAACAGCTGATATCCAGTGTCTATTAAAGAGCACCTAGGTTGGTTCCATAGCTTAGCTATTGTGAATTGAGCTGCTATAAACATTGATATGGCTGTGTCACTGTAGTGTGCTGATTTTAAGTCTTTTGTGTATTTGCCGAGGAGTGTGATAGCTGGGTCAAATGGTGGTTCCATTCCAAGTTTTCTAAGGAATTTCCATACTGCTTTCCAGAGTGGTTGCCCCAATTTGCAGTTCCACCAGAAATTTATGAATGAACCTTTTTCCTACATCCTCACCAACATTTATTGTTACTCATATTCTTGATAATTGCTATTCTGACTGCAGTGAGATGGAATTTCTGTGTATTTTCAATTTGCATTCTCTAATTGCTAGAGATTTTGAATAGATTTTTTTTCATATATTTGTTGACCATTCGTATTTCTTCTTCTGCGAAGTGCCTGTTCAGTTCCTTTGATTGATTGGGTTTTTCTTTTCTTTTTAAGTTTTTTATATATGCTGAATATTAATGCTGTATCTGAGAGGTGCAGGTGACAAAGAGTTTCTCCCATTCTGTAGGCTTTCTCCATATTCTTGATTGTTTCAATATTATTCAGCCATAAAGAAGAATGAAATTATAGCATTTGCCGGTAAATGGATGGAACTGGAGACTGTCTTATTAAGTGAAATAAGCCAATTCAAAAAAACCAAAAGCAAAATGTTCTCTCTGATATGGGTTTGCTCACATATAGTAGCAAGGGGGGCGGTGTGGCGGCAGTGGGGGCAACAGAATTTCATTGGAATGGACAAAGGGGAATGAAGGGAAGGGAGAGGGGGATGGGAATAGGAAAGACAGTAGAATGAGTAGGACATAACTTTCCTATGTTCATAGGAAATACACTCCACACATCATGTACAACCACAAGAATGGGATCCTAATTAGAATAAGATATACTCCATGTATGTATGATTATGTCCAAATATACTCTATTATCATGTATATCTAAAAAGAACAAATAAAAATATCATCTATAAAAAAAATCTGATCATCTATTGTGACCAAAGCCTAGACTAGATGAGGGGAGCAGTGGAAAACAGCTTGGGACAGGGGTGAGGGACTCACTCTAGTGGACCTGAATGTAAGGCCATATAGAGGCTGGGCTTCACTTGTTTTGATGACTCTGTCTGCTGTTTGTGGGCAGTACCTTGTGATCAGCCTCTGTTTAAAGCAGTGTAGCATGTGGTATGGCCAGTAAAGGAGGCTGGGAGAGCAACTAGGAAAAAGTCATGACCTTGTCCAAGACAAGTGACCCAAGCTTGGGCTGGGGTGATGGTGGAAGCAAGCCTGGGAGAGGCGGAAGGCGTGAACCCCTTTACAAGGCAGAGTTGATTTAATTGGGCTTCATCACTGTGGACTAGGGGTCTAACTGGAATTGGGGAGCAAGAGGCTGCAAGGCCTTGAAGGAGAGTCAGGGAGGTCGGCCAGGGCCCAGAGTAGGTGATTGCACTGATTTGAAAAGAGTGCAGGAGGGGCTGCGGTTTTGTGGTGAAGACTGTCTTGGTTTTGGATACGGTAGTGAATTAAGTAGTTTCTCCTGAAAAGACTTAATCAAGTCCTAATCCCAGTACCTTTGCAGATGTGATTAAGTTAGGATCTCAGGATGAACACATCCTGGATTTAGTGTGGACCCTGGATTCAATGACTAGTGTCCTTGTAAGAGAAAGAAGAAGGAGATTTGGCCAAGAGACTCAGGGAGAGGGCAGGGAAGGAAGGTAGAGATTGAGATAAGTAGCAGCAAACCAAAGTGTCCTGTCAGAACACTAGCACCTACAGAAACTAGGAGGGAGGCAGGTACATCTCCTCCCAGAGCCCGCAGGGAAAACAGCCTCCCCAAGACCTTGATTATATCCCTCTGGGCTTCAGAACTGTGAGAGGACAAATTTATGTTGTTTCAAACCACCCTGTTTTTTGGTGATTTGTTACAGTCGCCCTGGGAAACTAATTCAGGTATGTTGAGATTTAAGAATAGAGGGCAAGAGTTTACCAACCAGCTCCAGTTTAACTTTGTTATTTTATATGATCCACGGAGAAGCCAGACATTCACTGGGAAGATCCTGGTGTTGAGCATTGGGTGGTGGTGGGAGGAGGAGAAGTGGTGATGTTGAAAAAATGAGGCAGCTAGATTTGAGGCCTAGGTTGAAGTCTTGCTCAGTTTATATTTTGTGTCCAAGGCTGAGTTAGGCCCTGAAGGGGATACAAGAGTGTAGGATTCCACAGGCACTTCTAGTGCACAGGATCTAATAGTTAAAACCATTTAGCAAAGCTAATGTGTAATCATTGGTAAGGGATATAAGGAATATTGGATTAGATAAGGCAGTTTAGTTGATTTTTAAAAATTAATTAGATACGAAGTTTCAAAAAATTCCTCTCTGAGTTTGAGATTCTGTGGCAAAGCCACTCAGTGGGATGAGTCCCTTGACCCTTTAAAGTCAATTACCCCTTGGCTTGAGGCAGGATGAGTGCCCATTTAACAGCAGAGCCCTGTAATTTGTAGGCTGCGAAATCGTCCTCTTTCTTTTCTTACTTCCTTGTGAGGAAAAGGCTGTGCACCCTGCAGAATCAGCAGGGGGTGGAAGCACAATCACCCTCCTGGTAATGGGAACTGAATAAATTCCAGGACTGTCTTATCTAAGTGGTTTGACAAGTTCTCTGTTCACCTGGCTAATTGCATCAGCCTGCTCTTCTTTTTCTTTCCCTGCTCAGATTTGGCAGGTGCGCGTCAGCCATCCTTTGTGGCTGGAATGTGCCCTGGACAAGACTTTCTAGCTCATCTCTGCAGCCTGGAGAGGACCAAGTGACCGCCTTTGCTGATCCGGAAATGCTCAAGGGCATTACTTCTAAACCACAGGGGTTTCACTTTCATTTCTGTATACTTTAGGGCCAAGCAGAGCTTATCTTGTATTGACTTTGTCAGGAGACTGGTGAGGTGGTGTAAGCAAGACCCGGAAGTTTAGGACCCTTATGGATCTGGAACACAAGGACAGGCTAAATGATCTCTCTGTCACTGCCACCATGGTGCAGTCCATCTTGTTGTGGTCCCTCTGAATACAGTGTCATCCACTTTGAGCCACAGGATCAGAAGTCATGCCTAATGCCACCTATGCTGCAGGACAAGCATTGTCTGTAGAGAAATTAAACTATGGTGGTTTCTAGCACCGACAGTGGACACCACTTAGCTGGATGAACTTTTCCAGTGAAAGAAAGCGTAATTATTTTGAGTCAAGTCTTGAGATAACTGGGAGTCCTTCTGGTAATCTTTTGCTCTGGATTTATCTTCCATAATATGCAAAGCATCTTGTCCTCCTGTGCTTCCTTTTTCCTTTTAAGCAAGAGAGGAAAGTGAACTTGGTTAAGGCATGGAAACCAGCATTGGGTGTTGAGACAAGAGAAATGAGGACACACTTTCTGGAAAGAACATCCTGAAGATGCTGTTGGTGGAGCAGCTTCTAGGAAGGACACAGAATTTGGTAAAGACAGAAAGGTCCTATAATATGGAGGTCAGAGGGCTTGGAACAGGAAGTGATTCCCTATTTTGGAGTAGGGATCTTTAGGTTATATGTGAAGAGTTGCTATTTGACAGTAAGATCCTTGAGAGGGGTAGGAAACAGAATGTTCCTGAGATCTTTCTGGTTTGTTCCCTGGGATTCCTAGCACTCCAAGGAGAAACAAAGGGAAGGTGTATTAGTTTGCTCAGGATGCTGTAACAAAATATCCCAGGGAGTTTAAACCATAGAAAGTTATTTTCTTACAGTTATAGAGATTGGAAGATTGAGATCTGGTTTTAGACAGGCTGAATTTTTTCTTGAGGCCTTTCTCCTTGGCTTATAGACAGCTGGGTCTTCCTGTGTTTTCACATGATCTGTGTGTCTGTATCCTAATGTTCTTTTATAATATCACTAGTCATACTGGATCAGACCCCACTGTAATGACCTCATATTAGCTTAATTGCCTCTTCAAAGAGATTATCTTTAAATATAGATAGCCACATTCTGAGGTAGTAGATATCAGTACTTTAGTACTTCATATATTTGGGGGGCAGGGGGACAAAATTCAGTCCACAAAAGAAGGGAATTGGCATTCTGCCAAATTCAAATTCAGTTTTATTTACTACTGAGAAATCCTGATTACCTTGTTGGAACTCTGATTTTTGCAAATGGATTCAGGCCACTAGGGCTGTTTTTTTGAGGGGTGAGGGTGGGGTTGTGCATCAGAAGTTTTACCTGAATGAACTTAAATGACAACTTCCAGGGCTTGAATGTTTGTCACATTTGATATTTTAGTATTCAAGTTACGTGCCTCATCTGCTCCAGAATGTCTATTACTGATACCCAAGAAGGGTAACGGAGAATCCAGTGCCTTCTAGTTCGGAGGTCCCTGACTGGACTAATTTGAGATCCTTTGGATTAGCATTGGGTTGAGGATCATCTTCTACAACACATGGAAAAGTTTCTTGTTTTATAGTCAATGGTTTTTACATATATACCTTTAAGGAATAATCTCAACAGTATTCATTTTCTTTATCTAAAAAACAAACTTTTGCTCTAGAAGTCAGTCATTAAAAACACACAGGAGGAACTCAAGACGTAATTCTCTATGATTTTCAAAAACAGCTTCTGTGTTTCAGTGATATATTCCCAGTGAATTGAAGGCCAAAGCAGTGAGTGAACTTCAACTCAGCCAAGTGCTAACAATCTGGGATGACAGTGGATCCTCCCAGCTGAGAAGTTTTTGCTGAACAAAGTGGCCTGAATCCTTCATGGCTCTTGGTTTTGCTTGCAATTCCTTTGCCAGTATGCAAAAGTGGTTGTTTTCTGTCGACTTCCTGTGGACATCTTTTGATGGCTCCCCTGGGCCACTTTTGTGAATTCAGGTGTGTGGTGGCATTCTCCCTTTATGCCATCTGCTCCTCTTTACACTTTGAAGGTGAAAACTAGAATGGAGTGGAGCTTCTCGCTCTCTCTCTCTCTCTCTCTCTCACCTGTTTTCTTGCTGGAGAGCTGTGTTCATCTGAGGACCCGCATTTCCACACTGAAAGTTGGTTACCTTATTGAAATGTCCTAGAAACGAAAGCTTTGGGATGGGCCGCAGCATAGGGAAAGACGTGGCTATCTCTTTAGTTTTGTTAGGGCATTTTATCTGCAGGGACGGAAACCAGGGTTTCCTGGTCCTGCAGTTTCTGACTTCTTGATATCCGCTGTTTGGGTAGAAAGCTCATTATCACAGGGACCAGGGTCAAGAGTGACGCACTGTATGTTAGGTCAACCTGATATTAACAGTTGCAGTGTACACTGGCCACATGGTGGTAGATAGTCTAATCTCACTTCTGCTTTAAATATGAAGAACATTAATTAAGATTGTATAAAAGGATTTATCAAACCCTTAGGGAAGAAAAACTGTTTAACAGATTTTCGTTTTCTTGCTGCTGCTAGGAATTCTGAAAACCAGAATTTGCATAATTAGGACTGGGGCTGTAGCTCAGTGACAAGAGTGCTTGCCTAGCATGTGTGAGGCACTGGGTTGGATCCTCAGAGCCACATAAAAATAAAAAATAAATAAATAAAATAAAGGCATGCTGTCTATCTACAACTACAAAAAATTAATAAAAAATTTGCATGATTAATTGGTTCCTTGTAGAATAGCTCTTCTGTCTTTCCTATGCTCACTGCTTCTAGGATAAAGGTAGTATTTTAGACCTAAGACTATTCACATTGTAAATGCTCAGTAATCACCTGGTGAACTAGTTATATGAAAATGGATTCCAGGACAAACAAACTCTGGTATATATTCAATGAAATATTATTCAGTCATAAAAAAGAATGGAATTCTGACACTCTACAAGGTGAACTTTGGAAACATTGTGCAAAGTGAAAAGCCAGACACAAAAGGGACAAGTATCATTTCTACAAGGCTGTATGATTTCACTTATATGAAATAATCAAAATAGGCAAACTCAGAGACAGAAAATAGAATAGAGGTGACCAGGCCCTGGGGAGGTGGAAATCTTGAGTTAGTATTCATGCATATAGAGTTCCTGTTCATGATGATGCACTAATTCTGGAAATGGATAATGGTGATAATTAAACAACATTGTAAATATACTCAGTGCCTCTGAATTGCAGATTTTAAAATGGTTGAAATGGCAAACTTTTATTATGTGTATTTTATCATGATAAAAAATTGTAAGTTAATTCTAATGCAGGAAGATATTATAAGACTTATACAAATGTGAAAATATAAAACTTAAGCTTTTCTTTAGATAAGCTTATAAGCCTGCCTGGGGGCAGTTTTTCTGTGGATCTGCCCCTGTCAATAGAGAATTCCCTTATTCCAGGCTCTTAACCTGAAACAGGTGTAGTCCAATTCCCACCCAATATGTTGTTGGGAAAAATAATATATTTATGGAAAATATCTCAAAGGATATGTAGTTCACTAATTCTTCCAGAATTAATAATTTTAATCCCTGGATCAAGCCAGGTGGTCAGATTGCTATGTATATGGGAACATTTTTTTTTTTAGTTTGTTTTCTTGCTAAGTCACTTTAGTGAATTGTGCTTTGGTATCACATTCCACATGAAGAGACTCCCTGGTGTATCTCCTTAGAGGTTCTATCAATTAGTTACTTCCCTTTCCTTCCCCCAAAGGTGCATGCTAAACTTACCAAGGAGGGGAAGATTATTACCTTAGGAGACATTCCTTAATGACAAGAAAAAAATTAACCCTTTTTTTAAATTTTATTTTGTGGACGTATGTATCCTATATTTTATCTTAGATTCAGTGTGATTATATGGTGTCTGTTTTTTTCCCCTAGGTTTGGCCACTAGAATGCTCAGAGCCTAATTTGTGAATCACAAGTAATAGTTGAGTGCTTTATACATTTATAAGCTCACTTTTCCTCGTGTTCTTCTAGCCTCTCTTTTATGTTACCTTTTTTACATATTATAATGCCAGATTCCTGGGACCCCAATAGACTTCCAGGAGCCGAATCTGATGCAATCACACAAGAGTCTTTATTGCAAGCTGGAGCCTGGACTCACAACCGTTTCCGATGCAGCGGTCCCGAGGAGTGAGTCCCAACCCTTAGTTCAGTGAGGATTTATAGGTTTTTGGAGGATACTCTATGCATCACAACATCACACAGCAAATCATTTCATACTGCAGGAAAATCAAACAACAACTCTTTCTTTTTTTTACTTATTTATTTTTTACATTATAGAATTCTTTTTTTACGTATATACTCCCAGCAATAATAATGTCTATTTTATTCTGCTGTCCTTCCATTCCCCACTTCCCCTCCCCTCCCCTCCCATGACTACTCTCTACCCAATCTATTATGACCCACTTCTTTTTTTTTCCCCTCACATCTTCATACCTATATTCTGTATAACTAAGGGGGTCTCCTTCCCTCTTCCATGCAATTCCCATTCTCCCTTCCTTTCCCTCCCACCTCTCTTCCCTATCTAAAGGTAATTTTCTTCTCATGCTCTTCCTCCCTACCCCATTTTGAGTCACCTCCCTTATATCAGAGAAGACATTCAACATTTGTTTTTCTGGGATTGGTTAATTTCACTTAACATAATCTGCTCTAATGCCATCCATTTCCCTGCAAATGCCATGATCTTGTTATTTTTTAGTGCTGAGTAATATTCCATTGTGTATAAATGCCACATTTTTTTTTTTTTATCCATTCATCCATTGAAGGGCATCTAGGTTGCCTCCACAGTCTAGCTATTGTGAATTGTGTTGCTATAAATATTGATGTGGCTGTGTCCCTGTAGTATGCCATTTTTAGGTCTTTTGAGTATAGTCTGAGAAGAGAAATAGCTGGGTCAAATGGTGATTCCATTCCCAGTTTTCCAAGGAATCTCCACACTGCTTTCTAAATTGGCTGCACCAATTTGCAGTCCCACCAGCAATGTCTGAGTGTACCTTTTTCCCTACATCCTCGCCAGCACTTGTTGTTCTTTGACTTCATAAAGACTGCCATTCTTACTGGAGTGAGATGGTATCTTAGAGTAGTTTTAATTTACATTTCTGATTGCTAGAGATGGTGAGCATTTTTTCCTGTATTTGTCAAACAACAACTCTTAACATTGATTAGCACATTCACTGGCGGGAACAAGTTGGGTAAGGATGCTTGGTTAATTCAAGTGGTGGATACATTTGAACTGATTGGTTTAGGCCGTGAGGGGGTTGCAAGAGTGTACACTTTAAACTGCAGAGTTGCCTAATCACGTTATCAATCATGAAACTACTGGGAGGGTCACCTAGCATTTCAGATATTTTTCCCTGTCTCATGCTGATTGGTGGTTGCAAGGGGGTTGCTATGGGTTCTCACCTAGCAGTAACCGAGTCAGGGACACCCTGTTAAAGAACTCAGCAGGTTGGGTATGTGCCTACGAGCTTCTGTGGGTTTTTCCAAGGACAAGGGTCACGCCCCCTCCCTCTGGACAGGCCTTGAGGTAGAAGCTGGTTTCTCAAAAATGGAGTCACATCAGTTTCTCAATATGATATGTTTTGTAAGTTAACTCATCCTTTAAAAAACTTAGATGCCATATTAGGGTTCTCTGGTGTGTGTGTGTGTGTGTTTAAAAAACATATGAAGAGATTTATTTTAAGAAATTAGCTAATTATGGGGCCTGGAATATCTGAAATGTGCAGGCCAGGCTGCAGGCAGGAGGCTCTGGGAAGAGCTATTGTTGCTGTGTTGATCCAATGTTAATCCAAAGGTAGAATTCCTTTTGGGGGGAACCTGTGTCTTTTCTCTTAGAGCCTCCGCTGACTGAACGAGGCCCACCCACATTAGGAAAAATAATCTGTTCTACTCAAAGTCTGCTGATTTAAATATTCATTGCATTTAAAAAAGACACATTTTCACATACACATCTGGATTTTTTTATTTTTATTTTTTTATGATACTGGGTATCAAACCCAGGGCCTTGAACATGTTAGGCAAGTGCTGTTCCACTGAGTTACATCCCCAGCTCTGAACTGATGTTTAACCAAATCATTGAACACCATAACCTAGCCACGTTGACACAAAATTAACCATTACAGAGAGGGCTGTATTTATAATAGAATTTTCTTGAAATTGGACATAACTGTGTTCTTTTGTATTTGCTTATTTGAGTATGTGTAGGGAAAGGTTCTAGTTCCCTCCCACCTCTTCATCTAGGTTGTCATGCTGTCATTATTTCATCAGCTGGTAGGGCTGCCTTCCAAACCAGCACTGGTAAAATGGCCTAGTGTCTTCATCGTGGATGTGTTGAGTGTGTGAATGTGTGAATGCGGAGACCTGCCAAACACCCTGGTATATGTCAGTGTTACAGACAGCCCTGCCAGCCCTTTGGTAAACAGCCATTTTTGTGGAGGGATGAGATGAGGTGTATGATTTCACCAATTATTACCATTCCCAGCCCAGGTGTGTGCTAATAAAATGTTAGCTCACTCCTTCTGTAACACTTAACGGCCCATCTTGACTTCACTCCAGGGGTTCCATGCATATGATTTTGTCCATTGATTATACTGCTGTTGTTCTCTCCTGAAAGGCCTTCCCACATCTGGAGACCTGCTTTTTGTTAGAAAACATGCCAGTTGTTCAGGAATGTAACCTGGCAGCAGTGGAAGCTCTTCCTTGTCTGTTTTTCCTCTGGTAGGCTGCTTACTTTGGGTGCATACCTCTTCCCTGCTCTAGAGTGGAGCTGGAAAACTACGGTCTCTTTCTTAAGGTAAGAACTGCAGCTCTCAACCAACGACATGGGCCTCTCAACTGGGAGCCCTGGGTTAGGTTTTTGGGATCCATGTCGACTCCTGAATGTCTTGGTACTCTTTTCCCCATCTCCTTCCCAGTCTGCCAGTTTTCTCTCCCATCCTAACTCCTCACTGCTCACTGTGGTCCTGGGATTTGGAAGGCTGGTTTGGGCTTGTGACATGTCTGGTGAACCCAAGGACGGACTCTCCAAGTCCAGGGAATGGTGAGTGGATCAAAGACTTCTCAGCTTGGTTCCCACAGAGGACCCTTATTTGTCAACTAAAAGAGAACACACCCAGAGGTCTTCCCAGTGCCCAGGGTGGGAGCATATGGGTGACATTGATGCCCAAACCATTTGTGTATCAAGTGAAATACTTTGTTGATTGGACTTCTCCCATGTGGGCATTAATTATTGAGCATTTGTAATCAGAAGACATTTAAATGTTAAGGCATAGAAAATTTTTTATCCATCCAGAACACAATGGGACTATTACCCCAACAAAGAAGAGATGACAGTATGGGTATGGACACATTTAAAGTTGTGTGTTTTGGTGATGATGGTGTTTTTACTTTATTCATTTTACCCCCAGGGTTTTAGGTGTGGTGCTTCACACAGAGGCCGACCAGGCTAGGTTGTTAGGACTCACTCCATTTTCCCAGGTGAAGAAATCAAAGCAGAGGCCTGGTTTGCTGAGTTCAGGCTGCAAATGCAAGGAATGCCTTTCTGCAGCTCCAAGACTGACCCTGGTCTGCTGAGTCATCTTCGCCCTGGCTACTAGTGCTCTCAGCTCCTAGCCCAGAGGCCTCTGCCTTGAAACAGACCTCCCACCTTGCTTCCGATGGGTGAAAGAGAGGGAGCAAGCACCCATAGGAAACTGAGATCACAAGCTGATTGGACCATGGCCATGTTTACATTCCTTTTTCTTGTCAAAAGAGTGAATTGAATTATTAGCATCTGTGTTTGTCAATGATAATTATATGTTTCCAGACAAAGCAGAATTCTGTAAGAGATCCACTAGGATGCCTTTCTTCTTGCTGCTCTGAATGGATGACATTGTACTACCCTAATTAGGCCAAGAAGACAAGTAGGAATCTGCATATTATCATCACTGTTCTCCCCAGGGCACATTGGGTGGTGTGTGAGCTGTTACTTCAGTTTAAGAATCTGCAATTAATAAACCCAAAGAACATGAGAATCAGAGGAGTGACAGTGCAGCCCGGAGACATACAAGAGCAGAGGGTCATCTTCCAAGGCAAGGAGGCTTAATTCCTTGTTAGGAACAGCGTTAACCACAATATTGGGAACATAATAATCATAGTGGTAGTAATAATGATAATAGTGGTGGTTAAAAAATCAAAACTATAGTATTAACCATTGCCATCACCTCCATCATGACAGCTAACGTTTATTGGTCTCTACTCGGCCAGGCACCAGAATAAGCATTTTATTTGCATTCTCTCTCTCAATCTGCAAAGCATTCCTATGAGGATGCCTCTTGATGGGAGTAGATAAAAATACTTAGTGGCCATTTCTATTTATTCAGTAAATAAATAAAAGTAACAGCCTCGTTTTTTGTTTGTTTGATTTTTTTTTCTTTTTCTTTTTTTGGTACCTGGGAGTGAACTCAGGGGCACTTGGCCACTGAGCCACATCCCAAGTACTATTTTGTATTTTATTTAGAGTTGCTTAGCACTTCAATTTTGCTGAGGCTGGCTTTTAGCTCACGATTCTCCTTCCACAGCGTCTTGAGCTGCTGGGATTATAGGTGTGCGCCACTGTGCCTGGCTACATATTCACTTTTTTGGGGTGGTGGTGGGGTACTAGGAATTGAACTCAGGGACACTCAACCCCTGAGCCACATCCCCAGCCCTATTTTGTATGCACCACCGTGCCTGGCTCATATTCACTTTTTATAGTTGAGAAAACTGAGGTTTAAAGAAATGAGATAAGTTGTGCAAAGCTAGATAGCCAAGTCCCAAAGTAGCAGAACTGCGATGTGACCACCCATGGGACAGCATCGACTGGGATTGAGCCTATGCGTAGGTATTTATGGCTGCTGCTCTGCTGACTTCCACACTGTCCCCTGCCCTCATTCCCTCTTGCCCCAAGCCCACCACCTATTATTGACATTTAATCTCCTCTGCACTGAGGTAGAAAAACATTAAGTACACAAGACGTTCTAAAGGTGTTCAGAGATTTCTGTGTTCTTGAGGCCACATATTTATACCATGGGGATTTCGTGGTTGGTTCTGACCTTATCCCTTTATTCTCACCTGGTGACACTGACCTTGAATTGGCTTTCTTATGCCATGAAGGTGGCCATTTACATATGGTACAATATCTAAGCCCATTGAACAAAATTGCTGCCAAGAAGTTGGTATTGTTTTGGCATTTCTGGTCCTGCATTTTAGCAAAGACCAAAAAGAACCAAACCCCACATTCCCATCATATCACTCTGCAAACCCTACCTTGACAGCTCCCTTCGCGCAGAAAGCCTATCTCTTCCTTAGGGTTGATCATGAACTGATCTTAGTTTTTCCCAAGGTGATGTGCTGATTTCGGTGTCCTCATCTGCCCTAGGTGGGTGGAATGAGAGCTCGGAAGTTCCACTTGGTGGTTCATAAATTTGCTGGCAAACAGACAAGTGCCCTGGTTCATGTGTGTGCACTTGTGTTTGAAACGCTATTGATGATAAAGCCTTGTTTGTATAGGGCTTCTGTCAGTTATCTATTGTATAACAAACCACCCCACACTTGTGTCTTAAAACATCAACCATTTTATTTTCTCATGATTCTGTGGGCCAGGAATTTTGGCTGGCATCAGCTGGGAGGGTCCTTTAGCTAGTCTCACCTGAAGTCACTAGTACTACTGGGCTTAGCTGGTACCTGGGAGTTGGTTGGTCTAGGGGACCTCTACTAGGATGACTCACCTGTTCTTCCCTTTAGGAGGTCAGCTTGGGCCAGCGGAGCCTCCTTCACATGACAAAACTGGCAAGACAACAGGAAAAGAAGGTGCGGGCTTGAAGCCTGAACTCAGAAATCACAGAGCCCAACTCCTGCCTCATTCTGTTGGTCAAAGAACATCATAAGACCAGCCCAGATTCAAAGGAAGGGGGATGAGAAATTGACTCTACCTCTTAATGGGAGTAGCTATAAACTATTAATAGCCATTTAAAATTTATCACAAGCTCTTGGCTTTGATATGATAGTAATCTGAAATTATTTGTATTTTATTTTATCTTTTAATAATCCTGGAGCAGGAAGGATCTTAGCCAATTAGTGAGAGGAGAATCTTGGAAAACCAAGGTCTTCAGAAGCATAGGCAGGAATGTAATAGCAAAGATAGCAACAGTGATATTAAACAGTAACAGTAATCTTAAATATGCCAAGCAATGGAGTCTTGACATCTCATGATTCATTTGGTCATTACAAAGTCTCATGAAATGCTAACATTTCTATGTTTTGTAGCTGAACAAACTGAGGCAAAGCAGGTTAAGCAGCTTCCCTCAAAGTCTTGCAGCTACTAACTGGTGGAACTGGGATTCCACCCTGGTGGTCAGGCTCCAGAACCTGGGCATTGACCCCAAGTAACCCTCAAGTTAATAGAAACGAAATCTTCCTGACTCTTAGCAGAGATCTCTCTTGGACACGTGATTTTTTTTTTTTTCCTAGAGACAAAGAGATTGACTATCTGGCAAGTACCACCAGGCCTTTCTGGGTATATCCATGTGACCTAAAATAGGTCTAGTCATATTGTAGGAGACCCTCTTTGGGTAGTTCAGGTGGTTTATCTGAGGAAAATGATAAATTTCACTGACACTTATGAGGTCATCCTTCAGCCATGGAGGAAGTGGCCCACAGTTTCCAGATCTTAGCAATGGACCCTTAGTGACTTCCTCAATCTGAGGGGCAGAGAACACATTGGGCAGCCAGGATTAGATTTGCATCTCAGAATGGTCATTCTCACTCTGCATTCAGCCCTAATCAGGGAGTGACCACTAGTCTAATTCACTGGAGGCTATTCACCCCACCCAATATCTTCTCTCCCTAAAATCCCACTGAAACCTCTTGGCTCCATAACTCGCCATTGGACATCACTGTTCTCTTATGCTGACTCAGGTTGTCTCCAACTGCTGTGTACATGAGAATTTACACGTTCATCCTCTTGTCTGCTCAAGCTAGAATCTGACTGGAGGTAGGCAACTGGATAGGCACAGCCTCGCCAGAGCCAAGAGAGCAGGGGCAGGGGCTAGGGAGAGCCACACTGCTGAATACCTCTCATCTCTCACCCCCACCTCCTGTCCCAGAGACTTCTCAGAAAGACACATTTATTGTCAAGCACGAAATCATAGGGATATTTCCCTCACACCAATGGAAACTGTTACCCTCGTAATCTTTGCCTTCAACTAATCTTGAGCATTTATAATCCTCTCTTGCATTAAGTACCTGTTCTTTGTGGATGATTTACCCCCACCCCCTTCTTTTCAAACCAAGTGTTTCCCCTGGTGTATTTAGAAACTGAAACCTGACAGGTGGGTCCCTGCAGCAGAGATTAGGCTGGTTCTCTTTCCAAACAGTGCTTTACAGAGGGCTGTTGTAACTGAATAGTTCAGTCTGCCTTTAGGATTCAATGGCCCTGGACAGAACACAGACAGGAAGTGTCCTGTGTTTCAGTGGCCTTTGGGAATGTTCTTTCCCTGCCATAAACTTAATTGCTTCCTATGATGTATCTGACAAACAGACCAGTACTCCTTTAGCTCCACCCTGTTTGGCCAACCAGGACTACCAAAGCCTGCAACTTTGCTTCTTGGTAGTTCTGCTTGATTGACATGAGTTTTCCTTTGGCTTTTGCTAACATCACCTATTCAGGGGGACTAGGTTCCCATTTAGTGATATAAATCAAATAAATGTGCCTCAGTCACAGAGCCATGGGGAGGGTGTGTGGGGGAGGAGGGGTGTAGTGGGGGAGGGATGGGGAGAGGGGTTGGGGGGTGTAGGTGAGACAGCTGGGCCTTTGGGGACTGTGAGTGAGCAGGTGTGATTTAGTAGGATTAGGAAATTGTGGTTCACTGTAGTGTCCTCAGGTATATGAAAACATGCTCGTGTCTCCTGAAGGGGAGGTTTTATTTACCTTGTCCCCATAGAAGATGTTTCACACATGGCATTTCCTTGCCTTCACTGTAGATTGACTCACCTTGGGACTGCGGTGTTTAACTGTTTCCTTTCTTATTGGTTTTATGACCAATGTTGCATGGAGACAATACTTGAAAGTTTGGGGTGGCCCTTCCTTTCCCCCCACCCCTTGCAGTGAAAACAATTACTTAATAATAAACAAAAAGGGAATTAAAAAAAAATAGAACTTTGCTCAAGGCTGGCTCTTGGCAAAAAAAGACTGAGCTGGGGCAGGGCTTTGAGTGGTTAGAATACAAATTTGCACATCTGGATATGCTTCTATCCATCAGTTCTAGCCCATGGTTGCAGACACTTTAGCAAGTTTCTTGTCATCCTTGGTGGCTCGTTCTTTAAAATCTATTATCAACCATCCAACCAAAGCACAGCATTCCAAATTTAACCTTAGCTCTTGACATTTCAGCTTCAGGACATCTTTCTAGAACAGAGATGAAAACTTGGTCTGTGCCTAAGCTTGACAAGCCCATGCATGATATGCCTGTTCTCGCCGTGACCACTCTGCATATTTAATCTATGAACATTGAGTTCTAATTATTAGCTCTGCCTGCTTCTTGCCCTGTTCTCTAAATATGGGCCCTTGCTAGGATAGAAAGGCTCTTACTCCAGGGTAACAGATCTGTGCAAATGCTCAATGTGGCGCCATCCGATGGAGGGGGAAAAAAATGAATGTATTTGGATGATACATTGACCTGCAGCCAACACGCTGATCCTAGGGGCCTGGCTTCTCTTTTACATTGAAATTCAGGTATGCTTTAATCAGGTATGCGGTCAAGCCCTTTTTACTGAAGTTTATTTTGGAGACTTAGCAATATACTCATGCAGATTATTGCCAAAATCACACATGGAATGAGCCTGTTTAGGTATTATCCAACACCATTCTAATGTGAGGCAATGAAGTAGAAAGCTATTTACCGTCTATTAAACAGTGTATTTTCTGTACTTTTGGGGCACTTTATTTGTAATTAAACACTATTTTAACATTTCTCTCCCCAAAGAATAATTTCTAATAAGGAATCAGAATAATGCCCCATGGAAATTAGTGGGGGAACTTATAATTTAGGAGATGATAATCCTTAAATGTGTTCATTTCCCTGTTTGTGAGATTGATTGTGACTTAGGAATAAGGTTTGCAATTGTCAAGTCTTTAAACTGGGCTGCCACATTGGAGCCTTTTATTTTCTCCTTGTCAACATGTTCATTTACCCCGTATCCATAAGACACTGTATTCGTTTTTTACAAAGGATTCTTGAAATACCGAGGCAGTCACCAAGATTGAAGAACCAGCTTAGGTTTCTATAGGATTTCTCTCCATGGCGGTCACAATGTCTTCTCTACCATTTCACATCTATCTGCAGTCCATCTCTGTTTAATCACCAGAAGCCCAACTGATAGTTTCGTGGGTAGCTTTCCTTGAACTGTGAGCTGAAATGCAGACTTTAAATACAGAGTTTGATGACATGAGGGAGGAAAGTGACATTGATTTATTTGTTCTGTTCTTGGCCGGCCTGAGAAACCTGTCCCGTCAGGTAGAGAACAACTGCTCTCATCCTGACCAAGTGAACATTACTCATGGCATCATTACCATCCCTGAGTCATCTAGGCCAGCACACGTTGGCTCCCACTGCATGAGAATCCGAGGGCAGAGGCAGTCCAGGGCCAAGGCTCCTGTTTAGTGATAGGAATTATACAAATGTGCCTTGGACATGGAACTGTGTGGCCTGTTCTAGGTCCAGGTCTTTAACCACACGCCTGAGAAATTGTATTGGCCGGTATTGTCACCAGTGGCCATCTTAATGATCCATGGTGGAATGATCATGATTGACCAAACTCTCCAGCCTGTCTGGTGTTGATCTCGAGGACAAAGATACAGCTATTAACATTGGTGGTGATGGGGCACCTCTTGCTCTACCTTCTCAGGAGTGTGCACAGTGGCCACTCACTAGCCAGCGGGGATGGTGGAAAACCCCCTATAAGGCCCTGTGCTGAGACAGTGCTGAGAGGGCTTGACATGAGCCATCATAGAGCAATACTGAGAGGCAGCTGGCCATTTCCCTGTTACAAATGCCATCTGTCTTCGGTTGTGTCAATCTCTGCTATTCTTAGGTCTTGTTGTGTTTGATTTGGATGACAAATATGATACCTAATTGTCCTGGATCACATTTGAATGTCTGGGTAGTTATAGAGATTGATATTGATTGGCATGTATGTTCAGTTCATTTCAAAGTTCAGTTCACTTTGAAATTCTTAATATTTAAATTCAAGCAAGAGAATTTATTTTTGAGCAGGAGCTGCATTTCGAGACTGAGTCGAGCCATCTTGTGTTTGTGGGTGAACTTGACATGTAGAAAATACAGAGAAAATATTCAAGGTAGAATGCTGTCATGTGAGTTTGTGGGTTAGTAGAAAATCCTACCTCTTCTACAAATTCTTAACTAATCCTTCCTGGGTTTAAATAAAAGCAACAGTCACTATTATAACAGCTACTCTGTCACCTTCCTCTTGAAATACATCATTAAATAGCAACAGAATTAATCCAAGGCCTTTTAGACTGTAGACTGAGCTCCTTGGGGCCTGAACCCTGTCTTCTTCGTCTTCATTTCCTGGGATGCAGGAAAGTAAATGTTTTATAAAGTAGATATATATGAAATAATTAGTAGCTGCAAAAGTAAAACAAATAGCAGTCCGAAAGCCTGGCAGTTTGGCGGCATGTCACGTAGGGTCAGAGTCAGATGGAAACGTGGTTCCCAGTGGGAGCCGCTGCCCTGGGATTCCTGAACAGGGCCTGCACAGAGCGCAGTAATGTGTGCCCTGGAGCGGGTTGACTTTTACCGTTGTCCATGATTCTTGTGTTGAAATAGGGAGGCTCAGCCAGACAAATGCTAAGGAAACAAAACCAACTCTTTTTATTACTCTCTACAACATTTATAGCCAAGTCCTATTCAATGCCCTTATCCTTGAGGCATCCTGACAGTCATTTTAATGATTTATTTTCTTTTTCACAACCAAAAAACAAATAAAATATTTTATCACCTTTTGGGTAGATTTGATGTCTTTTCTCTTCATCACTTTCTGGGTCTATAAAATTCCCCTTACCTCTGGGTTTTTATAACTCACAGACAGGAATTCTGTTGTCTCATTCCTTATGAGAAGCCTTTTTTTTTTTTTTTTTTTTTTCTTTTTGGCCCTGAATCCCCAGCCTTTTTCTCTTTTTAATTTTGTTGTGGTGGTGGTGGTCATGGTGTGTGTGTGTGTGTGTGTGTGTGTGTGTGTGTGTTGGGGAAGAGGGAGAGAAGGGATATGGAAAGGAATCAAAAAGGGCCACATATTTGCAGTAAAACGCAAATGACAGGAAAAAGTTTTAAGTAAGAAAAATCACTTTTTCAATATTATTATCCCGTATTCAGAGATGCAAGAAATTTACTTTCTTATTTTCAGAGCTATGGGTGCTGAAGAATTCACTGGGTTGGTTTAAGAAGAAAATGCTCTATGACTGAAATTTACTCTGTGGTTTCTTTCCCAGGGTCTACAATAGAAGCCAGCCATCTGTTGAGAGCCCATGGCTTTATGATTGGCCTTTTCCATTCTGAATTTTATGTCTCAACTCAACTCTCTGCTTTACGGCTCCCAAGCTAATTATTTCTGCCCTTTGCCCTTTGGGCTCATTTCTGCCTCATTTTCCATATGTCTCCTTCCATTAAGGCGTCAACAGCCTGATCTTCCCTCAGACCAGTTATGAGCTGCAAAAGCTGCTCAACCACTTGTGGATCTGTAAGGGCAAAGCTCTTTTCCTGTAGTCAGTTTCAAGGCTTAGTTGATGCAGCATGTAACTGTGTCAAGTTGAGCAGTACAGTCTGGATCTGATCCTCTAGGCCTTCTAATCAGATCTGGATGAATATTTCAAAGTTGATCAGACTCACCTCACTGTGATGGTCTGGGATTCCCAGGTAGCTGGTGAAACATTATTTCTAGATGTGTCTGTCTGTGAGTGTGTGTTACAGTTTAGATCTGTCTCCTAAAGGCTCGTGTGGAAGACGTGATCCCCAATGCTGCTATGTTCAGAGGTGGAGCTTTGGAGGAGTGATGAGTCCTGGAGGCTCTGACTTCATCAATGGAGTTCATTGATGGATGCCTATTTGGAAGAGGGTCTCCAAGCTTGCAGTGGGCTGATGGTTGTTAAAACTGCATAAACCTTTTCCTTACAATTTATCTCTTGATACATATGTACAAAATCTGCACATTTGTGTCTTTGTGTGTTTATTATTGGTTCTGCTTCTTTAGAGAATCCTGACTAATATCAACCTGAAGACCAGTTTAGCTTGATCCAGATGTTATAATCTAAAGATAAAGCTCATTTAAGCATCAGGTTTTTTTTTTTAGCAGCAATATTACTATATTAAAAACAAGATATCAATTTTTTGAAAATTACTTATGTCACATAAACTAATTCCTATCTAGTGAAGTCTTGATTATTCTGTGTGTTGATCATATGAATAAAACATGCTTCATATTTTACCTGTTGTTGAATTCAGCTTGATACCTTAATCTATCAAGTGTTTTTTTTTTTTTTTTTTTGATCTTGATTCTGTTATGAAACATAGTGGCTGCCTTTCCTGGCTTTAAGCCATCCTTAGTTTTGATAAAAAGTCTTCTTATCTTCATTCAAGTAGTTGGTAAAAATGTTAAGCAGAATAAACAAAGACAGCATTCTACAAAATACTACCAGAAAATTTAGTGTTGAGGCTTGTCTATTAAAAAAACATTATTTGGCAGCTCATAAGTTCTCGTCATTTCCCCAAGGATGAAATTGTTATATATTGCCTTACTGAAATCCAGGTCATGTGGGGGATTCCACTGATATAACAGCCTCGACTTGTGTCACAATGGAAAGGTGATCTCTTAGGCAGTACATTACATTAGTTTACTCACCCTAACCTCTTGTTTCTTTTCTACTTGTTCACAAATGAATTGCTTATTAATCTGCACTTTCATTATTAAGTCAAAGTGATGTTGATTTGTGAATCTTCAGGGTTGGCTATGGCACTCAATACACAAGACATAGTTCCTGCCTTCAAAGCGTTTATAATCAAGAGAAGCAAAAAAGGTATATAATTATAATACTCTATTGATATCATATATGAATTTGTGTTTGGTTTACTGATAAAATAAAGGAATTTTATATAAACATAATATTTTATTTTAGTCAGTCTTTTTTGTTGCTGTGACCAAACGACAAGAAGCAGAAAGAGCTCTGCTCATCAAGGACAAAATGTATATCCCCAAAGGCACACCGCCTGTGACCTACCTCCTCCAGCCACACCTAACTGCCTACTGTTACTGCCCAGTTAATCCATATTACTGGATTAAACCATTGATTAGGTCAGATCTGTCATAACATAATCATTTCCCCTCTGAATGTTCTTGCATTTTTTTTTCCACACATGAGCTCATGGAGGACATCATGTATCCAAACCATTACATATAGTAAAAGTAGTATCATAAATATGTGTTCCCAAGAACAGACAGTTGCCTGGCAAGTTCAAGGACAAGGAAAGTAAAATTGAAGTGGGCCTCACAAAATAAGGAGTTGATTGTTAGTTTTAGAAAATGTGGAAGAACATTTGAGAACAAGAGTGAAGCCTCTGTTGGTCAGCTGCCTGGAGCGGGACTGTAGACCTGGCCATCACCACCCCTGACCCCTGGACCTACAGCTTGTGCTTGATCACATTATCTTCTGACTTTCTTGCCCTGTACTTAACTATTTGACTTTCAGATTTCCAAACTATGTATAATTTTTTTTTAAAATTTTGGTAATCATTCAGGCTAAATGGGTCTCTGGGCAGTTCACAGGATTTCTCTGGTGGCCCCCTACAATCTAGCATGGCAGCCACTCCGAGATTCTATAGGAGGCTGTAGTATGATGGCTTTAAAAGAACTTATGTGTCCTATAGAATGCATAGCTGACAAACTAAAATTAGAGTAGCACTCATGCTTTAAATAAGTAATAACTCTACTTAAAAGACATCCCCCCCTTACATACACCTAGCTGCTCAACCCAAGCCCCAAGTCATCCACTCATCTTTACTTTGAAACGTCTCCTCTGCTTTCATCCTCAGTTGAATTGTTTGTGAAGATTTGAAATGGATCAATTCAGCTGCGTTTGCATTTCGTGGAGCGTGAAAAATGGTGTTTCAGTTATTACATGTGGAGAGAAGAGGAATCAAAAGTACAGCCTGGTTTTTCAGCTTGCAGGTGGAATTGGCAGCATTGGTAGCTAGAGAAATGGCTCCCAAAGCATGCGAGCTAAGTAAATTTGATCAGTGTCACGCAGAGAGAATGAATCTGGAACACCCTATTGCCATTTCTCTTCAAGCACATTTCCAACTACTTCCCATCTGATGGGCAAAATGCTTATATATTTTCATTATTGGATCTCTGTTTCTATCAGCTATGTAGCCAGTTGGCTAAGGTGTGGACTCAGGAAGCTGACTAGGACTCTGATTTTAGTGTCCTGGCAGTAAAGAGAGATGTTTATTATATTTGGGTACCCTAGCTCTTCCTCCATCTGGCCATTTCCTCCTGTCTCTTATTCCCTATTCACTTTGTTTCTTCCGAGGTAGGAATGTTGCTTTTTCTAAAGAAAAAAATGGATGTAAATTTCCAGGGGCAATGAAACAACTCATGCATTGCTTTTTGGCGGAGGGCAGATGTTTTGGGAGTCAATCGCAGGATGCTTTGTAGTGGGATCTGCAAGGGGTGGGAAGAGATTGCTAATGCTCTGTGAGCAAATCTCATGCCTGCCGGGCACTGGATTATCCATTCCTGCAACAAGCAGCTTCAGCAGGTGGGCGTACAGAGCCTTTTCATTGGACTGAGAGTGGTTCAGCTAAATCTGCCTCCCAAGTATCCAGAAAGCTCAAAATATGTTATCTTCTTACTCAGCCTGGCACTATCTCCTTGAGTTAGAATTTCTTTTCTACCATTGAAAGCGAAAAAACCTGGAGGGGAACTAACATTTATTAAGCACCTACTGTATACCAGGTATTGCGAAACCTACTTAATCATTAATTTGTTTAATCCTCATTGTTTCTTGTTATCTGCTTCTGAACACAGCCCTGAAATTTATTACTGTCCTGATTTATGAAAGAGGAAAATTGAGGCTGTAGGAAGCTAAGCACTAACAGTCCCTAAGTGATGATGACAGTCTCAGTTCAGGATCGGAACAAGGTATCTCTGACTCCCTTTAAATCCAGAATATGAGAAGCCTTAAGAATAACAAGCTGTATTCCATCGGGGCAAGAGGCTGAGAAACAATTAGGCTTCCTGCACCAACTTTTAATATGGAATGCATCATATAATGGCTCATTGCTCCTTCCTCTGTTGCCATCCAATAACATCTGGGCTTTGAAATATATATATATATATATATATATATATATATATATATATATATATATTTTTTTTTTTTTTTTTTTTTTTCTGTCTTTTGAAAATCTAAGATATTATAAGGACAACACCTGTTACCAATGTGATCTAGGGGTCGGCGCACAATTAATTGAAAGTCATTTTATGCCTTCTTCCCTGGTTAGGAGACTGAACAGTGCTACCTGGATGTCTGTCCTTTTAGCCCCTGAGAAACAACAGAAGTGACAGGCCCTACAGGCCCTGTTCACAGAGCAGAGTCTGTCAGAGGTAAAGAAGTGGATTCTTGAGCAGTTTCAGACACTGGCGCTACCTCTCCTTGCTTTTGAAATTTTATTTTCCCTCAAATTTAAGAAATGCCTCGGATAGCTTTCTTCCTGACACTATTCCACTATCAACATGAGCTGCTAACTCTGACGGCTGTTTTATGAGCTCCTGGAAGCCTGTCGGTGGGCTATAGTCTTCTCTTTCTCTACTATGGTGCATCTCCATGTTCACTCCAGACAGTAGGTCTCCTCAATAAATACATCAAAGGCCAGGCTGGTCTGTACAAAGCGTGCTTTCTGCCTTCCCCAACAGGATGAAAGGCCCCCCAAGAACAAAAGTATACATTTGTTAGCTTCATTCTTGTGTGGTCCCTACAGTGGTCAGGAGATGACTTATTTTTTTCTTCATGAGTTAATTAGTAGCTTCCCAAGTTTGGGAGCAAGGAAAGGAAGTTCTGGCTACACACGATGATGTCACAATCACTGGTGGCAGGCAGGAGACAGAGTGCATTCTGGGAGGCCTGCTCTCCCTCCACAGCAATGCCGAGCGCCTGCCATTCAGGAAGAGTCAGGCAGGGAAGTTTGTGCATCTAGTTACCAGCTGGGGAATCCAAGGGCCTCTTATTCTCCTAGCACAATTATGGGTCTTCCATGGGAATTAGAAAGCTCTGCAATTATGCAGATGACTTTTAGATGCAACACAAGATATTTTACCTCTCAAACCAAGTCCATTCATCTCAATAACTCTCAGCAGCTAGCTGGCAGTGCCGATAACTATTGTAAAATCTGGATCTTCCACGTTGGTGAATTACTCATGAAGTATAGAGAGCTGTGTGATTTATTAAGGGGATTTTGTATTCCTAACAGGGACGATTAAAAAGACAGGCTCTATTGCCCAGATCAGCACATATGCCACTGATGTAATTTTTCCTCCCGATTTCTAAGTGGGATGGATGTATTTCTTTTAGCAATGTAGGTGAATACCCAAAAGGTCATTTTGATTTGTTCTTGTTTAAACCAGGCATTCTGGGTATCCAGGAGTTAGTCAATTCACAGAGAGCTGCTAATTCATAACTTAGAGTCTCTTGCCACCAGTGTCATTGCTAGCAAACTTACAGTCCTCTTAGCATCTTCCATGCTGAAATAGTGCCATTCCATCCTGCCAGGGGGAAGCTCATCTTGCACTGTTGGTGCAAGGTCATCTGTATTCTCTCCAGTTTTCCTCAATTAACAGTAAGAAGTGTTGATGGTTTAGAAAGTCTTCTCGTTAGATCAGATAATTCACAAAACCAGTAGAATATCTTTCAACCTAAGTTAAAACATCAATAGTTACATCTTCAGCAGAAACTTTCTATAAAAAATCTGTCACTTTTATTTATTTTTTCCTGACAATGAGATAAAGAAAGGAAATAGAAAGGAATTGGAGAGTCGGTCTTCTTTGGAACTGGCAGGAAGTTGGGTTCTGCTTTGCCTAACTTTTCTGCAGAAGATTTAATCAGTGTTTGCTGTCACAGAAGAGAAATGCTCTCGCTTCCGCAAAGACACCGTCTGTCTTGATAAACACAGTTAAGGTGACGGTAGGCCCTTTGTGGAAAAGTGAGGGGGACACTTTTTATGATTGGAATACAAAAAGACAGATTTACTAGGGCCTCTGCTGGGTTTTTTCCCTCCCTAAACTTCCTGATTCAGCACCCAGTGCTGCAGCTGGTACAGTGTTATATGCTGTTATACAAGTGAAGCCGCTCGATTGAATGATTCCTGGCTTCTGGGTCATAATTCTTTGGTAACAGCGAGAACTCCATACCTGCCACACCTTCTGCTTCCCCAGGCACATGCAGCCCTTTTCTTAAGGTGTTTTTGGTTGTTGGAGTTGCTGGATTTTTTTTTTTTTTTTTTTGGGTGGTGCTGGGGATTGAACCCAGGGCCTCGAGCATGTGAGGCAAGCACTCTACCAACTGAACTATATCCCCAGCCGTAGCCCTAGTCTGAGTGTCAAAAGGAGACTAAAATGGGGCTGAGAGAGAAGTAAGCAAGTTGTGAAATGAGAATGAGTCAGATAAAGTGTCAACCAGACCTTTTTCTTGTTGGAAGCAACCTTGTATTCATACGCAGGAGGCTTGAGTTTGACCCAGGCTGCTCATCTGCAGCTCTCCGGATACTCTGAGGCTCACCTGGATGAGGAGCTGTGACCCTATCTTTGAGCCTAGCCATGATGCTGGCCTGTGTGGGGTGTCTGGGGAGTGGCTTTCCTATAGGCACAGAAAGGGATTCCTGGAGGAAATCCTGGCTCCAGAACTTCAAAGTTCATGCAATGATTATTGTTTTCTGAGTTCTCAGTTGCCTCATTGAACGCAGTGGGAGTAGTCCCTCAACTGGCTGCATCTGCTCTGTGCCCTTGCAAAGGCTCCGTACCTCTCAGGCCCTGGGTTGGACTAGATCCATGACTTTTCAGATGTTCTGAGCTGTGGAACTCTTTATCCAGGTACAATGTGAAATATCCTAAAAAGGAGCAATTTTCATTTCTCATTGAAATGGAGGAAAGGAACTCAGAGTACCCCACCCCTGTCCCAAGTCCCCTCTTCTGCAGCAGACCTGCAGATCCACCTCCAGCCAGCCCGATGTTGGGCTGGCCAGGTGTGAGAGTGGTGCTCAGCCACGGCCTGCTAATGCAGTTCATTTTGCTGTTGTCAATTCTCAGTCCTAGAATTATAGGACAGAGGAAGCTGATACCTAAGGAATTTTCAGGAAGCAGGTTTATTTAAGCTGCAGCAGTCCAGAAGGGCTAATGCCTCAAAATCTCTGGACTCTGGGTCCAGAAATTCTTTTAGATTGATTCTCAGTGGCGCGGTTACGTGACAGTGGGTGGCTACATAACAGTTACACTTTGTCCCACATTCTTAGGCTAGGCAGGGGTCTCACAAGTTTTTACCAAGGGAAACAGAGACAGGAACGTTTTATTCCACAAACTCTGCTGAGACAGAATCTGTCCCACCTTTTGCTTGCAAACCTGGCATTTACAGGAAAGAGGCAGCTTCAAACCACATTGAGCTCTCTGAAGAAATCCTGGGAAATCCTGTTGACACTCTTTGTGAAACCTTGCTGACAAGAAGCTTAAGGATGATGGGGGTCCTTGGAAGCTTAACTATTTCAATTATGGTGAGGCTCTCTTTGGTGGGGATAGCTGATGGCTGCATCAATGTGAAACGGCTGAATTCATTTTAGGTTTGTAAACATCACTCATCCTTCTCTTTTATAAGCTCTGTGCCCTGTAACCAGAGTCTCTGAGCTTCGATGCTGTTCAGTGCTGTCGGATGAGCAAAGGAGCCTGGGTCAGTTCTGCCTAGCATCCCCACCTCAGCATTTCAGAATCTCATCAGACCCCCATCTACCCCCCTCCTGGACTCCAGAACCCAGACTCCTTGCCCCTCCCCCGACCTTCCTGCCCTAGGGCACCACATCCACTTTCTCCAACTCTACTGATCACAGCAGTCTCCTTGCAAAACAATGTTGCTGCTTAAAAGACCGAAAACTCAACTCCTGACTCTAAGCCTCTGTCACACTCTTTGCCCATCTTTACATAAATAAGTCTTTCTTAATTGATAAACAATAGTTGTACATATTCATGGTGTAGAGAGTTCAGTTTCAATGTATGTATACAAGGTGTAATGCTCAGATCTGGGTAATTGGCCTATACATCACCTCAAGCATTTGTTATTTCTTTGTGTTGGGATTATCCCAAATCCTCTCTACTAGCTAATTTGAAATGTAGAATTAATTGTTGTCAACTATAATTACTCTATAGGACATTAGTAGTGATTCTTCCTGTCCAACTCTGCCCCTGCTCTGGTTAAACACCCTGTCTCCAGCCCCCTCCCCAATCCTGCCCAGCCTCTGGTAACTACCATTCTACTATCTACTTCTATGAAATCACATTTTTTCAAAGTTTTAAAATTGACGTGTAGAAGTTGCGCATATGATATCAGCTGCATTTCCATACATTGTTTAATGTTCAAATCAGGGTAAACAGATTTCTCTCCTCAAAAATTTATTATTTATTTGTGGTAAAAACATTCAAAATTCTTTCTTTTGGTGTTTTTTAAAAATATGAAGTACACAATCATCAATTTTCACCTTATCATGTAATAGTACACCAGAATTTGTTTCTCTTACGTATAACAGTATCCATGGGTCAACCTTTCCCACCTCTTCCCTAAATGCCAACCTTGTTCAGCTTCCACATATAAACAAGAATGTGTGATATTTGTATTTTTTTCCTGACTTATTTCACTTAACTCTCCTCCAGTTTCACCCAGGTTGCCACAAATAACAGGATTTCATTTTTCATGGCTGAATAATATTCCATTGTTTATATATAACACATTTTCTTCATCCATCTATTGAGGGGCTCCTAGTTTCAGTTCTTGTTTTGTAGAGGTTGGGCGAGCATCGGAGGAAGAGACCACCAAGAGACTGTCTCATGCAACAGCAAAGGGTTTATTGGGGGTCTAGCATGCTGGGGCTCAGAGCTCACTTGAATAGAGCAAAGAGCCCTGAGAACAGCTTGAGCAGAGCTTATATATTTTCCTTGGAGGGGGCAGGGAGGGAAGTTACATTCTGCAGTTTGGCAGTTGGGGACAGCACATTCTGGGAACAAGATTAGCAAACAGTTCGCAGTTGGGGACAGCACATTCTGGGGACAAGATTAGCAAACAGTTCTTAAGATTTCAATAGTGTTTTGTTAAGCATACAGAAAAACGGAGTGACAAGTACCTATTTTATTAACCTTTCAGTTTTTGCTATCATGAATGGTGTTTCTTTTCCTATCTTGCTATCTTCCTTTTCCCATGAAGACTCTGTATCCTTTTTGTCGCTCACCAGTATCATTCATAGTTCACCCTCCCAGTCTTGCTGTGTTTCCTCTTCTCTCTCCCATGGTACTTAGAAAAGAGTCAGCATGGGGGTCTCAAAATTACAGAGCACAGCGGGTGCGGTGGCACATGCCTGTAATCCCAGTGACTTCAGAGGCTGAGCTGAGGCAGGAGGATTGCAAGTTCAAAGCCAGCCTCAGCAATTTAGTGAGGTCTCTAAATATTTTTAAAAAGGGTTGGGGATGTGGCTTGATGGTTAAGTGTCCCTGGGTTTAACTCCTGGTAATAATAATCATAATAATAGTAATCACAGAGCAGGGAGACAACTCTGAGACCACTGTCCTGGAATCCTGCCACTTTTCTGCAAGGTGCCCTTGGATAAGTCTCTCGACCTCTTTGGGTCACAGTTTTCTCATCTGTGAAATGGGATTAATAACAACATCTCCCTTGTCGTATGATTATAAGGATCAAGAGAGGTATTGTATGTGAGTGCACTTTATTGGTTTTGAGCAGTCTACATTCTGAGGTGTTTGTTCTTAAATAAGACGGTATTATGATGAGGTGTTTTCATTGTCCCTGATTGTACCCTATGCACTTGTTTTAATGCTTAACCCTACTCACCCTAAATTTACTCCTGTCATTTCATATGTCATCAATTCTTTAGGCCAAAATTTATCCTTATGATTTAAAACTCCCTGGCAGTTATCACAGTGTTGACCACACAGTAGGTACTTCTTATGCATTTCACAGAAATTTGGTCTCTGATGTCCTCCATGTACCATTTGGTGTGCCGGCATACAGGTCATTTAATCACCAGAAGGACACTTGAAATTCTGGTATCCTCTCAAAGCAAGATTGAAATTCTAAAGATGAGGAAAAACCTTAGGATGCAGGGTAAACAAGTCATTTGGGTAAGATACTTTCTTGAAATTATTTCAAGGTAGAACTCTGTTTTAGGACTAGCTAGAATGAGTCTTGCAATCAGTCTCTTGAGTCATGCCAATCCCTTTAAAGCTCTCTGGATGTTCATCCCACAGGGAGAAAGTCCCTGTGTGTAAGGACGTTGCCTGGACTGTCGAAACTATTGTGTCATTCACTGAGGGGGCTGCTGCATCAAAAATATCAAAGTCGGGCTTTGATGGCTTCAAGAGATTATGTATTTTAAAAGGCCACGTGACGTTGCATTCAATTTTTTCCTAGTCAACTATGTTTCCTGTAAAAAGTGCTTGTATGAAATCATGTCCATTGTGAGCGTGAATGCTCTGAGTACTTTAGTGAGTGGTTGTCAAATAGTTCTTCATGTTAGTAAAAGTTATTTCACTTTGGATCATAAAGAAGCATGCTATTTTTAAAAGATAACTAGAATGTCTTCAGGAAAATAAGGTGAACATGTTGTGATAAAGTCTCATTAGGGAATCAGAGAATGTCGGGTACCCCTTAACATAAAGGAGATTTAATTTGAAAAGGGTAAACTGGTGATCAGTAAAATTTGATTTTTTCCCCCCACCAAGCTTGACGTCTGTAGTGTACCTTATGCTGCTGAAAGAATTTAATTTTGTTGGAAGAATGAAATTTATGGACCAAGAATGGAGTTTGCTAACAAATTCTCAAGAATATGAGGTTGTCCAATTCCAAGATTAGGATATGTAGAGTGAACCTAAACAAAATATCTTGTCATTGTTGCCAATTAACGCTCTCATCTGTACTTATCCTTTATTATTATGCTACCTGTGGAAAATATCGACCAATGGGATTGCTTCTTTTGTTTTTCAAAGAAAATATTTTCCCGATATATTTCCTGTACTTGGACAATTGATGATGTATGTAGATTTGTTCTTTGCAGATTGGCTCACTTCTGGAACATTCCTAAATGAGTTTGGCATATGAAACATGCTTTCCTACCTACTACAAGCTGTAGGAATTGTGAGGATTTTAGAAGAGTCAATGTAAGAGAGTTAGTAATGTTTCATAACCCATCGTCCCTATAGCTACTCTCCCATGTTTGCCGTTTGCAGCTGGCCTTCATCACTGTATTCAAATCACTTTACGGCATGGACCTTGTCACTTAGATTTTTATTTATGTCACTTTCATGGTACACAGTGGATGCTCAGGAATGTTGATTTAGTGAACAAAAGGGGAAATATGTACATGTATTTATGTGTGTATATATACACATACATCTATGCACACATATTTTCAATTTTAAAAGTTTGGTGAATGCTCTTTTCACTTTTTTTGATAGATAATCTTTTATCTAAGAAAAAAAAGATAAATTTGGATTGATGATGCCAAGACATGACACTTTGCATCCAATGATCAACATAATTACTCAAACAAAAGAAAGCCAACTATGTGCAATCCATTCATCAATGGGTGGCCACGGAGCAGCTGCAAACCTTGCCAAGATTTCTTAGATCTGTCCTTCTGCAGGGCCCAGCAAACCCAGACTCATTAAGGAACTCCTGAAACAGCCCCCAACTTTCCTCCGTGTTCTATCATTGCCAAAGGGTGTAGAACGTTGAAGAAAAGCATAAGCAGGAGTAGCAATATTTTATATACAGCTGCCTTGTAGGCCTCATTAAGGTATGAAATTCCTGAGAATCTGGAATTTTCCTTGAGGGATTTCATAACCAAATCGAGTTGAAGAATGTTTGCTGTTGCTGCTGTTGCTGTGGCTGGTTCCCGCCCCCCTTTGATTTGATATCAGCTTGTGTGCTTCAACCTCTATTTTTTCTTTCTCTGTCTTATGCAGACTTTCAACATCTAATTATTTTGCATTAATGGTGAAAAGCCAAATAACTGTAAAATATGTACAGAGCACTGGCCATGTGCTGAGAACTGTCATAGGTCCCTGTCTTCCTAGTGTCCTCATGTAAGTGTAGTATGTCCTATACTTATCCCCTCTGCAAGCAGTTTTTTTTCTTATTAAACCCGTTGTCCTGGAAAGTGCTCCTTAAAAGAAAGTGTGTCTTGGCTTTCATATCCTTTTCTTCCTTGCACAATATTCAGCAAATGTTTGGGCTTCCCTATGCCAGGTCTGTGACTGTGGGTGGCAGGCTTCTGGCATAAGGGGTCTTGAATATGGTGAGGCAGCAAGGCAGGCATCTCCTCCACACACGTCTTCCCACTGACGAATCTGGTTCCAATGCATGGGCTTCCCACTGACGAATCTGGTTCCAATGCATGGGCATTCTGGAATTAAAAGCAAGTTTTTTTTTTTTTTTAGTGAATCCATTCAAGAAATCATCAAGGAGAATAGTGAGGGTCTGAAGCCCCAAACCAGAACAAGCTCACATTAACCTGGCGAGGCAGCAGCCCCTGGTTGTCATCTGCTGACACACCGCCTATAGAGCTGGAGCAAGAGATCTTGGCCAGCTGAACCTCTTGTAAGCCGGGAGCACATCCCTGAATAGAGCAATTAGAGTGACTCCCTCATTCAGTTCAGAACTTGCTTAATCACACTCACTTTGCTGAACTGTGGTTTCAGCTTCGGAGGTTTTAGGGGGAACAAAAATGCAAAGTTTGGGGAAAAACAAAGGAAGCCATCAGGGAAAGCAAATTCAAGTCGATTCTCCTCTCTCATCACTTTGGGGTTGGCAGAAAAGAAGGCAAATGACATCAGTGACCAGGTGTAAGTATAAGAAAACTGATTTGGAAAATAGATCCTTTGAGGCCCATTTGGGGGAGAATCATTGAGATTACACAAGGAAGCAGCTGGTAAGTTCTGGAAAACTTTTTATATAAGCCCAGAATTTGAATAATGCACTAAATGGAATGTATTGCATATATTTAAATATTTACGTACAAATGGCTGTCATTTCTTAGCCTGCTGTGCCATGGTCCCATGACGTGAGGCAATTGTTTTAAAATTATCATTGTCTAGATGCTAGGAAGGCATTGTACACAAGATGAGAATCGCAGAAACCCAAAGAATAGGCAGAAGAGGCTGTTACAAACCAACTACATTCCTCATAACAAACTATATGCAAGAAGTTTTGAAAGCAGTATGTGTAGTGATTAAAATGGAAGGGTTTACAGTCAGATCTGAATTTAAATTCCTCCCTTGATTCACCAGTTTTGTAAACTTGGGCAAATCTCTTTTTTCCTGTCTTTGAACTGCAGATTTCTCATCTGTAAGGCGAGGATGATAGGATGATAGCCCTTTGCACCTCACCAAGGTGAGGGAATTAAATGAATTAATGGTGTTGGCTCACTGACACTAAATCCTCAATACACGCTAGTTTCACAAAGGACGTTATTTTCACGAGGTTGCCTGGAGGAAGTCATTATCAAAATATTGGAAAGTAAGATTCATTGAGGCGCTGGGCACAGTGGTGCATGCCCATAATCCCAGCGGCTTGGGAGGCTGAGGCAGGAGGATCATGAGTTCAAAGCCAGCCTCAGCAAAAGTGAGGTGCTAAGCAACTCAGTGAGACCCTGTCTCTAAATAAAATACAAAAAGGGGGGGGGGGCTGGAGATGTAGTTTAGTGGTCGAGTGCCCCTGAGTTCAATCCTCATTATCCCAAAAACAAAACAAAACAAAAAACCAAAGATTCACTGAGGCCAGGTACTCTGCTTTAGAAGTGAAGCTGAAGCAATAAACAGAAAAATGCCTGGTACCTACATGGTAGGTGTCCCTTAATACTCATTGAGTAACTGAATAAATGTGTCTAGTGGATAAATGTGTCTTAGAGTGGATAAGTTGGGTTGTTTTATGACATTAATTCAAATGTGAATCTCAAATGAGGAAAGTATAAGGGAAGAAATAATGAGTCAAGATTTTGAGCGTGGCAACCTCTCATTTTCCATGGGGGACACAGGGTTTGGTTCCATTTTCTTCCCTAAGCCCAGATGATGTAGGGAGTGGTTTTGTGGTGTTCTAGAAGGTCTCTTCCTGGGCACAGCACTGCCAGTTCCTTTTGTTCTCCTGCTTGTGTAGTGTGGAACAGAGACATGGTAGGCAAGTGCACATGGAGACTACAGATTACAGCCACTGTTTTCTCTCATTTACTTCTGGATCGTGAGTGTGATATCCCTCTCATGACAGCAAACAGAAGCCCAGAGGTAGCAGACTCTGGAGTCTAACTAGTGTCACTGTTTGTTAAAGACCCTATCCTGGACTCTTCTAAATTCTCAGGCTGAGGGCTGGTTGGTTCTATCTTTGACTGACATGTGCCTTATCTTCTCTGGTCTCCATGTTCCAAGCCCTTGCGCTGCCGGTGAGGAAAGGGATTGACATCATCTGTCTAGCCCCAGCCCACAGTCATTACCCAGGCAAGATGCGATGAGCAAATATTGCCTTTGGAGGAAGAGGTACAAATTTGCCAAAGAAAGGAATGTTGTTCTGGGACCTCCTAGCTACAGGATTATGTAAATCACTCAACACTAGCAAAGTTCAAGTTATGAAAGTAATTTCCATTTGTTCCACAGATAATTAGTCCAAGGAAAATGGTGATAGAGGATGTATTCTGTAACTTCTCAGGAGGTAGTCCTAGAAGTTAGGCTCCAGAGCGAGTGTTGAATGTTCATTTGAAAGATATTCCATGCAGGTTGCTACTATGTATTGAGCTCTTCCTGCTTCCCAGGACTTACTCTGAGTGCTGGAGAAAAATTAACTCAGTCATCTGAGGTCATTATTTTTTTATTATTATATCCTATTTATAAGGAGGAAACTGAGGCACGAGAAGGTTAAATGACTCGTTCAGTGTTACACATTCATTTTTCAATGATTCTATGTGTGAGGAAACTGAGATGCTGAGAAGTAGCCCAGGTATGGAAAAAAAAATTAGCTTGTTTACTGTGTCAGTAAGGTTTTTTATCACAGGGACCAAAATACCTGAACAGAACAACTTAGAGGAAGTTTATTTGGCTCATGATTTCAGCAGTTTATTGTGTGGCTGGTGGACTTCCATTGGACTCCATTGCTGTGAGCTGCAAGTGAGGTGGAACATCGTGGCAGAAGAGCCCAAGGAGGAGAGAGGTACTTAGCTCATGGTGGCCAGGAAGATAATCTCCAAGGACACACTCCCAGGGACCCACCTCCTCCCACCATGTCCCACCTTCCTAGAGTTACCACCCAGTTAGTTCTTTCAAATTATTAATCTATCAAATGACTAAGCCACTGAGTAGGTTATATCTCATAATCTAATCATTTTACCTCCTGCATTAACACAGGAGCTTTGGGGGTGACCCTTGTACTCGAACCATAACATTCAGTAAGCTGAATAACAGGAATTTTCACCTATAAGATAGGTACACATGGAATCATTGCCTTCTTGACTTTGAGAGTGGGTTTCCGCCCCCATGAAGTCTTTCTGCTAGGGGCTGCAGGGTGAGGCACCTCAGGCCTCCTCCTCTCGCTTCCTCAATAGCCTAAAATATGGGATCTTAGAACCTCTGATGTAGTTACCAGAGATGTTGAGCTCTTTCTAATATTTCAAAGAACTTTATCCTTGTTAGCAAGAAATCTGGGATTTGTAGTGGGAACAAGATAGAAATGGATCTCAGGAATGAGAAAATTGGCATCCCTTGGCCTAGTATAAGAGAGAAGTGCTACTAATAGTCAGCAGATCCCAGGAAACTGGAATGGATGTAAACCTTTCATTCTAAAAGAAGATAATGCTTTCTGTTGATGATCTTCCTTATCTGCCCTCTTAATCTGCTCTTAGGATTCACCAAGCCAAGATCTTGAATTTCACCTACAGAATTTGTAAAACATAATCACAGAGGTGAACTATTAGGTACCCCCACATTCACCACCCAATAATGCATTTAAAGCCAAACAAAAATTATGTTTTGTATTATCTGATGTTTGGGTTTTCTAAGCCATCAAGCCTTTAGAAAGAACTGTTGGAGCTATAACTTAGTAGTACATTTACTATTTATATACTGTACATATACTAATGTGTAGTTAGTATAGTATAGGTACCAGACATGTACCAGTATACAGTTGTAACCATATAGTAGGTATGTAGCCATAAACTGTAAAACAAATTGAGTTGTTTTATTAGTAGGAAAAGGAATTTCCAACTCTGATTCAAAACCCAGGAATATAAAATTAAAGTTTGATGGATTCAACTGCATTAAACTACTTCTACATGACAAAATATATATATATATATATATATATATATATATATATATATATATATATATATACCATGAGCAAAGTCAAGAAACAAATAACAAATTGGGTAATATATTTTCAGCTTGTATCACAGACAAAAAATTGATAATCTTGCTAATATTGAATTGAATTTTAATTGAATATTTAATTGAATTTTTGAATAAGTCATGTGTTTGCATGGATTAAAAATCGAACCAATGAAAAGAAGTATATTCACTTCTGTTTTCTTGTAATATATATATATATATATATATATATATATACACACATACATATATACATATATATATTTTATATTATATATATATATATTTTACCTCCCCACCTATGCCATTCCTTTTATTAATTTTCTGTGTATCCTTACTTTATGCATATACAAGTAAGTACATACAGTATTTTTTATTCTATTCCCTCTCTAACACAAAAAGTGACATATGGAATATTCATGTGTGAGCACATATGTCTATATTTCTTTTGATGGGCATGTGGATTGTTTCCAGTCATTTGTTATTACAAATGGTGCTGTAATGAATATCGTGGGAATATGTCATTGTGCATGTGTGCAGGTCTACCTGTAGAGAAAAATTTCCAGTAGGATTTGAGGGTGCGTGTCAAACGTAAGTGTATGTGAAATTTTAATAATGTTCACAAATTGTTCCTTAAGGGATGTGTTCCCATCAGCAAGATATGAAAATTTTTTGTTTTTGTGGGCTCCTCAAAAAAAGAGCATTAGAAAACATTTCCATCTATCAGATTGGCCAACATTCAGAAATTATATTTCTCCTATTCAAAAAGATACTCAACCTTTCTCATGATGTTTAAGGGTCATTTCATTTATTTTCTATAAAATGTCTATCAATATTCCTTGTCAAAATTTCTGTTGGGTTACTGATAGTTTGCTTACTGATTTCTAGTAGCTCTTTCAATATTAGCAAGATTATCAATTTTTTTTTTGTCTGTGATATGAGCTGAAAATATATTATCCAGTTTGTTATTTGTTTCTTGACTTTGCTCATGGTATATATTTTTTAGTCATGTAGAAGTTGTTTAATGCATTTGAATCCATCAAACTTTAATTTTATATTCCTGGGTTTTGGATCAGAGTTGGAAATGCCTTTTCCTACTCTAAGCAACTCACTCTTATTTTCCTCTGGTACTTAAAAAATTATGGAAAAGTTTAAGCATACAAAAATTAAAGATAATAATTTAGTGGAACCCAGGCACCCAACATCTAGTTTTGACAATTAGAAAGATTTTGCCAGTCTTATCTCATTTAGAGAATATTTAAAGCAAATTCTAGACATCATATTATTTTCTTAATAAGCACACCAAGATATATCAATAGCTTGTAAGGACTTTTTGGAATATGCTTTCTGTATCATGATTATAGCAATAAGTTCTTAAAATTATTGAATACCACTTTGTATTGAAATTTATCTTGTACGATTTTTTATAGCTCTCTCTCTCTCTGTGTGTGTGTGTGTGTGTGTGTGTGTGTGCGCAAAACAAAGTATGTATCCAACCTTATTTTTTTTTTCCTCATCACCCAGTTTTCCCAACCCAACTTCTTATGACACTGATCCTTATGGTGTAGACTTGGGAAGATATCTTTAGCATGGAACAAAATTCCACATGGATTTGAATCCATTCCTGGACTCTCTATCCTGTTCCTGGACTCACTATTCTGTCTACTCGTATGTTAATACAACACTGTTTTAATTATTGGAGTGTTAAGAGTATTTTAATGTCTGTTCAGACTAGTCATTCCCTAAATGAAATAGTAAGTCATCTACTGAACTCATGCTATATAAAAATGGCAGGAAACCACAATTTACAACTCAGCCTCCTCAGTCCAGGGAACGGTCCTGTAATTTAGAAATAGGCAGTGTAGGAATGGGAGTTGAATGCGAGAGTGAATGTGTTTCCTAAGGAAGGTTCTGATGAAAGCAGAGTGTGGCAATAAACAATAATAACATAAAAGCCTGAAACTGGGGCAGAGGAAGGAAGGAACCAACAAAGGGGAGAGGTCATGGTCTTGGTGGTTGAAGCTTGCTTCTTTCCTTGGAAATAACAATCCTAATTCTCTCAGCAAAGTAAGAAGGAAGGCTCATAGCAAAGGAGATAGATACTTTTGCCTACTATGGGACATCATTAAGAAATATTGAAGTGCTGCAGAGCCTCCAGGGCCTGGTCAGGTATGTCAAGGAAGCTGTGCCATCATTTTGCACTGAGCAAAGGTCTGGACAGGTAGTGACCCAGAGTCTGTGCACCAGCTTGTGCCTCTGACTCTAGAGTATGCCTCATACCCACTTCCCAGAAAAAGGGGAGAAGGTATGATTCCCAGCCGCCTTTCTATCGCTTTACTAGAAAAGATCTGGGAGAGCTGACTTCTGATGCTGAGTTGTTGTGGGAAAGACATCTAATGTGTTTAGCAGGGGCAAATGCTAGTACTGGTTTTTCCTTTGAAGTGCTCCTGCCTGCTAGACTCTGTCTACACCTTTCCTAAAGCCCATGGAATGACAAGATGGTCAACACAAAGCGAATGGGTGTGGATGCCAGAGTGGGCGGAGAAACTGAATCTGGAATAGCTGTAAGATGACTTCATTGCCCTGCAGACACCCTTAATCACCTTTGGAAAAGCCTGTAACCTCCCCATCCCCAATTTCCTCCTTACATCCTGGAGGTGATCACAATGCACTTACCTCACAGGGATGTGAGGAGGGTTAATTAGTTTCGGATGGGAAAGTTCTTTGAAGATGAATCATATGGTACAGTGGATGTGCTAATTCAAAGCTTCACAGCCCTCAAGTTGGGATAGCTGCCTGTTGCCCCAACCCGGGCACTAAGGTGTAAATGGAAATTGGTCTGCTTCAGAGCCAGGGGAGTGGACTTGGCCATCTGAATAGAAGGGCGAAGTCAACCTCATTCAAGCATTTCTTCAACTGTCACTTAGCGAGTAACAGTCCTGTATAAACTGCAGTGGGCAGCTGTGGGGTGTGAGGGGTGGAGGGTTTAGCCCTGAAGTGCTGGCCCTGTGCTCCCTGCAGGAGTGGACAGTGCTCATGGTGGAAGACACTTGCCAGAATGGTGACTCATAAACTACAAGTTACTTTGTCAGCAATGGCTGTGGGCTCAGGTTTGATTTCAGTGGTCTCTACTCCTATGAAAACCTTGTAGGGTTGTGTCTTCGGTCTTCTGTTTTAGGAACTTTAAGTAAGAGAGAGAGAGAAGAATCCTTTATTTGGTCTCTGTTGTTACGTGCCACTGTTTTTAAAAGTATCTTCAAGGTGTGCTGTGTTTTAAGTACAAGGTAAAAGGGGCTATTTTAGGCATTATCAAAGAACACTTTGCCAATAACAAGTTTTATGGTCTGGAAATTGGTACATTTTAAGCTGTGCATTTTAAGCTGAATTTTTATTTTTCCTTTTTTTTTTCCTTTTGAGGTGTCCTTGAATGAGAGAAGCAGGGAATAGAAGAGGAGGAAGCAGAGGAGAGAAGAAACGTAATTAAGAAAGGTAAGTATGAGTAAATTTGGAAGTTGGAGTAAAGGGTTTCCCTGAGCTAATGAAGCTCCTGAGAACATTGTCCCAGAAGAGATGAGAGGTCACCAGAAAAATAACCACACAGCATTTTAGGAGACGTTTCTTAATTTAAATGAGAAGTCCATTGTCAAGTACATATATAGTTTTGTTTCTTGGCTTGCAGTATCTCAGGAAGGAAACCGTACAGCAAAGCACCAGAACATTCATAGCAGATTTCAATATTCACTGAATTCAAATCAACCTATATTTCTGTGCAGATATATTTATAGGTACTATAATGCCATAAGATGGTATTGCCCTGAATACATTAGGGCTTCATGCGTTTCAGAGCTGTGTTCATAGTAATCTGTGTTCATTTTTCTTAGCTCTTTTATTGAAGTTCAAAAATCTTGCCCATCTCTCTCTGCTTATTTAATGATGCGCTTCAGTGATGATAGGAGGAAAACTTAACTTTTGGAAGGATGTGATATCTGCATGAGATTATGAGATCTTCACTCAGTTTATCTTTGGATACAGTGCTCAGTCGTATCCTGCTTTCCTTACTCTAGTCTTCCTTCTTCTCTGATTGATTTGTTGTATCAATTTGGTTGTGGGTCTCCTATCACCTAAGAGATTGTAACTGTAGCTCATACTTTACTAGTAAAGAGGCTACTGTTTATTCACTGCAGCTGTTTCTGTAATGGCTCTGCTATAACAATAAGCCCTGATGCCCTGATCCAGGGTGGCTCTTTTTCTGATGTTTAGAGACTGGATTCAAGACCCAGTTGGGGGTTTTGGCAGGAACTAGATAATATAAACAACAAGCATGTAGCCGAGGCTGATTACAATGCGTGGGCTAGATTTAAGGAAATCAACAATAGATAGTACCAGACGCTAGAGTTAGCAGCAGAAGAGCCACAACCTGTGCCTGAAGGATGAGGGGTGGAAAGATGGTTACCAGCGTCTGGGATGGGGCCACTGTGCCACATGAGAGGAGCTACAGGACATGTTGACAACCTGATATGGAGCTCCACAGGGGTGGAAATACCCATTCTCACTATCTTCTTATGTTGCAGTCTCTGAGCCCCTGCTATTGGCCAAACCAAACTGGAAGCCAGTAAAAAGGGAACTATGTGAATGGACTTTATAGCCATCTTCTGCCGCAGTCCAGCTGCAGCAAAATAACCTGGGGGAGAGGAGCAACTTGTGTAGATTGATATAGCAGGAGTGGGAGCCGTTTATTGTAGGACAGGAGGGGTATATATACATTCCACACAGCTTATCTTAATTAGCATAATCTAGATACAGCAGTCAACCAATAAGGAATCTCCACACTTAATGGCTCGCTGGTGCTACCTTTCAACCAAAAATGCCATGCATCATTCCTACTTGGCTATGGCTCTCAGCAGTCTTCCCAGCATGAAGGATGGGCCTGGGGTGCAAAGGAAAGAGCTGTCAAAGTCACTTCCCTTTGACTGGACTTGGAGAGCCCAACAAGGTGGTGTGTTTTAGGCCCAGGAAGGTGGTGTGTTTTGGTGTGTTTTAGAGTGTGTCCAACTACCTGTGAATGCATGAGGTCCTTATTGGACAGAATTTCAAGTGGTTGATAATGATGTTCTTAGAGTCTCCACATGAGTAACAGCAGAGTGATAGAAGACTGATAAAAGATTGCTCATTTAAATAACAATCAAAATGGCTATGGAAATTGTGTGGTAGGAAACAAGAAAATTTTTTGTTCTTGTTTTGTTTTGGTTTCTTTTCAATTGGCATTGTCTACAAGGTCTCTGATCTCTTAAAGAGGGACCTTTCGCCTGTTTCTAAGAATGGACTTGAACTTTCTTTGCTCAGCCCAGTACTAAGCAAAGAAGGACAATCTTGTTTCCACAAACAAGTTCCAAGCTTTTCCCAGGCTTTTGACCCACCCAGGGCCTGGAGTAGACGCAGAAAGGTTTTGTGAATGAGAAATATTCTAACTGGGCCTTCAAGCAGAACAGCAAATGTGACACATCTTGAAGCAGTGAAATAATGATACATATGAGAGCACAGAGCTTTTGCTTCTTAAATCAGATGCTTTGCAAACTACTGCATGCTATTAATGTGTATGGGCAAAGAAGAGGATTTATCAGAAAATCAATAAATGGAAATGCTCTAGTGAGGCCTAAATATTGTTCTCACATATATTCTAGAGTTGTTTTTAAAAATTGGTCTTCAGAGGAATTTTACATCCTGTTTTCATATATGCTCGAATAACCATAAAATTTGAGAACTGAAAATATGCATATTGAATTTCAGTCTTAAACGTTGGCAGATATCGAAAGGCCTTAATGATATTGGCCAGTGTGGTAAATCATAGAAGAACAATGGACCTCACATTTAGCTTTCTAATTGATTTGCTATTTTGACAAAAAAGGCAGCAGGTAGAAACTTTTCATTCATTCTCTTTTAATTCCTATAACTCTCTACAGAATAAATATGTAATTTCTCTCTTTCTCTCTCTCTCTCTCTTTCTCTCTTTTACTGATAGAGAAACTGAGTCTTAGAGCAATTGAATGATCAGGTAATGGTAATAGATCCAGGAAGTGACAGAGTCAGAATTTGTACCTATGCCTGGGTGCCTCCAAAGGCCAATTTTTCCCCATTACACCAGGCAGCACTTTCACTTGACTTTACCCTTGTGGGACTGTGAACCACAACATGAGCAATTAAATGTCTTTTTTCATGTTGCAATTAAAACACTATTTAATGCACATAATTTTTCAGTTTCCTCTGGGAATATGAAATTATGCACATATATATCTTTATATATGTACGTTTCCTTTGGCGAGCAAGTGATAATAGTGACAATTTATAGAGCAAGTGACACACTGTAACTTTGTTATATATGCAGGATGCAGAAATTTTTTTTCCTTGGGACGGCTTTTATAAGCTTGTCAGCTTCCCGAGAGTTCTTTGAATAATCTGTTCTCGGTTTTGTGACTATGCAAAAGTCAGCACAATATTCTTTTGCCATAGCATGCAGTTTATTGTTGGTTTTTAAATACCTCCTGTTTCAAAATGATATCTACAAACATGTTCTCTACTTGTGTAATATATTTTTAGATGGAGAAGCAAGAATAAAACTGAGCTAGTGGGGGCTCTATAAATAATGGTCAGTGACCTAAAACTCTAGGACAGAAGAAAGAAGATAGGACAAATGCAGAGTAACAACTGTGCTCCTAAAGATCTCCCGGTTGAAAGATAACCACGTGGATGATGAAAGCAGCTGAGATAACTGGTAATCCAGTCTCTTCCAAAGAGGCCTGGGATGCTTTTGCAACATGGTTTAAACTAGCATTTAAGTAATTACTTCATACAATAAAGTGTGTACACATGTGTAGATATATATGTGTGTGTATGTATATATATATATATTTGTGTATGTATATAGATATATACATATATGTGAGCAAGTACACATATATACATACACACATATGTTTCCAAACAAACGTATCACCTGTTTTTGCTTTGGTACATTCTATCATATAAGAATATATTCAGAGAGGTTAAATGGGAAACATGTCCATATGAACACTTTATTCTTACGGCCATTTTTCTGTGTCAGCTGAGATGAAACAAAGCAAAAAATGCTAGCCACCACCTTACACACAGAGTGGCCCCAATGGCCAATGTCTTCAGTTGAGTTCTCAAATCCATGAATTAGAGAGTGCATCCTTGGCCCCATACACTCCTTCACTCAATGAATGTAGAGTAATGGATTCTTAGCCAGCAGTTGGACATTTCAGCCCTGAATTCTATTTTGAGAGCTTTGATTGGTTATTAAAAAAAATTAGTTCAGTATAGCAAGCAAGGATATGAAATGTAAAAGCAATGCGTTCTGTGCCCAGTCTGTGTTGCCACTCAATTCGTATCCATGCAGCTTTGTAGAGGAGTTGCTCAAAGTATTAGCCCTGTGTGCCTCCAGGTCTCCAGAAGAACTGTTGTTCAAGTTTAAACTGTTCTCAAGTATAAACACACCACTTTTCTTACAGAAAATAAAAAAAAAATCTTTCATTTACTTACCTGATAACATAAGTATTTTTATAAAAGTAACTTTTAATATTATGCCCTTGGCATGTCTTCTTCTTCTTCTTCTTCTTCTTCTTCTTCTTCTTCTTCTTCTTCTTCTTCTTCTTCTTCTTCTTCTTCTTCTTCTTCTTCTTCTTCTCCTTCTTCTCCTTCTTCTCCTCCTCCTCCTCCTCCTCCTCCTCCTCCTCCTCCTCCTCCTCCTCCTCCTCCTTCTTCTTCTTCTTTTTTTTTTTTTGGAACGGCCAAATGACAGATGCATCTGGATCTCTTCAAAACAAATTTCAGGCATGATCCATGTCGCTTGGTGCCTTCTATACGATGATTCAAAGGATTCACTAATTTGAGAATTAAGTATCAGAAAGAACTCCCTTTTCTGACAGAGTGAGAATTAATGCATTCTACTGTGTCTCTCTTGGCTTCTGGGAAGTTCAGAGAAAAGGGTAATTCACAGCACAGAGTGCCATTCATGGAAGGGATTTGAATCTTCACCATTCTCTCACCCAAAATATGTTTTGCTCAGTATCTTAAGAGACTTAATGCATAAATTACTTGGCATAATCCCCTGATAGGTCATTCATGCCTTTCAGAATGGATAAGGATTATTCACCTATGTGAAGAAAATTTCAAATTTAATCAATACATTTTTTTTTTATTAGTTCTGCTCTACGTTGGATCTTAAATATCTCCCAAAAGCTTGTTAAAGGCTGGGTCCTTAGGTTGGTGCTATTGGGAGGTGGTAGAACCTTTAATGGGTGGGGCTTAATGGGAGGTGTTTAGGTCTTTGGGGGTGTGCCCTGGAAGGGATAGTGGAATCTTAGCCCCTTGCTCTTCCTCCTCCTTTTTTCCTAGTCATGAGCTGTGCAGCTTGGCTCTGCCTTACTCTGACCATGATGTGCTGCCTTGCCACAAGCCCAGAAACAATGTAGCTGGTTGACCAGGGACTGAAACCTTCAAAATTAGGAAATCAACTACTCTCTTTTTAAGTTAGTTATCTCACATATAGTGTTACAAAGTTGACTAATAGAGGTTCCTAACATTTGTCCAATAGTTAAATAAAACATGACAAACCGATCTTGATTATTTAAAAAGGGAATTCAGTTTCTAATTCCTAAATATTTAAATTTTTTCCATGTGGAATTCTTACCATCTTAGCCCTTCATTGTCATGAAAGTCTTCCCAAGAAAGATGTAAAATCATATCTTTGACAACAATGCCTCTGAAAAAAATCTTTTAGCTTTATCTTAAAATTTGTATCATATTTAGAAATATGATCTTAAAATTGATTAGATCATTTCTGTACTCATATTACATACTTATCACTCTGTATTAATTCATGATTAGATTTAAACTTGATTTGCATAATGAAATTATTTTAACTTCAGTGCTCTTTTAGATATTATATTTGATCAAGTTGCTGGTAATGGAAAAAAAAAGTATGTCTTTGACATTGCAAAATGTTCAGCTTTATGCTTAGAAATGAGATACTCATATCTATGAGTTTTTGATCCTGGTCTTGATGAGATTTTTTTTTGTTGTTTGTATTCTTTAAAGCACAGCAATCAGAATCTGAATTATTATGGAAATACTACATCACATGTAGGTCTGTTTATGATGTAACTGGAGTTCTTCCTTGATCTCCTTCCATAAAAATCATAGATTATTAGAAGTAGAAGGGACATTGGCAGTCATTGATTTCAACTTCCCATTTGGTTGCAATAGGGAGGATTTCTGAGTCTTTTTTAGAAATGAATCTACTATTTACCAGATTTGTTCTAGCTAATACAAAATAAAGTTGGACAGTGCTATGCCTTGATCTGATCTCTCTTTTTCTGCTAATGACATCTGAAGAAGAGAGAAGGGACAAAGAAGAGGGGAATTGGATATTGAAGATTTCTCAAATGCCATCTACATAAAAGATACTTTACTTATATAATTGCACTCAATCCACACAACAACTTATGTTATCTGTGTGATTCTAAGCCTCCTTTTTCTTTTTAGCAAATGGTGATAAATCTTAACTCTTTAGTCACCAAGTTAGTAAATGTAGGACTAGAATTTTATTCTAGTTTTTTCTAAGTCTAAAGCTTAGTGTTTTCCCTCCTCTCAAAGATGATTATATTAAATCTTGGTGATGTCTCTTTTTATTATAAATAAATATTTTTTTTTCAAATAATTCATGAGAGCTCAGGAATTGGGTCTTTCTTATCCCTTGTTATATATTAAGTATTTAACTAAATACTTGGTATAAATGAATGACTTATAATCATGCTGCTTTTAAGGTTTGGACAAAACGAAACCCTCCATGTACCACAAATGGAGAGTGAACCCATCAGAGAAGGTAGAAACCGAAATCTCCGAGCTGGCCCTCAGTCCCCTGGGGACATTAGAAACTAAGCCCTCCGTTACCCTGCTAGGGAAGGAATTAGAATCCAGTTTTGACATAAATCCCACAAACACTCTTCTTAAATGTAATAGGAACTAGAATATCTTCATTTGCCAACCTGGCTTACCAGCCAGAAGCAAGTACTGCAACTCTTGTTGTGGATGTTAAAGTTTTCTGGTGAATTTCCCATTTTGAGAAGAGTGTTTTCATCTCTTGCATTCTCCCTGAGTAAATTTCAGCATTTGTTCTGAATTTCCATTTTGCTATCTATTCTTTTTACAAGGGAAGCCAGGCCTATTAAGGATTGTCATTAAAGTGTCTGACTGTGGGATAAGTGGTGCTTGCAGGCAGGTGTGGATTGAGTGGTGATAGGGCATGCTGGACTTTGCAGAGCTGTTTTCCTTAAATTATCTGTCTCACTGGCAGTGGGAGTTGGTTTTGTGCATGCTGACTCATTTTTAGCAATTGCATAAGAAATGCCAGTATTTACTGCCTAGGTTTTGCATCTTCTTTTCAAATTTCTGTGGGAATCCATCATTTCTTTGTCATTTTTGGACACCATACCAATTCCTTAGTGCCCACAACTTTTGTGTTATTCACTAAGAAAGGCACTCCTCAGAGGTCATAGCTAATGATGTTGATTTTCTTCCAAAAAGTATTCACTCTGCGTCTACCATGCACTGAACGTGGTTCTGGGGAATGTGAAGAAATAATGTTATCTTCATTTCCTACTCAAAAGTTTGTGATGTCAAAGATGTGTTGCTTCTTGAGGCCCCATCAGCTTTACATGTTGTCCTTGGAAGTTTAAAATGGAGGATGAGATGCTTGTCAGGGCTCAGACTTGGGAAATTGTCATGCTTCTGGACCAAATACCATGAATGAAGTCTTTTATTCTGGGAAGTAAGGGGCCAAACTCTCAGGAGGGGTTTTCTAAATTTCCAAATCTGGCTACCTGCCATTCACTAGAATGCCTGGGAATTGCTCATCCCTGCTGTATCCCTACAAATATGCTTTTACAGAAATGTCTTCCTTTTTTTTCTGTCTGAGAAGCACTCTACATTCTGGAGTGAATTAATTCTTCTCCCACAAAGGGGACTCTTAAACCACAGGGAAGAGCAGAGCCATAGCTTTTGCCTAGGCCTACTGTCTGGGAAAGATGGGCGAAGGTAATGACCTCTGCTTGGGTTCAGGGGATATCTCGATCTGCCTTTGCGTTTGAGGGCTGTGGGTCAGATGTCTAAGGCATTTGTGGAACTTTTTTTTCTTAATGTCAAAAGTGTGAAAATGTCTAAGTCACAGGGAGCTCACCTGGGGCAGCTCTGTTGGGAAACAGCAAGCAGGTGTTCTTAGGCATTGTGTGAATCTCAGATTCCACTGAGCTACTCCACCCAGGGGGAAATGTGTCTAGACACACCATTTTGCAAATTACCTGAGGAAGTTCACAGATCACCCATTCCCCCCTCATGAAGAAGTAACACTGCTTTGTGTGATGGCCTCCGAGAAAATAACCTGAATGCTTTAGTTTAACTTATATTAAAGATTTTCTTCCCACTCTTACAAGCTCTCCTGTAAACCTTGTTCTGCAACAAAGACTGCAGTGGGAGCCTACTTAGCACTCTCAGCAGACAATTTTTATCTAGGAGTCTCTGTGAAATGATTCTGAATGTAAAACAACCCTCAGATACTATATTTAGTCATTTACTTTTTCATTATCCTAATGTCTTTTGGTTGTGGAAAATAAAACAGTATGTTCCCACAAACTTGTACACTGAAGCATAGATAGAGATAGATGAGGAGCTCGGGGAGAAGCAGTGTGTGGTAATAGATTATAAAACCTGCTTTGGAATTCTGAGACACTTTTATTTAGTACTTTTCTTATTTGACAGGTAAGAACTTTGCAGTTTGGGATAATTTTGATAGAATAAGGCTGTATACTCTTCAGTTTAAAGTGGAAACAAAAACACATTTTGTCTGTATGAAGCAATACTCCTTCGGTTTACTTCTCACTAGCCTTCAAAATTCTTGGCCAGGATGTGTCATGTGGAGGTTTTTTTTTGAGGGGATCCCATGTTGGGGGCAGGATGCTAGGAACCTTACACCTTCTGCCTCTAAATTACCAGCTCCTCAATTACACAGTATAATAATAATCTGTCCTTGTGGTGCTGTTTTGATTGATGGAAAAAAGCAAAAACAAACACACACACACACACACACACACACACACACACACACAAAAGCATGGTTTTATTCTTGGACTTATTGTCCAGTTAGTTGTTTTAAAATTCACTCAGAAAAACCTTTAGAGTATCTGATTTCTATCTTCTTCTATACTCACAATCATTTGTATTCCTTTCTACCAGGAGTTAGAAATAAGGCTAGGGATTTAGGACCAATTATTCCACAGACACAGAGTATTTCTTGGTGTTGTTTCTAAATTAGGTAATCTAAAATTAAACAATGGCCTGATTTTTCCTGAACCTAAATCCTTGCAGTAAGTAATCAGGCCTCTCTGACTCCCTGATTTGGCCTATTCCTCCCTCTCAGCTGATTCCAGTCATACCAGCTGATTTTAATATTACCCCCATGGGGCAAAGCACTCAGGACATGGTTGCTCTTTTGATGCTTGGCTTGGCTGATTCCTTCTCATCGTTTACTGTACCTGTTCAGATGCCACCTACTGGAGAGTTGTTGTGGGACCACCATGTACATAAAGCAGCTCTCCTATTTACTAACATATCATCTTATTGTACTGCCTTCATGAAATTTATGACTTACTGAAAGTAGGTTTTTTTTTTCATGTGTGTTTCCTGTTTTCTCCCTCTGAAATGCAGTTTGCATGAGCAAAAATCTTTAGGGGGTTCAGTGACAACAATGTGTGTTGCATACCAGTTGTCAACAATGACACCTTTGATGAATGAGTGAAGGAGCTTTCATTTCATAAAGGTTACATGAGGCAAACCAGGGATTTTGACTTGGGATTCCAAATTGGGGATGTGTTCATAATAGTAAATGCTTACATAAGAATTAGCAAAATTCTAGGCATATAGCTAATTAGATAGTTCAAACATTTTATATGCTTCAAATAATTTAATTCCTATAGTTCTATGGAGTAGGTACTGTTATCACTCCCATTTTATAGAAGCAAAGTTTGTGGCATAGGAAGGTTAAAGAAATTGCACCAGGCCTCAAATAGCGGGTTGGGAAACAGGTATCTGAGCCAGTGCTTTACTACTGAATAGAAAGTGCTCAGTAAGTACAGCTCCAACCATGTGCTCAGCACTTGCTGAGTGCTTCCTATGTATTGTGACCATCCACACCTCAAAACGAGAAGATAAGTACTGTTTTTATGCTGGTCCTGTGGATGGGGAAACTGAGGTTTGGAAAGCTTCAGCCACTACTAGTCTCAGGTTTCATAGCTGTTTAGTGCTAGAACAGGGAGTGTGAGACAGCGTGACTCTGAAATCCATGATCTTAGTCATCTCTCCATGTGGATTGCTGTTGGAGTGCAGTCATCCTGAGGTTTGTGAAAGACAGATCAGTCTTCCCCTCCCCAAAGGTCTCCACTGGTATAAAGAAGGAGCATGCATCCATTACTTGGTAACAGATTCAAGATGACTACAAAGCAGACCAACTAAGAGAAAGAGACAGGTAAAGCAGAATTTGGATCAGTAAAACCACTTGACTTTCGGGATAATATAGTTGCTTAAGTGTCTATTTCTTCAGAAAGAACATAGGAATAGAATTTAGAAATCTGATAACTGTGAAAAGGTCAAGCTTGGTTTTTAAAATGAACTAGAAAAATTGCATACATTTTTATATATCTAGATCTTATTATGTTCTGATCTAAAATGCAGTGTATAAAATTTAACACTATTGTATTATTTTTGAAATTTACTCACCAGGGTTATTTTTTTTCCTTTCTTTTTTTTTCTTTTATTCTTTTTTGAATACTGAGTACATCCTTAATGACTCAGTTCTATACAGCAAAAGCCATCTCCAGGGATGACATTGTGTGTGCTTACATTTTGTCCAATATTCGATTCCATCTTCATGGTTATGCATTATTGCTCATGTGCAAAACCAATTGATTCATAAGAGAGGGAAGTAAAATCCTTAGAATCCAGTGTTATTTTCCTATTCATGTGAAGAATTATACACATATATGCAGAGATTAAACCTTTTTTCATGGAAAAGTTTTTTTTCTAAATCCACTGAGAATTGTTGATTCTGTAAGAAGAAAAGGATTTCAACCAATATCATTGAGCTCTAATATTTCAACATTTTCACAGAACTCTTATTATGAGGGCTTTTATTTTCACAATCCTTTGTGATCCTATCTGAACCTGTATTTGATGCTCACAATTACCCAAATGTGTGGGCAGTTCCGGGGTGTTATTAAGCCACTTTACAGATGAGGAAATTGAGGTTAATAGAATGTAAAGAGCTTGTCCAAGGTCAGGCCGCTAATAAACAGCAGAGCCAACCCCAAATCGAAGCTTTTAGACTCCAAGTTGTATCTTTTCCTGTTGCCCACACATCTTCCTGGTCAAAGAGGAGTCCTGTGACTTCATTGGAACATGCCTGGAACCATCGTTAATTTGAGAGATCAGGTGTTTCAGCACAAAGTCAACCAGATAGACTCAGGTGATGAAATAGGTATAACCTGGTCAGTATGGGCTGCTTGGTCTTCCTGAACCTGAAACGCTACTGGGCATCCTGCTAAAACTCAGATGGTGAGTGCAGAGGCCTGACCAGTAGAAGGCAGTAATTACTTAACTTTTTCATCTGATCAAAAAGAATAATGTTTAGTTGCAGGTACCAGCCCAACACAATACATAAATGTTTAAATTACATTCAAATTCAAATTTAAACTATTATATTCAAATATATTGAATAATTGAGTCTTTCAAACAGAAGCAAACACCCTCTTATTTTTAATTAGTAAAATATAAATAAACTCAAATAATCTGTCTTTTCATCATAGACATATGAGTTTGGCCTGTTCAATCCATGAGGTCAGGATGCTGCTCCTCTGTCACGCTGTAGCTGTGGCTGTTGTCCACATCTTTATCTTCTCAGAAAACTGGGCATCTGCCAAGAACATCAACTTCTACAATGTTAGGCCTCCTCTTGACCGTAAGTAGTGGTTGCCGTGCTAGTTCATGACTGGGGAGGGAATCAGAATGTCCTTTGAAGCCTCACTTCCATCCATCGTCACCTTGTTGTTTTTTTATTTTTCTGGAAATGCTTGATTTATATCTAGAATAAAACAGAAAGGTTTCGACGATTCCATGGGTAAGGGTATGGTAACAAAAATATTCTCCATTTCTTTAAAATGAATTAGCTTCCTATTAAAGTCTTAAAAGATTTCTTGTTTAAGAAATTCTTTTGAATATTGTCCCTAATCATGGCTTAGCAGAGGAAATTCAGTGTTCTTTATTGATTTCTTCATTGGAGAAGAAACTGGCTGCAAGAAGTTTCTGCATAAATGATATATTTATTCTTTCAAGAGGTCATTAACAGTTTTAAAAAGATTAGAATAATTGAAATATTTGAAGAGGAATATAACCTGGATTTTCATTATGTATAATCACAGTTAGCAAGAATTACATAAAACCCAGCTTTTGCACTAATAGTTTTAAAATAGGCTAACAGTGCATATCATCTTATAGGATAATTTATGTTAATATATTTTATATAAACATGTGTATATGTGTCTGTATGAATATATACCATCACCCCTTCTTTTTCCTCTTCAAATAAAACTTCTCTCATACAAACTTCATTAGAGAAAAAATTATTTGTATATATGTAAATGTTTATGGTTCCCCCATCTGGAGGACCATCAGAATCTTGATGGAAGGCTTTGAAATGATATATCCCCAGGTTACTTCTGAGAGATTTGATAATCAAAGGGGTGAGATGTGGAATTTTTTCTTTTCTCTTTTTTGAAAAGCTCTCCTGATACTGTTGATAAACAGACAGTTGTGAGAACCACTATCTTTATACTATACCTAGGTGACATCTATATCATTACTATTCTTTACTCTGTGTTTTCTTTATTATTTAGGACACTCAGTCATCTAGTTCTCTTTCTCTCTCAGTATACATATAAATGCTTCACATATATACATATACACATATGTACTACACATGTATCTTGAATTATCATTTATTATACATCCATGCATTGTTAATCCCTGTTTATGTTTTTTGTAAATCTAGAGTATCTACAAGTTTCCAAATTTTAAAGACTGTTATAATTTTTTGATGAGAAAAAAATCTAGAAAAAGAAAAATATATGTTCATTGTAGAAAATCTCAAAAAGTCAGGAAATATACAGAAGAAAGTAAATTTGTTCATGATTCCACAATTCAAAGATGCTCCTTTTTACATTTTGAAATATTTTCTTTCAGTATTTTTTCCATATATGTGTATGTAGATATGAGACATACTGATGTTACACAAATTTAGTCTTACATTAGTTTTTCACTCTTTATGCTATAATTTGAATATATTTAAAATATTCTAATGTCTTTTACTTTAAAAAATTCATATTTCTGATCTGCAGTTTATTTAACCATTTCCCCATACTTTGTCATTAAAAAATACAAGCAATTTAAATTCATTGAAATTGCCATTGAAGATCTTTTTAAATGTACTTTTCAATTTGCTGATGACCTTAGAATAGATTTTACCAGAGTTAGAATTACTAAATATAAAGGATTATGCAAATTTATACTCTAATTGTTCATTCATCAGCATTGACTATTAATATTTTTAAGCCCATACAGGTGAAAATGGCTGTCATTATTTTTATATATCTGCATAACATTCTTTTGGCATAGGCCAAACTGAAATGTATCTGCAGTATTTAATTTCATGTCTCCTGAAATTTTGATATTTTGCTTGTGTTTTATACAGTAATGCATATCCTCCCCATGTACCCTAAATACCCACTGCTTCTACTTTTCACCCTAACTTCTGGTTATGTTACTAGGATGGTTTGGGGTTTACCTTTACTTGCCTACATTATTCTGCAAAACCAGGAGAATTAAAAATTTTACCCAGACCCTATGCCCTGGTCTATGCAAAAATGTCAAATTATTTTATTTTCCCTCTTTTCTACTAAAATAATAAGATAAGGGGCTGGGGTTGTAGCTCAGTGGTAGAGCACTTGCCTAGCATGGGTGAGGCACTGGATTCAATCCTAGGCACCACATAAAAAACAAAACAAAACAAAAACAGCAACCACTTTGGAAAGCAGTGTGGAGATTCCTCAGAAAACTTGGAATGAACTGCTATTTGACCCAGCTATCCCACTCCTTGGTCTATACCCAAAGGATGTAAAATCAACATACTGTAGTGACATAGCCTCACCAATGTTTATAGCAGCTGAATTCACAATAGTTAAACTGTGGAACCAACCTAGACATTCGTGAATAGATAGGTGAATGGATAAAGAAACTGTGGTATATATACACAATGGAATATTACTCAGCATTAAAAGAGAATAAAATTATGGCATTTGCAGGTAAATGGATAGAGTTGGAGAATATTATGCTAAGCAAAGCAAGTCAATCCCAAAAAACTAAAGACTAAATGTTTTCTCTTATTAGTGGATGCTGATCTATGAGTATAGGGGGAATGCATGGGAAGAATGGAGGAACTTTGGATTGGGCAAAGGGGAGGGTGGGGAGGGGTTAGGAAGATAGAAAAATGGTGGAATGAGATGGACATCATTACGTATGTACATGTATGATTGCATGAATGGTACACCGTGCACAACCACAGAATTGAAATGTTGCACTGCATTCATATATGATGAATTGAAATGCATTCTGCTATTATTTACAACTAAGTAGAACAACTAAAAAAAATTTAAAAATTAAAAATAACCAGAGAAAAGGCAAACTTTTCAAAAAGATATAATAACAAAAGAACATGTTAATTTTGCTCAGTTCACATTGTCAGCAACTCAGTATTTCTCCTTTCCACAGTGCTTTGGCCTGTGTGTAAGGGCTTAAGAATGACTATCACCCTTATATTAAATATTACCTTCCTGGTCAAGGTCAATGCTGTGACAATTGACATACGTCAAATGAGGTGACTTCCTTGAGGATAACTGTACCTGTAATAGAGTGCATATGGATGCAAACTAGCAAGACTTGATGTGCTAGGGACCCCACAAGGGATTTTCATTGCACTGTTCCATTTAATTCTCACTATACCTCTGCAAGTCATAGGGATCTTTATTTTTATAATTATAAATATTATTATGCCTTAGAAGTTAAAAATTATACACTAATTAGTTTAAAGGACAGAATTCAAACTGAGGTTAATCTGGACTCTAGTTCTTTTCAGGGATGACATATGTGGGTCACATTATTAGTTCTAATACCACTACCATTCTCACCCATACCCTCAATCCCCACTTATCCCAAATTATACATCAAAATAGAATGATATGGATCTTTTCAAAGTGGCTTGTGGAATCATTTTTGTTACTCTATAATGGAAATTCATGGAAGTATTTAAAAATTTTTTTTTTAAATTGCCAAAAGCTTGATGGGTAAATCCAACTCCCTAGACATAGAAATTGTAAAGATGACATTGTATAAGTTTTGTTTCATCTAACAAAAGTTGCTGACTTTGTACCATATTCGATGTTTGAAATTTTTGTCTTTTTTAACCTTATCATTTCACTTTGCATTTTTTTTTCTTTTAAAGCAACACCATTTCCAAATAGCTTCAAGTGTTTTACCTGTGAAAATGCAGGGGATAATTATAACTGCAATCGATGGGCAGAAGACAAATGGTGTCCACAAAGTAAGTGTGCTGAGTTTGGAAGACTGTCTTGTGATGTCACTTCCTCTAGGTCTTTCCTGAATTGCCTGGAGCAAAGATGTCCTGTGTAAAGGATCAGCACAGCAACAGGCTGGTGATGTTCTATAGAAGTCAGAGATTTCCTCTATCTTCTATCCTATTTCCTCCATCCTATCCTGAGAGAACTCACAAACCGGCAGCATAGCCTCAAGTTGCAGTTGTTTCTGCCTTGAGGAAGAATTTCATAAACAGTATTTACCAGAGAGAAGAGACCACAGTGTTGACTAAAGCATTCTAACAATTTCAGAAATGCTTGATGATACATTAGAAAAGCCATACTTAACTGACTTAAAGCAAAGGAAAATTTCTGTACTCTTGAGATACATCCATGCTTGGGAAACTCTGTTCATTCATTTAACAAACATTTGGATCTCCTTTTTAGTTTATTTAGTTCACTAATGCATCCCAGTACCTGATTCATATTAGGCCCTCAGTAGTAGTATTTGTGGACAGAATTAGAACTAAGACCTGAATGACTGAACCAAACCAGCCACATAGGGATCTATTGGAAGAGCATGTCAGGAAGAGGGAATGGCAATACAGAGGCTTCCAGAGGAAAAAGTGGGTTTGGCCTCTTCGATGAATAGAAAGGACACTGGCCATGTGTTGTAGTGGGAAATGGACAAAGGACCTGAGAGGGAGACACAGACAGGACAGGTTCCTCTTTCTCTGATAAAATGTGGGCTTCACTGTGACTAGGATAGGTGGACAGTAGAGTTTTAAGCTAGGGTGTGATGATACTGGTTGTATTTAAAATATTGCTCTGTCTGCTGTGTGGTGAGTGGATGGTTAGGGTCCAGAATAGAAGGAGACACCAAGTAGGGACTATTGTTGTCATCAGGCAGAAACTGGGGACTTTGACTAGGTTGGTAGGAATAGAGGAGGTGGGAAGTTGAATGATTTAAAACACACATACTTAAAATAAATCAAGTAGAGTGTCTGGTGGAAGAATTGGAATTTCTAAACTCTACATAGAGCTATAAGGATATCAGATGATTCAGACTTCAGGGTGTACTGCTTTTTAGGTCTTCAGATGTAAACAGCTAAGAAAAACAAACAGAAAACCAAACTTTTCCAGAATTGGAGATTACTAGTTTGGGTCTACTATTACCTTAGATCTTTGGGAATTTCTATATATGGTATTTTTTTATACCATTATTATTTATAGTGTGGAACCAATAATTACTATATACTATACACTGGAAACCTCTACGGGGTCTGAGCATCTTGTTCTGTAAATTAGTCATGTATCTGTGACTACATTTTTCATTATTCCTTTTCAAGAATAATTAATTGTGAACATTTATTCTTGGGGTTCTTTGATATTTCTGAGGCATGAGTGCCCTTATCTCACATGCTTGTGAGTGCGTGTGTGTGTGTGTGTGTGTGTGTGTGAGTGTATGTGTGATTGTGTGCCTTTATTTCTACATTTCCAGGGAAATTTTGTAATTGTTTCAAACTCTAAAAGGTTGGTTGATTCATCTCCTAGCTTCTTTCAGAGAGCGGGTATCATTCTTTAACAATTTGCTTTCCATCTCCTTGAAAACCAAGTAGAAGGGTTAGCATAGTTGTACATGGGGGCCTTGGTGCCCAGCTTCCCAGGTCTTCTCTTTACAGACTGTGCTATTTTTTCAAATTGTACCCAAAACTCTGTCTCCTAGGTCTGGGCATATCCTATTATTCATTCACTTAAGCCATTTTAGCATGCAAGCCAGGAATCTAGGTCTTAGAATTCCATCTCCATTGAAACATGGGCAAACAAAAAGCAGGAAGCTGCAGAGACCACCAAGACAATTCAGAAATGGGGAAAGTGGAAGAATTGGTTCTGCTGTGTCCAGAAGCTGGCTCTTAGAGATCAGCGTGGAATGATCCTCCATTCCAGCATGGCATAGAAGCTCCTTCTTGATGATATGTCAGTCAAGTCCCAAAGATACTAACCACCTGGAATTATCACTGAGTGTATGGTTCCCTTCCTTTTCACTTTGCCATTATTTACGGGAGTGATAGTTAACCATTTTGGGAGGCAAACTAGCCTGCAGCTATTGCTCTTTGTCATCTCACGTTTCCTTTTTTTTTCCTTGCAGCTTCACGTCTGTGGTCTGTCAGTGTTGTTAAAGGGTTCCCATGTAACAGGATACAACAAGAACGGCATTTCTAGTTTTATTTACCCTGGCTTCAGTGCCGACTTGTTGAGGCTGCTTTTTGCATGTGTGATATTCCGTATGAACGCATGCAGCTACTGGTTTTCAATTCCCCCTTGTTTGGACTATGAATGGAAATTCCTTCTCTAAAACAGTCAGTTCTCCCCTTTCTTTCTGAATCCAGGAGCCAGCCACACTTGCAGAGCACTCTGCGGGCAGCACTAGTTGTAGCAGCGTCTAGCTTAATATTAATGTTAAGAGTGCAAATCCTAGGAAACTGCTGCATTAAAAGCCTACCCTCCATCTGTGTGACCTTCCACCTGGGTAAATTTTCTGCTTATGTGACCTTCCGTGTATGTGATCTTTCAGCTAGGTGACCTTTGTACCTATGTGGCTTTTCCTTTATGTGATTTTTCTACCTTTGTTACTTTGGACAAGAAATTGTGCCTGATTTTCTTCATCTATAAAATGAGGATGTTAAGTCTGCTTACCTCAGGGCTTGTGGAGAGCACTGAATGAGAAAATACAAGTTAGAAGGGTGCCTGGCTGATGGTTCACGCCCAGTATGTGTTTGCTATTGTTAATATTATTTAACGCTTGTAACAACCCTATCAGAATGCCAGTGCACTTAACTATTTCTCTAAAAAGAAAACAGGCTCAAAGGTTCTAAAGTAGCTTACTTTTTAAAAAAATAACGCCATTGTATTTTTTTAGACCTTTATTTTATTTATTTTTAGGTGGTGCTGAGGATCGAACCCACTGCCTCACACATGCTAGGCAAGCACTCCACCTAGCATGCCACCGCTGAGCCACAACCGCAGCCCTCCAGTAGTTTATTTTTGATAGTTTATTTTCCATAAACCTAGTCTTCTCAACTTCAGTCCAGTCTCCCACTCCTATTCAGTGATATCGTTGTTGTGGTCCCTGATCAGAAAGTTTCCTTGGCCTGAGGTAGTTATAGAAGAGAGACAGAGTCAGCGCAGTCCTAGGGTAGTGAATGAAACCACTTTCTTGGAAGCACTTTAAATAATAAAATGTTTGTGGTTAAAGCTATAAAGATAATGCTATGCAGAAGTCTTTCTGCAGAAATGGGAAGCAGAAAGGAAGAGTTAATTTAAAAAGAAGAGAAAATGGAAATTCATTGATGAGGAAATGCATTGGGAGTATAAGGACTTGAGTAAGAATTACATGAGAAGGGAAGATGATCTTGACATGGGATTGGAAGCAGTATCTTTTTTTCAGTTTTGCCCTCCATGTGCTGGGGATTGAACCCAGGACCTCATGCATGTAAGACAAGTGCTCTACCACTGAGCTACTTCCCTATCCCAGGAGTCCTGTCTTTTAACTTTCATTTGCCTCATCACTTATAAGAAACAAATGTTGAATGATGCAGAAACAGGTATTCTGACCTATTGCATTTATACTTGCAATTTTCATCTTAGAGTTTTAGAACATGTGTTTCAAAAGTAGGGGGGATGGACTAGAGACACAAACATGTATCTTCAATGAGCAGACCCCTGAGTTTGGTGAAAAGTTTGCACGTTTATTCTCAGCTTTAGTTTATACAAAAGGATGGGTGACTATTTATATTCATTTTCAGTATACATATGTGTTTTAGAAACAGATGTTATTGCAAAAAAAAATCTATCTAGAAACTCTAGAGCTCACTGCTATTAAATTTCTTGCCCAAAACTTAAGGTTCATCATTAATATTAGTCATTTCTAGAGTAGTTGTTGAAAGGTCTCTTTTGCATTGTGGAAAATGAAGTTGCCTTGTTTTGATTGCTTTTTTATTTTCTTTTACCTAGATACACAGTATTGTTTGACAGTTCATCATTTCACCAGCCATGGAAGAAGTACCTCCATCACCAAAAAGTGCGCCTCCAAAAGTGAATGTCATTTTGTTGGGTGCCACCACAGCCAAGATTCTGAACATACGGTAAGATCCTGTGTGTGCAGGCGGGTGTGTAAATTTACTAATATTTCATGCTAGCAAAAGTAAGTTCTGAAGGATGAACAATATATTGAACATGCTCATACTTTGAGAAAAGACTCCATTACAGCACTGAAATAGAGACCAAAGAGAAGTCAAAAGACTTTCTGTTCTTCGATGAGAAATAATGTTACTTTAGCAATGAATGATAATTCCCAGATTCCAGTTCTATACTGTGGGCCTCAAGACTTGGGGTGAATGGTCCAAAGCCAGCTCTGGTAGCCTGTGAGCAACTCATCTGTGACAGAACCATGAACACTAGAGCCCAGCTCACCTGTTTTGTTCATGGCCAGAAATCACCAAGAATGCTGCACAGGGAAATGGGAAGGTAGAAATAGGAAAATAGTGATACCTTGTACCAAGGGAAACTTGTCTCACCCACCGCCTCTGCTCAGAGGAGAAAGCGTCGAAAGATTAGGCTCAGTTTAATGCAATGAACTATAATCACACTGTGGATCAATTAATCTTTTTAATTTTCTCATTCTGTGATTCTAAATGAGCATTTTATACTTTTATATGCCTGGAATCTTGAAATTTTTGAGAAAAGATTATTTGAACATGTATTAATTTCATGAAGTTTTTAGAATTTAATTTAGTTTATAAGCACAGAAAATGATTCCAACATTAGTGGTTGTTGGCTTTGGTGACACCAAGATTACCTGGGTGGCTGTTGTAGGGTTTGTTAGTCGGGTGGTGAGGGAGCATCTCACCAATTGAAGCAGAACCTTAAGTAGAGGTCATGGGCATTGAGATCTTTTTAAGATTGCCCCAAGGTGAACCTGATGTACAGCCTATGTTGAAAACCACTGAGACATGAATGCTTAGCGGTTGTGCCTTTGTGTTGCCAGACTGTCCCTGAAGCCTCAAGGAATGACTGGGTTTCTCAGGTCGAGGCATGTGCCAACCATGCACTGGTATTACCATAGGAGACTACTTCCCCTGAAAATACCTCATGCTCTTAGGGACTCAGCCCTTTGTTTTTTAACCATTCGGGAGCCACAATTAATAAACTATTGCTACAGTAATGATAGGAATCAGATATGAGCATAGAAAAGAGGGAGTCATTATTATCCCCTAACAAGTAACACTGGGAAAGATAATCAATGACTAATCCAAAAGGTTCCTGGCTTTTACTTTTGCTTCAGTGTTTTCTCTTAAAGCCTTTAGAAAGATTTGGTGACTCAATCAAGCCGTCTTATTCAATTTCCCTTTCACTTCTCTGCCTTGATGATGATTGGGTTTGATGAAGATAAATCATAGTTAAGAGGAAAAGATTTGCAAGATGGTTCTTCCCTCCTCATCCTTTGCAGAGGAAGGGAACCCAAAGACCTGGTGATACACAGACTGGATAGCCCGCTAATGGTCCTCTGTTTTTCTATGTTTTACCTCTTTTCCCTTCCCGTTATTCACTATTTTCCATCTCTTGTTTCTTTGTAACAGGAGTGTAGGTCTTGCTGTGAAGGAATGATTTGCAACGTGGAATTGCCCACCAACCACACCAATGCAGTCTTTGCTGTAATGCATGCTCAGAGGACATCTGGCAGCAGTGCCCCCACACCCTACCTTCCAGCACTTGCTTGGGTCTTCATGCTTCCATTGCTATGATGCCACCATTGTTCAGAGAGGCAGAGACTAGCCCTCTAAAGCACAAGGCAAGAACAGCGTGAATCCTGAACTTTGGAGTGAAGACACTCTTGTACCTGGTGAAGAGGTCACATTGGAAGCCCACAGCGGAGGCTTTGCTAAAATGCTCCTGCATGAGGGCCCAGCACCGAGGATGGGGATTTGGTAGGGACCAAGAGGACTGTGTAACTTTCAGACTTCCTGGTCAAAGGGAGCTGTGTGCTGTAAATTCTGCAGGGATGAGCCTACCAATATCTTTGATGAGTTACAGAGGCCTGGCCAGTCCCAGTCTGACTAGGCCTTCAGCTAAAAGGCCCTCCTGACCTCATTGACACCCCTAGAGGCTGCTGGGTCAGACCCTCTGGTGTCTGTCATTAACTCAAAGTTTCTCTGTGAAATCTAATTCTTCTACCGAGAAAGCAGTTTCCCTACTCTGTTGGTTAGCTTTCTGTTACTGTAACAAATGCCTGAGATAATCAGCTTATAAAGAGGAAAGGTTTATTTTGGTTCACAGTTTTGGAGGTTTCATATTCATAAATGATTTGGCCTGTTGATCTTGGGCTTGTGGTGAAGCAGCACATCATGGTGGGAGTGTGTGGCAAAGCAAAAAGCCACTTGTCTCATGGTGGGGACATGAACGAGAGAGGTAGAGGGTCCTGAAGTCCTCTTTGAGGACATACCCAAAATGGCCTAATCCAAAAGGCCCTACATTCCAAAGGCTCCATCACCTCCCCACAGCACCACAGGCTGGGGACCAAAGCCTTTAACACTCGGGCCCTCAGAGGACATTCAAGGTCCAAGCTGCAGCACCCACCAACAGTAGTTGTCAATGAGAAAGGCAACTGTAGGAAGAAAACTTCCATTTGAAATAATATGAAATCCATTTGCCAATTGTGAAGTGGGAGGGGGGAATAAAGCTGTTCAGTTTTACCATGTAAATGCATGCTGTGTGTTTCTTGATGGACTTGGAGGTGCACCATGGGTGACAATGCTGGCTTAGAGAATAAAATTCTATGCCAAAGTGGCTCAGTTTCTCTTTCTTTTTCAGAAAGGACTCTTCTGTGGAAGCTAGATGCAAACTTGGCGAATTGAGATGGTCAAAAAAAAAAAAAAAAAAAAAAAAAACAAACAACACCCTAATCAAGGGGGATAACATTATCATACAGGATGTACCCTCTGCAGAGGCAGCTTAAAGAGCCAGTCAAAGGGAATGGCAGGAGGGCCCTCTCCCCTGTCCTGTCACCTCATTTTCTCTGGATGTCAGATCCATCAATAGAACCTCTTTAAACATGGGCTGAAATGTTTGGTCTCATTGCCTTCTTTTCTTTCCCTTTTATAACACAATCCTAGAATTTCACATAACATCTTCTACTGTTTCTGCCTTCAGGCTTCCTACTGTCACACTTTGGGATGACCTTTAAACACTCTTCCCTTGTCTGTGTAGTGATGAGTTAATGGAATGTTTTATGGTCCCTCACTAAACACGCACCATTTGAATACTGGATGCTCTGTAGAACCCAGTAATAATGTCATCCTTGCCACATGGACTCACTGTGACTTGGCAAACTGTGGCCCATAAGCCAAATCCATTCCGCCACCTATTTTTTGTTAATAAAGTTTTATTAGAACACAACACACCCATTTTTTTAAATGTGTCATCTGTGTCTGTTTTCAGGTTATAAAAGTACCATTGCATTATGTTGATGTACAGAGACTATGTGGTTCAGATAATCTAAAAGTCTCACCATCTAGTTATTTTCATCTAGCTCTTAATCAGTCTTAACTTCTCTAACCTATGAGAAGTTAAGACTGATTAAGAAGAAAAATGCTTTCTTTACAGAGACCCTGGTGCTAAGGTGGTTAATCAGCCTGGGCAATGACTAGATCTCCCTTTGTTTTCTGTGCCTTCTGCATCAGTGCATTTTTCTCCTCTGTTTTGATTGATGTTTCATTTATTCAGTTCCATGTGCTGGTAGTTAGTGATGATGTGAAGGGATGGTCTTTATCTGTCTCTTCTTGTCCTTGGTGCTCTGGGAGCGTCTCGTCTGAAGACTCTTTAGCTTCCCATAAAACAGGGAGGGAGCAGACAACAGTCTCTCTCTGTCTCTGGCCTAAACTTAAACTCACCTGGAAGCACTGATTTTGAGGCTGATGTAGATTTATCCCATTTTTCACTCAGCACCTTGAAGCATTTGTGTTTTCATAGCTTATGCTTGTTTGAAATTAATTATATACAGCTTCACTTGGAACATTTTAATAGCATCTTTGGTGTCTTTTTGTTCCCCAGGGTTCCTTTTGACTGTGTAATTGACGAATTGTCTGGTAAAAAACCATTAGCAGACTGTAAATTCTTTTTTTTCTGATTTTGTTTCTGCTGTCTAGATTAATGAATGTGTGTGTGTGTGTGTGTGTGTGTGTGTGTGTGTGTGTTTTCTTTCCTGAGGAAACATCTTAATTTTCTCTTCTTCGCCCCCACATATCACATTTGTATGAGTTTTGCTCACCTCCATTCCCTTAAGCATTTAAAACAGGGATATGTGAGGAAAGGAGGGAGCACAGAGAGGAAAGACACTCCTGGCAAAGACAGCTGAGTGAGCAGGGAGTGCCACATTTGCAAATAAAAACATGGGATGCCCCATTAAATCTGAGTTTCTGATAAACAACAAATAACTTTTTCTTATAAGTTATTCATGAACTCACAAGTTTGGCTCATCCAAGGAAATGGCTTCAAATCCTTGTAATAAATCAGAATCTTCTGGGTAACTTCAAAACAAAACAAAACAAAAAAAACTCCCAGGGAATCTGGAAATGTTGATTCAGCAGATCTGAGATGAAGCCCAAGCTTAACCTCAATGATTGAATATTAAATTAAAAAAATAAAAAAGCTCCAAGTGATTATATTGCTCAGCCAGATGCGCTATCTCTGACCCGAGGATATTCTTTCTTCAGAAGCACAGTCTTTGACCACAAAATAGAAATGCTAGTGAATAATAAATCTATGCACAAGCTGTCTGGGTTAGAGGCATAATCCTCCGGGTAGAGAGATCAGCCATCAGCATCACCTGGAAACTTGTTAGAAATACAGATTTACAAGCTTCATCCTAGACCCATTGATCAGAAACTTTGAGGGTTCAGTCTGCTATTAAGGCCTCCAGGTGCTTCTGATGCACGTACATGTTCAAACCAGAGAAATGCTTCCCAGATGCCTTCAGTGAATGGGTACTTGGAGGCTGCATGAGAATCACCTGGGGAGCCTATAGAAAGGAAAAAAAAAGAAATGAAGAAAGGAAAGGGGGAAAAAAGAGAGAGGGAGAGAGAAGGATGGAAAGGAAAGGAAAACAAAGAAAAGAGAGAGGAAGGAAAGCAAGCAAGCAAGCTCACTCGCTCGCTCGCTCCTGGGCCCCAATCCCAGAAAGTCAGATTCTTTATTTCTGGGTTGAGATAGCAAGTCTTTATTTTTAAAATGCCTCAGCTGATTCTGATACACAGTTATTGTGGGAGCCACCAAACAGAAGAATAAAAGATGGGGGTGATGTTGGTGACCAGAAGACCCAGGGTCCAATCTCTGATCTTTGAGTTTCAAAAGCTCTGTGCATGTTAAATTGACTTGATGGTTTCTGCAATGTAACTTAAAAACTAGAATCCAAAAATAAATGAAATTATTGGAGTCCATTTCACGGATTTTTTTTTTTTTTAAGTTCACTGCATAGGGACATGGAATGGCCAAGCATCCAAGAACACACACTAAATTTGTCCCTAATGAGCAAGAAAATGAGAAATAGTTTGGTGTCAAAATGTCTAATGACAGTTGGAGTAGTGGGACAGGAAAGAAGAGGAACATGTAGATTTTCTTTTATAAAAGAGGCTATGGATATGAATATGAGGAGTATTACTAAGGATGGCCTGTAGAAGATCCATTTTGAACAGATCTACATGTGAAATAAGCTTTGAATTCCAATCCATAAATCATTTTTTGAAAAAAAAATGTTACCTAATAATTATTTTTCCCCCATCAATACCTAAACTCTTCCTAAGTTCAATTCTGAGTGAAGTTAGCAGTCAGAAATTACAGGCATTACTTCCGTTTGATCTGCATTCTATTGTGTCTATTGCTGGATAAATATATTTCATAAGAAACGGGAAGAAGGTGGGAAAGAACTTAAAAATCATGAAATGAGCAATTATGGAGTGGCATGGAATTGAGAGGGAAGGCGCAGCGTGGAATCAGAAAACATATTTCACATTTGTGAAATGAATCAACCCCTAGGCAACATTTTTGTGGCATGTAGATTTCCAGCTAACAAAAGTTTGCTCTGACCTTTGGATCTCGGGCATTTTTTCCCCTCTCATTCTTTGTTGTTGACTCTATGATTTGTAGAGGGTTACATTGTCATACTGACTGTCTGGGTACAAATCATGATAGAAGAAGAAGGCTAGTAGACACACAAAGGTGAGTGTCAAAGGAACTGGGAAACAAATGGCTGTCATAAAATGAGTCTGCCTTTAGGCATAGTTCCTCCGCTGTCCATCTGCAACAGTCTAGCTTCTTTCTCTCACACGCCCCTTCTCCCTTCCTCTTCATAATTCTTGTTCCTTCCCAACTCCTCCCAACTCCTCCTTTGCCTTGGCCTCTGCTGAGGTTGAAAGCTGAGTTGACTTTGGGGTGATCCAGAGTATGAGATAACCACGGTTTGGACTGTGAAAAATAGACCGCAGTTCAATGCCAGGAATACTGTGTAGCAAGCCTGGGAACCTGCATTTTTTAAACAAGCCTCTGATTCTGATCTCAGTGATTCTGATACTGGCAGGCCTGGGGCATCATTTTTAGAAACAATAACCCAGGGCTTCAGTATAGACTATGAGTTCCATGCCGACAGCGTCATCTCCTTCACCTCTATACAAGGACTTGTTTGGTACGTGCAAATCAGTCCTAGCTAAGGGACTGGGAGTAGACTAGAGGATACTGTGGCTTGGCAAGTGTGCCATGTCAGGAATTATCCTGAGAGTCCTGGGACACATGGGAGCTCTGAGAAGGGAGTTGGGGCCTCTTCCAGGCAAGTAGGACATCCGAGGTTTTGAGTATTGGCTGATGTCCCTAGAGGTCATGCTGAAAGAGGCAGTGAGAAGCAAAGCAGAGCAAATGACCAAGTGAGCCAGCCCACAGAGGCCGAGCACAGGTTCAGAATCAGAGCCAGGGCTAACATTTTTCAAAAGAGGCTGGGCAATGTAGGACAAGCAGTCCCTGGAGGCAGGTTCTAATAAGGTTTCTGATGGTCCCCAGCCAAGGAAGGTGTCTTCGTTGAGCGCAAAGATGACTTTGACTGTTAAGTAACAGAATCCCAATCAAATTGGTGTAAAGGAATTTCTCAGCTCACACAACAGGAAGTCTGAAGGAAGACTGGGCTTCAAGGTGGCCTTAATCAGCGCTTCGAGCTCCTTCTGTTCTTTTTCCTGTCACCTCCCTTGTGTCCTTTGACAGCCAGAAGGCCGCAGTTATGCCATAATGTCTACCCAGTGTCCAGAGGAATCGTCAGAGGGCTGCGGCTGGGCACTGTCCAAGAACAGAAGGTCTTCACCCAGGTCCCAGCAGAGAGCAAACAAGGATGATATGGTCACCCTTGGCTTACTACAGCCCAAAGTAGCTCAATGTCCCCTGAGGGATGTGTGGTCCATGGTGGAGGATAGAGACTGGAACAAAACAGGAAATCGGAAAAGAGGCAGGAAAAAATGTATCTGGGTAGGCAACCAGAAATGTCAGCTGCAGATTTCCACAGTGTGAGGCTGAGTGAGGAGGCAGCTGTTCGGGTAACTGAGGCAATGCCTTCATGAGTGATAAGAGAGCCAAACCTTCCAGAACTGTATGGACTTGCCCTAAGCACATAGCCAACTGGAAGCAGAGCCCAATAGGGACATTCCCCTGCCTGCAACTCCACACTGCAATCTTTTGATTAATGTGCATTGTAAATCCTCAAGGGACGGAGTGAGTATACAGCCCCTCCCAAATTATTCCATGAAGGAACATTCTCTCCATGGAGAATCTGGGTTCCACAGAATACACCTGTAGCCAACTCTGCCTTACAAATGTTGAGAGATATAAAGAGAAACCTCCAAAATTGAATGGATTTCAGATCCACTGACTCCTGGAACATACAGCATGTCCTAGGGTACTTAATAAATGCATGCTGAATGAATGAACCTTAAATTTTCAGAAACACTGCTCCAAGCCTGAGGCTCTGTCCAACACAGACTTCTTGCTGTTATTCTCAGCTGAGTGGAGATACAAAATGTAGAAACTGCCTTAAAAGGGGAAAGCTTTGGGCTGGGGAGATTACTCAGTAGTAGAGCTAGTCATGAGGACCTGGGTTTATCTCCAGAACTACAGGAAGGGAAAAAAAGGTGGGGGAGTTGATGCTTCAAATGCTTTTTCCTTGTTTGTTTGTTTTTCTTATGTTTGTTGACTATTGAGTGCCCCTATTTTAAGCCAACACATGCCCATTACTCCTTAGGACTCTACCATAAGCCAATCAAGAAGGCACTCTCTTCCAGATCATTTTTTCTTGTTTCCATATATCCTTTGATGTAGTCAGTCATTTGTTCATCTCTAGATTACAGTCATCTCTAGATAACAGATTCTAGATTTAATATGAAATTAATCTGGAGTCTGAGATGGGTCCTGATTGTTAGGTAAATATTCTCATTTTAACTAATGAATTTAGACCAGAATTCATTTAAGGGACTGAGTACACCTTAGGGATCTGGACAGATCTTCAAGGGATGTACTTTCTTATCTTAGCCAAAAAGGAAAATGAAGATATCACTAAGTGGAAAAGTAAACTAAAGAACAATGCAGTATTTTACCCAATTTAGATAAAGCCATATCCTTCCTGTGGATCTTTTCTTGTAATTAATTTAGATCCAAGGGTCTACTACCATTGCTTTTGGAAGTACTTTTCTTTGTAAGAGCTTGTACTTTTATGCTTACCTGGCTTTAAAAATTCAGGAATTTGAAGAAACATAAGAAAAAGATTTTATTATACTTGTGACAATGTCTCATCTTTAACAACCTGGGGGTGGAGAGCAGTCATTTGACTGATATAATAGATTAGCGGAATAATTCTACATGACATCTGTATATTTCTTTCTTAAGGCAAAGTTTCAAAAGCTAAAAGTAAGTTTAATTAAGTGGAAAGATAATCCATGATAAATGACAAAGAGCATATTGCCAACAAAGGAACACGGTCAATACATAGAGTTCACAGGGAGAAAATAGTTTTTAGACAAAACTTTCTGGACTGATTATTGGGGAGGAAAAAAGTAATAATGCTACTTATCTACTTTTTGAGCAAAGTAAGGGGCAAGGCCAAATCTTCCCTGTTTCATTATCAACCCGTCTAGAAATGCAATTACCTGAAGTGGTTTGATGTCCCTTGTCAGATGTGGATAAGTGTTTGTGCTAAGGATGCAAGGACAGAACCGTGGTATATAGGATGCAGTTCCCAGGGTGCACCAACAGAATCTTAATCAGCATTTACTTCTTTTACTCAGAGAAGCCTGCTGTGCCGTGAGGGGAAGTATAATCTGAGATCTTCACAGCGTGGTTTGAAAAAAAAACCAAAAAACTACATCTGAAAGGGACTTCCCAATGCTTGCTCTCTTGGAATCTCTGCTGGTTCAGCAGCACCCTAAAAATGGAGGAGGGTGGGAGTCAAGTTTAGTGGAATGCATTACCTTGGTGAGCTTTAGCTGCTACAGCGTTGTCCTAAGGTTTATAAAAGCCAGGGTTTGAATGACTTGTGTCTTAACACACCAACACTTGGCCCAGAGTGGGCTCTGGGGACAAGGTTGGTGAGTGGGAACTGCCTTTACTCCTTGTGGTTCTGCTGAATGTAACATTTGCAGATCTTTGTGGTAGGCGGTCAGTGTGAAGGTGGATTATTTATAAAATGGCACTAGGAAATGGCTTTGTAACCTCATATATGATCCCATTTGGTTTTTCCTCATTCCCTGTTTTGACCCCATGTAACCAAAGTCTTGTCTTTTTATGAAAAATCTGCAAGACTGCATTATTGTAGCTGACTTTTGATACATTTGTCTTTTGTAGGGAGCAGCTACTTAATAAAACCAAACAGAGGAGATGGAGAATAGAAGATGCAGGCTAAAGTCTAATGGTTCTTAAATTTGTGACGTAGTCTTTGAAGAACTGAACATGACCTGGGCATGTGACATAATCTCATGACTGGGCACAGAGGGTCTTTAACTCTCTGGCTTTTCTACCTCCCACTATGCACTGACCTCCATGTAATGGGACCAAGAGCAGGAAAACCAGAGCTTTGGCCAGCAGTGAATACCGGTCGAACTGAATTCATGAAATACTTTATGCAAAGCACTTGACCTCACTGCTCTGGGATTTCCTATTTGTGTTCACTATTTATTCCTCTTTTGCCTCTTCAGCATTTGCAGGAGTATCACACAATGACTCTTTTAAGTATTTGGTAGTCAGCAAATGAGGCAAACAAATTTGAACTTGTATTGGCTCCATTTAATTTTAGTCAATCGGTTATGTTTATTGCACTACTTTCTATACTCCCTGGGTTATTTAAAGTCACTAAAATGCCCCTACTGTACCTCACTAAACTGGCTTATTTTCTTAACCAGGAGAATCTCACTTAACTGATAGGATTTGCTTAACTTCAAATGCCTCATTTTTTTTTTAAACAATAAGATCTGCTTTATATTATCTAATGTACAGGGCTTCCATTTAATGAATTGTTTGGCTAATTTTCTTTTAGGCAAATAAGCAAATTAATTTATACAAGCTATTAATACCAATTATTAATGCTTTTCATCTTGTTGGTTTCAGCAATCTCTGCATGACACATACTGCAACAAAATGGAAATTGATTTCACCAAGTTTGGCAACACTGCAGTGTTTTGTAACCTTTGCAACACTGCTTATTTGAAAGGCTGGGTTTAATTATCCTTCTTTTGCCTGAATCTCAGATGCTGATGGGTACCAGTTCTATCACACTTGACAGTTAAAAGTAAATTCATCTCAAGTGTTCCTACACGTCCTTGATGCTTGTCACACAAGGAGACTGTAATAGGCCCACCAGAAAAGCATTAACCCAGCTTATCTGAGTCTTGGTTTTGTATAAGGGAAAAAAAAAAGAAAATAAGTTTTTCAGCCACAAGTTGAGTTCTCAGCAGAATAGGAGCCAGGCCTATAGAACCTGGATTAGTCAGTTATGAGACTGGAACTAAAAATCCACTGGGATTCAGAATCCTCAAATGTAGGAGAGCTTGCAATGCCTTCAATATGAGTTTTCAATTTTTTTGTGTGTGTGTCTTCTCATCTTATCCCTCCTCCTGGGAACTGCCTCCCTGATGTTCTCTCTCTGGTGCAGTTTCTGCTTATTGAGATGTTTGAATCCCTCATGTCTCTGCCTCTCTGGGCTCTATCACTTCTACCTATCTTACAACATTTCCGCATTTACTCCTACTGTACAATTTGATTTGCTCCGAGCTTCTTGTTGTAAGTCATTTCCATTCCCTTGGGCCCCTGTGCTGCCTTTAGATTGGTTATCCAGCTCCAGGGAATCCTGGCTCCGTAGGGGGTGGTTGCATGGTTCATGGGTAAGGCAACATGGGTCCCAGGTGCTCCCTCTTTACATAGAAGCTAGGCAGGGAAATTTCCCTTAAAAGTAGGCATGGGTGGGCTGAGTAGTATAATTGGTTGGTCAATGTGACCATATGGGGACATTTTTCTCTCCTGGTCTCTCTTCTCACTTTCATACCTCAACCTTCCCTAGCATCAAATTTATTTCATCAGCATTTAAATGTCAACTATCAAGGCCATGAATGCGCAGCTGTCAGGTTCTCAGTGACTTGAAACATTGAAAGTAAATGTTATGGGAAACATTCTTTGTTCCAGTGCTCTGCACAGTGGGGCTACACTCATAGAAGGGCAGAATCCACAGAGACACAAAAAAGTTAAGAGAGGAGGCAGCCCAGAGGGCTTGCTCTTCCTGTGTGACCACCATAGAGTTAGTTTTCAAATCAATGCTTGGTCCTGAAGTGGATCAAGAGGCTACAGACTGGGAAAGGGAATTAGAAGAATGAGAAAATATATATATATATATATATATATATATATATATATATATATATATATATATATATATATATATATTCGAATTGACTCCTAAGGAAGTGCAGTCCATCCTGATGTATTTTAGTTGTAACTTTCTGCATCTTCAGCTGTTGTGATAATTGGTATAATAATGTTCACTGATCTCTCCAAGCATCCATATTGAACCAGCAGACAAATATGGTTCTAGTTTTGGAGACTTCTGATCCAAATGTCCTAATGCAGCATTTCTAATTTTCTGCTGATCTTGCTGGCAATCTAATGGAACAGTGGCTAGACTGCTTAAACTTGCTCTAAGAAACAATGTTAAATTAAGGAATAAAAAGATAGCTTTAATTTAGTCAATATTCAATTAGGTCTTTTTGTCTTTATCCTAACTTTTTTAGATGGCAGAGTTAGCATTTCTTCAATATGTTGAAGTAGAATTTATTTTTTCCTGAGGGCAAATTTCTGAGAAGTGTTTGAGACTGCAGGACAACCAGATTTTTGAAAACCAAGCCACAGGGGTAAAGCTGTTTAATAAAATGACAGAAACAGTAAAATCAAAATCTGATTAAAAATGTAAGTATGCTTCATAAAGCTTCAGGGCAATGTCCTGAGGAGCAGCTTGGATTCTAGAAGCTAGGTTTGCACCAGAAATTATCTAAGCAGAATTTTTCATTCTGGGGAGCATTGTCTCTTTCTGCCATCTACCGTGATATTCCAAGGTCTCCATGTCACTGAACAGGAATGCCTGGCTGGGCTCACTCCTTCTCCCTAGCCCTGATCCTCCTTATAATGAATGAGGGTCTTCACTCCCCTTTGGATTTGCCAGTGGGCATGGGGGCGGGGAGGTGGCAGTTCAAGTGGAGGTCTCACATAATGCTAGTTTTCTGGATCATTTGATTTATTTAAGTACCTACAATGCCAAGGCCCCTGGGCATTCATCCAACCAACCGCTTACGTTTCCATAAATAATGTCAGCTCTGGGACTCAACTGAATTAGGTCAAGGGCTGGCTGCACGGGTGTGTCTCATGTTCCCTGAAGGTCAAGATACCTGGACTATCAGTATATAAGAGCTTTTTCAGAAAACTGCCCCAAGATCAAAATTTCATGAACAGTGTCATTCTATATTCCATTTTCAATGCATGTTGATAATCTGTGCGCAGGCTATTTTGGTTGGTATGGAGAGGGGGGGGCTCCAGAAACTGATGTGGAGGAGACTTAGAACCTAACACACACTGATTAAGCTTAACAGATTTATCTTAAAAGGCAATGTCCAACAAGATGATGTCCAAATAGCAGAAAAGAATTTGCGGATTGATGAATTATGTTTTCACATGCTGAGATCCAGAAGAAATTTAAGTAAATGCTTGAAAATTTAAATGCCTTAAAACTTGCTCCTGGACCATAAGGATGAATGCAAACACATCATGGTAGTAAAAATGAACAAATCATTAACCTCCTTCGTTACAATGAGCCAGCACCATAATCAATAAACAGTATTTGTTCCTTCCTGCCAAGTAGTTTGGTAGATGAAAAATGATGGGGCAATATTTGCAATGGACACTGAAGGGTGAGAGAGGTCAGTTCTTGCTAGCCTGCTCCAGGGGATCCTTTCAGGGAATCTGATGACCTCAACATCGTATAGAACAGATTGCCCTCGCATAGAATTGAGGCGTTTTATGAAGTGTCCATAAAATGAGGGGACCTGGGAATCAATGACCAGAGGGAGGATTTTATTTCTAAACATCTTCCCAATGCGCTGCTTTCTGTAGGAACTGGTTAATTGTGTTCCCACCCCACCTTATTAAGACTCTTCTGCTTGTCCTCTTAACATGACTCAAGGTTTGGAGATGAGGGCATCACTTGCCCTACATTAATCCTGTCTGTTCATTCCCTCTAGCTAAGACCATACTGTGAAGTTTGAAAGAAAATTCACTGAGGGTTAGGTCATCCTGGAGAGGAAATAGAGCACAGAGGAAGTGACCGCTGATAGTTGTAGAGACTGTACATTGCCACTCTACGGAGCCTGCCACTCCCTGACCTGTCTCCCTGTGCCAGAACCAGTGCTACCCAGACTTATCCTATTGATTTGACCCATTCTCTACCCCCAAACCCCTAACAACCAGGAGTCCACTATGCATCCTAATGCTTTGAGAATCTGTCTGTACCTGGCACAGAGAAAACAACAAGCTTTTTTCTTTGTTTCATTCATAGCCTTTTCCCCAGGCTTTTCGTCTTGTCCCAGAAGCTGCCTCTTCTCAGAATGACTGCACAGGAATATCTCTAGCACTCAAGAGCTCCACCTTCTACCCTGATGAAACATTATGGCCTTTACCTCAAAAAATGATTATATAAAAATAGTTTTATGTAAGACTGAATTAGTGATTAGAATTAGAATTCTAATTCACTTAATTAGAATGACTGATATTGAAACATTCTTTGACTTATTAAAGATGTAGTTAATTTGGGGGAGTGGTAAAAAAAAGATAGGAAAATACAAAAGGGAGGGAGAAATAAGAGATAGAAATGTTTGGAGTTACTGTCTTTCAACATTGGGTCTCAGATATTTTTCTACTTGGACAGCAGCTAATCAAATTTCTCTCAAAGGGTGTTAAAGGGTTTTGCTGTATGGTTTTTTGTGGAATGAAAGGCAATCTGCCTGTGCTGGGTGGTGTTCCTTCACTTTGTGGGTAGTATCATTGTCAGTGTGTGTGTGTGTGTGTGTGTGTGTGTGTGTGTTTGCATGCAGATGCACATGCGTTGTGGGTAGGCTAATCCCTTAGTGAACTCTTGGTAAACCTAGACTGTGAGGTCACCTTTGCTTCTCATTATGCTAAAAGCCAAAATGACATCTTGAAAAAGTAAGTACCACTTTTCATTAACCCTAATAGTTCTCACCAGTTTGCTTTTACCCAATAACCCGATTATGTTGCTTATAAGACGGAAAATATGGGGGCTTAAATGGACATTTTCAGGTACTTCATTTACTTATTCAGTGGATATTTAAAGACTGATAGCATAGGATTTGAGGGGAACAAAACCACAGAAACCCTTTCTAAGAAGAGCTAGTCTAGCGGGAAGCCAGATATGCAAGGGATTAAACAGATGCATATTTTTCATACCTCAAGTTGGTTTTAGTTTTTTTTTCCCCAATCAAGGATTTTGTTTCAAGTTGCTAGTTTTTTTTTTCCTGTATGGGGGAAGAAGTCTAGTCCCAGGAAGTAGCAAGAGGGAGTGGGAAGCAAGACAGAGAAGGGAGGAGAGGTAGTAATGGTAGATTACTTGCTATGGGCAGCTGAAGCTCTGTCTACCTGGGACCTTCTGAGAAACGAAAGCTCACACCTTACAATCATCTTCTCAAGGAGAAGGGGAGTCGAGGCACTTAACCACCGATTCCCACCTTCACTGACTGGGGGTCACTCCAGAAAAGTTCACTCTTGGTCTTTCTGGGCTGCCTGACACCTGGCTGAACATGCTGCTATGGCTCCTTCCAGAGAGACCCACTGGAAGCTTAGTGAGCACAGGTTTTGTCTGTGTGTGACCTCTGGGTTAGTCAGGGGCTGTAGGCCAGGCAGTGATCACTTCAGCTCTGGGACATATAGCAACAGCTCATTATGTTCAATATTCACATCAAATGTCATGCAGTCCTACTCCATCACACATAATGTCATTCTTCCCTTTCTGATGTTCTCCTTCCTGGATTTATTCAAGAACTCTGGTTGTGTTTGCTTCATTATAGGATCTAGGTCTAATTTGGTTACTATTGACAGAAATCTAGTCATTATATGTAAAGATATATATATATATATATATCTTTTGCCTTTATGTTTAGAAACACTGATACCAGGTCACTGGGTGCCATGCCAGCTCTTGGCTGGAAGCTCAGCAGGGATGTTGGATGTGCACAGCACTGCATCCTGTAACCTGGCAGCAGCAGGGTGATAAATGCCCACTAAAGAAGGGAGTTTTGCCAATCTAGGGCTACTGACCATCAGTGGTCCTGGGTCAGAGGTAAGTATTTATATCTTCAATTATTTTGATCATTTAAAGTCATTCAAAGCCTTCCTAGAGCTGGCATCCCAAAGCTTACAGCTCTTTGAGTCTAAAGTATACACCTTCCCAAGGCACTTCCTCTGCTGCCATGGTAGATTCATGGCTATGAGGGTGGATCTGCTCTTGGCTGCCTAGTTCATTTACAAGGAGCTCTTTTCCTACCTCTGTATTCCAGTCTCTGAGATCAGATGTGGCTCCTGACTCTGTGGTTCCCAGAACTGCCATTCTTTTCCTGCTCTGGGTAAATGGCAGCACTTCCATCTCCCAACGGGGTTCTGTGTCCCACAGAGATGCACTGAAAAAGAAAGAAGCTAAAATCAACTTCACCCACCATCCAAGACCAGTTCTTACTGCTTCTTGTGCAGGGAATGCTCTTCCTTGTAATCAGTAAAGCTCTAAGGTTTTAACACAACCACAGGGTTCAGGGTAGGGGATGGGGTAGTAAATAAAGATAGAGACATGAATTGAGACAACCCCATGAGAGGCTAAGTAAGGGGAAAAGTGGAACAAAAACTGGAGAGACAGAAGAGAAGGCAAAAACACAGAAGGAAGAAATAAGGAAAGGAGAAACCACATCCTTTTGTAAATCTTTACTAGGATGGGAAAAGTAGGACACATATACATGAAAAAAGTCTTAATATCCAGGCAATGCATAAAGCAGTTCAAAGTTTTATGGCTGCAGAGAGCCATGCAGAGAGACCAGTTGTCTCAGGTATTGTGATAGGGCACAGAAAAGAGTTTTTTTTTTTTTAAATAATTGCTACTATTTTGGCAAACCAACTGTGCCATTTTGGAGTAAAATATGGATGCTTTCTCTTAAGATTTATATTATAATGATTTCTATATATTGATTATATTGCAATTTAGAACTATTTTTCTTTTTAAACTATATATATACTATATATACACCATAATAGTATATATATACACTATTATATGTATATATACACACATATACATATACTCTATATATGTATATATGTATATGTACATATATACTATTATGGTTTAGATATGAGGTATCCTCCCAAAACTTACGTGTGAGGCAATGCAAGAAAGTTTAGAAGTGATATAATTGGATTATAAAGCCTTGATTTAATTGATGAATTAATCCACGTGAATGGATTAACTGGGTGGTAACTGTAGGCAGTAGGGTGTGACTGGAGGAGGTGGATCATTGGGGCACAGTTTTGGGATATATATTTTGTCCCTCATGAGCAAAGGCTCTCTGTTTTCTGATTGTCATGTCCTGAGATGCCTTCCTCCACCACATTATTCTGCCATAATGTTCTGCCTCATCTTAAGCCCAGACCAATGGAGTCAGCTGTGTATGGACTGAGACCTCTGAAACCATGAGCACCAAAATAAACTTATTCTCCTCTAATAGTTCTTGTCAGGTCTTTTAGTCATAGCAGTGAGAAAGCTGACTAAAAACATACCTGAGATAGTCCATTACTTTACTTTTTTCCCCCCTATTGAAGTAAGTAGGAGATCTGTTAGTATATGCAGCCATAAAAATAAGGGCCAGGAGGACACTGGACCAGAAACTCCCAATGGTGCAGCTAGTGCCAGTTGTGACATCCCTCTTTTATTTGTCCCTGTTGAGGAATCTCTACAATATGTTGACAGACTGTGTTTAGCTAATGTCGGTAGAGGCCAACTACCAAATGTCTCGGGTTCTAGAAGTGCTACAAGAACTGTTTACAATTTTTTGATCTGGTCAACTCCTTGGCTTATTCTGACAGTCAATGAGTTCACCTCATTTTCTCAGTCCTGGAACCATTAATACTCTTTTTTAGGGCAGTGCTATTCCAAACTCAGTTTAAAGACTCTGACCATTTTATTGCTTGTGGCACTATATTAACTCTTCCTTTTTTATGAGAAACAGAATGGAAAAGATGAACTATAATTCTGTCATAGATCCTGGATTCAAGGAGTTACAGCTATCTCTTCCTTGCCAGACTACATTGGTTGTCCTCTTTTACCTGCCTGCATCAATTCACTTAGCACATCCTTCATGAGCATCTGTTACTGAGGGCATAAACAATGTTTTATTGATCTTTGTATCCACATATCCTACCCCAAGAGCAGCAAGGTAGACCAAAAAGAATATAGACATCAAAACACTTGTTCGCTTAAAACAAAAATCAGAGTCCATGGAAAGGGAACCCACCATATATTATAAGAGTTACTGACTTCACATACAGATTGTCCTTTTGTGCAAACGTATGTAAGATAATTATCTGTGTTACCTTTGTGTAATGATGATATTTTTCTTTAATAATCATGCTATAGTTTGCTTGTGTAGCTTGCAAGCTTGAATAAGGTTGGGATGCTTTTTAAGAAACTCTGATGAATATATTGATTTCAAGTACAAATGTATATACCCATTTTCAATATGACTTCATTGGCCCAAAATATGAGTACAGAAAACTTACCATACTACATTTGTAAACTTCACTTGGAGGTGATAATCCAATGCAGAAGGACATCTGGTATACACTTTTTCTTTGCTCATGTACAAATTCAGATGCATGCTGATTTTCAAAAATAGGTCAAAGATTAACTTTTCCTTTAGAAATAATTCTCCCCTCTTCTAGTTATTATGTTGGTCTGGTTTAGGGACAGTTGCAGAACCTCAAAGCTGAATAGATATAGAACACGAATTTCACAAAAAGTCTTTTGGCAAATTAGATATTGCCATTGAGGTGGAGTTTATCATCCACCTACCCAAGCCTATGTCAGAGACCTTCAAAAGAATTGCACATAGTTTTCACAAATCATTTTCCTGCCAGAAAGCTTTGAGCTGGAAGGAGCTAAATATTCAGGTCCATAACTCTAGTACTGAATTCTCACCCTCTAAGAGACCTTCAAAACTTGTTCTATCATGTTTCATTATTGTTCATTTCAGGTTCTTCTACAAGTCTCACACTCTTTTCCAGGTATTAATAATCACCTGGATTCCTCTTTACATACTGGTTGGTACATGTTTTAATTCCTCTCTTTCCTCTCAAGTCCTTGCTCTGTATCCAGTTTACCTTATGTCTCAAAGACTTTCGCACCTCTGTGAGCCCTATTATCCACCTGACACCTTAATATCTCAGTTCCTTTACCATTTCAACCACAAATCCTCCCATATTTATATCTTAAATTTATTCACTAGAAGATATGCCAAATTAAACTCTCATTTTTTACTTCACATCCTTAGGTGATTCCCAATTCTACACGAGACTCACTGGGTGACTCTATCTTCACTGGTACAAGTCTTCAAACTCATCAGGACCTTTGTGTCAGTGATCTTAATACTTCCCCACAGTGGTCACTTCCTTTGTGACTTCAATTTTCTTCCTATCTGTCTTTTAGTTCATTATGTAATGGATATCAATTTCACTCAAATGCTCTGCCACTCTCTCCCTCATCATACCTGTCTACAAATGCTCCCAGTTATCTCCATTCATGTCACCCTTTCATGAATGTCTCTTTCATGTGAGAAAATCATGAAAAGTCTTCATACAAGCACATCCAACAATAAATACCTGTTCATTTCTCTAATAAAAAAGTCTTATTTTGAAAATAGTAATTCATTAGCACATTCTGTCTCCTTATACTTTCCCTTTATTTTCCATACTTAGTTTCAGTTGAAAATATGCTTCATATTTCACCGAGAAATTATATGGTATGGAGTAGGGTTCCAAAATCTTCCCACAATAGAATCTAAATGTTGACTTCATCAGCATCCGTCTTCTTTTCTTATTTCCTTTCATTATAGATTTACTAAACCTAAATCTCTCGTCTGCTTTCACTAGATTCCATTTCTCCTCTCTTCTGCCCTTCTGTCTCTTACCACAAGAGTTTTGAGACTCTAGAACTAAAAAGTACATTAACTGAAATGAATAATTCCCTAGTTATACATAATAGTAGATGAGATATGACAAAATAGAGAGTCAGTGAAATTGAAGACAGATTGATTAAACAGTATTCAATCTGGAGAGAACACAGGGAACAAAGATAGATGAAAATGAACAGAGCTTTGGAGACCTTCGTAAAGTAGCAAATGGTCTAATGTGTGTGAAAATAGAGTCCAAAAAGAGGAGAAAGCGTGTGGCAGAAAAAAATTTTGAATGTCACATCAATTTAAACATTCAAGAAACACAGTGATCTCCAAGCAGAAATAAAAAAGAAAACCACACCCCTGCACATTGGGGTCAATCTGTTGAAGTCTAAGGACAAAGAGATAATCTTGGAAGCAGCTATTATGACATTAGGACATTTCATAGAGAATAATATGAATGGGTGGATACCATAAAAAATAGAGTCCAAAAAGCAACAAAATGATATCATGATAGTGGAGAGAAAGAAGAGAGAGAAAGAGGGATCTCAAACTTCTCTACTGAATATTCTATATCTAGTGAATATATTACAAAAATTGGTGTGGCGAGAAATGATCACATTTTGAGTCTTGCTAACATGGAGAAATTTGCAAAGCATAGGGGTAAAAGAGCAGGCAGGAAAATAGTTGGAGAATTAGAATTATGTCATATAACCTGAAAGGAAAGCAATTAGAAACAAGAAGTAATCTGTTTCAGTGCTGCTGTTTTTAAATGAATGTATTAAAGTGAAAAAATATAGGTTGAATAAAGACATTTTCATATAAATTAAAGGTGAGAATTTGTAGCCAACAAAACTGTACCATAAGAAAAGCTAAAAGATTCCAGAGAAGTTGATCTCATAGCAGGAGAGCATAGAATAGTGGTTACAGAGGCTTAGAAGGGTTGGGAAGAAAGGGAACTGGAGAGAGCATGGATGGTTAAATGGTACAGGATGCAACTGGCTGGTGGAACAATTTCTACTGTTCTATTGCACCATCAGATAACTATGCTTTACAACAATTAACTGTATGTTTCAAAATAGCTATCTGAGAGAATTTTGAATGTTTAAGGCACATTTAAGAAATGATAAATATCTGAGGTGATGAATATACTGGTTATCCTAATCTGATTTTACACACTTAGACATGGAATGAAATGTCACACTGTACCCTATAACTATTTACAATTAATATGTGCCAATTAAAAAGTACATACCAAAAAGAAAAGAAAGGAAAGGGTTAAAAAAAAGAAAAGAGAAGCTAGAAGCTTCAGGCTGAGAGACATGAAACTCTAAGGAAACATGGATTTACACAAAGAAATGAAAGGCACAAAAAAGGGCAAATGAAGAGATATAAACGGATATGGTTTCCCCTTCTAATTTTCTTCAAAGACATTGAACCATTCAAAAGCACAGATCCCAACATTTGACAGTGCAGTTTACAAGGAACGTGGAAGTTAAAGTTGTGGCAATGATGGCTCAGAGTTTGGCAGGAAAGGCCTAAGAAGGGTGCCACTGTAAAGTCTCACGTTCACAACTGGGTTGTAGAACGTGTGAAGCAGAAAATAAGGTAAGAAGCATGACGTGTCAGAGGTGAAATATGAAGTGACAGAAATCAAACTCGAATGAGCGATCAAAGTTGAAAAGCCCTATTCTAAACCCTCTCTTGGATGGTTTGATCTATTTCCAAAGCTTTAAAAGTCATCTTTATGTTGCTTTACTTTAAAATACATACTTTAAAAGTGAATTAATGAATAGACTGAGCCTGCACAGAATACCTTCATCTCCTTTCCTTCCTGGCTTTGCTTTTTTCCTCTGTTAGGATTTCCCTCTCTAGCCTATGAGAGGAAAGAATCTTCCTGAAACACCTTTGAAGTTTCCTCTAAAATCACAACAAAGCAAAACAGAGAAAGGTGATGTGGAAAGCAAACCAAGACCAGTAATGGAGAGAGGTGGATGAGGATCCCTCTTAGGTCTGCCTCACATTTTTATTTGTTTGGGATTTATGAATTAATAATTATTTCCATGATTGCACAAAGGCTTATAGTTAAAGCCATTGACTCCAATTAACTGCTGAGGCTCCTTGGTACCATCTCATAATTTTTTAAAAAGTGTAACCATAGGAAACTCTTATTAAAATTTTACTATATAGAACCTGGCTGCTGGGTGTTCCCTTTATGTTTCCAAGATAATAAATCTTCCAATGGTTTATTCATTCAATACATATTTATCGACTGCCCACTATATTCTAGACAGTGCTCTCAGGTGTCGGGCATATGGCAATGAACAAGTCAAAGCCCTTGCTTTATGGAATTTATCTTCTAGTACAGGGAGCTAGTACACAAGCAGACAATCCAGGAAGAGCTACTGCTGGGAGGAAAAATAAAGCAACCAAAGGGGAAGGTGGCGAGTGGAGTGGGTCTGAGTGATGGAAGGGACCTGTTTTAGAGAGTGGGGTCAGTAGAGGCCCCTTAGAGAATATGACATTTGATCAGACACCGTTAAGTTGTTTCGCCTTGAAACCTGCTTTGTCTTATATTTTATTTCCATGAGTAGGATTCTCTGGAAGCAGATGCTGAAACAGACTTTGAGGGTGCACAGTGTTAATTAGGGATCAATACCTGTGAAAGGAGGGGAGGAGGATTAGGCAGAGAAAGATGTGGGAGTGTCATGCCTTGGCTCATCTGTGTCTGTTACCAGGTCTTTTTAAAACAGAGGTTCCTGGTAATGGCTGTGTTCACTCATTGACTCGCATAATCAATACACTGTTAAGTGAGTCATTGAACAAATATTTAACCAATATTAGCTGTGAACTAAATGCTCTGATGAGGACCAGGTGGGAGGGAGAGGCAACGTTCTACCTTCGTGGAGCTCATATGACCACTGTGATGGAGTGTATGTGAACACTTTCAACTCAATGTGGAAATTACATCAAAAGGGGGCTCAGGGCACATCAGAGGGGAGGGTTAAGTGATTTACCTGGAAGTATATTTTGTTGCTAACTGACCTGGCAGGCTCATTGGTATGCAGTGTTCCTCAAAAACCAGGTATTCTGCTGGAACAATATATTTTGGAAAAGGCAGAAAGTTGATAAACCCTGCCCTGAGAATCCTTCCTATCTAGGACATCTCTTCTACACAGGACTCTGAGGCTTTAGCTGATTTGTTTTTGGAATATTTGAAGAGATAATGAGTGAGTCAAACTATCTTTGGGGTAAAAGAAGAGGACCTATATTATTTTAAGCCCCCATAGTTACCGACACACATAATGAAGAGACAAATAAATTCCCCATCTTTAAGACATTTCTCTGTGAAGGAGCAATACTTGGAAGATATTAGCATATAGCAACTATAATCTATTTGTATTCAACTAATGTCTACAAGTTCTTTTAAAGAGAACAAAGAGAGAGACTTTTCCATGCAAGAATAAAAGAAATCTAGAAATTCTAAAAAAAACCCCACACAAATAAATAAAATAGGAAATTAAGAAAACTGCATAAGATCTTATGCAGATCTGCATTTAGAAAAATCCAGATGATGTATTTCAGAAAGAGCATATATCAACAGTATACTTACTGTGACTATTAGTTTTCTGTGCATTTATTTTCTTTTACACAAATAACATGCATTTATTGGGAATATTTGAAAAGCTGAAAAATTTATTGGTATTACCTATTGTTTCACAAGTCAAGAATGACTACTATTTTATAGTCTTATTTCTATGTATCATATTTCTCCCATTTAATTATTTTAAATTAGCATCTTTTCACATCACTGTGCAATGCTGGAGGGAAAGGGGAGTTCAAGTTCTAGAACAGAAGAATCAGACAGGAGCAGAGAAGCTATATTTCAACAGGTACTGAAATATAGTGACTTAGCTATTAAGGTTTTAAATTAAATGTTAATGTTTTAACTCCAGGCAGCCCAATCTGTGTTTAGTCTTTAATCCTATAAGAAAGGTAGAAACCAGTCAGGGTCACTCCAGGTGAAGTGGGTTGGTACAAAATAATCAGAGACAGAGAAAAACCTTTTTCTTTGGGTTCTGTGATGGCTTCTCTGACCCAGATACCACTAAGGAGGCAAGGCAGGCAAGAAAAAGAGAGAGCATGCCCCGAACCTGGGGTTTTATTTGGGGAGGCTGTTCCATGTAATATTCTATCCCCCAAAGGGCAAAGGGGTAGGTTTACAAAGGAACAGGTGAGTGTAACTCAATCCCACCTGGTGATGCCTACTCCTGGAGCCACGCCTCATTATCTGAGCAGAGGTAAAGCCCATGTTATTGCAAGATGCAATAATTGTTCAGAACGCTGGTGCATCAGGACTTGAAGGTGCCTGCATCCAGGGCACCTCCACAAGAGAATAGAGTAAACGTGTGTACTGAGAACAATTTTTACTTACTTAGGGATTTTTTTTTTAATTGAGAATATACACATAGTTTGGGAAAGAAATCCTTGTTATTGGAATTGCTTGGCCTTGTAATCCTTTTCTCCTTGGCTACCTTCTTTACTTAGTGCACCTTTCCTGAGAATCACTATTGTGCTTACTACTACCTGGAAAGCTTGGGGCAAATCATCCCTTGTCTGATGGAATTTGTCTTCGCACAAAAATTATCTACCCATTGGCCAAGCCATAGAGAGTTTTAGGCTGGATGAATGAAGCAAGATAGAAGCAAACAAGCACAACCTGCTCCTGTGGCATTTTGAGACCATTATTGAAGAAGATGAAAAATTTCACCTGTGTCTCTGTCAACTCTAATATACCTGGACATGATCCTCAGACTGCATTTTAGTTCAGGGCTTTGCCTGGGATGACATGTTGATGTGTGGTCTTTGCATGAGCAACTGCAAAGCAGAGAAATCAACACTGTCTTTGAAGGTAGAAGGAGGACTTTATATGGTGATATTAAGGTTCGATCGGAGACCTTAGCAGGAGGTGGTAGCAAATTTACTTTGCAATATGCTGAATGAAAATCCTTTTGTCTGACAGGTACAAAACTGCCTTTCCTCCCTCAATGGCTGTAATTTATGTCCAGAAAATTGCTTTTCTTGGAAAGTGCTTTGATGTCTTCCCAATGACATCATTCTTTTGTTGTTACATTAAAAAAAAAAAAAAAGAACCATAAAGAGAATCACTACAAAAGCTGCACAATCTTTTTGTTCATTTCATAAAAAATAGCATTTTTGAAGTGCTGGAGTTGATTTTTGGTTGGTTTTGGCCAATATCATGCAACTAAAAATAATAATAATGATAATAATAATAGTAAAATATCAATGCTTTGGTTAATAAATAATGAACTAAACTGATTAGGAGAGAATGTACTCTATCATTTGGGAAGTACATTTATCAGAACACCAATCTTCTTTAGTAAATGATTATAGAAGCCAAAGTATAAGATACAGTGAGGTCTCTCGTTTTGGGGAGACATGTTATATATTTATTGAAAGGGAAATGCCTCTCTTAACACACACTAAAAATAGAAGGTAACACTTTAGAATATTGAATATAATAATATAATATATTATATAATATAATATTGAATATTGAATATTATGGTAAAAAATGAGATTCTTGTCCTATTCCTACTGCCTTCTAATAATTATGGACTTTCAATGTACATTTATCCTTCAATATCCATGGGGGATTTATTGCAGGGCCTTAGTAAATAGCAAAATCTGTGGACGCCTTATATAAAATGGTGTCCTATATGCATATAATCTAGGAATATCCTCCCATATACTTTGAGTCATCTCAAGATTACTTATAATACCTAATGTAATATTAATGCTATGTAAAGAGTTGATAAATACATTACTTAAGTAATAACAACAAGGAAAAGTGTCTGTACATGTTCCATACAGATGTAGGACTAATTACATAGTCCACGTCAGCAATGACTTAAAGGTTTTGTTTTGAATATTTTTAATCTAAAGCTGATTAAACCCATGGATGCAGAACATGCTGATACAGAGTGTCAATTACATTTCACAAGCTTTCAGGATCTGTAGTTGACTTGTAAGTTAATTTCCCGGTTTTGGGAAATGATGCTCCTAAAGCTGTGGTAGTTGAGCGTGAGTTCTCCCTGAGCAACCTGCATCATCTCTACAATGTAGGCTCCTGCACACACATATCCTAGAACAGAATGCTTGTGGTCATGCCTCAGTGTCTGGGCTTCGCAATCCCACCTTCCCTATTTAGGTCAGGCACTAGACCTGATTAATCGTAAAAAAGTTTCTTGTCATCCTACTCTTCATTGTTAATTATTTCAGGTAGAAATGAAGATTTTATAACAAGGATTATAAAGTATTTTTCATGCTGAGTGTCAAAGCCTTGATTTTTGATCTTTGCTGTCCTACTATACGAATATGATGGGAAGTTGAGATTCAACAGAAAATATTTTCCTCTTGGTTGTGAGCATAATGAACTTGAACTAGCTCAGTGTCTCTAGCAGTTAGGGTTCTTTGTTGTTGTTGTTGATCATTTGTTAGTTTTGTTTTGTGGCACAGGGGATTAAACCCAGGATCTCCATATACCAGGCTTTACAACTGGGCAGCTTTTGGTTTTTAAGTCAGGTTATATTTGTGTTCCCACCATAAGAACCATAAGAAACAGTCTTGGAACAACATGTTGACTTTATGCTTTCAAGTGGTTCAGATGCCATCCAAAAAGATTTTTAACTGCACATCTGTTTGACTGCTCACCAGCCTTCTTAATAACCTTTCAGGACTTTGAGAATTTGGGGTTTAAAGGTGCATCAAATAAAAAAAAATTTAAAAAATGGAATGGTTAGAGATTATGTAAAAGGTAATACTTCATTGTTATGACTTGGAGAATGAAACTAGAAGAAGTCTGAAGATATTCTGGAATTCTTTAAGAATTGAAACACCATTAAACTTGACACTCAGGTGGAACGTGTTTCCCCACCTGAGCATCCTCACCTGCATGCCATGCACATGCTTTGAGCAGGAATGCCCACTCACCAAGCAACCACCTGCGGCTCTTTCCAGGTGCAGGATACTGCTCCATGCACTTTGGGAATACTAACTCAATGGGACAGTAGAGAGTTTGGTGTCTATTCATGGGATTTGTGAGGACTTAAGTTTGGTAGCCACCCTGGCAGCTCTGTATCCTTCTGCTGCAGCTTTGTTCTCAGAAAAACAGGCATTCTCTATTTCTCAGACCTTCAGAGGAAATTCAGTTTTATTATCATGGACCTGGATTGAGGACTGGGATTATGGTAGATACAAATTTGTGGCCTACACAACATCTAACCCATCTTCTTCTGTGCTCATGGAAGCCTACCTGGGTGTGTTTTCCAAGGTCTCAGGGATTCTGGGAAATGCTTTTGCCTCTAATAGATAGGATGATCATATATCCCAGTTTTCCTGAGATAGTTCCAGATTATGTGTACTGTCCTAGTATAATTATCAAAAGTGCCTTCTTTCTGTTTCAAAACATTCAGGTCTGAATGGTAAATTATATGATGTTCCTATGAATATGAGAAAAATCATTGGTCTCCTTTTCTTTCTGTCTCTGACAGTATAAAGTGAATGTATGAAGCATTAAGAGGTGAAAGAGAAGCAGATCTAGAATCAACTGTAGAACAGCAACAACTGCAGATTTAATAATGAAAGTGAAAGTTTGTTTTTCCTATTTAAGACACATTTAGGGGATTTTTTCTCTTATTTTCAGAGAAGGGCATGGAGGAGAAACAGGAATAAGGCCTTTCCATGATCTTTAGCTCTGCAGTAGACTTCGGTTCTTCTGTTTTTGATCATTCCTATTTCCAAATTCCTAAAAGGAAGCATGGAGAACATAACAGTAAATATAACTCAGAATCTTAAAATAATATTAAGTATAACTCAGAACCTCGCCCAAAATAATTTAAAATCCACCCTGGCACCTAAAATGATAAAGCTACCATCACCCTATCATCACCAACTAAGCTCTGGGGATTCAAAATTTTGACTTTTACATCACCAAAAGTAGTTAGGTTCAGAATTTAGGTTTTGTTTATAAATATGACATTTGTTGTATGCTATTTCAAAGGAGGGTGTTTGTTGAGAAATTCTGAAAACTGCTCTTGATTCTCTTGAAGCTATATAAAAATGCATATAAGTATACTTGCATTTAATCACTTGAAATTGTCTTAGGAAAACAGGTGAAAGTGTTTAAGTTTAGATATGGTGTCCTCCAAAAACTCATGTGTGAGATAATGCAAGAAGGTTCGGAGAAGAAATGATTGGGTCATAGCCTTAAACTAATCAGCAAATTAATACCTGATGGGATTAACTGGGTGGTGACTGGAGGCAGGTGAGTTGTGGCTGGAGGAAGTGGTTCATTGGGGGCGTGGCTATGAGGTATATATTTTGTATCTGGAGGTGGAGTCTCTGATCTTTGGCTGAGCTGCTTTCCTCTGCTACACTCTGCCTCCATGTTATCCTGTCTCACCTGGAGCCCAGAGAAGTGGAACCAGTCTTCTTGTAGACTACAACCTCTGAAACCATAAATCTCAAATAAACTTTTCCTCCACTACAATTTTTCTGGTTGGGTCCTTTAGTCTCAGCAGCAAAAAGCTGATGAAAATAGTGAAACACAACATTTCTACGTGGCTTTGATTAAAAAGTGAGTCATTATCTCACTAACCTCTGTTCACCCAAACCAAACTAAAACCCGTCTAAAAATTGTGTTAGTTTTGATACCAAACACCAAATTGTTCAGGTCTCTCTTGAAAATATCTACATGTCTATAGATATTAACAGATGAATAGATTGATAATAAGTGTCTATTATAATTCATAAAGCAAAACTACTGACTCTCAAGGGAGAAGCTGACCCAGGGAGCACTGTGCTTGGTATTTAGACCATGAGACATTTCTTTCCCAATCTCTTCTTCACGTTGCTGTTAAATGATGATGTGGTTCTATGGGGTTTTGGTTTGGGAGCAATTGGATACTTACAGGCTAGTTTTCTTTTCTTGCTTTAAATAACACATCCCTAGTACTTTTTCCTATTAATGAAGACAAGGTTCTTTTTCTTTCTCCTTCCCCAGAAGTCTATGGAAGAGGCTGTACCTGTGGTCAATTAAAGGGTGGATGGTCAGTCCTTGTCATTGATTTGTCTCAATGAACACAATTCCTTTACACATCTCTACTGATCTGCAGAAGAGAAAAATTCACTAGCACAACTTCCTGTCTTCCTTCTGTTGGATCCTATGGCCATCTTGGGCTTATCTCCATGGCCGAAGGAAGGACACGATGGTGACAGGCCTACTGAAATGAATCGGAATGAAGAGAATGCCTGACCCTTGACAGTCCTGCTAGCAGCACACAAAAGCACCCATCTCCCTGTTTCCTTGCAAAAGCAGATATTGCTTTCTTTTATTTCCAAATCAAAGACTTGTAAAAACTGATTATCTCATTACTGCTTTAATTTTATTTCTTTAATTACTGCAGAGGTTGTAATCTTGCTATTTCTATTATTTTTAAAATTACCTATTCCTATCTTTCCATTTCTATTAGAATATATTTTCTCTTTTTAGCTTGAATTTCTTTGCATAAACAAATATTGTGTGTGTGTGTGTGTGTGTGTGTGTGTGTGTGTGTGTGCCTGTGCCTATATGTAAGCACATATGCTTAACACAGTGGTCCTACATTGGGCTGAGGAATGGGGGAGTAATGTCAACATCTTGCCACTTTCACATCAACATCTTGAATAAAGATATTCTGATACCCAGGCTAATTAATTAATTAACTAATCAATTCACCAGTTTATGTAATCACTTCTCAGATATGTACTGAGAAGCCACTGTTCTGGTCTCTGTTCTAGGAGCTGGAAATACAGCTGCAGCAAGACATCACCCCTCTGTATGGAGTTTGCATTGCAATGGAGAAAGTTTGTGAGAACCAGCAAATAGATAAAAGGGACATGCTAAGTTTAGGTATTAATAAGCACTGTGAAAAGAAGTGTATGAGAGTAGGAGGATAACCATGAACATGATACTGTCTTTAGACAAAGAACAGGATTTGTCCTATTATAAGTCTTCCTTCCCCTCCTTCTTTCCCAGTTCTCCTCCCTCCCTCTCTCCCTTCCTTTTGCCCTTCCCTCTTTCCTGATATTAAAACTGCTGCTAGGGTAGATAAGGCAGACTCAGAGATGAGATCTAGTGTTATTTTTGTTTTCTTTTTCTTCATGAAGAAGCCTATTCCTAGTGAGTATTTTATTATCCCTTCCAAGGAGCTAGTTCAACCTTGGCAAAATTGGCTTACATTTGAAATGAATAAATATCTTTCAGGCTCCATCAGCCCTCTTTCTTCATTGCTCAACTCCCAACAGCCACTGAGGTCTGCCCTGGTATTACATGACCTCAGAGCTTTTGCATTGACAGGCTCGGCTAACGAGCCTTTTCTTGGCCTGTGTGTATGGGCTAATCTCCATTTTTGAATAGACGTGTAATTAATTTTCAAGTGTTCTTCTTGATTCAGTCACAGAGCTAATGATGTTGAGGATAAAAATACTTCTTCTAAAATGAAATTCATGCCAGTTCACTGCTGTCCAGCTGTTCTTCACTATCAGGTTTCTTTTTGCAGTTCATTTCAAACTAAGCCTTTTAAAATCTTCTTGTCCTCAGTTGTGCCTGTTTATCTTACCCTGACTTATCTTACCTGTTATGTTCAAAGCTTCCAGTTGAGTGGACTCAGTTTATATGCATTTATATACTCATAATGTTCTCAGTGATTGACCTTGACCCTTAACTTTTCCTCTAAAACTTTAAGCATCATTTTTTTGAGTTTCATCAGTACCTAGGCATCTATCATTGTCCTTTAAAGTCATATTATTAACAGTAAATAAGGGTGTGAACACTAATTCTATTGTCTTCTTACTTCTTAAAATTGAGTAATAGGAAAAAATAATAAAGTAACATACATATTTATCTGCCAGCGATATCTCCAGTACATTAAGCTCACATTTGTCCGCAGAAGCAAAGTCTAAAAAACTTGGCCTTCCTTTGTTCCAAAATTTGGGCCTATTTTTGTCAACTCTCTTAATCATTTCTACTGACATTCAAACATGAAGTACCAAGGCTAATGGTGGCAAATAATTTAGAAATGTTCCTAACCCAATCCAACAATGACTGAAATTCAGCATTGAAATGCACTTGGGTGCTTTCATGTTAACCTGGGTCAATGCAGATTCATAATATTTCACACAAGCTGGAGTACTGCATTCAGTTATGTGAGGAAGTTAAATGAGCTGCAAAGGGGCCAGAGATGTGTTAAGAGTGTGAATATCGTCCGGTACCTCTGAGTTCACATCAAGGCTCTGCCATTGGAGAACCAGGTGACCTCAGTCAAGTTGTTAAACTTGGAATAGTGATTATGTTTATCTCAGGGGACAGCTGCAAGTATAGAAAGAAATAAAAGCACACAGTCACTTAGCAAGTTGCTCGGTACATGATAAGCAGTCCCCAATGCTAGCTATTATCATTGTCATCATTATTTGGATAAGTGACGACTATTGGCCACATGTATTGGAGTTTTGAAAAGTCACAGATTAGTTTTCATGCCAAAATTATTTAAAAATATATTATTATAGACTTTGGAAAGTATGTCATCAAGGGGAAGAAACCAGAAAAGTTCCAGGAAATGTAAAATATAAGAATTGTATGAATATTTCTCTGAATCAGCACGACAAAATGTGGGGTGAGGTAGGAATGAATGCTAGGGCATTCAGGATTTACACGTTTTATAATTGTTTTGAAAGTGGAAATAAACATCAAAGTTGCCACTTTGTGAAAAGAACCATGGAATTCTAGAAATCACTAGTAGCCTTTTATTTTAGAAAGCTAACCTAAGTTTCTGTGAGTGTTCTGAAAATGAGGCAGAGAAGCCTCAATGCGGCAAATATAAGTAATGCATTTTTTATAACATCTGTGAAAAATGAGCCTACAGCTTTGATCCGGAGCCGCCTGGCCAGCAGTTGCTATCTTCCTTAAAGCTGCCCAAAAGGCCATAAAAATGGGCATGAAGGGGAGGGTGCTCTGTCAGGGCAGAGCTCATCCAGTTCCTGAATGATCACTTCACATTGAGACCTTAGCAGAGATATAATGAGTGTGGACCAGGTCCAAAAGAGACAGCTAGAACCCCCAGAAACCAGGAGGACATGGATGAAAAGAAACACCAACTTGAGTTTCTATTAGGTCAGACAGACGTGTTAGAATTGTTGAATCTGGGAATTCAAGCTTGGAGGGAGTATAACAAACATCTTGACAAAATATATGAAAATAGATTTGTTGATTAAACTTGGGTCTGCTAGGATGGGTGGGGGTAGCCTGAGGCTAAAAAGACATGGTTTTAGTAACTTTTTAAAAAATTTTTGTCAATGTCGATGAACCTTTATTTTTATTCATTTATTTTTATGTGGTGCTGAGAATTTAACCTAGTGCCTCACACATGCTAAGCAAATGCTCTACCACTGAGCCACAACCCTAGCCCCAGTAACATATTTTTTTTAAAAGGAAGTATTTTTCATAGCAATAATGAACAGATGGACCTTTTTAGATCAAAGAAGTGGAAGAAGTACAGCTTTAAACAGATAATAATGAGGCTAGGCAAGATGGCACACACCAGTAATCCCAGCAGCTCAGGAGGCAAAGTCAGGAGGATTACAAATTCTAAGCCAGCCTTAACAATTAGCAAGGCCCTGGGTAATTTAGTGAGATCCTGTCTCAAAATAAAAATGTGGCTCAGTGGTTAAGCACCCTTGGGTTCAATCCCTCATACCAAATAAATACATAAATAAATGTATGTAATAATGAATTATTAGAATATAGCTTCAGAACAGGTTATTTGGACAAAAGGAGAAAGCTTACCTAATTGAGGCCACTTTAACTCTAGAGATGTCTCTTGATTTAATTGTAAGAAAATTAGATTGGGTTGTCCTTTGGTGCTATCCAGCAAGACAATTTCTCTTTTTTTAAAAAAATTAGTCAACTGGGTAAATGTTCTGTCTTCTTTTAAGGGACATTCATCCTGGTAAGATCACAAAAAGAGACAGAGGAGAGGTTCAGGGGAATAGTCTGTTATACCCACAGGTCTGAGAGCCACAGCATTCTATTACAGGATCACATGGGAGTCACCAGGGTGGTCAGGAGGCAGAAGACAGGAGAGAGAGGAAGAGTCAGGTCAGAGACTTTCTTGGGGATCCCTCCAGGGACAGGGTGAAGAGTTTAAGACTGGCTATTTGAATGATTTGGGTAGGTTTTGGGCTATAATTGCACAACACCTGGTCCTTGGGTGCACAAGCCAGGTAGAAGAGGTCTTGCTCCTGATGGTTTAGAGTGCCTATCAGACACATGCACCAGGTGGGCCTTTCCTGTCTCTAGGAATTTGATCAAATTTTGCAATGAAGAGGAAAATTGTATGAATTCTCTTCCCCATGTCAGCTGGTTGATTTTTTTTTTCCTTTTCTTTAAACAGGTTGGATAGTGTCTTCTGCCAAATGAAGCAAAGAGCCAACATTGTTCCTGGATTCATATTGAGAAGAGGAACACACAATCTGAAGATGTGGGTTGAGGGGTGTATTGGGCTGTTTCAGATCCTTGGAGCTGAGTAACTGAATCTCCTGCCGCTTTCATCAATTTGCCTTCCTCAGACGACAGGATTTGCTTTCACACATGGCTAAGCCTACTTCTCATTAATAGCTTGGAAATGTTTCCCATTCATCTGGAATCTGCAATGGCTAGAAGTGGACTTCAATATTTTCCTTTGCCAATAGATATCGTTCTCTAATGCAGGATGAATTTCAACCTGATGGTTTCTGAGACTTGCAGTGGGTGGGAATGACAGGTTGTTTCACTGCATTATTGATGCTAGGTGATCAGACACTGGCAGTTAGATGTGCTTTATTCTGTACCCAAAGAACAGGCATGGTTTAGAGCAAGAGATAAGAATGCCATCATTTTGCTGTTTGAATGCAACCAAAATGTTGCTTTTATAGAACAGTTGACATCCTTAAGAAGAGATAGAGTTGGCAACTCCTTAGTTTAGGATATATGTCTGACTCTCACAAGATTGATATGCCCTGGATATTCTGCAAAGACCTCATTTAGAATTTTCATTGTATGTGGTTAAGACATAAAACCATACTGCCAAAGTTTATTTTGTATGTTCAATTTTTGAGCACTTGCTAAATGTTTCATGCATATAATCTCATTTTGTATTCCCAGCAACCCCATGAGATAGATGCTACTAATATCTTCTCTCATAGATGAGACAATGAAGATTGATAGAGGTGATGTGTCTGTCCTAATGATAAGGAAGTGGATGGTGGCACAGTCAGAACTCAAGTCCATGTTATCTACTACTAAAATTGTGGTCCATTTTGTATGCTCTCTCCCTGATTTCTACTTAACTGTTTTGGTCCTTCACTTGTGATAAATCTAGTCTTCCTTCTTGGTTAATAACTTGGCAGCCTTTAGTCTCTCTCCTGTAAGACCATCCTCTACCACATTCATCATTTCTGTCTTCCTTCAGTGATTGCCTCACAATTCTCTCAGCCTAGAGGATAGACACTGCCTCTGTTCTCAACCCTTTCAGATTATAGTCTGGCCCCTTTGGACAAGGACATATGTAGCTCCTAGGTTCTCCTCTAAGGCCTTCTGGCTATTGGTTGATATTTTAAGGCGAGGGCTTATTTAGGAATGATGTTATAAAGTATAGCATGTTGATGGTTTGCAGTGACAGTTATTTAATGTTGTACGTTAATACCTGAGAAGGTGTATGATGGAGGTAGATAAGACACACATGAAGAGGTCTGCAAAAGCTAAGCACAGTAAGGAGATGATGCCTGCACTATAATAAAGATTGAAGATACTTTGCACAAGGTTGGAACCAATTGTTTATATGTTCTTTATTGTGTGCAGAGATGGCTGAGTTCATAGAACAAATAGACAACAGATTGACTTGAAAAAGTGATGTAAAAATAACAGAGAGAACACAAACCAAGGATCAAAAGTGAGAATTACCTTAATACATTTTCTGGATCATGTTTACAGCTTGTAAAGTATTTTTGCATATGTTTCTCACTGGAGCCCTGTGATATGTTGTGATATGGGGAAACAGGCATTGTCTGACCATTTTACAGATGGAGGATCCAAATCTTAGAGAAGCTGTTTGACCTGCCAAATCACAAGGATTTATGGTTTCTCTGATGCCACTGTGTTGCTTCCTTTTCCCCAGAGGGCAGAGCTACTGGCATTAGCTACACAGCAGAAAGCCCATTTGCCATGTGATGTCTACTAAAATCTGAAGCCAAGTCAGCATTTCCACACCACACCTTCAAAAACCGCCATCATCTAAGAAAGTCTGGCCAGCTACACACCCTCCAACTCTGCCAATGAAACCTCTGTCCAATGGATTACTCAAATCGTTAAAAGGAAACACACATGTAATCCCAATCTAATCTTTCTTAATCTATCATTTTGGACTATAAAATCAGTTCTCAAGTATATGGCAGTTCTTACCTTCTTTTAAAAACTTTAAAAAGAAATTTAAATTGTGGTAAAATGTACACAAGATAAAATTTACCCTCTTAACACATTTTTAAATATACAGTTTAGTAGTATTAATCACATTCACTGTGTTGCATAGACAATGTCAGAGCTCTGTTCATCTCACAAAACTGAAACTCCTTACCTCTAAACCACCCATTTGTTTCCTGCCTCCCTGGCAACCACCATTGAATTTTCTGCCTCAATGAGTTTAACAACTAGGTAACTCACATATGTGGAATCACAAAGTATTGCCTTTTGGCAACTGGCCTACTTTACTTGCCATAATGTCTTCAAGTTTCATCCACTCCAATATGTGTCAGAATCACCTCCATTTTTAAGGTGGAAGAGTGTTCCATTGTATCTATGGACCACATTTTATCTGTTCAAATTTCAGTGGACACTTGGGTTGCTTCCATCTTTCAGCTATTATGAACGGTGCTGTGATGAACAAGGACATGCAAAGACCTTCTTGACATTCAATTCCTTTGAGTATTTTATCAAAAGTAGAATTACTGGATTCCGTGGAAACTCTAGTTTGAGGAACTGTCATGCTGTTTTACTTATTGACTGCCCCATTTTATATCCCACCAACAGGGCACAGGACCCCGATCTCTCTACACCCTTGTTGACATTTGGTACTTTCTTTCTTTTCTTTTTTTCTTTTTTTTTTTTTAAATAGAAAACATCCCATGGGGGTGTGGCATCTCACTGTTCTTTTGATTGTTGTTTTCCTAACATTCGTGATGTTAAGCAGTTTTTCAGTGTCTTCTTGGACATTTGTATGTCTTTTTTCTTTTTTGAGATGTATTCAAGTACATGTATTCAAGTACCTAGATACTAACCTAGATACTAATTCTAGATACTAACCTCTTATGAGATACTTGCGAATGTTTTTTTCCCATTTCATAGTCTGCCTTTCACTCTGTTGACTGTGTCCTTCGGTGTACAGAAGTTTTAAATTTTGATGTAGTCACTTTCTTCTTCATCAGTTCTTAGCCTGTATTCCTTTTTAGCAATCAATTAAATGCATAGATCATCTCCCAATGAAAATCATATATATGTGTGTATGTGTGTGTGTGTGTACATATATCTAATCATATATGTGTATATAAAATATGTGTATATAATATTATATACATATATACATAATATGTATATATAAGATTATATACACACATATATATACATGCTATGTATATATGTATATAATATGTGTGTATATAATCTTATTTATACATATTATGTATATACAGATATATACACACACACATTCAAATACGATCTCACATACCTACTCATGAGGTTTCCAGTTTCTTGGCCTCTATCCAGGGAGCTCTGGGGAAATTTCTGTGGTTTGACTGCTCAGTTCATGATGACTTGGCTGGGGTTAGCACAGGCCCTGGGTGCTGGTGGCAGCTCCTGTTCTGCTGAGCTCTGGTTCAAACCTGCTTGATTCCAGACCCTGCCCTTGGATTTCCTCTAGTGGAGGAAAGTTAGGTCTACAGTTCCTGCAATGACAGGGATTTAACTAGGATGGCAGAAAGGAAGGTTCAGATGTGTAGGCAGGGGCTGAATGTGTGTGTGGGGTGGCGTGAGGTGGGTATTAGGGCAGAGGGGTGTGGGGGTGGGTGCTGGAGTGCTTTACCTAAGAAGACGGATTAGTCAACATCCCAGGAAAATGGAAACCTTCATGAGCATTGAATACAGAGAGAGAACTTATTTCAGGGAATTGGTTCACAGGAGAGAAAAGAGGCTGAAAAACCAAGCAGGGAACATCTTACCAATGCAGAGTCCTGTCTAAAGCAGAAAAGCGGTAGGGAAATAGACCAAAGCAGAAAAGAAAGGGGAGGAACACACTGGTTTCTACTGTATTCCAGCCAGTGTCTCCATTGGCCAGTCAGCCAGAGCCCTCTCCTGGGGACCAAGGAAGAAAAACCAGGGGAAAGGCAGAAAATGGTTCTAAGACAAACAGGCCTGGATGAGAAGGTACACTAAGGTCATCTGGACCATAGGATGCTGGCAACCCTTTCCCAACTTACACGGAGGATCTCAGCTCTTTTTGTGCATTTCATTGGCCAGACTTGGCAGTGCCATTTGAGATCTGATGACTAAATGTTATAGCTTAGACTGCTCTCAGTTGGAAGGGTTTTATTTGCTCTCCCCAGGTTTTTTCCAAGGCTGTAGCAACTTGGAACTAGGGTAGATGGAGCAGAGGAAGAACAAGGGAGAAGGGAGCAGCCCTGTGGCCAAACTCATGGCCTTGGTTAAACAATACAATTAGTATGTCGGGTTCATTGGTTTGGGAAGGTAGAGAATGGTGCCCAAGGATATTTATCCAAGGGGGGCAGGGTGAGGAAGTTTTAAACGAGTAATTTTTAAACAAGTTTTTTTTTTTTTTCTGTACATAATGAACACTAAGGCTATTTTGGGGGAAGAGGAGTACCATGGATTGAACTCAGGGGCACTCAACCACTGAGCCACATCCTCAGCCCAATTTTGTATTTTATTTAGAGACAGGGTCTCACTGAGTTGCTTAGCACCTTGCTTTTGCTGAGGCTGGCTTTGAACTCGGGATCCTCCTGCCTCAGCCTCCTGAGCTGCTGGGATTACAGGCAGGCACCACCACGCCTGGCAACTAAGGCTAATACTTTATTTTCCTTTCTTATGTGTTCATTTCCTTACATGTAGCCCTGAGGTAAAGCAAACCATAGTGACATAAAAGCACTACAAAAAATAAAGACTACTTACAGGACAGCCTAGGGGGTGGAGAAAAATGAGAAGAGAAGAACTAGATGAGAAAAGTAAAAGAGCAAGGAGAGGAGCCAAGGGAGACAGCAAGGTAGAAGTTTGTTTAAAAGAACAGGGAGGAGGCCATGGGTGAGCTGGGCATTAAACAGAAGGTGAATAATGTAGAAAATTGAAATATGGGGCTGGAGATGTGGCTCAAGTGGTAATGCGCTCGCCTGACATGCGCGGGGCGTTGGGTTCGATCCTCAGCACCACATAAAATAAAATAAAGATGTTGTGTCCATCGAAAACTGAAAATAAATATAAAAAAAAAGAAAATTGAAATATGGTAAGGAGAAGGGGGATTAATGAGATGCAGAGAAGTTTTAACGGCAGCTTATTTGAAGTACATTGTCAAGTACATTCAATTAGGCACTTAACACTTTGCATGAATTTTCAGTTTTCATAACTCTAGCTCTACTGATCTGCAATCTGAGGGTTTCTTACTTCTTGCCTTCAGCCTGAGTAAGCTAGTGTAGTGGTAGCAGCAATTCACATATTGAGTTAACAGTACTCTCATCTCTGAGGCTCACTCACCCACCCTGATGCCTTGGTCCTTCTGAAATCAGCTTCGGCCTCCACTCCTCACCACCCCACAGCCAAAGGGTTCGATCCTCAGCACCACATAAAATAAAATAAAGATGTTGTGTTCACCGAAAACTGAAAATAAATATAAAAAAAAAAAGAAAATTGAAATATGGTAAGGAGAAACAGTAGTCTTCAGGTCCTGCTCATGAGGAATGGTCAGCAAATATTGCTTCTCCACTCCTATGTTAATGACATCATTACTACACTCAGCCCAGAAGGATTGTTCTTTGGGTTTCAGCTGTATGAATTAAAGTAAGCTGGAAGAAATTCGAACAAGGAATAGATGTGATTTGAATGACAGCCGTCCCTAATTCTGGCCTAAATTAAGGAGAAAAATTCAGTCAATGGTCCAGATATTTCTCAGATTTCAACCTAACCTTGGGATTAGATTGACGTGCTCCTCTGGGGCACCAGGCTTACTAGGGATCTAAGACTGAGAGAATACATAGTTGAACATAGAACTCACCAGTAGTAAGGTCTAAATAATACCCTCGACCTTATCTGATGGTTTGATCTCTTTAAAGGGCTCAAGGTGTCCATCAAATTCCTTAAGCAGAAATTTTCTCAACAGAGTTCAAGACCTGAGAAAAGAATATGTGAAGAGTTATGTTATGTCATAGTTTGGCTCTATGCTTCACAAATTTAGAAAGCCCGTAGCATGTGCGTGTGTGTGTGTGTGTGTGTGTGTGTGTGTGTGTGTATGTCTGAATGTATGAGTGTTATCTAGTTATCTAGTTATCTGTAGTTTACTGTTTTTTATATAATCCCACCTCTGGAGCACTTGGATGCTTGAGTTTTTGCATCTAGACTCTCAGACCTTTATTTCTTTTTTCAATAAGTTGTCATTTTTTTTTTTAAATTGGTACCCGGAATTGAACTCAGGGGCACTCAACCACTGTTTTGTATTTTATTTAGAGACAGGGTCTCACTGAGTTGCTTAGCATCTTGCTGCTGCTAAAGCTGGCTTTGAACTTGCAATCCTCCTAGCTCAGCCTCCAGAGCCACTGGGATTACAGGCGTGTGCCACTGGGCCTGGCTAGTTGTCACTATTTTTACACTGTTGCCCCAAATTCATTTTAATTATACAATTTGAATCACAAGGTTTGTCAAGAAGTTTTTGCTTTTCTCTGAAAAGCGCCACAGAAAACTGATGGTAGTTATCGATTACCTGGGGTTGATTGGTTATTTATTTATTGCTTCTTTTTTGTTCTCCTCTGGTCAAATAGCCCTGTTTTCTTTCTGTGCCAAGAGCAGGGGAATCTTGAACCATGTCCAATTGAATAGAGACAGTGTCTTCCATACTGACTTGTGAGCTGAATTTAGCCTTTACCCCACACAGACTTTAGGAGAGCTGTCTTTGGATATGAAACATCGTTTCTAGGGCATTCTGGCATCAGTGACAATGCAGCAGTCGTAATTTAGGGTTATTCCCACCAACTGTTATGTGGGTTACATTTGTTCCAGTAAAAAGAAATTTCAAGAATACAGCATGGTCACAGGTGTGCTATTACCATGCTGTCTAATTGAGGGCCATTGGCCAATTGTCTTGAACATGTAACAATCTTGCTTTCCCTTAAAGAATAAGCTGACTGAAAAGTCACCTTGTTCTCTTCTGCAAGGAGATTTTTCTGTTTCGGGGAGTGGTTATTAGGGTTTGAACTCAGGAGCACTCAGCCACTGAACCACATCCCAGCCCTATTTCGTATTTTGATTTAGAGACAGGGTCTCACTGAGTTGCTTTAGTGCCTCGATTTTGCTGAGGCTGGCTTTGAATTCGTGATTCTCCTGCCTCAGCCTCCCAAGCCGCTGGGATTACAGACATGTGCCATTGCGATCAAGGAGATTCTTGAGCAGAGAAAAGTGAGGGACATTCAACTAAGAGTAAGGGACACTCAACTTTGAATTCAACCTCTGTAGCCACTGAACAGGCTCCTGCCTACTATATTGGTCATTCTGGTAGGAGGGTAGGAAGAGGCTGCCACAGTACAGAGAGCCTGCTGTGGAATGGTTCCGCCTGTGAGTGGAGATGTGCATGTCACAGCACAGGAGGCTGCAGAGGTACCCGCAAGGCCTGGGCTTTTGGCAGAGGAGGCCCTGCTGAGAGAACAACTGAAGTCTGCCCCCAAGATCAGAGAGCAAACTTGTTTAGGTTTAGACTTCAAAGTACTCACTTTTATTACATTTTAATGATCAGAGTCATATTTTATTCATAGAACTCAAGCTGAGCACCCTGGAGTTAGTAAAACATAAGGTTTCCATTTCACACTTGGGCCAGTCATGAAAAAAGTTTGAAACAGGAGAAAAATTTGGAGATCACACATCTGTGTTAAAACTGAATTATATAGGATTTGCTGATCACTGACAATAAAACATATAGGGTAATAGATTCATTATGAAGACTTCAATGGTTTGTGTTGAATATGTGAAGCCACATCTTATTTGCTGAAGAACTAGCCTCTCTTGTATTCCAGACCTTCACGGTGTACCTCTCCATAGAGTTACATCTCTTCCTGAAACTCCTTGCCAACTTGGAAAGTTCTAGATCATTCTCTATTTGTGCTTTTTACCTTTCACTTTTTGGGGGGAGGAGAGAGAAGCATTGGGTTGCACTCCACTTTTACATATAATATGGAGAAGATTGAGGGAGGCTCTAATTCATTTTGTAGGGAAGAATGAAGAAGAATTTAATTTCCTCTTTACCCTGCTGCTAGATGCAAGTAATGATAGGGGGTGATTAACTTTTATGGTTCTGAAGCATTTTCACATGAATGTCATTTTCAAAGAAACAGCAAGTAAGCCTGGTAATTTAGAGTTTGTTTGAGGCACTTTCAAAGTGACCTCTGTCTTTGCAGGAAGATTAGGACAGCAGTAATGGGTGTGTAGAGGAGTGACACTCAAATGTATTATTGGCATACATCTGTAAAAGATTTATCTGTAAATCTACTGATGGCCAAAAGACAAAGCCCAAAGTGCGGCCAATGTTTGATTTTCTGTTTCTCTGTAACTTTTGCAACTGTATTTGAAGGTCAAAGGCCGCCTTTAGAAGGAGACCTCAGGTTAATGATAATAACAGTTGTTCAACATCAATTCAGATCATCAGTTTTCCATGATCTGCCTTAATTCAGGGTCATGGTCCTGTATATTTAGCAGGTTTCCTGTAATTATGGAGTGAATGAATAAATGAATGAGTACAAGAGAAGGGAATATCAGCAAATATTTCCTAATTACCAGATAATCCAAAAGCCATTTTCTTGGTTGTTACAAAGCATACATGATTGTCTTTTTTTTCTGCTATAGATTTACTTCCTTAATTACTTTTTCTTGGACTAATACTAAAATTCATGTTTTTTTTTTAGTACTATCACACTAATTATGTGAATTTATAAACCTAGAGGGTGCTGAATAACTAGAAAACATTAAAAATGTTCCAGGGATAATTCTGAAGTAAATAATCCACTCACAATTGTCATAAAAGACAGTAAAATGTCATTCATGTGTTTCATCAACTCCTAAACCCCCTAAAGTTGAGACTTTTATAGAAGTGCATTCATATATCTTGCACATTATCAGGGTTTTGCTTAAATAGGAAGGGCATGCTTTCAAATATCTTCAAAAGATTGTAGACTCCTTGATTTTTTTTCTCCTTGATTCTTGAAACAAGTTCATCAAGCAGTTATACAAGTTCATCAGTTTAAGATGACAATAGTTCTCATTAGTAAGTTTTGCTGTTCCTTATTTATGAAGGGAAATAATTGTTATAAGGATTATCCACATAAATTTGGATAATGGGCCTTTGGGTATCTTCTTTATTACTATTATTACAATGTCCTGTGAAGTCATGGCAACAACCTGTACCTTTCTGTGAAACTGGCGGTGGCGAGGATAGCCTCATGGCTGCTGAACACACAAGCTAATGGTTTTCAAACTTTTCACCACTAAAGAATGCTCCATGTTTTTTTCCCCACACTAAATTAACTCCTTTTAGTTAGAAATTAATCAAAGATAGTTAACTACCCATTGGAACCTCTGGTTGATGTAACATAATTAGTAGTATAATAGATTAATATAACTCCAGCTGTTTGGAAAATTAATAGATACTTTCTTTTAGGCATTAAAAACTGTGACTCACAATAGCTCAGAGATCTTAATTATGACCTTCAGTAGATGCAACTATTTTAAAAGACTGATTTATTGCTTTATTTCTGGACAGAAAGGGATATAGTAATAAGCATTTCAACAACTTTATTTAATAGTCACAAGGCCAGCATCGCTATGTGACTTCTAATGTTAGTTAGAGGCAGGGTCAGACCTCCTAGGATCAGACCTCCTAATGCCAAGCACTATAATTTTCCCAGTCACCACAGGAATGCCCACATAGAGACAAATGAAATCATCTTCTGATGTTTTGGTACATTTTTATTCAGAAGGGAGAGAACTGAGATCCTTCACATATAATAAAGATAATCGGCAATAACTGAGCAGCTCCTATGTATTAGTGAAAACGATAAGTGCTTTATAGGTAAAATATTCACAGAAACTTTACAAGGCAGGTAATATTATTATCCCTGTATTTCATTTAGGAAAGTAGCATTTAGATATTTGAAGCACTCAGGTTGTAAATTGTGAGCCAGGATTCAAATCAAGGAAGACATGACTCTAGAATAATCTAGGACCTCTTCCATGAACTACCATCACACATCTTATCCCTGTGCCAAAGAGATGGAAGATGGTGTTTGGTGTGTATGGCTGTGTTTCTCAGCCAGTTCTGGCTGCTTGTTTTCAACAACCAACATTTACCTCTCACAGTTCTGGAGGCTGAAAGTCTGAAATCAGCGTGGTATAAGGTCAGGTTCTGTGGAGGGTCTCTTCCTGGTTTGCAGATGTCTTGTCTGTAACCTCATGTGGTTGAAAGAAGGTGAGAGAGCTCTCTGAGATCCTCTTTAAAAGGGCTCACATCTTATTCATAAGGGCTCCATCATCATGACCTAGCAACTCCCCAAAAACTCCATCTCCTAATACCATCACTTTGGGGGTTAGAATTTCAACATAAGAATTTTGAGCACATAAACGTTGACTCTATAGCACTATCATAGGAAAATTTGAAAGTGAGGAGAAATCCATGGGTTCCAGAATGCAGAGCCAAGGAACTTTACTAAACCTATTAATCCCTAGGCTGTTATAAATGTTCAGCTATTTTTCTACTTGTAGATTGTTTTATAATTTTATTTCAAGTTTATAGTCCAGGCTCTTGTCTCATAAGAGGGTTAGGTTAATGGAAACCCAGAGAAAATATTACTTCATCAGTGATAATTCTTCTCTATTTCTGCACATTTAACTGGCAAATGTCACCATTTAGGAACCAAAGTGTGTGTTGGGGGTGGGGTTGGTAGATCATAAAACTCCTCAGAGGGTTGTCACAAAGCCCAAATCCATTACCTTAGGAAGACACCTTTCATACTTGGCAGATACATTTCCTTTATGAATTGCTTTTGTATGTTATTTGTAGTTTTCATTCAGGTGATTTTTAAATTGGAACTCTTTACATACTAAGCTTATTAATCCCCAGGCTGTCATAAATGTACAGCTATTTTTCTACAAGTAGATTGTCTTATAATTTCATTTATTCTTTATACATAAAATTACTATAGTTTTATGTAGTAAAATCAGTAATTCTTTTCTTTCTGCCTTGGATATTTCTACCTTGAGTATGATAGAAAATATACTCCCATCCCCCAAATATATTGACATTTACTTATATTTCTTCTGTTATCTTTATAACATAATTTTTGTACATTTAAAAGTTTGATCAGTTTTATCAAGTAGGTATATGTACAAAATAGGGACCCGTCCTCAAAAGTTATTAGTTATGTGTGTGTGTGTACAGTGCTTGGGATTGAACCCAGGGCCTTGTGCATGCTAGACAGTACTCTACCACTGAGATACATCCCCTGTTCATTATCAGTCTTTTAATAGCACACATTTAGTGAAAAATATATTATTTCTATTTACTTGAAATATTCTAAATCCTTATATATGCAACTTCTTTTGCAATTTTTATGCCATTTCATCATGTCTGCATTAGTATTGCACTAGTTTTTATTATATATGTAAGTTTTAATTGACACATAATAATGTACATATTTATGGGATATAATGTGATATTTCAATATATGTATACAATGTATGATGATCAGGAAGCCATGACTCTAGAATAGTCTAGGTCCTCTTTCTTGCCCATTTCCATGAACTACCATCACATATCTTATCCCTGTGCCAAAGAGATGGAAGATGGTATTTGGTGTGTATGGCTATGTGTCTCAGTAAGTTCTGGCTGCTTGTTTTCAACAACCAACATTCACTTCTCACAGTTCTGGAGGCTGGAAGTCTGAAATCAGGGTGGTAGCAGGTCAGGTTCTGCAGAGGGTCTCTTCCTGGATTGGCATATCCATCACCTCAAATACTTATCATTTCTCTGTGTTAGGAACATTCAAACCCCTGTCTACCAGCTCTTTTGAAATATACAATTAATTATTTCCAGAAATATTCAACTACTTTTAATTTCCTTGGATATGCACTTAATCACATATGCTCATTCAATACCAGATAAGGTTTTTAGTTTCTTGGCCCTTAGCAATGCACAAGAAGCCATCAGAAGGGAACATGAGTATATCAAAAAGTGACTGTAATTAGCCTGATTAGAAGATGGAAGGAGAAAACACTACAAAGTGATCTTAAAAGCTTAATCAGAATTATTTGGTATTACTCAATAAAAGTCAAACCTCTCTAAAGATCTCAAAAATCTCTGAAACTTTCACTCAATGATTGATATTCATAATGAACAAAGACTATAGAAAATTGCTCTGGGTTCAATCCCCAGTAATGCAAATAAATAAATCAATAAGCATATACTCATAGAATCAGAGCCTATCCCTTTGACTGAACTGGATCATGGTGAAGGATGGAGAAAGTCCAGACCCAGTACCCATCAAGATTCTATGCAGTAAATTCCAGTCCCTATTTGTGATCTGTGCAAAAGATAGAAGAAATAAGAAAGAATACCAATTTAAATCAGCTAATTAATTATTGAACCAATTCTTTGGCAAGTGTATATTTTTCTCTTTGGAACATTAAATTTTTGAATTAATTGTTCTATAGCACTCAAAGCTACCTAAATAGGTTATCTTAAACTTAGATACAAATAACCCATTGATAAATGGGCAAAAGAACTCAACACACACTTCTCAAAAGAAAAATACAAATGGTCAATAAATATATGAAAAAAATATCCAAAATCTCTGACAATCAGGGGAAATGTAAATCAAAACTACAATGAGGTTCTATCTTACCCTAGTCACATTGGAAAACATCAAAAATACAAATAGTAGTAAATGTTGGTGAGGATGTGGGGGGGAAAAGATGCAATCATACATTGTTGATGACACTGCAAACTAGTATAACTATTCTATAAATCAGTATGTATATTCCTCAAAAAACTTGAAATGGAACCACCATATGATCTAGCTATACCACACCTTAGTATATATCCAAAAGGGTTAAAATCAGAATATTATAGTGACACAGCCACATCAATGTTTATAGCAGCACAATTCACAATAGCCAATCAATGGAATCAGTGTAGGTGCCCTTCAACAGATGAATGGATAAAGAAAATGTGATGTGTATATATATATATATATATATATATATATATATATATATATATATATATATATACACACACACAATGATGCTTTACTAGCCATAAAGAAGAATTAAATTATGGGATTTGCTGATAAATGAATGAAAATAAGAACATCAAGCTAAGTGAAATAAGCCAGACTCAGAGAGTCAATGTTGAATGTTTTCTCTCTTATGCCAAAGCTAGAGAAACTAAGGGAGAAAAATTAAAATAAAAAGATATATGTGAGGGAGTAATCCCATGAAAATGGAAGAGAAATCAGTGGAATAGAAGAAGGACATTGAGGGAGGAGGAGAAGGAAGAGGACAAGAAGCAACTATGGAATGAATCTGACCAAACTTTTCTATGTATATACCACAGTGAGATTCACCTTTATGTATATCCATAATGCACTAATTAAGAGAATTATAAATAAATAGAAGAAAGATCCATGGATGGAGGGAAGAGGGGAGGGAAAGGGGGAGTACCAGGAACTGAATTGGAGCAAATTATATTTCATGCTTGTATAATCATGTCAGTGTTATGGTTTGTATGTGGTGTCCCCCAAAAGTTCATGTGTGAGACAATGCAAGAGGGTTCAGAGGGGGAAATGATTAGGTTGTGAGAGCCTTAAACTAATCAGTAAAAAAAAAACCTGATGGGATTAACTGAGTAGCAATTGGAGGCAGGTGGGCTATGGCTGGAGGTGGGGCATTGGGGGCATGGAGTATATATTTGGTATCTAGTAAATGGGTTCTTTGTCTGCTTTCTGATCATCATGTGCTCGATCTTCTGCTATGATGATCACCCTCTTCTGGAGCCCAGGGGTGGGGGTGCCAGACTCCTATGGACGGAGACCTCTGAAACCATGAGCCCTCAAACTTTCCTCCCTTCCAGTTGTTCTGGTTGGGTCTATTTAGTCACAGCAGCAAAAAAAGTGAGCAAAACAGTCAGAATGAACCCGAATATTATGTATAACTAAAACAAACTTTAAAAAAAATAATGTCCTAACTTGTGATGGGACTACAAAGTTGGAAACAAAACAAAACTCAGGTACAATTGGAACATCAGAAATCCTGGAAGAAAAAACTCAGCTTTGAGGTCTACGACCACTGATTTTACCTTTTCTGTAGATTTTTCCTTCCTGGCTCCCCATCATCACAAGATTAAGGACACAGCACCTCATAGGGCTTGGGAGGGTGGCTTGGTGTCTGTGCTCATCTGATTGCACCTAGGAGATGCGCACTGGGAGAACAGTACCAACTGCTCATATAGAAGAGGAGCAGCCAGGTGCGATGGTGCATGCCTGTAATCCCGGTGACTCCGGAGGCTGAGGCAGGAGGGTCGGCAGTTCAAAGCCAGCCTCATCAACTTAGCAAGCCCCTGGCTAACCTAGCAAGACCCTGTCTCAAAATGAAAAATAAAAAGGGCTGTGGCTGTGGCTTGGTGGTTAAGTGGCCCTGGGTTCAATACCTGCCACCTCCCAAAAAAGAGGAGACCAACCACAACCAGATGTCTAGTTAATGTTTTAAATTTGAAAGACAGTTTTCACTTAAACAAACAGTTTGTTGAGTTTTAATAAATGTGGGATGTAACTAATACCCAAGTCAAAATTTCTGTCACCTTGGAGAATTCCCTCATATCATATCTGATCAAGTCTTCCCCACTAGAGAGGTAGCCACGCCTCTGATTTTCTAAAGTCATAGATTAGTTTCCCCTATTTTGAAAATTCATAAAAGTGGAATCATATTATTGAATATACTTTTGGGGGTCCAGCTTCCTTCGGTCAGTGAAATTGTTTTTTGGTTGGTTTGCTTTTGGTAGTGTTGGGGATCAAACCAGGGCCTTGCAAAATATTGAGCAAGTGCTCTACCAGTGAGCTACACGCCAGCCCCAGAAAAAATGTTAATATGCGTCAGTGTTTTTGTATATGTCAGTGTATTATTTCTTTTTATTTCTCAGTAGTATTTTTTCATATAAATATGCTGCAAATGTTTTATATATTAAGATGTTGGTTAACATTTGGTTCTAGATTTGCTGCTATGAATATTATTACACATGACTTTTCTGGACATATGTTTTCGGTGTTTTTGTGTAAATATCTGAGAGTGGAATTGCTATCAAAGGGCAATTATGTGTTTAATTTGATGAACAACTGTCATGATTTCCTATCACGATTGTGCCACCTTAATGTTCTAGAATGTGTGAGTCCCAATTGTTCCACATCCTTCCAACATTTGGTACTGTCGAGCTATGTTTTTATTTTGTTTTCCATTTTATTTTTAGTTGACAGGTAAGTTGTATATATTTATTGGGTATAATATGATGTTTTGATATCTGTATATACTGTAGCAAGATTAAATGAAGCTAATTCATATAATCATCACCTCACCAGCTTATTTCTGTGATGAAAACATTATTAATCTATTCTTTCAGCAATTTTGAAATATACGATACATTATATTAACTGTGGTCACCATGTAGCTCACTAGATCACTGAAACTCATTCCTCCAGTCTAATGGAAACTCTGAACCCTTTGATCAATATCTCCCTCTTCCCCTTCCCTTCTCTAAGCCGTATACTTTTGGAAGTAATAAGTTTCAAGTAGTATCTCCTGGGTGTTATAATTGCACTTCCCTGATAACTAATGATGTTGAGCGCATTTTCAGGTACTTATCATTTATTCTTATATATTCTTTTTGAAATGACTATTTAAGACTTTTTGCCCTGTTAAAAAATGAGTTATAGTTTATTATGTAATTTTTAAAGAGATCTTTATATATTTGAGGTGCATCATTGACCTCATGAATTGCAAATATTTTCCTCTGTTTTGAGACTTGTTTTTAATTTTATAAATTATTTTAGGAATAGAACTTCTAAATTTTGATGAAATTTAAGTTATTTATTTCCCCCTACAGTAAGTGCTTTTTTTTTCTGGTTCAGTATAAGAACCTTTGTCTTATTCAAGGTGGCACAGATATTTTTCCTTTTAGAAAATTTTTAAAAGTTTACAATTGACATGATTCATCTCAGATTACTGTAGAGGTATAGTGTGAGAGATATGAACAACACTTGTGGAAAAGACTTTTATATGTCTATTATATTATCCTGGTGCCATTGTGAAAATTGGTTATTGTGAGGGATCATTTTTGGATCTTTCTCTAGAACTACAGACCCAAAATATCTAAATGTCTTTTTTGATGTTGTCGCTTGGACATCTAATAGACATTTCAAACACAACATGCCCCACATGGAATTCCCATCAATTTGCATGTACATGTAGTCTTCTCCATGTAATTCTGTTCTCCCAATCATTTAGGTAAAAAATCATAGAGTCACTGCTCTTGCTATTTCTTATAGCACCAATTCTATCAGCAAGTCTACCCTTAAAATATATCTAGGATCTGACTGCTCCTCTACCCACCATCATCTCTCCTGGATGACTACCCTGATTTTTGTCCCTATCTTTGCCCCTACAGTCTATGTTCAACAGCCAGAGTTCAAGAATTTTTTAACAACTTAAGTCAAATCATTCCTCTGCTCAAGCCACTGCAGCCCTTTCCCTCTGTTCAAAGGAAAATCCTTGGTCCTGAAAACGACCTTCATATCCTGCAAACCCTTTCAGGCCTCATCTCCTTCCCCTCTGACTCATCAGTATCCCCCTGCCCTGTTGCTGTTCTTCCATAGCAGGCAAGGGCCCACCTCAGGGTCTTCACATCTGCTGTTCTCTCTGCCTGAAACGCTGTGAATTCTACATTCAGGTTTGTGACTGTTGTGAGTTTTTCTAATTTGGTCTTGAGGTCTCTTTCTTCAGAGTGACCACTAGCCAAGATGGCCACTCTCTAGGAGTCCAGCACAACAGGGTTAGGTGTGGGTGTGTCAGGTGGAGAAATATGAGGTGAAACCAAAATGCATGAAACAGATGAAAGTTACCATCGCAGCTCTGGGAAGGTTAGCAATGTGGACAGGAGGCTGACTGGAGTCCAAAGGAGGGTGGAAGGGAGCTCGTCCCATGGTGGGAGAGAGAAAAGGAGAGGTTCTGTGCATGGTGCTTTCCATGGGTGTCATCCCGTGAGGTTTCCCTCAGGGGTTGTGGATTGGTTAGCTCAAAGAAAACAGTGTGAAGGGGGAATTCTTTTTTTTTTTAACTCTGTTGCTGATCATTATTTTTTTATCTCTTCCAGCAGCTGTGGGTGTGCTGGGCTTTGGACTTGTGAGATGAGGAATAAATGTGCTACGTTACAAATAATCATATCTAGAGAGGAAGTTTCTCTTAGGCCACAGGTGACAGTGGTTCACAACTTATGTTAGGTCTAGAAATGAACGATTAAATAGCAATCATTTCACATCATTTTAAGACAACATTCAAATATACATTACTTCTGAGGTTTTGTCCAACTTGTTTTGGGTTTAGCATCTATGTTTCTACTAAGATGAAAGTTCCATGAAAATTGGGATTTTTGTCTGTTTTGTGTCTTGTCAGTCATTCATCATTTAGAATAATTTCTGGCATACAGCAGATACCCAATCGATATTTATTAATAAAAAAATTAATTCTTATCCTTAAGGGCTGGAAAGACATTTGCAGCATATAGAAACAAAATATGAAAAGTAAAATAAAATTGGTCTTAGATGAGGGTTAGTGTCACTTTGGGGTCTAATTTTTGAAAACATAGAGCAATTGAAAAATCCAGAGATTAAAGTGATCATACAACATATCTTCTCTATTGCTTTCTGTACTCTGTTCCTAGAAAAGACCTTGTCTCACTTTATATATTTAAGATAATATATGGAATACATTTTAGAAAGATTCTCAACTAGCAAAAATTAAAAGTTTTAGGTAATAGTTACTTGCAACATACCCGGTTTTCCAAGCAACGCTGCCAACAAGGGGGGTATTATTACATTTTTAGTAAAGCTATGTAGTTCTTCATGCTAGAACCCCTGCTATACACCACACAATGTGCCTAGGACTTTGCATGCATGGTCTCATTTAATCTTCACAATAATATAAGATAGACTGTGGTACTATCTGTACATTTTTGAGTTGAGGGATTCAAGACTTCAGTAGGTTAAGTGATTTGACAGAGATCATCAGCTTCAAATATACATTTCCTCAGGATCATCATCTTGAAAACTAAACCTTTTGCTGAATTTCCAAGGCCGATTGCACAATAGAGGAACTCTTGAAAACTTCTGTCCAAGTTATAATGTTATCAGATCTAGATTGGTTAGGGCTGTTGTTAGAGATTTAGTATTTGCTGACAAGCTTCTAACCCCCGATTCCCACTATTAGAAAACATGTTGAGTAATAATAGGAATAGCAGCTTCAGGATCACCATGTTACCACCCTACTTCTCCAAAAGGGATTTCCTCTCGGCACTCTGGAGCCAATTAATTTCTACCCATGGATTTTCAGACTCACATGTTGTTGAATGAAAAGAAACATGAGTTTCAAAAGAGAGGGGAAGAAATCTCAAATATGTGATCCTAACCTAGCTGTGTCATTTAAGGATTTATGATGAAGAGCACCCACTGTCTCCACCACACATCCACATGAGCAGAAATCAGTCGCATAGATGCCTAAAAAAGAGTTCCTGGAGTTAAGTGCATTGTAAGACTGAGCCAAAACGCCTCATGTGACAGAAAGAGTTAGTCTCATTTCTGGTGCTCTTGAGAGTTGAACCAACCCTGGAAGTTTCAGTGCTGCGATGCTCTTTGTGCTACCCGGTAGCATAATTTCCTGATCTTTGATGTCGGAGAGAGTTTGCCCATGCAGATGGGTAAGCCTGTCTTTAGAATCTGTAAATCCTTCCTATGAGAATAGAATCCTCTTCAGTTAGTTCATTGAATTCTGATGATCTCCAATGTCTTCCCAAAGTTCCAGAAATAAGCTTATCCTTTGTTTCCCAGATACTATAATTCCAGGAAGGGTAGCCTGCTTTAAACCTTCCCCATCAGCTTCTTTCCTTCTTTCCCTGTCTTTCCCTCCTCTTGTCTCCCAGGTCCATTGCTGAAACTTGGTTCCCATGACAACACACATCCACTGCCTTTTCTGGGCTTTCTTCAGGTCACTAATGTTGGATTGGTCTTGAGAGTCTGACTATCACCTGCAGCTTATTCCATCCAGAGTGGATGTTCATGTGCAGAAGTCTCCAGATGAAGGCAGTCACACAACCATCTGCAGAGGTGAGCAGACTCAGTAGAAGCTAGAGAGAAAGCGCCTGATCAGCATGATGACGTTGTGCTGGGGAAAGTGAGAAAGGAGTCTGGTGGGGACAAGGCTTTATTTCAGAGTGTTCAGCAGTCAGAGGAATTTTATATTTGATGAAATAGGCAGAACCATTGGAAATGCTCATACAAGAGGGTGAAAGGATGAAGGCAAAGCTTTAAAAAGATTAGTGTGCCTACTATGGTATGTCGGATGAATTGGAAGCAGAGAGGCTGCATTTAGCAAGGTTTTGCAGCAACAAAGAAATAAAAATCCATGGACCAGGCTTATGAGAATGGACCAAAAGAGGAAAAACCAAGCGAATCTTTAAAGGGAAAACAAATAAAAGATGAATGCAGACCCAATTTATATGCTTAAGAGCTGGGAGAAAATGGAGACCTGTAGTTGAAAATCCAAATGTTCTCAAATACACATTCAAATCCTTAAGGTTAAATGAGCCACACATTTACATTTTTAAATTTTTTTTTCTAGTGGGTGATGGCTATTTTACAGACACAAACATGCTTATGTACACTTGGAGTCAACGATGTTCAAGGAAAAAGCTAATAAAATTTGATAGATTTGGGAGCTAGTCGATGGTGATAATTAATTGTTAAGATTGTTTGGATAGAGATCTAAATAAACCTTTAGGAATTAAAGGTAGTAAATAGTTTTATTTAAAAAGTCATTCTAGCAGGAACATTTAAGAAATGGCTTGCTAGCACAAGCTTGCCTGGGAATAATATATGGTGGGCTATTAGCAAAGAATGTGGATTTTATTAATTTATTATTCTGGTTTGGAGAGACGGTGGGTTGTTAAGTGTTGATTCTGTTTCTTGAAAGAGTGGAATTTGTTTGGAGACAGAATGATCGAGCACATTAGAGATGAAACAGCTATTTTGAAGTCAGGCTGACCTGGGCACTAATTTCATCTCTGCTCTGGAACAGCTATGTAATGTGCATAGTCACTTCACCTGTGAGCCAGTCAATTTTTTATTTGCAAAATAGAGATAATAGTACATAATTCATGAGGCTGTTTGCAATAATTAAATGAGTTAGTGTGGCATAATGGCAGATATGTGAAATGCAGTCAGTAAATGCCAGCTCCATTCCTTAAAAAACCTTCAGAAAGGTATACCTGCCTAGCCAGGTACTAGAAAGGTTATCTTGATTAAACCTTGGGAAACTAGTGCAGAATTTATCGGGTATCAGAATACATATGCGTATAACCAGTGCTACCTGATTCTTACAAAATTAGGATATAGATTTGACTAACAGATAAACAAGGACCAAAAGAGGCTATGGAAAGTCATTTTTCTACTCTTAAAGAAAAGTGAAGAACTAATCAAGGAAGTCACTGAAGGAAGAACTTATGATTCCGTCCCAAATTTAGGCAGATTTATTTCCATTTTGGAAGGAAAGTAATTGTATCAGGGAATAGATGGAAGGGTCAACAATATGAAGATGAAGAAGGAACCAAATCATAGTAATGGGACAATAAATCTGGAGCTTCTAAATAAGCCAAAAACTAAAACACAAAACCAACAAAAGTCATATATCTAATTTTGTTCTGGGAAGCGGGTGTTGTTGCAGGCATGGCAAATCCAGAGCACAATGTGAATGATTGTGTCTTTTTCTGCATAAGAAATGCTGATTTAGTGTTTGGGAGGGTTTTATTAAGAAATTTAATCTAAGTTTGGTGGGAAAACAAGGGCAAGTGATTAATAATCAAACTGAAGGATGCAAAAGGGACAAAATAAGTTTGAATAAAGGAAGAAAAATGAGACAGAACCTTATTTAAGGAAACCAGGCTAAATTATGACCTTCAAGCCTGCGTAAGTGGCTCCAAACAAGAATAGCAATTAGTGAGGTAATGGCCTCGTATTTAGTAAACCAATAACTTTTCTTGTGTGTGCACTCTGGATATATATACATACCAGCACAATGATATGAAACAATTCATTGTTAAAACAGAATGAGTTTTACCTTTAAAGCAAGGACAAAAATAAGCCAAATAGCTCATGCATATATGTATAAATTGTGTCATTTAATTTGTTCATGAATCCAGTTTGAGAAGAAAGAAGAATATAGCACTAAATGACTATGGGAAGTTTTTAGCAAACTAAGGAACCAGAACTTAAGAGGAGCTGGAAGACCTGGAAGAGTTTTAAGAAGAAACAATTCTTTGCAGATGTTTTAAAACTGAGCCCCTGACTTCATACAGATCGGGGAGAAAGTCAATATCACCCTCCAAGAATGGCAGATGAAGGTCAGGGAACGGAAGAGAGTGATTTGTGAAGATTTTACGGGAAACAGTGCAGTCGTGTGTTCCTTGAGAGCAGAGATCACATCTCTTTGATATGGATCTGTCTGTGCCTGGGGTGCGCATCTAATGCTTTTGAAAATAGTTCTAATTTCAGAAACTGAAACTAAAATGAGATGGTATGGAATAGAAGAAATTCTGGTTTTCTGTAATTAGAAAAATGCTTGCTATGATGCCAACTACAAAATGAAGCCAAGTCTTGGGAACTTCGCTCTTTGATATTCAGATCCTTGCTTCATGCTACGGTACGAGTATGTTTCTTATTCAACTTTTTGTCCATCTTGAAATGGCAGATTGATTAAGAGCACACCCCTGAGTAGACAAACACTTGTGGATCTGTCTGCAAATTTAGTGTCACATCTGTGATAGTTTATTTCTATAATTTAAATGTGCAATTAGTAGGGGCAAAATCTGGAAAAAACTAAGCAGTTAATCATAAATAAACTTATGATTAACTGGTGAATGGCTATTAATACTTGCGTTGGTCATGCCTGGGAAATACCTGGAGCCACAGCTGCACACATGAACCCTTGGTCCCTTCATGGTCTTCCTAGCCTCCTTCTGATGTTGGATGGGCTGACTCCTGAAACTTGCTACCTGTGGGCAGGTGGGAACCAGTGCAGAGCTACAGGCAAATCCCTCTCAGGAATGGAGAGTTGACTTGAAAACTCAGAGGTGATTTCTAGCTCTCAAAGTTGATGGATGTTAACCTAGTTTGAGAACAAACCCTCAGGAGAACTTGGCTGGGTCATCTCATTCATCTTTTTAGAGAAGTTAGGAAGCCAGATCTGAAGAGGTTTCATGATGGATGATAAAACACAGGATTCTGCACTACAGGTCCTGAGGAAGGCAAGGGAAAGATTTAGTATGAGAACAAACACTGTGTTCACTTAAAGGGGAGTGTGGACAATCACCCCTCAACTCCAGGAGATGTTGTTGTCGTTTAATGGCTTGGTTGTGATGTCACGTGGCCAGTCATGTTTTCTCGGCCCCAGTTAGTTATGGCCATTGTACACAGGAACTCAGCAAGTGAATTCTTCCCAGTGGAGAAACAAACATCCTTGCTATGTGGGGTAGCAGTTTGCCTGTCATCGGGTTACTGAAAGCAATCATTATTTCCAGGGACTGCTGAAATTATTTAGGAATCCCCTGTCCCCAGGCAGACAGACCCGAAGCTCAGGGCTGACCTTCGCTGCTGCTGCCGTCAGAGCAGTAACTCTTCCTCAAGGCAGATAGCATTTGGATAATTTCAGAGAGGGCAAAGGAGCAGAATTATAGGTTGTCTGGAAAGGGTTGAAAGATGAGACCTCTGGAGGGGAAACAAACAAAATGAATCATGTTGAATAGTAACTTCTTCTTGGGGTCAAAGTTTAAATGTCTGTAACCAGTGTTTAAGTTTGTCTTGCTGCTGGGGTAATTAAGGCTCTCAGGTCTCAGATTCATTGAAAATAAAGAGGTACATTTAGAACAGATGAAATTCATTTCAAGAAACTAAAAGGACATTCATTTAAAAAATAAGAAAGAAAGCCCTCGCTCTCAGTCACTGAAAACATGGAGACAAATACCAATCATCTAACTTTACTTTTCTGAAATAAGTAATTTTATTTTTTAATATAAAAGGATATGGTGGATTTTCTTAGAATGTGAATGGTGGACTAGGTTACAGAAATAAATTTAAATCAAAAAAGAAGAAACAAATAAAAAGGATGGTGGAACAATATTAGGGTAGATCCTCAACTTCTTTCCATCAGATGAGTCTCTCTTCGTGTAGCTTAATTTGTATTCTTTAAAGCTTTCATTTAAAGAGCCACATAGGATTTTGGAAGAAATTAGAGACTTTTGATCCTCCTGTCTAGGGAGGTAGTTAGACACCCTGTCCTTGGGGCAATGTAGCAAGAATATATGTCATGAGCTGTCTGTGTCAAGCAAACATGGATTAATAGGCTGAGTAGTGGTTAAAATCATTTGTCTCTTCAACAGTAAGTATACTTGCATTGTATGTTTAATAATGCACTCAGATTTAAATATTTCTCTTTTATTAGTTTGAAATGCCTGATAATTACAAAGCAAGAATTTAAAATATTTTGTTTTATCAGGAGGCAAATTTTTCTGAAGTCTGTCAGTATTGTGAGTATTTGGATCCTATTTTTATCTATTAGTCTGGCTGAGTTACACTGGGAAGATAGAGTTACATTAAGATTTAAAATTGGGAAACTTTGAAAATTTGAATCTTGCAGATATTACATCCAGAATTCTGAAAGCATTTGTAATAAATTTGATCCCATATAAATAATCCTAGCAGCTCAGGACAGGAGCATGACAAGTTCAAGGCCAGCCTCAGCTACTTAGTGAGCTCTAAGAAACTCAAAAAATAAAAAGGCCTATCTCAAAAAAGGGCTAGGGATGTGGCTCAGTGGTTAAGTGCCCCTGGGTTCAATATCTAGTACCCCCCTCCCCCCAAAAAAAGGTATGTTGTAGAAATGAGGTAGAAACCCATGATAATGGAAAACATTGGTGAATCACAGAAACTCACATACAGTGGTCTTTATTTTCAGGTGTTTGCCGAGAATCCCTTTGAAGAACACAGTGAACGTCTTCGTGGGTGGCTAATCTCAAACCCTTCTACTGACAGGGAGTTCCACTGCTCCTGGGAGGGATGGGTCTATCAGTTTTTCCAACTCTGGGCAAATAATTCTTTAACTCAGATTCAGTTCCCCATTGTCCAACCTCTCAGAGCGGGTAAGACTTTCAAATGTCATGTGGGAGAGTGCAGTGAAAATGACTCTCCAAGGTGCTGTTGTAGCTTTTTCTAAGCCCGAATAGTCAAGGGAATGTGTGGCCTTGGTCATGGTCAAGCCAGCTGCTGTTCCATCAACCTGAGTTCTAATGAGATCCCTCTGGATCCTACAAAGAGGCCTGGATATCTGTTCTGTCGTCATTAAGACAAGTCAGATGAAAGAGGAAAAAAAAAAACTATGCAGATAGAGCTAAGTAAAGTAAAATGAAATAAAATAAACCCCTCACTTCAGACAAAACAAAACAAAAACCTTTATTGTCGTCTAGCTAATTTCATCAGGTAGAGTGAAAAGAAACTGTTATAAATATTTTTTTTCCTCCATTATTGTTGTATTACTTCACTTGTCTGCCTAACTCACATCCACACTTCCATGAAAATAAACTCTTTGGCAGCTCCAACTTTAAGGGCTAGTGGCCCTTGTAGACATTTTTGGAAGCCACAGAGCAGAGCTGTCTATTTCCTTATATGAAAATTCCTCTCTGAAAAAAAAAAAAACCAACACAGTTGCCCAAACTGAGCTATCAAGAAATAGGCCAATGACTACAGTGATCTCGGTCCATGCATAGGATTAACCTATTATTTGAATGTGTCCAGTTGGCAGAATGTAATAGTAACATTTTTCTGGCACAAGCTTTGCATGAGTCTCTTGCTTCACTCCAAGCCTTGGTATAATCACCTTCCCAAGTGAGTTAGGCATACCTTCCCAGAATCGAACAGTTAGATCTCTGGCTCTGAGGGATTTGATCGACTTGCAAGTTATGTTTGTCTGAAGCTCAAAGAGTTAAGCTCTCTATGCTTATTAGAATTAATTGTACACAGATACCTTCTGTGTGTGGTGCCTGAAGCCCCATGCCAGGCATGGGGTGGTGTTTAAATAAATCCTTTGATAACATGATTACTGAAGATTAAAAAGTAATTAAAACGACTGCCCATGACAATCAGTTCATCAACAAACACCAAAGGAAGCTTGCCTTCTTCAAGCCATAGAATTATGTGGCAAAAACTTGCAACCACCTAGTGTTCAGAGATTTGTGGGAATGGGCAAACCTTCTCCCCTCTCAGAGCAATGGATAATGTCATTTGGCATCCTGTGGGTCCTTAATTATGGCAAGGCAGCTCAATGCCCCCCAATGGCTTACTGCCTGCTCTTTCCCATTAATTTTGAAGCTGTAATCCAAGTCCAGAGCTGTTTCTGTGTGACCCTGAGGTTACTTGAGTTTCCCATTTGTGTTTAAGTAAATAATTGTGATTGGTAATTTCCCTCTGGAACCCTGAAAGTATAGCAATTACATGAGATTTGCTTGGCTCTTTCATGCATGCTTGGAGTTAGAAATAAGTGCATAAGGCATTTGGAATGATAATTTCCAAGATATGCCAGTGCCCCTCAATACCCCTGTGTTCCCTCTGGCTCATCAATATTCCCATTGTCACTGAACTACACAAAATCAAAGGAACTGGAGAAGGAGAGTATATTCTTTTAAGTCACAGAGAGGAGATGGTTTCTATTCTCTCCCACTAAGATGAAACTGTATTTTCTCTGTATATAAAAGCTAATGCTTGAGGCAATATTTTATTGTTTGACATTTTTTGGCTGAAAAAACATATTGATATTTCTAAAGTAAACTATGCTGTAGTTTGCTAAGAGACAGGCTGAATTTTGGAAATGAATTAAATAAAGTGTTATATGGGAATACCCATTCTGAAGAGTATTCACATTCTCAAGAGCACTTAAAGAAAGGCAATACATGATCAATAATGATGTACGGTTTGGTTCTTCTAAAAACCAAACTCTGGGTAGGGAATGCACAGTTTTCCAAGAAATCAATGGAAATTAATTTTACAGAACCACAAGTCAAATTTATAACAAGTGGAGAGAAATAAAAATCTTCATACATCAACTTCATAGATATAGGGTAAATATTTAATTATGTAACCTACTTTGTTACTTCATAGAAATCTTAAAAGGTCCTGCATTCTTGAATACTAATAGCACAGTGGAGTTTTATAATGACTAAACCATAAATTGATGTTATAAAGTCTAATAATTTAGGAAATAAGAAAACATGATAGAGTGGATAAAATAGGCAATAAAATAGAAAGGGTCTAAATTTACTAATAAAAAAACTCTTGTCAAATCTTTACTGTGCAACTTAATAACCACTAGACATTGAGCAAGTCCTTTAATATCCATGAACTTCAATTTCTCCATTTATAAAATAAAAATCCCAGTATTTTACTCAGGTCCAGGGTTATTGTGAGGATAAGTGAAATATTTATGATAGTGTATCATAAACCATAATGTTCAATGCAAATGTTATTATAAGGATGTTTAATATAAAGTGATAAAAGTTCTTTGAGGATCTTAACCTTTGCTCTCATTTAAAGAGCTCACTAAAGTGTTGGTCTTAGAAGTAAACATTTAAATTTTTCTTCATAGTTATTTGTGCCTACAATGTGAATCAATAGTCAACAGAAGGGTAATGATGACTTGTGATCTAAGTAGCTTGGCTTCTCATAGATGTGACTAACAAAGGATTAATAAGGTAAGCTTTTATACACACAGATTCTTTTTGAAGACGAATTGAAATGGAAAACTATTACTTGAGCTAAAGTTGCCAGATCTCAACAAGGCACAGTGGAAAGACCAGTGGACAGAGTATTAAAGAGGCTAAAGATGTCTTTCTCATCCTGCCATTAACTTGCTCTCTGATTTTTTTCCTAAATTCCTTCTGATTCTCAGTTTCCTGTGAAACTTCATGAAGACAGGAGAACACAACTATGCAAGGGATTTTTAAGAATAATTCCTGAGGAAAGGAAGGAGTAAAGGGAAAAAGGGTCAGTAGTATGTCGCCTGGGTACATCCACAGTAGCTGCTGGCCTCACCACTCAAGAACACTTCCCCCTGATGGAGGGGTGGGAGGTGCCAGCTCTTGGCAGGCAACACCCAGACAGCTGGAGCAGAGTGCAGGGGCAATGAGTGGTGGCCCAAGAAAGAGGACAAGGGGACACCAGACAGTGTCTATGACAACTGGCTACACATTTTCTCATGAAAAGCTTTCTGTCTAACCAAGTCAGGCAAATATGTATGAAGAACACATAATCCCTGAAAGCTAATCTCTCTTCTTTGTATCATTTTTGTCAAAACAATGTGGACTCAAATACATCACCCATAGTCAAAAACCAAAAACCAAACAAAACTTAAAGTCCATATTATACCCATTTAAAGAGAGTTCTTCACACCTTAAAGATTCTCCAGAAACAAAGACTTCCCAAACTAAGTAACTGTTTTTCTTTCTTTCTTTCTTTCTTTCTTTCTTTCTTTCTTTCTTTCTTTCTTTCTTTCTTTCTTTCTTTCTTTCTTTCTTTCTTTCTTTCTCTTTCTTTCTTTCTTTCTTTTCTCTTCTCTTTTCTTCTTCTTCTTCTTCTTCTTCTTCTTCTTCTTCTTCTTCTTCTTCTTCTTCTTCTTCTTCTTCTTCTTCTTCTTCTTCTTCTTCCTCTCTCTCTCTCTCCCTCCCTCCCTCCCTCCCTCCCTCCCTCCCTCCCTCTCTCTCTCTCTCTCTCTCTCTCTCTCTCTCTCTCTCTCTCTCTCATACTGGGATTTAACCACTAAGGGAGCTTAACCACTAAACCACATCCCCCAGCCCTTTCTTTCTTATTTTGAGACAGATTCTCTCTAAGTTACTGAGGCTGGCTTTGAATTTACCACCTTCCTGCCTCAGCCTCCTCAACTCCTGGGATTACAAGTGTGCGTCGCTGTGCCTAAGGAACTTTATATCTGGGATATGCTGCAAGCTTCATCACAAACACTTTATGCAATACGTAATTATTTTCCTGTTAGTTTTCTCTTTCCTGATTATTATTTGCCCTCCACTTGTTTGTAACTGCTGCGAGTGCAGGTGTCTAGCCAATTCACCATGGTATTCCTAGCGCCTGGCCAAGGGCTTGGTTTATCATAGCTATCAACAATTATCTGTTGAAGAAAAAAATCATTATGAATACATTGTAGCTTTGAAAGTTTCTGGAGTAATTATGTTTGTTTAATGTATTAACATAATGCTTCCTAAATGAGTTTATGTACAAGAAACTCCCCCCACCCATTCTGAGCCTCCATGTGGAATACATTTTGGGAAATTCTATCTTAGAACAAGAAAAGACAGCTCATTAGAGGTTGAGATTTTTATCTTGTTGTGGATGATGATTGTGCAAATCATTTATCCTTTGCCTTTCCCCAAATCCATATACTCCTTTATTCCTCTATAGGCTATATCATCTGGGCCCCACCACCCTCTGGTTGGATTTTGATAAAATGGCAGTGTACGAGATCATACAGTCAGAGTATGTCTTCCCCACTGTCTTTGTTTCGACATTTAGGGTGATCTAGAAGTGAATGCATCCTTCCAGGATGATTGTTCCCCCACTGTGAGCACCCTCCCACTCTTTCAGCTCTCCCAGGTTCCAACAACATGTACCTTCCCTTCTCCTGTCAGGTCTCAGGGTGGTGATGACTTCCCCTGGTACTGTCCCCGGGATCCTCAACTTTGCCTATAGGTTTCTTTGATCAAAACCAAGTCTCTGCAGAGTCCTTTAATTTGCCAGAAACATGCCTTCTGTTTTCTGTGAGCCCTCTGACTACTTCATTGTTGGCTTCCCCAGTCTGGAATGTGCAAGATGAAATGGAGCCCCTTCCTGGTAGAGTCAAAACCTCACACGGTGGTGAATTTCCTGAATTCCATCAACATCTATGCCAGTTAGTGCAAAAATAAACCCCAGAACCAATGTCAAGTGCTCTTAAAAGCTATCCATCTTTCTAGCTCTCAGTTGGGAGTTGAACTATATACAAGATAGTTTTAATTTACTCCTCACACAGATTTTGAGCTCCAAGGAAAATGCAAACTTATTCCTCAGGGCCATCAATCCTCATTTTAATACAGTTTAGGACATGGTGGGCACTCATTGTACGTTAATGCAATTCATGCCTTCATTTAGATGATGGCCGCAGCTGTGGAGAGCAGAGGAAGTAGAGGTACTATCCATTATCATCAGACTGAAGGATAGCATTAGGCGGCACTGTGAACAAAGGCAAAGAGAGATGCATTTGTGAAAAGAAAATACCAAAACCCAGATGGAATGTTTAGCATCCTTCTGTGATATAAAGTTCAGACTAACATATTTACTTTTTATTATGCCAAAATTTAGGATCTGTTCAGTGTTGGTAGAATAATACCTAATATTACCTAGAAGCATATGCCCTGTAAGTAGGGATGATGATGTACTGCATGGATGGGTGGTTTTCTAACTAGCTTTTGTAAGTTTATTTGCCTTGGAAATCAATGGAGATGGGACACAGCAAATCAAAAAATGTTACAAAATAAAATTACCTAAAATGCATTGAGAGAAAACTTCCCACTTTAATGATGAAATTTTTTAAAAAATCCAGTGTGTTTGTGGAGGTCTGCAGTGAACACCATGAGCTGTAAGAGGTCATAACAAGGGGAAGAGCAGACTGTGGTCTCTCCATAGCGTTGGTTCTTAGGATTTCAGGCTAAACCAATTTCGACAGGTAAACTTGTAATGAAAATAACGATAAACTAGTTCTTCTGTTCCTTTTAATAATTATTTATTTCAGTAATCATTTGTTTAGCTGACCGTCTCCTCACAGTATCAGTTCCTTGAAAGCTTGTCTCTGATCTTTTATCTTGTCTTATGAGCTAACTTTTCTCTGGATGACTGAGAGTGGAAACAACTAATCTTCCTGGGAAAGCCCAGCCCCAGCTTTTCATCTCCTTCAGAAAAATGATATCAGGACACACAAGACATTCCCCGGTGTAGGTGTCTTGAGTTATGCAGTCTGTAGGAAATCAACAATCAAGGTTTGGCAGTACGCAGCCTGGTCTGCAGGTGGCCATCCCTCCAGGGGTTCCTACTCCAGAGTGAGCTTGGATCTAGGCTCACACCATTCTCAAGTCACACTTTGAGGTCCAGTCCCATTATCTCTTCAGTGTTGTCTACTTTTTAACATAGGTAGCTTTTGAACTGTTTGGCAATGAATAGTCACAGAATCTCAAAACTCTTTATTTGCTTGAATCAGTGGTCAATTCTGGTGGTTTTCTCAGAGTAAACTGTGAAAGTCTCCAAGTCTCCAACTCTTGCCAGTTGGAAGATGCCGCAGTCTGGCTGGGCAAAATAAGTGTGTGTGTGGGGGGGGGGGCGGGGGGTGACAAGCAACTTGTGAAGTTGAAACAGGGGAGCCGCCTCTCTGCCGGACCGCAGAGGTATATATGCTTAACTAATTACACACAGCTTAACTTAATTAACATCATCTAGATACAGCAGTCAGCCAATAAGGAATCCTCATCATCTTAATGGCTTGCTGGCATTACTTCTCAAACCACTCCTCCTGGCAAAGTGTAAGGCGCCATCTTGACTTTTCTGTGGCCCTCAACATCTCCCCCCTTTTATTTTTAAACAACAAGTATGTGGCTTAGGGACCATGCCTGTTTTAGGTTGTCTAATCCTACATATGGTCCTTACCTGTCATTGGATGATCTGACCTCAAATTGTCAGCCTCCTGTCTTAGGTTGATACCATTGTAATTGGATCTTGCCCGTCATTGACTACTGGCCAAACACACTCAGCCACACTTGTGAATAATGACCATAGTGGTTTTTACACCATAAACAATCTGCTACAAGCAGAAGGGGAGGACACAAAATGCCACGATATCAAGCCAATTGATGGCTCCAAGTAAGAAGCCCTTGGAAAAACTGTACCACAGATGACACCATCAGCAAAGATACCCTGGCACCATTACAATTTGTTGTCTCAATAGATTACATCACAGTCCAGGTAAGTTCACAGTCCAGGTAAGTTCAAAGCTCAATAGATTAATTAAATCACAGTCCAGGTAAGTTCTGCAGGCAACTAGCTTAAGCTGTAGCAACAGAAACAGCAACAGCTATGATGATCCGACGTCTCTTCCGGTTCTCAGCAACACTGGAAATCCCTCCACCCTCGTCCTCACCGGCACTGGGACGAAGGCAGGAACTCCAGCAATGATGCAAATAGGGAAAAACTGACAACTCATTAGTTATTAGCATTGGAAATGACCAAACTTCAGGGATGCTGGGCGTGTCCTCTGCTGCTGGCTGCAGTGTCCCCTGGCAGCCCCATGGCGGGGGGCGGGGAAAAGCCCGGTGGTCATGGCCACTGCCACTTGGAAAGTCCCCATTGTGCTGTGAACAGCTCGTGCACGCTGCAACCGCCGCGCCACTTCATGCACCCTCCAGTGATGAAAAGGGATTAATAGCAGCCTCCAGTTGTAATTCCTTCCCTGATAATCTTTCCTCCTCTGAACTTTCTTCCTTTTTCTGACTAGAGTTCCTGGGCTTTTGTCAACGTATGCCCCAACTGTTCTTGGCTTTACTGGGGTGCCTCCTTCCCTCAGCAATTTACCTAACACTCCTTCCATATTTCCGTAACAAAGATAAGACAATAACACACCAAGACAAAACAAGACACAAACATACTATATCAATCTTCTCCATTTTCCTGAGATGGCCATCCTTCCTCTCGCCCTAAGTGCTTCCAGGAACCAGCAGCTTTGCTCCTGTCCCATCTATCTCCAGGGACAGGCAGCCTACCTTGTCACTCACCCCCGAGCATCCCTGGGCTCCCCATATGGGCCACCATCTGCCGCAGTCTGGCTGGGCAAAATAACTGGGGCGGGGGGGGGGTGACAAGCAACTTGTGAAGATTGAAACAGTGGGAGCCGCCTCTCTGCTGGACTGCAGAGGTATATATGCTTAACTAATTACACACAGCTTAACTTAATTAACATCATCTGGATACAGCAGTCAGCCAATAAGGAATTCTCGTCACCTTAATGGCTTGCTGGAGTTACTTCTCAAACCACTCCTCTTGGCAAAGTGCCAGGCGCCATCTTGACTTGTCCGTGGCCCTCAACAGAAAGAAGATTTGCTTTTATTTCTAGTATCTCTATTAAGAATTAAAAAATTCATTCGACAAGCTTCAGGCAGAATATAAATCAAGGGTACTTTGAGTTTCCTATACTGGTTTCTGCATTTGATACATCAAAGGAGTTAATGAGAAAGCTAAGTAGATCATGGAAAATCATGGTGGACTAACATCTTTAGTCACAGCAATGTCTTTACTAGAACACATCAACATAGCCACTTGTACTTGGGTACCAGTTATATGATTATTTATTGGGTTCATATGCCCTTCAGGCTGCATTGGAAAGTAGGGTCAAAACTAATTTACATTCACTGGGGATGAGTAGTTGTATTCAATCAGAGTCTTGCCCAAGGGCTATGTTAATTGCTGTTTGGCAGACTATAATCCATAGGATTTTAGTTATCTTGATATTGCACAGAACATCACACAAATTCACTTCAGCCTCATTATTTTGGGTCCTCATATCAGATACAGAAAGTGCTTACTTGAATTACTTGCTGACACTGACAGATCCAATACAGAGCTAGGAAGGGTGGTGAGTATCAGAAGCATGAAAGTTTCCCTGGGGAAGCCCTTAGTGTTTCCTTACACTGGAACATCTTGAAAGGATGACTCTTCCATACCTTGGGCATGCCCTACCAATCTTGCAGCTTTATACTGCAAGATCTGTTACCTTCTGAGGGCTGCCCTGGCTGAAAGCATCCTTGGTCCAGCTTGGGGCAAGTCAAAATGCCAGAAAGCCAATGGTCCTGGAAGCAACTCTTAACTAGAGATGGATGGGAGTGAGTGGATAAATGCCTCTAGATTCCTTTCCTTTGGAGGGAACCAGGTATTGTTGTAGACTGACCATTGCTGCAGAAGTATAGAAAGCAAATACCCACCACGGCTAGATAAAGAAGTATTGATGGAAGAGATAGAGAAATCTCTTGAAAGTTTAGATTTTGGCAAGGACAAAGAGAAGGGCAGGCATTAGAAAGGGGGAATGTTGTAAGCAAGGATCTAGAGGTATAATAGCTTTATTTTATTCCAAGCAGGATAATTCATCCTTCTTATTTCTTATGTTTGCCAGGGGTTTGATGGGTTATTTGCCTACTTTATAAAGGGAGAAGTAGAAGATTACTTTGAATGAGGCAGAAGCATTTGAGAAGAGGAACATTCAGAACGTATTAGAAACAAAGCCCAGAAAAATGAAATCCAGAAATAAGAGTTCAAAATATATTGGTGGGATTTGAATAGTGGGAATGAGAAATACAAGATCTTAGAAGCTGATTTGAAAGACTGACTAGCAAAGGCTGGAGTGCAAAGACTTTATAAGGTCAAAGACCAGTTGAGAAATCCTTGCAAATAAGTCAGATAAGGTACAATATGACATGGCCCCACCAGGATGAAGGCCACGTGGGACAGGGAGGAATGCTTAGACAGAAAAATGTCAAGAATATGCAGAGGGAAGAGGGATAAATCAAGGGTGATCTCAAGGTTTCCTTCCTGGTGATAGATGAGTGGGAAGACATCCAAAGAAAGAAGGAATGGCTAGTCGGGAAGATGGAAGAAATTATCATCTCCCACCATATCTCTTTTCCTTTTTTGGTAAACCATTGCAGACTTAGAGCTTCTGAAACTGAGTTTTTTGTGGACTGGATTTGCTAAGGGACAAAAACGTTGAACCAGATTTTATGCTGTCCGAAGCTCTTGCCTTTTTCAGTCCTCTTGTATCATACTATTTAATTGAGGGGAGACCATATTCTCCAATCCTCTTTCCAATTTGCTTTTCTTTTGGAGCATCTTTTTCTTACAACACCAGAGATTGTAGACATGCTAAACTTGGAATTTCCCAACTTCCATCAGAGTAAGTCATATCTTTAATGTTTCTTAACTATAGTGTTGGGGCATTTAATTATATTATGCAAAATTAGTAAACAGTTATTTTAAGATGGGGTTAATTAGAGTGACTCTGAAAAGTGTGGTATTTATTGGTATTTATTTCAGAGCCAAGGGAGACAGTGTGCTAGTTTTTCAGGTTAAAAGAGGAGTGGCACCTAGAAAATGACATAACAGGGAGGACAGATGGTGTTTAAGTTTCAGTAAGATAGTTTCACTGATTTCTCATGGAACTGATTGATGTCCCAACTGAGAGATAAACATGTATACTCTCCTTTTTCCTTTATCTATCACAGAGTCCTATTCCTGCTCCTCACCTCTTCTAGACTTTTTGCTCTTGCTCACATGGTCAGAGGTCTACTGAAAGAGGAGCTGATCAGTCCCAACCTGGTGAAAATGACTGTGGATAAGGAGCTGGGGAGTATAGAGAGATGACCACTGGAAAAGTCCAGAACAAGATTCATCTCTCTGTGTTTCCTCTGGCTAAAACCCTCTGAGATGTGATCACCATGTGCCAGGGGTCTCGTGGTTACTGTGTGCTTTGTGGAATGCAATACGTGTTACTCTCTTAAATTGTGCAAGTGTCTCTGTAGAAGTAAGGTACCAGTTGTAACATATTTTAAAATCTTTCTCTCATTCTTTATTTCAGTGTAACTCTCTCTTTATATGTCCTTTCTTATTTTTTTAAGAGAGAGAGAGAGAGAGAGAGAGAGAGAGAGAGAGAGAGAAAATTTTAATATTTATTTTTTAGTTTTTTAGTTTTCGGCGGACACAACATCTTTGTTTGTGTGTGGTGCTTAGGATTGACCCCGGGCCGCACGCATGCCAGGCGAGCGGGCTGCCGCTTGAGCCACATCCCCAGCCTGACCTTTCTTATTTTTAAGGAATTCCGAAGTGAAGATATTTAAATGCTTGATACGAGGTGGTTTATGGTCTATGAAATCTGCCTGAATTCTAGATATTCATCTTTAACAGCCAGGCTGTTGTTCCAGAGACCACTTGGCAGAGATGTCAGCTGGGTCTGATTAAACAGTCTGGAGTCGGGTTGCATCTCAAGAGCATCACCAGCATGGAGTTTCTTTTTTTCTCTCTTTGGCCACTGTAGGTATTCATGAAAGGCTTATATTGGTTTAGTCATGTACGGTTCCCCTGGTAATTTGCTTCAGAGAAAGTGGTTACTGTTGGTTCAGAACTCTTGTGACTATTTTAAAATATGGATCCCCATCATAAATATTTAATTTACAGGGAATAATGGAAGACAAAAGCCGTAATTCCTCATGGACACCTTCCCCTCTCCACTTCCCTCCCCCTGCCCCAGTACTTTGGATCAAACCCAGAGACTCTCTGCCACTATGCCACATCTTTAGCACTTTTTATTATTTTTTAAATTTTGAGACAGGGTCTCACTAAATTGCCCAGGCTGGCCTCAAACTTGTCTTCCTTCTGCCTCAGCCTCCTGAATGACTAGGATTGCAAGTTTATGTCACTGAGTCTGGACACCTTTCCCTTCTTTATCCTCAATTCCAGCTTATGATTGGCCTTTCTTCCTCCCTTAAGACTGAGGGGATGACATCATATTGGGTTGTATATCCTCCCTCGGATCTTCACTCTAGGAATCATTTCTCTACCTTCCAGAAACTATATGTACTCCTATTGTCTGATATATTTTTGATTGTGAGCTGGCTTCTCAGTTATTTTGAAATCTACACATATTTATCATTTATCTGCTTCTTGTCCTCCTTTTTCTTTTTAATCCACAGGATTTATTCTTGCTTCCAAGTCATTCCTCTGGGTTTGCACATACACATATCATCTCCATTGCCCACTGTTAGTGGCCTTTTGTCAAGTTGTCAACTGACTATTTGCAGTTCATTAAAAGGGATATCAGTTACTTTTTGTGAGTTCAGCATCTCCTCACTTCAGTTGCCACCTGCCTGGTAGAGCTGTCTAATCCCATTATCTCTTCTCCTTGGTACCCAGCTCCCAGCAATAGAGTTGGAACCCCTGTTGGTTCAGATGAGGGCATGTGAACAAAGCCACGCCAATCATAAATCCTTTTGGGGATTTTTGTGGGGACTTTCGGGAAAGTGGCTCTTTTAGATTTCTTCTGGGATTTTTTTGTGTAAACAGGGAAAAACTTGGGACTGACAAGGGCTATCTTTGCCATCACATGGGAGTGTTTCCTAAGAATGAAGCCAGCACACAAAAAAGCAGAGCCGGGAGAGAGAGCACAAGAGTAGACATGTGCTTGTGCCACGTTGAGTCCTTGAGGTGTTTGCACCAGGCTTCTAGCTTTTTCAGATATGTGGGCCAATATATTTCCTATCTGCGTTTCAGATTGAGTTGAGTTTTGTTCACAGGATCTGAAAGTTATCAAACTAAAACACCAACCCCAAATGCCATTTGTAAGTCAAGAATATCACCTTCAATAAGAGAAGTTCTTACCAGATTATGACTGGAAAATATAATGTCAAAAATGTGATCGACATCCTTATCCAAAGTACATGTATGAGGACACAAATTGGGTGTCAAAATACTTTATATACAGAGATATGAAAAATTGTGGTGTATATGTGTAATAAGAATTGAAATGCATTCCGCTGTCATTTATTTTTTTTTAAATCAATAAAAAAAATCAATTAATGAACTATGAATGAGAGAGGCTAGATTCTGATCATCTGGAAAGTGAGGAAAAGAAACAAAATGGCCTCAGTTATATTATGTCTGTCCCTGGTTGTATCATGTCTCATGGTGTCTCCTTCAAAGAGGTCCCTCGCATTCCTCTTTTTTGGTCATGTTACCTCACCACTTTTTCTAAAGCTCTGGGACTGCCCCCTTCAGACCTCTTTATCACCACCAATCTGGCAGAGCAAGACAGGCTGTTCTTTCTTTATATTTCTTCCAAACCCTAAAAGAATATCCTTCTCCAAGTTTGGACACCACTACAGATAATAGAACCTAACTTAACTAACTGAGCTTAGTCGGCTGTTCTCATAGTCCACAAGCCCAGACCCTCCCTCTTGGCCCCCAGGGGGAGACGAAGCTTGACCTCTCCAAGCATGTCCTTCTATCAGGGGCCAAGCGAAGAGATGCAATTTCTAGCTCCTTCAGTCTAAGGCTCACCTTATGTTCTATTCCAGAACTAACCTGTTTTCAAGCTAGTGAATGGTGAAGATGCGTTCTCCATGTGAGGAAAGCACAATTCGCTCACAAGAATATGGTGCTGCTTGCTGGCTCCAATGGAATAATGACAGCATACATTGCCAGCAATTCGGTCAGCCTTCAACAACACCTCGTGTAGGACAGAGCTGGTCCAGTCCTGTTTTATCCATGCCTCTCTTCCAGCAAGAGAAGTTCACCACTTAAACCTGAGTCTGCCTAGTTAGCACATACTCATTAACATTGCCTAGAATTCTCTTTCAATCCTGGCTCTGCTGCTAAAGAAGTGAATCACTTTTCAAAAGTAGCTTAACCACTTGAAGACCTGTTTTCTTCAAATCTAAAATGGTAAAAAGGATAGTAGCGCTCTCCTCAAAGACATGCCCAAAGATGGACCAAGGCACCAAATGTCAGGTTGTTAGCCCAATATCTAACTTGCAGGTTCCTGGTAATGGCAGCCTCTGCTGTTGGCTTGATTATCACTTCAGTAAGCTTTTTCTTACCAAAGAATGAATCCAGATCTTTCAAAAAACAAGAGACAATTGCAGGCAAAGTGCAATAGACAGTCTTCCTGAAAACACGTCTCTTAACCCGTAAAAGGGGGAGAACACTAGTGTTTGCAAAGACTTCTAATTATACTCAGTGGTTTATATTGCCTGGAGTATTTAGCATCCAGGCTAAAATATCTGTGTTTAGTTAGTTCAATGAGGACTTCAAAGTTTACCCAAGAAAAATTTGGTAGGAACTTGCTTTATTTTCTGAGAGTAAGGGATCCTTCTAAAAACAAGAAAACTACCTTCTTTAAAGACTAAAACAACCTTCTACCACTTGAGAAACAGATTGCTTCTTGCAATTTTTAAGGCATTTCTCCAGCTTCTATCCATCCCAGATTCAAAAGTCTTTCCTAAGGTAGTCTATCCCATTAAATTTAAATAATTATTGGCATGGAAACATAATGGCAAACAGTCATTTTATGTTGGAAGGCTGGAGATAGTTTTCAGGGAGAGCCTGTTTATTACTCACTGATTCTGCACTTTGTGAAGTGGTTTACAGTTTATATGGGAAATAAAGGAAGCACTATCAGTGCACTTGTGAAGCTCATGGTCTAGCTGGCAGGCAAGTGTCAAGTAAATAAGTATGTGCATATGAATTGCTGTGAAGTGACAGAGAATCCCAGGGAATGCTGGGGTGGGGTATTTAATATGGTAGACAAGGAAAAGTTCTCTAAGGAAGACACATTTAATGTGGTCCCTGAAGGAGTAAAAGGAGCTGGGAAAAAAATACAGCAGGTTCCCAGATGTGGAAGAGATTCAGCCCTTTCAAGGAGGTGAAGGGAAACTGCTTATGGAGAGAGAGTCAAAGTGGCAGGGAGGTAGTCAGGAGTCAAATCATACACTCTCGGATGACTGAATTTTTTTTTTTTCTAAATCCATTTAGAAGCCATTGAAGAATTTTACACAGTTCAGATACTTCATCAGTGTAATGTTTTAAAAAGACTACTCTGGATTCTGCATGGAGAATAGATTGCAGGAGTTAAAATTGTAAAGGAGGCCAGACAAGAGGATTTTATAAGAGGTTCTTGGTTCAAGTAAAAGATGATGGTGACTTGAATGGGGTGGTAAAATGTGGACCAATCTGAGAAACGTAGGAGTGAAAACAGACAATTCTTATTAACTGATATGCTCAGAGAGTGAGGGAAGGGGGTTGTGAATGATGCCTAAGTCTCTGGCCTATGCCACTGGGTGAGTGATGATACCATCTACTGAGAAGATGGGGAGGAAGTGATTTTAAGTAAGTAGCATGGAAATCAAGCATTTAGTTTACAACATGACAACTTTGTGGTGCTAGGAGGATTTCTACACAGAGATAACACAGAAGCAAGCGAATGTATCAGGAAGATACACAACCAACATATGGGTTGTATTTGAAGCCATGCAGCTAGATGAGATGAACTACAAGGTAGAGAAGAGGCCTGGGATCAAGCTTGGGAAATACAATAACCAAGGAAGAGGGAAGAGAAGAGAACTGGCAAAAGATTGTGAAGGAGCCAACAAAGAGGAGGGAGAAAAAACTTGGGAAAAGTGGGTTCAGTAAGGCCAGGAAGGGCATATCTACAGGAGGAGGGCTTCCCTCTGAGAGACCTAGAAGTAGACCAGAGAACTTTAGGATTGCTACATAGGAGAGAAGTAATATCTTTTCCTTAATCATTACTAAGTTCATCACTGAGACCCCTATAACGAAAGATGGATTAATAAGAGGAAAACATACAGATTTGTATAAGTTTTCCATGACAAGGGAACCTTCAGAAATAAATACCTAAAGAAACAGGAAAGCCACATATTAATACTGGGTTGGATGAAGAGTGGGCAGTCATGCAGAAGTATGGACAAACAGGATGTGATCTAATGTTAATAAACTGGAGGGAACCTAGCAAAATCTCTGTCCCTGTGTCTTCAGAGATACAGATGTTAATGAAGACTGTGTGACCTACTTTAGGGAGAAGAGCAGGAGAAGCTCAAAAGGTCATCTCTCTGATTCTATGGATTTCTCAGGATCCTTCAGCTTTCCAAAATGCCATATTTTGGAGTATCTTGTTCTGAGTTCTGTCAGCTACATGGAGGGGATGGCTTATCTTGAAAGGAGTCCTTTTGGTGGAATAGAGGGGTTGGCTGTTAGATTGGGCTCTGAGTGGATGAGAGAGGAGGGAGTGGAGACAGCATACATGAAGAACTGTTTCAGGGACTTGGTCATGGAAAGTGGGGTAAAACAGTAGCCACTGGGAAGGAATATGGACCCTGGAGTTTCTGGTTTTCTCAGATAGGAAGTACTAGGCAATATTTATTTACTGATGGAAATTAACTGTTGTATCAGTAGGGAAAAGGAAGATGATGAATCAGGAGCATGGGGACAACCAAAGGCTCTAAGTTCAGAAGAAAGAATAGACTCAAGGGTTGTGTTTTTCAATGTTCACGTGCACATGCATATAAACCCTGGAAAGCTTGTGAAATGAACTTCCGGACTCCGTAGTTCTGGAAATTATTTAGTTTCTGAGGTGATGCTTCTGCTGCTGCTGCTGATCCATGGACCATGTTGAGTTGCAAGGATAGAGCAAATGAACATTGCTCTAACTGAAGAAATGGCAATTCTCCATTTACAAGAGGAGGAAGCCAAAGATGGGCAGCCGCAGAAGCAGGGAGGTACAGCTAGCTCATAATTTCTAGTAAACCAGGAGAGGGAGGAAGGAGGAAGAGAGAAGAGAAAAAGAAAAGGGACATGAAAGCCATCTCAGAGCATGGATAAGTAATCCCTAAAGAAACGGCTAGATTTGTGAACAGAGTTGAGAACTCATTGGAGGTTCACAAATATGACTTAGTGTGAAATCAGTCTACAATGTTTAGCAGTTTGGGTGCCTTCAGAAAGTAAAACGATGGTTGGATTTCTCTATTGTTGAAGTTCTGCCAATTGTGCATTGACAGAGGCAGCAAGGGATTAAAGAAGGGAAGGTCTTTTAAAAATTTATTGTAATGGTGACAATGGAATCTAAGCTGGACAAGAGTGGAAGTGAATTTATTGTTCTTGCCAAAAATGTGTCAGTTTTGAGATAGGAATGTTAATTTTTTTGAGGAGGCATATCAAGGTCATTTTTTTGAAAAAAAAAACTGGTTCATTATATCATGCTATTATCTTCAGAAAGCACTCACCTAATTAAAAAAAAATGAGAGGTGTAGAATGGCTGTAGTATTTCTGTTAATACACATGGGTGTATTAGTTAAGAATATATTTAGCTATAAGAACAGGTTACTCAACGAAGAGTAGCCCAAATAGCCTTAACTGTTTTTGTTTTTTTTTTTAAGAGAGAGAGAAGAGAGAAGGAATTTTTTTAATATTTATTTTTCAGTTTCCGGTGGACTCAACATCTTTATTTTTTATTTTTATGTGGTGCTGAGGATCGAACCCAGCGCCCTGTGCGTGCCAGGTGAGTGCGCTACTGCTTGAGCCACATCCCCAGCCCTAGCCTTAGCTATTAACAATGGCATCTTGGGCCTGATCTCTTTGCATCCTTTCTTGTCCTCAGACTTATTGCCTTCTGTTTATAATATGGCTGCTGCTGCTCCAGATAGCCCTTTTACATTCAAGTAAGAGCAGAAGGTAAGGGGAATGTTGCTAACCATGATTGTCCCTTTTTATCATAAATGCAAAAGCTTTCCCAGAAATCACTAGCAGACTTACATTTACATTTCATTGGCCAGAATTTCATCACTTGTTCATTCTGTTATGGAGGTGGGTGAAGTGAATATTAATTTTTTTCCATTCTTAATGATAGGGAAGGACAAAGGAGAAAGGGGGTGGGAGAAAGGGGTAAGTATGAGTAGGCCCCCCTGTAATATCCATTTTAGTCAGAGCTGACCAAAGAGTTTAAGAATCTTTGTTTTAGAGCAATCAGTTCACCAACAACATGCTCTTATAATAAATGTATGTGCTTAATCACAAAGAACTGTCTTCTCTTCCAGTAGTTCTCCCACTCTCTGCTAGCATGAAGGCCTGCGTTTGAGAAGGCAGGTGGAATATACTGAGAACTCTAGTCCCTTAGCTTATATGACTTTCACCTGGCTCATGCTCCCAGGTTAATCTAGTGGTTGGGGGAAAGATAAACTGCAGAGAAATAACTATGTTTAATTCTAGGAGAGTAGGTCAACTCTGGATTATCTATGGATGGACAATTAGTTTAAAGTGCATCCATATTGAGAGGGGAAACCACTTCCTTCAGCTAAGTTCTGTGTTTTCATCCCCAAGAGTACTTCACGGGGGGGCGGGGGGTTCAGCAGAAGACAGAGGAAGTTCTATTACAGCTTGACGAGGCTACTTCAAAGCTCTATTCTGTAATTCAGAGGCAGACAAATGCCCTTAATCCAAAGTCATGAATCATATAAAATTCTAAGGAAATCACCAGAAAAGTCCAATACACAAACCCCATGGTAGTATTAGCAGGCTTTTGGTCTAAATTCTCTTACAGGCAGAACATGAGGCTCATTGCAAACTGGGCCCTGACAGCCTCCCTTGCTGCACCTCTGCTTCCTGAGCTCTGCCTCCAGCAGTTCCTGAAATGAACTGTGTCACTTCACTGCGACACAGTATCTCCTCTGCATACACTATTATGCTTGGATGCTATATCATGCAGGGTCCCAACAGCAAACAGACAGTGCACCCAGGAAGGTGGTAGAAGACAGCTGAATGAAGGGACTCCTCATAGAGCTGTGGGCAGGAGTGAGGAAGCCAAAATGGGAAGTAACTACCTTGGGGCCAGAAACAGCAGGAAGCTACGGAACCTTCCGATAAATTTTCTTCTCCTGCTGGAAGTTGGGGAGGGAATCATAGTCTTGGAGAAGAAAACAGAGAAAAAGCCAGAGAATAGGGAGGATATAATCCATAAATCTAAACTCTCAGGACACAGAGCAGGTATTGTAGCAGAACACCTCCAGATCCAAATGCCTGCCTCCCAGTTGTTGGCTACGCAAACTTGCTTCACCTATGAGACCTGTGGAGTTTGTTCACCAGGCTCCCTTCTTCAGTAGTCTTCAAGCCCTCTTTCATATCTGCCTACACTTGGCCACATTCCTGCACACTTACCACTTAACATGATGTTCATTACTTAATAGGTCAGAGTCCCACTAAGTTGTAAGATTGTTAAGGTCAGAGATGACACCATTATTTTTGGGGGGGAGGGGGTGGTACCAGGGATTGAACTCAGGGGCACACTACCACTGAGCCACATCCCCAGCCCTGTCTTGTCTCTTATTTAGAGACAGGGTACCACTGAGTTGCTTAGTGCCTTGCTTTTGCTGAGGCTGGCTTTGAACTCTCCATCCTCCTTCCTCAGCCTCCTGAGCCACTGGGATTACAGGATTGAGCCACTGTAACCGGCCATTATTCAGTTTTGAGTATTCATTTTTGTCTTTTCAACCCCTGGCCTATTGTCTGGTTTAATAGATATTTGATAAAAGTTTGCTGAATTAGGAAAGATGGAAGACTACTTCCATGAAAGAGGCTTACCAATTAAAACTTCACTGTTAGCACTGCTTTCCAAAGAACAGATTTCACATGTGTTTAGACTACAATTCAAACATCATGCATGTAATTTGTAAATCCCAGGCTTCACACAGTGGCATGTGCCATAGTTGTAGTAACAGCTCAAATCTCAATACTCCAAGGTCCCTGGCTAGCTAACTGATCTCCTTCTATGACCCTCTCTCCTCTGACAGTAGAGACTCTCCAGGTGTGCCTTCAGGGATACTCTGAATGTTCCCAGTTCCTCCTTGCTCCTTCTCTAGGCTTCAAGGGTCCAAAATGGAGTCACCATCCCACCCTAGAAGTCCCAGGTTGGGATACTGCCTTGTAGATGACACAGCTCGGCTGGACCTCTGCTCCTGCCTCCTCTACTGTTTTGATCTTTCTTCTGTCCCTTGGCCACCCACTGGATACTGCCCTTGCTGCTGCCATTTTCCTCTAGACTGACTATATTGCAGCATTGCAAGAAGCTAATCAAGCTTCATCCTGCTGCTGTACTGCTGGCCCTTCTCAGCCTGCCCTAGAGACCACTGGTCTGCATCTGTCTCCAGGCTGCTGTTCACACAGCTGCTGACTTCTAACCCACCAGTTATCATTGCTCCCCGGGCACTGTGCAGCAAGTGATGGAACTCTCTAGAGAAGTGCTTTTCAGCTTTGCCTGACCATCCCTTCAGAAGGGCTTCCCATGTCAGAGCTTTGGAACCTCCAAGGACTATGTTCCTCATCCTTCTCCTTTGCAAAGCTCCTAGGCATTCTGGGGTCATGATGGCTGTATCTGCTCTGAATCCCCACCCAGAACTAAAGTGTCAGCCTCAGTTGCTCAGTTGGCCACACCTGACAGGGTTTTTTTCTTCATGGTTATTTTTCTCCAAGGTTCAGGTTCCATTTCTGATTGGTTCTTTCTTCTTTTTGTGATATCTCGTCCATCCACAGGGTTGGTAATGTCTGAAGCCACGTCGTACAGAGGACTCAAGTTTGATGTAGGTCTACAATGTTCTGTAGAAACCAAGGGAAATTAGTGGTCATGTATTTTTAAATATCTTTGAATACCCTAGGATAAATGAACAGGCTCATTGGATATCCAGAACAGGAGGCTTTCTGCTTAGAAAATCTAAAACACTTTTACAAAGTGGTGTTGTTTAACCTCACACTGGACTGGACCAGTCTCATACCCAGTCCAGACAAGATACCCAGTGACCTCTGGCAGGGATAGCACATTTTAATCCTACACATGTAAGATTAGTGATTTTATTTTGTCAGCACAGTGGGCCATTGCCAGGCCTGCTGTAGATTCAGTGATGCAGCAAGTTGATGGGACTCAGAAGTGGGTCTAGTGCTGCCAGCAATTCCTTATATGGTAATTTCATTGCATTTGCCTGTGTCCCTGACTCATCCCAGGGCACTCCTGTGTAATAGCTGAAGAGCCTGTGGGTCTAGGGCCTCCAACGTGGCTGAGGCCTTCCTCCAGCAGACCACTGAATATTGTGGAAGGAACCAGAGAATGACAACCTCTCATTTTGCTCTTTAATCTCATGAATGTTGTTCACAATGCTTGTTTGCAGATTTGAAAGGAAATGGAAATGAAAACCAAGTTAAACTGAGACAGATTTGTCTTTTTTTTGCCCCTCTTCAAAACCAGCTCAGCCTTTCTGGTCTGACTTGACTTTGTCAGTTCCAATTAACTTCCATAAGGTTCCCTAAGCTCTGGGGTGCGTTATCAATATGAAAGAGATCATAAATATTCAGATATTTGGGTGCTTCTGAGAAAGACAGGGTTCAGGGTTCAGCATGAAGCAGTAGAGACCACAGGACCTGGAGTGGCCAAGTCCCAAACCTCACCACATTTCATTTCCGTGACATGGAATGGGGAGCAGCATCTGCCCTTGTTCCACATTTCTGGCTTAGGATGACTGGTGGTCAATAAGGGAAAGGCGAGGCTTTGCAAAATACAGACACAGTGTAATGATTATGCGAGGACATAAACAGCAAAAGAAAAAAACTTTGGGGCCTTAATAGAGGCATTAATGAGCAACAGTGACCACCTCTCAGTCTTAGCCAAGATTGACAACTTAGGGGAGGAGCTAAGGAGGTGGGCTTGGTAGTGAGAAGGGTGAGTCAGAATCCAGCATGGATACTTCTTAGTTATAGGTCTATGGGTAAATGAATGAAGTCCTCAAATCCTCTGTTTTTTCATTAATTAAAAAAAAAAATCTCTGCCTGGAAATATTCATGTTTAATTAATTATACTGATGACAGAAAATACTCAAGAAATAACAGGTATCCAATGAACGATTTGGGAGGGGAAATACGCAGTCAGCAGCATTTCCCATGTACACATTGTCCATAATCCTTAATGACGGGAAGAAGGACTTAAAAGGTCTGTGAAGTAGAAACTTCTCTTTTGCGGCAAGATAAGATGAATAAACACATACTGATGACTCCCAAAGAAAATGCACATAAAGCAAACGTGCTGTAAGCACAGGTTCAGGAGCTACACCATCCAGATTCAAATCTCAGCCCTTTCTCCTGCTGCATGTACAATTTTGAGCAAATTACTTACCCTTCTGTATGTTTATCTCTAAATTGGAAATGATAATCATATCTTTTCTAGGGTGTCATTTATGTGATTGCATGATTTATTACAACCAAGAGGGGGCTGGGGTTATGGCTCTGCGGTAGAGCGCTGGCCTCGCACGTGCAAGGCCCTGGATTCAATCCTCAGCACCACATAAAAATAAATAAATAAATAAATAAATTTTAAAATTAAAAAAATACAATCAAGAAACTTTGAACAGTACCTGGCATTTACTAAATGCTATGTATGTGTTTGCTATTATTGTTGCTATTACAACTGTTGTCACCATTATCAAACTTACTTATCTCTCTCCATGACCAGACAGTGCCTTGAACATATGGGGCATGCAATAAACATCTGTTGAACTGTTTTTTGAAAGAAGGAAGATGAGTGTGGTGAGCCGCTTCTGCAGATTATGGTCGCCATTGCAGGATGGCGCTGGCTCCACTGTGGTCTGTAACAAACAACTCCTTGTTTGTGAGAGTTGGTGCATGGTTTTTCAGCACCCTGTGAGAAAGTTCCACGTGGCAGCTTCGCATTGGGGCTTGGGATGCTTTATTAAGGCTGGGAGGGGCATCCTACCAGGAATTAGAAGAAATATCAAGGGCCTGAATAAACTGCTGAAAGAAGATTCCTGAGTTGCGTCTTCCTTGCGGGCAAGGGGTCGCGACAGATGAGCAGAGTAAGATGGTAAATGATGGTTTCTATTATATATGAGACTAATTTTGACCTCAAGAACTAGAGCAAATGGGGGCAGAAGTTGTGGGAAGAGGAGACCCCACTGCTGAGACCCTTAACTCAGCCAGTTACCTCCACTTCCAGCTGCTTTTTATGTCACGGTGTCACTTTGAACATTTTTTTTTTTTTTTTAAATCACTGAACCAGACGAATCAAGAAAGCAATACGCACTTACTTACTGTCTAGTTCGGGGGGGAGCCAGACCCATCATATGCTGCCCTTTCCCAGCAGGTGTGGGGGGAGTGATGTGTGAATTGCCCTCTGAGCTGAAAACCAAGCAATCTACATGCTGTCTAGAGACCTTTCTTCTGTCCCTCTCCCTACTTTTTATTTCCTACTGTCCCTTTGTGCACCGATTATGCTATGCATTTTCTTTTTATGTTTTTATGGCTGCCGAGGTTACTTTCAGAGGGATACCATAAGACAGCGGAGAAATGAATGCATCAAGGGACGTCAAGCAGAAAAATCCATCTGACCTGGTGACAGTTGGTAAGCATTAGAGAAAAATCTCATCTACTTGAGAACCATAACTTTGGCAATTTCATTTCGGCTTACTTCACTGCCCTTCCCAAAGCTCCGGTTCAATCAGAGAGAGAGGTGGAAAAAGCAACTTCACTGAATTTGGCCAGAATGAGAACTTTGAAGCCCACTGCTAGGCCGTCCAGAGGAAAGCAACTGTGAGAAGAAGATCTTATTGTTGTTGCTCCAAATCCGACTTCCTGACACTCTATTCCATTTTAATGAAAACTTGAAGCCTCGTCTTACATTTTCCTTTTTAGTTGGTGGATGGAAAGCATTGCTCCATAAGAGGGCACACATTTATTTTTGCCTTTTTGTACTTCCAGATACTTGGCTAGGTGCTTCATCTCAATCACTGACCATTGTTTTATGATGGACGCTATACCCCAGCTCATCTTGAGATGGAATGTGCTCTTCCAAATGGGCAGGGCTGGAGAGGAAAATCTTGAGAGAGGAAAAGTGGAATTTGTCAGTGATGTAAAGCAGACAGGAAAGGGAGGGAGAAACTCTGGTCATTCACAAGAGGATACTAGGATGATGAAAAGCAAGCCCGACAGCTTCAGTCAGCGACGGGGGTCATCAGCCTGCAATTCAGTGATCTTGTCTCTAATCTTGGGCAGATAGAACCAGCAGGCTGCTCTGGGCTGTGCATTATCCTGTGCTTTGAAGGTTGTGATAGACACTGGGAATTTCATCAGATAGCCACAAAGCCTCTCCCTCGGGAAGATCTTTGGCATGGGGTTTTTGTTCTTTATATCTTCAGCCTTCCACCTGCCCTAAATTTAACCCTTCCAAACAGGCTTGAAGAATGGTTCTACCCTTCTTAATCTAATCAAGCCAACTTAAGACTCAAATTTAGAATAAAATAATTCCATTTGTAAGAGAAATTCCATATTAACTTCACTCTCCTATGAGGTCACCATAATTCTGAGGTATTGCACTTTTCTAACTGGACTGCATGTTAGTCTGTTTTAAGTTCTTATAACACAATACCTGAGGCTAGGAGCTTTGTAAAAAAAAAAAGAAAAAAAAAGTTCTGGAAGTTCTCCCACATTTGGTGATGGGCTTTGTACTCGCAGAGTCCTGAGGCAAATGAGGACCAGAGGCACAGTGTATTCATCAGTTTTATTGTCCTACAACAAAATATCTGAGGCAAGTGATTTTATAAGAGAAGAGGTTTACTTAGCTCACACTTTTGGAGGCTGAAAGTCCAAAGAGATGCAGACTGTGGCTCTGGCAAGAGCCTCATGGTAAATGGTGGATGGTGCAGTGTGTGTGTAGCTTCTTCATATCGTGTCCAGGAAGCCAAGAGAATGGGAGGGGTCAGTTTTGATTTTCCATCGCAGCCCTCTCTTGAGAACTCAAAGGGTCACAGTAGAACTACCTCCAAGGACTTAAGGACTGACCACTGGAGTCCACCTCTTCAAGTTACCATAGCACTTCCCACTCAGACCCTACCTCTAATGCTAATGGATACCTGGGGGACACTCCAATCATGCCAAACCATAGCACATGACAAGAGACAAGGTGAACACGTGTGTGTCTTTTCTGGTCTCTTTTCCTCTCCTGATAAAGCCACTAGTATTCAGTCATGGGGGCTCTGCCCCATGACCTCAGGTAATTCACCTCCCCAAAGCACCACAGTTGGGACAAGTTTCCACCCTCTTAGTACCTCTCAATAGGGATGAAATTTCAACCCATGAACCCTTGAGCTACACACTCAAACCATTCCAAACCATAGTGGGTTTCTAAAAGGGACTTTAAAATTTTTTTTAAAAAATATTTCAAATAATCTGTGAAGCAACATCTAATTTTGGGGGGGGGGGGGAACTAAGACATAATCCAGTTGTTTTATTTTATAAAAATATGCTTTAGTTGTAGAAGATCGAACCCAGTGTCTCACCCATGCTGTACCACCGAGCCACAACCCCAGCCCCCAGTACTGTTTCATTTTTCATGTGTGGTTTCAACCTAAAAGTTAGTCAATTACTGATCATGGAGTTGTGTACCCATTAGGTGCTTGGGCCTATTTTAGTTATTTTGTTATGCCAAAGAGTTTCAATATTTTTTCTTCACAAGAAGTTTAAAACTTAGTTGAGGAAACAATATAATCTCAAATGGCAATTAGTGAGAAGACAATGTGATAATTAACTATATTTTATGGTGACAAAACAAAGTGCTAAAGAGTCAGTTTCAGAGAAGAGAGTAGGGTAGAATGAGGTGTTAATTGCATGGTATAATTAGAAAGGCAGAAGCACTTACGGATGATTATGGTACAACTTTGTTGATAATGACTGAGGAGGCAGCTCTTAGGCAACATTTAAAAATCTTGTTCTTGGTTGTATTGCACTGCTCTGGGATTCATTTATGATGGTTGACATCAGATCTATTGGTTACTCTAGTGTCTGGGGAGAAAAGTACCCGCAGAGTGCTGCTGTACTGTGTTGGGCTTGATTTCAGGTTTACCCACAGGAAGAGGCGTTCTAATTTAAGCTTTTACCAGGCAGTATTTACCCTGCTGACTGAACTCATTCTTTTCTCTTAAAAATGTTTCCTAGTTTTTCCTAAAATGTCTAACAAGGTTCATAAAGACTAATGACAGAAGGATTTTAGAGTGTAGACTTCATTCTGTGATTTCACTTACCGTCCACCATATTCTTACTGTATGTGGCATGAAGCTGAGCTCTCCATCTCACACACTCCAAAGCCCTGAGGGGTGTTAACATTTCCTTATGAGTAGTGAGAACCCTCTTTGGGTCTTTTTTGCCTTCTGTTTAATGGGGAAGCTAAAGAAAACAAAGACAGCACTATGAGTGGCATTGTGTGAGCAGCTGTTTTTGGACCTCCTGCAGAATTCACATTAGTAAATGCCTAACCCACCCACACCGCCACCAAGGACTTATCTCACACTCCTACTTTCTTAGATGGGAGAAATTCTCTGAAGCATCCAATGGGGTTTCTGTAAAAGTCATAGTTAATATTTAATTACCAATTTGTAAACTGATTAGAAACAGATGCTTGCATACTTTTCATTAATTAAAAAATTCAGTGCATTGTAGTGATACATAATGGTGGGGTTCATCTTGACATATTCATAAATGCAAATAACATAGTTTTCTCCATTTCAACCCCCAATACTATCTCCTTTCCTCCTTTCCTACTTCCCCTGATCCTGTTCCTCTACTCTATTGCTCTTCCTTCTATTTATTTTTTAATTGGTACATTATAGGTACATATAAAATTGTAACGCATTGTGATACATTAATACATGTACACAGCATAATTTGGTCAAGTTTACGCCCCAGTTTTTGCCCTTTCTCTGCCCTCTTCCCTCCTTCTTTTTCCCTTATATTTTTTATAAGATCCCCCTTTTTTTGTTGTTGTTGTTCCTTTTTTTCCCCTCTAGCTTTCACATATAAAGGAAAAAATTCAACCCTTGACTTTGTGAGTCTGGTTATTTCACTTAGCATGATGTTCTCCAGTTTTATCCATTTACTGGCAAATGACATAATTTCATTCTTCCTAGGACCGAGTAGAACTCCATCATCTATCTATATCACATTTTCCTTATACATTCTTCTATAAATGGGCGCCTTGGTTGGTTCCTTACTTGATTATGGTGGATTGTGCTGCTATAAACATAGGTATGCATGTATCACTACCTCATGCTGATTTTAGTTCTTTAGCATAAATATCAAGGAATGGGATAACTGGGTGATATGGTGGTTCCATTCCTACTCTTTTAAGGAATTTCCATACTATTTTCCAAAGTGGTTGTATTAGTTTTCAGTCCCCACAACAATGTGTAAGCATACCTTTGACCCCACATCCTCACCAGCAATTATCATTATTTGTTTTCTTCATGATTGCCATTCTGACTGGAGTGAAATAGAATCTCACCATAGTTTTGATTTGCATCTCCCTGATTGCTAAGGATGTTGAACAGTTTTTCATACTTTTGTTAACCACTTGTATTTCTTCTTTTGAGAAATATCTCTTTAGATATTTTACCTATTTATTAAGTGGATTGTTAGGGGTTTTTAGTGTGAAGTGTTTTGGGATCTTTATATATTCTGATCAATCTCTTGACTGAGGAGTAGCAGGCAAAGACTTTCTCCCATTCTGTAGGTTCAATCTTCACATTCTTGATTATTTGCTTTGCTGTGCAGGAGCTTTTTAATTTAATGCTTGCTATTCCACTTATTGATTTTTGATTTTATTTTTTGAGCCTCAGGAGTCTTATTAAAGAAGTTAGAGTTTGTCCCAATATGTTAGAACATTGCCCTTACATTTTCTTCTAGCAGTTTCAGTGTTTCTGGTCTAATTCCTAGATTTGGATCCACTTTGGGTTGATTTGTGTGTAAGATGAGTGGTAAAGATTTAGTTTCTTTCTTCTACATATGGCTACCCAGATTTCCCAAAGCCATTTGTTAAAGAAGTTATTTTTACTCCAACTCATGCTTTTGTCAACTTTATCAAGGATGAGTTCACTGTATTTATGTGAATTTCTCTCCACATCTTCTAATCTGTTCCTTTGGTCTTCACATCTATTTTTTATGCCAATACTATGCTGATAATCCATTTGGTTCTGAGCGTTTCTTTGTTGAAATGTTTTTTATTACTATTTTAATCTCATTGCTTGATATAAGTCTGTTTAGGTTTTCTGTATTATCCTGGTTCCATTTGAGTAGGTCATAATTGTCTAAAAATTGTCAATATTGCCTAGACTTTTCAATTTATTGTAATATAAGTCTTCAAAATCATCCTTTTTGACCTTCTAGACTTGATCAATGCCTGTGGTGATATCTCCTTTTTCATCTCTAATTTTGTTGATTTGGTCTTTTTTTAAATTCTTAATTTCTTGAATTTTGGCTCTGATCTTAATTATTTCCTGTTCTCTGCTGGTTTGAGGATTAGTTTGTTTCTGCTTTTCTGGGGCCTTGAGATACTGCATTGGGTTATTTATTTGTGATCTTCCTGTTTTTTTTTTTTTTAAATATAGGCACTTAATGCAATTAACCTTCTGCTCAGAACTGCTTCATTGTGTCTCAGAGATTTTGAAATGTTATATTACTATTCTTGTTTGATTCTAGGAAAATTTTAAGTTTCTTATCTCTTTATTCTATAATCCATTCCTCATTGAAAAGAGTATTTTTCAATTGCCATGTGTTTTATGGCTTCTATAATTTTTCTTGCTATTGATTCCTAATTCCATTCCATTATAAGATGCACAGGAGCATATCTTTTTAAATATTTGCTAAAAACTTACTTTATGGCCTATAATATGGTCTATTCTGGAACATTTTCCATGAGCTGAGGAGAAGAAAGTAAATTCAGTTGTTTTTGGATTAAATATTCTATAGCTGTCCGTTGGGTCCACTTGATTTATAGTATTATTTAGGCTTAAAGTGTCTTTATTGATTTTATGTCTGAATTACCTGCCTATTGGTGAGAGAAGTATGTTAAAATAACCCACTATTATTATATTAGACTCTATCTATGATTTAATGTGAAGAAGTGTTTATTTTTGTATAATAAGCTATAGCAATATTTGGGGCATAAATATTTACTATCATTATATCTTCTTGTTGGATTGTTTTTTTTTTCAGCATGAAGTGATCTTTTTAAAATTTTTGCTTGAAATAACTATTACTGCTTGTTTTTGGACTTCATTTGCATAGAATATCTTTTTCTGTCATTTAATTTTCAGCCTGTGCATGTATCTGCATATAAGATGGGGCTCCTGGAAACAGCATATAGTTGGATCTTGTTTCTAAAATTCATTCTGATGATCTGTGCTTTTTAATTGAACAGTTGAGACCATTTACATCCAGTGTAGATAGATGTTTGTTATTTATTTATTTTTTGCCAGTTTGGTTTGTTTCCTATCTTTAATTTGACCTTAATTATCATTTACTTGACTTGCCTTTCCAGAGAACTTTATTCATTTGAGAGCTTTGTGGTTTGTTTTGGGTTCCTCTATGTGCAGTGTATTTTTAAGTATTTTTTTATAGTGCTGGCTTAGTGATCATGAATTCTTTTGGTTTATCTTCATAATAGAAAGTTTTTATTTCTTCAATTTTGAAAGATAGCTTTTCTAGATATAGCAATCTTAGCTGGCAATTGTATTGTTTCAGACTTGGAATATCTTATTCCCAGTCCTCCTTGATTTTAGAGTGTGATTTGAAAAGTCAGAAGTGAGCCTTATTGATTTACTTTTAAATGTGACCTGACATGTTTCTCTTTCAGTTTTTAATAATTTCTTATTTTTTATATTAGGCATATTGGTAATGATGTGTCTTGGGCAGATTCTTTTTAAAAATTTTATCCATTTGGGTTTCTATAGCTTATATGGTTTTATTCCTTGGAAACTTTAAAACATACAGATTATTTGATGGGCATCCATGGAACATCAGCATTTTTTGAACCATGTGATGGGAACCCTGCTTTAGGTTCATTGAGGGAATGTCTGCATTGTCTGAAAAGAGAAAAAAATGAGACTTATTCCTATGTGGGAAGAAGAGAAAGTGAGCCTAAATAGGAAAATCAGACAAATTTCCTCTATTCTCACAACATTTATGACACCAAAGTTATGTTTTTGGAGGGGAAGCAGACCCACTCCAATGAGTTCTCCAGTTCTCCAGTCAACATTTGTGCCCTACAATTCAAAGATGACTCTATCTACCTGAAGTTAGTGTATACTTCACAGGTCAAGTGCTTAGTACCACCTCATATGTCAATTGTATATTGGTAACCTCAGGTTATCTACAATTCTTTCCCACTTGAATGAATTGGGTGACTAACTACTTTATATACAAACAGAGATATGAAAAATTGGAGTATATATGTGTAATAAGAATTGTAATGCAAAGAAACAAAACAAATAAAATAAAATAAAATACATGTATAAAGACATGAATAGGCATGAAAAAATTGAGGGTTTCCATGACCATCTCCTGAAGCTTAATAATTTGCTATAGCAACTCATAAAATTCAGGGACACATACAAAGCACACACTTATGTTTGCTGGTTTATTATAAAGGGATACAAATGAACAATCATATGAACAGAAGGGTTCTGAGCACAGGAGCTTCTCTCCCTGTTGAGTTGGAGTGTATTACCTTCCCAACACATGGATTTGTCCATTAACATGGAAGCTCTTTGAACCCCACAGGTTGGGAGTTTTTGTGCAGGCTTCATCACAAGGCCTGGCCAATGTTACCTGAGTCCCCAGCTATTCTCTCCTTCATGGAGAATTGGGGTGGAAACTGAAAGTTAGGAGTTTCTAATCATAGTTTTTTAATCTTTCTGGTTGTAAGCCCCCAACCTGAAGCTACCAAGAGGCCCATTCAGAATTCCCCAAATAGAACAAAAAATGGCCTTGGAACAAAAAATTCCAAGGAGTTTAAGATCTCTGTGTTTGTGACCAGGGTCAAAGACCGAATATTAACACAAAAGATGCTCCTAGCATCTCTCTCACTACTATAACAAGGATTGTAAGAATTCTGTGTCAGGAACCTAGAGCAGAAAGCAAATGTATATTTTTAATTATGTCATTGGGCCTGAGATGACAGAATCTCAAATAGAAATAACTCTGGAATTGGGAGCGAAACATAGGCTTGAGGGTCTTGGCCAAAGCCCCCTAACTAAGTGTGGTGGGATATGGAGGAGAGGTTTAAGGGACTTTCTTTGGTACCAGTTGTTTTGTATATCCTTAAAGGCCTGTGAAAGAAGGAAAGAAAACCATCCCTACTAGGTTTAACTACCATTTTTCTTGGCAATATCAACCTGGGGGTCTTCTAAGAACATTGATGAAGCTCTGATAACCAAACTTCTCATCAACCTTGGTGGACTGGTGTTGAAAGATTTATTTGATTTAGAAAAACTGAAAAATACAACTGGCATTGTATTCCAGAATCCCCAGGACAATTATACCTCTTAAAATTCCAAAAGAAGAGGACTGAGAGACAGACCTATTTCAATCTGGATGTGGATATCTCTGATCCTATTTGAGTACTGGCTTTACTGGCAAAGAAAATTCAAGAGATAAAAATGCAAACGACGTATTATGTAAGCAACATTTCCATTTGGTAAATTGGAAAAAAAGAAGTATCTTAACTAAACAGGTATTTATTGAAATCAATCACTATTTCTAAATAAAAGCAACCAGCAACATTCTGATTACTCTCTGAAATTTCAGTCATTGAATATGGGCATTTACAAGTCTTTAAAGTGGCCCCGAGCTCTCTTACTTGTAGTCAATGCTCTCATGGCAAGCATCTTAGAATGAACTGACAACCCATTTCAATAATTGAATAATCAAATAAATACAGAAATAGAAGAGTTGAGTTGTAATTACAGGTACCATGTTTTATATTTAGAAACAAAATCAAGTTCTAATTTTATGATTTAGAAAAAATATTTGGAAACAATTTCTTTTTGCATATTTCAAACATTTTAACAGGCCCTTGGAAATCTAGAAGACCCCAGGTGATCATACTTATGGTACCTAGTGGATTAAAGTACCTATCCAAATGGAGAGCTAGTCATCCTCCTGCTCTTTATAAAAATAGCAGAGTTTATAAGGTGAGCTGACCTTAAACCAGTGTTAAATTCCATAACTCAACATTAAACAACCCTTTCATTTCCAGATAAAATGAAAATGTATTCTATTTCAGTGGGAGGAATGTGGATGATTTTGTCTCTAACGTGTTCATAAGGAGGTAGAAAAAATGTTTTTATCCTGGCACAAATTAAGTCAAACCAGTGGCTGGTTATTTATGGCTTTCAAATGTAAATGCATTATTTTTTGACCAGGCATATTTTATAAGAGTATGAAATCTATCCTTTTTAATTGGAAAGTTTAAGGTAGTTTAAAACAGTGAAAGACTAGTAAGAATACTGATCACACTGAAAAACAAAATGAACTTGTTTTATTCCTCTCACTAAGAAATTGTGTGTCATTGCATCTCCTTCCCCATCTAAGTCTTCTATTTTGCTTGTATATGAATGATTTGGAGAAGATAGATTTTCCTTCAATTTTGTCTTTTTCAAAGCACTTCTGTGATTTTTGCTATATTCACATGACATTAGGCCAGGACATTAGTAATATTTTCCTTTACACAAATTAAATTCTTTTTTATGCATTTTTAAAATTTGTTTTAATTAGTTACACATGATAGTACAATGACCTTGACATATCATACATTTGAATCAGATGGGATATAATTTCTCATTTTTCTGAGTATACAGGTTGCAGAATCACATTGGTCATGCAGTCACATATATACACACAGTAATAATAATGTCTGTCTCATTCTACTATCCTTCCTATCTCCCTAACCCCTCCCCTCTCCTCTCATCACTTCTTTCTACCTAATCTAGGGTAACACTATTCTTTTTTTTCCCTCACATCTTCATACATGTATTTTGTATAACAATGAGGGTCTCCTTCCACCATCCATGCAATTCCCTTTCTCCATCCCTTTCCTTTCCACCCCTCTTCCCTATGTAGAGGTAATCTTCTTCCCATGCTCTTCCTCTCTTCCCCATTTTGAGCCACCCCCTTATATCATAGAAGACATTCAGCATTTGTTTTTTGGGGATTGGCTAACTTCACTTAGCATAATCTGCTCTAATGCCACCCATTTCCCTGCAAATGCCATGATCTTATTATTTTTTAGTGCTGAGTAATATTCCATTGTGTATATATGCTACATTTTTTTTTATCCATTCATCTATTGAAGGTCATCTAGTTTGGCTCTACAGAATTAAATTCTTTACTTCATAAATATACTGAAGGGGATTCTGCTTCTGATCAAAATGGAATAACAGGGAACAGATTAACTCTTCAAATGGAAAGAACTGAAACCATGAACAAAATATAGGAAGTAAGCATTTTTAAGACATTGGACACCAGGTATGAAGGTTAGTGAATACCTGAAAGAGAAAAACAAAAAACCAATAATCAAATGAGGTGAACCCTACAGTATCTCTAGTTTATTGTATAGAAATAGTTTCCATGTGTGACCCAGGGAGAGGTAACTCCAGCAAAGCTTGGCAATCTCCCTGAGTTGAGAAAATGAAACTTGGAGTCAGGACAGTCCAAAGTTCTGGAGAGGAAACAGATAAACAGTGAGAAAACTCTAGAGACCTGAAGAGGACTTTCAGCTGAGTATTGGTCAGTGTATGCACTGAAGGAAACTCCTTGGTGTGGTTTGAATGTATCCCTCGACCCCCACCAAAAAGGGTTGTGTCTTAGTGACTTAATTCCCCAATTCATATATGGATATTTGAAGATGAGCCCTTTAAGAGATAATTAGAATTAAGGAAGGCCATGAGAATGGGCACCATGATGACATTCGTGGCTTTATAAAAAGAAATGAGAGCCAAGCTAGGACAGTTGCTCTGACTCAGCATGTGATTTCTTATGCCATGTCATCATGCAGAAAAAAGGCCATCACTAGGTGCTGAGCAGGTGCCAGTACCATGCTCTTGGACTTTCTAAACATTAGAACTGCATAACAAATAAACTTCTTTATAAATTATCTATTTCCATGTATTGTTATAGTAATAGAAAATGATAGAATACACTACTCAAGGATAAGGAAAGAACCACCTAAAAATATTAGAGATCACAAAGGAATGGGAATAGTGACTATTCCCACCAGCCAGATCTCACAATATATAAAGCACCAGATATATAGAAGGGTTTTGCCAAAACAGTAGGGCAGAATTAGCCTTTGACTAAATTCTGCTCTTATCTCTCACCTAACAAAAGTTCTAGCTTGAAGGTAACACCCAGCAGGATTAAACTGTTTCCAAGAAATTTAACTGCATCCAGGAAGATAGCTAGAGAATATTTATTTGACTCTCAAAATATCCACCACCCAACAAAGTAAAATCTGACTTTCTGGTACCTAATCAGGACTTACCAGAAGCATGAGGAGAAAAATGAATCAACTAAAACTTACCTAGAACTGACACAAATTATAGAATTTGTCACAAAGGGCATTAAATCAGTTGTTATAATCCTATTATAGATATTCACAATTCCAGAGGAAAGAATAAAGATTGTTAGTACAGAAATGCAAGATGAAAAGATGCAAATAAAATCTGAGAGATTAAAAACTGCAAAGTTTGAGGTGAAAGCACATTGGATATTATCATTGTCAGATTACACACTACCAAAGAAATGGTAAATGAGCCCGAAGACAGAGAAATAGAAACTATCCAAAATGAAGCACATAGAAAAAAAATAAGAATTAAAATAATCAACAAATCTTCAGTGAATTGTGGGGAAACTTCAGGCAGTCTAAGAAACACGTAACTGTAGTCGTCAAAGGGGCAAGAAAGGAGACAAAAAAAATATTTCAAAGAACAATGGCTGAAATGTGTCCAAATTATATGAAAACTATAAAGCCACACATGCAAGGAGCCCAAAGAATCCAAAGAAGGTGAAATTACACCAAGATACATATTAGTCAAAATGTTCAAAACCAGTGATAAAGTAAAATCTTCTGAAAAGTCAGGGAATTAAAACACACTACATACAGAGGAACCAGGATAAGGATGACTACAGATTTCTCATAGAAAGTAGTGCAAGTGAGAAGACAGTGGAGAAAAATCCTTTAAATACTAAAAGAAAGACTGCCTACTTAGAATTCTATACACGACAAAACTGTCTTTTAAAAACAAGGGCAATATAAAGACCTTTTTTCCAAAGGTGGAAAGAATTCATCACCAGTAGACTCACACACTACAAAACATACTAAAGGATGTCTCTTAGATAGAAGGAAAAGATGTCAGACACAAATGTGGATCTACACAAAGTAATGAAATGCATAAGAAACGGTAATTACATAGAGAGAGATAAAATTCTTAATATTTAAATAGGTTTAATAAATAATTGACTAAACAAAATAGTGTTGTATGAGATTTTTAATACAAATAGAGGTACAATATATGATAACAGAAAGTTTTGGTTAGTGATATGGTGCATATAGAATGATAGTCCCATATGATCATATCAGCTAGGGCATTGAAGCCATCTTACTTTATGTAAGTACACTTTGGTGTTTGCAAAATGACAAAATTGCCTACATTTCTGTAGGCATTCAATACATTTGAATATACATTCATACATATCACAGGACATATTAAGTGATGCATGACTGCATGTCAATTTTAAACATTCATACAAGGAAGTAACAGAGCTTCAAAGTTATGAAACCCAAATTGATGGAACTACAAAGAAAAATAGACAAACTCACAATATGGATATTTCACCATTCTTCTTTCAATAATGATAGGTCAAGCAGGTAGAAAGTCAGCAAGAAAATTTGAACACCACCCTTAAACTACTTGACCAGATCATTCTACCATCTATAGCAGAATACATATTCTTCCCAAGGGTATATAGAACATTTGCTAAGATAAACCATATTCTGGGCTATGAAACAAGTCTCAATAAATTTTAAAAAACCACACATGATATTTTCTCTGGTTACAAAGAATTAAAGACAAAATACAATCTTCAAATATTTGGAAATTAACACCTATGCATTAGCCATGGGTCAAAGCAGAATTTAAAAAGGAAATTGAAAGAGTAATTTGAATTGAATAAAAATGAAAACACAGCTATCAAAATTTTGGGGATTCCACTAAAGCACCAAACCCTTCTGTCAAACCAATGACTTTAACTTGCATCTAAGAAACTAGAAAAAATAAAGTTAAAAAAAAAATAAGAGAATTAGGGCGGGGCTATGGCTCAGCAGTAGTGTGCTTGCCTGGCATGTGTGAGGCACTGGGTTCAATTCTCAGCACCACAAATAAGTAAATAAAATAAAGGTCTATCAACAACTAAAAAAATATTTTTTTTTTTAAAAAGAGAGGAATTAAAACTGATATATATGCAGAAGATAGGGTTGGACTTTATTTAGTCAACAATTAGCTGTGTGACCTGGGCAAGGGCTGTTTTCTCTGGTCTTGCCTTGACAGATGATTATAAGAAATAATTGCTAGGATTACTACAAGGGGTTATGACTCAGTGGTAGGGCACTGGCCTAGCATGTGTGAGGCACTGGGTTGAATCCCAGCACCACACACACAAAATAAATAAAAATAGATTTATTATGTCCATCTACAACTAAAAGTATTTTTAAAAAATCACAAGGGGGGTGCTGGGGATGTGGCTCAAGCGGTACCTTGCTTACCTGGCATGCGCGGGGTGCTGGGTTCGATCCTCAGCACCACATTTTTTTTAATTTAAAAATAAAAAATAAAGATGTTGTGTCCTCCGAAAAACTAAAAAATAAATATTAAAAAATTCTCTCTCTCTCTCTTTTAAAAAAAAAATCACAAGGGGAGCTTCTCAGAAATACTAAATTTCCAAGCTCTGTCCCAGATCAAGAGAATCAAAATTTATGGATAGAGCCTGAGAACTTGTCTATTTCAACACAAAAGTGATGGAAATGTCCTAAGAGAGGTAGTACCAGTGTCCCTCCTGGAAACATCCTGTTCATTGAAATAACTACTGAGAGGATGCAAGTGGGAAGTCTCAGTGCTGGGTGGAAAGGCTCTCAGCTTCAGAATAATCCCTGCACCCCTCTCACTCGAGCTGCACAGGGTCTAGGGATAGTAGCAATAGCAATGATGAGGATGGATTAATGATAGCCATCTTGCATTCCCCTTATAGAGCAATTTACACTCACAGATTTATCATCCCTTCCTGGGTAGGTGAAGGAGTCTGACTGTGACCTGAAGGTTGGTGTGCAGCCCTTCCAGAACTGTGGGAAATGAAGATGTGATTTAATTTGTCTCATTTGCATTTCATTGCTGCCTATTTCTGTTCCATAATTTATTTCTTTAATGTGTAAATGGCTTTATTTATGTCTCTGAACCACCCCCAACAAATTTATTCTGATGTCTTTTCAGACTATTCTCTAAAATAAATTTCATTTGAAAATAAGTACTCTTCCAAGTCTTCTGTTTTAGGCCTATCCTCTCCTTGTAGAAATTAGACTTCTTTAAGTGTTTTAGAATTTCAGTTTGCAAGTACATTTTGAGCATCCCTTTCAAAGATTTCCCTCCCTAAGAGTTTGATGGTGTCTCTACCTGGTCAGCTCTCCTACTCCTAACCCCGGACTAGGTTTACAACTGGACTTGGGACTTACTGCCCCTAGGAGACACTGAAGGGTATAACAGATCCATTGTGGTGTCTACACACAGTTGGCTCAGTTCCTAGGAATCTTTGTTCTTGTTTCCCCAGGCTCCCAGCTTCCTCTGAAGTCGTCGTAATCCCAGTAAAGTGGACGGCCCGGTTGGCCTCTGGCATCAAACAGGGGCTTGGCTCTACTTTAAGGCTCACTACATCTAGAATTCCTTGTCCCACAGGGAACAAGCTCTCAGTCACCACTGCCTACTTTCAGAGCCCAGAAAACCTACAGTTTATATTTTCCTTTGTTTCTGGTCCACAGAGATATTTCTCTTGTACTGGAGCCTCATTAGATCTTCCTGCTTTTCTGTTTTTAATATCTCATCTGTCATTTCTATGTGTTCAGAGCAGAAAGGTAAACACACCACCTTTTGGTTATTAGAAAAGTCTGAATTAATTAATTCATTTGAAACTGGTAAATAAGTGACATTTCTTCCAGGTCCAAGTCTCCAGGGTAGGATTCACATCCCCTATAATAATATAAGAAATTCTTCTGAAAAACACTTACAGTTGACTCTTATTTATTCTTCCACTTGACAGATCCTAAGCATTGATATCATCTACTAATACTTGTAGTATGTTATACAAGTTTATACTTATTGATTTGTTAGAAATGCTTTATTTGTACATGTCCAGTTCTCCAAATAATCTGCTAACTACTGCAGGAACAATGACTTGTCATTAAAATATTCCCCAAATCATATGTTCTCTGGTAGCCACACACAATAAACCTCAATAGAAGTATCAATTATCTGACTGATTTGCTCAGTGTATCCGAATTTCCTTAATTACTCAAGTGCATGATAATACTTAATAAAAATATTTATATATTCAAAGGTAATGTTGAAATACAAGAGTGAACAGCTATACACAACATACAAATATGTAGATATTTGACATTTTCAGGGGTTATTGTTTTCCTTGTACGTGCTTTGAGAGTTAGTGCCAATTGACCTTTCAACTTGGAAAACACGGTACACTTGTCTACTGTCCGTTTCTTGTTAATATGGAGACACAAATATTCCCCTGAATGGGCCTCCAGCCTGCCCATCAGGAAATCAGCTCCCTGTGACCAGAGAGCATGAGTACATTCTTCCTGGGAGCAGGTGTTAACCCACCCCAGTTTGTTAAGAGCCTGCAGGGCCCCTACCTTTGGGAGATAAAGAGGCAGGCTGTGTGGGGTCCCCTCTTCTCCCCCACAGAGCCATTTGTTGCTGAAGATACACCCCCTCTAGGAATCTTTCAATGCTCTTTAAATTGTGGGCATGCACAATGCACCTGACCTTGTTCAAAGACAGGGGCTGCACTGCCCCCAGGCAAAGAGTAAAGAAATACAGAAAAATACATCTCTTTCCAGCTCTTTTGCTCTGTTGTATGGAAAGGCTCCTGTGTCTGTCAACCAAAACACTTATTAGTTCTCCTTTTTTTTTCTTCTTTTCACTCTGGTAAATTAACTAATGCACACCATCAGTTGTTCACGATTTGGCAATTGGAATCTTTCCTTTGATAAGATGCAACCAGTGGGAAAAATGCAAAACTTTGTAACCTCTACATTTTAGATCATCTGTTCTCTCCCGAGAAGAATGTTCTTTGTGCCCCTCATTGAATCAGGAATGGACTTTGTGCAAAGCATGTTTTATCCTGTAGAAAGGATAAAACCCTTTGGAGGGTGGCATTTACTCAAAGGGAACAGATGTCTGCAGGGTGTTCTCACTGTGGTGGGGATAGCTGATGACAAGGTGTGACATCTGCAGAAGAAATACAGGCAAGCACTTTCGACACCCAGTAATGCCCAACAGAAGGCAGGCTCACCCACAACACAATGGTAGGTATCTGACTCATGCCTGCAAGGCAGTTTACTCAGAACTCTCCCTACCCAATGGCACCAGCATTTTAATTAGCAGATGAGAATGGGGAAGCGAAATCTGTGTGAGGTCATCACTGCCCCCATGCACTCACACTTACATGTGCAATTCCTGGCTTGGAGTGGCCAAGGCTGAAATAAAAGGAACCCACGGTAAGAAATGTGTGCCCATGGATCTGTGTAGAAAATGAGGGAGACTTAACAAAAATGTAATTTGCTAAACGATTGAAAGGTTATCCCTATACTTTGGTTTTCCTTTCAAGTTTTAGATTGAGGCTTACAAAGACAAACTAGATAGCAACCACATTCCTAAATCCCTGAGAAATGGACTTAAAACTAATTGGCAGATTTTAAAAACATGTCTGAGTCAGGCGTTGAACACTAGGAAAATGCTTTTAATGTTTTTTCTTCTTAAGTGAGCACTCAAAGGTAGAATCTATTAACAAGAGTAGTCAATATTGTTAAATTTGTTTGCCAAAAGGATTAGATTCTAAAAAGAGGGACATCCTGAAAGGTAGAGGAACCAGGGTGGGGCCTGACTTGGGGAAAAAGAGGGCTTGGAAGAGTTTAGCAAAAACTGTCATCCAGTCTCTCAAGGTGGGAAGCAGAGAGTAGGAGATTTATTAGAGTCTGAATTACATTTTCCCCCTCCAAAGGTATGTTGAAGTCTGAACCCTGGTACTCCTGAATGTAAGATGGGGTGGTTATTTGAAGATAAGGTGTTTGTGTTCAATTATGATGAGGTCATATGAAATTAGGGTGGGCTCTAATCAAATGATAATTGTCCTTATAAGAGGAGAAAATAGGAGGAGACAAAAGACATTCAAGGAGAATCCTATTGAACAATGAGGCAGAGAGAGGAGTGATACATCTGTGTTGAGAACCACAGCCGAAGGGGCCCCAGCAAACTTTCAGACTGCCAGCTGATGATTGGCTCACAGCGGCCCCAGCAACATCTAGCTGATTGGCTCCTCTGCGGTGATGCTCAATGGGCTGTTTCCCTGCCCTTTCAGGCCACGAAGCTGCTCATTGGGAGACTTTTTTGGCTCCGCCCATGAGACCCAGCCAATCAGCCTCAAGAGCAGGAGGATTGTGGGAGGTGGAGAGGCTGGTGGTGGAGGGAGTGGTTTGTGGGAAGCCAGTGGTGGCAGTTGGGCTCTGAGGGTTTTTTCCTGAGGAGTTGTTTTGTTTGGCGTGTGTGGTTCTAAAAATAAAGTTAGTTTCTTTTGACAAGTGGCTCCTGAATTGTGCCCAGCCAGACTGCAGCACATCTGTAAGCTGAGAGCAACAAGAATTGTGGGCATCTGGAGTCTGGAACTATGTATGGAGTGGACCCTCCTCAGAGCCCACAGGACACCTTGATTGAGAAAAAATCAATTTCTGCCATTTTAAGCTTCCAAATTTGTGGCCAGCCCTAGGACACAGTACACAGACTTGGTTTCTGATAGCTGAGCAAGGAATAAGAACTGAGACCTCAGCTTTGGAATATAGATTTTCACATATCCTCTTGTTATTCTGCCTGGTGGTCTTCACCTACCTTTTATTTCTTCAGAGAAGCCAAGTGATGAGTACATGGAATGGGTGGTCCTCATATTATTCTAAGTTTGTGTATTCTGAATTTTTAAGATGTAAAGGTAAATATCCTTAGAGAAATGAGAATCATTGTATTCATGCAACAAGAACAGACTGTTAGAAAATCAGAGGACTAAAAAGAGCTCTTGGGAATAAAAACTAGGTTGGCAGGAATTTTTAAAATCCTTGTAATGATTAAAAGATCGAGTTGAAGGAGTCTCCTGGAAATTAATATGAAGAGAGAAGTTCCAGCTTCTCTAGTGGACACAATCAAATCAATATGAGAGAAGCTCATTGAGATTGGTGACTAAAGGAGGGTGCTAAAGGAAAAGAGGGGTGAAAGAAGACAGGACAGAAAAGATAAGAAAATTAGTTTCAAAAGTTCAGTTGGCAAACCATAAAGGAAGAATATAGATGATAGGAAAAATTTAAATCAACAACCAAATTAAGGAAAGTGGATTTCCATACTGAGAACCTCCGCATTGCCACAAGACAGAGTTCAATGAGTGGAAAAAGATAAATAACAAAGCATCATTATGATGATGGTTTTAAAATATGTTCTTGATTCTTTGACAATTCTATCAAAGAAGGAATCTCATAATTTCCCTTGAATTTGTAAGTTTTAGCAAAAATGATAATACACGACTCCTAAAGCTAGGTCACAAAAAGTAATATGACACAGATGTCTTCTACCTCACATGTTTTTCTCTGCTCACCTTGGTAGCCATCCATTATGCTGAAGAAGCTGTAAGAGAGGAAGGAGGTGATTTCTTCTCTTACCCATTCTAAGGGTCATTTCTAACAAATCCTACAATAAAGGGAGGTCAACCAAGAGATAATCATAACAAATTTATCTTATCACAGTTTTGTGTGACATGACCCAAAGACCCAGGGCAAGCTGTCTGTTTTATGCTTAGATTCAAATTAAGAATGAACAGCTCCTCCATAAATAAATGGGCAAAGGAACTGAACAAACACGTCACAGAAGAAGAAACATAAATGGTCAACAAGTAAATGAAAAAAAATGTTCAACATCTCTAGCAATTAGAGAAATGCAAATCAAAACTACACTATGATTTAATCTCATTCCAGTTAGAATGGCAATCATCAAGAATATAAGCAACAATAAATGTTGGCAAGAATGTGGGGGAAAAGGTACACTCATACATTGCTGGTGGGACTGCAAATTGGTACAACCACTCTGGAAAGCAGTATGGAGATTCCTAAGAAAACTTGGAATGGAACCATCATTTGACCCAGTCATCTCACTCCTAGGTTTATACCCAAAGGATTTAAAATCAGCATACTACAATGAAACAGGCATAATCAATGTTTATAGCAGCTCAATTCACAACAGCTAAACTATGGAACCAACATAGATGCCCTTTAACAGAGGAATAGATAAAGAAAATGGAATATTACTCAGCCTTAAAGAAGAATGGCATTTGCCAGTAAATGGATGGAACTGGAGAATATTATGCTAAGCAAAAGAAGCCAATCCCAAAGAACCAAAGGTCAAATATTTTCTCTGATACACAGATGCTAATTCATAATAAAGTGGGGGCAGGGGAGGATAGAGGTATTTTGGACTAAACAGAGGGAAGTGAGTGGAGGGGAGGGGGCATGGAATGATAGTAGAATGAATTGGACATTATTACCCTATTTGCATACATGATCATATGACCTGTGTAACTCTATATCATGTACAACCAGCCGAATGAGAAGTTATACCACATTTATGTATAATGTGCCCAAATGCATTCTACTGTCATGTATAAATAATTAGAACAAATAAAAAAATATATTTAAAAAGAAAAGAATTGATAGCTATGGGGAACTGATTGAACAAAAAGGGTAGGCTGAGGGGAGGGGGGAACACAGATTCTTCTTGGCTTTTCTGGTATTGGGCTCAGAACCTTTCTGGAATGAGGGTCTTCTTGTTATGGAGCCAGGGCCTTTCAAGAAACTGAAGTAGCCTGAAGACCCCCTATTCAAACCCTGAGTCTTTTGGTCAAGTCAGAAAGATTTCAGACATGTACTCAGAGTAACAGGAATGAGTTTATTGAAAAGATAGGAACGGGAGTGAGGACACTCCCAGAGGAGAGAGTGGGTCCTCTCAGAGAGGAGAGGGACAGTGTACCTTCCCTGCACTCCAGTTTTATTGGGAATCCCAGAGAAATTTCTAGAGAGTCCTGCCCAGGTCCGCTTCTTAACTTTCGACTGACAGCAGGGTGACATCAGACTTTCCAGTCTCCATTGTCTTGGCAATTCTAGGTTACCTTGGCCCATGCTGGTTCCAGTTAGATTCTTAGTCATGTATTTTTATAGATTTTATGGTTAGAAGGAACTTTCCTTATCTTTCAGAGTTTCAGGATCTGGTCATAAAAGTCTCCTGGGTTCCTCCCATCCACATCATTTAGGCCTACATTTCTCCTGCAGTTAACAGGTAATTTCCTGAGGAATGTGACGTGACGTATCCTGTCCACTGAGGCCAGGCAGGGCTGCAGGTAAATTGCTTCTTGGAAAAGAAAGTATGTGGGGGTCAGCAGAGTGGGCCTATTTTACAGAATTCTTTTCTTTTTTTAAAAATTAATTTCTTAAATTTACATATGACAGCAGAACACATTACAATTCATATTATACATATAGAGCACAATTTTTCCCATCTCTGGTTGTATGCAAAGTATATTCGCACCAATTCATGTCTTCATACATGTACTTTGGATAATGATGTCCATCTCATTCCACCATCATTTCTAACCCCATGCCCCCTCCCTTCCTCTCCCACCCCTCTGCCCTATCTAAAGTTCGTCTATTCCTCCCATGTTCCCCCTCCCTAATCCACTATGAATCAGCCTCCTTATATCAGAGAAAACATCCGGCATTATTTTCTTAGCCTTATGTTCCTGCTATCCTCATCTGTCTATTCCCTAACATTTGACCTATCACGTAAGGTAGGACAGAGAATATCTTAATGGCCAGTCATTGCACAGAGAGGCAGGGGAAAGATAGAGTAATTATTTTAGGCTTTATGGCTTGCTTTGGGGAAAAGAGATTCTAGTTTCTATGATCTGCTTTGGGAAGAGGAATTATGGATTCTAGGACTCAGTTTGGAGGAAAATGAGGGGTGAGAGACAGGAGGGAAGAGGGAGGGCAGACAGACCTTTGTTCTGAGGCTGCCTCTGAGGCCTTCCTATGTCATTTAGAGCCACATAGCCACATGGAAAGAGCCGGTGAGGTATTCTGGCTGTATTCCCCACTGAGGTGGCAGCAGGCATCCAGCATCGCTGAGTGAATGGGAACAAGCAGGCCTTCAGAGGATTCTAGCCCCTAGTCCTCTTTCCAGATGCCCCAACTAATGCCAAGAGGAGCAGAGACATGTTTTCATCCCTTAGCCTTGCTCTGGTATCAGATTATTTTTGCATAGATTCCAATGGAAAAAAGTGCAAAATTGGGGAAAAGAGAGGAATAGGGGACACCCTGAAAGGTTTCTACCTGTTCCAAAAAAATAGAATAAATAGGTCCTATAGAAAGCCCAGCAATATCTGCTACTTTGTCCCTTTAGCCTTTGTACTTAATATTGGGTCCCTGTATGGAGACTTATTTGAAGAACTTTGAGGATAATGGTCAACTTGTAATTTTTCTAAGAACTGATGTTTAAATTTCTGAATTTTTCTAGGTCTTGTTTTTAAAAATCCATCTGCCATTTTGGTATTTTTTATTTCTCCCCAGAAAGTGAACTATTATTTTTTTTCTCCTTATATTGCTTTATTTCAAAACCACTGGGGATTTCCTTTGGTTTGTAAAAATATTTGCTTTGTACTTTGTGACTTAAGCAAACTGATGAAATAAGTACTTTGCCTGTTTCTATATTCTTCCCAAATTATGATTTTTAAAACATGTTCAACCGCAGATTTCTTGGCTCCTTTCTGCCCCTCAGATTAGGTAAAGTTTTGTCTAAACTTGAGTTTTAAGAATGTGCCCTTTCTGAGAGAAGCTGACTGCTTCTGAGGAAACCTAGCGATTCTGTGGTGGGAAGAATAGATAGTGTCAAAATACTCCCTTTCTCATGGGATTGCCACGCATCTCCTTCCCCCAGAGGTATCACAAATATTATCTAAAATCTGTCAATAAGGGAAAAAACTGGACAACATATCATTGTAGTGCCATACAGGAGCAAAACTACAGGAGGGTTATCCCAGGAATTGTACTTGGTTTCCTTTAGTATTATTGATTAAAGTTCCCATGTTAACCAGTAGTAATAATAATTGTAATGCAAAAAAATGTACTTGGTTTCATTTAATATTATTGATTAAAGTCCCTATGTTAACCAGTAGATTCTTGTCAAGTAGAGCTGGGAATAACTTATGTTCATTAGAAATGATAACTCTTAACTGTAAGGTTTATAATTTATGAATCAGTTTTGTACCCAGCATTCTTATCTTGGTGTTTCTTCATTAAATATATATATATATATATATATATATATATATATATATATATATATATATATATATATACACACACACACACACACACACACACACACTCCCACTACTCTTGGGGTTGTTTTTGTTTTATTTTTAAATTTTTTAAATGTATTTTTATATTGTTTTCTTATGAGCTAATGAATTAAATAAGATCTTTGACACAATTTCATTTTACATTGCATAAGGGTCGTGATTTTTAGCCCTTTGTGAATTATAGTTTAGCAAGAACCTGCAATAATCAAGTCCAAGAAAGATCAATGAACTATCATTGGGAGGCCGAACACACAAGTTTGCTGGGTACAGCAAGTATTTGATAAAATAAACATTTTCCTTTTAAGGGAACTTCAGGGGAAGAGTAGCTTTAAGAAGAGAGATAAAGAAGACATCCATAGAGGTTATCATCATCATTTTAAGAGCTCAGTCTTAAAGTACCTCCATATGTGGGACCAGGGATTGAATTTATGTTGACATCTCAAATTCCAATTGATTCACTCGGAGTTTGATCCCCTCTTCCCTCATTTTCATATTTGTAAGTCCCCTCCCCCCAGATGAAAAATCTGGCCAATAAATAAGCATATGTTGTTTAATGTTTCCTTGTCTCCCAGGATTGTGTCTTTTGTAGTCCAACGTTGTATCTGTCTTATACAGATATTGTCCAGTTTGGGGATGCTTCAATTCAGAAGGTAAATTCAGTCTCAGCTACTCCATCTTAGCTGGAGGCAGAAATCTACTAATGCTATTTTGATGAATTATTTAATGTGTTGTTATGAATATCTTTTACATGAGCATATTATGTAATAAAGTAATTTTAATGTTTACTCCCTCAAGCATACCTTCTGAAACCTCTCAAATTCCCCTGTTAACACTTTCTATTTCATATTCATTCGTTAGATTATTTGATTAATGATTTTTTTCTCTCACTGCACTGATATCTCAGTGAGATATGGCATCAACTATGTCTTTGCTTTCCTCGCCATTGTCTTTCCAGCTTGTAGTATGTACTTTTTGTTCAATAGATATTAAATAAACAAATGAATTTGTGCTGTTGGCAAAACTCACCACTATTCTGTTAACATAGAATTCTTGGGAACTTCAACACTTCCAGATTTGATTATTCTATGTACTTTCACAGTATCAGTCCAGGGCTGCCCTACATTTGCCTGATCTACCAGTTAGGCAAAATGTCAGCAAAGAGGCACTTTTGTATTGGATTGGCCAGACTATGCCTTATGCCCTCTGACCAGAGAAAGGATTGATTGTGGGATCCTGGAAGATGGACCCTAGAGGCCTGTGATATTCATGAACTTCTCAAGATAGGGGAGCCAGACCCTGCAGAGAAGTCACCAAGAAGAGATATATTGCTAGATAACTGTACAATCTTAAGAGAAATCAGGGTGGTTTTTTTTCTTTGACATAATCTCTCATTGAGAAAAATGGGAAGGAGCATGTAGTTATGATTAGACCCAGTGTGTGGTATAAGGTAAGGCTTATTTAAGTCCTTAAAAGACCACCAGAGACACCAATGGATCAAGTAAAGCTAAACCTGTTAGGTCTACTGCAATATGAAAACCAGCATAGTCTCGCCATCTCAAAATTGAAAAATTAAGGAAGGATACAGAGACTGAACATACAACAAACACTGGCCAGATCATAGGTGACCTAATATGACCCACAACTTCCTTAGCAAGCAGACTCTGAGGCCAAGCCCCAATTTTTATAGCAATTGATCCAAAATATCCAGGACTTAGTCAATGGCTGCTAACTCCCCCATTTCCCCCACTTCTAACACAGAACCAAACAAAGAAAATCAAATAAGTTCCCCAACTCAATCACATATATGTCTTCCTTCTAGTGAGTCCAGTCCTTTTAGTTAGTCTAGTTGGTTACTTTCACTCCCCATGCCAACAACTTCCAACCAGAACATATTTAAAGTCCCCCAGCCTCACTTAAAACAAAACCAAAAACAAAACCAAAACCAAAACATTGTCCACCTTTGCCACTCCCTGCCAGCCTTTAGTTTCTGCCAAATGTCAGTGATGGTGGCTGACATCCTTATCCTGAATTGAAAGCTGTGAATGAACAACCTCTTTTTGTCTGAGTTGTTTACATTTATTTCTATAAGTATTTATAATAAAGTTTTTAGATCCAGGACAGGTGATTTCAGGCAGGTGTTACAAAGCAGGGGCTGTTTGGCCAGTTGATGACCTACTACTTTTAGATCGGAAGGCACTGCAAGACAAGAACCTTGAAGTCTCACTTGAGGAGTTGCTAGCCTTAAATGCAAGGAGTTAATGGGTGCACAGTTTTATTTTCAAGAGCAGGTACTTCGTGGAGCAAAAGAAACCCTAGTCTCTCGGTTTCAGTCTTATTTAACGTAAGAAGAGGAAAACGTGTGCCTAGTCCCAAAATTGATAATACAAGGACAGGGAATTATGTTGGTTTTAACTCATCAGATTGGAGTAGATGTCAGCAAGATGGTTAGTAGGATAGGATTCTCCAAGGCTCATTCCCCACTCAGAAACATTAATTTAAATACAAAAAATTACCTTCACAGAAACTAAGTGAACCAGGTGAGAGATTACAGCACCTAGATGTCACAAATCTTGGAACTGATAAGAAGAAAAAAAATCATTTCTAATCTATCTTGATTTTTTTCTTTTTTTAATTCAACCTAGACAACATGATCAGTCATTTGAATAATGCTCTCATTATCACAAACAACTTTACTAGCTACCATCTTTTTGTACTAACTCAAAGTGCTAAGCCTGAATTAATTGTATGATTTGTGATAAAAGTCATTTTTTTGTTTCTTGTCTCAACTATTGTTGTTGATGGTTATGAAGATCATTGAGGAGGGGGTAGTAGTCAAGTTAGGTTCAAAAAAATCAAGCCCATGATCCCATGATTGGTTTACAGTGTTTATTACGACACAGCAGACAACAGTGAGAATTTAAATTTTATTCTTAAATTCAAATTTTATACAAGACACAAAAATTTGTATTTCTGGGACACTTTGGACCTGTATAACCAACTATAGACTGAGTAATCTTGCCTGGACACCCAAAATCCTCAATCTGCACTTGTCTAAAATTGAAAATTTAAAATTGAAATTACAATTGTCTTAAAATTGAAATTACAATTACCCTGCTTCACCAAAGGTTAATCAAACAATTATTCAGATTGGCCTCATGTTTCTTGTCAGCACAATGTCCCAGGCAATGCTTTCCATGATTCAGAATAAACCCTATGTCTTAGTCTGTTTTTGGTGCTATAACAGAACACCTGAGACTGAGTAATTGACAAAACAGAGATTTCTTACTGTTCGAGAAGCCTGGAAGTTTCAGATCAAGGGACTGACATTTGGTGAGGGCCTTCATGTTATGTCATCCCATGGCAGGAGGCAGAAGGGAAAGAGAGAGAGAGAGAGAGAGAGAGAGAGAGAGAGAGAGAGAGAGAGAGAGAGAGGAAGGGAGCCAGACTCCCCCATTATAACAAACCATTTTCCAACAGAATGGCATTAATCTGTTTATGTGGGCAGTGTCCACACTGCCTTTTTACCTCTTAAAGATATTGATTCTTTTAATTTTGCTACACTAGGGATGATGTTTTCAACTCAAACTTTTGGGGACACATTCCAGCCATAGCACCTCCTTTGCCTTCTGACTGAGGAAATTTATTCTGATGGTGGAATTATCAGCATCAGCAGTGGGGACGAAGAGAGAAATGATGAAATGATGGAAATCCAGGGTTTTGTAATGGACTTCCATCCCAACTTTCTTGGCCCTGAGTACAGAAATAAATCATAGGGAAAATCCACCCAGCACTTGATTATTTCAGATACAGTGACAGAAACTGGGAAAAATAAAGACAGTAAGACTCTTGGACCTCCTGGGAGCCATTCTTTATGTCCTATTTAGTTTACATATTTCTTCCCATCTTCTCAATTTTCTTCTCCTTAAGTCCCAATATTTTCATTGTCAGTGATCATTAGGAGACAAGCTCATTTATTGGAAGTGTTACTATGACAAACTCATGGTATCTGTGTTTATGCAAAGGGTGCTCCCCATTAGAAACAAGGTATAAAACTGATGTCTTAAAGCAACTGAGGGGTCTTTGCTGGCAGTCAGGGTTACTGTTTTCTAGCAGAAAAGCTGGTAGAGAAAATTGAGTTCTTATAATAAATTCCATAACAGCAGCTTAGCCGTAAATGATTTTTTAAAAGTCACTTGACTGTGCAAACTGGTTAGAGCAGAAATATTTTAATGATATTTCAAGAGCTTAATGTCAACCATCAGTGTCCAATAAATGAAAATTACTTTAAGTGATACATCTGGAAATATGATATTTTTTTGAGCCCAAATCTCTCAAGCTTTGCATAAAATCTGGATTTTTATTTTTACTCTGTGTCTGTTATATAAACTTCTTGTATTTATTAGAGATAAAGAAGATAAATTAGATGCTACTTAAAATATTGAAAAATGAGTAAAATGTTAAGACATGTTAAATTTATTGTTTGATCATTGAGGGAGAGCAAGCAAGCAAATAATTTATTTAAAAGAAACAATTTTACCTAAAGAAAGGATAATATTTTAATAAGCAGAAGGGGGAGAGGGAATACATTATGAGATGGAAGCAATGTTATTGGGATGAAAAATGTAATGTGCCAAAGTCACTACTTTGAAGGGGAACACACTGATCCGAATATAAAATTTTGTTACATTCCTGCAAAATCCTAACTTTATCTTCATTCTTATCTGTTCATGTACGTAACTGATATTTATTGAGTATCCACTCTGTGTATCAGCATCATAGGAGGAGCATTGGTGATATTTCAGTAAATAAGACAAGCCTACACTGAGTGGAATTTTCATTAATTAACTTATGCATTCATATGTTAGGTAAAATGAGGTTTAGCCTTGTGTGCCAGAAAACTTGAAATAACAAGGTTTAACAATTGTCTCATGGAAATAGAGATTTTTCAGACCTGAAAGAGTGACTCGATTATCATGAAAAACTTCAAGTTCTTTGTCTTTTTGCTCTGCCATTCTTAATCTTTGTATATATTTAGGCTTTTGAATCTCTTTCTTTCACTTGTTATAATGTGTTGAGATGTAGACTGTTGTTTGGATCAACAATGCACCCTTTTTATTATTGAGCAGTATTCCATTCTATGGATGCTACACTTTGTTTATTCCCCAGCTAAAGAAGTTTCAGGTTGTTTCAAGACTTTGGTAAAATTGTTATAAGAATTTGTTTATAGCTTTCTGTGTGAACATAAGCTTTTCATTTCACTTGGGTAAATATCTAGGAGTGAGATTAATACATTATATGATTAGGTGTATATTGAACTTTATAAAAGCTACAAAACAATTTTTATCATGGCCATACCATTTTGTGTCCCTCCAGCAATGTACAAAAATTTTAGTTGCTCTTTATCCTCAATAGCACCTGATATCACTGTTGCTTTATTATTTTTAAAATATATTATTATTTTTTCCTAAAGTAACGATTGTATAGTAGTATCTCATGGTGGTTTTAATTAGCGTTTCACTAATGACTAAAGATACTGAGCATCATCATTTTGTGTGCTATTTATCATCTCTGTGTCTTTTATGGAGAAGTATCTGTTCAATTCTTTTGTCACTTAAAAAAATTTTGTTGTTTTCTTATTGTTAAGATTTGAGAGTTCTTTGAATATATTAGCTACAAGTCCTATGCCAGATATATGATTTACAAATACTTTGTCCCAGTCTGTGCCTGTCTTTTCATTTTCTTAACAGTGTTATTTGCAGAGAAAATAGTTTAATTCTTTAATTTTGACAAAGCCTAATTTTATTTATTTTTTTCTTGCAGGTTGTGATTTTTTACTTTGTGTATTAAAATTATCAGTCCTGGAATTTTAAGTGTTAAAAGTTGCTTTAAAAATAAAAACAATAAATTCCTCCTATCAATAACAGATTATCTACACATAATACATTAGCTTTATCTCCTAAATGTGAAATCAAGTAGAAAGATATTAGATGATTTTTGCAGGAAGAACCAAAATAGAGTTAAGAAACAATGAAACAAGTATCTAATGATGATAATTTTTACAACAGAGAAATAATTTTTTTTTTTTTGGATCTTGTTCAATAGAAACGTGTAAACACATGAAACCCCTATGCTTTGTGAGGGTTTGAAATACCCATTCATTTATTCACCCATGCATTTACTATAAAATTTTTACAGAGTGCCTACTATGAGCCTGTTACTATGTTCTATATGAGAATACATAGATGAATATGATGGGAGATAAAACTTCCAATAAATAAATCAAAAGATCATAACAATTCAGTAAGAATTAGGATTGACATATGTTCAAAGTAAACTCTGCTTCTTTTTGTACATATAATGGTTCTATGACACTTATCTCAGTTTGAAATTTTTTTTCTTTGCATGACTACTTGATTTAATGTCTGTCTCTCTCAGGGTGCACTCCGGGAGAACAAATACAATATATGTTTTCATCACTGTGCCTGGTACATAGAAGAAGCTGGATTAACATTCAATGAATAGATATAGTGCCTGCTCTTGAAGTACAGCTCCGAGGAACTGATAATTCGACCCCTGGCAGTTTTGAAGACTTCATTATAATGGTGACATTTGAAGTGATTCTTGAAGCTGAAGTAGGAACTTGCCTTTGAGGGGAGGGGAGAGTTGAGGGGGAAGAGAAGGCAACATTCCAACACTGGGAGGTCTTAGACACAGACTGCGAAGGTCCACCTCCCTGGTAAAAGCTGCCTATGAGGACAGGGGCAGGATGAGGCCCACAGGGAAGGCTGAACTCAGACCAGGAAGGAAAGGCCTTCGGTTTCAACTTCATTATGTGGGGGACTGACAGATTTTAATGATGTAATCACATTAGCAATTCTCAAATAGAGATGGCAGTATGGAGAGAAGAATGTAGCTGTTGCTACAGCTCTGATAACACAGGATAAGTCAACAGAGATGTTGAGGGATAGACCTGAAAGCTATTCCAGAAGATAGAATTATGGGACTTAGTGATTAATAAGATATGAAGGGTAAAGTAGAAGGATGACTTAACACCTTAGCTTTACTGATGATGCCTGAGGAATACTCTATGGTAATTAACATTGTTTATGATATCACATGTTCTTTAGAAAATTCAACAAAATATAAAGAAGAAAACAGGATGCTACTAATTATCCCAACACACAGAGTAACCACTGTTGATATTTCATATGCATATCATTCTATCTTTTTAAAATACATTTTTTGGAGAGAGAGAGAGAGAGAGAGAGAGAGAGAGAGAGTCTAAGGATTCCATTTCTACCCAGCACTATGGTCTTGTGAACTGCTTTAATATGCTGAACTTCATTTTGAATTCAAATATTAAGTTTTAACTAAACTATGCACGAAATCATTCTTTTTTAAAAAAATCAAATGAAGTAGGTTCGTGGTGGAGAACTGAAGAAGGCAATTTCTTCTCTGGAAAGGAAGCTAAATGAGTGGCAGCCATGACACCCTGGACATGCCCTCATTAGTAACAGATACTAACCTGCAGAGGTTATCTACCCAGATACTGGGGGACACAGCCAGGGTCAGTTTGATTAATTCATATTTAATCTATTAAAAGTGCTGAGCCCGGTAGGAAGACAAACACCAGAGCATCTCCATCTTGTTTGTCCAAAGGTCCTAAAGGAGTGCTAATTATTTTTGTTCACTTGAACCCTGAGCTTGTGTAAATTTGTGCGCATAAACAAACTGGGAGGAAAAAAACTCGAAGGTTCAGGAGCTGTTGATTCAAATTACCTTATTCTAACCCCTTCCAAATAAAAGGATGCTTTAGGGGGGAAAAATAAAGAATGGTTTGATGTTGAAATAGATTTTAATAGATTGAAGAGGATAGGCAGGGAGATTCAAAGAGGCCTGGAGAAGAGGGGTGGGGGTTGGGGGGAGACCTCTAAGACCCATGTAGCCATTGGGGCGGGCATAGCTAAGGTAGCCTAGCAAGCCAGTTACTAGGCTAAGGGTTGTGGGGCGGCTAATCCCGAGCTCCCCCGTGGAGTCCTTCCTTCAGATTTCCTGGGAGACCCTCCCTTGTCACCCCAGCTCCCCATCAACTTCTGGCTTAGCTCAGATGGACGAAGACAGAGATGAATTCTGCTTGCACTTCATGGCTCCCAATTGAAAACTCCAAGAGCATCAAACATGATTTACAAGGAAGAGAAAAATCAGTATCCTGAGAAGGGTGGGCTGGGTTGGGGGCGTTACTTGGGGAAAGGGCTTGGCAGAACGCAGGAGAATTATTCCCTGGGCGATTCCCACCAAAAACCATAATTAAATTCCCATTTCCAAACAAACATCTGCCTCCCCATCCCTGTATCCACTGTCCCTCAGTCTGGGTCCTCAATTGTAAATGTCAAGCAGCTTCTGCACGCCCTGGCGTTTGAAACTCCACTTGCTCTTCAATTCCAGCTCAAGTTCAGCGGGTGTCGAAGGGGAAGGGTAGAGCGTGAGATTTGGCTTGGTCCCTTCGGTTTTACCAGGCTTCCCGACCCGCAGCTGCTGGGCAGGGTGAGTTGGGCGGCTCAGAGAGAGGCACCTGGGAGCGGGTGTCGCGCACAGGAAGGAATCTGCAACCTGAGCAAACACTGCTGGCTCTGGACGCTCACTGTGAACAGGCTTCCCGGGCAGGTCCCAAATCCCACACCTTTTCCGTTCACCCAATCTGCCAGAGAGCGGCGCCGGGGCGCCCCACCTGCGCGGGGCGGACGTCTCCTGCTGGCGGGGAGTTTACAGACTTGGCGCTTAGGCTGACTCTCTCGGAGTTGGGGCGCGCGCGCCAGACCAATGAGCGCGCACCGCGGAGGGCTCGGCTCCTCCTGCGCGCACTGATTGGCTCCACGACCCGAGAGGCCGGGCTGGCCGGCCGCAGCAGCGGGCGCCCGCGAGTGCGGGGCGCGAGTGGGAGTGGCGCGCGCGCCCCCCGTCGGCCCCCGCCCCCTGTCCCTCCCCGCCGCGATCTCTCCTTCCCTCCTCCTTCCCTCCCTCCCTCGCTCCCTCCCTGCGCTCCCGGGCTCCGGCCGCGCGCTGGCGGGGCTCCGCATTGCACACTCTGGGGGCGCCGCAGTGTTCGTGGGATGGGGCAGCTGGCTGCCGCTGGCGCCCGGAATCCGCGCGCAGCCCGGGTGAGTAGAGACGGGCTTCCCCGAGGAGCACAAAAGGAGACGCAGTTGGTGGTAGCGGGCCCCCAGCTGATGCCTGGCCTGGGCCAAGCCTGGGAGTGGGCTGAGTCGCTGGAACTACCTAGCGCTAGGACAGCCTTCACCCCCGCCCCAAGGCCAGCGGAGCTGTGGTGACGGCCTCTACACCCAGCTCTCATGCTTTCCTTCGGAGTGGGCAGAAAGCGCTGCGCGTGTGTCTAGAGGGGCGTGTGTGTGCCTGTGTTTTGTGCTGGAGCGCGGTGGGGTAAGATGGAAACGTCAGGAGCTGCCAAGTTCAAGGCTGGAGGAATCTTCTCCAGGAGTAATTCAGTACCTTCTCAGGGCCAAGCGTGCCTACACCAGGAACTCCAGCTGGAGAGAGTTCCCTGGTAGCTAGCGAAGTGGCAGCACCCCACATGTTGCTGCGGGGGGTGGTGTTAGTGGGTGGGAGAGAAGCCGGCTGCGGGGACGTGCACTGTGCTGGGCCACCTCCCAGTTGCTGTGAAAGGGTGCTAGGCCCTTGGACAACCCACTCCTAGGATCCTGGGCGGAGACTGTCCACCTAAAGTAGGGACTTCATCTGGGCTTCACTTGGTGACCGGTTTTCTCTTGGTAACAGCAGTTCGGTTGATTCATTTTTGACCAAGCCATCAATTTCAACACAAAACTCTCTATTTTCCATCTAACTCATTCTGACCCCCCACTGCAGTCTCACCACTTCTGCCAGCAACCCCTCCAGACCCTTAACCCCCATAGAACCTACTCTTTACTGCGTGATTCAAACTTGATATTTGGACACGATTGTATCTTGCATGGTCCCAGGTATCTTTAAGTGTCACAATCACTTGCCATCCTAATGTACTCCAGAGACTTGTTTTAATTTCGGGGCATTGGGGAGGTGGAAATAGATCTTTGATAGCGACTTGTTGGTGGAACAGCATTGACCTCCCAGAGCACATGACAAAAACAATGTTAAGCTTCTCCCTTAGGTAACCTACCCAAGGTGTGACCTCCAAAATTCAATTTTCTTTGTGGGAGGCAAGGGAGTTTAGATTCTCTAGGGGGAAGCTTATTTCTTGTTAAATTGACTTGCGGTGACATACACTCTGTTCTGCTCTGCTCTGGCCAGCCATTGCAGATGCCATGATATTATTAGAGCAATTCCCTTAAAGCCATTACATTTTCTTTCCAGTGAAAGGAACTCCAAGTAGCTGTTTAAAATTTCACATCTGCACCTTATTTCTCTGGAAGACATGAATGGTTACTGTATATGTGCTCACGTGTACCAAGTTTGCAAAAGATATTTGTGCAATCGTCCATGAAATGGCTTAATGCACATTTATGTTAAACCCATTTAAATGTAAAACATCTATCTGTTTTCAATTTTAGTTTCCACCTCAACCAAAGTCACCAGAATGAAACAAGACTTAAAAGAGGCTTCCTTGTTGAAACAGAGGTTTACTGCACTCTAGTCTTGAGAGCAAACAGTAAGCTTTTTGAGCTCATAGATTATATAAAACCTACTGAAAATTGAACATTGGTTTCTTGGGTTAAAAATATCAGAAATGCTTCCAGACCAAAAAAGGTAGACCCAGTTCATGGGGCTATATTTTGAATTTGTCTATAGTCTTTGTAAGGTGAATGTTTATAGCAGAGAATGTATAAATTGGACTGATTCTAGGCAAGTAATGCCAAGTAAAACACCATACAATGTATTGTATTATACTGTACAGTTTACATCACACCCATTTTACAGATGGAACAACTGAGGTTCTCAGAGGTTAAGTTTTCCAAGGTGAATGGCGGAGTTCAAATTCAAGTTGTCCCTAAATCCTCCCTCCCTTCTTCCTTATTCCCTCTCCCCTTCCCTCCTTTTCTTGCTTCATGCTGGGTGATATCTTTGGTGTTTGCCCACTTCTAATTCTACATCTCATTTTACTATTCAATCCATAGCTTCAGGGACCATAATGTACCACCCCTGAAAGGCTCTGCTGTCTGCTAAATATCACTTAGATCCCACCAAGGTGTGGGCTGATAAAGATTTAAAGAGAGAGCTAATAATGATTTTAAGGAACCACCCTTTTCATTTTATTATTTTTAGTAGTATGTTGTTAAAGATACAAGCCATCATAACTTTGAAGAAGGATGTCCTAGTGGTAGTGTTTCAGGAAAATCAAGTGACCAATAGTGGCAAGAATGTTCCAGAAATATGTAAATTTTCTACTTTATAAGCAGAAATTCCTCATAAATTCTATAGACAATTAACAGTGAAGTCTTAAATGATTATTTCATTAGTGCTATTTTTATTTGAAAAAGAATTGACAAAACAGATGACTTAAACCTCTAAAGAAAAAGTCCTGAAATCCTTATTAACTAGTGTACAAATGTAGGAGAAGACATTGGTTAAAGAGAAATCATATTTTCACTTGCATAGGTAGCAATAAGAAACTTATAGATACCTGCCTATCTGATTATTTATAAAAGCCCAGAAATAGCGAATCTTTTCTTGGAAAATTATTGCTCACATTATTTATTTGTGGCATTGCATAATATTTATTAAGATGAACAGTGTTAATTTTGTTTGCATTAATGTGGGTAGGTGTTGAATTTACTAGTAATGTCTTGGTTAAGTATTTGGGCTTTGGTTTCAAGTAATGCCTTAACACATGTTATGGAACTTCAGAAAATGAACCTCTGTGTTTCAGTTTCTTATGTGTAGCACATGAATAATGCACCTACCTTATGCAATTGTTCAATTTACTTATGCAACAAATATTTAGTGATTTCCTAGTTTGTACTGCTCTTTCTATATGCTGGGGATACATGAGTTTACAAGTCTTACCACTCGAGATCTGATGACGTAATGCGTACTTAGCATGGGACATGACACTTTATAAGTGGACCATGTTTTTTAGTTGTTGTTATCACACATTCATTCATGAAGTGTTCACTGAGTACATAACAGATATAACACAGATTGGAGCATATAGTGATGAATGATATACATTTCAATTTAATTTAGTTCAGTGTTCTAATGGATAGAGAGGACTCCAAAGAAAGACATCAAGTGCATAATCATTCCCTAAAAGGGAATTCAGTGCTGACACTTGGAGCAGGGAAGAGGGCTGGAAAGATATACTTAAAAAGCCGAATTGCTCATTAGAAAGTGGGAATATATAAATTCACTTATGGGAAACCATCTATGATAAGAAAAATGAAGGCCTTGTACTCAAGTTCTTTAAAACATTAAATAGGGGAAAAATACAGGAAAGAAAAATATTTGAAGGGTTATGTTACTAAATTGAGCCCATAAAGGGTGATAGATCCTGTGCACACTAGACATGAAGTAGCCAAAGATGAATCTTTACAATACATTTCTAAAACAATAGTGAAAGACAAATACTGGGAAATCAGAATTTTGGAAGCAGTTGGCTTTCATCACACCTAACATGCACTCAGAGATAAGAAGTGATAAAATAGAGTATAAATGAATTCTTTGCTTCTATTTTTGCTGAGTAATATTCCTGTAGTAAGGCTTTCTCAAGCAGTACACACGCTGGAGATAATATATCAAGAAGTGCTTAGGGTACTCCAGACCTAATCAGCACACTAGATACAAATAAATCACCAAGACTGTATGGCCCTTGTCCAAGTATGTTGAGGAAACTTGGTGTGTGACAGTTTTAGGGGGCATTTATGGAACATTGGCTGGTGTCCTATGGGGTGCCTGTCAAGGAAAGGGTTTCAGGAAAGACCCCGGGACCATCGAACCAGATCCACATGATTGGGAGATTAGTATTCAAAGCAAATGGATAGTAACAAATAATGATTTATATTAGAGAAAGGAAGAATAATGTATTAGAGCTAACGGAGGAACATGCGTTTGTTGTTAAGTGTTGTAGAACATGTAATTTTTTAATCTTTCAGGAAGCCTAATGAAGTAACCGAGTCCCAGTTTCCCCTGTATTCACAGTCTTTTGAATGGGAAGCTGGCCAAGGAACCAAAGTGTAGATCAATAGGTGCTTCTGAGTGGACAAATAGGCTCTTTCAGGAGGTAGTTTGGAGATCATCTTATTTAACACTTGTACAAATGTTTATAGATAATAGGTGTTATGGGGAGCTGCCTCAGAAACACTCTAAATCTGAATTCAAACAAAAGAGAGCTTTATTTACCTGGCCAGGGGCTGTCTCCCCCCTGTAGAGACTGATGCTCTGTGGGAGAACAGCCCTTTCCTGGCCTGTGTCTTGACAACATCAACTCAGGGACTTTTCTGAGCGTCATGCAAGCAAGCAAGTTACAGTGGCTAAAAAAAGCAGTTAGCTTAATCGCATCTAGGTCCGAACAAGTGTTAGACAACCATATCCTGAGTTTCAGCTGAGCAGGGGCGATAATCTATTTTAAAGTCATGAAAACCCATAAATGTACTCAGACCTGAGATGTAGCTCACTAGGACCACCACTATATCCTGAGTTGGGTACATTCTGTGGGATACAAAGTACAGAAAAACAATTTTTAAAAAGAAGACAGCTTTCATTTCTCTTTCTCAGAAATGGGTCATGCAGTTCCCTCTTCACAGGAGCAGTAGCAGAAAAACTGGGATAGAGTCTAGAACAGCTAAGATGAAGTCCCTATGGCCACACTCGTATAGCCACAGTGACTCTGTTCCTACTGTCCCAGTACTAGGGACTTATTTGATGCTTGCAGTTATCTCATTTACTTATCATTTTACTACTGATCAAGCTAATACAATTGTTCACAACTATATTTGATTTAACCTTGTCTATATCTATATTAACCTATCAGCCTATATTTATCTATAACTATATTGGGCATACTGACTTATCACCTTTCACTGTTCCATATCCTATGTCTCACAGTTACATGATTTTATTACTATTACTTAGGATCATTCCTGACGAACTTATCTATGAATTTATGTCTTATTGTTGCTTATCCTTATTATCTTACCTTATTCCTATAATCTATAACCTATGTATGACTTATTGATTATATCGACCCGTTCACACAACAACAGGCAGTTCTTATGGTAAGTAAAAACCAAGCTGCTAAAGTTGAACTATGGGAATAACTTGAAAGACCACCTAAATGGAAAGAAAAATAATAGAAGATTAAAGTCAAAGTGGAAGATTGAAGATAAGTGGACTTGGAAAAAAGCAATCCCCAAGCACACTTCCAGGAGGTGGTTTTAAATTCTGTTCCCATCAGTGGCTAACATAACTGGCTAGTATCTCAGTTCTTTAAAAAAAAAAAAAAATTCCCCACCACGTTTAAGTCAATGTTAAGAGTAGGATATACAACTCTGTATTTATGTGATACATAAAAATATATAGTTAAGTTTATATAAATCCACTGTTTCTGTTCATTTGTCTGTATGGAGAGAAATACATCAAAATACTAACAGTGAATATCTCTGGCTATTACGTATTGCAGGTGATTTTTGTTGTCTTTTTTTTTTTTTACTTCAGTATAATCCAGATTTTCTAATATACTGCATATGTATTGCTTTTATGATAAAAAATGTTATGAAATATAGGTTTATTATTCTAACTCAAGATGTAGTGTGATCTTACCATAAAGAAAAGCTTATTTGATGATGATCATTTCTGTCTCCTGAAGATCTGTAGTTGAAATTTTTGCCTGTTATTTTCCCCCTTGAATTTTCTTTCTCTAGAAGGCAGTATATTGAAGTGTTTTTTTTTTTTTTTAAAAAAAACATTTGGAATTATGGAAAAGTGTGAACACCATTGCTTTTGTAGATAGTGAGAACTGGGAAATCTAAAGTGATTCCATTTTTTTTTTTTTTTTGCCATAACTATTAGGCTGTGAAGAACCGAGTTATGGAAGCATCGCTGATTCCTATCTAGAACTGAGGTGTCTTGAGGACTGGGCACTGTCAATAGTACCTTGGTGCCTGGTACAGTGAAGTCTACCAGTGAACACTGTTGAATGTTCTGAATTGAATGAAAGGACTGAAAACTCTCATAGATGCACAAAAATTTGGAATAAGAAGAGTGCTTATGTCTCATTGTACCCTCTGAGGTCCTAAGATTCACTCATCTTAGTTTATCCTTGTTCCTGTAGGTCATCCTGACATTCCTGTGTCATATAACCCTGGGCCATGAACGTCGTTTATGGTAGTCATCTAGGATCTACCAGCTTATTCCCAACTTTTATTCCAGTTCCCGTCACTCGCATCCCTCTCTTACTTCATTTTATATCTGTGTTTTGGTGCTGATATTTTCCTTGATTCTGGATTTTACCTCTGAGTCTTTGGCTTGGGTTCATCTTTTTTTCCTCACCATGGATGATCCCAGTTAGCTTTGGTGAACTTGAGTCTTTGCAAGGGACCATTTTATATCCAAAACTATTAAAAATTAATAATTAAACATTTCTACAATCTGACTGTTGGTGCCCTCCCATTCATATGTTAGAACTCAATACCTAATGTGATAGTGTAGAGAGATGTGACATTTGGGGCACAGTCCTCATGAGTGGAGTTAGTGCCCTTATAAAGGAGGTTGAAGGAAGCTTCATGCCCCTTCTGCCATGTGAGGAGGAAGCGACAAGACCCCATCTAAGAAGCAGAGAGTAAGAGCCTCCACCAGACACAAATCTGTTGGTACCGGGTTCTTGGACTTCCCAGCCTCCAGAACTGTAAGCAATAAATTTCTGTTGTTTGTAAATGACCCAGTCTAAAGTATTTTGTAAGGTAGCTTGAAGAGATTAAGACAGATACTAACACTTGATCCTCATAAGGGATCTAGGATCCTTGTATATTGTTCTATAACACCAAATTGATAAGGTACTGTGAGCAAAATACTGGAAATAATCTTAGCAGAAAAACAAAATACTTATCTTGTTCTTATATAATATCTGATGTGTATGCTCTATCATGAAACTCTTGTGTCATTTCTCCAGAAAGACAGACATGAAGGAATCCGGTAAGAACACTCCAATGATCAAGTTAGTGTCAAGTTGTGAGTGAGGACCTGGGGGAAGTAGTTGTTATCTGATGACAGAATGTAAAGATAAGAACTCTAGCTTGGAAACACAAAGGCTGAAGGGACAGGATCCTACTACCTAGAGAGGATCTTCTTAAGTTCAATTAACCTGATTCTAAGACTACATTGGACCACCCCAAAGGCTAACTAAACCAAAAGGTCATGGGTCAGTTGTTTCTCTTGGAGAGAGGCCTTGAATGGTTCACATAGCACAGTTCAGGAGTGAGGAATAGATCCACACTGGACAGAGGTAGGGGCATCTAGCTTAGAAGACTCATGCCAGCAGGTGCCAAAGTATCTTATAACAACATCATAGGTAAAGTTTCCAGGGCTCACCCAAGGGAGGTTCCCAATTTCGAGAATCATTCCTCAGAGAAGCACCAAACATGGTGTCCCATCAGGTAATTTTAGTTTTTCTCTTAGTCTGCCAATTAGGGGTCATAGTAGTAACTGGTTTCTAGGACATTTAATCTCCATCACGTTGACATTTTACCCTTATCAGGTTACTACAACAAAAGGCTTAGACAGATATCAGAAGTCAAATTCTAATGTACACAGTTACAAATAGAGTGAATTTGAGCTGTTTATCATGGAAATTAAAAAAACCAACAATAACTAGAACTAGAATACAATTATTGTTATTTGAAAACAAGGGATATTAGTTAGAAAGTGCCTAGCTCAGGGACTATGTAATTTCACCATCTTGTGTCCTGCAGTCCCACCTGCTCATCCTGGCTTTCTTTTGCTAAGAGGATGCAGAGTGAAATTTAAGAGCTTGAAAAAAGTTTAGTTGTATGTATGGATAATTATAGCGTGATGGGTTGTTAGGCAAAATGGATATTGGGTGTAAAATCTTTATCTTTGATAGAACTTTTAGAAACTATGGATATAAGAATTCTTTTTTGGTACTAGGGAGTGAACCCAGGGGTGCTTAACCACTGAGCCACATACCTGGCCCTTTTATCTTTTTATTTTGAGATAAGGTCTCACTAATTTGCTTAGGGCCTTGCTAAGTTGTTGAGGCTGGCTTTGAACTTGTGAACCTCCTGCCTCAGCCTCCTGAGCTGCTGGGATGACAAGTGTGCACCGGCACACCTGTCAAGAATTCTTATATCTAAGACTGTTCAACTATTTCTGCCCCCCTGCTTTGAAGTCATGATTGCTACTTATCAAAAGAAGTATCTTTAATTATTCCAAATTATTGAATAACAATGCAATTAATGTGTTTGAGTAGTGAGTTTGAGGTGAATATTTTAAAAAATATACTGGATGTCTTAATGCCCTGAAAAAGCAAGAGAAATGAAGACTGCATTTTTTTCATTTCATTTTTTTTTGTCTTTTTCAGTAGCAAATAATATAATAAATTAGCAAGTGTGCACCTTATTTAGATTTCCACCCTAGACGTTTAGAAATACTTGTTCCTTTATGCCATTGAAGCAATTTAGGCAATGTATACATTTAATTACACTTATAATCATAGCATTTATTATCCTCCACTTTTAATTTCCATGGCTTTTCATCTATAGCATTCTACCTGCTTATGGGATATTGTGTTAATTTTCCATGGCAGGTAGGCAGTAAAGGTGAGGGGGTCTAGGCTCTCCTCTGTTGTAATTCTGACTCTACCAATTGCAAACTGTGTGATCTTGGGCAAGTTATTTAGTTTCCTCCAGTTTAAGCAGTCGGCTGACCTTTAGCCAGTTGCTCACCCACTGGTTGGGCATCATTTGCCTTTACTATAAAATCAAGGGGCTGCACTAATTAAACTTTCAATCCCCAGATGAGTAGGAACCAACATATATTTTTTGACATTTAAAATTGCCATTACTGCTGATCTAATAAAATGGTTTTGATTAACTGAAAGTGTAGCATAATTTGGATATATGGACCAAACAAAGTTAAACATACAAGAATTCTTGGCTTCTAAGGAGCATAAGATCTGTACTAAATAATTTAAAAGATCTAGCATTTTCCTGGAATTTGTTCTTTTCTCATTATATAGAGACATTCACTGTTCTTTGACTTGATTATTCATGTGGAATTTACTTAGTTTCTTAGAATTTTTCTATCTTGGAGAGAAAAAAAAATCCACTTTCAAGTGTTCTAAAAATGTTGCCACTTAAAAATACTGACTTTAATAGAAGTAATATTTTGCATTTATGTAGTAGCTTTCCATAGAAGATCAAAGGAATGGTATTAGAAATACATGGGTTTTCTTTTATGTATAACTTCATAGAAAATTTTTCTTTTATCAAATTCTTTTAATTCAGATTCCCAGTCACCCAACTGAGTGAGTTCACAGAAACTTCTGCAGCAGTCCTGACTCGCTCACAGTCAGCTGTGTCCTCAGTCAGGAGTGGCCTTCCATCCATTATTTCTCAGGTTACAAACCTTTTTATCCTTCAAGGCATCATTCAATGCAATCTCCTCAAAGAAGCCCTTTCTCCCAATTTCCCCATCAGAGTAAATTTTACTCTTTTACTTATACATGAATTTTGTACCGACATATTCTTTTCATACATTCTTGCTTCTTATTTATATAATGACTTATTTCTCTGGGATGTTTGGCATGAGCTTATTATCTTACACAGTTTGAACTCTCAATAAATACATTGCATAGTATGACAGTGTTCATAGAGAAAAGCTATAAAGATCCAGGGGCAATCACAAAGGACTGGTTTAGTTGGAAAGGGTAGGTTTTGTACTATGTGACCATTGACACCTAATTTTGGTCTCTGGATATCCTTGAAGAACAAATAAACACCACAAGTTCTGAAGGTCCTCCTTGGGACCTTCTCTGCCTTTGTGCCCTAGGAATTCCTCCTAGGTATTGAGGGTGGTATGAAGCAGACACTAAATCCTGAGTGGCCAATGACATAGACATCTTCACAGGTAGAAATAAAAATCTGGAAGCCTCACATCTTTATACTAAGCAGACAGTGGTTCTATAAGTGCATAGGCAATTTCTATTAAAAGTTCAAGGAAGAAAATAATCATTCCCCTTCCCATCATTTAGATTTAATTATTCTTGGGTCATTTCTTTACAACTTTCTTACTGCTATACTTTCCCTAGGTCACATGATGGCTGCTGAGTTATGCATATAGAATGTATTAAGTGTGTTGGATCCTTATTTTAATAGAATAAAATAGAGGGAAATATATTAAACTTGCTATATGTAGATAAAGATGCACATGGTCCTTCTATGCTATTGCAAAACTTTTCATGAACCATCTCCCATATGGCTTCCTATTCATAGATGGGAAAAATGCCCAAAGGGCTGGTACTTTTTAAACAGAGGACCAGACTAGGTTAGATTTGTTTAATCTCTAATGACCAATGTTCTTCCTGTTCATTGCCATGGGTTGGAATCCCATCCAACTGACTCAGAGTATTGTTTCAGGGAGCACTAGGTGAGATGTGGTTAGATGGGCATCAACTACACCGAGTTCTGAGGAATGATACAAGGTTCAACTCCTCCTATTGCCAGTGTTGTTATTTTATCATTATTGTTGTTGTTGTTGTTGTTATGATTTTGGTATAAGTAAACCAGGCAAATGAAAACCAACATGGTATGACAGATTATAGCACAAAGGCTATTCAGAGGCTCAAATTTTAAGTGAAGGGCATTGCATTTAATAGGATGGAATGACATTTTAAAGAAATGTACTGTCTGTAATGGTACTTTCTTCTTAGTTTGGGAGTGACATAGGAGAGACCCTAGCTAGAAGGGGCAGTTTTCAGCTAGGCTATGTAAATTAAAGGAATGTAGCATGCTAGAACATCTACAAGACATTGCAGGCAAGCATGCAAACTTATCTTCTCTAACTCCTGGGCAGTACAGACATTTTCTTGTGGACTTGAAAGCAGTATACTGATTGAACATGGAAAATGGAAGGGGAAAGAGTGTGGAGAAGAAGGAGCCACAGCCATATCAATGTTTATAGCGGCACAATTCACAATAGCTAAACTATGGAACCAACCTAGATGCCCTTCAGTGGATGAATGGATTAAAAAAATGTGGCATATATACACAATGGAATTTTACTCAGCATTAAAAGAGAGCAAAATCATGGCATTTGCAGGTAAACAGATAGCGTTGGAGAAGATAATGCTAAGTGAAGTTAGCCAATCCCAAAAAAGCAAATGCCGGATGTTTTCTCTGATATAAGGAGGCTGACTCATATTGGGATAGGGAGGGGGAGCATGGGAGGAAGAGATGAATTCCAGATAGGGCAGAGGGGTGGGAGGGAAAGGGAGGGGGCAGGGGATTAGCAAAGATGGTGGAATGTGATAAACATCATTATCCAAAGTGCATATATGAAGACAAGAATTGGTGTCAAATGTATTTTATATACAACCAGAGAATGAAAAAATTGTGCTGTATATGTGTAATAAGAATTGTAATGCATTCCACTGTCATTTATTTTTTAAAAAATCAATAATAAAAAAAAAGCCTCACTGCAGATGAGTAGCAGAAAGGCACCATGTGTAAGGGGCAAGGAGCCAGTGGCCCTGCCTGGTGGCACTGCTAAAAAAAAAAAAAAATAAATAAATAATAATAATAATAGTGAATAAATAAATAAAAAGAAGGAGCTGAAGGACTTAGAATAGGGAAGGCATCATCTACTTTATAATCAATTTAAGAAAACTTCCTCCTTTTGACTGATTCCACTCCTATCAAGGGAATCCAGTTCCTGCTACTTCCACCATTAAAGCCATTCTCCTGGCAAGTCATTGTCTCAACTCCAGTGGAGGAGATTAGTGTCAAGTCTTCCCAGAGGAAAGAGCATGCTCATTAATAAATGAATTCAAGCTGAATAATATACGGATTAAGTAAGCAAGAAAAAGTTGAGGGAATGTGAGTCCAAGCAAAAGCACTGAGATGGAGACACAGAGATAACAACTTCTACCTGGTGAGATTCTGGTATTTTTGCTTATTTCTCACTTTTATCTAAACTCACATAACCCTATTTGCCAATTAGTTGTAGAATTTTTGGCTAAGCCAGTTAATTTCTTTGAACTTCAGTTTTCTCATTTGCAAAATGACTGTACAAGTTCAGCACTGCCTGAGATGATTTGAAGGAGAGATCCAGTTGCTGGTGCCAGGGAGAGGAAATGTACAATGGTAGGTATGGAGTTTCTGTTTGGGGTGGTAAAAATGTTCCAAAATTAGATTGTGGTACTTCTCTGTGAGTATACTAAAAACCATTGAATTGTATACTTTAAAAGTGTGATTTTTATTGAGTGTGAATTATCTTTCAACAAATCTCATTTAAAACAAACAAACTAAAAGATAAGTATGCTTGGGAAGCAATGGGTTAAATAGTGTTTGCATTTTTTAAACTGCAGGACTTTCCAGAACTTTTAGTAAATTAATGTCCACTCCATATGTCTGAAAGAAATATAATCAGTGAATTCCAAACCTATCCTACACTGATGCTCATTATGAGGGCTCCACATAACACCCTGGACTTGCTGATGTCTGAGGTCCTTCTGCTTTTAATATTTTTTAAGATGTTGATGGACCTTTATTTTATTCATTTTTTTTTATATGTGGTGCTGAGAATCAAATCCAGTGCCTCACACATGCTAGGCAAGCACTCTACCACTGAGCCACAACCTCAGCCCCTTGGTCCTTCTGATTTTAAAGTCCATGAATCTACAGTTACAGAGTTTGTCTCTCTTTCTGTTTTTTTTTTTTTATTATTTTTTTTTCCTAACTAGCTTCTTAGCCTCTTACCTAGAAGAGTTTGTGTTGTGTGTAAACCTTTTGATCAAAAATGTACTGTCGGAAAACCCCTGCTTCTACTGTAAGAGAAATGTAGGATGAGAGTGCAAAGCTGCAAACTATGCATTTCCTGTATACTTTTACATTTTAGACTAGATTAAGTCATGGGCAGTCAAAATACAAGTAATGAATTTCCCAAGTGCAGGTGTGCACACACATGTACACACATGCACATACACAAATACCCTAAACTAAAATACTGAAATATTTATATTAATAGAGGAGATAATATTCTAGAAAATAACAATTTATAAAAGATGCAAATTTTAGTCTGACAGAGGCTTTTCTGAGGAAAGCAGTGCAATTAATCACAGAGCTGCAACCTAAAGATGAATCTGAATATATACAAATTTTTGTCACACCAATGCAAATCTTGGACATTTCATTTGACTTGTTCCAGATCTACCCATGCCTTGGTGAGCAGCAGGTGAAAGCTGGGGTATTTTGCAGGTATGGATGGGAGAAGGGAGGCAGATATGGATGTCCAAGGCAGAGTGGGGCTAGTTCTAGATGGTGCCTCCATCAACTGAAATAGCTCGTCTTTCAGGAGTGTTGGGGCGGGTGACTGTGGGTGGTTCATCTGTAATCCACTGGGCAGAAGGATTCACACTGACTCTTTCATATTTTATCATTACATTTCGTGAATTCTCTGGAATTAGAATGATCTAAATCTCAACAGTTAATCTACAGGTAACCTAGAGCAGGTGTATTCTAATAGGTATGTAGGCTGTGAGGTTTCCTTTAAATGTTTTTAAAGGAATAATTTGTTAGATAATGTTAGCACACAAAAGCTAAAATCTGTTATTGATTTCCTTTTTATGATTAAGTTTACATGTTGCATTTTCTCAAATATTGGTTATATATCCTCTTCCCTTATTTAAAATTTTTAAGGATCTTTGTTGCAATTTGAATATGAATCAGTCTTACCTTTGATGAATGTTAATATTCCTGTTTGTTTTTTCTGACCTTATTTTTAAAAAATAAAAATAGATCTCCCATATGGTCTAGTTATCCCACTTCTGGGTATATGTTCAAAGAAAATGAAACCAAAGCGAGACCTACACACCCATGTTTAATGTAGCACTATTCACAATATCTAAGACATGGAATCAGCCTAGGTGTCTGTCAACAGATGAATGGATATAAATAATGTGTTATATAAACAAATGGAGTATTATTCAGTCATAAAGGAGAAGGAAATCCGGTCCTTTGCAACTGAATGGATGGAACATTGGGTTAAGTTACATAAGTCCCCTACAGAAAGCAAATACCACATATTCTCTCATGTAGAAGCTAAAACAGCTGATCTGAAAGAAGAATAATGATAACTAGAGATTGGGAAGGGTTGTGTGTGTGTAAGGAGTGGGTTGGAGAAAGGGAGATTGAATTGGATCAGTGTATTCTGTGTGCATGTATGGAAAAATCACACCAAATCCCATGTATAATTAATAAATGCTAATAAAAATAAACAAATTCTGTAAAAACAAAGCTAAATTAAATATACTATTTAAAGCAGTCAAAAACCTGGGAATTAGTTGTATCCACTTAATTAAATATACTTTAAAATTCCAAGTTGCACTGTGAAATTTGATGAATAATTGATAACTATGTTTTTCCCAAGTGATACAAGATGTTATAATATTGACTTGATTCTGAGACCTCATGGTTCCTTGGCTTCCTTGGGTTGTCTTGGAGAAGATTCCATGTTGCACTGTGTGCCAGTTTTTGAATATTTGACTCCATTTTCAGAAGGCACTTTTTCTATTCCTTGAACATATAAATGATGCTTTATTTGAACACCCATCACAGGCCCTGGGACAGGGGAGATGCTTGGTAGATATTTGATGAGCAGGCTTTCCTATTCAATCAGTGTTTGCTGAGTAAAAGAAGAAATTAGTTAATGAGCAGTGTTTTTTATAATTATCCTCACTTTCATGCCAATAATGTGACCATTACCTGGCTACGTTAAAAGTAAAATTCTTGTTAACTCACAAGCTAATGCTAATTAGCGTCTAATGTTTATTTTCTTATTTTTAAAGATGCACAAAGTTAAAGGAATTATACACGGAAACTTTGGTATAGATTTCACAACCTCATACAGATGCATGTGATTGATTTTTGAACAGCAGCAGCTCCATGAGCTTTGGAAGAGACCCGAGGCCTCTCACATGGGACTAAGATGCTCTGTATGGGAGGAACATAAGTGCTGTACCATAAGTACATGGCCCTTTGCAAACCCACTTGGTAGGGTTTGTTTCCGCATGTTACAGCATTTGCACTCTGGAATGTTCAGTCATTTCATGGATGAAAGATTTCCGTAAGGCCTTCTGCATAACCTTCAAGCCATCTTATGTGGAAAAGAATTTAGTTTGCATTTGGTTGTACTTAATCACTGATGTTTTATAGGCAACACTCAGGATGTATAGAAAGATTGAGGTTTCCCCAGCCATTCGTCAAGCTTAGTGACCAGTAAGCCTCTGTTGTTGAAGACTAGTTGTTTAGGCGATGACAGAGTGTCTTAGTTAGTTTAGGCTGGTATAGAACAAATCACCGTAGACAGGTGCCTCAAATAATGACATTTATTGCTCATAGTTCTGGAGGCTGGAGAGTCTGAGTGTTTCTTTCTCACTTTCCTTAAGGCTGAGTTCTGGAGGCTGGCAGGTCTGGTGTCAGCAAGGGCCTGCCTCTTCTTGGGTTGCAAAGGGCCATGTACTTAGGGTATCCTCACATGGCAGAGAAAAAGAGAGAAGCAAGTTTTTTTTTTTTTTTTATGTCTCTTCTTCTAAGGGCACTAATTCCATTCATGAGGATCCCACCCTCAGGCCCTAATTACTTACCTAAGGCCCCATCTCCAAATACTATCACATTGGGATTTAGAGTTTGAATATATGAATGGCAGGGGGATGACATTCAGTCAATAGCACAGATACACACCTTTCTCCTTTGGGATAGGGGAAAGGACATGTTCCTTGTCTCTCTGTTGCATTCCCCTGATTTCCCCAGATTCCTTTCCATTTAACTAAGTCGTCATCATCATCAATTCTTGGCAAAGTTGAGTTGATTTGTAAAATCACCTGCCTATTTTAATAATCTAATGGCAAAAGAATTTAAATTTCTTATTTTGGAACTTGACATTGAAATTCACCTCATTTGCTTTAATTTTATTTTAAAATTAACAATACTGAGATATTCTTTCCCATATTTCTTTTGAGCAGGTATTTGTGTTATTTTTCTGTTAGTATTTAAGAAACTGACTCATAGGTGATTTTGAGATTCTTCACACATGAACCCAGATTATAAGTTTGAGTAGCTTTAAAATTAAAAAAAAAATCTACGTCTTTTAATATTGCATCAACACAGTCTGTATTTAGCCTTTCCATCAATGTAAATGACCACTGTTTTGTATTCCGCAATGCAAATAGCAATAATCAGGCAACAAGCACTTTTTTCTGGGCCTCACCCAGGGATACAAAGAGGATGTGTAGGACATGCTTTGCATCCATCAAGAAACATGGAATTGACTTCTCTCCTTGTATCTCTAAGTATTTGAGGGCCAACTTGTGCCAATCATCATTCCAGGTAGAAATAAAATAGTGAATGAAAGAAGCAAAAATCCATGGGGAGAAATCAGAGGACGAAACTTACAAAAATCCTTGTTTTCATAAAGAGGATGGGAAATGACAGTGTCATCTAGAAGGGTAGAAGCAGAAAATAAGGAAATAAATATGGAAAATATATAGCATGTCAAGTGGTGATAGGTGCTATGGAGACACTAACATGAGAAGCAGGAGAGGAAGTATTAGGAATGGCTGGGAGTCAGCTGGTACCTTTAAATATGACGACGATGGAAAACTGCCCTGTGAAGGTGACACCTGATGAATACCTGAACCCAGTGAGGGAGAGCGTTCTGGGCATCTCTGTGGGAAGAAACTTCTGGGCAGATATGCAAAGGTGCTATGGTAGCATCATGCTAGGAGACCACTGGCAGGAGCAGAGTAAACCAGAGGGAGAGCAGTGCAAGGTCTGTCCATCCTGCAGTGCTTAAGAGCTTACTCAGCCTCTCTCTCTCTCTCTCTTTTTGTTTCTTTGAATGAGTTCAGGGGCTTTGGAAGACTTAGCACTGAGGAATGCCCTGATAAAATGCATGATTTAAAAGATCACTAGCTAGTATGAAAATAAATATTAGGTGGGTAAGGTTGGAAGTAGGGAGGGTATTATTGCAACAATTCAGATGATGTTGGCTTCAATGGCTGCAGTCGAGTTGGTGTAAAGGATATTCTTTGAATGTTTGGAAAGTGTAGAGAAGATACAGTTTTCTGAAGTACGGGATGTAGGATGAATAAGAAAACAGTGTCAACCATGATTCCAAGGTTTAGGGGTCTGATCACTCAAGGTGAAGCTGCTATTTATTTACTGAGATGCAGTGACTAAAGAGGAGCAGATTTGGAGGAGTATCAGACAACCTTTGGATATCATAACTTTGGGGTGCCTATTAGGTTTTCAGATGGAACTATGAATATGAGTTTAGGAGGCAGAGCTGGGCTGAAGGTGCAGTTTTGGAAGCTCAGTTAATCTCTGTAAAAGCCATGCAATGGGTAAATCAACAAGAGTGAGGTCAGATCTTTATGTCAGAAAGAGATGAGAACAATTAAATTGAATGGTCCCTCATTAGAGCGCAGAAGGAAATAGGAATTTGTAGACTAGAAGAGATGAAGACCTTCATGGAAAATGGGGGACTAGAACTGGTCCTTGCAGATGGTTAGGATTTGGAGGGACAGACAGAATGAGAAGACATTTTGGTGATGAGGTACTAGAATTAAACACACTGCCTCCCCTTGGTAGGAAGGTAGGAAGGGAAAACATACCAATGTCATGGTAGACTTTTATCACGAGTGGAAGGTGTATGAAATGGAGTCTCTGCTGGGCCAATTTCCTAGGCTCCTGATATGCAAATAGTAAAAAAAACTTGGGTCCTATTAAAATCCTTAACATTTCCCGGCACTTTGCTAACAGCCTTTCCTTCTTATTTTTGCAGCTGGTTCTGCCTTATATTTTGTAGAAACTTGAAACTGACATGTGGGGAATTTTAAGTACATGTGTTATCAAAACAGATGTTTCACAGGCTTTATAGACTATCAGGAGGTCATCTCATCTTTCAGACAGCCGCCTGGAATTTGAATGTAGTTCCTCTCATAATTTCATGTTCTTCAAAGCAACTATGTGGAAATTTTTAAATTTATTAGCAACTTTCTCTTGTTCTTAGATTTTAGAGAGATGGCAATTTTAGTAAACCTGAAAAAAAATTATATGGCATGTTACCTAGAGGCAGATTATTGAATAACTCTACTGGCCTGGTGACAAATATAAGGCACATAAATATTTTAACACTTTGCTTGAAATTTTGAAATTAAAATTTTAAAAACAGAAAAAGAATTCTACATTCCTTTTTTTTGGATGCAAAGTGATAAAGAAAAAAATTAGTGTCATAAAATAATACAAAGGATACTGACTTCAGAACAAATAGAGAAACTTTGCTTCTTGTTTTCTCTTTTTCCTCTACTTTTTACTAAATCTACATGAGAACCAAGTCTTTTTCTGTGCTACGGAACAATTTCTCAGAAAGCAAAAGCTAAGGACTTTGGTGAACCTCCTTGCGGGGTGGGGGTAAGGGCAACTTAGGTGTTTCTTTGCTCACTTTCCTTAAGGAACTCAAACAAAACAAAGCAAAAAACAAATAAAGCAATGTGGAGGGTCATTGTTTGGAATGACCGGATATAAGATTCCACAGCTCCATATTTCCTTAGGGTTTCAAGGAGGTACAGAGTAAACTCCAGCAGGATTTGACAGTTGATCTCCTATTAGTTGATTCCTATAGGTGCTGGTCAGAGAGCTACAATCAGTGAGTGGCACAGGGATAGAGAAAGAACATGTGGACCCTCTTGCACCATCCTATAGAACTTTCTATTCTATTCTTTGGGACAGATACAGTCTATATATTGCAATGACCAATATAGTAAGCACTAGCCACCTTTGCTACTGAGTATTGCCGTTGAGGAACTGGATTTAAAACTTATTTCATTTTAATTTAAATTTAAGTAGTGGAGGCATCTCGTATCCATTAGAGACAGCACAACCTAAAATGACAGCACACCTTTGATGGTCCTGTGTCCCAGGTTGGCAGATACCCACACTGCCCCTGCTGCTTCCTCTCTGCTACCCTGAGCACCCATAAGCAGACCTTTCCTGTCAGGATGTGGTGCCCTTGGTTATTTCCAGTAACTGGATGTCATGTAGGACTTGGCAAAATCCTTCATCAGCACCTGTGGAGTCCCATAGGTGTTACCTGGGATGGAGAAATTGGTGAGTAGTTGGAATGTGGGGAGAAGAATACAAAAAGGTAGCCTTATGTTCAAAGAGATGAGCTCATTTTTATGGTCTTAAAGACCCCTTCCTCACAGAGATATTAAAAAGTGGTATGCTTTTTTTTTTTTTTAATGTACTGACTTAGAAAGAGAATAATTCTGGGGAATAAATTTTAGAGGTAACATTGAGAGATACTCATTTTACTTGTTTCTTGACAAAGGACCTTATTTTGTCCCTTGAGGAGAATTGCCTGTTCACAAGACACACTTATTATTTCAGTTGTTTATTGTTTTTTAAAACTTAAGGATGGATGACTGACGGCTGACCAGGTGCCTTCACAGAGATACAGAAGGTGTAGCGTTGCTGTGGGATGGGGATTATTAAAGAGAGCGATAAATAGCACAGGATGTTAACATGACTAGATAGGGTCACTGGGAGCCAGTGGGGGGTTGGGCATGTGACCAGGACATACAGTGAACCCCATCTCAGAATGCCCAAATAGAATATTGAATGTACCAACAAAACTATATACTCCAGGGTCATGGTGGATGTAAGAAGATAGAGAAAGGAGGTCTCTGCCTCTTAATCAGGTGTAGGTCTGAGGGGGCAGTCATGCCACTACTGTGATGAGCTGTCTACCTCCTGTGTCCAGCCATCCCAATAGCATTCCTTGAGGAAAGTGTTTAAAAAGAAGTGTTGATTGATATTTCTGTGGTCATTCTGCCACTCTTACTCATCAAACTAAATGAAGCTTATGTGTCAGGGACTATGCTTCACTTGCCATCCAAATGGGGAGGAAAAAAGTGCGTACCATGAAGAAGAAAACCAACAATAAGACATGCGACGAGATGGATCCCCAATGAACACAGCAGACAGTAAATGCCATATCTGGTAGTTGTCTTCAGATGCATAAAGGGCTGTCAGGTGGAAGAGGTGGAAGACTTCTCTCTGGGGCTCCCAAAGGCAAAACTGGAAGTATTTTTCTTTAATTAAAGAAGTTGTTTTTGATGACCTATTTATGCAGGATACTCTGGGGAGGTAGAATGATTTAGGAGAGGACAGAGTGTAGGATATGAAGATGTGACTCGCTGCATAGTAGAGGAGGTTCCTTTCAGTCAATAGAAGGGAAAGCTTCAGAAAATAGGCTGCTGTGAGGAGGTATTCAAAGAGACTCTGCATACTGACTGAGAGAGAAGGGGACACATGCTTGGAGAGCAGGGGTCATCCCAAATCTGCTGGCCACCTACTTTAGTGAATGAAATTTTATTAAAACACAGTCATGCCCATTTGTTTAAATATTGTACACCGCTGCTTTGGCCCCACGATGGTGCAGGTGAGTGTTTGTGATGGACATTGCATGAAACATAAAGCCCCAACTATTATTATCTAGCATTTCTAGAAAAAGTTTGTCCAGTCCTAAGGAAACTGGATACAGTGACTTGTAAAGTCCTTTCTGATTCTCTGATTGTAAGGGATTCAGAAAGAAAATAAGACTAAAGCCTCGTGGGAAGTCTGGAGAAGGCTCCTTGTAGGAGATGGGACTTTTGGCTGGATCTTGAAGGAAATATGTGCTAGTCTGGCCCAGGAGGCCATTCCACAGGAGACCACTTGGGCAATCCTAATTCTCAGGAGGATTGTCACTGTTCCTGGAATGCAGTTCACAGGCTCATCCCACACTCATTCGTTCATTCGGTGTGCCTCCAGCATATTGTTGGCTAATGTAGACATTAATCCAAAATGTTTCTTTGCCTACTCTTGGTAAAGTAAGCTCCAATTCTGGCATGAACTGTTGGTATTTCAATAATAACTTTGCTAGTGTGGAAATGCTCATTAAGTCCAACGTTTATAATTGAGTTTTATGGAGTTATTTTATTTTAAGTATAACCGTCTCACCTAGACACAACTTAGAATTTATTCACGTGTTCGCCTTAATTGTAGGATGTAAGAAATGATTGTTCCAAAATGGAAACCTCGCTGTACTTGGAGGAGACGTCACTTGCAGTGCTGAGGATAGGAGGCACATTACTATTCATGCCTTTTTAATTGATTAGCCTTTAAGGCTTCTGAAAGCCTTTAAAAGTTGTTTTGTCAACATTAGACCAGCTGCTGTGTAATTATGGTAGCTCTTCTTGCAGTTAAATTCTTTTAATAACGTGTTCAATCTGCCGATGCCAAAGTGCTTTGAACCTGTGATATATACTATGGAGAGCTTTTGTTTTTACTTACAGATGGTCTGTGCCATTTTCTGGGCAACTCCGTAGAATTTTCACAGAAACTTTAAAGATGAATTACTTCAAAATGAGAAGCAAATGAATTCGAACATCAGGTTACTCCTCCCCCTGAAAAAATCGTTCATATGTGACTTGAATTTTGAACTTGGCTCATAACAACCTAAATATGTTCATTAAACTTTTTTTTCCACCTTGAAACCTTTTTAAGGCTCTTGTTTCTGGCTTTTCTGCTTGTAAATCATAATTTTGTTGCACTCCACAGATGATGATGAAAGTGGAGGGGCTTGTGATGAAGATTGTTGCTTTATGAGGAGCCTCATAGGGGGGTTTGGCCTTCTGAGCTGAGGGCTTAAATTCCCCTTAGAAAACCACATTTGAATTTTGTGGAGTATTTTGCTGTATTTTAAGAGAGTTCTGTGCTGAAGTGTGATGTGAATGATGTAACTAGGGATGAGGGCTCTGTTAGAAAGATGCAAACAAAAGGTCCTGTCTCTTCTCCCAGATACACCTTTGCCTGCATCTTGCGCAGAATTCTGTGGCAGAATTCTGGTGGACAAGGAGGATAAGAGATGGCACAATGAGCAAGGTGGCTGTAGAGGTTGTCCCTGGTAGCTCAGGTCACTTTCGTAGGCCATTTTCTTAGCATTGTAAGAGAGAAAGGCAAAAGCATTTAAGATAGAGGCCCAGAGCATCAACACCTGGTGGAACAAGCCACTAGGCAGGGCTACAGCAGCTTTTTATGGTAGCTTTATCCACTTTGTATTACAGATCGCACCTGTTGTTGGAAAACCACAAGGTGAATCCCTCAGCTCCCTGGGCTCACCTTTTCTCGCTACTTTGTGGTGTAAGGGGTTTGGGAGTACAGTTGACCTTTTACCTTTTGAAAATGCTAATTAGCTTTAAGCTTGAATAGAAGTTCAAGAATATTAATGACCCAGAAAATCTAGAGAAGAAGCTAACCTTGACAGTATTGGCTTATATAATGGCAGGGCTAGCTGAAAATTCTGTGTGCACTCATGATGGGCACATGTTCTTGCCTTGGCAGTTCTTCAAGTGTTAATTCTAATTGCTTTCACAAGATCTGGTCTTATGACTATTCTTGTCACATAAACATTAGCATTTTATATGCCTTATCAAAGTATTTTATATAGTTTTAGAAAATTATAAGCTTTTAAACTATCTCTGATACTCTCAATAATCTCATTATCTCAAGACTACATTGACTTAGGGAGAGGCAATATTAATTGACCCTTTGGTGTTAAGATGAAAGCCTACATGTGTGCATATGTGTGTATATCCGTACATATAATTAATCAGTTCTGAAAGAACCCCACGACCAGCAAGACAAAGGGATTGCATTTACTCAGATGGCCAAATGTCACCAAGGTCACTCCTTCTCAAATCAGATGTCCCTCTAAGTCTCTGATTACATTTGAAGGTACCAAGGCATAAACTTTATTTTTCTTATCAAGTATTTAGATTCTTGTTTATAAGCAACAAACATCCAACTCAGATTAGCTTAGGAAAAATTATTTAAAGGATTATTTCATGCATGGGGTAGAATATATCTTTCTTGCCTTTAACTTACTCTCCATGGACTCTAAGGATTGGTGTTTGCATTCTGGGTCTGTGGGATTAGCCAAGGGGAACTTTTTGTGACGAGAGACTGTGCCACCTGTGCCTTAGGTTATTAGCTGCAGAATAATTGAAGAGAGAGACCAATAAACAGGACTAAGGCTGAACAGCAGAGACCAACATTAAATTACCCATCTCTTTTATTTTGCCTCTCAGCTTGCTGGTTTTATTCTTGCTTAGTGAGGATCAGGTGGAAATGAGGTGGGACTGGTGGGCTCCAATGCTCCTAGCTTGTCTACATGTCATGGTTTAGGCCACCACGGAGGACTGATTTGTGCTTTCTCCAGTCTCAGATTCAGTAGTCCTTGGGGAGAGAGCTCATTGGTCCAGCTGGGCACAGATATCAACCTGGGTCAATCTGTGGCTGGTGGTGGGACCACATTGTATGAGCCTGTCTTTGATGGCTCCTTTTCTTATGTACTACAGAAGAAGAACCATTGTGGGCTGGAGCAATATGAAACATGAGATGTTTTCCTTCCTTAAACGGGGGAATATCCCTTCTCTCTTCCCAAGCATGACTAGTCTCTTCCAGATTATCTTCTTTTTCCCCATTACCTCTACCTTGGGTGATATATATAACATTGTATATATATGTATATACATAAATATATGTGTGTATATGTATATGTGTACATGTATATATATATATATATATATATATATATATATATATATATTTTTTTTTTTTTTTTTTTTTCTCTCCTTGTTTGGAAAAAAGTTTGAGGCAAGACATATTGTAGATAGGAGGAGAATTCCTGACTTGGTGAATGAAAGCGGATCCCTGATCTTTTCCCCTTTTTGTAATGCAGAGGGAAGTGGTGGCTCAGAAGAAGGCAGATGAAAAGGTCAAATGCTAAAGCTCACCATCTGCTTTTGGCCCAGGAGATGATGCCCTTTACTAAAGGCTAAATGTTTTCTCAGGATGAATGGATCAGTCATGAGTGCAGAATTTCATGACTTGTGTAGGAGATATTTGATCATTTTTGTGTGTGTGACTTGTAATCGTTGGAGAAAATGTGCTTCTGATTATTCGGCTTCCTGATTTGTTTTCATTATCCAAATTCATTTGCATGTACTTTTAGACTGGGAAAGTTTTCCAAAACCCATTTAACATGCAACTCTTACAAATTTTTGTGGTATTCTATATGTGTTCACTTAAATAGGATTCATTCTCCTCACCTCCGAGTTAACGGTGCTAAGTTGCTTATATTCTGCTTCTGACAGCCCTTCAGTAGAAATGCACCCCTGAAGGAGTTGCAGTAGATTTCTAAACAAATTGTTCTTTCAACTCCTGCCTACTTTTCTCATCCTGATTGGCATTTAACCATTGAATTAGACTTTTTTTCCTATTAAAGAGAGCTTTATGATCTTGAACTTCAAGTGCTTGTGTCTGTGTCTGATGTGCTTACATTATGATTGACGCTGAGTAAGCACTTTTCTTGCAGGAAAAGTATTGCATGTTAGGATGGAAGGAGGATTTCAACATGCAGTTACCTGACATTCTTTTCCAGGTTTCCATTTAATAGACCGGGCATATCAGTAACAATCTCACCTGGCATATGTTAACATGCTTACTTTATTTTTCCCATCAGTAGGGATCATATTCCCTGGGAGCTGTTACTCTAGGCTTGTTGACTGATATGGCCATAAATATATCCCTGAAGGCTAAAACTGTACCTTTTTCAGCACAGATGGAATAAAATAAATGTCCTACTGTTGTAGTATTACAAATTGAAATCAGGCTACTGTTTGAAATTTAAGGTAGCAATAATTCAATTTCTACTCTTTTTTTCTAATTTGAAGAATAAAACAAAATTTTAATCAATTTTTACTGATTGTATTTTCACATGGTTTATTTTTTTTGCCCTCTAAATCATGTAATGTGTTACATTTCAAAAACTATGCCACCTTTAGAAGTTCTTAACTTTAGTTCTTGGTAGCAAATATATAAAATAGGGTTTCTGGACCTATAAATGGATTTTGATTATATCCTTGCATTAGAGAGACCATATATTATACTTCCTATCTCCTCCTGCTATATTATAATATTCATTCATTCAACCAACAAACATCAATTATTCTATCTGTGGAAATTTAAGACTCAAGAGATACACACATGTTACAAAGCAACAATATAGAGTTATAGGTATCATGACAAGGTACAGTGGGACATGGAACTGAGGCCTGGCCAATTTGGTTCAGGGATGGCTTTAACTACGTGATAGTTGAAGTGGGCCATCTTTATTGAATGCATGTGTGCAGAGAAGGCAAGAGGGCAGAGGAAGGCTGTGGACCAAGACAGAAGGAGGCCCAAAGCGGCATGGTTAGTGGGTCATTTGAATGAGATTAGGGCTCAGGCTGTCAGGACCAAACCTAATCAGAGAGGAATTGATGTATTGGGCTAGACTATGCATTTTATTCTAAGTCTTGAGTATTTTCCTTTGTTGTTGTGGTTGTTGTTGCCATTTTGTTATGTGTCCTCAAATTTCAGGGGGCCGTGAGTACTCCTGTGATTGTTAACATGGGGAAGTATCAGAATCTTGTAGGGGGAGGAAAAGGCTATATTAACAATTTAAAATTCTCAAAGTGGTTGTGTTAAGTCCCTACATCTACTGCACTGAGAATTACTTCTTCTAGGCTGTAGAAGCCACTGAAGAGTTTTTGAAAAGTGGGAGCTGATATTATCTTTAATATCAGTGACCTCATTAGAGTACTATCCTGATTCATTATTCTTTAAGTGCAGTAATTTAAAAACTTTGTTACTTGCCTCCTCTATCTCTAGGCTTCCAGGATTCTCATATAAATTTTTCAGTATTAAGTAAGAAAATCCATTTGTTACACTGTTGGTAAGAATGCATTTTAACCACTAATAGGAAAGAAGTATTTGAGGAAATAAAATGGAAAACAGAATAGAAAGTTGAAGCTATTATTTGTAGTTTCACATCTTCATTGCATGACTTTGATTTTTTTTCTGGGGCTGTTGTGGGCATTTCCAGGCCAATTCAGAGAGGCAATTGTATGAAAATATGTCAGGTATAGTACCTGACACATAATATGAACATATGATTGTTGTTGTCTGTATTAGTTAGTTTTTTATTATTATAACGAAATACCCAAGACTGGATTATTTATATAGAAAAGAGGTTTTTTTAGCTCACAATTCTGGAGGGTCAAGGATATAGAGCTGCCATCAGCTCATTTCTGGTAAGGACCTCATGGCAGATGCATCACCATGGTAGGGGTATGTGCAAGAAGGAATTGAATGGTGAAATAGGAAGCTAGAACCCCCATTGAATTCTCATGGAAACTACATTAATCAATTCTAAATGCCCCCATTGATCTATGACTTTCCATTGGGCCCTACTTCTTTTTTTTTTTCTTTAACATTTTTATGAGTGCATTGTAGTTTTACTTAATAGTGGGGTTCATTTTGACATAATTATACATGCGTGGAATATAATTTTCTTTATTTTGGTCCCATGTTTCTTCTTTCCCTTTCTCCTCCCTCCCCCAACCCCTTTCCTGATGGTCTACCATTTATTTATTTATTTTTAAATTGGTGTTTTACACACACATACACACACACACACACACACACGTATGGAATTCACCATAGTATATTCTCATATATATATATATGTCTGTATATATATATATATATATATATATATATATATACACACACATAGCATAATTTTATCAATTTCATTCTGCAGTTCCTCCCTTTTCTTGTCTCTCCTCCCTCTCCTTCAATTCCCTTCCTGTGCTCCACTGATTTCCCCTCTATTTTCATTGGTTTCACCCTCCACCCCTTTTCCCTTATTTAATTCTAGCTCTGTATATGACAGAAAACATTTGACCCTTGACTTTCTGAGTTTGGCTTATTTCACTTTGCATGATGTTCGCCAGTTGTATCCATTTAACATCAAATGCCATAGTTTAATTTTCTTTCTGGTGCATGTGTATGTGTGTGTGTGTGTGTGTGTGTGTGTGTGTGTGTGTGTATGTGTAGTCTCACATTTTCTTTATCCATTCATTTGTTGACTGACAGGTACCTGGGTTAGTTCCATAACTTGACTATCATGAATTGTACTGCTATTAACATTGGTATGCCTGAATCACTATAGGATGCTGATTTTACTTCTTTTGGATAAATACCAAGGAGTGGGATGGCTGAGTCATATAGTGGTTCCATTCCTAGACTTTTGAGAAATATCCATACTGCTTTCCAAAGTGGTTGTGCTAATTTGCAGTCCCACCCAAAATTCATGAATGTACCTCTTCCCCGACATTCTCTAGGCTCCACATCTTAAGTTTCCACCCCTCCTTAACATCACCACACTGGGGACTATGCTTCCAATGCATGGGTTTTCAGGGGCACATGCTCACACCATATGCGAACATGGCAGTGCCCTGTCCTTCCCCTTTAAACTGTAGCTTTGTTATTGAAATCAGAACCCATCAGATTTTCTGCCAGTGGCTAATGTAAAAAAAAATAGTGAAAACCCCAAGAAAGTAATTATTCAGATGTTAGACCCATTTAATGTTAGAATGAGATGGGAATTTAATGATTACCTAATGCCCCGGATCTCCCACTTCACGGATAGGGAAACAGGCCCAGAGAGGATAAGGGGCTTGAAATCACAAACGTAATGTCAGAAAAGAACCAAGCTCAGGTCCTTTAACATTCTAGTCTTGCAGACATGTAGATGATGCTTTTGCAGTTTTTTTTTTTCTTTTTCCTATAGTTAGTACCAAATTTTCTAATAAGCACATTTGAAAATATGCCTCCATAAACTGTCTCCTCTGTCTGATTTTTGAATTAACTAGTGATATCAGCATCCACTGATTCCTGAGAGAGTCATTTCAATGTTGCTTTTGTTTCTCTCTGAAATTCAATTTACTCTTTGGTATTGTCGATTTTACTTTGAAAGTGTCTTTGCTTTTATTTTCATTCTTAATTTAATCTTTCCTCCTTTTTAATTTTTTTTTTTAACTATGGACAATTGAAGTAGTTTTTAAATTGAGGTCTCCCATCTGCAATCCATTCTTAGCAGCGCTACTGGAATTTTCTTTGTAGCACATAAATCTATATGATAGGTCCAGCAGTCTTCAATGGCTTTTAATTCTGTTAAACCCTCTGCTTTGCTTGGCCCTTCACAATATGTTCTTACTGTCCCTCTTTTACATTTTACTTATATATTTTATCTCCCCCCCCCCGCTTTTTTTTAACCAGTCTTAATCCCAGCAGCCCATTCAACATTTCTATCTTTTTCATTTGGTTTCCTGGGATGCCCTACATCATTAAGCACTTATCAATGCCCATGTTGTGGGGAAGGAAAAGATAAGTTTGCATCTATCCTTCATGATTCTTAATTGGGATGTCCCCCTGTAACAAAAGAGATTAATAAGTGAAAAGCAAACAGGTGTTTGTTGAAGAGTGTACCTCATATACACATGATGCTATGGTTTGGATCTGTAACAACCCCCAAAGCTTATGTGTTGTTAGTGTGGTCCTCAATGCAGCAAGGTTCAGAGGTGGAACTTCAGGCAATGATGGGTCATGAGAGCTTTGACTTCATTACTGGATTCATCCATCAATAGCTGGAGGGACTAGTGGGAGGTGGGGCTTAGTTGGAGGAAGTAGGTCACTGGGGCTGGGCCCTGGGAGGATTCTTCTTCTTCCCAGCCCTTTCTTGCCCCCACACCAAGTTCTCTTTTTACTTCCCAGGTGCTAGAAGCTGAGCAGCTTTCCTCTGCCATACTCTTCCACCATGACATTCCGCCTCTGCTCAGGCTTAAAGAAATGGAGCCAGACACCCATGGACTGAATCCTCTGAGTAAATTCTTTCTCCTCTAAGGTTGTTCTTGTCGGGTACTTTGATTTAGCAATGAAAAGCTAACACACGTGGTAAATAACCACAGGAAGAGCAAATCCTGTCAAATAATATCTGCAATGAAGCACAAGGAGAAGGGCCTTAGGGGTGCCACATGTGGGGGTGGGGTATTACCAGGGTAAGATTGGTTAGGCAGGTGTAAGTCAGCACCTTCTCCTTTCATAAGCTCTAGTGTTTTAGAGCCATCCTTTTCTTCCTGGTTCCAGGGGGAATAAAAGATGGGACAGAGAATGGAAGCTGTTATTTGTGGTTTCACATCTTTGATTTCTGCTCCTTGTGTCTTTTCTGAGATCCCTTTGAGAGACTTCCTTAATAGATGTAAATTTCTCTTACAAAAGGTAACTTCTGCTATTTTTGGAGCTTCTGTATCTGCAGTCTTTCAAAATAACCTTTATGCCCAAGAGGCCAGCTTTGGGATGAAGTGCTCTGGTCGTCTCCCCACTCCTGTTATTGGGTGGCGGATTCTGGCACATTAGACCTGCACCGCTGTCTTCCCGAGGATTCTCTTCCTTTCTTGGTCGAGATAAACAACCACCCTCTGTTACCCTCATAGCACTTGGTGTGTACTTCTCCTTAGCCTTCAGTGATGGAGTCTGATGTGCATTACAATTACTTAGGTTTAAAACCTGGCTGTCTTATTAAAAAAAAAAATTCTCATTTGTAGAATTTGAATATTTTTTGAATTTTCAATTGACATGATAATGATACATGTGGATGGGGTGCAGTGTGATTTTGACACATATACAAGGTACAGTGATTAAGCCAGGGTGATCAGCATATCTGTCACCTCAAGTGTTTCACTTTGTTAACTCCTTGAGTTGCATCTGTTTCATTTTTGGGTCCTTGGAACCTATGATAAACTGAATAACAATCTCCCAAAAGTGTCCATGTCTCAATCCTGGAATGTCTGATTATGTTATCGACAAAAAGGAGTTTCAGGGCTAGAGTTGTAGCTTAATGGTAGAACACTTGCGTTATAAGTGTGAGGCACTGGGTTCGATCCTAGCACCACATAAAAACAAATAAAGGCATGGAGTCTATACACAACTAAAAAAAAAAAAAATTTTTTTTTTAAAGGAGTTTCATAGATGTGTTGAAGTTAAGGATCCTGAGATGAGGCCATTTTCCTGATTATCCTGATGGGCCCATTGTAATCACTCAGGTGTTTATAAGAGAGCCAGGAGAGGCAGGGGCAGAGAATGTGACGTGAGAAGAGAAGCAGGGGAAGAAGGAGGTACTGAGCAGAGGTAGAGGTTGGCATGCTATGCTCCAAAGATGGCAGAAGGAGCCATGAGCCAAGAAGTGCAGAGAGAGGCTAGAAAAAGCCAGGAAATGGCCTCTTCCTTGAGCCCCCAGAAGGAGCACAGGCTGCCGACGTCCCCACTCCAGACTTCCCATCTCCAGAATAGTGGGACGACAAATTTGTGTCATTTTAAGCCACTGAATTGTAGTGATTTTGCTGCAGCAGCAGCAGGACACTGATATAATGTAGCAGAAGAAAAACATCCTTTCTCCTGCCCATCTCTGGTTCGTACAAGCTGATTTGATAAATTTCACATGACATGGAGGGTTTCTTAATGAAGACTCAAAGAAATGACTACACTTGAGTATTTTTATGCTAAGCTTGATGAAGAGTGGACGGCCATGGAGAAATATGATTGGACCAAAGGGTGTGATCCAATGGCAATCTACTGGGGAAACAAGGTGGCCCGTAGGTCTGGATTCTTCTCCATGTGTCCCTGTGTCTGCAGAGAGAAGGATGTTCCTTTCTTCTCAGTATAGGAAGGCAGATGTCGCATGAGGGTCTTATGGCTTAGCTTCAGGGGAAGGTTGGAAAATCCTTCCTGGGTCTTATGTCCTGCTTCAGAGAAGGATGAGGGATGGTCAGAGACACTGTTTTGCTTTCGTCATTTTTCCCGGATTCCCTTTGGTTTAAAATATTTGTGGTGCTAAGGTGCCATATTTTGGGGTAGTATGTTCTGAGCCTTGCTTCTGACCCACACTGGACACATTTGGACTCAGTGTATTTGCATCTTATATGGAATACTCAGAGAATTGTCCTGATTTACTCTGACAACCAGTGTCCCTCATCATGACCATAGCTTACCTTAATCGAACCTCTTGCTTTGGGTCAGTCACTGTGGTCAGCACTTTCTGTGATCCTCGGAATCACGCCATGGCTAGGACTACTTGGCAGATGAGGAAACTGATGCACAGAGTGATTTAATAATTCACCTCAAATCACACCATCCAGGAGGCGATGGCGATGCCCTGGGACTTGGAAGCGAGCAGCCTGGCTCCCGGGTCTGTGCCCAAAGCACTCCATCCTGACTCGTCGTGGACGCACATCACACATATAGAACTGGTGCGCGCCATCCCAGTGTGATAAGGCATGCAGAAAATGGCAAGAGCTGGATTTGAATATTGATGCTTTCCATAGTGAATTAGCTCTGTAAATGTGGGCAGTCAGCTGGCCTAGAGCTCTGTGCCTGACTTTGTTAAATCTTTGTTTTTGTGCTTACTGAATGGGGTTAGAATGAAGATCTAATGATAAATCATGTGTGAATATTTTTGAGAAATATGTGTGCTGTTTATTATTATATATTGGTTGCTTGTATATCTTCCAAGCATTCTCCAGACTTGGCTGATTAGCTATGATGTCTGACTCATTTGGTGAGTAGAGGCTTAGTAGTACTTGATACGTGTATTTAATAGACATGTTCTTTTGTCCCCTTGTTTATTATTCTTACATTTTAGATCATTAATACTAAAAACCAGAGAGTCTACAGTTTAGCTTTTTGCATGGAACTTCACCCCCATTCCTTTAAAATGAGCCCTTTTTCTTTCATCTTGTAGCCCACAGGAGGTAGGACATATAGAAGACTTGCAATGACTTCAGCAGGTTTTCGGTGAACAATTAATCTCTTGTGAATGCTAGTTATTTGTGGTGGAAAATCTTAGGTCAGTGATGAGTTGCAATCCCAGAGATTCCTGACTCAAGACAACAGGAAGTTTAAAAAGAAAACCTCAGTGAAGTCAATACGGTTGTCTTTCTGCCTGTCCTGCATTAGTCTGTAATGTCACTTGTTCCTTTAAGATGCTTTGATTGCTAATTCTCTGGCCTTTGATTTTGAGATTAATTGAAGTCACCAGAATGATGGAGGGCTGAGGCCTGACCTGGCCTGACCTGAATCACTTGGTGAATTCTCAACTTTTTGAAAATTAAGGAGTCTTGGTTGAGATGACACCTGACTTTTTATAGCACCTTATTTTGATTTATCATTTCTTTTGTTTACCTGCCAGAGATTCTAGCCCCTAACAGGGGTCCACAGAGCCCATGTGTCTCATGTATGTCCAGAGTGAGCCACACTAACCCAAATGGTGCGACATCCAGAAGTAAAACTGGCATAGGTATCCTTGTGTACCCTTTTTTGTTCCTCTCTCTGTTTCCTTGGGATGGGTTCATAGACATAGAATTCCTGAACAAAAAGCATGTACCTGGAAGATTTAAACAGAAGGAAACAACAAAAAACTTGGTTGATATTAATAGATGGTTTTTCTCTAAAGCAGAACTAATTTTCACTCCCTCCAGTATCATATCAGGATGCAGGTATTGCTGCAGCTCTGTCAATGCTCACGTGTTCTGTAAGCATTTGTGGAATTCCCACGGGTCTTCCAGGTCCAGTCCACACATTTTTCAAAAGGTTTCAGAAACACCCCAGATACTTCTAAGTGTAGGCTTAAATTAATAGGAGAACGAAAAAGATTACAAAGTTTTTTTTTTCTTTTTCTCAGTCCATCTCTATGATCTGAATATGTCTGGTGAGCCCCTTAAAATAGATGAGTCTCATTGGGTCATGCCTATTTTTTTCTTTATGGGACCTGCTATTCTTAATGAGCAGCCCCTTCACACACCATCTTGAAGACTGAAGACTCAGCCCCAGTAGTTCACAGTGGTGCCAACCCTGGGCTTGGTGCTGCCCAGTATCCTCCCAGTTCTGCAGGTGCTTTGGTCTTCCAGCTGGGCAGCATTTTCTTATTGTCAAAGGCCTCAATAATGTTATCTTATTTAACTATTGCAATGACCTAATTCTCTTTTTATAAAGAAAGGGAAAGAAACTCAAATAACAAGTAGCTTTTCTCTAGGGTTGCACAGCTAATAGTATGTGTTAAGAGCTGTCTCAAGACTAGTCTCTGCCTTCAAGTTCCTGAGTTTCTAATGCTGTGTCATAACCTACCTTTGGGATCTCTCTAGTACTTCTCTTATTTTAATGCACAAATGGATCCAGTTATTAGATTGTTATTAGGGTTATTTTTTTTAGTGTCTATGGGGTTTCACTGTACCCTTCTATTGCTCATTTTCTTCTCTATGTACTCATCCAGAATTCTAAAAGTCTAGAAGAATATTTCTCAACTTTTTAAAATTTTTGCCCTTCTCTACCAAAGAAAGATTGAATTTACATTCTTCCTAATGTAATACTAAGAAATAAAATCTTTTGGGGGAAGGATTGAGATTTAGAAGACCACAAACTATTGTATTGTGTAAGTATTTTTTCTTTGTCCTCTATATTAGTCAGTTTCTATTACTGTAACAAAATACCTGAGGTTTAATGACTTTATTAAGAAAAAAGTTTGATTTAGCTCACAGTTCTAGTAAAAGGACACAACATTAGCATTGGCTCTGCTCTGCTCTGGTAAAGTCCTCATGATAGATGACATCACAGTGGCAGGAATGTTGGCAAGAGGAAGAGATTACATCACCAGACAGCTTGCTTTTTTTTTTTTTTTTTTCAATCACAACCCTCTCCACAAAAGCTAAGGATCCCATGGTGACTACCTTAATTTCTTTTTGAGGATAGCAGTTACTTTACACTAGGCCCCATCTCTTAAAGATCTCACTACTTCTCACATCATCACATTGAGGACCAAATCTGCAGCACATGAGCCCTTAGGATATGAACCCTGTTAAAACCATAACACCCCTAACAACAGCCAATTTTAAACTTCTTGGGGACTCAAATATGCTGTTAGTGGACACACCAATTTAGATGACCCTTATTCTGGCTATCAGGGTAGAGGAGAGATTTCTGATTAATAGAACTGGTGTGTGTGTGTGTGTGTGTGTGTGTGTGTGTGTGTGTGTGTGTATGATGGGACACATATGAAACTGGCATTATTCTTTAGCTGGATGCTGTTAGCTACAAACTACTTCCAAAGGAGCTATGTTTCAGTGTGAATTCCTAAGTATTTAAATATGCATTCGGATAAGCCAGTCCCCCCAAAACCCAAATGTCGAATGCTGTCTCTGATATGTGGATACTAACTCATAATGTGGGAGAGTAGGGAGGTGAAGTATAGAAATTCACTGGATTAGACAAAGGGGAACAAAGGGAAGGGAGATTGGATGGGAATAGGAAAGACAATAGAATGAATTGGATATAACTTTCCTATGTTCATATATGAATTCACGACCAGTGTAACTCCACATCATGTTCAGCCATAAGAATGGGATCAAATTGTAAAGGGTTGTACCCCATGTATGTATAATATGTAGAAATAGACCCTACTGCCATGAGTATTTAAAAACAACAAATTTTTAAAAAATGAAAAAGAAAATAAATAAATATGGATTCTGCATGATTGAACCACATGGAATATCAAATTTGCCTTTGTTCTCCAAGATGATAACTTCTGATGATCCACTGCCTGCCTCTCTATGAGCTTGTATGGGCTCATGTCTATTTGTGCTCCCAGCTCTGCACCGAACTTTTTGATTTATTAGTTTCAGATTCATGGTGGTTACATATGTTTCCATGTATAATTTTAGAGAAATAAATGCTGGCGTGCTCAGAGGCAGGAAGCCACTGCATTGGTAGATAAGGGCCATCCTATGCTGGACTTGACAGTCTGCCACCAACTCTGACATCCCCTGACCCTTGGCAAGGAAAGAATGTAAATGAGCGAGAATAAAGAGCCCCAGGTAGCTTCTGTTTGTTTTTACAAGGGAGCCAGATCCAAGTGATTTGAGAGAATGCCAGACTTTAAAAACGCAGAACCAAAGAGAAAGATGGCAGGGAGGGGCACAGGCCCTGGGGTGGTGCTGGGGAAGGACAGGCTGCCTGGCGCAACACAGGGGTTTCACTCTTTACTGTGGGGAGAATTTTCAAGAATAACATGGTAATTTCTGTATTGAAGTCAAGCGGGATTTTAAGTCATTTATTAGGACTCATACAGTGCTTATTTATAGAAAGTCAGAATAAAAGTAAATGAACCATGAATGCTAACATGCATCTAGCAAATTTAATAAGATTTAAAAGTTAAATAAACCAATGGAGCCTGCAGATTTTCTCCAGGCGCCCTTATAAGTTTAACTTTGTTTCCCTTTTTCCTCTTTGTTTTATACAATGTGTTGTGTGGATCCTTTTAGCCTTAGCTTTTAGAATTTTAAAATGATCTAAAAGCCTTTCTCTTAACAGAATATTTGATTTTTAAACGTTCAGTGAATGGTGGCTTTTTGTCTACCCTACTGAAGAAGGAAAGTTTCTAATTTTTTTTTTCCTTCCCAGGTACTAAACTTTCAATAGGAAAAAAGTAAATCATATTAGTTATTGTTGCAAAACAAATTGCTACAAATAAAACAAATGTTTATTTTCTCATTTTCTGGGGCGTGTTGCTTAGATGGGTCCTCTGCTTCAGGATCTCTTAGAGCTATAATCAGTTGTTACCAGGGCTGGGATCTTTACAGAAGGTTTAACTGGGGAAAGATCTGCTTACAAGCTGTCATGATGCATGATCACTTGTTACATGGGCAGTTTCTTGAGGTTTTTGGATTGAAGTTCTCAGTTCCTAGTTGCTTTAGAAGGGACCCTCAGATCCCTGTTACATGGGCTTCACCAGTCTTGCAATTTGCTTGTTCAAAACCAGCAGGAGATATGGTCTGCAGAATTTTCTATTGATTAGAAAGTCTCAGAGTCACCTTTGTAAGTGGGCAGGAGGTTATAAGAAGTGTTAAGACCAGATTGGGAAGCACTTTAGAAATTTATGCCAAAGATATGTCTGACCCATGCTACCAAGCCTTTAGGATCTTAGATTCTCTGAGAGAAGAAACTTTGTTTTGTTTTGTTCTGAGTTAGAATGATTTCATGTGGTGGCTAGCATTTTCTGCTAACCCAGATTCTGCAGTCCTGGGTCAGCACTGTGCAGGGGAAGACCACTCTGTAAATAAATGCATGCAGAGAACAACTTCTTCGAAGAATCTTATGTAAGAGAAAGAAAATACCCCAGAGCTCTTGCATATCAATGGGGGGGGGGAACCCCAAACCAAAAAAACACCTTCATCTTTCTCTTCTCATTTTCAAAGCTGTATCAGAAGAAATACATTCTGATCTGGAGATTTTCAGGTTTTTTTTTTTTTTTTTTTCCTGTCATTAATTCCCTACTGGGCACTTCAGTACAAGATATCCAAAAAGCCTTTTTTGAATAGCAGGCATTCTGAATACAAATACAGCCCTGACTGCATAACGCATTTCAGTCAATGACAGATGGCATACATGGCAGTGTGGTTCCATAAAGTGATATTGCCTAGTGACACTGTAACTGTCTTAGTTTGTGTAAATGCACACAATGATGTTCTCATAACAACAAATCACCTAATGATGCATTTCTCAGAATGCATCCCTGTCATTAAGTTGTGTTTGTATAAGAAAGATACCATCTCTTCTTTCAGGGAACTTATGGTCTTGTGGAAAAGATACAAGACAGAATTATCAAGTGTAGCAAAAGACCTGGGAAATAGTTTCACAGAAGATATTTGGGGTTGTGGTAGGATATGTTTGCAGCACTATGGTAGAGCTCTTGCCTGCATGTAAAAGGCCCTGGGTTCAATCCCCAGCATTACCAAAACACACGCCTACACACAGAGACATACACACCAGCACACACACACACATGAACACAAAGGCCTTAATTCAGAGCCCAGATTTCAGGTGGGTGAGTATTAGATGACATTCAAGGAGGACTTCTTGGAAGAGGGGAGACTGGGCTCAATTAGTGGGAGTTAGCATTTGAAGAAATAGGGCAGGCTTTGCAGGGAGTGGTGGGTCATTTATGTAAAGGCTCGGAGGTGGGGGAAAGTTTGGGACCTCAGGAAACTGCAAGGTGTTGGTATGGATAGAGTTTAAGGACCCTTTTGGGAGGTGGTAAAAGACGAGGCTAGCAAGATAGGGAGGAGAGAAATCATTATCAGATGATTGTTATTTCAAGAAGTTTGAACTTTATCTTGAAAGAAATAGGGATAATCCAACCAGACTTGTGTTTTAGAAGTAAAGGATTGAAGTGTTGGGAGATAAGAGGCCAGAGAGCATGCAGAGGAAGGGATGGGAAGTCTCAAACATGGCAAAGCTAGGTGGAGACTTGTTGAGATGCAGTGATTGCACTGCTGTGGAGGGGGACGTGGAGGGAGAATGGGGCTCCACCCGAATTTTTGATGTAGGTGGCTTGGTGGGTAGTGGGTGATTATCAACATGCAAACCACTGGTGAACCCCTGGCTTTGAGTTCAGTTTTGGAATCATTCCTTGTCAGGGCCTTGGGGGACATCTCAGTAGAGGTGAGCAGTATTCCAGGGTTCACAGGCTGGAAGCCTGGAAGAGAGGTCTCGCCTGGTGACTTATGGTGTTGTCCACCCTCAGGCGGTGGTTAAAGTTGTGCACATGGTGGAGGTCGCCAAGGGAAAGTACGCAGATCCTGAAGAGAGAAAGAAAGAGTCCAGGAGGGGTTCTCTTTTTTTTTTAAATGTTCTAAGCACTTTATTTATTTATTTATTTAAGAGAAAGAGAGACAGAGAGAGGGAATTTTTTAATACTTATTTTTTAGTTATTGGCAGACACAACATCTTTGTTTGTATGTGGTGCTGAGGATCGAACCCGGGCTGCACGCATGCCAGGCGAGCGCGCTACCTCTTGAGCCACATCCCCAGCCCCAGGAGGGGTTCTCTTGATCCTTGTAATTAGAGAAAGAGGGGATCATAGGAGATTAGGTGAAGGAATGATGGGGTCATCAAGGGTCCTGGGGTTGCAGGCCATGGAGGCCAAAACAACTTAGTGCAAGCTAAAAGATACTTTGAAAGATGTCCCAAACCAAGATACCCAGCATCTTGGAACTAGGAACCTGGAAGTCTCTAGAAGTCCTCAGACCTCTCTGCAGAGCTGCTTTGTCTATCTAAACTTCATCTTCCACTGCCATTGTGCGCAGTGACCAACTCACAGATCCTGAGCACAGGTCAGCTGATCCAATTAGCCAATGTCTAACTGTGTTGCCACAGGGTGCTCCCCTATGGAGGATGTCAGCAGTCTGACTGGCTGCCCCTCAACCCAATTTAAGTTTTCTGGGAGAGTTAGTCTAGTTTTTTTTCCATCTTAGGAAGGTGCCCCTGGGGCCATACTGTATCAAGATTGCTGAAAAGGAGCCACTCTGACGGGAGCCAGCACTTGGAGGAAGAGGGGTGTAGTGAGATCATGTCTACTGGGAGCTGCCAAAAAGACAGGAAGGCAGCTGGGGGTGGGGGATGCCAGAAAGCCAGACAGGGAGAGTTTCAAAGAGGAGGAAGTGGGCCACGATGTCAGATGCTACCCACCCCACAGAAGGGTCGACTTGTAAGAGGAGGAGGGACTGTGAATCCATGACTTTGAATAGCTAAGTCTGTGAGAACAAGAGGGAAATTGTCTGTTGCTTCTACTTAGATGGGTAAGGCGTAACTATGCGCTTTGTGTGTGTGTGTGTGTGTGTGTGTGTGTGTGTGTGTGTGTGTGTGGTGTAGGAAGAGGAGGGTAAAGCCATTAAACTGGAATTGTAGAAAATGTAGCGAAAAGAGAGCATAACTGATGGGTGAGACTCTTGAGGAAGTGGAGAGATCTTCGGCAGATAGGAAGGTGGCCATTGCTGTCACTGAGACTGGAGGGAAACGGCACAGATGGTTCTAATTTGGGCATTGAGGGAAGAGGGTGGATTGCCGAGAAATGAAGTCCAGGTTCTGGTACCAGGAATTATCACTATTTACAAGACCCCAGGATCTTCTCTGATTCTTTAAATATATTGAATAAGTGCTTAGAGGAGCAACTTGAGTATCTTTTCCAACAAAAGTCGTGGAATTGGCCAGGAGAGCATCAGTTGGGTTTCAGTCATTTGGGTCTCCAGAGTCTTTGTCCTAAGTAAATGTCTTTTCAATGTGGTCTCAATGTGTTCTCCCTAAATTTGTATGTTGGAGCTTGATGTCCAGAATACTGGGGCCTTTAGGAGGTGATGAGGTTGAGAGAATCAGTGACCTTACCAAAGCAGTGCAGCGGAGGCTTGCCCTTTTTGCCTCTGTCTCTTGCTCTTCCCTGCCTCCCGCCATGTGAGAATGCAGTGGAGCGCCATCTTGGAAGCAGAGAGCAGGCCTCACTAGCTGATGTCTTGATCTTGAACTTTCTAGACCCTGGAATGTGAGCAATAAAGTCCTGTTGTTTATAAATAACCAGTGTGTGTGGGTAGGGGGAACAACAGTGTTGTGGGACAGCAGCACTAAGACCCTTCCTAAGCAAGCCCGGAGCATCCTGTGAGGAGCAAACATGAACATGGGAGTGCACCTGATGAAAACGTGGGTGGTGGGGGCAGGCCTGGTGGCAACTGACATGTCAGAGGACTTGGTTTGTCTTTCTCCTGTCCCTTCATCATAGTTACCTTTTCAAGGAGACTGACTCTTGGTAACATAAGAATAGTGCAGGGCTGGTGACCGGTCTTAAAGGGTCACTGGTAAAGAAGCATAGGTGAGGATGTCCAGCCTTGGGTAGACTTACCCTCTCACCCATTAGAGAATCTGGAAGGTTTTCTCCCTTTCATCTTCAGCCAGGCTAACTGAGATTTACCAGGATAGGGTTCAAGGGAAATTCAGGTATACTAAGGAAAAGAAAATAGACTTAAATTGCATTAAATATCCTAAAAAAAAAAAAAATATGTCCAGGAAATCTCCTCACTGAGTTCATCAAAAAGAGGTTGGAATGACATTAAGTTTATTGAAATTAAATTTTTATGCTCTGCCTTCCCCCATCCTCCTCACACTTCAAACTAAACAATAAACAGTTATTTTTCTTTTTTATGTTTGGGAAGCAAAAACTATGATGGGTGGGAATTTCTTCAAACACTCACCAGTGTTTTTTGAGTGCCTTGTATGTGTCAAGAATCATGCATTCCAAACCCATGCCTGGCACTTAGAAGGTGTCAGGAGGCACGGGTCAGCTGATCCAATTAGCTGATGTCTAACTGTGTTGCCACAGGGTGCCCAAGGCAAGACCTTCTTGTAGCAGAGGGCTCTGTGAGAGTAGTTTTGTCTGCTCTGCCAGAATTTGCTATAGTGTTCAAAATACTAGTGGATCCTAATTTTAGGTCTAGAATTTCTCTTCTCAATCCCAAAGAGGAATGTTAGATCGTCTAGGGAGCTGAAACAAGTTCCTGCCCCTCCAGAGAGGCTCCAGGAATTCCACATCCTGAGGAGAAGTGTCCTTGGACTTCATGAGACAGAATAAGCTCTCAGAGGGGCTGAGCATTTCAAGGACTTGGCTTTCTTGGGTTGTTTATTGAAGTAGGCTCTTGTTCTAGGTAGGGGGACAAATTCCGGGGCTGTGCCTTGAAAATGGATTTGATCGCCTCCCCGCAAGGTAAAGTTTCCATGTTGAGGCTTTGGCAGGCATGAGCTGCCCACCACAGCCTGTCCTCCTTAATTCCAAATACGTTAATGCATCTTTCCTGATAAGACATTAAACCTGATAAAGGCCCTTTTCTCTGTTGAGTCTGTAATCATCTACTTTGCTCATGCTGTCACATTTTTGTCACTCTGAAGTCTCTGTTTGAATCATTCTCTTTCACTAAATTTCCCTAGAAGATTAGTTATCCAAATTGATTCAAAACCCATGAGTTGAAGTAATAGTTCCTGTGTCGTCTTAAACACTGAGGGGACAATTCATGGGGACAGCTTAATCTGGAGTGCTGTGTGTACTTCATTCTCACTTGTTAATTAACACACTCTCTTGGGAATTGAGACACTAGAACTGGACTCCTGACTGCAGGTGACTCTAGGATATCCTTAATTATCAGAAACTGGTCTAATAATGAACTTGTGGGAACATCTGAAGGATTTGGTTTAGTTAAGAATATTATCCGTCTCTCTGAGCCAATGAGTGTGGTGTCAAGAACAGATAAGATTAATTCATTGTAATGAACCACAGAAGTAGTTTCCTCTGAAGAAGGGGCAATGGAATGAACTTTGGGGAATGCTGGAGATGTAGATGGATCACTCTGGGTGGGTGTTACACAGGGGGCAGGGGGAGGTCCCTTCATCCATTTTGTGCTTCTATAACAGAATATCACAGCTTGGCCCATATAGAAGGAACAGAAACATATTGGTTCATAGTTCTGGAGCCTGGGAAGTTCAAGGTCAAGGGACTGGCATCTGGTGAGAGCCTCTTCTTGTGTCCTCTCATGGTGGATGGGCAAAGAGAGTAGGAGGGAGAGACAAAGGGGGCTTGACTTCTCCTTTTATTAGGAACCCACTCAGGTGACAGTGAACCTTCTCCCACAATAACTACGTTAATCCATTGACGAGGGCTGCACTGTCAAGGCCAAATCTTCTCTTTCAGGTCTCAACTTTTAATGCTGTCATGATGGCAATTAAATTTCAACATGAATTTGGGTGGGGTCAAATGCGCAAACTATAGCAAGGAACATACAAATGTAAAATGGATTTTTACATGAAAGAGAAACAGCAACATCACAATCTAGGAGTTTGTACCATGGCTTTCAAAGAATCTGGGCTTTGTTATGGATCCTCGGTGTAAAGCTTTGAAGAGTTTTAAGGTCACGGATGAAGTTGCACTATCAGATTTGTGCTTTGAGGAGGTCTCTCTGGTTGTTGGAGGAGAAAAGGATGGGAATAGCTGCGAGGCTGATGTCCAACATAAAGAGACAGCAGGCCTTGTATTAGAGCAGGGAGGAAGCGCACAGGTGGAGGAATGGGCATGGGAGGAGGCCATGTTGAAGGTGACTCCCAGGAATCCCACAGCCGCAGTAGTATAGATGGAAGGCCATTGACTGGGGATCCAGAATTCAGCAGGAGACTTAAGTTTCAATGCCTGTGAGCCATCCTAGAGATGGCAGGTAGGTAATTAAATAGGTGAGTCTAGACTGAGAAAATAGGTCTGGGCCGAGCTTATAAAACTGGGAGTTGCCAGCTTGGTGTTTGAAGCCACGAGAATGCATGAGATCACTTTGGAGGAGAGTGTAGGGTCAGAAGGAAAGGGATCTGTACTGTTACCCTGAAGATTTGCTACATTTAGAGGTCAGACAGGGGAGGAGCTGGAACAGGAGTTCTTTAAAAGAGTGCAATAGAAGTAGAGTGACAGCAGAGACTTCTCGGTTCAGGCATCCAAGGGAAGAGTATTGTGAGAAGCAGAAATGGTCAACTGTGGTGAGTGCCACCGAGCCAGGTAAGTTGAGGACTGAAATCCACAGTGGTATGTAATAGTATAGAGGCCATTGGTCATGACAGTGAGACTGGGTTTTGTGGAGGGATAGTGGAAAAACCGTATGAAATAAGGCAAAGACATTCTTCTCCCTGACACCACCCCATGGGATTTTGATTGCTTTAGCATTGATTCTTTATGTTGCATTTAATTGTGTCTCATTTAAATTGAAATTTAAGTCTATGGTGCAGTATAATAAAAGGAATTAATTGGGGTCCTTAATTCTTTAGCTGTTTTAGTGAGAGAAAGTGAATTTAGAAATGCTATGAGAAATTGGTTTTTGAGTCCATATTTACTCAGTAGGATACTTGAAAGGCTCCTTTCATGGGCCATTCATGCCCCTATGCAGAAATGGACTGCAGGATACTTGGTCAGTGTGGCTTTAAAGAGTGAAATAATAACAGTGAACTTCTTGGAAAATTTCTAGAATTTCTCTAGCTGATATTGAGGCCAAGTGTCCCCCTAGACTTAATGACCAGCATCTTTTCTTGAATTTATTATAGAAATCCTGATCATGGAAAGAAACCAGGGTAAGAGTGCTCATATCACATTATTACAGAAGTCAAACACACTGTGTTGGTGACTTCCATATACAGATTGAGAAAAAAAAAAAAAGAAAGAGAAATAAAAAATAAAAATGTCTCCAAATTTCCTCAGGTCTTCAGTCTAAAAGTTGTTTTGTAAATATAACACACCTTATAGCTTTAGCCAGTATGTATTCAATGTCTGTGCCGAGTTTCAGAGTAGATGTGTGACTTTCTTACATTCTGAGTTGCAGTGTCATCTAACCCTAGTTTCCAAGTGCTCCATGATCCTGGGAATGATGCCATTGATTTGAGTGTTACCCAGATAGAGCCCAGCAAGTTGTGGGTACCCAGGTGACATTAAATGTTGAATAATGTTAGAAGGAAAATCTCTCCCTGACAAACTCATTTATTTTTTCTGATTCTCAACCTCTTAAGAGAAATGATCTGCATTAAATTTCATATTTCACTTAGGAGGCTCTGCAGAGACTCAGAAAGGCACATGTCCAGAGCAACTCTTTATGCTGGTGTCAAGGGGGAGCATTAGTGTCCTGCTTAATCAGAAAGCAGCACACATTAGGCTTTTCCTTTTAGAGGTTATTGTCATTAGGCTGGAATTTTATTTTCAGCATAGTGATAATTACAAATATTATAATAGACTAATAGGAAAAATAGTGTTTTAAAATTTTTATTATTATTGTTTTTTTTTTTTAATGTAAGGAAATATGCTGGGATGACCAGGAGAGAAAGTAGTTTAGGAAAATATCTCATTCCCATGGTTTGCCGTTTACATGGTCTTGGCAGTAAGTCGGGGTTTCAAGGGAGACAGGATGTCCAGTTTGGTCCAGGTGAACTGGAATCTTCAAGGATCTAAGAGACTTGGGGGAGTGTCCATGACCTATCAGACCTCATGTTTTACTCTGGGTTAGAATCCCAGGGATTTTGCACATCTTTCTTAGATGCGGGGTGGGAGTCTTAACTGGATTTATGTTGGAAGTGGTGAAACCAGGAATTACCTTGGTTTCTTGAGGATTTTTCATCAGACTGAAAAGAATCTTTCAAGTAAGTGCCATTGTGTGTGCCCACATGGATGGCCCTGTGACTTTTGACATACAAATGGTATCAAACTACATTGATCCGGGTCTTGGGGAGGCTAAGTCCTAGAGCTGTTAGAGGTAGATGTGGGGAGAAACAGGAGCACGAGATTTATTTTCCTCCCAAGATTAGTTGATGATAATAACGGTACCTACTATTTATTGATCAATTGTGCAGAAAATGTAGTTCTGCTCTCTGTGTTGGCGTGATAAAAATAAAGCTCAGAAAATTCGTGTGTTCTTTGACCCTGGGGTTCCCAATGGCTTAAAACAAAATTTAGAAAGTATCTTTTTGAAAATAGAATGAGGAAAATGCTTGGAGTTCTTCTGCCATGCTGTATACTCTGGTTTCCAGGCTGTTGGCTCTGTGCTTTCTTGTGGACCATGACTATAACTGATCCCAAAACATTTGGAATTCCCTTCCAAGAGTTATGAAGGGACTGTGTTGCTATTATTATTGCTGTCTGTCTGTTGTAATTTTTGTTATTATTATTCATGTCACTGTAGAGAGACAAGGAACCCAGTTTGAGAAGAGAAGTGGAAGTGGGCCCTCCAACAAGAGAGTATGGCTGCATTGAAGGGAAGTCTAGGGCCTGAGATACAGGGAGAGATACATAGGATGTGACTAATAAGAACAGTGTCATAAATACACAAAGCACTCAGAATTGGAAGTCTAGTTCCCCAAAAAAGCGCCAGCATTGCAAAATTCCAAGAGCAGCATTTTTTTCTTAGTACTTCAGCCAAGTGTTATTTTAGCCTGAGAGGAGGCAGCTGAACTAGAGATAGTGAACACACCTAAACAAACGTGGCCGGGTGGGAACTGCAAAAATACAAAAGGGTTGCATGCTGGCATGGAAACTGCTCAGAGCTGAAACAACAGAAGCTGAAGCTGAGCAGAGTCAGCCTGGGGTGTGTGGTTTGCCCCGGGGTCTGTTTTGAAGGCCTTGGGAAAATAGCCGACAATACATTCTCCACATTTGCAATCTAAAACCAGCACAAAAGAAACAACTCTAATGTGGCAATATTGAATCACACAGCACATTCTATCTGTATGCCCTGTATTTCTTCCAAATACTATTAAAAATAAATAGACAGTGGTCTCTCACTCTATCCGGGCCCAGCCCTTTTTGCACCATGGCTTACTGAGTTCTTCTCAGCAGGTGAGGCTTTTCTGGTCTGGAAAAACCACACTGGTTGGGTGTTCTAGAGGAGGGATTCAAGATCAAAGGTGTGAGTCAGATAATCCTAAACCCTCACCTGTAAGATGCTACTAATAATAACTCCTTTGTATTGTTGTTATAAGAATTAAATGCAATTAATTGTATTAATGTAATGTAAAATGCATTATTATTATTAGATGTTATACCTGTGTAAACAGTCTAATAATATATTACTGGATGCTCACGATGTCCTATCCACTGCTGGCTTTATAAGCAGCATCTCATTCGGTATAAGCAACTTAATCCAAGGTCACCCAGTATATAATCAGTGGAACTGAGATTCGAGATCCTTAGAACTGACAGCAGGGTTCATGTGTAACCATTGCTCCTGGCTCTTATTTTAGAATTTAGGCAGAATTCTGTTATTTGGCAGTAGCAGTACTGACTAAATTCATTTAATTAAATACAGAGCAGTCTAAGCATGTAGGCGCTCTCTTGGTTTCATACAACTGTCCACAGTGCCATCCCCAAACACTGTGCCTTCCCGTCTTTGTTTTTCTCCCTGGTTCTAGGAGATGGCATTAAATCAGACTTTCCTGAACATGGTTATGCATATATGAGCATCTCACTACAGGATTCCACTGTCTTGACAGAGTTTTAGACCGCTGCTGCTGAGAAAATTGATGACTGCTGGTTTAGAACTTCGTCTAACAAGAAAGATGAAGAGTCCATTCTACTTTGAATTAGGCAAGTGTTTTTTCCTGTGGTGAAGTAGATTCTCTATTCCTTCTCTTCCCTTACCTTTTTTCCCCCCCTGCCCTTTTGTCCTTTTTTTTTTTTTTTTTTTTTTTTTTTTTTTTTTTTTTTTAAAGCAAATGTGCTGAATACTGTGCTTTCTCAGGCCCTTTGGCAGGTTTTGGTGCAAGGAGACTATTCAGGGACCTGCCTGCTATGCTTAATGACTTGAGAAAAATCACAATTGCTGAGTGAATTGTGAAGTTGAAGTGGGCACCATGCACAAGAGATGCTTATCAGGCCTGAAGTGGCACTGTAGGACACAAGAGTACTTCTCCCAGAAGTGGGCTCTAATCTGGAAGGCATAGGCCCAGGAAGAATAAGAGTAGAAAAGCAGAGCAAAGAAGCTGTGCTAGGCTCTCTGATCCCTCCAATCTGCATACTATCATTGCTTTTTACTGGCTTTGCTTTGATTCTTGCTCTTGAGCCCCTTTGGCCTCATTTATTTATCACACACACATTAAAGGTGTCCCATGTACCAGGCAAGGGATGGAATCATGAGACAAACACAGTTCACATCCATATTTTTGTTGCTTCTTTTTTCCTATGCATCCCCTAAAGGTGGAAATGCCCAGTTTCCAGCCTTAGAAATGACTTTCCTAGCTCTCATTCATAGTAAGGATCAAGGAAGCATGTACAATCAAATTTTTAACAATAGAGCTTGTCCCACCATTTACTTTGATTCTCCTGTTTTTAAGTGGTTAATTTAGCAGCACTATTTTATCTTATTCTAATATTCCTTAATTTATTAATAAATGCATTTGGAATGCCTGTTATCAGCAAGGCATGATGTAATCCACATTCTTGATGAGTGATTATTTTCATTTGCACGGATCTTTTCAGTGAGAGTTTGCAGAAGTTGAAAGGGGAGTCTGTGCTCAGCAACTCGGCTGGTAGTAAATGAACCAACCGCCTTGTTTATGCTCCTCCTGTGACACAGGTCCTCTGCTCACCCACTCTATAGTTGTCACACAAGACCACCTTTGACTAGCCCTGCAGGGTCTGCATCCCTCAAGCCTTTTCTTCCTCAATTTCCAGGTACTTTCACCTACCTTTGCATTGTTTGTTTGTCTTGCATTGTCTTACTGCCCCATCCCAGGAATTGTCTGTCCGTAATTCTGTTTTCTCTATAGTATTTAGACAAGTGTCTTGACCAGAATATAGATACACAACAGGTACTGGTTATGTGATTAACTGATATTTGACTGGGAGTGATTCTGTTTGAGGATGCCAAGAATTAGCAAGCATTTAATGATCATCTGGGCTATTTAAAGATGCTCATTCTCTGAATGGACTAAAACTGTTCTCTAAGGGATTCTTAGGTGCTTTATAAACCAAAGTTTGTGTTGGCCCAAGCAGACTGGAGGGCATTACGTCTGTCATATAAGGTCTCCTTCAACTCCATAGCAGAATAAATGTCATTCAGCATAAGGCTAGATTTTTATTCATAAGAGCATATATAAATTGAGGGCATGGAGGACTCAGACCAGAGAGAAGGAAGGGGAAGGTGGATGAAGCTGAGATGTTCACAGCACAAAGACTCTACATTAGCCCCTGTCTCCTTCGGTCTTTATGTACAAAACTGGTGAACTAATGTTGAACAGTTTAATTTTTGAGATTAATTTTTTAAAGCTTACAAAGGGATGCCTGATACCTGGGGTAGAATGGACTTTCGTTTTAAAATTGATATTTGAAAAAAAAAAATCCCTCTGGATTAGCTTGCTTTAAATTCAACCTAAATCAGCAGCAGGAGAATTTATTTTCATGATCATAATTGAACTTGTTTGTTCTTTCCATCTGTGACTGTTTCATGAGAGGCCTTGGGCTGGAGGGAACCTTGCTCTGGGGTCAGCTCTGTTCCATGTCACCTGTGCTCTTTCAGATGTGCTGTAGCCTCTTGGGATTTGTTACTTCTTTTAGAAAAGCTGCCTTTTTACCTATCTCATGGTAAGGCAATTGATAAACAAAGTCCATAATAGCTAGTAGCTGTGATTCTGATTTTATTTACTTGTTCAACAAATATTTATCCAGTATAACCTACTAAGTGCCAGGTGTTGTTCTAAGCACTAGGTAGAGAACAGTGAACAAACGGACTCTGCCCTTGAGAGGCTCACGACTGCCTGGTGCGTGGGGGTGCATAGGATCCAGTAAGCAAAATAAACTGGTAAGTGATATTGGATTTGAGAGAGTGAGAAGTGCTGTGGAGAACTCCACAGACCTAGAGCAGGCGAGGCGGAGACTCACACTTTGACATCGGGAGTTCAGGGGAGGCTTCACTCAGAGGGTGACTCTGAGTGAACACATGATGGAGGTGAGGATGCAAACCCCACAGATCTCTGGGGAGAGAGCATTCCTGGCAGAGGAAAGAGCAAGTAAGTGCAGATGCCCCCAGAAAGGAGCTTAGTGGTAGATTTCAGAAATAGCAAGCAGTGGAGTCGTCCTGTGAGAGGGTAAGAGATGTGGTCAGAAAGGTAATGGGGCCTCGATGAGGTAGTGTCTTGCAGGCCTTTGTAGTTCCTCTTGATTTTACTCCGAGAAAGAGACAGACACAGGAGGGTTCCAAGTGGAGGGAGGACATGACATGATATGTTTTTTAAGAAGAATTACCCTACTTGAAATGCTGAGAAGAGATTGTAGAGAGGCAAAGGATGGGAATGGGAGCCCAGGTGGGAGACTGTTGCAATGTTCCACATAAGAATTGCTGCCGGCAGAAAAGTAGTGAAAAGTGCTCAGATTCTGGATGTAGTTTGAAAAATTTGCAGATGGAGAAGGTGTGCGTAGGAGACAGAGTGGAGTAAAGAATACTCCCAATGTTTTGATCTGAACAACTGGAGGGATGGAGTTGCTGTTAACTCAGGAAGGATACCCTGCGAATATGACAGACACTTAGAGATGGATCAGTCCTTTCATGTTGGGCATTTTACATTTCCATGTGCATCATATCTCCAGGAAGAAATGTTGAGTAGCAGTTGGATACAGAAATATGCAACTTAATGAAGAGATCTGGGAGGAAAATATACAATGTACTTGACAGTCATGAGCATATAGATAGTATTTAAAGACAATGGCCTGGATGATATCACCAAGTTGTGAGTGAGAAAGAAAGAAGGTATAGTAGTCAGTTTTCCATGCTAAAACAAAATACACGAGGCTGATAACATATACAAAAAAGAGGTTTGCCGCAGTCTGGCTGGGTACAATTCAGGAGTCACTTGTCAAAAGAAACGAACTTTATTTTTAGAACACACACACCACACCACACAGCTCCTCAGGAAAAACCCTCAGAGCCCAACTGTCACCACCGGCTTCCCACAAGCCTCTCAACCTCCCCCACTCCTCCTGCTCTTGAGGCCAATTGGCTGGGTTGCGTGGGCAGAGCCAAAAAAAGTCCCCCAATGAGCAGCTTTGTGGTCTGAAAGGGCAGGGAAACAGCCCAATGAGCATCACCGCAGAGGAGCCAATAGAAGTTTGCTGGGGGCCGCTGTGAGCCAATCATCAGCTGGCAGCTGGAAGTTTGCTGGCAGTTGGAAGTTTGCTGGGGCCCCTTCGGCTGTGGCTCTCAACAGAGGTTTATTTAGCTCACAGTTTTGGAGGCTGAAAGTCCAAATAGCATGAAGCTAGTTTTGTTGCATACCTCCTTGACTGTATCACATCATGGGGGATGGCATTATGGCAGAAGCACATTAAGAAAGAGACATCACATGGCCAGGCAGGAAGCCCAAGATTGTGGGGGGACAGTCTTGCTCTTTGATAACAACTCACTCTGGCGAAAACTATCTCAGGGTCCCACAAGAACTATCTTAATCTCTTCTGAGAGCAGTGTCTCCAGGGCCTCCACTAGGCTCCACTTCATAAAAATACCTCCACTTCTCACATCTCCCAATGCACTCAAACCACATTCAAACCATAGCAGAAGGTATAGAAGAAGTTCAATAACTGACCTTTTGGGTTCTCAATATTATAGTCTGGGATATAAGGAGGAAATAACAAAAGAAAAAAACCAGCAAATCTTGAAAAAGGACAGTCAGTATAAAGAGATGTCCCAGAAGCCAAGTAAGAAAAACATAGGAAGGAGATGTGATGGGTTGTATCAGATGCTGTGAATGGATCAAGTGAGATATCAAGGGAGAACTGGCCTTGACTCAGCATCCTGGAGAACATTGGTGGTCTAAATGAGCACTGTTTGGGTGCAATGGTAGGACAAGTGCTTTTTTGAAGGAAGTTTAAATTGTATAAAAGGGAAGGAACTGAAGATATGAAAAAAATTCTTGAAAAGTTTTTCTACAAAAGGAAGAAGAAACAGAATGCTACATGTAGGGGAACTTTAGCAAAAAGCCTGATTTATTGTTGTTGCTTTTTGTTTGTTTGTTTGTAGGATTAGGGATTGAACCCAAGGCCTCCTGCATGCCAGACAAATGCTCTACCTCCGAACAACATCCCCAGCCCTAGTTTTTGCTTTTTATATGGGCAAAACAACAGTATTTTGGTTTGCTGCTGGTAGTGATCTAGTAAAGAGTAAAGAATTAATGATGTTAAGAGGAGAATTGCTATAGTGCTCTGTTACACAGGTGAGAGGGAATGGGACCTGATTTTAGGAAATGGAGTTTCATCCTCCATACCAGAAAGGAGGTTGCGTGTGTGGGCTAGGTTCTGGCAGCTAAGCAGAGATGTGGTGGTGAGAGGGAATGGAAGTTCTTTTCTATTTCTTCATATTTCTTAGTGAAATCAGAGCTGACTTGAGAGAGTGGTGTTTGAGTAGAGTAGTAGTTTGGGGGAAAAAGAAAAGAAAGATGTAGCATCCCTATTCAGAATAGAAGTGTGAATGGACTGCTGTTTGCCTCTGCAGACATTCGTATTCCTAACGGTGGGGTTTGTATTAACATTAGCCTGCATTTGTCAATGTTCTTCCCTTTAGCAAGTGCCTTCTCTTGTGTTGATAGCCTCAACAGCCCTATGAGGTCACAGAGAGAGTAGGACATTCTAAAAGCACATTGCTTGAAATCCCAGTGTTGGTCTCAAAACCTGTTCTTTGTTGCAGTATAAAAGTCTTTCCTTCTATTAATAATCTCTTTCTAAATGACTCCTAATTACTGATGATTTTCAGGTATGACAGTACTCACAGATTTCTATTTCCCTTCTGTGTTTTATTGCTCTGAATAGTCCTAGAGAGAAAAGATCAGATTAAGTATTCTTTGTCCATTACTATTAAGTGTTCAGTTTCATCATTTTTAGTTATAGGGCAGTATATAGCAAATTTAATGGTGAGAAAATCCTTGCAGAGCATAAAAATGAAACCTGCTTAATAGGAAAAACATAGCCTTATTAATGGAACTTCTGGTTGCTTTCCAGACCATAAATACGTTTTTAGAAACACTTTAGTTAACATGAGAAGTTATAATTTTCTTAAGTGCAAAGTATTATTATAAATAGGAATGAGGTATATGGAATTTTTCTTCTTACTTTGCAGTACATCTCATACTATGCTAATTGTGCATATGCATAAAATATGGGGTTAAAATATCTCTCATTTTCCCTTAGGTATGATTAGAATTTCTGAGGTAGGATTGATTATTTCCCTATTGTATTAGAAGTGGTTTAATCAATTTCAACTGCTACATCTCCTCCTCAAAATGCTAATTCTTAAAATGAACTCTTTGACAAATTCTGCCCTCAGAATATTTGCTCATTTTTATTCACCCTCTTTGAGACCTGATTCTGTGCCTTAAATCATGCTGTGAAGCTCTCATTGACAGCAGTCAGCATCCAGTTTGGTATTATTGTCTATACAGTAAATCACTGGAGTTTCTAAATCTTTCAACAACTTGATTCAAATCTTGTGTAAGATTTAGTTAGATTTAGTGCTACAACAACTGAGCACAGATTTCACTCATGCATGAAAACTATAGGCTTTGCAATAACTTTAGAATGTCTATGAAAGGAGTGAATATTCAAATTGATAGCTAGCCTATTCTGATTATGTTAGCTCATTAATTTAACAGAAATTTATGAAGATATTGTGGACAGCCCTTCTCTAGAATTCTTTAAGATAGACTAGGTTTTCTTATAGTGTTACTACATAGGATGTAAGGAAAGAGGTTTGAACTAGGATCTTTGATGATCCTTTTAATAGTCTTCAAGAAGAATGGTAAGAATAACAACTTTGAATGTTACCATCTGTCTTATAAAGAAAAATATTCACACAAGTACTTTTTTAAATAAGAAAATATTCCAATAAGGTATTTTGTGGTAAAATATATATAACATAAAACTTACCATTTTAACCATTTTAAAGTATGTATTTCAGCGGCATTAATTAAGTTCATGATGTTGTCAGCTATCCCCACTATTTTCAAAACCAGTCATTATCCCAAGCCCAATAAGTGCTTTTTAAATGATATAAAAATATTAAAAGTTTACTGTACCAGTTGACTCAACTTGACTAATGCATTGGGTTTTAAAAGGTCAGTAAATGGGTTTCAGGTCACAAGCAATCCAAAATGAGGGTTCAGTTTGCAATATTCTCATTTCTTACAGGCTAACCTCAACCACATCTTTTGACTCATTGATTATTATTAAAATCTGTTTTCTCAGGTAAGGTGATTGCTTTCACAAGCCTTCTTGTAATCCATTTATCAAAGTACCACAAAATTAAACTGGACATTTGTTAGTTTCAGATCAAAGAGAGTTGATGATCATGTGTGTTGCCACATGTACGGTCCAAAGATTAAAGTCGGCTCAGTTGAAAGAGACTCCAAATAACAGTGACTAAAGGAAACAGCACATGAACGAGAATGAGAGGAACTTTCTCTTACCAAGTCATTATGGGTCAAAGCCTTCCATGAACTATGTAAGAACCATAGAGAGGAACCAGTTTGGTAAAGTCCAATGAACTGAGTATACTTCCAGTAAATGAATAGCTTTTCAGTTTAAAGAATTGGCACATTTGCTTTTAGATAACCGTGGTGATGATTCCTAGTAACTGATGATATATCAGTAAATAATAAAATGGAGTTTCCCCAGAAGTGAGGTGCAAATGATGACCTACACCTCTTTTTCTTCTATAAAATTCATATTCATCCCTAAGGATCTAGATTAGATGTAGTTTCTTTTATGAATCCTTCCCCAACTCCCATAGATGGTCATTGAATGTTCCTTTATGGTCAAATAATACTTTACAAAAATTCCAGATTATAGTAATTGTCATATTAAATTCTCTTTTTTTCCTGCACTTATAAGCCTTTCAAAGGGTAAGGGCTATGTCTTATTGCTGCTTGTATTTCCAGTGTAGTTCCTAACACACAATGAAAGCCCATTTAATATTTATTGAATGAATGAATGGAAAAATGAATGAATTCATACATCTAAGCACTCACACTGGAGTTTTCATTTTTCAACAGTGTCTCAATTATAAGATGTTCATATTTTATTTACTAAGGCAAAAATCAGCAAAGGCACATGGAGTCTGAGTTTATGTGTTGAGGTGGCAGACGCTTCCATTTGTGACATTATCTGAAGGCAAAGTATTCTGATCATGAACTCCTAGGCATTTGCCAGTGACCTAATGAAACTCAAGGTGGCACTCCCAATAGGAATTCCTGGATGTCTGTGTTTGTTTGTCTTAGGAATTGAGGACCCACTACTAGGGGACATGTCTCCTCCAAATCCTCTGTATTAGAATGTGGAATGTCCTCCACCTGCTTTGTTCCTTTGCAGAGATCCCCTGTTGTCTAGACATGGGCATTGTCTAGGGAAACATCCCACTTGGGTTGGTTTTTGTCCACTGGTGCTGGTCTTGGCACTACAGCTGGCACCACAGAGAAGATAGCACAGAGACCAGCTTGTCTCAAGGTGTCACCATGGATCTCTGGACTAGCCAATATGGCACCTCCATCGCTCCTCACCAGGCTGTGTTCATGTGCAAACATAATATCTTTCTACTTTCAAGAGGTTTCATGAGACCCATTCTTTCATTTTCTCTTTTCCCTTTGTTTCCCTTTTGATTTCACCTTCACCCTGAAGGAAAATCCATGAAGTTCTAGGTGGTGGAGTTCAAATGATTAAGGATGGAGCATTCAGAAGTGCCTGATATGATTACTGTGCACAAACCCAGCCTATCTCACAGACCCTATTCTCCTAGTCCCTCCATGTAGCGTGCAGTATACAGAAAAGCATTCAAAAGGCATATTATTTCCACTAGGACCTAAGAGGACAAACGCAGCAAGGACATACTAAATTTATCTGAATTTAACACTATTAGCCAGAAACAAGTCATGGTATGCTGAAGAAATCAGCAATTTGGAAAACTAGCAACCAACTCCTAATATTAATCTTGTCTGCATAAGGCTACCTTGGTGACTTTTTTTGTTAAGAATTCAGGGATTTAACTGGTCTCCTACGGCAGGCAGTTGGGAAGATTTATTTTCTTGAACTGAAATGACCAGTGAATTCACTGAAAGCAATTAGACTGGTTTTGTACAGATCCTGAAATTTTCCTTTCCCATGATTACCAGAGAAATCAAGCCTTGCTTGTTTGTGCCCTTTTGAGAACAGAACCTCTGTTCTGTTGACTTTTCTCTGGCTCTGGGGAAAACACACACACACACACACACACACACACACACACACACACACACATTTGTCTACTTGTTTTGAAGAATGGGGTGGGGCTGGGGCATCCTTTCCAGGAATTGACAGTTAAGAAGTGCTTGGGTCTAGAAGGTGGCCACTATTCTTCATAGGTACATCTTGGCCAAAGATCAGCAATCCTGCCCCCCAACAAACCTATAAATACCAATATAATTGCCTATGTTTTCCAAAATGAATATGTCTTTAAATTTAAGTCATATACTTTAATTTTTTGAACCATCTGTAAAACAATGAATAGTAGGAGGACAAGTTACCCCTTCTTTTAGAAGGAAGACTAACCTGAACTTAGTTATAAGGAAAGGAGAATCTGGAGAAGTAATGGTAGGATATAAGTTTTTGCCTCCTGTAGCACTTCGACTGAGAGTATTTCTGTTTCCGCTACCCACAGCTGCCTGAGCATTTTCCTGTCTTTGTGAGATGATTTTCAAACTTCTCATCCACTGCATGCTTTAAATTTTAATACTGTTATCGACACGGAAGGTCCTGGTTTTTTGCTTCTTACTGATCTTGTCCTCTTGCCTTCTGCTGCTGGAAACTTACTGAAAGAAGTCTGATTGCAATGCACAGCTTTCAGCAGTGGGGGGAAAATGGGTCCTGGATTGTCAGACTCAGAAATGTGGACCTGTTACCTGCTTCCCAGATGGAGATGTGAGAGCACTGCTTATAGACTCATCCCAGCTGCTGGAAGCAGCAGTGAGCAAGGGTGATATTGGCAGTGAAGAACTACGCCCTCTTCTTTAGCAAAGAGCGACGACTTAGAAAATAGACATATTAGAACAAACATGAAGGTTAATGGGATTTTTGAAAAGGGAAAGAATTGATATAAGGTATATTGTAGTCAACACTGAATAGGAGGCTCTGGAAGACCCCAACAAATGCCCCCTTTCTAGGTGTCAGCCTGTAGCCAAGCAGCAAATGGCTGCATGCAATCCTCATATATACTATTTTTTGAGTATAAACAATAAAATAAATTGAGAACATGGGAAGATGGGTTTCATCAAGACTTGGAGTGTCCTCCAATCACCTTTGCAGGGAGTGCATAAGTCAGGGCTCACCCTCCAGCCTTTCTGCTTCCTAGTAATGAAAACATAATGTTCTGCCCTCATCCCATCCTCACGGCAGGACTGCATTTCACCTGGAAAGGCCAGGGGCTGTGGTTCTGTGGATGAGACCAGGTGCAGGCTCTCCACCAACATGGTGGTATGCTTTTCCAAAACCCCTTCCTTAGATTGAGGTTCTCAATTTTGGATTAATTCTTGGTTCCCATATAAACATCTGAATAAAATGTTTCAAGTGAATAGCATAAGGGCGGAGGGGATATTGGGATTGCATATGGATAGTCGGATGGTGAAGATAATGTTTTAATAATTCCAGTTTTTTGAATTTAGTCCTCTTGATGCTTCTGTGTCAGGCCAGATCATTTTGAATAACAGAGGTTCTTGGCTGGGTTCCAGGTAGAAGGAAGCAAGCTGGCATTTAATTCCATTCCCTTTCTCACCCTGCCCTTTATTAAAGTAGCACTGACTAGTATGAGGTAATTTCACTGATTCATTCTTTTATTTATGTAGTAAATATGCACATAAGGTTTACTGCATGGAAGGCACTGGCTTAGGTGCTGGAGATGCGAAAACAAATAGGACAGGTTGCCAGTTGCCTGACTGGTCAGGTGGCGAGCAGTGGGTGAACAATTTTGAGGGAGTGAAGGTGCTCTGAGAGAGGTGTTAATGAAGCCAAGAAGTGAGCAGACTCAGTGGGAAAGAACTGGGGAAGAGTTCTAAATGGGGGATCGTTTGCACTGAGACTGAAGAATGAATGTCCACTAGGCAGACAATGCACTTGAGACACTCCTAGCAAGGGGAACAGCAGGTCAGACAATAGAGAGTATGTGAGAAATTGTACAGGGAGCTAGAACTATGAAAGGTGAAATAAACTGAGAAAAATGGCAAGATGTGCTTTATCAAGACTTGGAGCATCTTCCCAATGGCCTTTGCAAGTAATGCCCCAAACCAAGGTTCAGTAGGCAGTCATTTAGACCCATGGAAGGTTTATGAATTACCTTGATGGTACACTAAGCAGTTTGGATTCCTTCTAAATAGTTGATAGGTAGCATTGAAGGGCTTGAACTTGAGAATCACATATCCCCATATTTTCATTTTGGAAAGTATATTGTGACTCTGTTGTAAATGACTGACTCTATCTTAGATCATTTAATGTCAAAAGGGGACTTTTTTTTCCCCCTCACATAAATGGAAACATTTAGAGGTGTCCTGGCTCAGGTAGAGTAGGACCTAGGGGTTAAAGTGGTATCATCAGAACTTGATTTCCATGTGTCTGTCTAGGCTTTTCTTTCCACAAGTCTCTAAGTCTTTCTTCCCCTCTGATTCTCCCTCAGCACCTGTTTTCTGTGAATTGGCCTAATTCTTAGATGTGCTTCCTCAGTGATAAAGATGGCCACTGACTTCCTCAGTTATTTCCTATACGGTAACAACAGAAGGAAAGAGGATCTTTCTCACCATCTCCAGGACAGAAGTGCTGGGGGGATTCTCTGGTTGGCTTTGATTGACCACATGCTCATTCCTGAACCAATCTTTGTATCTAAGGAGCTGGAAGTTCCATCTAGGTCTGGGCCAGACGCCACCCACTTGGCACAGTGTTCTAATAGCTGCAAAGAAAAGCACTGGGAAAACTCAAAAATTGTGGTTACCATATTCCACTGCAGAGGGTGGGATTGAGGGGAGGAAGGAGTAAAAGTGAAATATTCTCTTTCTTCTAAAATTTCTAAATAATGGCTTAACTTTCATTTATATAGTTAAATATGTTTAGCTACCTTTCCTTTGCTTTTTTTCCCCCGTCTAAAGCTGATCTTCAAGGACAGAGAGCATTAAGTGGATTTGTACAGAAATAGAAGATAATGTAAATTGATACTTGCAGTGTACCACAGATACACAAGGGCACAGCATTCTGAACCATTCACTTGAATTAAAAAACATACTGCTTTTGTATGAAGACAGATGGATATGTTATGGAATAGAATTCAATTAACACATTTTAAAAGCAAACACACAAACAGAAGGCGTCAAGGAAACTTCCGCATCAAGGAAACTTCTGCTTTTACTTTGGGCTGAGTCTCTGGCCCTCTTGGGTAGGCGTTTACCCTCCTCTGCATTTGTGGATAGTTAGGAGAAGAAGAGGAAGACGACCTGGGAGCGCTGGAATCCATCATTAAGCAAAGCCACCCAGTGATGTCTTTATGCAAAAATATGTGCCAGGAGGAGATTATCTAGGAATTAGTTAATGCTGTGAAACTTTCACACCTCAACAGTGAGGCTGGGGGTGGGTAGGTGGAGAGTGCTGGGAGCCTGGAGGGGGGTCATGTAATTCTGTTTAAGTGCTTGGATTCTTTTTTACAAGATGATCAGCTACTTTACAAACCTGTTCTTTACATACCCTAAGCTTCACTGGAGTTGACTACCTTTCCTCAGCTTTCTGTTGGTATTTTATAATCTGGTCAAGTAAGCCTGATTTTAGTTACATTCAAGTTAATGGTACTATGATTTACATTACAAGAAAGATTAGAAATTCTCAACATTCTGGTCAAATTCACCCTTTTTTAGTGCTGGGCACATTATCTCATTCCTTCCCTGGGAGGATAAGGAAAGTTCTTGCCCAACCGAATGAGTTAGTACTGTACTGCACACTTTGTTGAATTTTACAGTGGGCATTTTCAGATAGTTATAATGCAGGATTTACAGATCAATTATGTCATAGTTTTAGGGGAAGGGAGGGTGACTAGGAGGTTAAAAAAAAGAGAGAAGAAAAACCTAAACCTTTTAATGACATGAAATTGTAGCCCCTTTGTGACTTTTGAGGAAGCACTTTTCTTAATTTCCACTTGGATAACAATCTCCCTAACCTTTTCTTGGGAAGCTCATTCATGGCAGAAATACCTTCCTGAATTTTCCTGAGAAGGTCAGGCCAGTCATACAGGGTGAGGAGGTTTGGAGGGTACCCTGTTTCATCCAGTTGATGTGATAATGCTTCTCCAAGTTTACTGAAATCAAAACACCTGAATAAATCAAATTTGTTGTGACATAAAAATACTATAGTTATGGCCAGGCCTGGAACTGGCTTTAGGGAGAATGGCCTACTTAAGCATTTAGAGGATGAGAACCAAATTAGAAAAATATGAAGAGGATAAACAGAAGCCAAAATGACCCCATTCCTTAATGAAGGGCCTAAGGGAACAACTGTGATTGTCTGCTTCTTGGCTTACAGACTGAAACCACAGACATTTTCATGATAATGGCTATATTTGAATAGAAGCAAAGGTCACTGGTCACCGGGATTAAGAGTTTTGACCTGTCACTGCAATGGCACTTAGGTTTGGTCTCTTTATCTTATTTTTGTTCTGCAAGGTCTTTTGTGCAGCTTGGCCAGCCCTTGAGTGGAGGTGGATGGCTTCATGTTTCTAATGGGACTGCCCAGACAAGGAACCCAAGACCTCTCTGTCTTGGAGCTGCAGTACAGGGGATTCCCTCAGATGTGACTATAATGATTTTGCATCCAATTACCTGCCAGTAGACATTCTTTCCAGGTATTTCACTCACAATTTGGATCCTGAGTGATTTCAAAGTGTTGTGTATTGACCTTGAAAGAATCCTTAGCCAGTGTTGAAATTCTTTGGCTTTCCAGTGGTTGATCCTTCAGCCCTGCCTTTCAGTTTGGCTCTCTTGCCTCTTATCCTCCATATTTTACCTCTTCTCTGCTTTGAATGATCTCTTGTCCATTTGTTGGAAAAGGAGTAGTGGGTGCTCTTGTTCTCCGGGAGAGACCTGCACACATGCCGCAGCTGGGACACTGAGGGCTTGCGGGTTCTCTTGCTTTGGGGAGTTTAGGGGCCCTGGCTTGCACTGGTTCCAGTGCTTCCTGTGGTTTCATTTCATTGCAGGTTTGCATGTGGATGATTCTAACTTTGCTTAGGGGTGCTACTTAAAGATAGTTGACTTTCTGACTTTCTGAAAAATATCATGGGACCATGCCACTTGGTATTGCTGCAGCAGGGTCCACTCCTTCAGTCACGCAGGCTAGGTCCCTATTGCTTGTTCCAAGACATGCTAGCTTACATTTTATCTTTTTTTAATTGTTATGTATGCATTGTTTTTTAATTTGTATATATATATATATATATATATATATATATATATATATATATATATATGACAGTAGAGGATATTTTGACATACATACATGGAGCGTAACCTCTAATTAGGATCCCATTTTTCCTACCTTACATTTGAAACCTTAGGATATGAAGTTCTAGGCTAGCGAAATCTATTTTCTTAATATTACAATCTATTAAGTCACAGAATAGTGTAGACAGTTAATTGAATGGAAATGTTGCTAGATATAATTTATGGTTGATGAACAGGTTAAAACATGCTCAGTGGGTATGACTGGGCTCATTTGTAAATTTTTCTTTGAAGAACATAAATAATGAAAAAACCTTATTGAGCTCCTACTCTACAATGGATAATGTTCTAAGTGCTTTTTATGTATCTCCTCTAACATTCCTAACAAACCTGGATGGTGAGAATTAGTATCCCATTTACAGAGGAAGGAACAGAAACACTTGCCCGAGGCAGAATCACTGTCATTAGAGAGGTACATCTGACTTCAAAGCCAAAGCGATGCTACGCAGCTGTGGATTCTCAGAGAAGAATCTTGGAGGTCATAATTATTCACCTACCACCAGCAGGAGAAAACACAGCATTCTCTTGGATGCAGATCATCTTTTTTCATGGAATGATGGAGTCTTGCTCTTTGCCAGGTGCCGAAATGGAGCCTGGAGTTGCAAAGGTAGGACTTGGTGCTTACCCAGAGCATCTCACAGTTGAACGAGGGAACCACTGGTTCAATAGCACTGTCTGTCCTGGTGTAGAAAGTTCATAAAACCACACTTGAGCTTTGTCTCATTCCAATCCTTCACCGTTTTCCCCCTGCTTATGGAGAAAACTTATTGTCCTGAAGTAACTCACTGTAGAGGATGGCATAGACCATTATAGATTTTTTTTTTTTTTTTTAATGTTTGCAGGGCTTAAAAAAATAAAAGAACTATTTGGTTCTGGGAGCTGTGTGCTTTTTGTATCCAAGTCAGATTCCACAAAAGGAGATAAAATAGCATAATTATATTTCACACTTACATGGCTCCTTACAACCTATAAAATGCTTTCCATGTACATTATTTGGAAGATAGTCGATCCCTCTATTATAGCAGTGACTGAGGCCACTCAAGAATGTGTGGCTGGCCAAGTGAAGCTTTCTGAACGCAGAGAGGTGTGCTGAATAGAAGAAAATGTGTTTATATGTATCCCAAGTCGAGAACAAGCAAGGTGCCCTCAGCTGACCACGTTTGGCTGACCATGACCAAGAAATGAAGTAGCCAGGGAAGCTGGGGAAGGCAGATGTCTTGATCAGCTCAGGCTGCCATGACAAAATGCAGCAGACTGGTCGGCTTGAATAACAGACATTTTCTCATAGTCCTAAAGGCAGTAGCAAGGTGCCAGTCAGTTTGGATCCTGCTCTGTTTGCAGATGTCTGTCCACTTGCTGTATCTTCATGTGGTCGGGGAAGGTGGTGGGGAGGAAGATAATTCTCTGGTGTCTCTTCTACAGAGACACGAATCCTGTTCTGAGGGCCCTACCTTCCTGGGGGCATCTAAACCTAATGCCTCCCCTTGTCGTGCTGGGGATTAGGGCTTCAACATTGTGAAGAAATAATTGAGTCTACAGTAGCAGGTGTGATGATGAGGATTTAGATGTTAGAAGGAGATCTCATGCTAGAGCGGTTGAGTGTGGACATATGAACGTGGCAATGAGGGGCACAGTTACTGTGGTTGTAGAAAACCCTCTCTGGGTGGTCATGTGAACTGTAAGAGGATGGTGGCATTTGTGAGTGCTTGGCATACCTTCGGTTTTCTCTCAGCTCTATGGCAATTCACGTACGCTCCCCGAGGCAAAGAAGTGGCAATCACCTTATATTGGATGTTATTGCCATTCACATAAGCAGGATGCTCCAGTATGGAGGTGTCATGTTATTTTATGTCATTTATTTATTTTTGAGGCTATTGGAAGGTACCAGTTATCTATTCTTTTGAAATTCCTTTGTTCCAATTTTGATTCCCCTGGGAAAGTTCCTTGTTGGTTGAGAGGACATTGCTTTCTGTGTGACCCCACTGGAAAATAATAGTGCTCACACCTTGGCTCAGGTGCATGCTGAAAAGTGCACATGGGGGTCTTGTGTTCTTTCAAAATGCCCACCTGAATGTGGAGAGTCCCGCCGAAGCCCTTCTTTACTTCTGAAGTTAGAATGATTCAGTGGCAACTATAAAAGCCTGTTTTCGTGGTAATTATAATCAGACATCTGAATACATTTATGCATCTATAGCTTTTCAGTTTCCCACGTAAATAGATGCCATCAGAAGTATTTTGAGGGCTGATTTAGCTTGTAGAGCTTCCATTTAAAACCCATTCTTGTGTTTCCAGCATTTTCAGCAGCAAGGCTCAGGAAGTCCGTCTGGTCGAAAATGACGATGCGTGAGCGTGTTCATTCAGAGCTCTTTACTGTGTGAAGATGACAGTGTTATTTTCATCTCACAACTACAGAAGCATACATTTTGAAAATAAATAGCCTCAGTGTTGCTCTTTGTGGGTATTAGAAGGGGCTAAATAGCCAATTTATCAAGTCTTAAGGCCCACTGAGTTCGTGGACAGAAGGAATGGAGGGAGAGTGGATGGGCAGAGAAGCCATGTGGTCCTGCCCGCTGTAGGCGGTGGCAGGCTGCAGGTCTGGCTGCGTTCTAGAGCTGCCTTTTTGGACATGGCATTACTTGAACTTCAAAGGGTATTATGCACAACTCTGAGGAAGATTAAGAGATCTGGTTTGCTCTGTACTGTGAGAGAAGAAGAGATTAGCTTTCCCCAGCTAGCAAGCATGGATACATTTTTAAAAAGCATTTTAACCAGTTCTGCTGGAATCTATTCCAGCTGTTAGCTCCTGGGGTTTAACACACTGACGACTAAGGGTATGGGTATAACATATTCTGTCCTTTCTGGTGGACTTTGAAAACCCTGGTGCCAAGTTAGACTGGCAGGGCTGCTCCAGACCTGATGGAGGGAGGGAGACACTATACAAAGCTGGCTTGCAAATTGGATGGCTTGACAGTGTAAAATAGAAATGCCGGAGTCAGCTTCCACTGTCAGGTTTCTATCACTGAACACCTTCTGTTTGCAAAGTGGGAACCAAATGTTTTCTCTCCAGCTTCTACCTCACAGCGATGTCATCTTCTCTCACTGTCCAGTTTGTGGAGGAAATCAGCCAATGTTCTGGTTTTCTGTGGATGGAGGTGACTTCAGAGCCCTTGTTTTCTTTTTAAATTTATTTATTTATTTATTTTTTAAATACACAACAATAGTGGAATGCATTACACTCCTTATTACACATATACAGCACAATTTTTCGTAACTCTGTATATAAAGTATGCCCACACCAAATTATGCCATTATACATGTACTCTTTTTTTGCATTACAATTCTTAATACACATATATACCACAATTTTTCATATCTATTTGCAAATAAGGTATGCTGACACCCAATTCAAATCTTCATACATGTTTCTTGTATAATGATGACCATCACATTCCACCAACCTTGCCAATCCCCTTCTCCCTCCCTTTCCCTCCCACCCCTCCTCCTCATCTGGAAATAATATTCCTCCCATGCTCTCCCTCCCTACCCCACTTTGAGTCACCCCCCTTATACCAGAGAAAATACTCAGCATTTGTTTTTTTTTTTTTGTATTGGCTAACTTCACTTAGTATTATCTTCTCGCCATCCATTTACCTGCAAATGCCATGATTTTGTTCTTTTTTAGTGCTGAATAATATTCCATTGTGTATAAATGCCACATTTTTTTAATCCATTTATCCACTGAAGGACATCTAGGTTGAGAGCCCTTGGTTTCTTATGCTCAGTTTTAGTAAATTGACACTAGTTGTCAACAGATGACCACTAAAATTCTGTAAAGATTAGTAACATAGCGGTCATTTGTCTGTGTCAGGCACCTGAGTTATGGGCTTTCATTCTCTGCTTCAATTAAACCTCACACAAAACAATATGAAGGACACTTTCTTAACTTGACATCTATTCTAAATATATTTTAAAACTAATTTTTATATTTCATAATTTTGAATTCTCTCTGGGTAATAAAAGTTGTCTTTTTTGATTATGTAAAATAAAATCATCTGATTTCCATTTGTCTATGATGATTTTGAATAACATTTGAATATACATCCTTTTCTATATTTTTCTCTGGTGTATGTTACACAAGAATTGTTTTACTACTTAGATCATGTTTTTTTATATTTGTCATAGATATCTTTAAAAATCACATTGTTGCTGGGCACAGTGGTGCATGCCTGTAATCTCAGCAGCTGGGGAGGCGGAGGCAGGAGGATCACAAGTTTGAGGAAAGCTTTGGAAACTTAGTGAGACCCTAAGCAATTTAGTGAGATCCTGTCTCAAAGTAAAAAAGGGCTTGGATGTAGCTCAATGGTAAAGTGCCTCTGGGTTCTATCTCCAATATCTAAAACAAAACAAAACAGATTATTTCTTCCCTTAATATCTATCCCCATCCTCCTTCACCATGAACCAGTATTGAACAACTGGTTTAATACTTCTCCCATGTTTAAGTGACCATCTACACATGTGTATATTTGTTTTGTATAAAAAGGCACCATTCAAAACAGTCTTGGCAGTGTGCTTAGGATCCATGATCCACTGAATGGGGGACAAGACATCCTAAAGATAGTGGGGTTATTGCAATGTGTATTCCTTGTGCATTACTTTTCTTATTCAGCACTACCTTATGGACTTCCCTTCTTGGGATGGTATAGAGCCAATTTACTCTAGTGGCCTTAAAACAGGTTGTGAGTAGAAGCCAGCTCTATTTTGTTTTTCTATGTATAGTCAGCAGTATGTGAGCCATAGTGGATCACAGTACCCACTTTGTCATATTGAAGCTCTGAATTTTTGTTAGTTCTAGAAACTGTAACAAAATACTATAGACTAAGTAACTTATAAATAGCAGCAGCTAATTTTTTATAGTTCTGAAAGCTGGAAAATCCAAAGTCAAGGTGGTAGCAGCTTGAGTGTCTGGTAAGGGCCCATCTCCTGAGATATAGTGCCTGCTAGCCATGCCTCTGAGGCTCAGTGTCTCTCTGAGGTTTCTTTTATGAGTCATAATTCTGTTCATGAGAGTAGAGCCCTTACATCCTAACTACTTTCCAAAAGCTCACTTTCTAATTCAGCATATTGAGGATTGGTCTTCAACATATGAATTTTGGGGGAGATGACAACATTCAGACCATAGTGCTTTTATTGGCACCAGAATTTATTTCTGGGATCATCAGTCTGTTCAGTTATTTATTAGCATGCCATATTTTGATTCTAATGAATTTAAATCTGGAATTCTTCTTTTTCTTATTGTAAAGAAAATTTTGTAAAAAAAATTCTTGTGATTTTTTTTGGCATTTAATTTTACCTAAAAATATGTTATCCTCACTTTTTAAAGTGTTCTAATTAAATACACATCATTTTTGAGTCTTTCTAATTAAATATATGTGAATTTTGAATTTATATACTTGTCTCTTTTTATTTTATTTTTAATGTTATTATACTATGATTATTTTTCCAATGTTTGTTATAGAGAAAAGCTCTTAACTTTTCCAGTCACCCGATCAAATTCATTCATTGACTCTAGTATTTATTTTAAAACAAGCTGGGACTTTTGGCAGTATAAACATATCATTAGAAAGTATGGAAAATGTTGTCTTCTCAGTTACTTTATTTATGTTGACTACTTATTTTCCTGTTGAATTGTGATAACAGCAATTATCCTATCTTATTCCTGACGTTTATATGGAGAGATGCTTTGCAATTGATTTTCTGTGGTTAGGTATTTTCACATTTCAAGAGGTTGATTTTTTAGTAGTTTAACTTTTATTAAGATGGCTATTACCTTTCACCAAATGCTTTCTAGAACCTATTGACGCAACCAACTGCTTTTATTTCACATGGTTTTTTGCCATCATGAGTGTTGCTCATTCATTTGCTGACGTGGAAACTCCATGTGGTTTTGGCAATGCTCATTTAATATACTTTAGGGTTTTATTTGGTAGGGTTTTATTTAGAATTTTTGCAAATATTTGTAAGTAAGATAGCTCGGTAGTTTTTCTATATTGTAATACTTTGATCAGTTTTGATTTTAGAGTTAAACCATTTTCATAGACTGGACTTAGGGGTTTTCCCCTATGATTCTGTAGTATTGCATAATTAAAATAATATATTTCTATTGTTTATAAGTTGTATGCATTTCGTGAAACTATCTATTTCTGCCTTCTTTTTTAATGGCAGAAACATACTCATTTTCCCCATCGCTCCTATACTAGTCAGTCTGTTCAGTTTCCCACTTGTTGAGTCATTTATGCTAATGTGTATCTGTACAAATTCGTACTAAGGATTTCAGAGTGATTTTGCTTCTCTCCCCTCCCCCTCCTGCTTTCAGCCCTGCTTTCATGCAACGTCTACATTTTCTACATTTTCTTTGACTGACAGTACACTGGCAGTTTATCTCTTTCTTTAGGAATCTTTAACATTTAATTCACATGTTCTCAGTCACAGTATCATTATCCATTTAGGTTTCATAATATATTTGGAAGGTTCACTTCTCACGACTGTCTTTGTTCTCCTTTCCCCTCTTTCTCTTTGACTCTCTTGAGTTGGAGGAGTGGCAGGAGGGGAGAGGGGGAGAGGGAATCAGTGGTTGCTTCCTTTGTAGACAAACTGTCATAATAAATGAAGTGCTAAGAATAGAACCTGACACTGGAAAAAAAAATGTTATCTAAGTATTAACTCAGTTATATTACTGGAGATGTTAAGTTACCTTCAATATTTCCTTTTACGCTGAGAATTGAATGATATCTTGTATGGGGGTAGGAATCTGGGAATGCAGTTCTTTCCTCTCAGCCGTGTGCAAACGAAGTGGATGCCAATCTGATTTCTCTCCCATTGTAGGTAACTTATCGTTTTTATCTAGCAGCATTCAAGATTTTTTCATTAAAATCAGAACTAAGATTGCTGTTGTCACTTATTAACAGACTTTTGGAGGTTTTATAAAATATAAAAAATTAAAAAGTCAGTATTGAAAAAGTAGATAAAATTTTGTCTTTGTGCTGATCCAAAGACTCCACTAAGGAAGAAAGAAAAAACTAACTTGAATTAAACAGGGAATATACTAAGATGATAAACATACAAAGACCATAGCCTTTCTTTTTTTCTACCAAGTGCCATAACTACTCCCCGTTTTGGGGGGGCGGGGTTGGCTACCTTACCCAGGCTGGCCTCGAATTTGTGATCCTCCTGCCTCAGCCTCCCATGTAGCTGGGATCACAGGTACGTGCTGCCACCACACCCAGATTTATATTCCATCTTAGCCTGCAACTGGGAGAGCTATTTCATTTTCATTCTTGCAAAGTAGGGACATTTTCTTCTCTTATTTCTTTAGTCATTGTCTCTTTCATCTACTTCCTTATTCTCTGTCATTTCCATGTTCCTTTTATTTGTACAACAATGATATAGCCATTGTCTTTTCTTGGGAAAATTTGCCCTTTTATTATGAAGTTTAATATTTCCTTGTTTAATCTTGGAAGGTCACTCTTATGCAATATAATGGGGCACAGAGGATGGCTCTGTGTATCTTGTTTTTTTTTTTTTTTTCTTTTCTTTTCTTTTTTTTTTTTTTTTTTTCCTGTGGCAGCCTTAAAAAAGTGCTCCAGGTGGATATTCAGGGGGTGCTGCTCTCCTTTTGTCGGAAGTCACCTTTGCTGCTGAGGAGGCTTAGGTGTCAGAGGAGCTTTCCCAGGAACCTTGATGGAGGACAGATAGCAGGCTTTGTCCACCCCAGCCCCAGCCTGCTCTCGTGGAGTTGTTCCAATGGCTTGTCCTGATTCTGAGGGTGAAGAAGGTAGTGAGTGGGCCACACCAAAAGGAGGGACTCAGGTACCAGAGAGTAACAAGCAGAAGACAAGTGGTGCTAGTTAAACTGAATGGAGAGAAAACATGATAATGAGAGAGAGAGGGGGAGGGGAGGGAGGAGTATAGAGTAAGCATATTGCAATCAAAAAGCTTTTCTAGAATTTAAACAAAGAACTTAAAAAAAAAAAAACTTTTAGTATATGAAAACAATACCCCCAAAATTACTAACTGTGACTGCTTCCAGAGAGGGTCAGTGGTGTGGCTGGGGGACCAGGGTGAGAAGATGACTCCATACATATAGTTGTAGATGGACACAATACCTCTATTTTATTTATTTATTTTTTATGTGGTGCTGAGGATTGAACCCAGTGCCTCATACATGCAGGCATGCTGCAGGACTGAGCCACGACCCCAGCCCTAATGACTTCCTTTTGATTGACATCTGCACTGTCAAAATGACAGTCACATATGTATGTAGTTATGTGTTTGAATGGAGAGTTGAATAAGGCATTTAAAAAAATCAAGCAGTGGCAATTTTGTTAGGTGAAAATTTTCTCTTTATGAAGTATTCTTTTATTTTTCTTATCATCTAATGAAACCAAAATAGTGTTAGTAGTAACTGTGATTTTTGTCATAAGATAAAAAAGAATGAACAAAAATAAAAAGCATTTTACTGTAATATTATAGTGTTGCGTTCTTCTGGGATACTGTTGAAGATCTGTCACTGCTTGTAATTATAATTGTTCTGAGAACCACTCCCAGAGCTTGATACTTAATATTATACCAAAGAAACATAGGTGTTATTATGTTACAGTTTGTGTATCATACTATATCAACACTGATATTTAAACATGATTGATTTTCCTGGTAATTCTATGAACTATGAATTTTACTTTATACACTTAAAAAATGCTTTATTGGGAAAGGGTCCATAGCTTTCTTCAAACTGCCAAAGGGATCCATGCCCTGCAAAAGGTCAAACACGTATGGGATGTAGGGAGTGTGGGGTGAACTGCCAGCCCAGAAGATCAAGTGAAAAAACATTTCAAAATACAAGCAAGGTGCACGCCTATGATCCCAGTGGCTCTGGAGGCTGAGGCAGGAGGATCACAGTTCAAAGCCAGCCTCAATAAAAGCAAGGCATTAAGCAACTCAGTGAGACCCTGTCTCTAAATAAAGTACAAAATGGGGCTGGGGATGTAGCTCAGTAGTTAAGTGTCCCTGAGTTCAATTCCCATACCAAAAATAAAGTACAGAGGAAAAAACATTATGTGTGTGTGTATATATATATATATATATATATATATATATATAAAACTAAAAACAGAACAAAAATTGTACACTGTTAATTATAAATCATAAACTCTAAATATAAAATTATGAATATTTATGTATTACAATAAACGTAAATCGATAATTCATTAGAGGGATGTTAAGAGATGTAAAGAACAGTCCAAAATTTCCAAATGGAAAGAATAGACTTCTTCATACTGAAAGCGTTATGAACATTAGCTGGAGATATCATTTGGCTTTTGCCTTTTTATTTTATTTTTCTTTATTTGTGCGTTCTTTAGAGAAAAATTAACACTGCATGGGCAAAGCTTTGCTGGATCCCTGTTTGTCTTCAGGTTTAGTCTACAGGTGCAGGAACACACAGTCTAGGCCCCTGGGATGCCAGGCAAGTCCTTACCATACAGGTGGAGAGGCCAGTGGGGCTGTCATGGGGGAAGCTGACTGGGCAGGTGTCCTGAAAGTGTCCAGGTCCTCCAGGCACAGCCTAGCTGAAGACTCCCTGTGGTGGAGATGTGGGAAGTCCCAGCATAAGGCCTGCTGTGTCCTTGGTGCTGCGTGGGGGGCAGGGGGGATGGCAGACAGCAACAGCAGCAGCATGTCCTCTGAGCACTTCTTGCTCCTGCCTCCACCCTCACCTGGCTCTTCACATTCTTACTGGGGATAAGAAAGAAATGGATTTGAAAACCCTAGTGATTGATAGGTCTGACTCTCAGATGCCTGTTTATGTAGCAAACAGAGAGCGCAACATCAGTGTTTGAGACTCGTGATTATATGTAAGGAGATCACAAGAGGAGGGGGTCGGGGTGTGTGTGTGTGTGTGCACCCGTGACCATGCGCAGGCACACACGTTGGTGTGTACATTGCTCAGTTTCTTTCAGGAGGATAAGAGAGGAGCAAATGCGTAAACAAATCTTTAAGCTCTGGGATTATGTATTCATGTAGCTTTTTGGGGGGAGAAAACTACACATGGTACTATTGTAATTGTGTTATTTTATTTTAGTAATGGTGTTATTCTGTTAGTAATTGTGTTATATTTATGATTAAATATATTCAAACTCTCTGGTAACAGAATTGTTTATGGTGTTTGCTACTTGATTATGAGAGCATTTTACAAAAGGGTCAGGGCAGGTTTTCGTGTTTTGGAAAGAGTGGAGAGTGCAGATAGTTTGCTTTTGGATGTTAGTGTTTGCGCTAAAATTTGGGACCTTCACAGCACATGAAAATAAAATAAGTAATAATTCTGAAATCGCACTGGATGTTTATGAGATAGGTTTCTGTTTACATCCTCACTCTGGGGATTTAACTAAATAGGGATTTATTTTTCTCAATAATAAGGAAAGTAGGTCCCAGGTAGATGTGAGAGCTCTGAGAGACCAGTCTCATTTCATCTTTAAATACGTTATGCTCCTCAAAATGACAGCCACACATTTTGGCTTCTTGTCTGTGTTTTAGACAATAGGAAGGGTAAAAAGGCTAAGAAGGGAATACATAGGCCAAATCTGATAATTTCTTAGCAGCCCAATCAGTAGCTCCCACCAATCTCATTGGATAGGAGTGTGTTGGAATTGCCTCTTAGGGAATTCTGGGAAGTGTATGTTAGGTCTGGCAGGTTGCCACCTTAAATTAAATGGTTCTGCTTGTAGTAAAGGAGGGTTGGTTGGATTTGGGATGGGCAGCCAGTGATGCCTGGCACAGAAAATCCACCATGCCCCTGTTGTTCCAGCTGACTTTGGCTCACCTGTAAGGCATTCATCTAGTCGTGTCTTCCACAAAGCCCCTAGGAGCCCCAGGAGGAGATAATTTCCAGTTCTTGAGAATCAATGATGTTCTTTAGCTATACATCCAATATCCCATCTAACTTACCTGTGTCATTTGGAAATCCCTGCTTAGTATAAGTGCTACTACATTACATTGGTAAACACCTTAGAGTAGGTGTAAAGTATTCTGAGCTCCTAACACATGCTTGGCCCATAGTAGATGCTTAGTTAAAGTTTGTTAAACTGAATTGAAACCCAGTTAAACTTACTAAAACACAAAGATCTCAGAGCACTTTTAGCTTAAAATTTTAACCTTTTTCTTGAGTTATAACATATACATCGACAAGTGCCTCTGTTGGATATAATTTTAGATATTTTTAATCTTCTGAAAAATGCTGTTGTTGGCACCAGCACATGTGAATATTTGTGCGAGTGCACATGTGTATATGTGTACTTGCTTTCTGTGATTTGTGTCTGGGTGCAGTCGTTAAATGTACTAGTTATTTTCTGTGGCACAAAGTGCTTTTGACAATCATGAATTAAGTAGGAATTAGGCATGGTGGTCTCAGACACAGCGTTCTAGTGCTATGACTATGGTGCACCTTAACGCCCACAGATGTTGGATGATAAACAAGATTGTTTACTTGAAAAGTAACTCTTTCTTCTCCAGAGAAGGGCCCTATATTAATTCCTGGTGCAGTAAATTCTCCATTCCTGAATACAACAGTTACTATTATGGTATTATGTAAAAATGTGGATGTGTAACCGATGTGATTCTGAAATCTTTGTAATGTTTTGAATAACCAATAAAAAAAAAAAAAAAAAAAAAAAAGAATTCTCCATTCCTCAAGTCAACAGAAAAGGGCGGGGGGGGGGGCGGAGTGCAGATTGTCTAAAGGTCATTGATTCTTCATGTTGGAATTGAATTATAAGGTATTTGGGATGTTGGCAGGAAACCAGTTTTTGGTGTGGGTAAAGCAAGGCCATTGTTAAGGCAAGTCAATATTTCATGAATTTGAATTATCAGGTCCCATCTACACCCTATTGGGGCAGATGATGTGTAATACATTTATGTTAAGAAGGGCCAAGACATTGCAAAACATTTATATATCTATGGCCATCCTCAAGTTTTATCTTTATTTTCAGATTAGGTCAGAAGAAAGGTGCATATTTGGCCTCATTAGCTTTAGAAATGCAAAGTCTCTGGGGATCCAAGATGGTGGGCCAGAGCAACATCCTGTGTTGTTCCATGACCTGGGACTCAAGTAGTGAGAATACTGCTTCTCTGTGAGCGATATCCCTGCTCCCATGCAAGAATCATAGCCACCATGCGCATGCAGGCCTCCAGACCTCAGCCGTCTGAGTAGGTCTCCCAACTACTTGCCCACGCAGTACCATTGGGTGCCGGAGTAAGACCATCCGCAAGACCATTCCTGGCAGCAGCACCTGCACGGAACTTTCAGCCACCCACCTGAGCAGAAATCACAGACACTGCCCCCATGCAGGACACCCGACAGCTTCATATGAGCAGGAACTCTGGCTGCCACTTCAGTGTGGACCCCATCTACCAAAGTGGGGCTCCCCTGGTTGCCTCCATCTTGGGACTTTGAAGTAGCGGAGATAGTTCCCTGTGCACAGTAGCCTGCCTGCACCTGAGAACTTCACACAGGCTCTGAAGTCAGCCAACAGCCACACACTGCCCACCACGGAGCTCCTCTCTGAACTCATCATCCAACACCATCACCTGGCCCCCCCACCCGACCCAACACCCCACTCCTGAAAGCAACCACCACCACCTTGGATCACCTTCCTCATCATCCTAAGTGGGGGCAACTCTCAGTTTGGAACTCCGGCTGGCCAGGTTCCCAGTTTCTAACTGCACCTTCTCCCCAGCAGCTGTTAACCCAGCATAGTTAGTGCCCAACACAAAGCAGCTCTCAGAGGGGCAGGTGCACAGTGTGCCAAAAGCCCCATGCTCAGGAGCCCTGGAGAGAAATGTCTCTCCTTAGGAAGTAGTAAGGGAGAGGGTGAGTGTGATACAGTTTAGAGACAAACACAGAGACCAGAAACTGGGAGGTCTTCAGGCAAGATAAGGAGAAGGACCAGGTGCTCACATCACATGAGTGGGCCCCAAAAGAGATCCTTGAGATGTAGTCTCTCTTCAGGGATCAGCGGGTCCCACACCCCACTTCCAGGAGCCCACCAACCAGGACCAACCCTCCCACCCTGGTAACCTTCACCATCCTGAGGGCAGAGATTCCAGCTAATAACAGATGACCCCACCTATTGGATGAGAAGGGAAGCAGGAAAGATACTCATCTCCAACCAAAACAATCCCTGTTTCTTCAAGGTTTTTTTTTTTCTCTTCTCCCTCTCTATTTTTCTGCCCTCACACCCCCAACATATGTGAAAATAAGCACTTTTCATGAATTAGGATTTTGAGGACTGGGATGTCTGAATAGTATATTACAGTTGTGTTGTACATTCTTTTTTTCCCCACCAATTTTTACTATTTTAACATTTTTTTAATTTCTCTTAATAGATAGGGGTGTTTGTTTTATGTACTCGACTGTCTTTCCACTTAATTGTCTACACAAAATTACTTTCTCCTCCTGCTTCTAATCTTCCTCTTTGGATTTCTTTTTCACACTTCCTAAGATATAATAATTCTGTATCCTCAACTCCATACTCCTCAGCCTATCATCCTACTCCTCACCCTTGGTTCTTGGTCCACCACCAGAAACTGTAAACCCTTTTACAAACCTACTGAATATATTGTAGATAATAATTGAATTCACCATTTCTGTACATTGTGACCAAACTGTAAATGTCTTAAAAGCAAATATTTGTTTTTAGGTGGTATATTGTTTATATTGGGATTTGTTACCATTGCTCTTCACCTCAAAGGAGAGGTATTGGAACCATACAGGGGCACTATAAGCTTATAGGGTAAAAATGGCAATGCCTAGGATCCACAGTGCTAGTAGGGAAGACACACATACAAGCAATATGAAAAGACAAGGGAAGAAAGTGCCTCAAAACAAATCAAGATACCACATTATTAGAATCCGTGGCCAGCACAGCAGAAGAAATGACAGAGAAGGAGTTCAGGATGTACATGATTAAAATGTTCTGAGAATTACAGGATGATATAAGAGAGCAAATACAGGCAGCAAAAGATCATTTTGACAAAGAGCTATGTAAACAAATATAGGAAGCAAAAGATTACTTCAGTAGGGAGATAGAGATTCTTAAAAAAAAATTAAAAAATAAAAAACCCAGAAATCCTTGAAATGAAAGAAACAATAAAAAAATTTTTTTCAATTGAAAGCATCACCAAAAGATGAGACCACTTGGAAGATAGGACCTCAGAAAATGAAGACAAAATATATAATTCTGAAAGAATATAGACCACACAGTGAAAATTGTAAGAAACCATGAACAGAACATTCAAGAAATATGGGATAGCATAAAAAGACAATTTAAGAGTTATTGGAATAGAGGAAGGCATAGGGTTCCAAACCAAAGGAATGAGCAATCTAGTCAATGAAATGATATTAGAAAATTTTCCAAACATGAAGAATGAATTGGAAAACCACATTTAAGAAGCTTGCAGGACACCAAATGTACAAAATCACAACAGATCCACACCAAGGCACATTATAATGAAAATGCCTAACATACAAAATAAGGACAGAATATTAAAAGCCACAAGAGAAAGGAATCAGATTACATATCAGGGTAAACCAACTAGATTATGTGCAGATTTTTCAACCCAGACCCTGAAAGTTAGAATATCCTGGAACAATATATATCAAGTTCTGAAAGAAAATGGATGCCAACCAAGAATCTTGTATCCACCAAAATTAACCTATAGATTTGATGATGAAATTAAAACCTTCCATCATAAACAAAAGTTAAAAGAATTTATAACTCGAAAGCCTTCATTACAGAATATCCTCAGCAAAATATTCCCTGAAGAGGAATTGAAAAATAACAATGAAAATTAGCAAATGGAGGTATTAAACTAAAGGAAAAACTAATCAAAGGAGAAACCGAGTCAAGTTAAATACCAAAAAATGAACAAAAATGGCTGGGAATACAAACCATGTCTCAATAATAACCCTGAATGTTAATGGCCTAAATTCACCAATCATAAGACATGGACTGGCAGATTGGATTTTAACAAAAGACCTAACAATATGCTGCTTCCAAGAGATTCATCTAATAGGAAAAGACATCCTCAGACTGAAGGTAAAAGGTTGGGAAAAATCATACCACCTCACATGGACTGCGGAAGCAAGCAGGGGTTTTTGTCCTTATATCAAATAAAGTAGACTTCAAGCTAAAGTTCATCAAAAGGGATAAAGAAGGATATTTCATACTGCTTAAGGGAACTATTCATCAACAAGACATAACAATAATAAATTTATATGCCCCCAAATAATGGAGCATCTATGTTCATCAAACAAACTCTTCTCGAGTTCCAGAGTCACGTAGACCACCAAACAATAATTCTGGGTGAATTTAACAAACCTTTTTCACCACTGGATAGATCTCCCAAACTATAAATTGTACTCAATAGTATAATCAATAAGTTAGACTTAACTGAAATATATAAAATGTTTCATCCTTCAACAAGTGAATACACTTTCTTCTCAACAACATGGATCCTTCTTTAAAATAGACCATATATTATACCACAAGAAAATCTTGGCAAAAATAAAAAAGTAGAGATATTGCCCTGCATTCTATCAGATCATAATGGAATGAAATTAGAAACCAATGATAATATAAAAAATAAAGGCTACTTCAACATCTGGAGACTAAATAATATGCTACTGAATGAACAATGAGTTGCAAAAGACATAAAGGATTCGATTAAAAAATTCTTAGAGGTGAATGAGAACAGATACAAATATTGAAATCTCTGGGACACTATGAAGGCAGTACTTAGAGGAAAGTTCATTGCATGGAGTTCATTCCTTAAAAGAAGAAAAAGTCAACAAATAAATGACTTAACATAACATCTCAAAGTCCTAGGAAAAGAAGAATAAATCAACACCAAAACGAGGGGAATAATGAAAATCAAAACTGAAATCAATGAAATTGAAACAAAAAAAAATTGAAAAAATTGATAAAACAAAAATTATTTCTTTGAAAAAATAAAAAAATTGACAGACCCTTAGCTATACTAATGAAGAGAAGGAGAGAGAAAACCCAAATCACTAATATACATGATGAAAAAGGAAATATCACAACAGTACAGAAGTATAGAAGATAATTAGAAATTATTTTGAAAACTTGTGCTCCAATAAAATAAAAAATATTGAAGGCATTGACCAATTTTTAGAGTCATATGATTTTCCCAAATTGAATCAGGATGATATATACAATTTAACCACATCAATTTCAAGTGATGAAATAGAAGATGTCATCAGAAGCCTACCAACCAAGAAAAGCCCAGGATTGGATGGATACATATATAAGTTCTACAACACCTTTAAAGAAGAACTAATACTAATACTCTTTAACTTATTTCAAGAAATAGAAAAAGAGGGAGCACCTCCAAACTCACTCTATAAGGCCAATATCACCCTGATTCCAAAACCAGACAAAGACACATCAAATAAAGAAAACTTCAGATCAATATCTCTAATGAACATAGATGCAAAAATTCTCCAATAAAATTCTGGCAAATCAAATACAAAAACATATCAAAAAGATAGTGCACCATGATCAAGTGGGATTCATCCCAGTAATGCAAGATTGATTCAACATATGGAAATCAATAAATGTAATTCATCATATCAATAGACTTAAAGAACCATATGATCATCTCAATAGATGCAGAAAAAGTATTTGACAAAATGCACCCTTTCATGTTCAAAACACTAGGAAAACTAGGGATAACAGGAACATATCTCAACATTATAAAAGATATCCATACTAAGCCCCAGGCCAACATCATTCTAAATGGAGAAAAATTGAAAGCATTCTCTCTAAAAACTGGAACAAGATAGGGATGCCCTCCTTCACCACTTCTGTTTAACATGGTTTTGAAACATTGGCCAGAGCAATTAGAGAGATGAAAGAAATCAAAGGGGATACAGATAGGAAAAAAAGAACTCATATCAGCATTACTTGCCAATGATATAATTCTATACCTAGAAGACCCAAAAATTTTCACCAGAAAACTTCTAGAACTAGCAAGTGAACTCAGCAAAGTAGTAGGATACAAAATCAACATCCATAAATCAAAGGCATTTCTGTATATCAATGACAAATCCTCAGAAAGGGAAATGAGGAAAACTACCCAATTTACAATAGCCTCAAAAAAAATAAAATACTTGGGAAACAACCTAACAAAAGAGGTGAAAGGTCTCTACAGTGAAAGCTACAGAATGCTGAAGAAAGAAATTAAAAGAAGACCTTAGAAGATGGAAAGGTCTACCTTGCTCTGGATACGCAGAATTAATATTGTCAAAATGACCATACCATATTACCAAAAGCACTATACAGATTTAATGCAATTCCAATCAAAATCTCAATGATGTTCCTCATAGAAATAGAAAAGGCAGTCATGAAATTCATTTGTAAAAATAAGAGATACAGAATAGCTAGAGCAATCCTTAGCAAGAAGAGTTAAATAGGTGGCATCACTATACTAGATTTTAAACTATGCTAGAGAGCAAAGTAACAAAACCAGCATGGTATTGGCACCAAAATAGACTGCTAGACCAATAGTACAGAATACAGGACACAGAGACTAATCCACATATTTAAAATTATCTTATATTAAATAAAGGCACCAGAAACATTCACTGGAGAAAAGATAACCTCTTCAACAAATGGTGCTTGGAAAATTGGAAATCTATATGCAACAAAATGAAATTAAACCCCTATCTCTCACCATGAACAAATCTCAACTCAAAGTGGATTAAAAGGACCTAGGAATTAAACCAGAGACCCTGCATCTAATAGAAGAAAAAGTAGGCCCAAATCTCCATCATGTCAGATTAGGCCCCTACTTTCTTAATAAGATTCCTATAGTGTAAGAATTAATAAATGGAATGGATTCAAATTAAAAAGCTTCCTCTTATCAATAGAAACAATCAGTGAGGTAAATAGAGAGCCTACAGCTTGGGAGCAAATTTTTACCACTTGCACATCAGATACAGCACTAATCTCTAGTGTTTATAAAGAACTCAAAAAAGCTGAACATAAAAAAAAAATAACCCAATCAATAAATGGGCCATGGAACTGAACAGAGACTTCTCAGAAAGTGCTATGTAATCAGTCAACATATATATGAAAACATATTCAACATCTCTAGCATTTGGAGAGATGCAAATCAAAACTACTCTATGATTTTATCTCACTCCAGTCAGAATGGCAACTATTAAGAATACAAACAACAGTAAGTGTTGGCGAGGATGTGGGGAAAAAGGCACACTCATACATTGCTGGTGGGACTGCAAATTGGTGCATTCAATAAGGAAAGCAGCATGGAGATTCTTTGGAAAACTGGGACGGAACCACCTTTTGGCCCAGCTATCTCACTCCTCAGTCTATACCCAAAGGACTTAAAAATAGCATACTGCAGGGACACAGCCACATCAATGTTTATTGCAATACAATTCACAATAGCTAAACTGTGGAACCAACCTAGATGCCCTTCAGTAGATGAATGGATAAAGAAAATGTGGTATATGCACACAATGGAATATTACTCAGCAATAAAAGAGAATGAAATCTTGGCAATTGCAGGTAAACAGATGGAGTTGGAGAATATAATGCTAAGTGAAGTTACCCAATCCCCAAAAAACAAATGTGAATGTTTTCTCTGATATAAGGAGGCTGATTCATAGTGGGGTTGGGATGGGGAGCATGGGAGGAATAGAGGAACTCTAGATAGGGTAAAGAGGTAGGAGGGAAGGGAGGGGCATGGGGATAGAAAAAGTTGGTGGAATGAGATGGACATCATCACCCTAAGTACATGCATGTAAACTTTGTATACAACCAGAGATATGAAAATTGTGCTCTATATGTATAATATTAATTGTAATGCATTCTGCTGTCATATATAACAAATTAGAATTAAAAAATTAAAAATAAAAGAGAAATGTAAAGTCTCAGGCCCCACCTCAGATCAACGGAATCTTAAACTCTGAGAGTGAGCCCAGGCAATCTGTGTCTTAAGGTCTATTATGCAGGGTCAAATCTGAGAACCAGTGGCAGGGCTTATGGCTGTAAAGTGAAGGTTTTCTCAAAGTGTCTTGCATAAGGCTCTTAGACTTCAGCACCTAGTATAAATGTCTACTCTGATAAGCAGGCATGAAATCTTTTTCCACATAACAAGAATGACATCACCCATTATGTTTCCATTTCTGCGTTTTCTTTCAGGAAACTTGGAGCTGTGCTTATTGCTCAATCACAGTCAATACATTTGCCTTGGTTTTTTATTTCCCCTTTCTTTCCATGAATTTTATTTGCTTGTTTTATTTAACAGCCTTACTATGAATCTTTTATTATAGGCTTTCTCAAATCCATTTTGCTAGTAAGTGGATTGGCAGTGTAGGGTGGGATATAATTTGAAATAAATTGACTCACTCAGGAAGTGATTGACAGTAGAAGTGTTTGACTAAGAAATGTGCTAGATAGTAGGAGAAAGTGGCCTGGAATTAAACATATCCTGCAGAAAACACTACACTTGCCCTTGGGTACTTGTACATTATAAGAAAATGCAAATAGCATGGAAAGATTTGAAATATACTCATAAACTCAACCTCCTCTTTCCAGTTACCTCAGTACTGGGCACATCTCTATGCTCTGATTTAGCACAATATTATACAGGAAAATAAATGAACAGAATAAATCAGCCTAAATTTTCTCATGAGCAGGGGAAAAAAAAAATGAAAACTGGTGTGTGTGTGTGGGGGGGTGCAATGCGGGGATGGTAGGGGGAGAAAAGGAATTAGGAAAAGAATTTCATCTTTCTACTGTTATTGATTTATCACACCAGTTTTTATGGCTCTAATTCTTTCAGTTGCTCATCTCCCACCTCATTTCTCTGAGATTTGCACTTTCCATTTGTTCTTGAAATCAGTTAACAGTTAATCTATTCCCTGGCATTAGCACTTCCCTTGGGGATTTACCAATTGATTGGCCTTTTAATCCAGTTGTTAAAATTCTCCCAGTACTCCCTGACACAAAGCAGTTTCAATTTGTGTGTTTTAAAGTGTTAGCCAGGGTCATTAGGAAGGTGAAGTTCACATCTACTTTGTGGAACCAGGACGGTACCTGGCCATGGATTTGCTGCGTGACTGCTGGGTTGGGAGAGATTTGGAACATTGCCAAGTCCGCTCTCATTTCAGGTCCCATCTACCTGCTGCATTCCACAGCTTGCTGAGAACACACCATGCATGCAAGCTCTGCCAGTTACTGCAGAAGTGCATAAGTTAGGATGGGGGCCAAGAAATGGCCAGTAGCATCTTTACAACATATACATGGGTATTCTGCAATACCACAGTCCAGGGCCAAGTTTCCCTAGAAGCTAGTTGCTATTGTATTTGTGCATCTTTATAAATTTATATCAGTAAAAATATTTACAAGTAAGTAATGGAATTTTGATAAGGCAGATGTTCAGTTAGGAAAATTACAATGTACTTTTGATTTTCTTCCCTCAAATTAATTTGTGTTTTATGCCACTATTCAGAAAAAGAAATTTCAAACTATGGAAATAATCTACAATTTTGAAGTGATTTATTAAAGCATTTACTGAAACATTTATTAAAAGTTTATTAATATTTTAAAAATTCTCATTATTCACATTTCTTGCATTCTTATTTACTTTCTATAATTTTGTGATGATAACAATATTCATCCATTAAAATCCTTCTTTGGAAATAGCCCAATTATAGTTTAAAGTTAAATTTTTAATAATAGTAGTTTTTGTTTATTTGTGTTATATTTTTGTTTGTTTTAAAGATGTTACTTTTTTTTGAGAAATCAATGTTTGCCTTTAGTAGAGAATAAATGTATTAATGAAACCTTACTACTCACATAATGCAATCATACTTTTTACATTTCTGTCTTTCTTATTAAATTCTGATTTCTGTGGAGATTAAGGGCTGATTCTTATTCAAATATGATCTTCCATAACATGGCACAGGGCTTGGGCCATGTTGGATTCTCAAAAACTCTTTGTTGAGTAAGACAATGAATTTGTTGCCTCCTCGGTGGGGCTAATGCAGTCTGCAAGAGCACAGGGTCATGAAATACCCAATGAACTGAAAGGACAAAATCAGAACTGTGATGACTTGACATGCACAGCCCAGCCTGTTGGAGTGCATGCCACAGGGGTCCCCATGAGGCTATGGAAGCCCATCAGAGTGGTGGACCCCAGCAAGTAGGCATGAGCCAAACAGTGGGTGTAGTTTGCTTGCCTTCCTGTTGGGTTTCCTTTTCATTTTGAATTGGTTTATAGCACTTGAAACACAACGATCCTATAATGAAAAAATCTAAACACAATAATTTCACAATTAAAAATAAGCTAAATTTCTGAGGTTTGTTAAAAACTCAACAGACCCACCTGCCTACCCCTCCTGGCAGAGTTCATGCCACAGAGCATGGTACCATTGCTGAGTAGTGACTGCCACTTGTATCTGGATGCACATTCTAGATTGGATATCGTCGCTGTCTTATGGACATCGACACCTTGTGGGATGCAAGCTGGGTGGGACAAATGTATAGAAGCCTACAGCTTTGTGTAAGATGTGGAGGAATCTGTGCTCTGTAGCCAAGGAGATCCCTTGAACTAGCTGTGTGAAAACAGAAATGGGGGGAAACAAGGCCAGTCCCAGACCTCTGTCCCAGGAGAGAAAGCAGATGGGGAATGAACATTCTCAACACAGGTGTTTACAGCACGTAAGTGTGGTGTCTGCAAGTGAACCGTCAGCAGGAGGGTGCTAGGAGGAAACTGGTAGAGGCAAATGAGAAGGAGGGTGCAGCAGATACAGATGGAATAACTGCCTATTTGACCTATTAGGGGAAACATTTTGGAGGGATAAGAGCTGGAGCTGGGGGAGCAAAGGGAGCTGTCAGACTGTAGTGTAGGCCTTGGCAGTGTGAAGGAGGGAATGAAGGGAGCGAGAAGGGAGATGGCTGGGTAGAAAGATCTACCCTGAAAATTCAAAGACACAGCTAACCTTAAACCAAAGTTGCCTGTCAAAAGAGCCCCATGTCATCCCCAAATAAACCTGCTTTAGTATCCCTGCCATACTCAGTCATTGTCTTGGAGCAGTCTGCAGGTAGTGTGGCATACGTGTAAAGTGGTGATGGATTTTAGAGCACAGTAGCTAGGGCCATGGGCTAATCACGCTCCCCACAGTTGGAATTCTGAAAAGCTGATTCAGGCTGCAGCAACTCATCCCTTGTGCCTCAAGGGCACTTGACCACTAAGGCACATCCCCAGTCCTATTTTGTATTTTTTTTAAGAGACGGGGGTCGCACTGAGTTGCTTAGCACCTTGCTTTTACTAAGGCTGGCTTTGAACTTGTGATCCTCCTGCCTCAGCCTCCAGAGCCACTGGGATAACAGGCATGCACCACCATTCCCGGCACCTTCGTAGGTCTTGATGACCTTTCCAGTAGTGTGACCCAAATACTTTTTCCCCAAGGGCCTAAACCTTGTGGCCATGCCCTTCTCAGGCTAGAATTTGGTGTATATCTGTTGGCAGTTGTAGTGGAGGCACCTGAGTTAATTGCCTAGGATTCCTATGTCTTCCCATCTTTGTCTTCAGTGTGTAAAAGCATTCCCAACTTATCCTACTAATTGGGGTCAGTAATTCCTGCAATATTTCATTCTGTTGTTCACTGGGCATAAAGAGTCCATGGTACCCTGGTGGCAGATATAGTTTGAAGCTCAATAAGACCCTTGCTGTGAACTTTGGCAGGAGTAGAGCCCCTGGGGACCAGGCCTTTCAACTTTACAGAACCCAAAGTTTTATATACAGAAAGTACACAATCCCCTGGTGGGCCATCAGAAATGACAGGAGACTCCATTCTTGCTTATATGCTTTGGACTTGGGGCTCACATATTCTTCCTGGGTGGGACACAGCATCATAGGAGGATTTGGATATTGTGCACACATAGCTTCCTGAAGGGTAGCATCTCATTCTTTCAGAAGATTGCTCCTGAACAAGGGTTTTGGCTGACATTTAGAAGGCTGTTCTAGCATTCTGTGAGGCCATCTGCTTCTGGGTGGCACAGTTTTAGATATAACACTGGATCCCACAGTGTTGGGCCTAATCCTGCCCCTCTTTTTAGTGAAGTGGGTCCTAGGCAGATGCTTGGTATGGTGTACAGGATTCCATGCTTATGGTTCAGGCATTCCAGAAACCCCCAGATGGTGCTGGCTGAGGCCCTACTGCATATGAATGCCTTGCCATGTTACTGAGGCCTGCTAAAGTCAGAATGCTTGCTCATGTGTTAGCAAGTAACATGCCCAGGCTTAATAACATGTCAAGCCATTGTTACCATGTGAACATTCTCTCTTTTGCAGGACTTAGTAATATGCCAAGAGCTGTTTTTCAAATGGGAATTCTTCTCTGCTGCAATTGGCACGACCTTGCTCCAGAATCTTAGGAGCCTACTTTGGGATTCTCCCATTGCACTGTAGTAGTAATGGTAATGGTAAAGAATTTAAGCTATATCCTGTGAGCAGTAGGAATCATTGGAGATTTCTTTCTTTTTTTCTTTTTTTTTAAAGAGAGAAAGATAGAGAGAATTTTTTAATGTTTATTTTTTAGTTTTCGGCGGACACAACATCTTTGTATGTAGTGCTGAGGATCGAACCCGGGCCGCATGCATGACAGGAGAGCGCACTACCGCTTGAGCCACATCCCCAGCCCTTTTGGAGATTTCTAACTGTAGAGCTACATTATTAGATCTCTATTTTCAAAAACTATAATACAGAAAAATTCTAAAGAAAAGAAACTGTAACCGATGTGAATCTGCAATCTGTATTTGGGGTAAAAATGGGAGTTCATAATCCACTTGAATCTAATGTATGAAATATGATATGTCAAAAGCTTTGTAATGTTTTGAACAACCAATACAAAAAAGAAAAGAAACTGTAGGTAGTGAGGACAGTTGAGAATCAATTGCAATAGTCCAAGCAAAAATTAAGGATGGGAACTGAAGTTCTGGCCACATGATAAAAATAAAGGACTGATTTAAAAAGTATTTAGAGGGTAATATCAGTAGAACAGGAGCAATTATATGTTAGCAGGGAGAAGCTGTCCAGTTCTGGGACTTGGGGATCTGCTGGGCTTGGAAAGGAACTTACTTGTTATGTTTTTGCAGTTGCATTTTATAGTAAAGAGTTCCCAAGGATCATACCACTAAAAGAAATTTGAAATGTGCTGAGTCAAAAATATTAATAAGCTATATTTAATCAACTGGATCTTGAACTGAGCCCTAATATTAATTTATATTGAATCAATTTTTCTTCCAAAACTACTGAGCTAGGATAAACCAGAAATATATTGAACCACAATATCAAATATTGTTCTCATCTGTAAACCTAGAAACTAGGGCAGAACCCAATACCTAATAGACACAGTAAATATTTATTTAATGAATGAACTCTCCTGACTAAACCTACAATTAATCTTGAGTTTGTGATGTATTTTGGCCATGAGCATCGAGTTACCACTGGGAGATGTCAAACCTGCAGAGTAATAAACATTGGAGGAGAAGTGCCTTCTTCACAAGCCTTAGGGTAAGTGGAGACTGGCTGGCTGCATTCAGTTTACAGGCAACTTGGGTGTTTCCTGAGGTCCTCTTCCTTACCTCTTGATTACAAGCAGGAAGAAACCAAATACTCTCATCACTTTGTGACACAATTCCAAAGAAGGGAAACCCTCAGCATTCTTACTTGTCTAGCCAGTGCAAAGCAAGATCCTATTATTACTCTCCATTCTGCCATTTTAGGAGTTTTTTCCCCTAAGAAAACAATGGGGAATAGACTCCATGGTGTAGTAACAAGGATGCTTCTCGCAATATTATCTACAGCACAAAAAGTTGGAGCCATCTGAAATGGACAATAACCTGGTTTGGAATAACAAGGCATGGACTTTAGAACTACCTGCATCTTGTAGTCAAGACAAACTGGATTAGACAGAGGACAGCTTCCCACATGTAAACAGAAATGCATCTCTCAAGACTCACACCCTGTCTCACATCCCTGTGCACCATCTTCTGCTTGACTTCAATGGCCCGGGAAGGGACTGAAAGATCATGGAAGGCCTGAGTAGGGGCAGGGAGCCAGGTGTCCTCCTCCAAGAGGCAGCTCTTTTATTCACCCTAGTTTCTAAATGACCCAAGACTTGACAGCGTAGTGTATAAATCTGATTGCCTCAATTCAGGTTTCCACTCCATCCGCCACACCACCTGCATGTCAACTGACTGTCCTTCCTCTTCCTTGGTTTGCTCATCTGTAAAACTCGAGATTAGAAATAATAAACTTTCTCCTAGGAAATTGATAGAATCAAATGTAAAATGTTTAGAATGATTCTTTTTATATAATAACGTTTTCAGTCATCAACTGAAGCTAAAGGTGAGGTTAGAGTGGGTCTCGGTGGCGGTCCTTAAACTCTGACACCTAGCTCCGTTTCCTTCCTTTTCAGATCCTTTGACCCAGCAGCACTGATCAAGCCTGAAGCATTTCCCATAGAAGTAGTCCTGTCATATTTTCTGATTTAATTAACACGACATGTTGGTATTCCCCTGGGTAATGACCAATCTACTTCACTCTAGTCCTAATTGATTCTGAAGTCACAACTCTTAAGTGGCTTCCTTATTCATTTATCATTTATTCAGGACTGCACTATGCAATACTGTAGCCACTGGCCACATGTGACTGTTCAACTTAAATTACAATTAAGTACAATTAAATTTAGTTCTTCAGTCACGCATTACAGTTGCTCTTCAGCCATGTGTGCTGACGTGGAGAGTGCTGACACAGAATGTGTCTGTCTCTGCAGGAAGTCCTATTGGGCAGTGCTGACTTAGACCCTGGATTCTGCTGCCCTTGTGGACACAACTCAATGGAACACTTATCATTCATCCCTACTATGCACTTGCAGAGACAGACTGGCTGGAAACTTCTGGGCCCTGTAAGCATAAAAGCAGGCATTTTAGCAACCAGTCATCTCATATCAAATCCCAGTCTTTCAAAACCTTTGATCCAGGTCCTTTTGCCTCTTGAAAAGGCAATTCTCTGCCACATGCATTCAGGAGCAGGAGAAAGACTTTGCAGCATGCAGTGTAATTGCATAAACTGCATGATGCTGGTATGAGAACTAATTTATCCTGACTTTACAGAAAGAAATCAAGATGAATGTATCATTACCTTTCCTTTGTATTCCTGACTGTATTACTTGTATTTGTTCTCTTTGCCTTACTCTTAGCCCTGTCTTTTTTCCTTCTGTGAATAACATCAGAGCAAGTGACTCGAAAGAAAGACAAGATGGAAAATTTGCCACCATTAAAGAGGGGCATCAGGGGAGTCACAATGGAGGCTCAGGTTTCAGAGTCATTGTTTCTCACAGTGGAGTCAGTGTGGGGTCCATGTGAGTGGAAGGCATCTTGGTGTCCCTGCATATGAGGGGACTGAACTCCAAGGAAGTTGAGTTCCTCAAGTGCCTGTGGCTGTTTATAGCCGAGCTTGAGTTCAGGTTCAAGTCTGCAGTCTGCAAAGGCTGTCTCTTTCCCACACTCTCAAAGCACTGGCCTGCTTCCTTTCTCAAAAATCCACCCATCCCTCTGAGAAATGGCTTTGAGTGTGCATTGCCCCCGAAGAGGCCTCTAGGCATTTTCTCTTTTGTTGTCATAAAAATAAGTGTGTTAGTTGGGAAAGGTGGAGTGTACTTCACCCTGGAGCATTTCAAGGGAAATATGGGACCAGGGCTTCATCCAGAGGGTGAGAACCACTTTAGGGGACTGATTATCAAAGAAGAGAGGAGAATCCTGACACATATAGGGCCTGAGCCTGTAGAAAGCAGGAAGGCTGTGGTGGTAGTTTTGCCTACTCCTTTCCCCAGTGACTGGAGAGAGTCAGAGGAAGAAGAGATGGAGGAAACTCAGAGGCATAAATGACTCTGTGTTGGTCTGCTCAGTAGTCTGAGAATGGGGTTGCATTTGGGTTCTTTCTTTCCGCCAACAACTTGAAAAATTTTATAAAGTTTCCTAAGCTTTGCTGCAAATTTAGAATCACCTGGAAGTGTTTTAAAATCCCGGTACCAGGGTCAACCCCATACCAATAAAATTGTGAAGGGTGAAAGCAAGCGTCAGTGTTTTAGAGATCCCCAGTCGAGTCCAACAGTCCAACATGCAGCAAGTTTGGAAACCTCTCTGTTTTATTTTTGGATACCCTTCTCTTCCTCGTCTCCCCCTCTCTCTTCCTCATCCTTTGCCCTGGCTCTCCCCCTAGGCAGCTTTCACACACTTAACTCTTGTTCCCCACTTTCTTTCTAGGAAGTGCCAGCAAAGCCCCCTTTCTGTCCAGCTCTAACAAGAACAATAGGAAACCAGGTCAAGGTGAAGTTCAATGGTCCCCTCCCTCCAGTAGGAGGCAGTGCCCAGGTCTCTGTGTCCTTCTGGTACCTACTGACTGCCGTGAACTCTTACCTGGGTCTGGCCCTTCCTGTACCTCCCCATCCCTGAGACATATTCCTTCTAGATCAAAGTTTCCCAAAGCCATGACACTCACTCTCAGCCAAGTGAGTCCTCTGGCATTTGCCAGTTCTGTAGGATGTTTGAAAATGTGTTTTTATTTCTTGGTGTTTCCTCATCTGTAAAGTGGGATGATAATTACCCTACTGTATCAGGATGTAGTGGAGATTGAAGACTGCACTCCTCTTGTACTTACTGGGTTGAGCCAAATGAAATTACCATATTTATAGGTCAAAAACAATGAAATAGTGGCTATTTCATGTCATCAATTCTATAGTAAGTACTCAATAAATGTTAGTGTCATTGCTGCTATTTTCCACTTTATTTAATTAATGTATAAGATTTTAATGTAATATATTTATATTTGGCAATTCTTATTGAATTTGAAAACTATATATCAGCTTTATGCATAAGGACTCTTCTGGCATCTGTCTGTGCATATGTAAGTACTTTCTTAATTGGTATTAATCGTTAATGCTGAGGATGGGAGAGTTTCTGTCTGCAAGATTTTATTATTCCCCCTTTTAGGGAGAAAACATTTTTTCAAATGTGAGAAATTCTCCCTAGATCCTCCCTAAACTTCCTCACTTAATACACCCACTGTGTTTTTATCCTAAGCCCAGGATGCAGATCTTAGCTTGGGATCAGCTAGAAAACCTGACAGAAATACATCTCCAGCTTTTGATTTCTCTTCATAGATCTTGGTACTTTGTGGCACTTTTTAAAAGACCTTTCTGGACTGGGAAGCAAGAGGTTCCCAGGCAGTGTCTTGACCCACGTGAATAACCAGATGTTTTGCTAGACCACCTCCAGGCAACTTGGAGAATTATATTTCCTCTCAAGTATGTGGTAGGCATTTTCCCCGGTGATTTATGTGTGCTGTCTCCATTAATCCTCATAAGAGCAGTATGAGCTAGTAATGATTTCCCCATTTTGCAGATAAGCATATCAAGGCACAGAGAGGTTAAGAAAGCTAGTATCAAGGTCAAGATTGTAGCCTGGGCAGGATAACTGTAGAGCCCATACTCTCAGACCTGCACCATACCACTGTCCATGCACTGTCCCTTGTGTCCTCACAATAATCCCAGGAGGTGAGTAGAGGAGTATGGGGTCTGTATGCTCTGGAGCCCTGTGGGGCTCCTCATTGTTCCTGGTCAGTCCTGCTCTGGCTGTGGGGTGTGGCTGCATTACTGCCCTTAGAGGGCTTCCTGGTCTTCCCAGGCTCTGCATGACAAAGGTGATAAGATGAAGCCGTTTTTCTGAGCTTTCTCAGAATAGCTGGAAAACATGTTATCTAAATCTAAGCTCTCTCTCTTGACCTTGCTTGACCCAGGGCCCCTCACTCTTCTCCTCTGAGTGGTTCTGGTGATTTGCCCACAGCTGTGCTGGAGGAGGTTGGGGAGGAGGGTGCTTGCTTTCTCCAGCTCCAGTTCCACACCCTACCTTAGGTAGTATGCCATCTTTCTCTCTCTTTTCTTTTCTTTCTATGAAAGTAGAGTGGCAGCTTGTGTTTTTGTTTATTAACTTAACTCTTCTCAGAGAAAAGCAAGTATATTATTATTAATCATAAAAATTGCTCTTGCATTATTCTGGCCAGGGTTGACTGACTGATCCGGGTTTTTAGAGTACAGCCCTCTTCAAGGAAAAGACTAGAAAACTGCAATCAAATAATTAGGAGCAGGGCTTGTGCAGTCAGGTACTCTGAGGGCTATGCTTCACTAACAGTGATATATGTACCTCTGGCAATGACACTTTTGAATTTTCCCCTATTATTTGGATATTTAATATTTATTCATTTATTTAAAATTGTATGTGCTTATAGTGTACAATATGATGTTTCCAGGTATATATACATTGTGAAGTTATTTGATCAAGCTAAGGACCATATTTGTTACCTCACATAATTATCATTTTGGGGGTTGAGAATATTTACACTCTATTATCTGAGCATTATATTAAATGTTATCCTTAATTGTAGATGGACACAAAACCTCAATGTTTTTATTGAATTATTTTTATGTGGTGCTGAGGATTGAACCCAGTGCCTCACACATGCTAGGTGAGTGCTATACCACTTAGCCACAACCGCAGCCCTATCTGAGCAGTTTTTAAGTATACAATATAGTAGCATTAACCAGAGTTACCATGCTAAACAACAGATCTGCAGAACTTACTCTTCCTTTCTGATTTAACTTTGTACCCCTTGACCAGCATCTCTCCATCCACCCCACCCTCATCTGCCAAGAGCCTCAGCATCCACCATTTTTCCTATGCTATAGAATTCAGAGTTTTTAGATTCCACATAGAACGAGACCATGTGATATTGGCGTTTCTGTGCCTGGCTTATTTCTCTTCCCACCAGGTCTTCCAGGTTCACCCATATTGTCACAACTGAATTTTAACACCTCATTTCCAGGGTGGGCTTATTCAATCACTGAAAGGAACCTAGAAGCTTATTGGGATCTACAGGGTATAAGGGATCCTAGGTTGTTTTGACAGTGGAGAGAGGAATGGCAGCACAGATAACCAACTGTCTCCAAGGGGAAACCAGGTAAAGGGTATGTCACAAGCAGCTGAAGGAGCAGCTGGATGGTCCCACCAGTTCCCAGCCTCTCTCCCTCCTCTCTTCAGCATCATGGGCAGCTGCATCTCTGTGGGATGTGGAGGTCAGGGAATCCCGTTGACCCAAGCCTCCCACAGAAGGAGTGATCTTCAATAACCTTCCAGGGGTAGTCCTTCTTCCTTGCTTACAGAGGATGCATTCTGAGACTCCCACCAGGTCCCTGAAACCGTGACAGTACCGAACCCTATAATCTAATGCTTTTTTCCATCTTCAGTAAGCATTTATCACCCACTGTGGCCATAGCATTTATAGTTTGAGGTGCTACCGCAAAATGAGCACTGATTTCTTTGCCTTCTTCACAATTTCACTGATTGAAGATTTGTTTTCACTGTAGATCTTAGCAACCTCAGCATGTCATTTTTTTCTTTCCCTATTAAGTTGAGAACTTTTCACTTAAAGTACTTTACAACTTCTCTTTGGTTTATCTGAATTACCAGCATCACTATCTGGCACTTAGGGTCTATCATTAAGTAAAATAAGGGTTACTTGAACATAAACACTGTGATACCTGGACAATCAATCTGATAACTGAGCTGGCTACTGTGATGGTTAATCTTGGTTGTCAATTTGAACTGGATTGAAAGACTCCTAGAAGGTTGGCAAAGCATGTTTCCAGGTATGTCTGTGAGGGTGTTTCCAGAGATGACCGGCATGTCAGTCAGCAGGCTAAATGGGGAAGGTCCAACTTGGATGTGATCAGCATTATCCAATGGGCTAGGAGCCCAGATGGAACAAAAAGTGGCAAGTGGGAGAGTAGGAAACTCACAGGCACAGGAAGCTCAACTCTTCTTGAGCACTTGTTTGTTTAGGTGGGTAACATACAGTGTGGATATACTGGACAAGAGGATGGTTCATGTTCCACATGGGAAGGGGCAGGGTGGTACCAGAGATTTTATCGCACTACTGAGAACAATGTGAAATTGAAAACTGTGAATTGTTTCCAGAATTTTCCATTGAATATATTTGGACTGTTGTTGACTATAGAAAACCAAAAATGTAGGAAGTAAAACTGTGGACAAGGGGGTGCTACTATATTATGGTTTTAAAAGAAAACAGATATGAACCTGAATACATTTCTACTTGGTGATGATATTACTCTGGGTGGGGAGAACTTTGATAAATGGGATGTAGATTTGGAGTAGTTTTTGTTGTTATTGTTGTTGTTTGTTTGTTTTTATCATCCTTTATATCACAAACTGAGAGTACTACCTACCCTCTTTATTGAACTTAAACAAGGCTTAGAACTAAGAATATTTCCTCTGTGGCATAGCAGGCCAGGGTAGAAAATATCCTAGATGGGGTGGTTGGGAAACAAAGCCACATTTGAGACTCTATTGGTTCGCCAACATTTTGGCTGGGGACAGATACCATACATACTCTGTGCCTCAATTTATTCATGCATAAAATGGCATGATTTGGATTGATACTGAGTTTCCCAATGATCTCTTTTTTACTCAGAAAAGTAAACTAGTTAATTGATTTTTTTTTTTAAACAAAGTTCTTTGGGAAGGGTGTATACCCATCCAAGTAAGTGAAAAGTGCTGGGTTAAGCAAAACCACAGAGGTAGCTTCACTGCAGTACTTTTCAGAGTTTTGAATGTGCTGGTGTGCATTGTTACTCACAAAAGATGACTATGAATGCTCAGCATTTCCCATGGACAGGCTTGAATAAGCTTGATTTGGGAAACATAGGCCACAACCATTTTCTGATCCAGGCCAGCCCTGAGAGTCTATTACTTGAAGACACAAGATGATTAGCCACTTAGTTTTGCCTGCTCTCTATAGGGACATGGAGATGTTTCACTGTACTCTGGATTGATCTATTCTTTTGGTAGGCTGTGCTATGATCTACCAAAGATCCCTGGGAAAAGTCATAATGCCAGTTTTTCTTTCTTTCTTTCTTTCTTTCTTTCTTTCTTTCTTTCTTTCTGGGGGTGGGGGTGGGGGTACTAGGGATTGAACTCAGGGGCACTCAACCTCTGAGTCACATCCCAGCTCTATATTTGTATTTTACTTAGAGAAGAGTCTCACTGAGTTGCGTAGCATCTTGCTTTTGCTGAGGCTGGCTTTGAACTCATGATTCTCCTGCCTTAGCCTCACGCCGCTGGGATTATAACCATGTACCACTGTGCCAGGCTAATGTCAGTTTTTTTTGTGAGAAAAAGATCACACAGCTACCTCTTCAGTGTCTGCTTAGTTCCTAAAGACTTTTCTTAATTGTTGCCTTGGATTCTAAGAATTCAAGTTAAAATAAGTCAGTTCCCTGAGGCTAGACACCAAGAATCTTTAAAAGATGTCACCCTTTCAAGATAACTTCTTATGTTCCCCTCAATAACCCCCTTATTCTTCCTTTGTCTGAATCCCTGTAGCAAGCATACATATGTGTGTCAGTGTGTATAAAATACATAAATATCTCTATTTTAGAAAACAAATATAATATTGTGATTATTTCTATTTACAATTAGTTTATTTAGCACACCTGCTATCACATGCCTCCTGTGTACTTGGTGCTGAGAAACCTAAATATAAATCAGATAATGTCTATAAAATTCATGCCTTTGAGGAGCTCATAATCTAGTCACCTTAATAATCATAGTGCAAGTTACTAATAATAGTAATTAATGAAAATTGCATATACTATAGTATTTTATATCATATAGGATAAATATTAAAAGTCCCATTTTGAGATGTATGCAAGATCACAGTCCTAACAGTGGCAGAGCTAGGACTTGAATTCAAATCTACCAAAATATAAAGCTATAAAGCAAGACCTCTCAATACCACAGAAAGGATACAGCAGGAACAGAGAAAGTGGATTGTAATTGATTTTGTGGGAAGGTAGAGGATAGGAGGGCAAGGCTTTCAAAAGGATGTGGCTTGCGAATTGAGCGTTAAGTAGAACGGAAGTTCACCAAGGGGAACATCAGCAGCCAAGGCGTGGAGTGAGAAGCATGTGGTGCCTTAGAAACCCAACCTTGTGGTTCTATCATTTGAGCATGTCATGTTAAGGGAGGAGAGGTAGGGGGCAGGTCACAGGAAGCCTTGAAGATTCCCTCTCTCCTCAGCTCTGATGCCTCTCATTGCCATTGGAGCACGTACCTTCCCCTCCTCCCAAGGTCCATACTCAGAGACAATATTGGAGTCTTAGGATTTTCCTGAAGCCAGAATTGGGTTCCAGTTATCAATCTGGTAAGCACCAATGGATCATTTTGAATCAGAAGCAATCCACAACTAGCACTTATCCCCTACATTGTGTGCCATCCCTGTCTCTCTTATTTCTTCCTTTCCTTCTTCTTCTAGACAAGCTGCCCTGGTTGAATGTGAAAAGACTATGGATGTCTTGTTGGGTTCCACTTTCTGTTTTCTCCAACCCCAGAGGCCCATAGGGTTCATGAGGTTGTGTTACCTGGTTTCTCTTTCTGGTATCTTATAGTTTACCCATTCTCACAACCAACCTCAAACATGTCCACTCTTGACTAAATAGCTCCAACTCATCTCTTCCCTGTATACTCACAAGTCAACATTTCCTTCTGTGTGCTCAGCACCCCTTCATGGGGACTTTTAAGAACAACATTAATGATTTTCCCTATAGCACTCAAGAATTTGTGTATTAAGCTGGAAATACTAACAATAGCAGGTAACAGATAGCATTACCTATGCCTGCCTCATGGAGAATGATGGATGGATGGATGGATGGATGGATGGATGGATGGATGAATGAATGAACTGAAATTACCAAATGAGGAAGATAACAGAGGAATCAGAATAGGAACATCACTTGGCTCCTTCAGTACTGGCAGTCAGGGGGCAGAGTCAGTTTAGATGCTTCATTCCGTTATTCATAAGAGGCTAGTCAGTTTTTTCCCCCTGCTTCTATAAAGTGAATTGGTTTAGATGCAAAACCAAAATTTTTCTATTATCAAGGACAACCCTCTTATTAATAACTCCTATAGCCTTTTCTGCCTGAGTGAATACTATGTAAAATCTTATTGTATTCTATTTTGCTATAATAATAGGCTCCTTAATAATGATTATTTATGAAGACTTGTAAATGAAGATAGTGTGTTATCATCAAGGAAGAATGCTCACCTCAGTGATAGAGCTGGGATTCATTGGGTGCATTCCATTGTCTTCAAACTCAGAATGAAGAAATCCTTCCTAACTCTAAGTAATTGTTCAAAATAGTTAAGCATGCCTGGAAAGTCAAGTTATAATTTAGAGTGTTTTAGCCAATCCTAATACTACCTCCCTTTCTGAAACGCTGTTGGTCTTTGAGCCCTTAGGGGACATATTTTCTATAGCTCAAGGAATCGGAGATTTGGAGGACAAGTACATGGACAGATTTGCTATAGAAACATATTCTTTATCCAAGGAGAAACAATTTTAAAAATTTAGAAATTAGCTCCCAAGGAACCCAGTAATTTGAAAATAAGGTTTGGCCACAGGGTCTTTCTGTAAGCTCTTGTTTTGATGTTGGCTGTTTTATTTAAAAAAAAAAAAAAAAAAAAAAACCTACCAGAAGAGAGCACAGACTGACTCTGTTACCTTGTAAGCTGGAAAAATTAACAGTAACATACAATAGATATTATCTATGTCTGCCTCATGGAGGGTGATGAGTGGATGTGTGAATGAAAAAGCTTAGAAGCAAAAAGGAACATGGAACCATGGGTAACACCCTGCTCCATGCAAGACAGGACCAAAGACTCAGCATGAGTTTCTTCTTCTCCATCCTGGGTGACAGTTGAGACCAGGTTATGTGATCTTAATGTTTGAAGGTGAGGCATGATCTTCGTGTTCTCTATCCCCTCCTTGATAGCTAGCTGAAAGTACAAATGATTTGGCTTTTGAGATGAGGAGAAGAAACAGGCTGAAGAGGAAGAGACATAATTTGTAAGCTGGAGTGAGAAGGAAAAGAATTCTGGGCTCCTCTTATGCGCTGGAGCCATGGGGCTTGGGAGGATGAGCTCTCTCCATTGCAGATAGCCCAAAAAGAAGCTGGATGTTCACTGTGAACTGAACTACAATACAAAGTGATGGGAAGAATATCTCATTAAGAGGTTAAAGAAAGTAGGGGTTGCTTATTTACATATAGCTTTTGGACAACATGGTAAGGGTATCAGGAGGGGCAGAAGCACTGAACACCAGTGAGCATAGCAGGAACAGCAGTGTGGGTGATGTGTAGGAATACACAGGCCTCAAGCCTTGAACAGAACCCAGGAGCCAGCTCCCTGAAACCAAAACAGAGTAGCCCAGAACACTATGCAGTGGTCCCTGCCAATAAAACTTGGTTCCAATTGTGTAGAATATCTCCATAGACTGATAGCAGGCAGTGTCTGCTTTGGAATTATTACTAACATTTTTTTTTCATGTTTCTAAAGTTTTGGAAACACTTAAAATTAGTGGAAGAAAGATGAATGCCACACTCCAAATAAAGAGAAGATTCCCTCTGTATAATGCTATGGTAACCATTCTTTGATCAAGAGACAGAAGGCATATGGCCTCATAATCAAAACGCTGGATTTAGAACTGGGTTATTTTGAACATAAGAGCAAATCTGGTTTTGATTTAAATCTAAAGTCTCATATTGTTTCTGTGTATATTTTATACTTCTACATTTTGGGAAGGTCTCTAGAATAAAAATTCCTAGAAAAAAGTAAAATGAAAATATGGCATTCTTAAACAGAGTAGTTAAATAAAAGATGCCAAAACAAGAATTTCTTCAAACTGTCACCCTTCTCCTGAGTAAATGAAAACTGGCAGGCTGTAGCAAACAAGGTTGATTCCCGCGTGGGGTACTCCTTGGCTCCATTCTCTTCCTGTTATTTGAACTTGAAAATGCCTTTTCTTTGGTTCTCAAGAACCTTCGAGTTGAAGAGACCAACAAGCAGAAGCTCCTGGAGTAAATACAGCATCCTTTGAAATGTGAATATATTGCTGGGCATCCTTGTCCAGACATTGTTTATCCTTGGGGAATTGAAGCTTTTTTGATGCAATTGACTGTTCAATCAGATTGGGACAAGACAGAAAGGCAGCTTTTCCCTCTAAGTCTAGCCTTGCCAATGGGCTCCAGAAAAAGAAATGAACATATTTTTAAAGCATTGCTTTTTATGAAAATAAATCTTCAATTGAGACGAGAAATGTCTGAACATCTGTCTCCCTGCAGATGTGAAAATAAAGCATTAAGTATTTAAGAAATCCAAAAGGGGTCCTCTCTGGCCAGTTCACCATTACTGACATTGTAAAAGCCAACTCTAACCTTTTAGCTGATAAGTCTGAAGGAAGAATTAATGTAAAGGGCATTCATTATGTAGGGAAATTCAAGCTGGTGGCTGGACCTTTTTGAAAATCTTTCAAATTGGTCGAAACTCCTGTTTGCAAAGGATAGAACTAACTTGGACTAGTTTGGGCAAAACTAGTATGAATACTGAGGCTACTATAATAATTAGGGGAAGACTTAAAAATTAACCACAAGGCAAGGATTGAACATAGTTGGGGCTCTTCTCTATCTCAGGCAGTAAGCTTCTTTTTCTTATTCTTTTATACATGGGAAAGGAACATGGCATACACATATACCCAAGCTTCCTATTTTGACTCTAGCACCAGAGAGGGCTTATTGTCTTTGTTTGATTGCAGTTGGAAAAATATCCAGGAAAAACTCTGATTTCCCTGGTTGGATCAGATATCCAACCCTGGACCAAACAATAGTGATCAGTCACAGAGCTCCCCTATAGCAATGTGTAATGGGGATCAGGGGAGGACCCATTCCCATAAGAAAGGGAGAGTGGAGGACAGAACTGATTCCAAACACACACTATAACTGGATTTTCATTATTTTAACCTTGTGTTTTGATTTGAAAAGTTGTAATGGAGTGATATTCCATTTTTAAGAGAAGAAAATCATGTTGCTAGGTAACATTCCCATCTTCCGGCATTTGCAGAAACATTCATTTGAGCTACCTTTAACTTTATTTTGCACTTCCAGGCTAATGAGTTATTTCGAATACTGTATTGTTTATAGCAGTGGACATCTGTGTGATTTTCCTGTTCCATTATCCAGGCTGCTTTCTTCAAATGACAGCACCTGGATTTTCCTTTGGAAACCATTACCTCCCCACTCTCAAACTATGTAATTCCAATGAAGTTGACAATAAACCCTTGTCCAGTAACAGAAGTCAGTTGGCCAATTGGAATGTCAAATGATCTTGGCCAGTGATAGATCCAAGATCCCCATCTCAGAAACAGCTGAGAAAGAGACTACTTTGAATGCTTCTGGTGCTGCTGGTAGCCATAGTTTGGGAGAACCCGAGGTAGAATAAAGGCAAAAGGCGGGGGCGGGCAAGGTGAAGTTGAGGTATGAATTCTGCAAACAGGGTTAAAAGTCTGGCTGTGTCTGGATAGTTAAGGAGACAATATAAATTGTCCCTTTTTCTCCCAGTCCCAGCTTTGGTTACAGCCTGTTTGATCTAGATTTCTGAACTTTATAACCAATGTGCCCTGAAAAATGCAATTATCTTTATGAGCTGAATTAAAGTTCCTATTTTGCTTTTTGGCTGTATTTCCTTATGTTCCAGGATTGCTGCTTAACAAATCACCTCAAAACTTAGTGGCTGGAGGCAGTAACTAGCATTTTATTATTGCTCATGTTTTTGTGAGTCAGGAATGTGGAAAGGGCTTGTGTAGCCTGTTCTGAGAGTCTCTGTTTAGTTGCAATCAGGATGGGGTTAGAACTGGAATATTGGGTGGAGAGAAGACAGGAGAAGCTGGGGTCTGGCTGGGCATCTCCCTGTCTTTAGGTAACCTCTGTTGCTCTGTGTGGACTACTTGAGCTTCCTTATATCATGGCAGCCTCAAGGTGCTGAGACTGATTATATAGCATCAAGGGCTTCCGCATGAGTGCTTGCTCCAGAGCACTCAGTTTAAGTTTCATCATCTTCTGTGACCTGGCCTTAGAGGTTACATAGTGTCATTTCTACGACACTTTGGTCAACTGATTAATAAAGTTTGCACAGACTTGAGCAGAGGATGTAGTCTCCATTTCTCAATGAAAGTATGTCAAAGAATTTTTTAGATGTTTTTAAACTACCACATATTTTGAGCAACTCTCAAATTGTAAGAGGTGTACCAGTGGTCAGATTTAAGTAGATTTAACTCCGTGAAGACATGACTTTAGTTTATACTTTGAGGAGTTGAATTAACTCTTTTGGTCATTAGATCACCACCAATTTATCTATACATAGTCAAAATTAAATCAAGATTTGCCATGATCTCTTAAACCTTAGAATTCCACTATGCTTTCATATTAGCCATTTCAAATTTCAATTTGAATAGCATTAGAACATATTTAGATTTTCATTATCTCTACTTCATAATTGTTTTTACATTGACTGAGCACAGAGGTTATGTTTTATAGTACATGGTTCTTAAGTCATTGAGGCTTTCATAAGTGCTTAATTTTCTTCTGGTGACCAGTTTAAGGAGTGGAAGTGTTTACTTTAAGGACTCTACACGGGTGTTAGTTACCTTTTTGTCACTGTGTCAGAATAATCTGAGAAAATCAGTTTAAAGGAGCAAAGATTTGTTTTAGCTCATTATTTCAGAGGTTTCAGAGGTCTGAGTTCATGGTCCTCTGGCTCCACAGTTATGGGCCTGATTTGAGGCAGAGCATCATGATTGAGAGGGTGTGGCAAAGCAGAACTCTTCACCTCATGGCAGCCAGGAAACAGAGAGAAAGAGAGTGCAAGAGAGGAAGGGATCAGGGACAACGTATACCATTCAGAGCCATGCCCATAGTGACCTACTTTATCTGGGTCCCACCTGCGATAGCCCAGTCAACCCCATCATAATCCAATCACAACCCAAAAGCCCCACCTCTGAACATTGTTGCAATGGAGACCAAGCCTTCAACACATGAGTCTTTGGGGGGCATTTCATATCTAAACTATAACAATATAAAATAGTGTATAGATTATAAAACTTGACCTAGGTTACACTTCTGTCGCTTTACCTCTAGAGCTAGTGTAGAAATTCTTCTTTATATTACCCACTACCGTTCCCAGAGTAAAAATTCAGAATGCAGCTCTTCTCAACTTTCTCTCCCGTGAAGAAGTCCAATAGATCTCAAAATAATTTTTTTTCTATTTCTGAACGTAGCAAATAATCCATTGGAATAAAATCAGCAGTTGAGTAACTCATGCAAAGGTAATTTAGAGCACAAATTAAATCTGTCAGAGTGGTATTAGATTTGCAAAAAGCTCATAAATAACAAATGAAAGGTCACAGAGCTGTGAAAATGAGAATGTACTTCTTCATAAAGAGAACTGTGTTCAGGGATAGGATCCACAGTGCATATTCAAACAGCAGCATCATAAAATGGAAACACAGCATATTTTCTAAATGTCTAGAACAGTCCAAAGGCACAGTGGACTGCAGGTAAAAAAAAAAAATCACTGAAATCCAAGAAAAGACCCTTTGTGTCACCAGCACATGTCCAGCATCATATTTGTGAAGCTTGAGGATTAAAGCTCCATCTGCTCCCAAGAATCTGTAGAGAAGGCTGCATCCCCCTCAGCAGAGCCCATATTTCAGTCACTGTTAGACTAATTGTGAATGCATGCCATTCACCTTTCATTTTTCAGTTCCTGGAATATACTAATAGAGTGAGCGGTGCTTCGTGATTGACTGTTGGAATGTAAGCTTTGGTGATACTAATAAATGGTCCTGCCCATCCTATTTCTCTCATGGAAAAAAAAAAAGATGGAAAATATAGCCTTGGCCACTACAAAGTAGATAAGTTATTTTACTGTGCACTGTATGCAGGTGTTTCTTTTTAGTGTTGTGTGGAACTTGACTTTTGCAAGGGAGCAAAACTTATATTTATAAAAATCAATGTGTAGACTTCCTCAATATTAAATCTTTTGTGTGTCAAAGGACATGATTGGAAATGTGAAAAGACAACAGAGAGAATGGGAGAAAATATTTGCGAATCATATATTTTTTTCTGAATGTGCTAGAGTCCAGAATATAGAAAGAACTCAACAATAAAAAGACAATGACCCAATTAACAGATGGGCAAAGAATTAAACACACATTACTCCTATGAAGTGGGCACACAAGCATATGAAAGGCTGTTCAACCTCATAAGTTACGTGAACAATGCATATCAAACTACAGTGAGGTCACACTTCACATTCCATAGATTGGCTATAATTTTTTTTTTAAAAAAGAAAGTGTTGGTGAGGATATTGGAACACTTGTACTTTGCTGATGGAAAGCTGCAGTGGAACCCTGTCTAGCAGTTCCTCAAAAAGTTAACCACACAGGAAATAAACAATTACATTCCTGGGTGTATACCCAAGAAAACAGAAACATATGGTCACTCCCCCAAAAGGGTACAGGAATGTTAATAATAGCACTATTCACAATAGCCAAGAAGTAGAAACTACTCCAATGTCCATCATCTGATAATTAAGCAAATATATAGTATATTCATGCAATATTATACTGATTAATTTCAATATGGATGAACCTTGAAAACATGCTAAGCTAAAGAAACCAGACCAAAAAAGTTCATGTATTGTATGAATCCAGTAGTGGTCATTAGGGCATGGGAGAGGAAGGATTAGGAGGGACTGTTAATGGGTACAGGATTCCTTTATGATAGTAAAGTTCTAGACTAGATAATCCTGATGGTTGTGCAATAATAGGAATATAGCAAATATCATTGATTATAAAATAGTGACTTTTATATTATGTGAATTTTACCTCAGTAAAAAAAAATAACAGTTTGTGCATAAAAAGTAAAATTCTGTCAAATTTATTTTTTAATTTTTTAAAAATATTTATTTTTTAGTTGTAGTTGGACACAGTATCTTTATTTTATTTTTATGTGGTGCTGAGGATCGAAACCAGGGCCTCACATGTGCTAGGCGAGCCCTCTACCGCTAAACCACAATCCCAGCCCTCAACTTTATTTTTAAAAATTCCTCTATATAAAAAAATGCATGTTCATTAAAAATTTTTGAGCATGCAAATTTATATTAAAAGTTTCTAAAATTATACATCATTTTGATATCTATCCTTTGAGCCCTTTTACTAATCATATCTAACCCCAGAAAAGACCTAGTTTTCCTTCTTTCCAAAGAAGGAAAGATTTTTATGGGTAAACTTTTGGGAGTATTGAGATTCAACTACTTTAAGAATTTAGAAATTCCCCCCATTACACGCATAAAATTCATGGTTAAAAAAACTAAGGCCTCCAAATTTGGAAACCCATGCTAACCTAATCAGGGATAAAGAATGCAGCTTGTCTTTCCTATGGATAGTGGAGCTGGATCCTAGTATAGTTTGGAAATGTGTTCCCAAAGGCTCATAGGTTTAAGGGCTGGTTGCCAGCCTGTGGTGCTACTGGGAGATGGTGGAACCATTAGGAGGTAGGACCTAGTAGAAGGAGTCGGACATTGGAGTAGTAGTAGGAGGAGGAGGAGGAGGAGGAGGAGACTTGAGGACCTGGCCTCTCTCTTTTTCCTTGCTTCCTGGGCACCATGAGGTAAGAAACTTCACTTCACCATATGCTTCCTGCCATAGGCTCTGCCTCACTATAGGCCCCAAAGCATAAGATCCAGCCAACCATAGACTCAAATCTCTGGAAGTTGTGAGCCAAAACAAACTTTTCTTTCTTAGGGTTGTTTATTTCAGATATTTTGTTATAATAATGGCAGGCTGACTAACACTCATCTCTTGTAATGAATGAAATAGTTGGTTTAGCTTTACCCATGATAATCCATCATCAGGAGGGCTATGTGTGCATGCACACACAGGACGTGTACCTTGAAAGGGATATAAGGTGGGAGCTCCTGACCTTCATCAATACCTTTTATATAAGTAGAGTCTAGTTAAAGTACATGTGAAAGCATAAAGCATGGGGGTGTAACCTGCCTTGTAGTCTAGCCTACAGCAATACAAGGGGGCAGGTTCTAAGGGCAGCACCCTTTTATTTGCCTCATTGATGAGGGCTGGTGGAAAGTCACCTGGGTCTAAAATGAGCTTCAGGCACATTAAATGTTGGTAGGCAGGTAGGAGGGACCTCCCTCTCTATCCCCAACTCCCCCAACCCCTCACCTCCCCACCCTCGCTGCTGCTGGCTTGGTCCTTGCCTTGGTGACTCTGGGGCAGAGGTCAAGGTGGAAGAGACATATAGATCCTGACTCATCATACTTAGTAGTTTAGAGGAATTTTTACATTTTTCTAACCTAAGGAAAGTGAATTGTACGTTGAACAAAACTAATTTTACCATGTTTACTTGGAAGCTTCACTGATTTTAGACAAAACCATAGTAAACATATTAGGAACTACCACCTGTCATTAATTGTGGGTCAGACACTGTTCTGAGGGCTTTACATATGTTATCTCATTTAATCTTCAAAATAAACTTTTGAGGTAGGTAGTATCCTTATTTTGCAGATAAAGAACCTGAGGAACAGAGTGATTAAGTAACTTGGTTCAAAGCTGCACAGCAAGTAGGTATTGGTGCTTGGTTTCAAACCCAGTCAGTCTAACGTTTAATCTCTGCATGTTAGTCACACATATTCAATACAGGCTATAAAATGAAGATCTGAGGTTGGGTGGTCATGCTATAGTGGTTGCAATAGAGTTAAATGCAGATGACATTCAGATGCATAATGTTTGATGCAAGTACTATGCAGAGAGATCTTTAAATCATTAACTGAAAGGAATATGGTGAGTGAGAAATGCTTTAATAAAAACATGTCACTTGCAGAGCTTGATATATGCGAAGCACTGATGTTGACTTTGAGTTACACATTAGAGAAAAGAACTTAGGTTGGCAACTGGTTGATATTTAATGTGAAGTTATATCAAAATAAAACCAGATAGCTTTCCTCACCATCCAGCACATGAAAGAAATCAATATCAAAGTTTTGATCAGTGTGTGTTTAGCTACAAATGCTGAAGGAACTAGCTTCAGATCTCCAATTAGGGACCTTTTGTGATCTTGAGCAAGTCATTCCCTTATCTGAGCTCAGCTTTCTCACCTGTAAGACAGGAATGATAACCCACAGTGTGTATGTGTATCACACACACATGTGCACTGCTAGACATAAAACCTGCACTTACTGCCTGGTGGCAATGGTGGAGAGTTTGCAGTCTGTTCTGAGAAGTTACTGAGCTTGCTAAGTGGGGAGTGAGAATTTGTGAGTCCCACACTGGCATTCAGTGCTTGTGAAGAGCAAGGTAGGTCTGTGTATGCAGAAACCAAATCAGAGTTTGATCCATCCTGTAGACGATATTGAGGCTCCAAATGGACTTTTGTATAGATTGAATGCATAAACAAGCAAATGGAATTAACTGTGTGTAGACATTTATGTTTTCTCATAGTGATATGTCTACTCCTCCAATGGCAGTTGAGCTTTAAATTATTATTATCATCATTTTTTTTTGCTATATTCGGTATCATTAGTTAGTGAAAGTTGTAGATTGATCCATATGAAGCTGTGAATAAGTAACCAGATACTTCTATGAGTGACTCAAAATCCAGAAAGAAAATTTTAAAGAACTCTATAAAAAATGCAAATGTAGTTTTACTTTTACTTTCTATTCATAAATATACTGTGGTACAAAATGTGATTTTAAAATGGTGTATTCATTTCCTGGAGCTGATGTAATAAATTACTACAAATTTAGTGGTTTAAAACAGCACAAATCGATTACCTTTCAGTTCTGGAAGTTAGATGTATAAACTCAGTCTTGGACTAGCTAAGGTGTGGGCAGGACTGGCCCCTTCGGGGGTTCTAAAGGGGCTCCCCTTCCTCTTGTTTCTAGACTCTGCAGCATTCCTTGGCTTGTGGCCCCTCCCTCATATCATTCCAACCTTATGCTTGTACCTCCTCCTGCTGACTCTGACCCTCTTGCCCGCGACTCACGGCACTTCTGTAGTGACACTGGGCCTACCTGGACACCAGCCTGATTTGCCCACCTCAGGATCCCAACTTAATCACATCTACATCTTCCCTTCTCCACTCCCAGTGTGCCGGGGATTGCGATCTCTATGTCTCAGAGGGTGTATCATTCAGTCGACCATAATGATCACCTTTCTATTCCGTTTATTTTCAAAACTCAGATAATTCCCTACTAAAATTCTTCTACCTACATTTTTAGTGCAGAAGAGACTAGAAAATTTTCAAGTGGATTGCATTTTTGAAGTATTCTGGGAAGAAGCAAGTCTTAGCAGGTAGGCAGAGACTACCAAGAGAAACTTCTAGGAGGAGCTGAACCTCAGTTGTATAACTGAACTCTTTAGCTCCACTATTTTTGAGATAAGTATTTAACACCTTCAAACCCAGGCTGTTTGTCCCACCACAGGTGAGGCGCTATCCAGTAACCATGCTGTCTCTCAGTTCTGCACTTAAATATTTATAAACACTGATTAGATGATGGATAAGTGATGTGGTGGGGAGGAGAGACATATCAGACAATTTCAATACAATATTTTTTATGAAGTGAAAATGGAAAATTCTGCAAAAGATTAGAGTGAAATAGTAAATTAAAAGTTAAAGTGATACCACATCATTATATAAGTTCTTCCCCTCCCCCCCCCCAAGTAACTGGAACAAAAATTTCACCATACTCAATCCTCACCCATTTAACTTTAAATTCTACCAGGAGTTTACATTACTATTTAATTTACCTTGCTATAAAGATAAACTTCCAACTTCTTGATATTGCAGATTTTAAAATGTTACCTCATGATACTTTCCACACCCTAACAGAGATCATATTTTGGATCATAAAATAGATATAGGATATATATGACTTCAAATGAAGTATTATTCTATAGCATGGATCTGGATCTTATTTTTCTTTTTAGCAGATTTGATGATGTTTTTAATCCTTCATCTCTTATGGAAAACCACAGGATGAGCTGGCAAAGGCAATAAGCAGAGGGCAGGAGACCATCCTTGGGATATTAGAAGAGTCTGATGCAAAGACTCCACATTTTACAGGGGAAGTAAAGATAGTCATAGCAAGCTCTAGCCTGTGGGTGCTGATGGCCCCACCACCTGGGGAGCAGATTACACCTCTTGAGATACCTCAGTTCATTTACACCACTGTAAAATTATTAACAATCTCTCTGGGACATACCGTGTAATGGAAAATATTTGAAAAAAAAAATCCTGTGCTATGGAATGAAATGTGGTCACCCCAGATTTATATGTTGAAGCCCTAATCTCTAGCAGCTCTGAATGTGACTATTGTTGGAGAAAGGTCCATTACAAACATGAACAAAATTCAATGACATCATAAAAATGGGGCCTTAATTCAGTACGGACTGGTGTCCTTTGAAGAAGAGGAAGAGACATCTGGAAAAAGTCTATGAGAGGACAGAGCTAGAAGGTGGCCATCTCCAAGCCAAGGAGAAAGTCATGTTTATCAAGTGACCAAGAGCCAATGAATGCAAGTTTTCTGAGAGAACCAAATCATAGCTGGAAGACGGTAGAGTGAGCATGGAATTGGCAAGGCTGTCATTGTTCTATGGTGATGGGGTGATAAGGGCTTGTTGTGGTTTGATTGTGAAGTATCCCCCAAAAGCTCATGTGTAAGACAATGTAGGAAGGCTCAGGGGTGAAATGATTGGGTTATGAGAGCCTTAACCCAATTAGTGAGTTAACCTCCTGATAGGGATGAACTGAGTGGTAACTGAAGGCTAGTAGGGTGTGGTTGGAGGAGGTGGGTCATTGGGGGTGTAACTTTGGGATATATATTTTGTATTTGATAAGTTTCTCTCTGCTTCTTGATCATCACATGAGTCACTTCCCTCCACCACATTCTTTTCTCATGATATTGCTTCACCTAGGTTCCTGAGGAATGGACCTGGCTGTCTATGGACAGAGACCCCTGAAACCATGAGCCTCCCAATTAACTTTTCATCTTCTAAAATTGTTCTGAATAGGTCTTTTAGTCATAGCAGTGAAAAAGCTGACTAAAGCAGGACTCTACTATATTTTCCAACGACTTACCAGTATTAAAAAAATATATAATGAACACACTAATGTATCTGGAGACAATTTTAGTGTATTGTGCATTGTTTGGTTTTAGTTAATTTTTTTTTTTTACAATTTTAATCAAGTTGTTATAATACAATTCATTTTATATTTCCCAGTTCTGTAACTTTGTAAAATTGCTTGCAGGATATATAGTTGGGGTCATTTCTGGGGCTCCTTAAAGTTCTCCATTTTCCAAATTTATTGTCACACTTTTTATCATTCTGTTCGTTTTGATTAATATTGTTTTGTAGTACCTTTTAATATCAGATTGGGTCATATGGATTTTCTGTGCCGAGTGTCTGTTTCATAATATTTTTAGTCACTGTTTGTTTCTACAAAGTAATTTAAAAGTTTATGGCTATTTTAAAAAATCTTATTAAACATTCGTATTAAATTTGTAAACAGAATGTCTACATTATGATTTTTAAACAAGGTGAAAATAAAATGAATATCGAAACCTTGACCCTTGCATGAGAAAGAGAGATGACAGTCCTTGGACAATAGTAGAATATGAGGGGCAAGCTGTGTGGGAAGCTAAGAAGATAGCAGGCAAATAGCAAGCAGGTGCAAATTAGGACATAGCTCTGCATTTGGAGTAAGCTGGATGGTTTGACCCTATTACAAATTCTTACTGCCCTCAATTTGAGTGAAAAGCATAAAATCAGAATAAAGGACAAACAGTAGATGATTACTTAGTGTTAAACAATAACTTGATCTTATGTCATCAGTTTTGTTTATATACCTTGAGTCAGTTTTAGGAAGCACACAATGTGGCCTTACGTTAAAAACTCAGGCTTGAAATCCATACTGCCTGGATTTCATGCAGCTCCTCTACTTATTTGCTGGATTTCAGTTGACTCAAAATGGGATAATCATAGATAATGAGAATGCCTTCTTTATAGGGCTATTAGGAAAATCAATTGATATTTGTAAAGGACTTCAATGGCATCTGACCAACAAACATTGGTTATATTGAGAAGATTTGTGTTCTTGAGATACTTTTTGGCTTGGCAGAAGTCAGCTTACATGTCTTTTCTTTTCTGAATCTGAAAGTGTACCCCGTACAGTTCTGCATGGCCACGACCCAGTAAGGCTGCACCCTCCTGCCTGGTCCACACCGTTATCAAAGAAATGCTTCTGAGCTTTTGTACCTGACTTATTTATTGTTGCTCTCTGGCAGCTATCCCCTGACCTCCTGGCAAAAAATAGCTGGATTTCATTAAAATTCGCTCTCTCTTGATACCATCTCTGTTGGATATTAGAAGGGATTGCTACCAGTGGAGCTTTAGCAACCTGATTAAGAATAGATTTGGACTGGAATGTTCCAAGTGCTCTACAATTACCATTTAGAACGTTTCTCCCCATAGCTCCTCACTTTCCTGAGCACTGGGCTCCCAGTCCCTCCCCAGCCTGTCTCAGCCAGGTGGGAGCCCAGCCAAGGCTCCTGTGGCATTCTCCAGCTGGACACTGAGATGCGTCTTTCTTCATATTTCAGGTGCAAGTTCTCTCCCATCGTCTGGAGTCCCCACTCTGGGGCCCTCTGTATGAGTGACACGTGGCCTGCCATGGAACCTGGCCCTGCTCTGGCCTGGCTCCTGCTCCTGAGCCTGCTGGCTGATTGTCTGAAAGCTGCTCAGTCCCGAGACTTCACAGTGAAAGACATTATCTACCTCCACCCTTCAAGTAAGACTGTTTGTTCTCTTTGCTGCAGAAATGTCACTATTTCAAATAAGAAGTGGCCAGAAAAGTGGCTAGGGGAAGGCAGCCTTTAATGCAAGGGAAACAATCCAGTGATTTAATTGAGAGGTGACTTTAGTTAACAAAAGATGCTTTATGTTTTACCCCCACCTTCTCACAGGATGTTTGGTTTTTAAGTCAAATCACTAGACTTGTTTCCTCTGTTCCCTGCACAATTACTCAGATTCTAAATACCCTTCCCTTTTACTATACCAGTCCTCAATCAGTTATCAAAGTGAACTGCTGTGTCCCAGGAGGCAGATTGTAAAAGATCAGTCCTCTCTAGGTAAGATAATAGCAGGTCTTCCTTTCTGGGCATCTAATTCTCAGTTTCAGCACCAGTGACTCCAACTTCCTATTTCCTCTGCCTTTTTGTTTTCCTGTGTTTAAGGATTCTCTGAAAAGTGCATAAAAGTGAAGCTGCCCAGATCCCTGCCCTGATTTGCATATATCTGGTATTGTACTTGTGGATTCATGCATTCAGCAAAAATTTCAGATCCTCCTGTTGCAGGTATCCTGAGGATCTTACTTTGGGAAGCACAACAGTTCTACTTTCTCCTTTGGTCTCCATCTCTGTATTTATTTTGTTTCCTTTGGTCTTCTTCTGAATTTCCCATGTGGTTGTGAGAACTGGCTATATTGTATGGGTTTTTTTTTTTTTTTTGGTTGGGGGGCTTTACCTTTGGCCTCAAGGTACACTGTTCTTTTAAAATTTTCTGCTCAACAAATATTGTTCCCATATCCACTGTATGGTGGAGCATTGTGATGGGCATGAAAGGTGCACAGGCAAACAAGACATCGCCCTTTCTTTTGAAGACTGTACAGACCCAAAGCAGAGGCAGCCACCTGGACTCCTTCTACCCCACAGGGCTAGAATGTTCCATGTCTGCATGTTTTGAGTTAGCTAAGAGGTGGTAGGTGGAATGCACAGGGGCTTGGAGCTACTGGACTTTGGATCTGTCAGCTGCTTCCTTAGTTCCTGACTTGGAACAAATCCCCTAACTTTGTGAAGATTAAATGGCATAATGCATATGAAGAACTTAGCACAGAGTAAAAGCTGTAGTAGATGCTCAGTCGATGTTGGAAAACATTTATCTCTTCATTTCTAAAACAGTATGTACCCTGTATGGATCAGAAATAGTATCTGTACCACACTAGGCCCATACATAATAGGCAATTGAATGATGGTTGTTTATGTTGTTATCATTGCCTTAGACAACCAACGAAGGGTGCTGAGAATTCACCACTCTTATTTTGTATAGCTGCAAATATACTTTAGCTAGGCAGCAAGAGATTTCTTCAGACTTTATTCTGTACTCTCAGCAGGGCAGTCTGGTGCCTACTGCTTAATTGCATGAAAAACTTTTCTGGCTGCTTATTTTGGTGGGTCTTTTACTTCGTTTTAATAATATCCATGAAAAGAAGATATATTGATACTTGCTCTGTTTTCTAGAATGAGTTTTATTCTTTTCTTCAAACAGCTGTGCTTTTTAATTTAATTACACATTTTGAGGCAGAAACCCAAATGTCAGTCTCTTTTGGTTGACTACCAGGGTTTGTGGCTCCTATGAAGTTCTCTGTCAGCTGTAGTGACAAACTCAGTAGTAAGTGGGATGCAGAACTGGCCTCTGGCCTCTTCTGAGCCTGTGATTGTAAATGAAGGATAAAAGGGAAAATCAAAGTGAATGGGTTTAAGCAAATAAGAACAAAGCAAACATACCATTCCCACTTTAACAGGTTGTGGGCCAATGCCCAGAACAACTGCACCCCTATTTGGAAAGTCGAGTTCAGAATGCTTTTTGAAGGATGAGCTCTGCCAGAGCACAGGGGGGAATCACTTCTGCTCTTTAGAAGTTAATGGAAAAGTTCTGCTATATGACCTATGTTAATTAAAGCTATGACCTGATTAGAAGGAACTTGCCACATATAATGAATTGATGGTGTTTTCTGATATGATTTTGAATCATGGAAGATAAAAGTGACTTCTACCCTAGATTATAAGTAGATGGTTTACCAGCAAGTCTGGATGTGAGTTTTTTTATATAAGAGAGTCTCCATAAGGGGTCACTGGCAACAAAATCCTTATTGGATTGAAGTTACCATGAATGACTTCTACTCGGTTGGAACTTTATTCTGCCCACTTCAAATCAGAGTTAACTTGATTTCTCCAAACTATTTCAGGAGTTTGTGGTGTGCGTTTGTTTTCAGTTTTGATTTTTTAAACAGCTATGGTCCCCTGCCCTTGAGCCCTAGATCACGTTTATATAGAGTGATCTCTCTGCCAATAAGCAGGTTTCTGTTGTAATTTAGGCCATAAAAAATATACGAGGGAAGTGTGAGATTAGTGTGATTTTTGCATAATTTATTTAATTGCCTCGATTTGTGGATGGAGGCACCAAGAGCTTTCTGAGGGTCACTGAGTGAGCCAGATTCCACTAATGTTAGGTAGAAAAGCTAGGCACCTGCCACAGGAGAAATGCAGTGATGCAGGTGATGTGGGAAGACACAGAAACTCAGGGGCCTGGGTCAGCCATCCTGGTGATACCTGCATGAGGCTGGAACCCAGGCAGAGAAAATTCAGCCTCCCATAGCTAATCTCCTTTGCTTTCTGTGTTCCCTAATCTTTGAAGTTTCTAAGCCTTTAAAAGAAAGAAATTTTATATAAGGCTCTCAATGTTGAGGCACTGTCCTCAATAACATTCTATTCTATACTTTCTATGTCCTTTTCTTCTCTTTTTATATGAATAATGATGCTTTCTTCTCCATGATTAAAACACCAACATCTAATAAAAAACTTTCAAAACAAGAGTTATATTAAGAGCAATGGAGATATTTGATTGTCACACCCCACATGATAGCAGAATGTAGTGTACTAAATGACTGCAACCTGTTCTTGGCCTCCATTTATTCTCATAGAATAGAGACCTTTTCTAAAAATATCCAATTTTCCTCTGGATGCATGTTTTGAACCTTTCCTTAGTCATGTGAGTCGAAGAATGATATTCCTGAAGGAGGTTTGTTTATGCCCAGGTCGGGAGCCAACCAAATTTATTCACAATCCTGTGCTACCCAGGTAAGATCGAGGAGACTTTCTAGATCGGAACCAGGAAATGCATTTCTATCAGAAATCTGTTCCTATCAAAATCATACTTACAATATTTTGTTGACAAGTGGACTGAGAAGATTTATTAGATTTTATTAGATTTATTAGATTTCTAGAATTGTAAAAATGATATCCAGTTTCTAAAGACAATGGAAATTAATTTGGTGAGACTAGAAGTCTGGATGCATTACACATCAGCATACATTTCAAAACATCTGTTCTCACCACACTTTGGGTAACTGAAGGCCTTTGTCCAGGCAAAAGTTCCAAGAGATGGAAACAAAGACTAAATCTTTTCCGATGCCTTACGAATGAATTATGGTAGGTTGAACTAGGGCTGACCACGAGAGTTAATGGACAGATTATTTTACAGGAAGTAACTGGGCACTTTGGTGTTTCTTTTTTTCTTTACAATCACCTTTTCTTGAGGGACCAAGGACTTATGCCCTGAAATACAGAGTACTAAGCTTATTAACTCTGTGATCAAGAGCCAAATTAGATTCATTCACAGCTGGGGCCATAACAATCTGAAACTCTGCTTGCTCTGTAATGCTTTGAAGTAACAGAGAAGAAAAAGCACATCTCTCAGGAACCTCTTTCTATCCTTTAAAAGAAAAGAAAATCTCTTTATCAGATGCAGTATCAATTAGCAAGTTAGTGGAGATAGTTGTTTATCTGTAGATCTTATTTGGGGCTAAATATTTCCAGAGGGAAAAATTCATCCATTTTCTTGGGATTGTACCATAATTAGCCACTTAAAGCTGAGTATGTTTACAGAGATTTGTCACAAATCAGCAGTTATTCACTGAATGGTATTACCTTCCAAGATGTCAATAAAAGTTTCCATGAGCAAATATTATGCTGCAGTTATAGAGAATGGACACAGACAGAAGTTGTAGATTTTAAAATAAAACTAGCCCAAAAAGAGCTCATTTGGTTAATTGCCAATGATAGATGCTGATGAAGTCATTCAGGGCAAAGCTTCATTTTGCTGGCTGATGTACTTTAGCTTGTACTTCTGTTTAAATTTCTATATCCTCTGGGTCAGTTTCAGAGTTGAGGCTGACTTATGTAAGAAATGACAGGATTTAATTTGTCACTACTCTTGTATCTTTTTGAAAAGTCTTTTAAGGAATCCAAATTTGGGAACACTACCACTTATTAGTGTTTGGTTCTCAATAACTTTGTTCTCGGAGCAGTTGGATCATCAATCTTCATTCAAACTTCTTAATTTATCTCTTTAATGGGAAAGTTTCCAGGAATAACTAATCCAACATTTCAGCCAAAAATTTTTTGGCTGCAGTGACATACAGATAAAACTGGATGCTCTAGCAAATTAATCATGAAACTGATGTGGTACAGCTAGCTTGCAGTCACAAACCTCGGAGAATATGATGATCATTTTTTTTTTTTTGAGAAATACTGTTTTTTGTCAAACCCTTTCAATGATTTTTTTTTTTTTTTGGTGTGAAAATCCTACTTTGATCATTCTGCTTCAGATTTTATAAGCTGTATTTTAAAGTTTTATTTTTCAAAGTTATATGTAGATTCATTCTTTAAGTTAATAGTGAAACTATTTTTTAGAGTGTCCAATCAAGAGGATTTCCCAAAATATTAAATATGGTTTTTCTCATAATGGTTTTTTTATTAAAAAAAGATAATCAAAATTCTTGTAAGATTATTGAATGGCTTGGGAATTTGAAATGTAATTTGTTTGAAATTCTTTAGGCATGTGCTTAACAAAACAGAATCTGAATTCAAATGTAACTCATTTTGCTAGGTGGTAGAACATGTATATATAAAAAACGTGTGTGTAGTTTCACAAAATACTTTCTTGTGCTTTGTCATAATTATGGGCTGCAAGAGCGTTTTCCTCCTGGTGAAACTGCCTCACGGGAGTGAGGTGGGAGGCGGCTGCCTCCAACCTGCTTTCCCTCACCTTGTGAGATGATCCATACCCCTGCTGTCATTCTGGTTTTGAATTGAGTCACTAACTACTTGGAGGAACATAAAACTCGAATGTGCCATGGAAAGGTCCAGTTACTTGTCTTTTTAGACTAAGTTTATGACTTTTTGACCATGTTAGGGTATTGGATATTGTCACAGTCAGCTCTGTGAAATATTGCAGGCGAGTACATGGATGGGCAGCTATTCTAGGCAAGGTGAAAATCAAAGTTATATCTGGCCCATAATTCTGGCCTTAAGCTGCTGCCTCCTCCTTCATTTATTTTTGATAACATACTTAATTGGTTCCATGTGGGCAAAGCAATTTACCCTGAGATGATTATTTCCGCCAGTGGGATACGCAGGCTCAGCCATCTGCGAGGGAGAACAGTTGGCTCCTGCAGATGAAGTGTTTGAGTGTCTGCAGCTTTCAAATAGGCCAGGTAATTTTACACATTAAAAAGAAATGCACAAGTTTTGTTTATGAAAGGCAGGACTCTAAATAGCAAAGCAAGCAAATGATTACAATTACGAAGTAATTGAAAGCACATTGAGGAAAAGGACAGACATTCCTTGTTGATCCTCATCCTTTTGCTAATGAAAGCACTAGTGTGCTGGGCATTCTCCAGAGCATGACTGTCCATATGAGACCTCCCACCTGAGCCAAAAGTTGGGGCAAAGAACATAGGTACCTGGAGGATAACCTCTTCAGAACACAGGAAGAGGTCAGAATCGATGGGAGGAACTTGTTGGAATTGAATATCTCGTATCTCTTTCCGAATATAGCACATGCTACCATCCCCAAACCTGGTACTAACTTACCTGTACTTCATTTTCAAAATTTTATCAATTTTAAAATGTCACATGAATGAAACCATATGTAACCTTTTGGGGTTGTTTCTTTTTTCCCCCATTAAAAAAGATTCTCTGGAAATTTATCCAAATTGTTAGCTGTATTAATAGTTCATTTCTTTTATGCTGTCTAGTATTCCATAGTATGAATGTACCACATTTTTGTTTAACTGTTCACCCATTGAAGGACACGGGGTTGTTTCCAGTTTGGGGTTATTGCAGATTGAATATCTTATATCTGAAATGCTTGAGACCAGAAAGCGTTCAGATTTGGGATTTTTAAAAATATTTGCATATATAATTAGTTACCTTAGGGATGGAACCCATGTCTAATCATAAAATTCATGTTTTATACATACCTTATATATTATACATTATATATGTATTTATACACACACACACATACCTTATGTATATGACCTACAGATTATTTTATACAATAATTCTGGTGCTCCTACAATTTGATTATGACCTGTCACATGTGGCCCAGGTGTGGAATTTGGGGAGTATCATGAGAGTGCTCAAAAAACTTCATATTTTGGAGCATGTTAGATTTCAGATTCTTAGATTAAGAATGTGCAACCTATACAAATGCTGTCGACATTTATTTACAGATTTTTTTTGTGTGTGTGGACATAAATGTATTTCTCAGGAATATATTTTTAACAGTGAAATTGTTGGGTCATATGTTAGTTAAATGTTTGGTTTTTTAAGACACTGCCAATATGTCTAGAGAATCCTTTTTAAAAAAAAAATGAATATGTCTAACTTCACAGGATTCTGTACTCAGTCTAAAAATCAATCTTTTCTTTTGGCTTTTTTGTAGCCACACCATATCCTGGTGGATTTAAATGTTTCACCTGTGAAAAGGCAGCAGACAATTATGAATGCAACCGATGGGCTCCAGACATCTACTGTCCTCGAGGTAAACTGTCAATAGACAGATTGGGGTCCCCGAAGCTGTTCATGAGTGAGTAGCCCTATAGACCTGGTGCATGCCTGCAATCTCAATGGCTCCTCTAGTCTTAGGTTTAGTATATCTTTTAAGCTGCACCAATAACTTTTCCTCAAAGACTCTCAGAAATATAAAGGGATCCATAATATTGCCCCCTTTCTCATGAAGCATCTGTGGAGCTCTAGAGGACTTAAAAGAGACTTCCCCAGACAGGTCAGCCAAATGCAGAATAGGAAGATAACCGCCAGTTTGTCTGACCCTCTTTGAAGCATTAGTCATTGCATAGTAATTTCTTTCATGTAAAGTAGGCATTGATGCTCATATAAAGATTCCATTTATTACATATCTTACCAGAGACTTCTATACTGAGACTGCATGAAAGCTAGAATTCCAAATGTCATCATTGCCAAAATTAAAAAATCCTGAGCTCTTTTAAATATTAAACTTAATGTTTAAATGGTGTCCCATTTGAAGATTGAAATTGTAACCCAAATCCCCATTTTATAATGAAGGCAAGTCATAGTCAGATCTCTTTTATCCTGACAAGTAAACAAGATTTTTCTTCGTGGCTCTGGAATCATTGTTGATTGGCTGCTGTATTTTGCAGGAGAGTGGATTTGTTTAGTGTGAGGAGGATGATGAGGGAGGGGTATTTTATTGGCAAATGTTTGAGTGAGTCGTTAGCACACTTCACTGCTAATCCAATTCAGTTATTAAAGTGACTGGACACCCCAAATGCATTATTTTTTCAACATAATGCAGGAGCTCTCATGCTCAATCCAAAGAATGGCCTTCTGCTTCTCAAGGTAGAGTGGAAAGTGAGAGAGCCCAGAAAATGCCATTAAAAGACAGATGTCAGCTACCTGAGCCAGTGCTGTTGAACCCAGGAGCCTGTACCTAGGCTGTACAGTAGAAATTCATGTATGACCTTACAGATGTCCCTAAAGCCTGTGTCCTGCCTAGACCAATGGCTCCAAACTTCAGTGCAGTCACTCCAGGGAGAGCTTATTAAAACACCCACTCGCCCTCTCCACCTGAATATCTGCTTCATTACATCTGAGATGGCTTCAAATTTTGCATGTCTAAAGAACCCCCCCCAATGATGCAGATGCTTCTGGTCTGAAGACCACTTCTTAAGAACCACAACTTTATACAAATTAAACAAGCATCTCCAAGATTAGTGTCCTGCACTAGTACTTTTAAATATCCCAGGTGATTTTAATGAGCAGTCAAGGGCAAGAACCACTGGGGCCTCATCTACCTGCTGATCAGGAAATGTGTTGCCATTTCTAGATTCTTCTGTTTATTGTTAGGTAGAGATGTCAGTGGGGCCCCAAAAGATTACAGGGAAGAGAAAAAAATGGAGACACCAAAGACTGCCTTAATCACAAATTAGATGTCCAGTCACCTGGGTAACCAATGGTAAGTCCTGTCCCTAGTGTCTTCTGCTGCCACTGCTCATTTCTGGATGAGCCAGTATTTTCTGACTTTAACACTGCAGGATAAACAACTGGGTAAGGTACTAATGGATGGGATTGAACCACTGCTTCTCAAACGTGGCTGTACATTGAAACCACCTAGTAAAGCTTTGAAAACACTGATGTCTGGGTCCATTCCCAGAATTCCTAATTAACTGGCACATGGGGTATGGCTGGCAATAAGGATTTTCAAAAGTTCCCTGGGTCACTAATATGCAGCAAAATTTGACAATTGTAAACAGTGACTCTGGACAAAAACAGGATGATTTGCTGTGTATCCAGTAACTTCTGAGTTGGTTCCTGCTGGGACAAAGCTAGCCAGTTGTCTTCTGAAACTGTGGCTACTGGTCAGAGATAGTACACAGGAAGTGTATCTTATTCTGTGCTGCTCTAACATAATATCTCAGACACAGTAATTTATAAACAACAGACATTTATTTCTCATAGTTTTGGATGCTGGGAGTCTAACATGGAGGTGTCATGTTAGCAGGTCCAGTGTCTAGTGAGGGCCTCGTTCCCATGCCTGCAAGATAGCATCTTGTTGCATCCCATGGAGGGGAAGAGTGTTGTGTCCTCATATATCAAAAGGCAGAAGGGATGGGAGGGAACACACCTAATCCCTGGAGCCTTTTGTAAGGATCCCAATCTCCCCATGAGGGATCTATTCTCATGACTTAATCACCTCTTAAAGACTGCACCTTTCAATACCATCACATTGACAATTAAGTTTCAACATGAATTGTGGGGGGCACATATAGGCCACGGCAAAGTGTGGCTGTGCTTGTCTTAGGATTGACTCAGCTCTGAGCTACCTTAGCAGATGTTATGCAGAGGAAAAGGAAGGTATGCGAGCTGGTCTTCTCTGCAGACTTGGTTATATACAAGTACATCCCTGTCTCAGAGAAAAACAAACAAACAAAAAGAGCAGGTGACCGGAATCACAGTGGGCATGCTTCTCAGGGAAAGAGAAAGCTCCATCTGGATGTTTTCTTCTAAGATTAGAATCTATCCTTTCAAAGTACAGATACCTAAAAGTACCACAGAGTGATCTTTATACAATTTATCCTTTTCTCTTTTCTCCTCTATACATTTTTATCTTTCTTTTTTTTTGTTTTGTCTTTAAATTTATAGGGATAAATGGAAAGTCTTGCCCTGAGGTTCATGGCAGAAAATGACCAGCCAAGCCCCTGGGGCGATTAAGCAGTGAGAGATTGGAATCTGGTTTCTTCTTTCCAGGAGCAGGCAGTTTAGCCTGGGAGATAAGATCTGAATATATCAAATGTCAAAAATAGCAGGGCAAAATTAAGTGCCAAATGAAACATGGCATTGAGTGCCGTGGGAGTTTAAGGGAAGAAGAGCATCTGGGGGCTGAGTTTTCCAGTGAAAGCATCATGTGCTGGGAACGCTGCAACAGGCCGTTGGACACCTGGGAAATGGGTTCAGAACCCTGGAGAAGGCAAGTCTTCCTGGAAGTCCTTCAGAACCATGGAGACAGGATTTTCCAAGTGTGCTCCGTGGATGAGGAGAGAGACCTCACCTGGGAGTAGCAACCAGTTAGTATGAAAGAATAATAGGAGCAAAATGGTGGAGCCAGGTTGTTTGTGTGGAGCCTTGAGCATCAGGTAAAGGAGGGAGCACTCAAGCCCTAACCTGGGGAAAGGTCTAACCCTAACCCTCATCTTGTTGCACACTCAGCCTCCTGCTTGATCAGCCTTCTTCCCATGGATCTGCTGCTGTTTAATCCATGTTTTCTCCATATATTTTTAATCAAATAAAAATAGCACAATTTTATTATTAGATTAAAATGTAAAATGTCTTTACTAACCAACCCTGTGTTTGTTTTCTGGCTTATCATGCCTGGAGCAGGTCTAAGAATACCAACAGGCTTAGTAAGTGGAGCTCAGAAGCTGCCATGGAAAGGCGTCCTGGCTTTCTGAGACATTTCTGGGGTTTTCTTGCTTGTTTTGTGACATATTTAACTAGGTTTTAATTATTGGAGGTGAAAAAAAAAAGTCATTTCACATAAGCATTTAATTTTATCTATATGGAATTAGCACCCACACCTAATTGTTTGGGAAACGACTTTATTCTGAGAATTTTTGAAAACTCAATTCAGTTAGTGGTTGAACATGGAGACCCAGTGTGTCCTAATGGCTCATGCTTCTGGAGTTGATAGGTTTGTTGTGAATCATCATCGGGCCCATCATGCTTGGAGAAAATCTGGGCCTGACTAGAATCACTCCTCCAGCTGTGGTGGAGTCAGCCAGCCACACTTGTAGCTGACACAGGTTCCCTGTCACTCTTACTTTGGGAATGTGCATTGTGTACATATTTCCTCCTCCATTCCATTGCTTTTACCTCTGTGCTTCCAGATTCCTGGTACCATACTCACTCCCTAAAAACGAGAATTGAAGATGTCCTCCATAAATGGCTCCTATTGCCATACGTGTAATTTCAGGAACTGCACCTGACAAATCTGTTCAATTTCTTGGTTTTGTGAACCAGAATGAGAAAAGATCTTAAAACCGTGTTATAAGAGACCAACTGAAGGAACTGATATGGTAAAATAAAAGCTGAGTGTCACGTACTCGGATCCATGTCATTTCGCCCATGACTTTTCTCTGTGCTGCAAGATTAAAAGTTCCTTGAGAGAGGAACTGTATAAATGTTTAGTAAGTGTCTGTGGAATTAAATGTCAAGTCAAAAACATTACAGTTTTTAAAAAAGACCTGTTCTGCAGCGGACACCTAAGCCAAGGATAGTATGTTCCTTCTTAATTAGGAAGTATAGTTGCCTTCCTCTAAGGCATGATCTTCATGTGAATTTATTGCTGATAGGAAATCAGAAGAAAATTTTTGAGATAGTGGACACATATTCTTTTGACTCGAACCTCTGTGCTGCTCACTGGTTTTCTCTGAAAATAAATGAACGAAGATGTTCCTTGATACCTCTTTCTAGACCAGTTGTCTCATGGTTCCTGGTACAAGCAGGAAATGGAAATGGGATTCCCAGCTCAACTGAAGGTTACAAATGTCCAGGAAAGACTTCTTCATTGACAGACAGAGGCATAGCTGAAATAGATAACATTTTATTTTAACACATAACTGAAGGGTGTTTTTTTTTTCCTTTCTTCTACTCAATTTTACACTTAGAATCTGGCCCTTCAGGGTTTCTATCCTGTATACCTAGGTGTTTCTAAATCCCGTCAAGACCCAAGACAATTTCTTACTATTATCTTTAATATGGCCTCTTCTCCAAGATAGTGAAATCAATACCTGATTCAGGGCAGGCCCATGGAATGAGTCTCCCTGGAGAGTGCATTTGTGCATCTATAAATATGTTGGTTATATTTTATCCACAACTTCTGACTGCTAAGTAATGAGATGTTTTCAAGATTCTCTTTTATTATTATTAATTGCTAAATAGAAGTCTTAGACTTCCTCCTTTTTAAAGAAAAAATTTTAATTAAATGTTAGAATACATACTGGAAAGGGAACGGATCATAGTGTGTAACTTGTGAATTTTTACAAGGTTAGCATTCAGGGTCTACTACCCATGTAAAGCAGTGGACCCCAGAGTCTCTTAGTCATTATGCCCCACTCCATAAAGGGAACATTACTGTGAGTACTGCCTTTGAGCTTCCTATTAGTGGAGCTGTAGGGAATGTATATTCTCCTTGCTTTCACACATTGTAAGTGTGAAATTTATCCATGTTTTGTAAGCAATGAAGTCATTGTTTCTCAAAGATGTATAGTCAATCATTATATGAATATACCAAAATTCATCTATTCTACTGTTGATGGACTTTTGCATTGGGTCCAGTATTTGAAAACCATGAACATTCTTATACCTGTCCTTTGGTACACATATGCATGTATTTCTGCTCACTCTATCCCAGACACATTATTGCCAGGCATGAGGCATGTGAGTATTGTCTTTATCAAATATCACCTAATAGTTTTTTTAAAACTGCCTGTACTGATTACATGCTCAGTAGCCATAAACCCAAGTGCCAGTTGCTGCACAACCTTGCCAACACTTAGTATTGACAGAGACAATAGAAGCCAGCAGTTAATGGCATTTTTTAAAGTGCTAAAAGTGAATAACTGCCAACCTTGAGTTTTAGCCCAAGCCTGTCAGTCTCACCTCTCTCTTGGCTCTGCTGCCAGCTCTGAACTCATGTTTGTGCATCCCAGGCCCCTGGAGAACAACAAAGGCTCTGCCCTACTTCTCTGCCCCTTGGCAGGGCTTTCTGCTTGGTTTCTCAGCCTCTCCACCTGTGCAGTTTTTGCATCAGCAAATGCCTGGAGGGGAGAACAGGTACAGAATGTCAGGGTGAACTTAAAAAAAACACTTTTCTTTCCTCTGTTACCTTGCTCTTCAAATCCTACCCATCCTGGTAGAGCTCCTGCATTTTCATACAGATTTTTGTTATTTTAGTTTTATCCTGCTACTTTAACCTTATTGTGTTTCTTGGTAAAATGATATAAGCTGGCATCTCAGCCTATTTCTCAAATGTATTTAATTAGAATTTTTTCAGCAACTTTGAAGCCCAAAGTGCTACCATTCTATTTTCAGAAAGTTTCATTTTTCTCCAAGCTGAGAGCATCTAACCTGCTTCATTCACAGTGTTTCTATTCAGATATTTTCTGTTCTTTTTTTTTTTTTTTTTTTTTTCAGTGCTGGGATTGAACTCACACGGACTCACACATCAGGCAATGCTCAACACTGAGCCACATCCCCAGCCCTGTCCAGATATTTTCTGTTACCACAGTAGCCTCCGATGGAATCATCCCCTGGATGCTTTTGTCCTCTTTTGTTTTCCCACCGTCACTGTCAAGTCCGGCCTAGCCCCTATACCTTATCCTACCTTTCCAACTGCATCTTTGAACCTTCACCTGGTACCAAGCACATTGCTTCCTAAATTTCAGCATTTTTTTTTTAAAAAAAGAAAGTTTCCTCAAATGAGTATGTCACCTATCCTTCAAGTGTGGATGATGATTTTGGAAAGACAGGGAGGTGTCTGTCTGTCTGGCAGTTTCTGCAAAGGGTACTGACCGCAGGAGGAGGACCTTGGTCATGACTCAGTTTGATTGATGAGCAATTATTTAGATTAAATTTCCACCTGGAGGAATTTCTTACGTGAGACAAGAGAAGGAAACACATCTTTTTCAGGGATCTGTAGAGAGTCATTGATACAAGCAGGAAAACCAAGAGAATAATCTGGTGCCTGGGTGCCAGAGGCTATGTAATAATTCCTAATTGGGGCAAGCTTTAAATAATTCAGCCTCTCTGTGCTCAGTTTGCAGTTCATCCTCTTCATAACTTTATTTTCTTTCATCTTGAGTTCTTTCTTCTTTCACTTTCAATTTCACTGAACTTTGAATTAAGGTATAGCATACACATGGAATATTGAACAGTGTCATGGTTTTATTTTTCACATATTGAACTCACCATGCAAGAAGCATCCAGATGATGAAATCACTATTTCCAGGAGCTCAAAAGTTCCCTCCTGCCATTTCTTCCTTCCTTCTTTCCTTCCTTCCTTCCTTCCTTCCTTCCTTTCTTTCTTTCTTTCTTTCATTCTTTCATTCTTTTCTCTACCAAGTGTCTCTCTTGTGGACTGAGTTGTGTCCTGCCCCCAAATTTATATACTGTGGTTCTGATCCCTAATACCTGTGTTGTGACTGTGACTGTGTTCGGAGATAGGGTCTATGAAGTGGTAATTAAAACTGGATGAAGTCATTGGGCAGATCCTTAATCCTATACAACTGGATCCTTGTAAGAAGAGATTAGAACACAGACATATAGGGATGATGATGTGAAGACACAGGGAGAAGATAGCCATCTACAAGCCAAGGAGAAACCCATTCTGCCAGCACCTTGACTTCAAACTTCTCCAAAACTGTGAGAAAACTTTTGTCAAAGTCAACTACTCTGTGGTAGTTTTCTTATGTCAGCCCTAGAAAACAAATATAGCTCCTGGAAGCCATATGCAGTGTTGTAGGACTGTAATCCTGGAGATTTGGGAGGCCGAGGCAGGAGGATCAAAAGTTTGAGGCCTGCCTCAGGTTTTTAGCAAGACCCTCTGTCAGAATAAAAGATTAAAAGAACTAGGGATGTAGCTCAGTGATAAAGCAACTCTACATTCAATCTGACAATAAACTAGTATTGAGTTCTTTTCAGAAATTGGAATACCTTTTTGTATCTAACTTCTTTCACTCAAAATTCATTTTGTTAGCTAGCTGTCATTATTATATGAATATGTGCCATAATTTATTCTACCATTAATGGCCTTTTTATAGTTTCTAGTTTTCATTTGTTTAGGTAGTTCTTCTAAAAAAGCCTAGGGGCAGAATTTCTGGTTCATATAATATGAATATGTTTATTCTTATGTGATCCAGGCAAATAATTTTCCAAAATAGTTATACTAGATGAAAATTATATTTCCAGTAAAAGTATATTATTTGGGCTGGAGCTATAGCTCAGTGGCAGAGCACTTGCCTACTAAGTGTGAGGCACTGGGTTCGATCCTCAGCACCATGTAAAAATAAACAAATAAAGTAAAGGCATTCTGTCCATCTACAACTACAAAAAAATTTTTAAGTATAGTATTTTATTTTCAAATTGGATGAGACCATTCAAAATACAGACATGGAAGAGATGTTATAGGCACCATAGAGCTAAATGATTTTAATTTGATTCAACTTTGATTAGAAGAGCTAGGCTGGCTGTTTCCTTAGTGCCATTCTGTCTGTGCTCATTGTGAGTGCAGAGTGCAGATTCAATAAGAATTGACCTTCTCCTCAAGGTTTTGATCATAGTATAGAGGTGTCGATCTCAACTAGGAATGATTCCCCTGACTCTGGAGGAAATTGGTTGATATCTGAAGACATTTGGTGATATTGGCATCCAGTTAGAGGAAGTCGTGGATTTTTCTAAACACCCCGGGATGCACAGAACCTTCCCCCAAGTGGAACTGTCTAGCCTAAAGTGTCAGAGGACTGATGACTCCCACTTCTGGAAGTAGGAAGCAGACGTACATTGTCATTCCTTCTGCCAGCTACGACTAAAATTCTGATCTTTGTAGATAAAACAAACGTGAAGACCAATAAACCCCAAACAGCAAAAGACTCTAAAAGGTGGAAAGAGAGAAAATGGCAGACTAGCTATTGACTTCAGGACCCAAAGAACAACACAATGCAGCAGGTGTCCTTTCTGCCTCATGAATTCTAGGCCTGGAGCTGAAGAAGTCAACACCCTGAGAATGTCACAAGCATCAACAAAACGAGCCCTAACAGAAATGTGCTCTTTCTAGCCAAAGGAAAAGAAAAATATCACCTAGAAAGACAGAAAACTTAGATAATAACTACTCTATTTTAACCAAACACCCACATAAAAAAAAAATTGTAGCCCCACCCACACCAGCAAAGGCTGAAAAATGAAGAGCCTTGACATCCATCCACAACAGGACATATAGGCTGAGCTGAGGCACCCCGACCTCCCTGCTGGGATGGTATGAGAGAACAATTAAGGGGAATCTCATCCCGCTCTGGGCAGTCATGAGGTCTCCTCAGTGTCAGTAGAGACTACATGGCTGGTCTCCAAGTCTACCAGCATGGATTCTAGACCTGGGGCTGAGATACCTCTACATCTCCCTGGGGTAGAGTCAGAGGAGACTTAGTGGAGAGACCGGAAATCACTACCATCATTTGTAATAAGGCCATCCTCTCCAAGAGCATTAACAGAAGCCAGTGTGAAGCATTAATGAGGCGTTCCTGCCACTCTGAAGAAGGGAAGAGTCAAAAGATCTAGAGTATTATAATGCCAATATGTTCCTATTTCAATAAAAATTAAAAAAAAAATCCTTGTGCCACAAGAAATATCTCAAATTGAATGAAAAATGGCAATAGTGTATTAGTCTACTTTCTATTATAGCAAATACCTAAGGTAATTAACTTAAAACAAGAACGCTCTATTTTGGCTTTCAGTTTTTGAAGGTTCGGTTCATGGCCAGCTGGCCCACTGTTTTGGGGTCTGTGACAAGGCAGTTCATCATGGGTAGAGCACATGGGAGAAACAATCTGCTCACCTTATGATAGTTAAGAAGCAAAAAGAGAGAGAGAGGGAAAGAACAGCATTCCTCAATCCCCTAAAGGCCATGCCCCCAGTGACCGAACTTCCTATGTTGGCCCCACCTCTTTTTTTTTTTTTTATTGTTCATGACAATACAATGGTCTTGACATAACATAAATTTGAATCAAATGGGGTATAATCTCTCATTTTTCCAAGTGTACAGGTTGCAGAATCGAATTGGTCATACAGTCACGTATATACTTACAGCAATGCTAGTGTCTATTTTATTCTGCTGCCCTTCCTATCCCCCCTTCCCCTCCCCTCCCCTCCCGTCACTTCTCTCTATCCAATCTAATGTGACACATTTCTTTTTTTTCCCCCTCACTTCGTCTTACATGTATTTTGTATAATGATGAGGGTCTCCTTCCATCTTCCGTGCAATTCTCCTTCTCCCTCCCTTTCCCCTCCCACCTCTCTTCGATATTTAGTGGTAATCTTCTCATGCTCTTCCTCCCTACCCCATTTTGAGTCACCCCCCAACCCTTATATCAGACATTCGGCATTTGTTTTTTTTAGGGATTGGCTAACTTCACTTAGCATAATCTATTCTAATGCCATTCATTTCCCTGCAAATTGGCCCCACCTCTTAAAGATTCCTCCACCTCCAAATAGTGCCATCAGCTGGAAAACATGTCTTTAACACATGGGCCTCTGGAAAATACTTAAGATGCTTGCAAACTAGCAAATTCATACTAAACTGAGGTAAACAGAGATGCTACAATTGTCTGAAAAGGATTTTAAAACAGCCACAATAAAAAATGCTTCAATGAGTAACAACTTAGTTGAAACCAATGAAAGACCTCATCAAAGAAAGAGAAAACTTGAAGAAAAATCAAATGAAATTTGAGAACTGTAAAATACCGTATCTGAAATGTAAACAATTCAACAATGAGTAGACCCAGAGGCAGAATGGAAGAAACAGAAGAAAGAATCAGTCAACTGAAGCACAGAAGAATAGAAATTACTCAATCTGAAAGGTGGAAAGAGAGAAAATGACAGACTAGTTATTGACTTTAGGACCCAAAGAACAACACAATGGTGAGGGCAGCATGAATTCTAGACCTGGAGCTAAAGAAGTCAACACCCTGAGAATGTCACAAGCATCAACAATTGGCCTGGACATGGTGGTACATGCCAGTAATCCCAGCAATTCTGGAGGCTAAGGTGGGAGGATCACAAGTTCAAGGTCAGCCTCAGCAATTTAGCAAGACTCTGTCACAATAAAAAATAAAAAGAACTGGGGATATATGTAGCTCAGTGGTAATGTGCGCTTGGGTTTAATTTCCAGTACCAGAAACAACAGTGATAGAGAAAGAGAATAGAATTGAAAAATTAAAAAAGAACAAAGCCCAAGGGATCTGTGGGACTATAACAAAATATATGCCAGAAGAACAGCCCCGAAATTTGCAACGTGTGTCTCAGCCTTTTCTAGCTTTGTGCTTGGGTTGCTTGTCTGAGGACACATCCATATACACTGTTTTGCACCATCAATGGGAACAATTCCACTTGCACAATATTAGATTTTTGAGGGAGGCTTTATTTTATAAGATTTCCTCCCAAATTTTATTGATTTTTTTTCCAACAATATGCAAGAATATCATGCTTTCAGATGGCTGTGTTAAAGTTAATCTGTCTTCATGATGACCATTTTTGTTGTTTTGTAGGAAAATCAAGTCAATGCCTGAGACTTTGAGCATAAGCATTCATTACTTAAAAGGAAATTAAAATTGTGTACTCTTATACATTTTTCAGAGTCATACTGACCTTGGCTTTTTCCATAACCAAGAACTGAGTCCTGAATACCACGTATCCTCTTTAATTGCATAGCAATATGCTGCCTCTTGGTGAAACAGATATAAAGCTACATATCTATGAGAATGGCCAAAATAAAAATAGGGGCAATACCAAAGGCTAGTAAAGATAAGAAGAAATGAGATCATGCATATGTCACTGGTGGGAATATAAAATGGTACTGGAGCTCTGAAAAATAGTTTGGGGATTCTATAACAATTAAACACACAACTACCATCCAACCCAGCAATTACACTTCTGAATGTGGACCCCAGAGAATTGAGAACTTACATTGTCATGGAAATTTTACATGTTTATACCAGCTTTGTTAATACTATCCCCAAATGAAACAACCTAAATGTTCTTTCAGTGGATGATTGGTTGAACCAACTTTGATATACCCATATCACAGACTACTACTCAGTAATAAAAATTACCAAACTGTTGATACACATGATTACCCAGTTGAATTTTCAGTAATGTATACTGAGTGAAAATTCTCAACCCCAAAATGTTGTATACTGTACGATATACCATTTATACACTCTCAAATGGATACAATTATAGAAATGAAATTAATGGTCTCCAAGGGTCAGAAGGGGTGAGGGGAATGGGGAGAGGATGTGACTATAAAAGGTCTACAGGAGGGACAGAAATGTTCTTATCTCAACTGTAATGATGTCATCATCCTGATTGTGATAGTAATGTATGACCTTGTGGGGAAACTGGGCAAAAGGCACATGGGATGTCTCCTTTATTTCTTACCGATGTGAATCTATAACTGTCTTAAAATATTTAATTTTTTAAAATTAACCATTTTAAAAATGATAGTCAATCTTGCCAAGTTTGAGAAATCCTAATCTATAAGGAAAGCCAGATTTATCCAAATTAGGAAGTTAAGGGATAGGGTGCTTGCCCAGCCTAGCATGCTCAATGCCCTGGGTGCCATCCCCAGCACTGGGAAAAAAAATAAAAAAGAAAGGCAACATGGAAGCAAAAAATTAACATCGACCTATTTGAGAGGAAAATCAGGGAAGGTTTCACAGAATTTGTCACATTTGTATTGAGTCTTACAGAACATCAGGTTTCCAAAAATGGATTTTAGACCAAGTTGAAGATGCATAAAATGTCTTCCCATGAAGAACAAAGTTGTGGTACGGCATCTTAAGGAGACAACGATGAGCTCCTTTGGGGCCTTGATCAAGGAGAACCTGGAGTAGTAAGTGCTGAGTTTCAAAGGTGAAGCTCTGAATGGCAGATGTAACTGATGGCACTGTGGGGAGCCCAGCTACTCTTCTACTCTGGTTCCAGCCTCAGGAGCAGGGAGAGGCAGCAGCCTTCATACCTGCTACTCAGGTAAACCAAATACACCTAGCACTGCAGCAGCCAGCACTCCTTGGCAAGTAGGTGGCATTAATATGGAAATAGGTTAGGAAAAGTGCTGGAAGAGGAGACCAGAGATGTAGAAAATAAAAACGACAACACCTCCGATTAGGGAAAGGAATGTAAGCTGATTCCAAAGTTTCTAGTCTTCACTCCCTGCAAAAATGAAGGTGCCCCTCTCAGGAGGTCCCTTCCTGAGGTAGGGCCACATGAAGATAAACAGATTTGAGGAGGGACATGAGGTTTGGTTAGAGACATGTGACTTGTGCGGTGATGCTGGCTGTGTCCAGGAGATAGTTGGAAATTTTCATTCTGTAGCTCAGGAGAAAGAAGCAGACCGAGAGTTGGCATCAGAAGATTGATGAGGTCATTTGAGTGAAAATTGTTTGAAGGATAGAACTTGGGAGAGTATCAACTTTCAGGTTTCTAAAAGTGATGGAAGAGAAGAGACCAGAGATGTAGAAAATAAAAATGACAATACCTCTAAAGTCTGGATGGGGAATCCCACAGAGGAGATCATACACCATAGAGTCCAGAGCTACAGAAAAATCCTGGAGAGGCAGACGTGAGAAAGGAGCATCGCCTGTGACACCTACTCTACTAAAGGCCATTATATTAATATATTTATGTAATTATTATTATATTATTATTTTATATGATTATATTTTATATATTAGTATTCTATACATTACATATAATCATGTGTAATGTAAATATATAACATATATAAATTATATTATTTTATATAATATTATATTTAATCATATAAATTTATATATATTAGATAATATTAATTAATATATGATATATTATTTGTTTTATATTATTTTATTATATAATAGATATTGTGTTTATTATTACATAAACATAATATTTATATTAATGTCATTTATTATAATATACTATTATAGGTCATTGTCTGACAGTCCATGGCAGATGTGAGGGATTGGGCAGGGAGTGTGTGGGCAGATGGCACTAGCGTTTTATTTTTTCCACTATAATCTGTAATGTTTATTATTTAAGTTATTTTCTTTCCATTCATTTTCTTGTACCTAGGGAATTGTCCTATAGCATCACTTTAAACATTATATATCTTTATTTAAAAAAAAAAAAAACTAACAGAGCCCCAGAGAATAATTGAGATAATTGAGTGATAAGAAAGTCTTTTATCTGAGAGGTAAACATGTGTAATGTCTCGTTTTAATTTAAATCATCATATCTATAGTTTGCTTAAATACAGATTCTTTTATTGGAAATGGAATATTGGTGAGTAAATAAAAGTTTTCATTTTAGCTTTGAATTAGTTTTAGATTTCAGAGCTACATTATGGAGCATGTGTGTGTGTGTGTGTATGAGAGAGAGAGAAAGAGAGAGAGAGAATTTTATGAAAATTATATTTTGAGCTTTCCAACTGTTGATTAAGCTCTCTTTTCCATTTCTTATTTTACTGAGAGTCAAAGAGTTTATTTCACAACTTCTGGAAGTATCAGTCAGTAGCAGAGTTTGAGGTTTTAGGGGCTAAAACTAACCTGGTAGAAATTCAAATCCATCTTTTATCTTTTAGATAAAAGTCTTTGAAATCCTTTTAGTGTGAAGTTATCAGCAGGCTTGATTCTCATATAACCTCATTACTAACCCGAAGATTATTCAAAATGCATAGAGGGCAATGCTCTGTGGCTGAAACTTGTTTTTTATCACTACTATGCTCCAGTGATAAGCCCCATGTGGTCCACCTGGTTTTGCTTGGGAAATTCTGTCTGCTTTCTCCAAAACACCTTTGGAATTCACAGACCTCAGAGCGTGTGGAAGACTCCCATAAAATACACACCAAAGAAACCAGTTCATTTTTTTTGAGCATTTCCCAAACTGCAAAACCCTTTTCCACATTAATATTTCATAACTCACCTAGGAATGTTGTAAGATGAGAAATGGAATAGATAATTTGAGGGATCAATGCTTTAGAATTGAGGTCTCTATTGCTGGACATGAAGGCAGTGCTCTCAGCGTACCTTTGTTTTATCAACTGGACTTGGTGAAGTATAAGAACACCCAGCATCTTCAATGATCTGTCTTCTCCCTCTAGAAAGGCAAGATTTGGCTTATTAGGTGCAAGGGTTTTCCATATATTCCTGAAAAAAACTTTTCTTATCAGTTGTTGCTACTACTTTCATTCAATGGAATGAGTGCTTCATTAATAAATAAGGGGGTTTGTTGTAGACAGGAAAGTATAAACAGAATTGATCTATCAAGTTCACCAGTTGTTATTTTAAGGCTTACTTAAAGCAAGATAATTCATTACTTGGGGGACAAACCTAATTTCCCAAACTGAAACCACGTAGTGATTTACTTATTCCATAAGTGTATGATCTTATCTGCTCAGATTTACATTTGGAGCTATAAAACCTCTGGCAGCTGCTCCTAGTTGTCTGCATGAAGAGGAGACAGGAGATAAGAACATTCCAGTTTTTATTGCTTTCCAGAACATTTGAACTTGGGGCGGGGAGGGGAAGGTGCACCTATTGTAGCCATAAATGTCCACTGAGTCTGATACCTGAGAAGTAAACCCAGGCTCTTTGGAAGGTGTGGTAAGTATCTGAAGCCATGGTCCTCCATTTACCAAACTCTGCCTGAGGCTTAAACGAAAAATCAGAAGAGAGCTGCTGCGTGCTCTCTGTCCAAAAAAAAAAATAAGCACCCCAACTTGAAACTAGTGTAGGGCTTTGGAAGAATCATTGCCAAGTGTAAAGCTTTCAATTCTTCATTCTCAGGGTGACCTTACTCACCCTGCTCCCAAATTGCTCCATAGAATTCTGAGCAAGCTTGAGACAGCCTCAACCTGATTCCAAAAACAAAACAAAACAAAACAACAACAACAACAACAAAAAAAATTCCAACATCTAAGCCAGGGTGCAGTGTGGGGACAGCATCTGGGGGAGGATGTTGACCCTATCAATAAGAAGCTATTTGGGATTCCTGATAGGTGGGATGTTTGAGAAGACTTTCAAAACCCTCAATTTTCACTGGGCATTGTGACCCACACCTGTAATTCCTGCCACCCTGGAGACTGAGGTAGGAGGATTGCACGTTTAAGATCAGCCTTAGCAATTTAGCAAGGCCTCTACACAACACAGTGAGACCCAGTCTCAAAAAAAAAAAAAAAAAAAAAAAAAAAAAAAGAGGGTGGAGGGGGGGTCCCAGAGATTGGGGATGCTGGGGATGCAGCTTAGTGGTACAGTGCCCCTGAGTTCAATCTCTGCTACCAAAAATAAATAAATAAATAAAAACAGAGTTTTCTTGACTCAATGCAGTCTACATTAGTTCATTCGGGGGAGCTAAAATTCTTAAGCTTTCTTCTTTGAACATTAGCGCTTTGGTTAAAAGCTGCCAAAATCATGACAGGATCTGGTGGGGGAAATTTTTATGGCCTAATAAATAATATCATAGAAGATCATAATTCCATATTAGCCACTAAATATCCAAAATGTATAAAGCATGCAAACTTGGGTCTAAGATATGGATGAAAAACAGCTCAGTGACATTTCTTAAGAATTATTCATTTTCTTTTTTAATGTGAAAGTAGTAGAACGGGAACATTCTCCTAAATCCCAGGCTTAGAGAGCTGAACGCTGCCTGGAGGCTCTAAAGAATTACGTTGACAAAGCCATTTTTTCTTTAGTTTTTAAATCACCAATAAAATAATTCTCTAAAAAGAACTTTGAAATAAACCTCAAGCTTTCAGACTCATGAGTCTAGAGGAATCCTATGAGCTCCCATCACAGTCATCATCTTCTGTCCCAGAAAGACACTGGAGTCATACTGGGAGAAATGAAGCTTCTTGGACCGCCTGAGTTGTTGGGTTAATCTTTCTTCCTAATACATCCTAGATCCAGCTAGGCTTGGTGGCAAGACATTCTCTTGAAGAGAGTCATTTTCTCAAAGTAAAATGTGTCTCTTTCTAATAGTTCTGCCCTTACATGGGAATGCCTCTCTCTCTCTCTCTCTCTCTCTCTCTCTCTCTCTCTCTCTCTCTCTCTCCACACACACACACACACACACACACTAGCTTCTGCTGCAGTCTTTCATCCCCTGCAAGACCATTGTACCTGCTTAACTTCTTTTCTTTTAGTCCTATATACTTTGAAACTTTTAACCCTTATCTTTCTGAAAATTGCCGCCCTTGTCTCCTAAATCAACCCCCAAACCATTCATCTCCTAAAGATAAGGACAATGGCAAAATTTTTAGAAAGGCAAAGAGGGATCCCTTGAGGTCTCCATTTATGGGGCTCACCATGAATAGAGAGACCTGCGTTCTCTAGAAGGCTGTGTCCTACCATGGCGAGATGGATCTCTCTGGGGAGATCTTTGGGAGTGGACAGATACTAGGGATGGTATACATTCTATGTACTGTTAGACCTTTTCAGTAGCAGAAGTGTTCGCCCTCCTGTGGGGTTCCTTTTTAGGTAGACTGGGCTCACATTTCCCATCTCAATTAAAGCATATTTTCTCTGTTAACAGAGACCAGATACTGCTACACTCAGCACACGATGGAAGTCACTGGAAACAGCATCTCTGTCACCAAACGCTGCGTCCCACTGGAAGAGTGCTTGTCCACTGGCTGCAGAGACTCGGAGCATGAAGGCCACAAGGTTTGGCAACACAGCTCATGATGGCATGGCATAGTCAAGTGTCCCCCTACCTCGGAGGGCTATCTCCCTTCCCCACTTGTAGGCTGCCCCGTCTTAGAGCACTGTGGAAAGAATCCATCCTTTTCTGTCTGCTCTAAAAGAGTATGAATGAACACCAGGGCCCAGGAGGACAGGTATAAATTGTGCAAGCCCACACCAGAAGGATGTGGAGGATGATCTTAAGTCCTTGGTTCACTCAGGAGAGTCATAAAACTACTGGAAGGGAGAGGAATGAGGACCACTTGTGCCACCTTAGCAAACATTGTTACATCCCAGATGGAATAACAATCCATCCACCCGAGGGGGCCCCAGGCAATTTAGCTTTGATAACTTTCTGCAAAGTGAGGGATGCTAGTTTGTGGAAGTCTCCACTGGCTCCTGAGTCATTTGATAGGTGACAAGAGAACCACCTTCCTGTGGATCTGTTCCTCTTAAACTTTGTCAGTGCCTGTCTACAGAAGTGCTTCTGTATAAAATGAAGTTCAGGGGCCAGCCATGAAGGAGGATATAAAGAATCAGAGAGAGGCAGTCTGACTCGTGGTCAGAATGAGCGATGCCCCAGCCTCTCCTGCTGGCTGTGGGTATGCTCTTAACAAATCAGGCCTTGCCCTTTGTGACATCTCCTACTTCTGTCAGGTTGCTTTCCTGGGGATTTAGACAGTTTTTTTTCCTCATACCCTGAAACAGTACTGTCAGTGACAGATGCCTAACTTTCAAGTTTGACTTCTCAAATACACTAAGAATTAAATTCTTATTAAGAACGAAAGCCAACTTGTTCGTGCTTTGAAATAGGAAACATAAAACCAAGGTCATAACCTGACCCCTCCTGCCAGTGGGGCCAGGCTCAAGGGTTGCTGTGGTGTCTGTACCAAGGAGAACATGGAGGATCAGAGAACTTATGTCCTATGTTCAGGTCACACAGCCAGCAAGCAACAGAAACAGGATTCAAACTCATTCCTGACATCTCCCTTCTCAACATTATACTCTTTCCCCATGTCAGTTATGACCAGAGACTCAAATCTCAGCAGGATGATGGTGTAGGATATTAACCATCCTATGAATATGAATCATCTGGGATCTCATTAAAATGCAGATTCTAATTCTCTAAGTCTGAAGCAAGGTTTTGAGATTCTGCATTTCTAACAAGCTCCCAGCTGATGTTGAAGCTGCTGGTCCGTACTTTGTGTAGCGATGGCCTAAAATAATTGCTGTCAGTTACCCTTTGGGTTTATTTCTTTCATATAATTCAGGAGTAAAGCAGTATAAAGCAGCAGTAATTGCATAAATGAAAACCCTTCAAACGTTAACTCACCCACGAGAATGGAGATAATTATGCAGATAGCGATAATGAAAGTAAATATTCAAGTTTAAATTACGGGGGCTGTTGCCACTTCATTTTCACTGTGAAAACTTGGCAGAGGAAGGTGTACTCTCCTGACAGCTGCCTCAAGTAGTCAAAAAGAGCATCTTTGAAATGGAAGAGCAGTTTTCAAAATCCCATTTCACAGATGGAAGAGCTGGAGCCCAAAGGTCATGAAACTTCTTGAGAACCACGTGGCTGAATGTCAAAAACAGAACCCCAGTGCCTTGGAGTTAAGGCTGGGGGGTTTCATTCTGAACATGTTGCTTCTAGCTGGAATTTTATCCCACCCTCCCTAAATGTTGGTTGGCATTTCCTTTGTGGAATAGAGCATTTTCACTTGAGTTTTGCCCTAGGGAGACAGTTACTATAAAGACACCTGTCTCCTACTGGGACCTGCTGGCTCTCACCACCCCCTTTTCCTCTTCCCTTCTTTCAGGTCTGCACCTCCTGCTGTGAAGGAAATATCTGTAACTTGCCACTCCCCCGAAATGAAACTGATGCCACGTTTGCCACAACATCACCTATAAATCAGACAAATGGGCACCCGCACTGCATGTCGGTGATAGTGTCCTGCCTGTGGGTGTGGTTAGGACTCACATTATAGCAGCTCAACAGTACCGTGTTTACTAGGGATCCATGGGATCTCACTGTAACATAGTCATGCATGAATCATTGGCCTGACAATAGTCACCCATGTGAGACTGCACCAATCACAGATGTCATCGTGGCCAGGCATTCCCACTTCCTACGAGACACAAGCATTGCTTCAGTATTGCCATTTGGCGTCTAACCAAGACCGCCCCCCCATCAAAGTCAGCTTGCCCCCCCCGTATGGACCCTGAATTCCGTACCACAACACTTTTTTTTGACTCCAAGAAATAGTTCTGCGTTTATTGTAACCTAGATTATTGATTTGGAATACATGCATGAGCCGGAGGAGGACCTGGAATCCTCTGAGATGTCAGGAGTATGTTATGTGGACATGTGTACACATTTGTTTTTCAGGAGAAAGGCAATGAACCACTGCTTTAATTACAATCATGAATCCAGTTATAGCTTTAGAATTTTAAAACTTTGAATCCAAAACGACTGGACTATTTCCTTTGAGATTCTGACTGAGTTCCTGAAAAAGCAGCCAGCAATTTGCTTAATTTAATTCTCCCAGCCTTTTTCTCTCAGTCATATTCCCTCAGCTGCATGGGAAGATAAAAAGGAAGATGTGAAATTTGGTGTATTTGTAAGGGCGGCTAGAAAAGAATTTCCCCAAACTTAGTGGGACTGATACCCATCAAGCCCTTCATGGAGCTGGGGAGACTGGCCTTGACCTTGGGCCCAGTTATGCCCCAGGAGATCCTGGGTTCCACTTGGGCCAGTGGTGTCCACAGAGTCCCAAAGCAGGATGGGGGTCGTTTTCTTTAGGTGCTGGTTTCTATCCTTGCGTAGCTAATCTAGACAGAGAGGATTTAGAATGAAAGGAAGATGTGTGGGTGTTAGTCATAATTCATTCTGAGGGCCCAGTGACTCAGCCAGCTGCTTTCTCTGTCTACAGTTCCTACTACCAAAGAACCTTCTCCTTCCAAATTCCCAGAGACTCAGGGAGAAGGTTCTGCATTAAATTGTCTCTATATTAATAGTATAATATACTAGAATGAGAAAAAGGTAGATTTTGAGATTAGTAAAGAGACTCCATGAGAAGTTTTTTTTTTGTTTCTTCTAGATCTTACTTTTGAGGTAGAGGATAAAATTTTTGCCATCTTTCCTACATGTTCGGCACCCAAAGTTGTATTTCTTTGTTCTCCCTTGTAAATCCTTTAAACAATGTTTATTTTTGTATGGCATAACTGGAAACTAAAATATATTCTAAAAAAATTCTTTATTCTGAACAAAATGATCAAATTAGAATTACTTATTTTTCAACCATGGTAGAGCTTGTAATATATGTTTGTGGAAAGTTATCTATAATACTTCCACTGGTATTGAGAAAAGTTAATATGTCATGAGCAGGAGTAATGTGTTTGTCTCAAGGTTCTTGCTCATGGTTTCCTTAGTGGTGTTGTCCCAAAAAGATGCTGGTAGAGACCATCACTGGTCTGAACTTTTCTGCAGGGTTATGGGACATGTTTGCATGGAACTTGGAGGAGCCATGACAGTATTGTGAGGATCCATCTGTCCAGCATAGGAAACTCTCTGGCTCATAAAATGAGACCCCCTCAGGGACCCAATATGAACTGACAGCAGTAGCCTTGATACAAAATAATCTAAATTGTATTACATAGCCTTAATTCAGAGTTTGGTAGGCTTATCAACTTGTTGCTTATAATTGGGGCTGGGATAATAGAGGGAAAGTAAGCAAGACACTCATTAAGCAACTCCTGTGTGCCAGGAACTATGCTAAGCACTTTACGTAATTTAGGTCATATAATCCCAGCGAAAGCTCAGTGAGGAATATTACTGGTATTTACACTTTAGAAATGAAGGTACTGAGGCACAAAAAAAAAACCCTTAATAACATGAAGCCTTTTCTTTAGATTTAGATTATATGTGATGAAGCAGGATCTAAGAGGAAAGGAAAGTGGAATTATTCTCCTAGGAAAACTTCCAGGCTTGACTTCATAGAGATTTGTCCATCTTATCATGTGGAATTTATTTTGTGCAGGATGCCTTTGCATGTGTCCCCAGGTGATTTTTTGTTTTTCCTCTAGAAAGTAAGGGTATGGCTTCCTCATTTGTCTCTCTTGCTGAAAGAGGGGATGGTTGATCTTGCATCTAAAGATGCTCTAACCTGGGTTCTCTCCCCAGTACCACAAATAAATGAATAAAGAAATATGCTATAAGACAATGAAAATTTAATGTTGTACATATCTACAAGTATCATTTTTGTGCATGGTCACACTCCACTCACATTTTCCAAGTACTGCATGTGATTTGAACAAGAGATAAGAAAGTGACCACATCAGAGCTTCCCTGGCTGGTGTAGAGGGATCCGGTCCACAGTGGTATAGATTCCTCCACCCCCCGGGAGTTATTGCAGACCGCACAGATGTGCTGCATGCACCCCCTACACCTATTAAAATGGTTTTTGTTTAATTCTCTTGAAAGAAAGCAGTTTGTTCACCATCCCCAGCCTCAAGGAACCAAGGAAGGGCCATTCATGTTGAAGGTCCAGGACTGGTCAGCCATCTGACTTTTCTACCACATTAAATTTTCCATTAAATCCTCACCATTGGTGATGGCTTGGAGTGCAAAGAGCCATGATGTGTATATTAACCTATGTGCCACATATTTATTTTTAGATTCTCTTCATTCATGTCAATATGAGATTAATGCCTAGATGTTGTAAATATTGTACATTTTGTAAATCAATGAATAAAGATTTTAAGTGTTATCTCAACAGACTCCTTTCTGCAAATGTGCATGTCAATCAAAGATTAATGCATCCAGGTTATGTACAATGCTCTGGGCTTAGTACCACAGGATACTTCCCTTCAGAAGCTCCCTTTCCAGTTGTACAGATAAGACATACATGCATGAAAAGATTCAAGGCAATTTACCCATCCCAAATGATTCATATGGACTATAAGTATTATAAAAAATTAAAGAAAGATTTATCAAGCTTCAATCACATCTACACTTCCCCTTGAACATTCCTTTGTTACATCAGGAAATATAAAGGTGTTATGTATGTGTATTGTATAAATAGATCATCCAATAACTTTTATTTATTTTTGTTTTACTTATATTTATTTATTCTTTTGTAATGCTGGGGATCAAATACAGGGCCACATGCATGCTAGAAGTGCTATATCCCCAACAAATTTTAAATATTATTCTATTCTTAGGGTGAATTATTTTAATGATGAACAATAGAAAATATCAACTCTTGATGATTTCTCCTGCAACAAGAAACATATTCATTTTTATCTATACAATGCATTTATTTTATTTCTCTTATTAAAACAATAGATTGAAAGCAAACTTGAAAAGCTTCAGCTTGTTTGTGACTCCAGGTTATTATTTAATGTTCTATAGTTTTAAATTTCTAGGAAAAATATGCCTTTTCTCCAAAGTTAGAGGTTTTCTATTAGGTTTTTTTTTTTATCAGTGATGTAATTGCTGTTTCTTAAAGTGTTGCAATTACATAAAGATAGTTCTAGCATTGACCTCCATGAGCAGCTCCGTGTATGTAACATAAACAGCACTGCAGGTGGACAATGTTTTTAGAAAATATGATTTTGAAAACACAAACTTACATGTTTAAAAAGATCTTTCACTTTATAAATGCATTCCTAACATATTTATAAGACTTTATTTACAAAATTTAGGTCATATCAGTATGTGAAGTCAGAGGTGATGCTTTGTCTACATTATAGTTTAATTTAACTGAAATGCTTAAAAACGACTCACAAATGTTCTTAATAAATTTTCCTTAACTTACAGAGTAGGAGTGAAATATTTGAAAATGCTTTGAGCATGTGTTATTAATCCTTACTGTAACTGGGAGAATTTGACCTTAGAGAGTCAGACATTTTTCTATGATTGCACAGAAACTTGGGGCAACACTGAGCCATAAATATGAAGCATTATGGCTTCAGTTTGGAGTCCTCTCCTTTGGGATCTACTGTGAAACACATCTATGAATTTTTTAAATATAAAAGTTTCTGACCTATTTTGGTGCCATAAAACCAATGCAGATTTCCAATATGCCATTCAAAGTAGGCTTTATTCTCATCACTCTCATAGCTGACTTTTAAAACCACGACTTCTCCCATTAGCAAATTGCTATTATCTTAGTATTACCTTTTGCAAAATTGAACTTCGTTGCAGTTTCTGGAATTAATAAGATAGGTAGAAAAATTCTATGTATGGTATTTTAAACTAAGCAGAAACTTAAAATCCAGAGCTGAGAAATGACTCCTCAAGGATTCTCTTTTCTTTTCTCCTAATAGCAAGCATGATTGTTTTACATTATTTTATTTTCAAAGCACTTTCATATACATTTCTTTAGTTGATCAACATGACCTCATTTCAGTTTTGATAGCTAAAGCATTGCAGTGGTTAAGGAGGCCCCACTGTTGGTTTATACTACAAGAACTTTGATTCCTGATCCACAGCTCTTTGTTCCAGGATGATACACATGATGGCCTCACCTTTCTTTGGCATTTTACGAAAAAGCAATTTCTCAGGTCACAAAACCATCTTGTCCACTTTTTAATTTTATACAGGAGAGAAAAGAACCCCAGAGAACTCTGATCATTTGTCTCTGAGAGTACCACATTACTGTATTAAAGAAAGCATAGAACTCATCAAAATGTCCTTTATTTGATACTCAAAGCAATTATGACCTGGGTAATGGGAAACAGCCTAAAGGTATTCTCTTTCTTTACTTACGCTGCAGCATCAGAAGTACATGAGGACTATCATGGTGGGGAAGGACAGAGAAAAATCACTAAAAAGGGCAAACTTTTGCCAAAAATGCAAGCTAGCCTGATGGAAAAAGATTGTTCATTCTAACTGGAAAAGAAAATATTCTTCAAAATAATCACCATCAAAATCATGTCCAAAAAAAGCAGAATAGTTTGTTGAAGTTAGAGAGTGTTATTCATAAACAGTTTTCTCAAGGGGCTATTGCACATCCAGAATCAAACCTGGAGTTTATGCATCCACAGAAGTCCCCCTGTGGAGGTCATAGGGAGCATGTTGTCAAAGCAGGGAAAGTGTGTCTAAAAATGAACAAAAGACCACCAGAATGCAGTCATGTTGCAAAAGGAAAGCTAAAAATAAGTCACACCCTCAATAAGTTCATTCATCTTTGAGAAGATTTCACAATCAAGACACCATATGATCCTTACTCAATCTACAGAGGAGCATGACTTTTGTGTCCCACAGAGTCTGCACCAGAGTCTGAGCACACCATCTGTCTTCTCCCTGGGGTTCACTGGGTGATAGTTGTTGGTCCAACCACACAGCTGCCTCTGGCTTTGCTCCCACCCTAGCCTCTCCCAACAGTAGAATAGGACCATGAGCAACTTGGAACCTCCATCACAAAGTGACTGAGAAGACAAGTGAGATCATGCTTGAATCACATCACATTGAGGTGTTTGGGGTGAGGTGCTGGGCAGACCTCAGCAGTGAGAGAGGACATATTTGGACTCATTGATGATTCAGCCTGGCTTGACTGGCACATGTCAACTCTGGGCTTATCCCTACCTTATCCCTACTGATAGAATTGGGCCCACCCCTGACTTGAATATGTTTAACTAATGACCCTGTGTGTTTTGCATAGAATCTAAATACCAACCAAGTGTAGTAGGTAGAGATACACCCTTCTTGATGTGTGACAGCCCAAGACCAATGTGAATTGTGCAATCAGACCTCCCATGAACTCTCTTCTAAGACAGAAGCTCTGAAAAGTCTGTTTGGAGTACAATATTTGGGACATGAGCATAGATGGTGTGTTTAGATTACACTACAGTTGAAGATGTTGAGAAGAGCCAGAATAGATACTGGCTTCATTTTGGAGGTGATAGAAGACTCAGGAAAAGTGGTATTTAATCCAAGACACAAAAACCGAAGAGTTAACTTGTAGGACATACATCAAAAGGTCCTGGACATTGGATTTTAGGAAAGATAAGAGGTCAATCAATCTTAGGAGAAGATGGTAATTAACTGTGGATAAATATAACTGGAAAATGAAGAAGTCTGTGTTACTCAACTTTTCATCCCTATAACAAAGACACCTGACAAGAACTACTCAGAGGAAGACAATTTTATTTGAGGCTCACAGTTTCATAGGTTCAATCCAGGGATGACCAACTCTGTTGCTCTGGGTCCAAGGTGAGGCAGGACAGTGTGGCAGAAGAACATGGTGGAGGAAATCTACTCAGCTCATGGCATCTGGGAAGCATAGGAGAGAGAGGGGGGGAGAAGGGAGGGAGAAAGGGGTAGGGAAGAATATTAACTCTCCAGGGCACGGCCCTAGTGACCTGCTTCCTTCAGCCATGACCCACCTGCCATAAGCCACTACCTAGTAGTCCATTCAAATTACTAATCCATTGAATGAATTAATGCACTGATGAGGTTACAGCTCTCATAATCCAATCATTTCACCTCTGACATTCCTGTATTACATAACACATAAGCCTGTCAGGGGACACCTCATATCCAAACCATAACACAGTCCAAATTTTATTTTTTCTAGACTGATCTTTAATAAGCCACATCTGTATTTACTATTGTCATCCCTGATGGTTGTTTTGCATGTCATGTCTGTTAGCTATTGGCTTCCCATTAAAATCACCAGCAGTTGAGAGAACTTTAAAACTACCTGATGTTTTAAAGCTCCCTAGACCAAATTGATTAGCTCCCCAGACCAAATCAATCACCTTCATGTTACAGGAAGTGGGACAGCGAGGGTATCTCTGTGTGTTCACTTCAATAACACTAGGGTATGAAGTGGCCTTCTGGGAATCTAATTGGTACTAGGATCCCTAGATCCTCTCTTGAATGGCCCCAAATTGTCAGAAGACAGGGATCTCGCTCTCTGGTCCACTGAGGTGAATATTTCATTTAGTTTAGGAAAGGCTTCTTTTGAAAGCATTTCCTGGATTCTTACTTTCACTTTAAGATTTGTCAGATGCCTGGTACCCAGAGATCATTATTTTTGGTACCTGCACAAAGGGAATGATAGAGTTGACAGAACAGAGCAACCTTTGGAAGGTCTCAGAGAGCAACTTGCATGAAATATTGTAGATTATAGTGGATAACAACCATCTTCCGATTTGGAGAGCAAGGTGAAGCGCATCAAGAGAAACAATGACAGGGCTGAGGACGGGCTGCTCCTGATGGAGAGCAGTCAGCATGGCAGGATGGACCCTGGGAGTTTCCAGAAGTGAATTGTGTAAGGATATAAAGTCAGAATTACCAAGGTTAGCACCAAGTTCACACCAAGAAAGGGCAAGAGCCTGTTCAATCCCACATGTGGATAAGGGGTAGGTCTCAGATGAGGTGGCAGAAGGATCACCTGATGATGCTATGTACAGGAGGCTAGAGTGGAAGGAAGCAAATGTCCCTCTTCTAATTCTGCACCTTCACTCTGAAACTTGAGCTTTGATATGCTGAGACTAAACCCCAATGTGCTCAGGACCCCTGGCATACTACAACAGTGAATCCCAAAGCCAGCTACACAACAGAAGCACCTGAGCTTTCAAAAAATAATAAGGACCAGACCCCACTTCTAGCAATTCTAAATGAATTCTGCTGGGATGCCTTAAGCCATTGAACAGTTTTAAAGTTCCACCCACTCCTGGTGATTCTATTGGACAGCTATTAACCAACAGACCTGAAGATCTAAATAACTATCAGGGATGAACAATCATGATTACAAAAGTAGCCTTAGTGAAGAAGAGTCTAGAAAAATTAACGACTGTTTCATGTCCATTCAACTTTCAAGTTATATTCATGTTCACCAGGAACAAATGGTACCTGAACACAGAAGGCACATCCTAAGATTTTGTTGAATAAATACATGAAGTGATGGAAAAGATTAAAGCACCATCTCCAAGCATCACAGCTCGTTAGTGACCGAACAAGAGTTAAAACCAAGATTGCCTTTCTGCTAGTTCTGGCCTCCATCTGACACATTTTCACATATTAAATTTGCACCAAAACATTTATAATGTCAAATGCTGCAAAACTAGCATCTCTTGCTGGTTGCAGCATGAATAGTTAGAGCTCTTTTGCAAAGCAATTAGGCTGATGTGTTGAGGGCTATGAGAATGGACATATCCTGACCCAATAATCCTATTTCTATTAATGGCCTGAAATACAGAAACACTGCTATGAAGAAATTTGTTCCTTGCAGCATTATTTGTGATTCAAAAAAAAAAATCAGGACAATTTAAATGTGCAGGAGTAGGGGAATAGCTAAGTCAATAACTGCACTTCCCCTTGGTGTAGTATCATCAAAAAGGATTGCCCTGAAGACGTTTTCAATGTCAACTGAAAATAGGAGCAGCACTAATGTCATATGTTCAATGTGTCATACCACCTAGGAAGCAAACATGTATATTTGGAGAAAATAAACCAAAATGCTTTCATTGTTTATGTAATGATGATAACTTTTTATTTTCCCTTTTTAAAGAATATTTTCCAATTTTTATGCAATGTGGTTATATTACTTTTGTAATGAAAAGCATAAATATAATAAACATTTAACACTATACATGTTAAGTTAATGGTTGTGATTACTTTGCAGGCTGCTCCTTTGTGTAGTTGTTAACCTAGGATAGCCCTTCAACTCCTAGAGCCTGTTTTTCAGTGCTGGCTGCTCACAGCAGTCCCCAGGAAGCTTTCAAAACCTGGACCCCAGCCCCAGAGATTCCGATTATGCTGATCTTGGATGAGAAATCTGAATATTATGTTTTAAAAAGATTCCTTTTTAATAAAACTATTTATTCTAAAATAATTTCAAACTTAGACAGGTCTAAGAAGATCCATTAATTTTGCCACATTTGAGTTATCATTTGCCTTCTCTTTCATCATACAATAATTGTTACTTATCTTCTGAGCCATTTTTTAAAAGTTTTCAAACATCATGCCCTTTATCCCTCACTACCATTTGGAGATGACATAAATCGAAGGTTCATATGCTGGAGACTGTCCCCAGGGTGGCCGTGTTTGAGATGGTGAAATCTTCAAGAAGGTAGTCCCAGTGGAAGGTAAGTAGGTCATTAGGGGAGTGCTGCCCTTGGAAGGGATTAATGTAGCTCTGGTGGGACCCCATGGGCTCCTGAGAGAGCCGGTGGTTATAAAAAGAGTAAGCCTGTCCCTTGTACCTTGTGGCTTCCTGTGTTACCTTGTGACCTCTTCTGCTTGTTCTCCCCCAAAGTGAAGCCATCCATTACCAAGCCTTCCCCGGAGGCCAAACAGACATGGCCACCTACTTTTGGCCTTTCAGCCTCTGAAAGTTTGAGCTAAATAAACCTCCTTTCTTTATACACTACCCATCCTCATGGACTATAATGTTATTATAAAAGAAAACAAACTAAATCACCCCTTAGGAAATCTTAGCATTTCCTAAGAACAAAGACATTCACTAACATAACCAGAATGAAGTTATCAAAATCAAAAAAATTAACATTGAGACAATAATTGACAATCCATATTCGGATTCTAAAATAAGCATTGTCAAAGAAAGTAGTTCTTGTGGGGAAATAGTCTGCCTTCTAATTGCTACTCTGGCTATAAAAGCCAAGAGCTACACTAGGGCAGAAACCAGCCCTTACCCTAGAAGTAAGCCCTTTCCTTCTTTATCTGTTTTTTCAGCCTCCCTCCAATTCTGTGAGCTTCCCTTTGTTCTTATAACCAAGGCCCCTTTATTCCAGTGAAGTCCTCGTGTTAGCTGGGGTTGATTTCTGTTGCTTGCCACCTAAGACCCTGCTGGTTTGGAGTAGTAGAGCTGAAATTGCTCTAATACTTGGCTCCTTTCTGGGGTTCCTTAGGCCTGTATGAACTGTCCTAGGATATTGCCCCCTCTCTTTTATAGGACATAAGATGGTCCATGATACAGAAATTGGTAGAAGACTAGTGTCATTCCTGTCCACAGGAAATCACATCAGGCCAGGGATCCAGGGATCAAATGCTCAATGGGAACCTTGGATCTCCCATCCAAGAGTTCTTAAGAAAAGCCCTGGCAGACTGGGGCTTTAAGTGAGCAGAGAGCATGTGGAAAATCTGCTTCTCCCAGCCCTGATGGCAGCCACAGCCAGGAATCTACAGCCACAGAATTTGAAAGTTTATTGCTCTGACTGGATGGGAACCAAGCTGAGGTTTGGTAAGCCTGAGCCTGTTGCGATCACTCCTTCATGGCTGAGTGAAACAAAAAGTGGTATCTATGGACCCAGGGGATACACCAGCCCCTGGGCAGGATGTCAGAGCTGCTTTTGTCCAGCATTCTGCATTCAGGCATTCAGGTGCAGGGCTCTATGATAAGAGAGCTTTGACCAGGGATCCTCTGTCTCGGCATGTCTGCTCAGCCCCAGGAACTGTGAGCTGTATATTTCCCTGGAGGATGTTAGGTGTTGAACAAAGCATTCTTTTCCTTTCTGCTTCCCACTCTCCACCCTATGTTGGTCAAATATGTGGGCATGTTGTGCCAAGAAGGATGGGGGATCCAAGGTTCCCATTGAGCATTAGCGGGTTCCTCCCTCCCCTCTCTCCTTCAGGACCTCTTCCTTCTCTCAAGCTTGTATACCAGGTCAAGAATAGCTCCAAATATTCATTAATAGGAGGAAGATTTAGACTCAAACTCTGGCCATGAAAAGAATGTAATTGTGGGAGTAAATATTTGCTATTTTCAGTTGGTCAAAAACATAGATTTTAAATGTTCCCAACCACAAGAAATTTATAAGCATATGAGGTGATATATTAATTAGCTCGATTTAGCTCGATTTAGCCACTAAACAATATATATATATATATATATATATATATATATATATATATCAGTGCTGAAAATCCAGAAATAAACAGTGTATGCTGTAGTGAAGAGAAAAGGTGAGATGGAATGAGCATCAGTTTTGGATTAACAGGCTGATTCAGTCATAGCTTGGTCACCAAAAAGCTAAGTGATCTCAGTCAAATTTCTTCACATTGTGTTGGTGCTCAAAGGGACCATGGGAAATCTCTTAGGGATGTACCTAGCAAACACTGAGGTGATGACAAATGTGTGTTGGTCTCTCTCCTAGTCAGCCTCTTGAACAAGGAGCATCATTTTTTTAACCTCCTGCATCTGGCACATAGTAACTGCTGAAAATTGTCATCAACTTGAATTGTATAAATTTATAGTAGTGTCATCTGATTTAGGTTTGAAATTCATAAGACTATTCACTATTCCCATTAGACTAAATAGGGACCCAACCTGACCTTTTTAGTGTGGACTAATTGTCCCTAACATGTAATTTATTGCAAAATAAGTGATCTCATGGCAGCATTGGTAGATTGCAGCTTGAGGATAGAGCTGGGATATATTTAATAACACATAAGAAATGTCATTATGCCAGAGTTTATGTCCAATGGGAAATCCATTTTCAGATCACAAACAAGCAGAAATCTCAAATAACTTTTGTAAGTACAGAGAGAAGAAAGCCTGGATCCCATGGAGAGACCACAAATGGCAGTGAAAAATCAGATACAGATGCAGATCTCCAATAGGTTCAGAGCTACTGCATAGCACATGCCCAGGATGTGGTTGACAGAGCAAAGCTTTCCTTAGAAATCAATGGGGCAAAGTTGTCAGGTTGATCTTAAAACAGAGGGATAGGCAGTGACCAATAATGGGAACTTGGATTAAGAAATGGTCCTGGTAGGAAAAGAACAAAGTGGGATAAGGAGAAGCACATCAAAATCAAAAGGGTTATAATGAGCAAATGAGAAATTTAGGTGAAAAATTCATAAATTATACAACAGTACTACATTGGGATCATTATTATTTCTCTATATTCTCAAAGGATGTGTGTAGCAGCTCTACCCATATCCAGATTGAAAACTCAACAATACAGCAACATCCGGTTAGCTTCTCAGCCTTGGAAGACATCCTATCCTGAGACATCGGATTTTGCATATGGCGTGCCTCGTGTCAGATCTGCAGGAAGAGTTCATAACCAGTCTCCCACTGACCCATCAGCACAAATCAAAAGGTATCAAGGTACAAGTGATCAAAGCTAAAAGCCAAGGAAGGAGGAAATGTTTGCACCTTAAGCTGGAGAAGAGAAAGACATTTCCTTAAGCTCCTGAGGAGAAATCACTTTTTGAAATTTTGTAATGAAATGATGCATTGGTAGACTGAAGTAAAGCAACTGTTTTTACTCAGAACAAAATTGAGTAATTCATTGGAAAAAGCATTCAATTGAGTGATGAGGACAATTTTCTTACTATTTTAATACACTTATTGAGGTTAAATGTGTGCAGTTCAAGCAAACATTGGAGTTGATAGAGCATAGCTCTCAGGTGTTTGGAGGACAGTGACATTGAATGCTACATAAATACTCATTGTGGTGTTGCATTCCTGCTGCATGCTACTGCTTTTACCTGTGGGTCATCAATGAATTGGAACTATTCTAATAAGCTGTCGGTACAAATGGATGTGAAAATGTCATGTCCTATGTCATAAAAACTGTTCTGTTCGTCTGATGCTGAGTGAGGCAGCGACCTCAGATTCTGGCAGAGCCCAGCAGCTCATCCTGTATTAGCAGCATGGCAAATGTTAAGGGGTGTGGCTTCCATGTTTATACATAATCTTTTCAAAGTACTTTAAGATAGTATTGTTGACCTTGTCAGAAAGGTGAGCTCATAGGTGGGCATGGTGGCACACCTATATCTCAGTGATTTGGGACACTGAGACTGGAGGATCGCAAATTCAAGACCAGCCTCAGCAATTTATCAAGGCCCTAAACAACTTAGTGAAACCCGGTATCAAACAAAGGTGGGGAGGGGCTGGGGATGTGATTCAGTGATAAAGTACCCCTGAGTTCAATCCTCAGTACCAAAACAAAACAAAACAAAACAAAAACCCCACAAAACTCATTAACGTTAGCCCTGCCTGAAAGGTGGGAATATAAAAACACAAAAATGTAAGTTGGGGAAAAGTACCAGAAAATTCTGTAGGCAACAACATATGGTCTTAATGAAATCACCTAATTCCACTAGACCTTGGGGGCATCATTTGATGAAGGAACAGAGATTCAATCAGTGATTTGAAAAGTGGTTTTCTTGTTGCCCTGCATACTAATATTTTGCAGAGTAATTCAATGCACACATTTCTTTGTATACAAAAATATAACTGAAATGTTGCACAAAAATTTATGAACCAGGCTGGGGTTGTGACTCAGTGGTAACGCACTTGCCTAGCATGCATGAGGCACTGGGTTTGATTCTCAGCACCTCATACAAATAAATAAAATAAAGGTCCATCAACAACTAAAGAAATATTTTTTTAAAAATTTATGAAGTGCCACAATATACATTATTTTATAATGTGTTAATATTGTCTATATTCAATTCTATTCCAGTTTTTTTTTTTCCAGTGCTAGGAATTGAACCCAAGGCCTTCTGCATGGTAGGCAGGTACTCTGCCACTGAGTTATATCTCCAGCCCTCCAGTTCACAATTTTTTTTTGAAAAAAAATATTTATTTTGATACACTACGTTAGTTTCATGACCAGCTATGGGTTACAAATTTAGTTTGAAATTGACGAATTTTGATCACTAATCACCCTTCCAGTGTTCATTTCCTATTATATTCCTAAAGACAGGAAATTGGGACTCAATGTCTGGTCTAGATAATAATCCCCCTCATTGCTAGGGTGTTGTGATAGGGTAAGGATTTCATATACACTCTTCTACTAATTCAATCTGATGTGGCCCTGAGATCTTTCTACAAGTCATTTCATCAATCAGTGGTTTGAAATTTTTTGATTTGTTGATTAATTTACTCTACAAATCTTTTATTTTCAAAGACAAACTTGGGTTTGAATCAAAGCTTCACTAGCTAAATGCCCTCCCTAATCTTCAAACTCTTGCTTATAAAATGGGGATAAATGAGCTTGTGGAGAGGATGGACCATAAGCTACGTGAGCCTGCAGCACAGTGCTGGCTTGGGGTGGGCACCTAATAAATGGCACTTTCTGGACAGCTTGCTGGGCACTGTGCTGGCCCCAGTGTAATAAGGAGAACAGCCTGGAGGTCATCCATAAGTGACTGCAATGGTTCTTGTGCTCACACTCCTGCTTCTTTTTGTTTTGTTTTGTTAACTGCTTTTTAAATTTAGCAATACATCACCCACATTTTTCTGTCAGCAAGTAGAATTGTAGGAGCTAATTTTTAATGGTTGGTTAGTATTACATTTTATGGTTGTACCATAATTTATTTCACCATTTCCTCGTCCTTTTTTTTTTTTACAAAAGGCATTTCTGTTTTTATATTTTGAAAAAAAAATTACATAGAGGTAATGTATGAACATTGAAATATGAAGTAATTAAGTAGAAAACTTGCAATCAGAAAGGTAAAACCTCCTTTTCTACTCTCATCTCTTCCCATTCTGCAGCAATTACTACTCTTTGAGTATGCTTTTATGTGTGTTCTATTGTGAATATATTTATATAATTATGTGAATGAGTTCATATATACATATAGAAAGCAAGTTCTTCAGTATGTCTTTTAAAATTAAAAGGGGACATCTTTATTGTTAGCCCAAGTGGATCTACTTCATTCTCTAAGCAGCTCTATGAATTTTATTTCATGGATAGACCATAATTTATTCAAACCATCTCCTACTGATCCAAATTCAGCACACTTTAAAAGTTGTTCTAGATTTTGCTATCATAAACAATTATGCAGTGATGCCTGTGCACCCTGTGGAGCTTATGCTAGAATAACTAATAAAAGTGGGATGGTTTTATGCATTTAAAAAGTTTTGTTCTATGTTGCCAAGTGACTCTGTAGTGTGCCAATTTAGGCTAATACCAACAGCATATGAGTCTATATCCATACACCCTCCCCAAAAGTTACTATTCCATCAATATTTTATATTTGATCTCTTATTTTCTCATTTGGAAATATTAACAAGAATACTGACATCAACTCAGAGGAGGAAAGTATCAGTAAGGGAGGTTGCCCTCCTTGCCCTTTCTGGAATTATTTGGGCAAAGAGCTCCTCAAAGGAAAAGTCATTATACCTTCCAGGAGAGATCTGACATTGGCCATTGTCTCTACCTGCAGGACACAAGTTTTTCCTGAAGTCTTGAAGTACCCTCTGTGTGTCAGATCATGAATCAAAAGACAAACAACAAGCCTGGATACTATTAGCTCTCTCCAACATGGGCTATGATGCCTCTGGTATGACTGATGTTACCTCCTTTCCTTTATTCTACCAACTGAAAGGTAGTTATAATAACACAACGTTTTGTTGTATAAGACTTGCTGATGAAGAAAGGACTCTGGGAGCCCAGTATAATTCAACAAGAACAGATGTTGAAATTATGTTGAGTAGCTTTGGGATTGTCCTCTTAATTTACTTGCCATCTTCAGGCAGAAGAAAATCCTCCTTCACCATAACTCTTGCTCCTGATTCTTTGCAAATCTGCATATGTCTTCTGGAGATACACACACACATAAATATATATGCATTATGATTTGGGGGTCAATTGATATTTAAACATAACAGAGTGCTGGATAATGAAAAATATCTATTGTCAAAGTCAAAATATCAATAATGATAATAATGAAGAACTGGTAAACTGGCTTAAGACAACTACAGTAGATTCAAATGACCAGCTGATACATATAGAAGCAAAACAATCCCTACTATTGTAAAGCTTAAATGAACTTATAAATAATTAAATAATTAAACCAAATATCCTCAAAGCAGAGAGGTTGTGTAACTCATCCCAAGTCATACAGTATGTTGGTGGCACCTATATAACCTACAATAATACCAAATGAGAAATACATGTTGAAACTTTAACAGCATACAGATGTTTGGTGTTGAAAGAATACTGTTTTAATATATAGAATACTCCCATGCATGCTGAATAAAATGAAGTATGGAATCCACTTAAATGGATACAAGATCCAGTTGATTCTATATTTCCAGTTTTTTTTTTAATAGACTATTGTTATTACCTTCCTGGTGTGATTTCTGTTTCCTCTAGAACAACATTCCTGACCAGCACCACGTTCTGTGAAACTCTAGATTTAAAAATAAATAAATAAATAAATAAATAAATAAATAAATAAATAAATAAATAAATAAATAAATAAAATTAAAAAATCCCCTGTAACTATAAAGATCTCATCTTGGTCCTGTTAAAATAGGATGGGCATAGGCAGGTTCTGGGCTACACCCACATTCGAGGAATATTTGACCAAAAGTCTTTTATCTTCTCCGAGAAGCTGCTGTTGTCACTAATAGCAAAATCAATAGGAAAAAATAACTTTAATTTGGGAAATTCTAGTACTTCCAACTATGATACAGAAAAGATAGTTAGCAAGCTCAGGAGACATCAGTGAGAAATTTGGGAAGTTTCCCTTTGGAAATTGGGTGAGACACTGGAGCTTCTCCTGAATTAAAAAAAAAAAATCTAGCTCTTTTGAGAAGCAGGGCAGAAACTGCTTATCAGCTTGTGTGGTAGAAGCAGAATATTCATCACACCTGGCCTTGCGGAAAGAAAGACTCACTAGGGCAAAGTTCCTTGTGCACCTGCTATAAGGAGCACCTGCTGGCGGCCATAGAGAAGTGATAGAGCAGCACTCTGGCGCCTACTGTGTGACATATTTAAAATTTATTATTATTTTAAAATTCATTATCATCTGCAAGTTGGCTCCATGAATCTTCTTCTGGAATTAAGGCTTAAAGCCGAACTGACCTCTGGAATATTCATTCTTTTGTAAAAGACTATGGGGAAGCAGGTCACTGATGGAAAACCACAACGCTATCGAAGCTTTCCACCAGGAACTACGCAGGTTCATATTCTTTCGCATTTCATTGGCCAAAGAAGTCATGTGGCCACGCTACTGTCAGCGGGGCAGGGTAATGCAATACACGCCTCCGCCGTCAGGGGGCTCTGCAAACCACCTGGCGAGGACAAACCCAGTGGGAAGGACCGGACCGTTCAGGAACAATTACACAACCTACCTCTGGGACTTCGACCCATCTGAATGAACCCAGAAACAGTGTTCTTCAAAAATCATCAGGCTCATGCCTTCTGGACTGTGCTAACTGGTTGCTCTCAGGTCAAGGGCACCAATGTTAGGTTATGATTTTAAAACTAGAGATGGATTAAGGTCAAGTTTAACAGGGGTGTGGTTTTTACTCTGTGCAACCCCCATCATCCCACATCCTTTTCTCAGTACTATTGTAGGTAGGTTTGATGTGGTTCCTGTGTTTTCCAAAACTAGACAACCAGAAAATGCCCATAGGCTATTTTTCTAAAAGGCTAATACTCTGTCTTTTTTAATATGGAAAAATTGTTGAAAAGGGTGTTTTGAGTTGCGGCTGTAAAAGAAAAGTCCAACTTTGAACAATTGCTAAGTCAATTTTCCTTTCTTGTGTGTTTAGATAAAACAGGAGGAAAGGCCAGCTGGTAGATTGGCAGTTTAAAAAAAAAAAAAAAAAAAAAGAATTGTACTTTTTTTTGGTAGTGGTTGTTCATGAAAATCAGTTTCAGATGATAATGAATCTGAAATACAAGTTCTGCTCCAGCAAAAGGTTTTCAAGGGATTGTTTTGACTGTTTCTGGATAGCACCCTCAGGCCCTCTACCAGTAAAGATTCTTCTGGCAGTACCTTGTTTGAGCCAGGAATCTACTCAGCAAAAATGCAAGATGCAGAAACTTGGGGCTAGGAACTTTGCCAGGGGGATTTACCAGGATGAGTTCTGCACAGCCCCTCCCCTCAAGAGGTAGTAGACACAGAGGGGAGACACAAGTAAACAGGAAATTATACAAGAGTGACAGAACTTGTTAATTACAAAGGAGGAAAGTGTAACTCACTCTTACAAAATGGGGAAGATGTTCTAGAGAGAATAACCTGTAAACTGAGAAACGAAGAATGAAGTGACATCATCCAAGGGAAAGGAATCCTGGAGATTCTTTTGTGGGGCTCAATTGTAGATCCTCAGAAGGAGGCGAAAAGGGCAGGGCCCTGTGATTCCCTCACTGAAGCCTGGAACACTTAGCTTTCTATGATAGAGCCTCTCACCTTTCCAGTTTTTGTGTTTTTTTCAAAATATTTATAAACTTATAATTTATTTTTTTGTTTTGCTAAAATATTTAAAAATACCAAAAAAGAACAAAATATGCATGTACCTACAACTCAGGATTAGCAAACATTATTGTTATGTTATTTTATTTAATCTTTTAGAAATACACGACTACCAATAAATTTGGAGTTTTCTAATAACTTTTTCCTGGTTACATTTCTCTTCATTCTTCTCTCCTCGGAGTTAACTGCTATTATGAATTTTATAACTAGTTCTTATTTTTATGTTTATCAAAATGTATTAATAAATAACATTGTTTTATGTATGCAAATTTTATGTAAATAATCCCCTGTACATAATATTTTGTAAAGTGAATGTTTTTCAGTATTATTCATCATATGAATACTCCAAGATTAATTTGGCTGTATCGCAGCTATCAACATATGGATTATTGTCCACTTTTTGTTCTCACCAGGAAGACTGCAGTAAAAGTCTTGGCATGGAGTTATTTATCTACTTACTTATGTTTTCATGTTTGGTTAGGGCATTAACTGAAAATATGATGGCTGGTCATCGAGAAATCACATTTTAAGTTTCACTGAACATTACTATCTCATAATAAATTATTTGTTCCCATTTATTTTCTTCCTGAAGTCTTGATGAAGGTGTTTCTTTTCTCTTTATCTTCACTGCTTGCTGTCCTGTGTTAATTCATTTTAATTTGCAATTCTCTCATGAGTGAAAGTCTATGAGATATAATCTTTTTTATTATTGTAAATAATACTTCTCTTTTTTTAAAAAAAAGCTTTAGTTGTTCTTTTTAGATATACATGACAGTAGAGTGTATTTTGACATATTGTACATACATGGAGTATAACTTACTCTAATCAGGAACCCATTCTTGTGGTTGAACATGATGTGGAACTACACTGGTGGTGTATTCATATCTGAGCATAGGAAAGTTGGATGTAGTCTTTCTCTAATACCTGAATATATCCCTCCTCATTCCCTCTTCCCTTGGTGATGTTGATTCCTTTCTCTTATCTTCAGATCCAGTGATCCTTTCCTCTCATGTACTCTCAATGGATGACTTCACTTCTTATTTCATGGAAAAAAAATATTTAAAAATCAGAATAAAATGACATGATAAACCACCTTTGGATTTATCAGTGTTGCCTGTCTTCTCTCTAATTATGGAGAAAGGTTCTTGCTCCAATTTAAGGACAGTTCTTCTTCTTATAACATAAATCCTACCTCTCTTCATCTCTTGAAGCCTATTGTCCCTCCACTTTCCTCTCTGTGTCTTTCATTAGGGCAGCACACTTTTTCTGGTAAACAGCCGATAATAAGAGCCTTATGATATCAGTCTCTATGTCCTCATTAGAAGAAGGGGGGGGAGAAACAAAAAACAAAGAAAAAAAGAAAAAATCTTTTTAAGTGAGCAGAAGTGTGGATTTGGTTTGCAGTAATAGTTTGTCAGTCCTTGTCCTATATCATCTGTCATTTCTCCAGCTTTACTAGCTTTTCCCCCATCCATATGTAAGTATGCTGTAATGCCACCCATCTTAATAAACACTACTTCAACTAGGAAGTCAGTCATGATTTCTCATCGGAGCTCAAATGAAGTGGGAATCTATGTGGCAAGATGGAAAGTGCATTGTAATAGGAGTAAGGAGAACTGGTTTTATCTACTTCTGTTGTAAAAAGAAAATGTATATATATATATATTTAGACCTGGGACCTCTCTAGCTAGTGCCTCAGTTTCTCTACTTCCCTTTAAATTAAAATTTCCTAAAAGGGTGGTCTGTACTTGCCATATCCATTTCTTCTCCCCCTTTCTCTCTTGAACCTATTTCAATCAGTTTTGAGTCCTCCTGCATGAAGCTATTATTTTCAAGGTTAGCAGCCTCCATCATGCCAACTCCAAAGGCCAATTCCTAGTCTTCATCTTAATCTCTGAGTGCCCTTTGAAACCCCTTCTTAACCTATTTCCTCCTTCTGGGTTCCTCCCATACCTCATGGCTGTTGTGGTTTCTCTCCTTGACTAAATGCTTGGACATCCAGACCCTGGCTCTCTTCTGTCTTCTCTTCTAGATCTACCCTTTGTTCCCCAGATGATTCCATCCAGTCAGATGGCTTTAAATTTCAGCTTTATACTGATGACTCCAAAATTCATATCTTCTGTCCAAATCTCTGCCCTGAGCAACACACCTACACACTCACCTTAAATTGGATGCCTAAAGGATAGCTCAAGATTACTCACATCTAAAACAAAATCTGGATGTCTACCTTCTGAACAGTTTTCCCAAGATTGCCTTCGGATCATATCTTGAGTATGACTACATCTAAACAGCAACATTTTTTAAAAAATTACATGTGAAGAAAGAAAGTTGTTTACCCAAAGTAGCATCTGACATGTAAGAAGCCTCTTAGTAAATACTGGCTGATGATTGTTTACTTGAAAGTAGAAAGGATTTTAAGCACAGCTCCAAGACCACTTCTTTGTACCTCATGTGCTTCTATCATGGGGCTCTGGGGGACCGTGCTAAGAGCTCTGATGTGTGATGCCTGTGGCATAGATGCAGTGTTACCACGCCAGTGGAGGACGGTGCTGGGGCTTTTCCTGGCACCATTCATTCCCACCCTGCCATTTAACCCCATTTGTCAACAATGGCTCTGTCCCTCTTACCACCTTTGTGGTTCGGAGACGGCTCCCCAATCTGTCTCATCTGCTGGGCCAGTGGCATCCAGTATGGATGGGGAAGGCCTGCCAAATTAGCTGTCTCCTTAGAAGTGAAGAATTAGAAGGTCACAGAATAGGCTTCTAGATCTAATTCACTATCCTTGTAGTTCATGGAAATTCCCCCTGGATTGGGGCAATAGCTTGATTATCAGTACTTGTCCTCTCTGGTGTTACAAACTGACATTTCTTTCTAAATTTCCTGGAGTTTTAGTGGAAAGTCAAGAGAGAAAGCATCAGTATCTTCAAACTACTTTCTGCTGTTAAGTGCAACTTCCTTTCTCCCCAGTGTTGCCCCAGCCAACCGATGAAAGAATTTGCCTCTGGCCCCAACCCCTCATATCCAGAATATCCAGAAATGAGAATCCAATCATTAGGCAGAGTTTATAATTTTTATTAAAGGTTCTGCTTTTTTCATTTCTCAAATGCTACTTTCAGAAGGGTGAGGGTCTCACTAAAAGGCAGTTAATTCTGTAGTTCACTTTCTTAGACTCTGGGTTTGAACTGAATACACTTACATGGTGAGAATGGGAAAAGCAGGCGGCAGCTCTTGGGACCGAGGAGGGTTTTCTGCCTGTGTATCCCTCTTCACCCCTTACCCTCTACTGTGACTGTGGCAGCTTGCCCCTGTAAATATATATGACAAGCAGAGACATGGCCTCTTTCAGGGCTCCGTGCTGCAGCCGGGGGACCTAGCAGAGGGAGAGGCAGCTTATTCAAGGGGAACAACGAGTTCTCCTACTGTACTGGGTCTCAAATGTAGACACTGGATCTGTCAAAGGAGCTTCTCTGTTCTCCATATTGACAGCTCCTTCTCGCTCTATGACGTGTGTGCTGCAGAAACATGACCTGGAACTGATGTATTCTGACAGAAACAAGCTGGAAGATTTTAGGCTCTTTTCCTTTTTCTCTCTTCCTGATGGTGCAGAACTGTTGAAGGGGGAGGGAGGCATGTGGCTGTCAGAAGAGGGCCTGAGTCCCATGGTCACAGCTAGCCTCAAAGCTGGGCTCCAAGGCCCACTGAATCTATATGTGGTTCCTTGGATTCTTGAAAGGTGACGCTGTTCCCTGCATGTGGAATTTTACTATATAAAATAAAACAATGTTGGAATATCTGCAAAATGGGGACTAAGAAGAATGGAGGAAATAAAAATCAAACTGAAGCTTTGCAGACCTCAGGTAAATGTGATAACCAAGATAACAAGAAAGCAATACAGAAAAAGGAGGCAATGAACTGCTTATTCAGTCCAATGTATGCAATCAGTTTTAATCTTGGAAGATAATCTATTATGATCAAGCCTGATTGCCTATATTAATAAAATTGAACTCTCTCTGGGTAGCTTTAAATTTTCTTTTCAGGAATTTTTTTTTTTTTAATTCTACCTAGGTGATCAAAGCATTATGTTAATCAATCCATTCAGCAAATATTTAAAAGCATTTTCTATGTGTTAAGTCCTGTGGCTACAACAGTATGGAGGAGAAGGAAGAGTCCATGGGGTTTATCTTTATTAGGGGTTGACTATATAAACAAGAACACAACATCTGACAAATGGATGGTGAAAACAAAAGAAAGACTTCAAAAGAGGATGTGAAGGAGAGTTTCAGAGAATGAGAAGAAGTGGTCCTACGAGGATGGAGAAGGGCCTCTGGGTGGAAGAGGCCCTGCAAAGGAAAAGGGCAAGATGTGTTCAAGGAACTGAAAGAAAGCAAGGTGGCAGAAGCCAGGAAGGACAAGAGGGGGAAGAGGAGCTAGGGCTGTTCAGAGGCAGAACAGGCAGAGTTGGTGAGGGTGTTGGGATTTTATTCTAAGTGTGTTAGAATGCCAATAAAGAGTTTTATGTAGAGAAGGATGTAATACAAAACACACACACACACACACACACACACACACACCTTTATATATATAAAAGCAACAATCTCAAACTGCAAGTAGTTTCCCCCACCCCAAAACCATATGATAATAAGCTGCAGTATAAAGCCCTACATTAGTTACAATTTGTGCTGTAATTGCCCCGAAATTTAGTAGCACGAGACAACATTTGTTATCTCAGAATTTTTGTGAGTCAAAAGCCAGGATATACAAAGAAATAAAAAAATCTTAACACCAAAAAAAAAAAAAAACAAAAAAACCACAAATAACACAATCAAAAAATGGGCAAAGGAACTGAACAGACACTTCTCAAAAGAAGAAATATAGGGCTGGGGTTGTAGTTCAGTAGTAGAGTGCTTGTCTAGCATGTGTGAGGCACTAGTTCAATTCTCAGCACCACATATAAATAAATAAAGGTCCATTGACAACTAAAAAATTTTTTAAAAAATAAGAAATATGAAGGTCACCAGATATATGAAAAAAATGTTTAACATCTCTAGCAATATGAAAATGAAAATTAAAACTACACTGAGATCTAATTTCAACCACCATTTGACCCAGCTATCCCACTCCTTGGTATATATCCAAAGGATTTAAAATCAGCATACACAGTGACCCAGCCACATCAATGTTTTTAACAGCACAATTCACAATAGCTAAGTTATGGAACCAACATACATATCCATCAATAGATGAATGCATAAAGAAATTGTGGTACATACATACAATGGAATATTACTCAGTCATAAATAAAAATGACTTTATGACATTTGCCAGAAAATGGATGGATCTGGAGACAATCATGCTAAGTGAAATAAGCCAATCCCCAAATACCAAAGGTCAAATACCTTTCCTGATATGTGGATTCTAATCCACGATAAAATGAGGGGAGGAGGAAAATACAAGTTCAGTGGATTAGACAAAGGGGAATGAAGGGAAGGGAGGGGGATAGGAATAGGAAAGACAATGAAATGAATCTAATATAACTTTCCTATGTACATATATGATTATACCACAGTGAATCTCATCATCATGTATACCCACAAGACTAATATCCTATTTAGAATAAGATATATTTCATGCTTATATATCAAAAGAGACTCTACTGTCATGTATAACTAAAAAGAATTACTTAAAAATAGCCGAGTCTTTTGACTTATACTCTCACAAGGTGGCAAACCTGGTGTTGGCTAGGGCTGTGGTCCCACCGAGTGTTGGACTTCTAAGCTCACTCACGTGGTTGTGTGCAGGACTAAGTTAAAGACTACTAACCCACAGCCTTTAGTTCTCTGCTAAGGATTCTGTTGCCTCAGGAATACAGCTAGTGCCTGCCCTGAGCCTTTGCGTTGTTCTCTCTAAAGGGCAGCTCACAACATGGCAGCTGATGGGCACAGAGAGGGCCAAGAAGGAAGCCACCATCTTTCCTAAGCAATATTCTATCACTTGCTGCATTCTGTTAATTAGAAGTGAGCCACTAGGTGTAGCTCACCCTCAGTGGGAGGGCAGGGATTATATGAATATCAACAAGCAGGGATGACACTGAGCATCTTAAAGGACCCCTGCCACCTGACTCATCATCCCAGATACTTCCCAGCAAGGAAGTAACTGGGATAAAATAAAATAGAAATAAAATCTGGGATAAAATAAAATAGAATAAAATCACAAAGTATCTGGGATAAAAATAAAAGTATCTGGGATAAAATAAAATAGAATAAAATCACAAATAAAAGTATCTGGGATAAAATAAAATAGAATAAAATCACAAAGATTAGAAATTAAATCATTACCTTACTATTAAATAACCCTCAGACCCTATCTAAGCTTTGCCAACTGTCATAAAAACATCTCACTTTATAGGAAGAGGATACAGTTCAGACTTTTGTCTTTAGTTTACTTTCCTCCAATCACCTATAGTTTCTCAGCTTACCTTCACATTTTGAAGACTGTAGGCAGTTGCTTTGTAGACAGTCTCTCCATTTGGATTTTTCTGATGTTACTTGATGATTTTTCTTAGAAATACCATAGAAATGATACATTATATCATATCAAGTTATAATTGCAACCCATTAATTGCTGATGATTTTAATTTTGATTCCCTAATTCAGGGAATATCAGCCCTGTTTCTCCACTATAAAATTACTCTCCCCACCCCCACTGTAATTAATAAGTATTTTGTAGAGAGACACTTTAAAACTATGCAAATATTCCATTCCCCAGACAATATTTACTCATTTATTGATTTATGTCTGTATGGACTGGTAAATTTTAATTTATTTAATGCATAATTTAATGCATATTATCATCACTATGTATTTTGGTGTGAAAATAATTCCAGATTTAAACAGTGGGAAACCCTTCAAACTGACTTCTGTGTGTGTGTGTGTGTGTGTGTGTGTGTGTGAGTGTGTGTGTGGGCGTATAATGTTCCCATTATTTTCTGAGCATTTTCTTACTTTGTGACATAAAACATGTTCCAGGATCATCTGGTGCTTCTGCACCCTAGTCTTGGGATTCCTTTTCCCTATGGAGTCCAGAAGCCTTTTAGTGGTGAATGGTATTTAACACCCCAGATCCGTGCTTATTGCCATTGAGAGTATCACTATTCCAATACTTTCTCAGTGGACAGAGAAATATGATATGTATGTCTATGAGTATATATTTATTCATATTTACATCTATATTTACTTTTATGTCTATCAATACATATTGGAAACCATGACTTCACACTGTTATCTCCAATTCAATGCAACAGCATTGGAATTGCATATTTTCCATATTTCTACCCCTGGCCTTCTCCCTCAGTGAGAAAACTGATTTCCATTGCCTTTATTTATTTATTCTTGATAATGGGGTTTGAACCAAGGGGTGGTTAACCACTGAGATACATTCCCAGCCTTTTGTATACTTTATTCTGAGACAGTGTCTTGTTAAGTTGTTTTTTAGGGTCTCACTAAGTTGCTGAGGATGGCTTTAAACTCGCCATCCTCCTGCCTCAGCCTCCCAAGCCACTGGAATTACAGGCATCCACCACCACGCTGGACGTATTTACTTATTTGATCTGAGTCCCTGCATATAATGAAAGTCACTGGATATCTTGACAATATTAAATCCAGTGGGATGGCCTGGAAGAAAGCTGACTGCAGTGGACCCAATAGTTTAAGAGATATAAGGGAATGCAATGGAGTGTGAGACACTTTCTTTTGACAGGTCTGCTCAGAATGATGGAGGAGACCGTGTTACAGTTGGAGGAGCAACTGGCGTCAAAATGAGGAATTTAAAAATGGATGCTATTGGGATCAATATGCTGAGGGCAGTAATCTCAGAAGAAGAGTCTGACAAGGAAGAGTAATTTTTGAGGGTGCTGGTGACTCTGGTCACAGAAGGAGTTGAACATTGACTTTTAATGTCACTGACCTCAAAGGTAATGAGAAAGGAAAAATATTCTGGATGAACAGATAACATTTGACAAGTCCTAATATATATTTTTTTTCTATCACCTTTTTTATTGGAAGGCTCAATCACAAATATTATTGCCCCAGGAAAGAAATGGAGGACACTGCCTCATACAAAGCCTGAAGAACAGAAGAGAAAAAAAAAGTGGCACAAAGGGAGTCCCTGTCAGTTAGGCAAGGGAAGGAGGAAGACAAGAGAGACGGAGAGGAGAGGAAGTTTAAAAGAAAGCAATAGCCATGCAAATACTCTTGAGGTCTAACCTGAGAGTATGTTATGTTGGAATGTTCCAGATAGATTTGTAAGAAACACAATCTAAATGGCTGGCGCTTACTTTCTTGGGGGATAGCCTGGGGTAGCAGAAATTCTCTCAAATCAGCCTGACATTTGATTTGGCTTTACATCCAGCAAAGCACCAGAATAGGAGAAAATCAAAGCTGAAAGAGAAGCTCTAGAGCTTCCTCAGGGATTTTTCTCACTAGCATCAATCCACTCCCACAGGTGGGAAGAGCAGCTGGTTCCCTAGGGAACGCTGGGAAGATCAGAGGTGCAGACTAGACCTGAGAATAGGGCGAGGAATCTGTAATGTGGCCTGAGTCCAGAGCACCCTCTGTGGCCACTGCAGGACAGGTAGGAGCCAACTAGAATGAGTCATTCCCTAGCAGGACTCTGAAGGGTCGAAGTACAGCAAGGGGGTCAGCAGTCTTTCTCTGGCTGCTGTAAACACCCAGGAGCTGCCACTCAAGGAAAAGGGGAAGACACCAGGGAGTGGAAAACACATGGAAAGATTGAGTGCATACTCTGCAGAGAATATTTAGTCTCCAGCTTCTTTCAAGTTGAAAGAAACTAAATTACTTTAAAAAAATTGTTTTAGTTGTAGATGGACACAGTGCCTTTGTTTGTTTATTTAAATGTAGTGCTAAGGCTTGAATCCAGTACCTCACATGTGCTAGGCAAGCACTCTACCACTGAGCCGCAACTCCAGTCCCACAAGTTACTTTTATTAAGCTTGTTTTCATTTTCTCCATTGAAATGGGACCACCAGAGAAAGATGAAGCCAATTACCAGAAAAGGAAAAAAGAATGACCATTTTCCCAAACTTGGGCTGCAGCATGAATTTTGACAGCAGCAAGGCAGGTCTGTTGGTGTGAATAGGTTGCACCAAGTGACTTCCATTTTGCCCATGAAATGAGGATTGAGCTCCAGTTCAGAGGGAGGGTTAAGAAGAGTAATTTGAATCAAGATGAAAAGGTATAAAGTTATCATCTCAAAGGATTTCAAAATGCATATCAGTATCTCAAACTCTCGGAGAAGCCCTATTTTGTGAAAAAGACATCTATTGGAAATTAAATATAAGCCGGATCTGATTCACGTTTGATGGATACCAAAGTTTTCAGAATTTGAAGGCCCTCTTTAAGTAAAAGAACAAAATTATGCACATAAAATTCAGAACAGAGCCTTGGAAGGGATCAGTGGAAACCAGGATGCCTACACTTTTAGCTTCATTAGCACCATAGCAAACCCCCTCCTACCTCCACGTTAAATGATTGCGTGCCTCACACCTGCTAATACCTCCCAGAGCAGGTTCATTGGATACCAGGTTGGGATGTGCCATTATGACTTCTCCTAACTTGCCTCCCTTCTCTCATCCCTCACCTCAAACACCAAATCATCATCCCACGGCTGCTCCTCATTTTCTTTGAATGTCAGTCATATCCCCACATTCCAGCTCTATCCCTGACTGTCTCTTTAGACAGGGGTCTTCCAAACTTTTTAGACAATGACCTATAATGAGAAATGCGTTTTATATTGTAATTCCTTATCTGTGCATAGTATTGAAAAAATGTTTCAAAAGAAATATTAATTTTCCATGTGCAAGGTACTCTAATATTTTCTAGCTGATATATTCTGTATATGAGAATAATTTTATTTGGGCCATACTAACATGACTTTTACAACCAAAAGATTGAGAAGCACTCTCTGGTCAGTGGGGTACCTCTAATGCATTTTTTTTTTACATTGCCATTTTTGCTCTGGGGCTCCCTTACTATGGATTGCTCTTAAACTCTGCTGCTACAATTCTGAAAATCTTTTTTTATCCCTTCAGTTTCAATTACAACTCTACCTTTTAGATAAAGCTGTCTATTGAATCTTCTCTGCTCTTCTGTATTTTGTACTCATATCTCTATGAAAAATATTATTCCGGTTTTGGTTCTAGTTAATTATTTAAAATTCAGTCCTTTTTACTTCATTTTAAAGTCTTAAAGGCAGGATCAGGTCTGATTGTGACAAGGTCATTTCTATGATTCCTCCAGCACCCAGAACCTAGCATGTGGCAAATTTGTTAGGAAGGAGAAAAATAATGGCTCCTGGGGTTTTTGTGCCCAATTCAATGAAACAATACACTTAAATAAGACAGATCTACCTAATGTTTATTATGCCTTGTTTTGTAAGTGAAGTAATTGACTTCAGGTCACAAAAATAGTAACTGGTTGTTATGGTTTAAATATTAATTTTCCCCAAAGCTCATATGTGAGAGAATGTAAGAATTTTCACAAGTGAAATGATTAGATTGTGATAGTTGTAACCTAAGCAGTGGATTAATTCACTGATATGGATTAACTGGGTGGTAAATGTAGGAAAGTAGGGGGTGGCTGAAGGAGGTAGGTCACTGGGGGCATGACTTTGGTGTTTATATTTAATCCTGGTGAGCAGAGCTCTCAGCTTCCTGGTGACTGTGTTCTGAGATGCTTTCCTCCATCACACCCTTCTGCCATGATATTCTCTCTCACCTTGGGCCTAGAGATATGGAGTCAACCATCTATGGACTTAGACTTCTGAAACCATGAGCCCCAAACAAACTTTTCCTCCCTTAAATTGTTCTTGTTAGCTCTTTTTTGCCATAGAGACAAAAAACTCACTAAAACCTTGGGATAGCCAGGAGACAAGATAAGCCCCATAGTCGTAGCCACCATGTGATTCTCAGTGAAGTGCTTAACCCACAGGAAGCACTCAGTTTCTGTTTACCATTATTATCACTTAACCAAAGGGCGTTGGATCAAAGCTGAATGAATGTATTTGGCAGAAACTGTAGATTATCTGAAATAGCCTTTGGGTCCAAGGATAATTCCATTCATCATTCTGCTATTAGTTTTCTATTTAATCTGCTGTTTTATTTTTCTGTGTGAGTGGCAGTGACTACATGATTAAAAATCACCAGATCAGGAAAATGAATTCACTGTCTTTGGTAGTCTTAACGACCACATTAAATTAACTGCAAGACTGATTCAACTGTGCAAAAATTAGATATTAAGATAGATGAAAAGAATCCAATTTGACCAAAAATGATTTTTGAGACTGTATAGATCAAACTAATTTTCTTCCTTTGTGCAATTCAGTTCAGTGTAACCCTTCAAATGTGTCATGCAAAGCATTGCCGGGGATTGCAAGAAAAATCAGCAACAGCCTTTGTTGCTAAGGAGTTTATAATCAAATGTGAGTACCTTATGGGTTGGAGGTAGAGGGAACATGATGTCTGTACAAATTTCCCTAATAAAAGGCAAGAAGAATAAGGTTTATTTCATGAAGTTTCGATGAGTTCGGAAATAGAGGAATGAGCTATTTTCCCAGTGAGGGAATTGTGGAGAGGAGAGGTATTAAAAGACAAGGTGGAGGCTGGGGTTGTGACTCAGTGGTAGGGCACTCGCCTAGCACATGCGGAGCTCTGGGTTTGATCCTCAGCACCATATAAAAATAAATAAAATAAAAGCATTGGTGTCCAACTACAACTCAAAATAAATATTCCAAAAAAGGCAAGGTGGGCAAATGTAATTCTCATTCTCAAAATGAAGATGAGGTGTCCTCCTCAGTAAAAATCAGTGGGGATTTCATAGACTCTTAAGTAAGATTCTAGGATTAATTATTAATAGGGTGGTGGGGAGAGCTTATATATGAAAAGTAATCCAGTGATCACTAAACACTGAGGAATTTTGTAATGGTTTGAATTTTTTATTCCCTCAAAACTCATGTTGAAACTAAATCCCCAATTCAACAATCTTAGGAGATATAGTCTTTGGGAAGGCCATGATTGAGACCTGTGGGATCCATCCCCAAGAATGAGATTAGGAGATGCCCTTATTAAAGGGCACATGGAGGGAATTTCCTCTTTTTTGCCCTTCCACCTTCTGCCATGTAAGGACACAATGCCCCTTCTCTCCAGGGGACTGAGTGCTCAAGGTACTGACATTTTAATCTTGGACCTTCCTGTCACCAGAATTGTGAAAAAAACAAACAAACAAACATTTTTTTTTCTAATAAATTAATTACCCAGGCTGTGGCATTCTGTCGTAGGAGCACAAAATGGTCTAAGATAAAGTCATACCAAATTAATCCTTTTTTTGGAGGTGGTCATGGTGGCTATTAAATTGGTACAAATGAGAAATGCAATATATATAAAGCAGCCAAATTTCAGGATAGCCTTGGGGACAAAACAGAAAAAAAAAATGAGGCACATTAAAATTGATGAATTGAACAATTGCATTCAAAGGATGCTGATTAATAGATAGATGGTACCCTGAAGGACACTCCTTAGTATCCTTTCATAGTCCTCTAACTTTTATACTGCTTGATTCATATTTAATCAGAAACTTGAATACAGATGTAGAAGACGTGTTCATTAATCCTCAGTTGAACTGGAGCTGGAAGAATAGCAAACAAACATGGGCAAAATCAAGATCTAAAAGAATCTTTGCTATGTTGAAATGATGGCTCCAATCTCCCAAGATAAAGCTCAAGCATCCTAATATTGGTCAAGTCAGAAGTGCCTGCACAAGATGATGGAGAACAGTTTAAAAAAAAAAAAAACTTTAAGTTTTAATTAGTTGATTGTGATAAGAGTATTATAGGATCAGTAAAATTATCACCACCTCTACTACTACCATAACTATCACCACCACCACTATTACCACTGAAAGGAAAGTGACCACAACACTCGGAGCAACCAAGAGATCTTTATTGCAACAGTGCAACAGAGGAGAAAAGAGAGAAAGAGAAGCTGGGGTGGGGGGCGGCAGGGGAAGGCTTTTATAGCCCTTCTGCTGTGCTGCCTAAATCTAACAGAGTCTCTGGGTTTGCAAGCTGCCTTGTTGGCACAAGGTGGGTTGAGTGTCCAGCCTTGAGTGGGGGCTTGGATGTTTGGGCTTGAAGCAAACAGGTGATAAAGAACCAGACAGAAGGTTTGAGTGGCCAGGTCATCCTGAAGCTAACTTTGTTTGGCAAGCCCTGCAGACAACTTATTCAGCCTGTCCTGCACATAACAACCACCACCACCACTACCACCACCACGCCACACTATCAACACTACCCTCATTACCACCACTACCATTACTTCTGCCACCACAGCACACCACTACATCACCACCAAGGCCATCTCAGCTCTTAATCTGTGTCCATGGAAAGACCATCTCTGGAAGGAGGAAGCGGTTCCACCAATCACATGACATTGAGATTGGTGGGTACTCTTGTGTGTGCCACATGCACAACCTGAAGGATGCTCACAGGGAGAGTAATGACACAGGTGAAGAAACCCCAATCTGTGTTATACGGAGGAAGTTTAAAGGCCCTGGAGTTTGTTATCCTAGAATAGAGAAGTCTTAGAAGAAATACGATAAAAGTTTCCAAATGATCCAAGGGTTATCATATGAAAAGAACAATTTAATTTCTTTTATGGAACTTCAAAAAGCAGGACTGTGACAGTAACATTAACAAGAAAATACGGACTTTAGATTATTAAAGAATTTTCTCAAAGCTAGAATTGTTTGAAAATGGAAAGAGTGGATCCTGCTATAGTGTGTTTCCTATCACCTACTGAGGTTTAGAGTAGGAGTCCAAGGGTTGAGGAGTTTGAATTTGACATTTCTAATTCCTAGAGTGACATCATTAAGCATGGTGGGGACCCGGGGAATTAGGGGAAAGGCTAGTGAGAGAATGCTCTAGTTAGATGGCGGAATCCAATGAGGGAAGTTCCTCTAGTTGTGGATGGGAGGCAAGGGGACAATAATCTAGAGGTGACTGTAAGTAACTTGCTGACTCTGGTTCAGGACTTAGTGATGGGGTACAACATGAGAGGAGTGGAGAGAGTGATACTGCTGAGGAGATTCTCTACAGTTAGGAAGGATAAAGATAAAGGTAAATATCAGTGGTAGATATTTATGCGGAAAAGTCTGATAGCCCAGGAAGTTGTTGGTGATAGAATAAAAATAAAAAAAATAAATACACAGGAAGCAACTAGAGGGATGATGGGAGGCTGTGAATGGGGGTGAAGTTTGAATTGAAAAGTCCAAGAGTCCTGGAGCAGATGATCAGAACACTTGGGACTAGAACAGCAACCATAGACAATGAGGGTGGAGAAAGCAGGGATTGGAAGGCCAGTCTGGGCATCATGCAGGCAACGAAGAGAAAAAATGATGAGAAGCAGAATTGGAGTAATGCTTTCCTGGCCCTCTTCCCTGCTTCTCCCTGTCTCACCCTCAGTTTCCACACATAGGACTCCATTTGGCCAGCATGCAGGGTGACCTGGACTCTTGTCCCATGTAAGTACTTGAACGGAAACCCAAGAGATCTGACTTCATAGGTCTCTCTCCTTCTCATACAGGGTTCATATTTGCTTTTCTAATCTCTCATTTGGGGAACCCAATCTAGAACAAATCCTGTGAGTGGTTGGTATTCTGGAAATCACTTAGAAAAGATTTCAGACTCTAGAGCAAAGAGGAGGTAGAGGAAGTGCCTCCTCCCTTCACAGGAGTGGCCGAGGTAAAGCACATGGTTTAAGAGTCATTGAACCTTTGCATTACGAATTAAGAATGGACTTATTGTTTTTGTGCTCTAGGGCTTATTACATAGTGACATTAATCAGTGTCATATGATTGATAGAGGACAGGCTCAATGTGTGAACTGGCCATTCCTGACAGTTCATTCCCAGAGCACCTCAGCTCTGGCCGTCCCCTCCCTTCCCTTTGCCATTCTAACAGACATGGACCTCAGCATCCAATGCCGAACTTAAGGCAAATGTCTATTTCTAAAGCAAAGGTTTTGAAACAAGGACTCATAAGTAAGCAGGATTTTTTTTTCCCCTCTTCAAATCATGAGAAATTTTGTCTGAGTAATGGCTGCATTTAGTAGCAAGTAGAGGATATTTGAAAGGAGATCTCCCTTAGAAGGATTTCTAAGCAATTTAACATGTATGTGATATTCAAAAACTCCTCGTGCGGTGTGTGACTTTGCAAAATAGCGGAAGGCCTTGCTAGAAGCCATCTACAGATGGCATTTAAAGAAAAGTTGAATTTTCTTCTCACATTACATTTGGACTTCAATCTTTTTTTTTTTTTTTTTTCAGCCATAGTGTAAAATTTTCCTTCTCTGCTCAATAGCTATATTTTGCTTGTCATGGAGTCTGAAGTGAGATTACCCGTGTACAACTGTGTGAGGGGGTTGTCTTAGACTTCCATGTATTTTCTTTAAAATACTATTTTTACAGATTGTTTCATTCATTCCTCTGGCCACAAATAGTCAAGCTTAAAAGTACAGGAAGACTCTGTGAAAATCTGGAGTGATTTTATTTGTCTTTAAAAACAGTTTATATAAATACTCCATTCTATGGCCTGGGTAGGCAGGAATCACCATAAACCACTTGGCTCTTAGGGGGAAAAAAATGTTTTTTCCTAAGGTCATTTTGCCTCTGGCAGAGCAAGAACAATACAAAAGATTACTTCCCTCCTCTTTCACCCAAGTTCTGTTCAGTGGAAGAGAAACGGTTTCTTTTCTGTGGCTGAGACTATGAACACAGACATGCACTATAAATGCACCACCCATCATTTTATGCTCACTGGCTGGCCCTGGGCCTGGCACACAGTAGGCTTTCAGCAGTATTTATTTATGTGGAAGGAGTCCTATATTAGATCAGGTTCTACCCTGAGGAGCTTTTCCGACTAATCAAAAAACAATTTATTCACGAAATTATTTTCATTATTAGATTTGTATGAAAACGAGACTTCCCATGAGACTTAGATAAACATGTCCTCTTTCTTATTCAGGGTCAGAAAGTTCTGACTTAGAATAAACCTAATAAATACTATCCCATGGAAAGTAGCTTGGTTGCCCATTACTTTGAATCATCTTGTGACAGTAAGGGAAGCCTCAGCCACACACACAGAAAGGGCCTAATAAGATGAATAGCAGAGGAGCAGAAAATCTGATTAGACAGACGACCGAAAATAACCACGTAGGCTGAACACAGAGCTGCTGTTCTCAGCTGATTGCTGCTGGAAGCCTTTCCCCAGGAGCTTTTTCTTCCCCCCTGAAGCTCTATCCATTTTTTCCTACTCCATCTCACTCCCAGACTTTTTTTTCGCTCAATATCCTGGTCTCAAATTTCTAACACAGTGGGTCCATGATAATTGTGATTTTGTTACAAGATGTAAATGCAATCCCAGCTGTGTGGCAGGGCTTAAAAAAAGACATCTGTGCAAATATGTTTTGGATTTGTAATCTCATCCCCCCCCTCCCGCCTACAACCTTTGATAGGATTAAGTGAAAGACTAGGGCCCAGGTAAATTTGCACTAAGACCAGTCTGAGCCCCTGGTGGGTTAATCAGACCGTTGTAATCAGATTCCCATGCATGAGAGGTGTGTTCTTTGGAGAATAGGAGAGGGCGAGCATTCTCTCTGTGCAGAGTGGGTAGCAATAACCATAGGCGAACTTCATGTCTTTCATCACTGGGTCATTTTCTGAAATGAACCATGGGCCAAGTGACCCAGCAAAGCTGGGAAACAAGCTGACCCATGGGTTAGACCAGGGCCAGGGAAGGGGAAGTATTTAGCTTTCTAGTAAGCGCAGAAAGCCTTAAGCCGAGACACAGTTGTTGGCTAGTCTTCACCCAGTGGTGGCAGGAAAGGCCTGCCAACAGGGTCCTGCCTGCACACAGTCCTACACCTCAGCTCATGCATCAAGTGAGGATGAGAGCAGATGCCATGATTCAGATGTATCAAGGCCCCAAAGGTCTATTGATGGCACTATCTAATTAAATGTTAGCCTGGAGGGGTTAGGTCCTGAGTCACCTGGGCAACTGTCTCTGCTCTCAGTTGTACAGTTGCCCTGACTACAGGGCATGTGATCTAGCTGTCCATCCAGTCCTGGCTGGCAGTGCTGGCTGGAGAGTGTGTTGTCTCCACCAGCAGGATGCTGCACTCCAGGGAAGACTGAGAACTCTTGCAATTGCCACTTGTGTTCTGACTTAACTCACTAGACATTTTTCTGTGACTTTAGCCTCTATTGAAATCTCATTTGCAGAGACTACTCAGCTTTGTGAGACCAAAAGCTCACATAATTTTAAGGGTCCTTTTTAAGAAAAAACATAACAAATTGGGGACAGGAGTTTCTAATAAAGTTAAACACACACCTACTCTGTCACCTAGAAATTTTACTTCTAGGTCTATACACAAGAGAAGTTTAGCAGATGTTCACAAAAAGACTACAAAAACATTCATAGCAGCTTTAATCATAATTTCCTCCAAACTGCCGGAATTTTAGTTATTTGAGATCGTGGACTATAATTTTGCACTTTAGAGAGTGATTCTGACTCAAATCCTCTGTTCTGTCAGAAAAATTTCCCCTGCTGTTAGTAGGAAAAATGACCATCTGCCAATTTTACATAGTACTTACTTTTTTTTTGGAACCACTTGCATTGTACAAACTCTTGATTCACCAAGACTAACAGAAAAAGACAAGAAACTACTGAGCATATTTACCTGCTGTTTCTTCCAACCCCTAAATCTGTAGACAGACGACTACATAAACAAAAGCAATTTGATTTATACAGTGGAATACCACTCAGCAGTGAAAAAGAGTGAACTACCAGTACATGTAATAACAGGCATGACTTACATATATATTATGTTAAGCAAAAGAAAACACAACGATTTCAAAAAAAAGGAAAAATTAATCTCTATTAGGTTGAATAAATTATCAAAAAATAAATCTGGTACTCTGGTGGGAATGCAAACTGGATTAGGCATTTTGGAAAATAGTCAATATTAAATACACATTCAGTACACAACCCAGCAATCCTATTTGTTATTTTATTTCATCTGTTACCCAAGTGAAATAAAAACTATTTTCACATAAAAAAATTATACAGGACTCTATTTTTCACTTGCACCCCCTCCCCCGCATCTTATTATGAATTAGCATCTGCATATCAGAGAAAACATTTGGCTTTGTTTTTTGGGGATTGGCTTATTTCACTTAGTGTGATATTCTCCAGCTCCATCCAGGTACTGGCAAGTGCCATAATTTCATTTTCTTTAAAGCTGAGTAATATTCCATCGAATATATATACCACATTTTCTTTTTCTATTCATCTGTTGAAGGGCACGTAGGTCGGTTCCATAGTTTAGCTATTGTGAATTGAGCTGCTATAAACATTGACGTGGTAGCACCATTGTGGTATGCTGACTTTAAGTCCTTTGGGTATAAACCGAGGAGTGGGATAGCTGGGTCAAAGGGTGCTTCCATTCCAAGTTTTCTGAGGAATCTCCATACTTCTTGCCATATTGATCACACCAATTTGCAGTCTCACTTAGAGTGGAGAGAATGGAGGGGAGGGGATATGGGAATAGGAAGGATAGTAGAATGAAACAGACATTATTACCTTGTGCACGTATATGACTGCATGACCAGTGTGATTCTACAACATGTACAATCATAAAAATGACAAATTATACCTCATTTATGTATGATATAGCAAAGTGTATAAATGCATTCTACTGTCATATATAATAAAAACAAATAAAAAAATTTTTAAAGTATACAAGAATGTGTTTTTATTTCAAAATAACCAAAATCTAAAAAGCAATCTAAGTGACCCACTTCTGTGTAATGTATAACCAAACAGTGATATACCAATATAATGTAATACAACTTAGCTTATAAAGAAGGAGCAAAATCCCAATATACTCAGCAAGGGTAAAGCTTAATGCTCTTAGTTATCGAAGAAAAAAAGCATGCTCAAAGACTACATGCAAACTCTGTGATTTCATTTATACCATATTCTATACAAAGCATCAATGGATGCAATTGATTGTCTATAGAGGGCCTGAGGGAAATATTGGGGGTGACAAAAATATTCTTTATTGTGATAATGATTACATGGCTCTATTCATTTGTGAAAACTCAAAGAATAGTAGCTTTAACTCTCTGGATGTTTCTCCTTCAGCAGAAACTGTATAGGTTATAGCAACCATGAGAGAAACATCCTGGGGAGAAAAAAAATCCATGAATCGGACACAAGGAAAGATCCTCCAGGAGACTCACTACCAAGAAGTATGTAAAACTTCCTCATATCTGAAGCTCCTGAACTGTATGGTAATAGTAACAAAACTCTCTTTGTTCTCTGTGGTCATAGGTAATTGACAGGGGTTGAAAAAATCATTGATACAGTAAAATTTTTATTTGACACAATCCTGACAGGCCGATCAAGAACTATTAGCAATAGCTTCTTACAAGCTGATCTTAACTGAGGGAGAACAGGATGAAATATTTCAGATGGTAAGAGGTTAAACAATGAGATCTTTCTAGGTTTTGCAAAGGGATTTGAAAATGCCAAATGCATTTTTATATAAGCAAGGGAAAAGTAATAGCACCAGGTAAAGGTACCCCAAAGGGGTATTAACTGTAAATATCAGGCATTATTTTGGGGACAACGCTAATAAAAATTCTAATAATAGCTACAGAAAATGCATAGTAAAGAGGGATTGTTACAACAAAAAGAAGGTCATCATTAGAAGGGATATTGGGAGCAAAAGAGTATTATCCTTTCTTGGCATCAAAACTGCTAGGGTACTGTGGGAATTCTTGGCTGCCAATCATTAGGAAAGATAATGCTATGTGAAATAGCACAGAGCATTAAGGTCCAGGGTATAAGCTAGGTGGGAAAAACAACTCTGAGAGTACACTACACCAACAGTGGAATGAATTTGACCTAACTTTCTAGGTACATATATGAATATACCATAGTGAATCTCACTATCATGTATATCCTCAAAACATTAATTTTAAAAAAAGTTAAGCAAATATCAGAAATATCAGTTGAGTAAAGGAAAGGGAACTGGGGGGTGGGGATGGCGAGGGAGGAGGGTAGCATAAGGGGAAGTACTGGGGACGTATTAGAGCGAATTATATTCCATGCATCTATAATTATGTCAAAATGAATCTTAATATTATATATATAACTAATATGAACCAACAAAAAAATGGAAAGAAAATAAATAAATGCACCAGTTAAAAAATAAATAATAGAAGGAAGATCAATAGAGGAAGGGGATCTGGGTAGGGAAGAGGAAACCAAAGAGGTAGTACTGTGGATTGAAATGGAACAAATTATATTATATGCTTTATAAACATATCAAAACAAACCCCACAACCATGTAAAACTGTAATGCACTAACAAAAACATTTAAAAAAGAAAAAAGTACTAAAGGTTAAACATTTTATTCAAAAGGAGGAAATGCTTATAAGTGTTTATTAAATAAACGCATAAATCAAGCAAAATTTTACATTGTGTAGAGAACATATATTATTCACCAAATGCTGGAAGTTAGGATTAAAGAGATAAATTTAGCACACTCATAAAAAAGAAAGAAGTACTTTAAAGAATAGTTAGCTTAAGGTATGTGTTGCCTTAAGAGGCAGAACATGAAAAATATTAGTAGGACTGAGGTTGTATGTACATAAATGTATAGACAACACATTACTAATGGATTATTAAGGGGAGTAAGGGATATTTGAGCGTTATCTTTGGAGATCATTACTAAAAGGCAATGTAACTTGGGGAAAGTGCTCCACACTGTGTCTTTCTACAAATTGTCCCTCAATGTCACTGTCAGAAAGAGGATAATGGGATAAGCAATTGATGTGTTTGGCAAGGATGTTCTTTTAAAAGAACAAGCCTTTAAAGTAAAGCCAGGAAAGGAAACAGGTGTTTGTCTTAGGCTGAGCCTGCTTGCTTGGAGATGCTGAGGGTGGCCGTGATTGGTGACCATTCATCTGCATAGACATCTATGATAGTGGTGGGGTAGGGCCACTTAGGAACTGGCCTCCTGCCCATCTTCATTACATGACCCAGTCCCAGGAATAATCAAGATGGAGTTTCTTTGGCCTGAAGGGATGAGGGTGATGATTAATTAACGTTCAGAAAGATCGAAAGAGTCCCAACTATTTGGGGCTGTAACTTCTGTCTGGAATAGAGGGCTGAGTGGGCAAGGAGCAGGAGGTGGGCAGACAAGTGTGACAGGGGCCACCTGGAGCCACCTTCAGTCCACTAAGCTTTTGTGCTATGGGTAAAGTGTTACCATTTCTTACAAACAGAAGAGACCAATGAGCCCTGCCCAGGAGCAATACCCCAGTGCTGGAGGATCACAGCCAGAGGAAGTCTGCCTGGCATCCTGGAAAAGCCAGGGTGGGATGTGAGAATAAAGGAGTCACCCAGATCTAATGTGCATGGCTCTGGTGACATCCTTTGAAATCTGGTTTCCGTTCTGCGATTTCCTCTTTGATCTCTCAGTTGAAAAGTCTGGTCCCTATGAAACACAAATCCTTTGTTCTGAGATATCTTGCAATTTATCCAGGTCCTCTTCTGGGCAACTCGTTTTAGGACAAAGATGTCAGACATGACTGTCTACAGGCTGACTTCTGGCCTTCCTAGCAGGAGCAATGCTGTGTCATTTGGATATCAGCATTACACAGATGCCATATTGTTGGGACAAAATGTATTTTTTTCCTCTCTTTCCTCTAGGGCTTATTTTTGTTTGCTCTCTGCCTTTCCCTCTGCACACCTGTGTCTCTTTCCCTCCTTCCCTGGTGCCCTCCCTCTCTCCATTGCTCTCCCACCCAACCTATTTTTCAGTCTACAAGATACAGCAACACATTTATTACCCCAGGGTAACTCCACAGACAGTCAAGAAAATGCATTTCAGCATGATGAAGTGTCACACACAATGAACGTATAAGCAAAATAAATTACTCTATAAACGAAGAAAAACATTTTGCTAATGCAGAGTCCAAGAGTATCTGAAGGTAATAATTTATTCAATTAACAATTGTTTTGGGAAAAAAAAACAACAAACACAAACACAAATCCACAAGTCAGCGCCTGCTATTATAAAGGTTTTAGACTTGTGAAGGACAAAAAGCAGGGTCTTTTTTAGGATGGAGGGCAGACTGCCATCATTGACAGCATGCTCATCCTTTATGTCAGGTAGCACTCGGTGACCCCAGGTTTGGGTTGATGTCCTTTGGATTCTTATTATCTAGGTGCCTAACTTTGTCTTTCAGGTAGCTCATGGCTTGGGGGACTGTTATTTTACTTACATGCACCTTGAACTTGGTTGCAAACTTCTTGAGAAAGAAGGACCTTAGTTAATTGACTCCTGCAACCCAGCAACCTGCCCCAACATGGTGGACAATAAACCCAGGACTGATGGATGAAGGAATGAATGAACAACTGATGCTGATTCCAAGATCTTGATTGATACCTGTAAGATCTACAAACCAGGGGATGACTTCACTCCTTCTTGTGAAAGCACAAAGATCTGAGAGATGTGGGCCTGGTAAGGTGATATTCAAGATCAACTACCTTCATGGGTTGTTTTCCGATGGCCCCTGAGACAGCCTCACATAGGGCAGCTCTCAGCAGCAGCCTTTCCCCATGAGTGCAGGCACCATGATGGCAGCATGAGGTCACCTGCAAGTTTTTCCTTGTATCCCTCCTCACTGGGGCCTTTGCTGAGCACCCATTTACAATTCTATATGCCCCACTCCTTATTTCTCTTACTCTGTCTCTATTTTCTCCTCCTCCTCCTCCTCCTTCTTTTTACTGGTACTGAGGATTGAACCCAGGGGCACTTAACCTCTTAGTCACATTCCAGGCTGGTGTTTTTTTTTATTCTTTATGTTGAGAAAGGGTCTTGTTAAGTTGCTGAGGCTGGCTTTGAACTTACGATTCTCCTGCCTCAGCCTCCCAATTTGCTGGTATTATAGGCAGGTGCCACCATGCCCAGCTGCCTCCACTTTCTTCTAGTTGTTATTTCTTTCTAAGGTATTATGTATTTTATTTATTCATTCTGTATATTATTTACTATGGTCCATTCTTCTACAATATAAGCTTCCCTATGCTCTTGGCAGACAGTAGGCACTCAATATATGTGTGCTGAATGAATGCATTCTACCTTGTTGAAGTGACCAGGAGACATAAACTGCAGCCTGAAACAATGTGTTACTGTTGTTTATCTGTGTCCTCTGGAAAAGTTTTATTCAGGTACTTCAGCATGTGGAAAGATGAGAAGTCAAATGGGCAAATATTAGAGAATCTTTCCTTCATACATCCACCTTTCTTTCTTATATATTGAAGTTTTGTAAAATATCCTTTTTCATAAAAGAATTTTACTTTTTATCTATTTATTTATTTCAGTACTGGGAATTGAACCTGTGACCTTGTGCATGGTAGGCAAGTGCTCAGTCACTGAGCTACATCCCCAGACCATGGAATTCTGCTTTTAATAAAATTTGTTTGAAACTCCCTGAAGTATAGCAAAATATACATCTTTCTGTATTTGAATAAAAGTGTGCCTTGGAGGATCTTTGTTGTGTTACTATACTCTGAATGTCATTTTAAAAAAGTAAAATTAGCTCTTATCTTTGGCTTATCAATGTTCTCAATAGGTTTTTCCAAGCTTTCTCAACTCCCACCAGGTGGATCCATAGTCCAGCAACAATACAATAGTATCACATGGGAGTTTGCTGCAAGTGCAGAATCTCAGGCCTACCCCAGGCCTACCCCAGGCCTCTTGGGTCAGAATCTGCATTTTAACCAGATGTCAAATCAATTCTAGGCCACATCTGAGGCCTAGATCTTGGATGCAGTAATTTCTTGTTTTTTTCCTAGAGTGCTGCATACTTGATAGGAACCTCGACTTCCTCTGTGCTCCTGTCTTAGGTAGAGTTCACAATGCACAGGACTGCTAGCAAAGTTGGGGAGACAGAGCAGCAAGGAAAGGGGAAGCAGCATGTGTGGATACCCCACACTGGAGATAATTAGACTTGAACAACTGACTGCATGCCCAGGATGGGATTATTTGGCTGAAGAACAGAGTGAGAGCACAAGTAATTGAAATGTGCTATATTCCCTGAACTTCATTTCAGCCAATACTTTCAACTTCTTTCTGTAATAAATCTTCTTCCATTGCTGCTAGCAAGAGGAAAAATGAACAGAATTAAGTTCCAGCTCCTTTCTCTGCTCCCTTGCCAAGTGAACACACTAACAAGGGATGACATATCTTGAAAATAGGCAGCCAAGAAGAGAAGAAAAAGAGAAAAAGAAGTGGAGGGATTCTACGACCCTCAAATGTTGCTACCAAGCTATGGCCTCTCCAAGGGTTCTCTAATGGGCCATTGATTGACAAGAACACAGATTCAGAAAGTCAAAGGTTGCTAATTACACTTGGAAAAAAAATAAGTTTAGTAAGGCAGCCTAGCTTTTACCCATAGTATATCTTTAAGTTATAAGCAATGAAACAGAAAGATAACTTTAATATTTCTTGAGCAATTGCAAGAGATCCTAGAAATACTCTCAGCTCCATTTTATCTTCCCTGTAACTTAGGGTTGAGGTTCTTGATGAATGATTTGTCATCTTCCTATATGACTTTGATCATATCCTTTAGCAGAACTGTAGGAGGACACGTATGCCTTTTAGCTCTGAAACTACCCATTAAGAAATGAATAAAAAGTCAACAACATTATCCACATCATTAGTTTATGTAATAAAAAGTGATTAAATACCCCTAGTTTTCAAATGCATGTAAAATAGATCTAGCTGAAAATATAAATTTTCATAATGTTTATGTTCTGCTTGGATGGAATTACCTTAAATAACAGAAAATCACCATACTACCTCACTGATAACCATCAGCGCTGAAGTCACTATTGGATTATGACAATTTTGCAAAAAAAATGGTTGGATGCTACTACAACTTACATTGTTATACTTCCACCCCTCAACTCTGTCTTTAGCAAAGAGGAACTGGAGCGTGAACTTTTAGGCTGCCAGAGGTGAAATGGGGTATGTGAAAGAGGGAAAGATGGATTATTGTTTAAGAAATACATACATTTTATGCTGCCAAAAGATTTGGTGAGCCACATGTGAGTGTATACCTTCTCTGTTTTTAGAAACTGCTAGAAATTATAGGAATTTCCAAGTCATTTCTACATTCCTGGCCTTCTATGCATGGAGGTTGTAGGGACGGATGAGCTGGGGACTGTGGGTTTGTACATTTCATCTCTGGAACACCCTGCATGTGGTTGATTCAGAGCTTCATCCTGAAGCTTTTTGGAAGGCAACCAAGTTTCAGTTCCCCAGCCATCACCAGAGGATGCTTTTAACACTCACGAACCACGTTCAGCCAAAAAAATCATCCGCGTTCACACATCCTCCTGAAAAGTTTGTGTCCCTATTTAAGTTTTATAATTGAGTCTATTTGTGGTAATGCCATGCAGTTATACTGAATTTTCACAACTGACATTTTCAGTCTTTACCCTTATTAATCTCCCAGCATCATCTAAGCCATACATCCCTGCTGCTTGCTCCTTTTCTTTTACACTAGTTGCTTGGTTTCCATGACACCAGATTGTTCTGATGTTCTTTTATTGGTCTGACCAACTCTTCCTCTTTCAGGGCTCACTTTCCTCAACATGACAGTTCCATTTTGGAGTTCTACATGTTCATTGTGATCATTAATCTTGTAGTCCGACATGTGTCTTGTTTACTTCTCACTCTGTTCTCTCTCCCTAATCAACCTCATTCATTCCACGATTCCAGTGATCAACTGAATGATGACAACTTCTACATCATCACCTTCAGCTCAGGGCTCTCTGCCGGGCAGCAGTCTTTATGTACAACTCTGTTCTCAATAGCTCTGCTTGGATCTTATAGTCACCATCTCCCACCCCTTCCCCAATAATGGATTCATTTTCTATCCCAAAGGTTCCAGTATCCATGTAAAAATAAGGCAGAAAATGAGACATTCCTTGACCCATGCCTCTCCTCCACCATCCATATTCAATCCTCACCAAGTTACTGGGTAATCTTTGAAATCCTTCTCAGATCTTTTCAACTACACCATCACCATCCTACTCCAAGTTAATATCTAGTATCAGGATTGGTTTTGGTGAAACCCCTCCAAATCAGCCTCCATACTATAGCTAGAGTGATCATTTAAAAATGCAAATCTAATTATGACTCTTTCTCTTTAATAGCTTTCTATTGTTCTTCTGGTATAAATCAAACATCCTTAACCCTTCATCTGTGGGGACTCATCCTGGTTCATCTCTTCCCGACCTACCTCTGGGCACTGCCATGCTAGCTTTAGATTTCGGTTCTTTACACTTTCCAGGGCCTTCTTCAAATAGCTTTTCTTTCTGGTATTCTGTTCTTTCCTTTGATGTTTTCTTTTAACATTTCTCCAGGTTTCATCTTGAACTTGCCCTCTTCTCTTTTCACTTTCTCACTGAGTTTTCTCCACACCCATGGTTCTAGTCCTTTCTGACAGACAATACTCAAGTCTTCCTCTCTTAAAGCTTCAGGTGAACATTTCCAGTAATAGATATTTCTACCTAAATATTTCATAAATGTCTTCCTTTTAGTATGCCTCAAACTCACATTCCTCCTAAATCTGTTCCTCCTTGTTGTTACTATATCCTGGTAATACTCCATGTAGTCTCAATGTCATTTGCTTTTTAAAAATAATATCTTCATTGAGATATAATTTATATACCATAAAATGTACTCTTTTCTAGTATATAATTCAGAGAGTTTTGGTATATTTAGAGTTGTGTAACTAGCACCACTATCTAATTTTACATTTTCATCACCCTCAAAGGAAACCTTGGGCCCATTAGCAGTTATTCACTGTCTTCTCTCCCTCAATCCTCTGGAAGTCATTAATCTACTTTCTGTCTCTTTGGATTTGCCTATTATAGACACCAAATAGAGTTATATAATACATTACTTTTAGTATCTGACTTCTTGCACTTGGCAAGAATTTCATCCCTGTAGCATGAATTAGTGCTTCATTCATTTTTAGAACTGGTTGCATGGGTACAGTACATTTTTAAATATCCAATAATCAGTTGATGGACAGTTGTACTGTTTCCTCTTTGAGGTATTTGGGAATGGTGCTGCTATAAGTATTTGTATGCTGGTTTTTGTGAGGGCATGCATTTTCAATTCTCTCTTGAGTACCCCTAAGGGTGGAATTTCTGGGTCTTATGATAACTCTGTCTTTAAGATTTTGAGAAACTGCCTGTCATAATTTAGATATGAGGAGTCCCCCAAAAGCCACATGGGAAACAATGCAAGAATTTTCAGAGGTGAAATGATTAGATTATGAGAGGTATAACCTGCTCAGTGGATTCATTAACTGATGTGGATTAACCGGGAAGTAACTGCAGGCTGGTAGGTTATGGCTGGAGGAAGTAGGTCATTGAGGGTATGTCTTTGGGTTTATATTTTGTCCTCGGTGAGTGAAGCTCTCTCTCTACTTCCTGGTTGACACATCTTGAGCTGTGTTTCTCTGCCACACCCTTCTGCCATGATGTCCTGCATCTCCTTGGGCCTAGAACTATGGAGTCAGCCAATCACAGCCTGACCCTCTGAAGCATGAGCCCCAAATAAATTTCCCTCTTCTCAATTGTTCTTGTTAGGTATTTTGATCATGTTGATGCAAAGCTGACTAAGATACTGCCAAACAACTTCCTATCTGTTTCACAAATGACAGAAATGGATACTCCATTTTATACTCCTACTTCTATGAGGGTTTCAATTTCTACACATGTTCACTGATCAAGTCTCTCACTGTTGAAACTGTGGTCAGGCCTGGATGTAGAAACAAAAAAGGGATGGCTGATTCTCTGCCCTACCTCATTTATTCTCTGCAATGGCTCGAGTCTGCCTCCTGTCTCCATCTCTACTGTCCCCATCTTAGATCATGTCTTCACTACTTTCCTCTGGGAAACTGAAAGTCTCCAAAACTTCTCTTTCTTCTTGTTTCTGTTTCTTTTAACTCTGCCTACATCAAATTAAAAAGAGTCAAATCATAGCTTTAATTTTTTCATTCAAATGGTTAAATATCCCTCATTGACTTCCCAGTGCCTACTGAATTAAGCCAAACTCCCTGGACCGGCCTTAGTGACCCTCCATAGTATGGTTATTTCTAAAATTTTGGTTAACTCCAACTATTCTAATATAATGGTTGACCTATTTACAAAACTTTTTTGAATAATCACAATCACATCCCCAGGTAAAATCAGATGAGCTTTACAAATCTTTTGCTAGTACTTCCATAAGCACATCCACCTGGATTAGAGCATAAGTCTTGGAACAATGTGCAAGTTCTAGAATGATGCACATGGTAGGTGTTCAGTAAATATCTGGTGCATTAATGGCCAATGTATGAATGCGTATTTTCTTTTTCACCTCTTTCCTGTATGTTCATTGAACTCATTCAATATCACTGTCAGTTAGTAAAGCTCCTGAGGGACAGGGCTCTGTGTCTCCAGCATTTTTGAATGCTCATTAGTTCCTGGTGTGTACTAAGTGTTCAATAAATACATGTTGAATGAATGGGATGGATGAATTGATCAAAAACAAGCCACATCAGTTCTTTGGGAATGCCCTGAACTTCCCCTCCACCTTGCTTTTAAGTACAGTTTCCTCTACCTGGAATGCCATCTCTCTTTATCTCTTTAAAATGACCCATTTTAAATAAGATTTGCTCTATGTGCCTTTCTTCTCCTAATCCAGTCAGAAACAGTCTCACTAATGACTCTGTAGCACTTAATTAGTACCTGTCTCATGGCAAATCCTATCCTGCCTTCCTTCAAGGTTGCCTTCCAGCTCCTCTTATCCAATACCACTGAATCAGGAAACAGTGTATTAATGATGTTTTGAACTTATAAGATACAGCTGAACTCCTGTTTTTGCCTTCTTGCTTTTGCCTATGTCAGTATATGGCACCATAAAGTCACAATCTGGGGATACTATTTAATTCCTCTACTTTCCTGACCCATACTTCCAGTCTATTAACAAGTTCTACTGCTGGTGAAGTCCAGGGTAGAGCGGAACCTGTTCACCTTCCGTTATCACCTGATCTACTACCCTGATCCAAGCTGCCATCACCTCTCACTTCCACTACTATAATATTCTTGCAACTGGTCTCTTTCATTCTTTACCTCTACAAGATTAAATTAGTTATCTTCATATTATTATATTTATATTAAATTTATGCATTTAAAAATGTTCAGTGTGTTTCTGGCTTCCTATTGCACTTAGATTAAATTCAGACTCCTTTGAGTATATGGTCCTTTTCCTCTTTAGGTTCTCATCTCCTCTGATTCTCCCCCTTTTCACCATCTGGTAGTGACCTTGGCCTGGAGTACCAAGAGGGAATTATATTTTACTTCTTATTCTGTTCCTAAAACCCGAGTAACTTCGGACAAGTCTCTTCACCTCTGGAGTTCAATCACTTTTCCCCAAGATGAAGGGAATAGACTAAATCACCATAAATGTTCACTTTAATTTAAGTATCTTCTAAGTCCCTGAAGTCACTTGTCTCTATAGCCAGGCTGGCTTATTTATGGGAATAATTTTTAAAACTTCCAGACAATTAAAAAAAAAAAAAAACATGTTGCTGATGCTATTTGGTGCTATTTATTATGCTCAAACAGATACATCTTCTGAGACCAGGAAGATGAAAGTGGCTGCTTCATAAAGTGTACAAATGGCTGAATTATTCTAGTTTCTTTTTAATAAATGAAGATTTCACAGTCCCTAAAGTGATTGCTGCTAGTTCATACATGTCATGCTGATTTATTTTCTTCACATTACTTTACTAGAAAAAGTTTTTAGTTTTTTTTTCTTTCATCTTTTTTTGTTGAGTGGGAGGTATGTTCATTTCCTATTGCTGATGTAAGGAATTATGGCACACCTGGTGGCTTGAAACAACTCAATTTATTATCTCTCAGGTTAGAGGTCAGAAATCCAACATGGACTGATCCTGAGGAGTTGGCCGGTCTATTCCTTATGGGGACTTTGGAATCCACCCCTTCTCTGTCTTTTCCATTTTCTGAAGACTGACTGCATTCCCAGTGCAGGGTCCTTTCCAGGTTCAGGGCTAAAAATAGGAGGGTGAGTCCTTTTGGCCCTGCATCATCTGGCATAACTCTTCTTGTCCCTTTCCATATGTAAGGCCCCTAAGGCCTTAATGGGCCCACCTGGATGATCTCCTCTGTTTAAGCCAGTTGGTTGTCAACCCTAATTCTGTTTTTTTTTTTTTTTTTTTTTTGGACCAGAGATTGAACCCAGGGGTGCTTAAGCACTGAGCCACAACCCCAGCCCTTTTTTATATTATTTTTTAGTTAGAGACAGGGTTTCACTGAATTGCTGAGGCTGGCTTTGGAATCTCCATCCTCCTGCCTCAGTGTTTTAGTCAGCTTTTTAGCTGCTGAAACTAAAAGACCCGACCAGAACAATTGTGAAGGAGGAAAAGTATATCTGAGGATTCAGGGTTTCAGAGGCTTAGTCCATAGAAGGCTGACTCCACACTTCTGGGCTCAAGGTGAGGCTGAACATCATGGCAGAAGATTGTGAAGCAGCTCACACAATGATCAGGAAGATGATCAGGAAAGAGAGAGAGAGAGAGAGAGAGAGAGAGAGAGAGAGAGAGAGAGAGACTGACTCCACTCTTCACATACAAAATATATACCCCATAGCCACACCCCCAATGAACCCCTTCTCCAGCCATACCCCACCCACTTCCAGTTGCCACTCAGTTAATCCCATCAGGAATCAATCCACCAATTAGGTTAAGGCTATAACCTGAACATTTCTCCTCTGAAACTTCTTACATTGCCTCACACATAAGCTTTGGGGGGACACCACATCTAATTCATAACATTCAGCCTCCCTATCTGCTGGGATTGCAGGTGTGCACCACTGCACCCAGCCCCTAATTCCTTTTGCAATCATAAATCCCTCTTCTCATGTAACATAAGGTGTTCACAATTTCTGGGCTGAGGTATGGGTGCTTTGGTGGGGCAATTATTCTGTCTACTACAAAAGAAGGAAAGACTTCTATTAGTCTCTCTTACAGTTCCTGTATTTTTCTTATGCCCTTGCCTTCCCCCAAGTGTAGATTATTTTTTCCCTTTTTGGCTGAAATAAATGACAAAAACACTAAGTTCAACATTCTTTTAGAAATGTACAAACTCAAGATCAGTGAGATAACACAATTCCACCCCCCCGCCCGCAAAGACCGGGGAAGTATCCAGGACTGAAACCTATGTGTTCTTTCAATCCAGTGTTCTTGCAATACATTACTCAAAAGATGTCTGTGAATAGGTACTGACTCAGTATAATTCTATTTTTATGTTTGTCACTCAAATCTTGTTTTCATGTATGTTGTCCATTATTTCAAGTAATGTTCATTTATTCATGCAAATAGATTTCAAAACTTATTTTTTGTTGATGAATGACTGACTCCATCAATCAAAACAAACCTGAAAAATTTCCTAGGTCTTGAACATGCTCAGAGATATGCAGCCTTAAAAATAGGTATTTGTCAGTACCTGTTATGTACATCCCATTGGGCTCATTAAGATGATGTGAATAAATATAAAGTGTTATATCTTTGATGATTCAGGACTCATGACTTTTGGAGAGTAGAGAAGCCAAAGATGCTTTAAAGATCTATGTACTAAGGCAAGAAAAAGTGGATTGATTGCTAAATTAAATGAAGCAGTCAAATGTTGGTAATGAAGTTCAGGGAAGAAGAGATCAATATGGACTGTTTAATGGTAATAGTTTATGAACTAGGTCTTTCTTGTTGGAAAGAAGATAGGCAAGAAATGCAGAAAGGGAGAACAGGGTAATCCAAGAGATAAAATAGTATAAGAAGAGGCTTGCGGATGAAACCTAACATTGATGAATACAGTAAGACTGCCCAGTCTTCATGTAGGGGAACTGTGGATGACAAAGTTGAAGGTAGAGAACAGGACAGTTAGTAGAGAGTTCTGAGTGCTGCAGATGCATTTGTGAAGACCAGATTCCAGGAATACTTGTTTTGCCATTTTGAATCATTTCCAATTTTTTTTCCAACAAAACAAAATATCTTACTTTCATTGGGAAATTTCAGAAACACTCAGTTTGGCAGAATTATATATAAACAAAAAAACAAAACAAAGCATTATTAAAAGAATACCCAAAGTGAAACTATATACCGCATAGATTTTTTTCTAAGTGCCTGTAGAATTGAGAAACAAGGAGTGAGGAGAACAGATACTGCATATTTTCCTGCCTCCTCAGTTCATGGAATCAATGCTATGGAACCCTGTTTTGGATCAAGTGCTGTCCTCATAGAAGGGTAGTTGTCAGGACTAGGAAAAATTATCTGGAGGAAGTGATGATTTGTGAAAAATCACCTGGATGAGGTAGGAACATTCCAAGAAAGAAGAGCAGATGTGCCATGGAAAATCTTTGAGGTAAGAGTAATTAAATCGGGAACACCAGCACGCAGGGTGGCCTGAAGGCTGTTAGGAGATGAAACTGAAAAGGTGAGCAGGAGGTAGGTGCTGAGGGGCCTCGAATGCTGCATTAATTGCTTTGGACGTCCTAAACATTGACTAAACAGGTTCTGTGGAGCTCTGGAAGGCTCCCTGCTAAGACGGGACCACGCAGGACTATGTAACAGGAGAGGCTTTCAGCACTCCCACTGTTCAATCAAAGCTTAATGTAAGAATGTGTTTCACTTGTTTATGCTTCTACTTAGTATATGAACCAAAGCTTTCAAGGCTGTAGGGATCAGCAGCCAGTGGAGGCTAAAGGAAGCTATGCAAAAATTAGAAGATGAAATCAGGTACATTTCGGGAAAATGGCTCTGAATCCTGAGTAGACTATTAGTAGTCAGCCTGAAAGTGGCTGTGTTTCCTTCCAGGTATGCTGTCTGTGACTGGTTATTGTCTGCTGATGCCCCAACCTCCAGTACCTTCTGAGTCTGGGAAATGAATTTTCCAAAACTGCCTTCCTTATGCATTAGCATTTTTCCACAAGAAGAGCTTGGTGATATTGAGGAGGCTGAAATGAAGCAAAAACCATTATACTCAGAAGGTCATGGAGAGTCCCAGGGGTTTCCCTCACAGCATTTTCCTGAGATTCCTGCGGCAGCTCTCACTTCACCACCCTCCCCCATTACATCTCCGAAGTCCCTGTAAACTCCAGGATTTCCACTCCAAACTGAATTGGGTGCAGTTTCTCCCATCCTCTCCCACCCCTTCCGACAGAAGTCCACTTCCCAGCTCTCCCTGTGATGGGACAGACTGGAGTTCCAGTGAGAGTGCTCTAGTACTTGTAGCATCCCTCACCCCACAGTCCCCAGAGTGTGAGGCAGGAATCAAATAATGCACTGGATGAGGAAGCTCGTTTTAGAACATCTATGTCTATTTATGTTTTAATCTCTCCATTTAAAATGCTTTCATTTTATGAACATTTTATGATACACATATAAAATAGTGAGAGTAATCATACACAGCTTATAAATATATCAGAGCGCATGCATGAAGGTATTCAATTTTTTTTTTCACTCATAGAGGTGCAAAGTTTTAAAAGTTCAAATGTTGGTGGAGAAATGGCTTCAGGAGGGGGGGCGACACTGAAGGTGGAGAGCCGCCAGCAGGCTATTTTACAAGTGGCCCAGGAGAGAATTTATGAGGATCTGAAGTAAGGCAGTTGCCAGGGTAGTCCTGATTTAAGTGGTATTTAGGATGTAAAATAAATAGGGAGCAGCACTGACAGATCACCTCCAAGGAGTGAAAGAGAGGGCACTTCAAAGATGATTGCTGGGTTTGCAGCTCAGGTGCTCCATTTGCAGTACAAAGGCCACTAGGTGCTTTATCCCCCTTCTAGCTTGCCAATTTAGAAAGACAACCATCCACCAAAAACCAAGTAGAATTCATCTTGGTAATGTGAGGGATGATATAATAGAGAACTTTTTGCCAAATTTATCTTATAAAAGCAATGAGAGGATATGCTATGGTAGAGCTAGCAAATGGTCCATCAAAATCTTGTGTTGCTGGTGGCACTATATGGAGTTGCTGCTATGAAGTGGTGCCCAAGTGAGACCATGTGACTAATTCTTGCCAAAGAAATGTGCATGGGTGGTGGTGATGTGTGCTACCTGTAGGCCCAAGCCTTTTAAGAGGCTGCAGTGCTTCCTTCAGCTTGTCTTTACCCCTCCATCAGTGGGATGTAGACCCCAGCAAGACCCTGGGATCTGGTGCAGCCACAGACAGGAGGAGTCTGCATCCCTGAATCACCTTAGGCGATAGAGCTACCCGCGTTAGTGTTTGGTGACTGGGAACACCATGTATATGCCAGCTTTATTTGTCAGTTCCTTTAGACTACAAATATTACAAGGACGACCATATTAGAAACCCCAAAGCATGCAATAAAGTAGCCATAGCTGATATACGCTTTCAGAAAAACAGACAACGTACAGGTTTCCTAAATGTGGGGGTCCATGTGTAGAATAAATTTGTTTGGGAGAAAACTGCATCTTTATTTTCACTAACATTCAGCTGAAATTTAGTATTTATTTCCTTTAAGAACACAGACAACAAGTTCAGGGTTATTAATGCTTCCTCTGACTTGTCACCAATGGAAAACACAGATCTCTTGCTATCACATTTAGATGTTACAGATATCCTCATCTTTAATTCAAAACTATAGTAGCTATTAGACTGCTGCTGATCTTTTGGTTTAAAGCATTAATAAAAACACATATCACAAATTTTAAAAATATTTTGATAAATGTATTTCAAAAAATTAAAATAATCACATATATTTTATGCATTTAAACACCTCATTCTGAAAAGAGGTACTCCACATTAAAGAATGTTTAACAGAAAAATTTAAAATAACAGGGCTGCTGACTTCAAATTTTATATTTCTAGTTTGGTACTAAGATGGGCAAAATTATAGCAGCTAAAAAAAACTCCTGACATTCTTGGTATTATAAAAATAATAAATAATTTGTAATAAGTAATATGGTAGAATAAGATCACGAATAAAACAAACCTCTGGATATTTGCACATTTAAACTTATGCACATGAATGTCTATAATCTTTTTAATTGGGGGCAAACACTGCCATTTATTCCTACTAAAACTTCTTTTAGTATGTTTCTTTCTAATTCATTTATATGATTACTATACAAATGTTAAAATTCAGGTAAGCCATTTACAATACTCTGATCTTCACCAAATCATATATAACCCATGTTGATTTCCACATTATTCATGAGTCATTCTGAGAATTGGAAAATTAAGTGTTTTATTATTTATTTATTTTGAGTGTGATGGGCCCAGTTTTTATTCATATACCAGGCAAGTATACCACTGAGCTACACCTCTAGCCTAGAATTTTAATTTTACCCAAATACTAGTAATCGGTCTAAAAATAGTGTTCTTTCTGTAAAATCAAGCTTCAAAGCCTTCTTGAACTTTTAGATTCCAAAAGCAGCAGCATACACTCTGAGCCACCTACCACATAAACACTTTACTAAGGAGTCTTATTACTTATGCCTTCCAGGAACCTAAAAAATAATTTATCAAAATCATTTTAAATCATGTTTAAATAATATCCCTATAATCAGCAGTGTCTTCCTCCAATAAAATATCCAAAAGCTGTTTCCTCAAGTGAGAAGCTTGATCAATGGTTTTCATGAGGCACTATGATCTGAAAGACAAGGGCTTTATGTTCAAAAAAGACTTGAGTTTGTATTCCTAGTTCATCACTTAAAAGCCTTGTGACCCTAAGTAATTTCCTTACTTTTTCTAAGCTTTGATTTCCTCCTCAGGAGCTGGAGATACTATAACTTACCCCATACTGTTTTTGTGAATATTAAATTAGATACTTATGTAAATTTCCACAGATAATGTGTGTGCAAAAAAAATGTTGATTTTGAATCTCCTACTGATTTATAAATAGAGTCATCATAGTAGACATGAACAACAATTGGACCTTTATAAAGACCTAGGAAAATCTCCATAGAGGGAACCATTTTGCACTAGGTAGGACTTTTTAAAACTTGGCTATACAAACACATAGCATCTGTCACTGTAAAGACTGGCACTTTTAAAAGTTCTATTTCTCTCATAGTTATATATGTACATTTCTAAAGTTCTGAGATAGAATTCTGTTCAATTCAGTGTTTGTCTGCTGAGTTTTAATATACTTACCACCTTACCAAAGGGAAACCATTTAAAATGCCAATCAAAACTTTCCAACAATTATCTCTTGATGTAGTGGCTGATTAAATCTAAAGCAGTGAGTTCGTGATTACCTAACTCAACACACTATGTATGTATAAACACCTAGTAGGAGTTCGCCTTGTATTTGTTTTGGATGTGATGAATTGTTTGTGCTGGTATTATATTTTCTTTCTTCCAGGGTTGTGGTTAATTAAATATTAAAGTGTTCTGTCAAACACATCTCTTGAAGATATTTGTATTAAATAATTTTAGGGAATGCATTTTTTTGGTAATTTTTGCCTGTATAGAGGTTCACAAAATTTGTAAACATTCAGAGAGGAGATAATAAATCCAAGATTTACTGACATCTTTGATAGGAATAGTGAGAAGTGACATGCATGTGTCATCCCTCCTAAATCTTAAAACTTCCCATGAGGAGTGTCATTAGAGGCAGAAAATAACATGCTCACAGTCAGAAAACTTAAAAATGTCAGAGTTGAGATCTAAACCCAGTCATTTTTCCAAAGCTCATTCTCTTAATGACAATGCTATTCAGCTCTTTAACTTCCTGTGGTGTGTATGCATATCTGAACTCATCATAATATTTCTTTGGCATGTTGCAATATTGAGAATTTTAGAATCCTAAAACACTTGGTAAAGGTTGGAACTTTAACAAGCCTCCTGATTTCCTAAACCAAATGGAAATCAATACAGCCCACAATCAAATTATTGGAATACATAAGAAAGTGAAAGATAAGCAGAATTCAACAACTATGAGAGGTTTGGTGACAAAGTGTCTCAACATTCTTTTCAAGGAGTCTGAAAATCTTTATAATTTTGATTGCTGCTCCCATATACTTCCTGAGTTGTGTAAAATCAATGGGTTAAATTTGAATCTCAGATTCAGTAATGAAGTGTTGGAAATATTAAGTTATTAAGTTAAAACTTAATATCAACCGAGTGAAGTTTATGAGGCATTCAATTCTAGATCCTGATCTTGACAATTCTCTGAATTCTCGATTCCTGTCCTGAACTACCCGGTACATATTCCCACACCCATATTCCTCTTCAGTTTCAATACATCTGAACTGAGGAAGGCTGTTTCTTTCAAACTGGCATCAGGAGAGGCATTACGTTAGACTGTGGGCTCAATTGCTCCTGTTCTAATCCTGGCTCTGCCTCTCATTATCTGTGTGACGTTACCATCTCACCTAACTTCTTCTGCTTGTTTTCCCACTTGTGAAAATGACAGTCTATTGTTTGGATTGCTGGAAGTGGGTAGGATACGTCCTCATTGGGCAGAAAAGATAAAGGGAATGGGAGAGATCTCTCTGAAATCTCTTTCATAGGAGAATTAAAGCCATCACTTCCCCAAATGCCCTCCCTCTGAATACCTACTGCCTTGGGGATTAAGTTCTAAAGTATTAATTTTAGAGAGACACCATATTCAAACCATATCATATAGTGTAAGCAAGCAATGACTGAAATAAATAGCAAAGGGCTTGCTTTTACCTATGTTGGTAAATAGAGTGCTTGAAATAGTTCCCCAAGATCAAATTAATAGTCCCATAATCTCAATTGTTTATTTCGGAATACATATCACATATTATGTGATAGTTGCATTCCTGAGAAATCTTGCAGGAGCCACAAAAATAAAAAAAAAATTAAAAAAATAGGAGTTTCAGATCTATAACATTACTATTTCGGAAGGAAATTCAACAAAAAAGGCGCTTTCTTAAAACCATAAATGTGTATAACTATAAAAATCTAAATATTACTGAGCACATCAAATATTTTATCTCATCAAAGGTATTGGCCTTTCTTTCTCTATTAGTCCTTATGCCATCATCAGACAGAACTTCTTGCCATTTCCGTTGTCACTGAAGCGCTGAATGAAGTAGAGCTGCGGAATTACTGGGAGTTTCCCCTTTCAGAGTGGGGAAGGTTCCTAATTAAGATTGCATTAAAAATAGTGATCATGTAATGCAAATTGGTAATATTATAAAAGCCTACACTGTACTTGAAAATTCTTTTTTTAGTAGAAAATAAAATATTAATTTCAAAGCCTAGCTGAATTATCAGAAATTGCTAATTAAAAGAGAAGTAGTTCACAAAGACCCAGGAACCTGGATTCTAACGCAACCTTGGACAGACCACTTAAAGTCTCTCCAGGGCATTAACTCATGCTCTTGAATTTTTTCATCTAAAAACTAAAGGGGAAGACTAAAAAGCAGCTATAGTTTAATACCTTTTTCTTTCTTGCCTACAAAGCTACAAACTGTTTGTATAAGCTCTGTTGCTTATTTAACTTGTCCTTAAAGTTCAATTAATGTGTATATTACTCTGAGGCTTATTTTTCCAATCAGAACAATATTAAAATAATTATAAATTTTGAATTTTCCTTTATGATTCAGAAGCCACTTTGAATTTTGCCATGTCCTGTTCTAAGTGCTGCACAGTAACATGAAAAAATTTAACTGGTTCAGTTAACAATTTTTTTTTTTTGTAGTTGAAGATAGACAGAATGTCTTTATTTCATTCATTTATTTTTATGTGGTGCTAAGGATCAAATCCAGTGCCTCACACAAGCTAGGCAAGTGCTCTGCCACTGAGCTACAACCCTAGACCTTAACTGGTTCATTTTTTGATGCATTTTTCTATAGTTCATATATTACATGTTTTTAATTCTTCTGTGAAGCCACAATACATTACAAACACTTTTAAAGCTCAACAGCTAACCCTTATTGACTGTTTGCTTTCATATTTCAGAGACATGGTTTCTTTTTTATGGGACAGTAAGCACTAAATAAGTGCTTGACAACAAACAAAATGAAACCATATTAGACTAAACACAGTGCTTTCTGCCTAAGATTTCTGACTTCTTTGCTGTTGCCACGTATGTTTTCTGTTGCCACTTGCCTTACATTATTAGTAGCTAGGAGTCTTTCTCTCAAGATACTAGATTGCACTGTGACATTCTTTCCCAGGATGTTGTGATTTAAAAAATGGGTAAAAAATGATGTATAACTGTTAGACAGTCTAGTTACTGCAAATTCATTTTCTATTTAAAACATAATATAGTTTCACAGCCCAAATAGTGGCATCTAATAATAATGATTAATAGCATGAGGAGAAAACAAAGAAGTCATTAGCAATGTATAAGGATTTCTCTTTTTAAATAGAATAATTCAAATTTTAGACATGCAGAATAGATAAGATAGGTTATTCTTTACAAAATCAGAAGGCTCCAAGTCTTTGCAAAACTCGAAGTCCCAAATTTGAGGAATTTCTAGGTAATTAGATGGTGACACCTATTGGTCAAAAAGTATCATTGCAAACTATGTTTTTAAATATCAATGAGCATTAAAAAAGTTAGAAAAAGTCCTCAGTTCAAAATTAGACATTCTTACTGCAGACTTAGTACAACCACTCTGGAATGCAGTTTGGAGATTCCTCAAAAAACTAGGGATGGAACCACCATTTGACCCAGCTCTCCTACTCCTTGGTATTTTCCCCAAAGATCTAAAATCGTCATACTACAGCAACACAGCCACATCAATGTTTATAGCAGTACAATCAATTCACAATAGCTAAATTATGGAATCAACCCAGATGTCTTAGAATGAATTAAGAAATTGTGGTATATACATTCAATGGAGTGCTACTCCACCATTAAAAAGAATGAAATTATGGCATTTGCCAGTAAAGGTGTGAAAATGGAGAATATCATGCTATGTGAAATCACTCGAACTCAAAAACTCAAAGGTTGAATGTTTTCTCTCATATACAAAAGCTAGAATAAAATAAAAAGGAGGGAAAGATAAGATTACAGAAGAAACTGATCACATATAAATTAATAGATCAGCAAAAGGAAGTCTAGTAGAGGAAGAAGAAAGTGGGGAAGATAGGAAGGAAAAGGGAAAGACTGATATCCATGCATGAACCCAACTACTTCGTATAACCATAAAACTCTAATAAAAAATTAGAAGTTCTTTTCCATTCGAAATATGCATATTTTATAAACTTTAATATAATAATTAAATCAGGTAACATGATTCACATATATAGCTATTTTGCAGTTAGAAGTTTTGTTCACAAGAAGTATGTGTATGTATGTGTGTGTGTGTGTATATATATATATATATATATATATATATATATATATATTCATATGTTTATTCATTAAAAGGACACTCATTGTTAGAATTAGATTATTTTCCACTATGAAATGGAGGAATGTAGCGGGAAGTCCAACAGCTAAAGGTAATCCCGAACTTATCACAGCTCCTTCTGCTAGTTAGTTGGTTTATAACCAACCAAAACTTACAACTCTGAGTATCTTTTATCTAAATGATGGAAAAGGAAATGGGATTGATACTTACATGTAATTTATGGAGTTAATCTTTTTTCCAGTTATCCTTCATAAAACAATGTGAGAAAATTAACTATCTAATTAGGCTTTTACAAATCTTTAAGTTGCCTGTGAAAATAAAACTTTAAAAATGAAAAATAGGATTAATTTCAGAAGTGGATCAATAGTTTTGAGAGCAATAAATAATACTTGCTGCTTCTTCACTTTTCAGCCTCACCTCTAATTTTCTGGGGGGGACTTGGTGTGTTCATTGTCACACACACATACACACAAAAGTTTTTTTTCAATAGGCTAAAATTATTTTTACCACTTGGAGACATTATTGTTTTGAATCAATGTGGAGTTCAGTTTATCTACATAAAACTATGCTGTGGGTTCGATCTAAATTTGATTCTAAGGGAACTATAAATAGAGAGCAATTTCAAAGCCAAGTGCTCATCCATTTGAGATTAATTCCCTCTTCCAGGTCACTAATTCATGCTCCAGGGTCTCAGGAGAATTAATTTATTTCCCATGAGTGACCACTTGACTCTGAGAAGGTATTTTAACTCACCCGGGCTTAATATAGGACAAATCTTATTACTATAACTTAGTTACACTGCAATAAACATACTTTCCCTTTCTCTCTCCAAGCTTATTTACTGTGCCAGAACTATGTCTTCCTTTTGACCCTAATAGTTACTTAATTCAGTTCGGATGGCAACAAACCTTAAAATTGACAATTAAGATTGTGTGACATTGGAGATGGAGTTTGTATTACTTAAAATAAATTTAAACAAGGGTAAATGAAGCCTCATGCTACGTAAGCAAACGAGAAATGAATTTCATGTCCTTGTGTAATCTAATAGAAATATGGAAAATTAAAGTCTTCAAAAGTATTGTCAATTTTAATATTGAAGATCTAAGTCACATTTTAAAAACAAACACGAGAGATATAATAGTGATAAATGAACAGTGATCATGAACAATCAAAGGGAAAAATTGAAATTATAAACAGCTGATAAGCCATGGAGGTATTGTTTAATCCTGAATGTGTTGATTTTCCAGAGTATTCAAAGTGTGTACTCTTTATAAGTTCAGTAGGTACTGGTCTTTAATTTTTTTTTTTTTTTAGTTTGGTCCTGTAAGTTTCTAACAACTACTGAACTTAGAAGATGGAAAGATCTACCTTGCTCTTGGAGAGGCAGAATTAATATTATTAAAATGACCATACTACCATACAGATTTAGTACAATTCTGATCAAAATCCCAATGGCATTCCTCATAGAAATAGAAAAAAAAATCATGAAATTAATATTAAAAAATAAGAGATGCAGAATAACTAAAGCAATTCTTAGCAGGAAGAGTGAAGCAGGTGACATCACTATACAAGACCATAAACTATACTACAGAGCAATAGTAACAAAAACAGCATGGTATTGGCACCAAAACAGACTGGTAGACCAATAGTTCAGAATAGGGGACACAGAGACTAACAAAATTACAATTAACTTATAATTGTAATTAATTACAATTAATTAGACACAGGTGCCAAAAACATGCATTGGAGAAAAGATAGCCTCTACAATAAATGGTGCTGGGAAAACTGGAAATCCTTATGCAGTAAAATGAAATTAAGCCCGTCTCTCACCATGCACAAAACTCAACTCAAAATGGATCAAGGTCCTAGGAATAAAACCAGAGACCCTGTGTCTAACAGAAGCAAAAGTAGGCCCTAATCTCCATCATGTGGGGTTAGGCCCCAACTTCTTTAATAAGACTCCTTTGGCATAATAATTAAAATCAAGAATCAATAAATGGGATGAACTCAAACCAAAAAGTTTCTTCTCAGCCAAAGAAACAATCTGTGAGGTGAATAGAGAGCCTACATCTTGGCATCTTGGGAGCAAATCTTTACCCCTCACACATCAGATACAGCACTAATCTCTAGGGTATACAAAAAACTCAAAAAGCACACACACACACACACACACACAAAAAAAAAAAAAAAAAAAAAACAATAAACAAAAACAAACAAAAAAACAACCAATAAATGAGCCAAGGATCTGAACAGACACTTCTCAGAAGATGATATACAATCAATCAACAAATATATTAAAAAATGTTCATCATCACTAGCAATTAGAGAAATGCAAATCAAAACTACTCTAAGATTTTATCTCACTCCAGTCAGAATGGCAGCTATTATGAAAACAAACAACAATAAGTGTTGGTGAGAATGTGAGGAAAATGATACACTCATATATTGCTGGTAGGGCTGCAAATTGGTGCTGCAAATATGGAAAGCAGTATGGAGATTTCTTGGAAAATTGGGAATGAAACCACCATTTGACCCAGTTATTCCTCTCCTTGGTCTATACCCAAAGGACTTAAAAAACAGCATACTACAGGGACATAGCCACATCAATGTTTATAGCAGCACAATTTACAATAGCTAAACTATGGAACCAATCTAGATGCCCTTCAATAGATGAATGGATAAAAAAAATGTGGCATATATACACAATGGAATATTACTCAGCAGAAAAGAGAATAAAATCATGGCATTTGCAGGTAGATGGATGGAATTAGAGAAGATAATGCTAAATGAAGTTAGCCAATCCCCCAAAACCAAATGCCAAATGTTTTCTCTGATAGAAGTAGGCTGATTCATAGTGGGGTATGGAGGAATCGATGAACTCTAGATAAGTCAAAGGGGTTGGAGGGAAAGGGAGGGAGTATGGGGTTATTAATGATGGTGGAATATGATGGACATTATTATCCAAAGTACATGTATGAAGACACAAACTGGTGTGAACATACTTTGTATCAAGCAGAGATACGAAAAATTGTGCTCTATATGTATAATAAGAATTGTAATGCATTCTGCTGTCATATGTAAGTAAATAATAATAGTAAAGAAATATATCCTCAAGACACATTGGCGAAGCCAAGAAATGTCACAAACACAGATAGTACAATGTGGCATTGTTTACATTAGCAAAGACTGGAAGTAGCACAGAGCCCTATTAATAGGGAATTCATTGGTATTTGCAAAAAAATAATAAAAATAATACTTATGTGCAAAAAAACCACAACTACTTTTTGGCAGCAAATGTCATTCACATAGGGTCAACAGATTTAGCAAATAAAATAGAGTAAGATGATTTTGTATTTCAGGTAAAACTAATTTTTTTTTAGTGTGTAAGTATGTACCACATAATATTTGGGAGACAGGCAGCATATTTCATTAAACATACTGTTCCAATTGTGCTGATGAAACAATGCTATAATTATAAAACATGTTGAACTAATCTGAAACTAGACATCTCCTTACACCAGGTTGTTGGATCTCAGTGGGTACCAAGGCGAAGCCCCAGTGGATCCCAGTAAATCTGAATTAACTGTTTTGAAGCATCATTAAGTCGCTCAGTGTGCATTTCACAACATCTATCACTGATCATCTATGTGACAGGAATCGTGCTCAAGTACTCTAGCAACAAAACTGCACGTTTTGGCAGGCACTTTCTCAAGATATCTGTGACAGGGATAGCTTTTTATTACTAAAACCCTAAAAATTCAATTTATAGCAAAATGGCATATACAGTTGCAACATAGGCAATGAGTACAAACCAGTTTAAAAAATTGTTCCTGTTTTTGTATTATTAAATTAGCATCCATTTAAGTGACAATTTAATGACACAAGATCTTCACACTAGAATATATAATTTGTAACTTAAATATAATCTATATAACACAAAATTGAAGCAATTAGAGCCTCAAGAGAACAAGATCAAATCAGATTATAGCACTGCAACCTTGTCTGCTTGGCCTATTTTTGTTCCAAGAAGGAAAAGTTAGTTCTACTTTCCAGCCAGTAAGTGTGTTAATTATCTTTCTGTTGAGGTGAAAAATATCTGAAATAATCAACATAAAAGGAAGTAGTTTATTTTGGCTCAGTTTCAGAGGTTTCGATCTGCCATCAGTTGTCTCCATTGCTTTGGACTATGGTGGTATGGTGGTAGGAAGGGGCAGTAGAGAAAACCTGTCTACCTATGGAAGGAACCAGGAAGCTTAAACAAGGGGCTAGGATTCCAGTACCCCTTCAAGGACACACCCCCAATGACCTGATTTCCTTCCACTATACAACCTTCTAAAGGTTATACCCCTTTCAAATAGTGCCATAGGTTGGTGATCAAGCCTTTAACCACAGGCCTTTGGGAGACATTCCAGAACCAAATCTTTCCCCTCCCAAGGGTAAGTGCCAGCCTAAACTTCTAGCAGAACTTTCATTTTTGTGATTGACATTAACGGGATTGTATAGTATGTACTCTTGTGTTGGCTTCTTTTACACATTATTGTATATTAAATAGCTTCTTCCATTTTGTTGTAGTCATAAAGCATTTATTTTCAGTATTATGTAGCATTCCACTATGTGAACATGCCACAATTGATATGTCCATTCTAATTTCAATGGGCATTTGAGTAGTTTCCTACTTCAGCTATTAACATTGTGCTGGTATAGATGTTTATAGGAACACATGCCTTTGGGTGGAACCTCTGTATCCATTTCTCCTGGGTCTCTGTCTCGGTGGAATTGCTAAGCCCTATGATATTTTAAGGTTTAGAACTTTAGTTTTCCAGTGTTTTTACTATTCTATCCTCCCAATAATAGCAAATGTTCCATATCTCTGCCAACACTTGTTATCTTCTTCATTTCACCCACTGTAGGGGGAAACATGCAGTGGTATGGTATGATATGATACTGTGTGGATGCACGTAGTGGATAGTGGCAACCTGATTTAAGTAGAGAACCTACTTGGGTATATAAACCCAATGTGTGTGTGTATCTGCAGTACATATTTTTACCCAATGAATATACCCCATGTATATTCAATGACCCAATATTCATTGGCCATTTGGGTTATTTTTTATTTTTTGCCAATTTTTATATAAAAAGCTTTTTTTTTTCCTAATTGTTTTCGTCAGCTTTTGTGTCAATGTGTTAAAATATGCAATAAGAACAACTTAGAAAATCTGTTTACTTGGGGCTCATGACTTCAGAGGTCTCAGTTCATAGACTACCAATTCCACTGTTCTGGGCCCAAGGTAAGGCAGGCACATCATGACAGATGACAATGAAGGAAAGCTTCTCAATGCATGATCAGGCAGAAGGGGGCACAAGAAGAACAACATGCCCACCCTCCCCCAGTTTCAGGGCACATCCCAAGTGACCCACTTCCTCCAGCCTTATCCCACATGCCAACAGTTACATCCAGTGGATCCAAACTAGGAGGAACCAATCAGGTCACCACTCTCATAATCTAATCATCTTACCTGTGAATACTCTTGCATAAATAGGAGCTTTTGGGGGACATCTCATCTAAACTGTAACACCAATTTTATGACTTCTTGATATATCTTGAATGAGTTTTTGTTGGATATTTTATATTACTGGGTTGATGGATGTGTTTATATATCCAATTGTTAGTTGCCTTCACCTTCATGAGTCTTTGAAGTATTAAAAGCTTAATTTTATTGTAATTCATCAAAATCTTCCCCTCATTTGGTTATTAGAAAAGATTTGTCTATTCCAAGGTCACTAAGTTTTGTTTTTACCTAATTGCTTTAAACTTTTCACATCTACATTAAGCCATCCATTTGGAAGTATGGTGCAAGGTAAGAATAAAAATATTCTTTTCTTGTATGTATATCCAATAACCCAGGAGGATATTTTAAAAAGATCACCCTTTTCTCACTGCACTGCGGCGTCACCTTTGTTATCAGTCAAGCAATCATTTATGAGCTTTCTACAGCAGTAACACATTTTTAAGTGATTATAGTAATTTTCAGTATAATTGGAAGTCAAACACTCAAAGCCTTTATCTAAGTCCACTGGATAATGAAGTAACAGTCTACATATATCCTATTGACAAAAAGAATGGAGGGCAGACAAAAATCTATGTAAGTTTAAAATACCCAGGTTAGTAATCAGAGGATGAGAATAAAAGTTACTGCTTCATGTTCAGTGCTGTGCTTCAGTAGGGAATTGGGATTCCTAATTTCTGGGTATGGGAGACAAAATTTAAGAAAAACCCAAATCAAAACCCCAAACAATTGTATACTAGTATACAACAAAGTACTATTCAATATAAGGGAGGACTGATGAAGGTGGAGTAGCAGAAAAGGGTTCATGAAGTGGGACTCAAACAAATCCTTTCTTTAATTGATTTGGGTCGATTAGGACACTCCTACTAAAAATATTTCCTTAATCCTTAAAATTCATATTGATATCCTGTTCTTATTTCTTTAATGCCTTTTTATTCCACTGAGTTTTATAGTACCCTAATGGCATAATAAAGCACTTTGAAATTCTTTTAAAAATGCTGATGCCCAGACCTCAGTGACCTAATGAAATCAATCTGTGGTAGTGGGGCCGAATCATCAGTATTATCAAATGCTTTCTTGCATGATCCTAATATACAAATGTAGGTTGAAGACCACCAAGTTGGAAGGTGCCTTCAATCAGTGTTTCTCAAGTGGGAGTAGGGTTGTCAGATAAAATACAGAACAATTGGTTAAACTTGACTTCAGAAAAGAAAATTTTTTGTCATGATCAGGTATTGCTACTGGTATCTAGTGGGCAGAGTTCAGACAATTCTGTTAAATAGACTACAATGTATAGAACCCTCACAATAAAGAATTATCTGACTCAGAATGTACATAGTGCAGAGGTGGACAAACCCTGCTTTGGAATAAGAAACCAGTCATGAGAAGAGAGAACAGAACTGGAACTACAAGCAGAATTTTGTTCAATTATAAGTGATGGAAATCAAGAAAGACATTTTTAAATATGAAGCCAGAGAGTTCTGTTTTAAGTGTAACATTCTATAATTGAATTTTTTTTTTTTTTTTTTTTTTGGTGCTGGGGATTGAACCCATGGTCTTCTGCATGTGAAGCAAGCACTCTACCAACTGAGCTATATCTCCAGTCCTACAACTGAATTTTTAAGTAAATGTTTCAGTAAATTTTCAAAGAAATTCAAAGCAAACAGGGTTCAATGAAATAAATTTCTAAGTGAAAGATATCGAGCAGCCAGTATCAGTTAACACTGAAGTTTTTTCAGCTTATATTCTGCCTCTTTGATATTTTTAATTGGATACTTACTAGATTCTTGATAACCATGAAGAATAAATATAGAAAGGAAATATATGTAAATAATGGAATTACAGCCCAGTTCTGGTGTAGGGTTTCAACACTAGATGTGACCTTTGTACATTGTTTTCCAATTTTGTTCTCTAAAATCTAAGTGATGTGGATCAGATTATCTGAAAGACCCCTTTTCAACATTTAACTACCATACCAAAATTCCCAAGTTCCTATAAAAATAAATTTTACAATCCTCCAATTTCTTTTCATTGACAGGTTTAATATCAATTTCAATGTCTAAATCCTATTTTAAAAGGTAGAGAATTAATGTTTAAGTGGATAATTTACAAATTCTTTGTTATACAGTCCTGATCAAATTATCATAAAAAAAGTGATACTTGAGGTGTTTTTCTTACAGAGTACATAATAATTAAGCACTTTCTATTATTACCACTAGCAAGGTTCTACTTCCTGAATCCTGCCATAACACTTCAAGGAAAAAAAAAATTACTGGCAGTTACTGCTTACCATGCTATTTGTTTCTGGAAATCTTGTTAGAAAGTCAAGATAATAAAGGGAGTCTCAGCACCGTGTAGTCTCTTCCCCATACAATACAGTACATAGCTATGGCCACCTAGGACTAAGTATCATTTCAACCAGTAGATGGCACTTTAGAATGGTTAAAACAAGTTTCAACCCATGGCACAAAGAATGTGCAATGTAGCAGATGTCTGAATAAAAGAAGCCAGACACAAAAGGAAACATATGGGTTCAGATATAAAAATCAATTTATGCAACAGAGGTTATCTTTGGGAGAAGTAAAATGCCTGGAAGGAAGCAGGATAATCCTCTGGAGCACTTGATGTTTGGTGTTTTTAACTGGGTGCTAGTTACAGATGAAAGCTTATCATATACATGTGTATATGCATGTATACATGTATATATACATACACTCTTTAATAAATTGTTTTCAAAATGTTATGGAAACCACCACATTTTTCCATAATGAATACAAACTTTGTAACTTTTACTGTTTCAATTGCAGGCAATAGTTATTAATATTAAGCTACAAGTTAACTAAGCAAAGAGTTTTAAATCAAAGTTGGTGGTCTCCATGTACTGCTTTTAAAAACAAAAATTTAATTACAAAAACAAAAGACAAAGAAAAATATAAAGTTTATTTCAATTATTTCAGTTGGTAGAAATTGTTTTTTCCCCCAAGATCTGTCTATTTCTATTGGCAAAGCCTTACAAATTAAAGATGATTCCTTTAAAGTTTATAATGCTGTAAAAACAAGTTCTGTCACAAAGGCACTAAAGTAACGAGGCTGAAGAAATGTGATTCAGCAGCAGAGGCATAGTTTTATCTGAAAATAAAATGTATTTATCTGGCCCAAGTCAGGAGTTAAGAATTTTTTTTTTAAAGTGTGTATAAGAATGAGATTCGTATGCTTTTTTTTTAATACATCAAGATGTATTATCTTTATTCTTTTTCCTCCCCATGTTATTTCAAAGTAATACTTAGATTAGTTTGAGAATGCTTAACAGATAAAGAAAAAAGAAAATTAGAAAAGTCTACAATGGATGTAGAATTCTCATTTGTATTATTAAAAACAACTTGAAAATTAATACTGTAGCTACTTTAAAATCTTTTAAGAACTAAATTTTAAAATATTGTAATAAAAGAACACATGCCATAATAACCAAATATATGATTTTTTGAAAAAAATAATCAAAACTAAGGCTTTTTCAATAAAGGGGAGAACAAATAATAAGAGACCAATCATACCCTGATCATGTGTTAACTACCACATTTGTACAACGTGGAAGTGCTCCACATATATTCAATGACAATATGAATAATTAACATTTGTGATCTTAAAAACCCAAATTACTTGCCAGTGTTGTAAATCCATAAACGCTGAAATAAATACCTGGAAATAAGTATATTTCCAAAATTGTAGTCTTTGACAGTTTATATTGTTCAATCAATTACAAACAAATAAAGCAGCAAATAAAATGACATTATTGCTAGTTTCCACTTAGTTTCTTCATAATATGGCTATCTGGTGTTGCATTAGTGAAGATACTTCCTACAACCACATGGGTACCCCAGAGACTATGACGGATGACTTTACAGCAGCCAAGATCATCAACAGTAAATCCTAAATATCGGTAACGTTCATCTGTTTCAAAAAGAGTGCTGTTTGTATATGGTCCAAAAAACTAGAGGAAATAAAAAATGAAATCATATTTTCATTAGGAAGAAATAAATTATAGTAATAATTTTTTATGAAAATATGAACACATTCATTTTAATATCCCACATATTTACAAAATCAAATAAAAAATAAAAAGGTCATATGCGATACCTAAACTGCCCTAACACCTGCTTCTCTAATACCTGTGTATTCTGAAAATATGAAGTGAATATTCTTAGCAAATTTCATGTTACTTAGAATCAGATACAAACTTTAAAGATAAAATAAACTTTGAGAATCAGCTGATTTACTTTCATCATTGTCAAGATAAGAAAATTAAAGCCCAGATAAAACTTTTCTATTTCTAGTCTATATTACATCTTTGACTTTGAGAAACAGCACTACATATCCTAAGATTAAAAAACTGATTTTATCACCACTTGTAAATGAAAGAAATATTCAGAATTTAAAATGAGACCACAATTTTGGGTCAGTATTGTCTTCAAAGCATAACTCTAAATACCAATTTCCAAAAAGTTACTTCTCTGGATAGTTAAAAATATTTTTTTTGCTTCTAAAAAAATCTAAAAATAATTTCTTTAAAGAAATCAGACAATATTAATTTCTAATTTTCAGTTTATAAACAGTAAATATACTAATATAAACCAAATTTTATGCTAATAAAGGTAAAAATTAATAACTGTCTTCATTTTTAATAATTTTGTAATAAAAATCATCTTACTTCACATGATATGGCATTCAAAATGTATTTAATTACTCACTGCCAAACCAGATGATGGGTCGATAAAGTCAGCCCAATAGCCTTCAGCTCGAAGAGCATAGCAGATTTCCTTAGCACCATTAATGAACTGCATAGAGAAACATACAAAGAATATTTTCAATATAGTCTTCACCAAAGATCATTTTATTTTTTAACAACTTCTTAAAGGAGTATCTTCTGCTTTGGATAAAGGGCTCAATAAGAATAAAATGATAATTAAATTACAAAGTCAGAATATTTTCACCATTTCAAAAGATCAATGGTCAATACAATAGTTTTATTTCTTTTGAAGCTTAAATTCTGTATTTTTTTCTTCTACCTTATTTCCTACTTTTTGAAATATGACTAATCAGTCTGCACTATTAATTCCTAAATTTGTGATAAATTATGAAGTTGCCATCTTGTATCAATAAGGAGACTAGAAATAGGAATGAAAAGGAAGATAAAATATAATGAAAAAATCTAAACCATTCATTATTTTGAGTAGATTATTTTAAAACATTACTTGTTTGTGTGTTCAACACATACCTCCATCTAAAAAGTTCTGAAATATTTCTGAAAAGGTACAGAAAAGTAACTGAACTTGATAGATGGGGAAGAAGGGTAACTGGGATACTTTCTCTTCATTATACACCCTGTGTATCTTTTGTATATTAACTGTATATATTTTGTATATTAAACTTTTGTATCAAAATTTTGGCCTTATCATCCTAATTTCTATAATGTCTATATTAACTTTATAAAAAATGTAAGCAGTGAAAATATGATAATGAATATTTAGTCTAGATTACATGTTGAAGAAAAATCATAAATGTTCAAAAGCAATGGAATAATTCCATTTTTAGCTACAACAGAGTAACAAGTACCAAATAGTGCTAAAAACTACACAAAGCAACAATTTTTAGACCCTGAATAATAGATAAAATTGTAGTTGTTGAAAGGAGGAAAACAAATTAAGCAATTTCCAAAACTGCTCTAACCTTCTGTCTAGGGACTTTTTTTTTTTGGCCAAAAGAAGGGAAAAAGAAATAGAGACCAAGCAATGCAATGGTGTCACTCAGCTAAGTAGGTGCAAAGTAAGAGTTCTGGACTGACTACTGAAACACCTGAAATTTTTAAGGGAGAATAGTAGAGATGATGGGATACACAAAGAAGGTTCCTGAGCAGCCTACAAAGCAATTCATCCCAGTTCCTTAGCAAAGAGCTGAGCTGTGTAAAGAGAAGGCAAGATTCTTTAAGGCATGGCAGAGGCTGTTGGTTTACAGGGTTCAGAACTGATGTGATACCTAGGGTCATGCATGAATATGAATTCACATAAGAATCCTAGATTTCTTGATCACCAAGAATGAAGAGACCCCACTGAGCACCTCTGGTCTTCAGCTAAAATACTCAAAAGTCTAAGACTTAGGAATGTAGGTATATCCTAAATTAGACACTAGCAAGCTAAAGCCCCATAGCCAAATCCTACCTGATACCTGTTTTGATAAAAAGTTCTATGGGAACACAGCCACATCTATTCATTTATATATTGTTGTTTAAGGCTGCTTAAACATTAAAGCAGAATTGAATAGTTGAGACTCAGTGACTGACAATGCCTACAAAACAGAAGACTCCCCATATGAGGATTTACTTTCTATTGTTTCAGTTACCTGCAGTCAAGCACCTTCCAAAAACATTCAATGAAAGAAATTCTAGAAACATTATTAAGTTTTAAATTCCCTGACATTCTTAGTAGTGTAGTAAAATTTCCATCATGTCTGGGATGTGAATCATCTTTTTTGGTCCAGCATAGACACTGTGTATACTACCTGCGTGTTATTAACTGAATACCTGTCTTGATATCACAAGGTATCACAAGTGATTGTATACAAGTAACTTGTTACTTTACTTAAACATGTCCCCAAAGTGCAAGAATAGTGATGCTTAGAATTAGAATATGTCAAAGAGAAACTTTTTTTAAAAAAGTTGCTTTGGTACTACACCAGATCAGACCAAACCAAAATGGAGTTATTCAGGCCACGGGCCACATGTTACTAAACTAACTTTAAGACACGCTAGTTTAAAAAAAAAAAAAAAAGCCAGGAGCTACACAACCACCAATCTTAAGAGACCTCATTTATACGAGCATAAGACAGTCCCATCTTAACCCTACGGGGAAAATAACTATGAAAGGACCAAGCTGCTTCTCTCATTCCTAGTTTGTGCTTTATTCAGTCCTTTTCTGTTGACAGAGCCAACCTTCTCTGCTCAGGTAATTGGAAGCCTTGTTCTATTTTATAGAATAAGAAAACCAATTAGATCTTTAAACTGTTAAATTTGATTAAGGCTGCCTCCATGCCTTAAGTTCCAATTAACGTCCTAAAACCAATTTGGTACAAAAATAAACTGAACTACCAAGTTAGAAGTTTACTTGGTAACAAACAGCTGAGTATCAGCCAATCGCAGGTTGCCAATCATGTTCAAATAAGATTCAGAGCTGTCATAAGCTGTATTTGGATCTCACTTCTATTTTCTGTCTATAAATACACCCTGCTTGCATGGCAGGTTGAAGTTTTCTGAACTTCTAATTTAAAGGGCTGCACTATTCCTACATCTTCTTTGCTTAAGTTAACTGTTAAATTTATGTCAAAAATTTTTCTTTTTTAGAAAACTAAGTTAGTTGTAATTTTGTTTTTTGACAACCCCAAAATTTGTTGCCCTCTGCTATAGAGGTATATCACTTATTTTCCCACCAATACCTACTTGTAAAATAATGACAAACATTAAAGTAACATTATATTCTCTAGATTATTTTTCATACTTAAATTTATTGATACAGTCCATTAACCTTCAAAATTCTTAGAAAGTCATTAGAATACATTTCACTTTAATGAATGTGCCATGACTAAAAACTACAAAGGTTGAGTAAAACAATGCAATCAAATATTTACAAGGATTAAAAAGAGAATTCCACATTATCAAAAGAATCAGTTTTTCTCTTAACATTTCTGTTCATCAACAGCAAACAGTGACATCTTCTGGAAAAAATAAGAACAAGTTTAAACCATAAAATATCTACTTGGAAAGTAAGCAAGGTGTGGTTCCAAAATAGTCACTAACATATATCAATCAAAATTATCTGTTTCTTTCATAGAAAACGGGATGGTTTTCAGTCATAAATTATAAATTTCAAGATGAAGCAGGTTGCCATTTCAAAGCCCTGCAATTTATTATAGAAAACCAATTTAGAACTATACTGGAGTCAGTATCAAATTAGTTTTACAACTTTTAACTGTTCCAAAATTGGGACTACTAATGCAATGCACTTGTAAGAGATCTCTAACAGCTCAGTAACAGTGATGATAAGTATATATTTACGAAGCATTATGTTAATATGTAAATAAATATTATTGCTAGTTATTGCCTTTTAAACTGCATCTAAATTCACATCTTCTTAAAATCAGAGGCAATGCCTTGTGCCTCTCCTATAACCTCCTTTGTTAATTAATACATGATTAGTATATTCAAAATTGTTAAAGATTAAATGAAATTTATTAGAAGGTTCCATGTGGGACATTTAAGTATATAGTTATTATCATAAAATACTGTTGAATATGTAAATGGTAATATATTATTACAAATGAAAAGAGCCATACATCCAACTCTAAAGAAAAAATAATTCCTGACATCAAGCATGGGAGTTGGTAAAGATTTTTCAACTCATTAGCTAATGTGAGCAAATGAGTTATTCTTAACCTGTCATACAAGCAGAGGAATATTCTTATCTTGTAGAAGAAATGATAAAATTCAATATCAAACTCTTAAGACAAATAATTGTACAGTTTTAAATTACTAGACTTGAAGTTATAATTCATCACCTCCTGGACTGATTAAAAAAAAAAATGCTAAGGTCCAGGTTAAGCTAGAGTGACAGCATATAAACTAGGACAATGGTTTTGGTGGGCAAATTGATATTATTTACCAAAATTTAAAATGTAAATGCCTCTTAATTCAGAAATCATCTATTTAAAAATGTATGCATATTAGATTCATTAAAATATATTAAATAGATTTTCACTGGTGTGTTGCTGGTAATAGCAAAAGTTTGATTTTCATCTAAATCACACAGAAAATTTTAGAATAATTTAAAAAAACTTATGGTTTACTTGTATAATGAAATACTATAAAGATTCTACAAAAAAATGAGCAATATCTACATATAATGGTATGGGAAGTTATTAGGTTAAAAGCTAAGGTGAAAAAAAAATGTTGTATTTGTATACAGTATTTATTGTGCTATTTTACTGTTTATTGCTACTATTCTTGGAAATTGTTGGGGTAATTTTCACTATTTACTTGACATGCCTTACAGTGGAGAATGGGAGCAGATGGAAGGAAGGGGCAAAAAGAAAAAGAGTATGAAGAGATTCAAAAAAGTTGTTTTGTACTATCTTTTCCAAATTTCCTAAAACAGATTTAAATTTTAGAAAAATTAAGGAAAGTATTGAACAGAATCTAAGTTTTTAAAAAATACTAGTGACAAAAAAAAATTGCAGCTTTTTAGTTCTTAGAAAAAGATGTTTAGTATTGAAATGTTTCAGAGAATGAACAAAGACTGGAAAAGACATTTTAATACACCATTTTAATGGTATTTAAGTTGGACCATGAAATTAAATTGTTAGTAAGTAAGAAAATTACCTTTTCTAAGAGCATTTCTCTTTCAAGTTCTACCTCTTCACTCCAAACAGTCATATCATTCTTAGTTTTCTGCGTTACAGTCAGAATCATTAGTTTGCTATTAGCTACTTCTGGAAATAGTGACTCAAAATCTACAAATAAGAATAAAAATCCAAGAAGAAAATAATTTGCTTTAACAAAAGATGTAGTTCATAAAAATAACACTTCCTTAGAAAAATTATGCTTAAGTTTAAATTATTTTTACTAAGTTATTACAAATACACTTTATTTTTGAAAAGAATAAAGTGAACTTATCTTAGTTCACTTCTATTTTTATTGGATGAGTTGAAACAATACTGGCAACAATTCTGGAGGGTAAGTAGAATTACATGCTATTGCTGTTAATAAAAATTTTCAAATAAATTTGTTATTTAGATTTGTCTCCATTATATATTAGTTCATGAAATTATAGATCTAATAATCATGCAGGAGTATAAATGACAAGTTTTAGGTAAAAAGCATGAGATCTGATTTTGGAGGACATTTGAAAGCCTTTATCTTAGACATGCAATCATTTCCAGCCAGACACACTAATATTAAGACACAGAGCATTATAGTTCCTTTGGAGTACATTACTCAATGCATTACAAAATCAGTAATATTACCTTAAACGTGTTAGTGTTTCAATATATGAGGTGTGACATACCTCTTTGAAGCAATTCTGGACATGTCTGGATTGCACACTCCACTCTGGCACTTTCAAAATAAGTTTCTGCACTGTTAATTTCTTGTTCAACCGGTCCATCATTACCCTATGGGGACCAAGCATTATAAGTAAAATCTGAAGTTCAAGTACAATAATATATCTGTTAAGAACTCATCTGGTTAGAAAATTTTTTAAAATAATTCTTATTAGAAGGTATTTTTGGGGGGTGGGAGGATAATAACAGATAGAACCTAGGGGTGGGCCTTCTACCACCTAGGGCAAGACAGGGTCTTGCTAAGCTGCCCAGCCTAGCCTCAAACAAAGTTATCCTCTTGCCTCAACCTTTCCTATAGTTGGGATGACAGGCTGGGCTACCACACTTAACTGGTAATAATTTCTTATATACTCAAAAAACTTTTCTCCAAGATGAATCGATGATCTGAACCTTTGAAATTCTGAATACAATACAATAAAAATATGCTGCTGATATTCTAGGATATGATATGAAGAGAATTTGGATGAAAAACTAAAATGCCATGTTTATACCTTAAAATGTTATGTCTTCTGGTATTTTGTGATTATATCTAATTATATATTATTTTGTTCAATAATCTACAAAATTGGGATAAGAACACTAACTTAAAAGTGACACGATTAAATAATACAGCCCCTCCCACAGGTAGGGCTTAGAGGTCTTTATTAAACTGAATATGTCTAGCACTTTAACAGGAGCAGGCACTATTATAAAGGTTATTTAAAAAAAATAAAATAAATCCAGTCTTCTTTGACATATCAAACCTAGTAAGAGAAAGAAAAAAATGAAATAAATGCAATTTCATATGAAAAGTGACACAGGATTAGGAAGATTAAAGATTAGGAAGAAAGTCTTCTGGGGCAAAGAGAAGAAAGAAACTTGCTTTGCTAGGAAAAATCAGATAAAGATTGAAATTGTCATTTTTGAGGTACATATTAACTACTGTGTGCTTAGTAAGTAAGGAACAGGTAGAGCATAGGTTAGAAAATTAGAAAGAAAAACAGTCCAGCAGAGATAATTATATATAACAGTATACAATGGTGAAAGACAATGATATGTTAAAAAAAAAAAAGAGGAAATATATTATGCTTGGAGCGAAAAGAGAAGTAGTGGGAAATAAGATGGGAAAGAAATCAAAATTGTGAAAGGTCTTTTACACTACATTAAGAAATTTTGACTTTTGTCCATATGCAACAAGAAGTAGTAATATCAAATACAAAAAACTAGTATTAATGTGGAGAATGTATGGTAATGAGGAACAGGTAAAAGATCAATTAACAATCAACATTCATTGATCCCTTAGTGGATTTTTGTGCTTTAAGTACATTTTCAAATTTAATTCTCACTGCAACCTTGTGGACTAAAGATTATTATTGTCCCTCCCTTTTTTTTCCACATAAAGAACCAAAGGCTCAGAAAGACTAAGTAACTTTCTCAATGTCAAATAATTAAGTGGTAAAGTCAATTTATAAATCCAGATTTATCTAATCTGGATTCTTAGAGACAAGACAAGGCTCTGAGCAGAAAACTGGAAAGAACAACTTCACAGAAAGATGTGATTTTGACATTGTGGAGATAGAACTGAGAAGGGGAGTCAAGTTTGGTGCTGTGATTTTTATCTTGATACAAAGGAAATATGGTTATACTATTAACAGTATTGGTTACAGGAACAGGTAGAGAAAAAAGGACTTCTTCATTTCTTAATGTAGCTTGAATGACCTTTTACAATTTTTGATATCTTACCTTTTCCTTCTTATTTCCCACTATTTCCTCTTTTTCTGTACGTAAACCATGATATACTTTCATTTAAAATAAAATATGCCTTTCTCATTCACCATGCAAAATCTGGGATGTTTGGTAGATAAATGAAAATGTAGAGCCAGAAATGTGAGAACTAGAAATCGTGAGTTAGGGATTATAAAAACCTAGCCTGTGGAGAAAGTCAAGGGATTATGTGAACAAGGAATAATTTAAATGAGGATGAAGCAACCATGTAGGAAAAAAATCACTTAATTGATAGGCAGAGGAGGAAAGAAGAACCAAGAAGACTGAGAAGGAATTATCTGAGATACAAAGGTAGGGGAAGTCAACTGTGTCCCAATGTCAGGTCATCTGATATAATTTATAATAACACATGACAGGGAAGGCTGTTTCTGATAATACAGATTTGGTCAAACACTCTGCCTGAAATGATGCAGAAATGTGAAAAACGATAAAGTGTTAGGGGCTTGACCAAAATTATGAACTGCATGTTACTTTTCCTTGATTGAGCAATGATGCAATGTCAGTTTAAAGTATTTCAACAAAACTAAAAACAATAACAATACAAACTCAAAAACCCTCAGAAATCACTTAAAAACAAAACACACACACACAAAAAAAACCAGAATGCTTTCTTATTAACATTCTGTAAACAATTTCAGAGATCTCAAAATTTTCTTCAGCTTTTAAGAGTGGCTAGTGAAGTGTTAAGTTGGTTAGAATTAAGTGCATATTCAGATTATAATTGCCATTTTTAAAAAGTGAAAAACAGGTAACCTAAATTTTCAGTGATAAAGTCATAATTAAATCATCTATATTGGAAATAGTTATTAAAAAGCATAATTTTGAAGAATTAATTACCTACAACAGATTGTAACCTAAAATTATATAAAAAATTTTACTGCAAACACTGTATAGCTTGGACAATGTCAAGTTGTTTTGTTTTGTTTTTTGCTTTTTTTTAAAGGACTGTTTATGTTGTTATTATAGATACTAGAATCAAGTTTTTTTAAAAAAACTTTTCAATGTAAAAGTGACATGCTCAGATTAAGAAAAAGTATTGAATTAATAATTAGAAAAACATAATGATACTAGCAATTTACCTGAAATTCATTCACATACTGTGCCATCACAAATTCATGTCTTTCAGTTGATAAAGGTTCTGCCAGAACATCAGGCAAAGTTTTATGAACCTGGTTTTTCTTCTGTGATGCAGTCCCATTGAGGTGACAATCAAAACCTATGTTCCCAGGAAGCTGGAATCTCTGATCCTGAGGTCCAAATGGTCCCATAGTTTCATCAGGCCACACTGTTCTAGAGCCTGAAGAGGAGAAACAAAACACATAATTTCCTTCTTAGTAGTCAAGATCATTTGAAGACTGAAAGAATGTTCTTACTATTATATTTTTTTGCCTACAAATAGATATCTGAAATCTGCTTTCTTGTATGAACATAAATTAGTTTCATGTGGTTTATACTAATTAAAATAACTAGCTGATGGCTCACAGGCAACTCCATTGTTAGGGGAAAAATTCAATAAAGTACTCTAATTAATACATGAGATGTTTGATAGTCATTAAAAAGAATACAAGTAAACTTTCATGTACCAGTACAGAATGATGTCCAGGACATATTTCTTTAAAAGAAAAGCTAAGTCAAAGAATAGCATTAATAACAGTATTTATTTGACTTCCTTATATTCATATTTTTAAACTATGAGAAAAAGACCTAAAAGGAAGGACACCAAACTTAAAAATGGTCTTCCTTAGGAAGGGGCATTCAGCTGCCATTACTAAGTGGCACAAAACACTAATGGACTGGGGCCAAAAAATTGAGCATTATGTGACACAATTGAGCACTATGTGACACAATTCTGTGTCACCTGAATTAATACAGACTACAAATACTGCAATAACAAATACTTGTATGGTTTCTAATTACTTGTAAGTAATAAGGCTGTAGACAGCCACTAGTAATTGACTGGTTAGTTCCTAAGATAAAGTTTTGAATGTGATTGGTTTTAAAGAACAATCAGGTCTACCATTGTCAAATTCTCTTTAGAAAAAATAAAATGTTCCATATTAATAGGATTTGAGCATATTTTAATGTTTACTGATCACTTAGGATTTCTCTTCTGAGAAAGGCCTGTTTTGATTATCCTGCTTGATTTTTGTTTTTCTACTGGGTTGTATTTTTTTCTACTAATCTAGGGGGGAAAATATATATATATATATATATATATATATATATTTATTTTCAGGATACCAGCCCCTTATATAATCTGAGTGGCAAATATTTCATTTGTAATACATATACAGTTAAGTTTTCTGGTTATATAAACTGGGTAATAGTCAAAGATGAAGTTTTAAAGGAAAAGCAATGCAGGATGGAAGGCTTGGAAGACCCAAATGAACTTAAATTACAGAAAAGAAGAATTCCATGAATAATACTTTCAGCACACAATAGGTTAAGTGTGCATTATAAACTTTCAAGACACAAATATGGCATGTATATGGCATTTTTCTCAAACTTAATAACAGAACACTTTTTTCAAAAAAACTTGAACTCTTACAGTCTGGGAACTCTAGCTGAGAGTAATAAGAGTTAATCATGGCTTATCATGAGAGCAACATGACTAAAATATTTTAGTGGTGTGCAAAATAGAAGAAGTAGACTTTGTAGACAGCATAAATTACTGATTGAATATACACTTTACAAGAAGTCAGCTATATTAAAAGAATCCGACTGGTGTGAGATGATATCTCAGTGTAGTTTTGATTTGCATTTCCCTAACTGCTAATGGCGTTGAACATTTTTTCATATATCTGGTGGTCATTTGTATTTCTTCTTTTGTCAAGTATCTGTTTAATTCATTTGCCCATTTATTTATTGAAATATTTGATTTTCTGGTGTTACTTTTTTTGAGTTCTTTATATATTAAACATATTAATCCTTTATCAGAAGAGTAGCTAGCAAAGATTTTCTCCCATTCTGTAGGTTCTCGCTTCACATTTCTAATTTGTTTCCTTTGCTGAATATGCACCAAACTTATTCCTGTCTAGAAACATGCTATACCATAATCTTTCTCAATGCTGGACAGTGAGACACAGTTTCTAGTTAAGCCCATGTGACACTGCAAATATCCCATACCCTACAACACTCTGTATTCTAAAAGGTATATTAAATGCATTTTTGACCTCTCATGTCTTCAATTTTTGAAAGGTTAACTGGGATTTAATTGCACCATAAGATAAGGAGCATATTCATTCTTTAATATTGTACCTTTCTGGATAATAAATATTTAGCCAGAGCTCTGACTTATTTTAAATGGAATAAACACAGCTTCCTAAATCAGAAAAAGAAATACTAGAGGAAATGCAACTCAAATATTTTGAAATGATTATAAGTGAAGCAAAAATAACATCTACTTACATATATCTGGAGGGGCAGTGGCCACATGAGATTCATCTGAACCTGATGATCCTGCAGTTGAAAAGGCTTTTGGATTGACAACTCTTTTAACTAAAGAGCAAAATCCTGGGAGATAGGAAACCAGTCTGGCTCTGTTACAGAGCACCTAAGAATGGCAGGAAAAATAAGACTATTTATTCTAGATATAAATGTTATAATTTCTGCCATACTGCAATACATCTTTTAAAGCCAAAATTTATTCCACTTCTGTTGAAACCTACTATGAAACAAGCATTAAAATAAATATATAATTTTAAAAACAAAATACTGTCAGTTGTCAGAATCAAAGCTGTCATTTATGTTGAACTCTAATAAAATGAAGACAGAAAACCCTGGTTGGGGAGGGGAGGAAATCTTCATGCATGTATGCCTGATAAAACCATCACAAAAGATTGCCCAAACCACAATCGACACAAGGCTACCACAGCTTGTATATAAAAAACTTTATAAGATTGTCTACTCAACAACTGCCCATTCAAACTTGGACTTAGTACCTGTTACTGATCCTTGGATACCAAGAATAATTATTTGAAAATAACTATAGAACCTTCCTCATTTTACTTTTAAAAATCTTGTCTTTCTGTGAATTCCCACTGTCTGTCAAGGTATGTGTGTTCTGGATTTCAATCACTTTCTTACTCCCAAATAAACTATTTTTCTTTGGAAAGCCTTTCTATATCCCATTCATTTTAGGTTGACAATACAAATATTAAGACAAAAAAAAAAACAAGTAATAATTCAAAGAAAAGTATATGTCTTTTTCAATAAAGGTCAGAGTTCAATTGTGTCATGAAAGAAAGGAAACTCATCAAAGATACTTCATTTAAAGACAATACCACAAAGGTAGCAAAAGTAAGATTCTTATATCCTTAAGATACAGAAATTTCCAAACCTCCCCTTGGACCAAAATCTGTTTCACTTCTAATAGTATTCTTATTTTACTACCATAAATTGTGGTAATTGTCAGGCACAGTGGCACACACCTGTAATCCCAAGGGCTTGGGAGGCTGAGGCAGAAGGACTGCAAGTTCAAAGCTGGCAACTTAGCAAGGCCCCATCTCAAAATAAAAAATGAAAAAGGGCTGAGGATGTGGCTCACTTGTTAAGTGCCCCTGGGTTCAATCCTAGGTACCAAAATATATAAATAAGTAAATAAATAAATAGTGGTAATTATTGCCCAAGCCAGTCTCTTTTGATTGGATGGCAATGTCCAATTTCCTTCATTTTAGCACAAATCTTTGTGGTACATTTTCTGATCTTATATTCATTTCCTAGACATTGAAATCAGTTATAATGGGTGAATATATAAATATCTTCTATGCATACACTTTGAGCAAAATATTTGAGTCAGAATAAATTAATGCAAGAGTTGGCAAATTATTCACAAGTACAGCCTATTGCTTTGGTAAACAAAGTTTTATTTTAATACATACATACCCATTCACTTATTTATTCTGTCTAACTGCTTTTGCACCATAATGGCAGAGTGAAGTAGCTGTAACCAAGAGTATATGGCCCACAAAACTTAAAATATATGATTTGGCCCTTTAATAATAAAAAACCCATTACTAAAAATTCTTCGTTTAATGGAAATCAGTTAGCATACATATTAAGAGTCATAAATGTCCATGCTTCAGAATCTAGACAAACTTGAAATATGCCTTTCTGATATAAAGAAGCAGCCTTCTGGTAGCTATAGCAATTTGTTGCTAACTAATGCCATTGGGCTACGTGAATTCAGGACTGCTATATTTTCTGTATTTTTATGAAAAGCAGGTATGTACTTCTTCAACAACTATCCTACCATATATGAAATTTTAATAAAAGTCTGTAATTTTTTAGATAAAAAGCATAACATCACAAAAGGTATATTTTAGAAAGAGTCATAAATTCAGTTTGCTAGACTTTGAAGCATTGATATGACTCTCAATTGGAATGTTAACTAAACTGTCAAAGACATGCATATTTCATTACTAACATCCATTCAGAGTTTACAATGCATATAAATTAATACAAAATTTTAAGCAATTTAAATACTAAAAGTTTTTAGTATAAATTTCATTCTAAAAAATAACTTATAAAAGCAATCTTACCTTCTAGTGATCAGCAGGTGGAAATGATTTAATTTTTGAAAGGAGCAATGAGTAGTGTTCTTTGAACAACTTCTGTTCTTCCCACCCATATCTTAATTATCAGATTTCATTCAGTTTTCAAATCTCAAATGTTTTTCACAGTAGTCTCCAAACCCTACTTTTCCATCTGCACAAAACTCTGAATGTGCATTGTACCCTTTCAAAGTTTTAAAAAAAGATTATGTGCTACTTTTATTGTAGCTGTTTTCATATGTCTTATGTCCATACTATATGAATTCTCTAAGGTAAAGTAAGATGTATATAATTTTTTCTTTCTTTTTTGCACAGACTAGGCAAGCACTCCCTCACTGAAATACACCCTCATCCTTGGAAGTGTATAATTAATCACAGGGTACTTAAGAGTCAATGCTGATGTGAATGAATACCTTTTGATTTAATTTTGTAGAATCTGGAAGGCCACTTCCTATATTGCAACGGCTACAAAGCCTTCAGTTTTGCTAACCAGAAATAAAAAGGGGCTTTATATAGATTCTAAATACTTACTGGAATAATGTCTTTAAAATATTGGGTTTTAAAATTTTCTGTCTAGAAAAATAAAATTGGAGAGATAAGTACATGCATATTAAAAGAATATTTGTGTTCAAACTACCTTAAAAGGATTACAACATAATTTCATAGCCCTTGCTTCTCCTGACATTTTTGATACACTAACATCAGGACATCAACGCCCTCATAATGAAATCCGTCTGATTCCTAACAAGTTCAACTGACTTTTAAGACTACTCACATTGGCCATTTCCAGTGGAGAAGAAAGACACAAAATCTTCTCCTTCGCAAAGTATTCCTGGGAAAGGACAAAACAAAACAGGCTAGTGACAGAACTCTGAGGGACCGCTCCGGAACGTCCACTATTGCGTGCTGAGTCCCTCCCCCTCGACAGGATGACCTCCGAGCTGCCCCTCACCCCCGAGGCCAGACTCCCCCCGCCGACCCCAGGAGGTCGCGGCTCCGAGTGTCCCCGGGCACACGTGTGCCGGCGGAAAACCCACCCGACCCGAGGGAGTGGGACGGCCAGCCTTCAGAGGGCCGGGGTCCACGCTGATGTTTTATCACAGATCAGGGATATTTGGCAACAGCTCCGAAAGGAGGGTCGGGCTGCGCGGAAGAGGAAGGGGCGGTGATAGGACGACAGGGGATCTCCGTAATCAGGGCAATACCGAGAACTCTGGGCCCAAGATTGGCGAGTTTGGAGGGGCTAAGGCGGGCGGAAACCATCCGTACCAATCACCACCCTCCTCCAGCTGTCCCAGATTCTGACTCTTCGCACTGTCAAAATGGCTGCGGCGAAGGCGATGGGGGTAGCGGCTACTTTGGTCACGACCAGGCCAACGAAGTTGCTTCCGAGTGCATCGATGCCAAGGATCGTCGAACCGATGATGCGCACGCGTGTCACGTAGGCCTACCAGAGCCGACCTTCGATTGGCTGAGCCTGGGCTGACAACCAGGGTGGACCGAAACGGGGAGGTGTCAGCTGGGAGTTAGCAAGGAGGGCTCCAGGCAGTGTTAGGCGGGAGTTTTCCCTTCGTTCATTGATTTTTGTTTTATTTAATAGATTCCTCCCACTCTGAGCTTTTCTTACTGGCTCCGGAATATTCAGTCTTCTGTTCTTTGTATGATTATGTATTTTTCACGAATATTTTTCTTTTGAGCACAGGGCACTTTTTCTTTTTATGTCCCCATTTTCACTACAGTGCCATTTCACTACAGGCTCGGTAAATACGTATCCAATGATTTATTTATAAATAGCATATCCTTTTAATTTATGTTAATGCATTTTTAAAAATAGTAATTAAAGCTCAAATTTTATTCGTATTTCTTAATTTTTGACTTATTGTCTGTTTCTGTATCAGAATTCAGAGTACCACATCACATTTAGTCACCATGTCTCCTCAGACTCTTCCAGGCAGTGACAGTTTCACAGAGTTGGTTTGCTTTTGTAACCTTGATAGTTTTGAGGCATACTAACAAAGCACTTATTTTTATTTTATTTTGTTTTTTTTAGTAATACATGATAGTAGAATCCATTTTGACAAACTTGTACAAGCATGGAAAATATCTTGTTCTAATTCTTACTCCAGTACCTCTCCTTTCCCTTTCTACTCCCCAACCCCTGCTCCTTTCCCTTGATTGATCTTTCTGCCGTTTACCCATAGTTATTTTTTAAAATTAATTTCTTATGGATGTACCTGATTGTGAGATTCTCTGTGGTATATGTACATAGGAAAGTTATATCCACTGTCTTTCCTTTTCTCATCCGACCTCCCTTCCCTTTATTCTCCATAAGACATTTTGCTGAATATCCCACAGTTGGAGTTTGCCTGATGTTTTTTCTTATGCATTGATTGGAGTTACAGGACTTAGGGGATAAAGAAGAAAAGTACCCTCCTTAACACATCACATCAAGAGTACACATGATTTATCACTATTGATGCTAACCTTTATCACCTTGCTAAGGTAGTGTTTGCCAGATTTTTCAACTGTGAAGTTATTCTTTTCCTTTGGAAGGATGTCAGTATGTGCAGCTCAAATTGTAGGAGTGAGAAGTTGTGCTTCATCTCTTTAATAGTAAACTATCTTCATAAATTATTTGCAGTTCTTCTGCATGGGAGATCTTCTGTTCTGCCCCATTTGTTTGTGTATTCAGCCATTCATATTAGAATGTAGTTGTGGATGTTTTACATTTGGGGTTGTGATCCAATAGTATTTCGTTGTTTTTCCTGTTTTGATCATTGGAATTTCTTTTAGTTGACACCTCTGCCTTTTTGACAAACCTTTGAAGTTTTTTGTGTTTTGTTTTCCATGAACACTTCCTTAGTTTCTGGCACTACAAGATGCTCCAGGATCATCTAGTATGTTCCCCTGATCTGATCCTAGAATCATCCACTTTCCCAAGGAGCCATGGGCCCTTTAATGGAAATGATATTAGAAATCAGAGTTGGACATTTTGAATATTGTTGCTTCTAGGCCTTTTCAGTTGCAGAGCAAGGAGATATATGTATGTAAATTAACCTGAGTAAATGCAGGTATCTATAAAATAATTTATATATGTATCCATCTGTTTCTTTGTCAGTTAACCAGGAGTTCATGCTGATGTCTCTAGCTTTAATCCAGCACCACATGGATCATGATCGTCTCCTCCCTCTGCTCATCTGTAACCTTGCACTCCAGTGTGAGAAACTTGGCTCTCATTGTCTGTCATCTATTTAATTAATTGTTCAATTCCTGTTTACATGTATAGTGTGTTCAGAACTGTTAACTCTCCATGTACACGTATAGTGGGTTCAGAATTGTTACCAGGTATGCCTATGGGAAACAGATTTAACAGTTAGAGTCCAATACTTATGTATAGTTCTTTTGCCTTTTGTCTTAACAGACTCCACACATTTCCATATTTACTCAGGTCAGCAATCCCACCTTTTTCAATGAGGTTATTTTATACGTTGTAATATAAAGTCTTTTGCTTTATATTAGTCTGCATTCTATCCTGGGATTCTTTGAGCTCCTATGATTTCTTTAAAAATCTTCATCTATTAAAGTTCTCTTTGTGCTGTAAAATTCTAGGAGTTTTGACAAATGCATATATCGTGTTGTGTGTATATGTACATAACATTATTCATATGTAAATGACATATTGTCATGTATACTTCATTCCATATACTTATGGAATGGTTTTTCCACTCTGAAAAAAAAAAAAAGTTCATTATGCTTCATGTACTAAACTCTCTCACCTCTTCAAATGCCTAACAACCACTGATCTGTTTACCATCTCTATGGTTTCAACTTTTCCAGAATGTCATAGAAATGGCATTATATAATAAGTACCATTTTCAGACTGATTTCTTTAATTTAGCCTTCATTCTTGTGTATGTGATTTGATAGCTCATTCCTGTATTTTTTAACCTCTGAATAGTATTTTAATGTACAAACTGAATACTTTGCTTTCTTCCAATTTTTGATGATTAAAAGTAAAGCTGCTTTAAAGGATTTGTGTGCAGGGTTTTTCTGTGGACATGTTCCCAAATCAGTTGGGTAATACCTAGGAAAACAATCATTGATAATCATATTTTTATAAGAGTTCTATTAGGTAATTTGAGCATTTTCCCCACAATCATAAGTATAATTAATTTAACAAGTACTCTTATCTTTTGAAACATGGAGCAAACTTTTTCTACTTTTGTCCAATTACTACAATTAGTGTCCCAATTAATGGTCTTCACAAATTGCATGCCATCTGACACCCTGCAGCTGTTCAGATCAATGAATACTCAATCCAAGACTAAGCAAAATGTCTTAAAATATCTTAGCTAAGGATATCCATGGAAGGAGATTCCATGACTTCCCTGGGAAACATCATCTGACATCTCAAAACCACTGACTACTAGGAAATTGTCCTTGCCCCAGACTCCTCAAGCTGAATATTTATTTTCTTTTTGCTGTCCATAGTGCAAGACAGCTGGTCAGTATTGGAATGGAAAATAAAAATTCCTCATTTTGAATTGTCTCTTTTAATTGTTGCTTTTTATTTTTTTGAACTTTATTTTATTTTATTTTTTATGTGGTGCTGAGCATCGAACCTAGTGCCTCACATGTGTCAGGCAAGTACTCCGCCAGTGAGCCACAACCCCAGCCCCAATTGTTGCTTTTTAATATTAGAAATTTGTGGCTCTAGTGGGTTATGACTTGAATCTAATGTATGAAATATGATGTCAAGAGCTTTGTGATGTTTTGAACAACCAATAAAAAAAAAGAAATTTGTGGCTCTAAAACTGGGCTAATGGCTGAATTCATCAGATTCAAGATGAGATTTGATGTTGAAGGAGAATTGCATATTTCTCAGAGAAAATGCCAGATGTAAGCAAGAAAAATAAGAAAGAGGTGAGAGCTCTCTATTGCGGCTTCTGGTCTCCAGTTACAATCTGGATGTCAAGTCCCTCAGGGATGGAGAGTGAAGAAAAGCTCCAAAGAAGTTGGCAATTTGGGACCTTTTCCCTGTAAGTATTAGTGACATGAAATTAAATTCTAAAGTACACATTCTAGACTTGAGGAGAGAATTCTGGATTATCTTTTTAATATGAATACCTTTACCACCTCCACTGATGCCATTCTAGAAGGGCAGCATCCTAGATATGTAGGTAAAAATGTCACAAAACAGGCTGGGGAGGAGTCTTGAATCTGGTATTTTTAGTGGAGTCATATGGGCAAATTACTTAGACCCTTCATGCTTTAATTTTCTCATTTATGAACAGCATAATAATTGTGTCTATATCAGAGTTTTTGTGAAATTAGTTTTGTAGCAATGCTTATGTAATAACAACAGCAACACACACACACACACACACACACACACACACACACAGAGCAGTAGAATACAGCATGGAAGGCTTTAGAGAAGGGACCACTGAGCTCAATGTTGCAGTTATTTACAACTCATGATTTTGTGCTTCATAATTCCTTTTCCTATTTGTCGTTACTTAATAAGATTTCTGGTTGAATGATGTTTGTAAGCTTTTTGAGACCAGGAACCACGTATTATTCATCTTTGCTGTGATAGAAAATCATCTGTCACAGAGAAGTAAGAGAAAAAAAGAGGCAGTGATCAACAATACAGCAGAGGGATCACTGTCAGGAATAACTTCACAGTAGAGGTAATATTTGTGCTTTGACAACGAATAGGTGTTTGCCTAAGTGTCAAGGAGAGATGTAGAATTGAGGACACTTCAGGCAACAGAGGCAGCAGGAATAGAAATACAGAATCCAAAACACTATGGGTGTCTGGGAAATGCAAAACTAGTTTGAGAAATTGAATTGAAAGGTAGATTTGGGGAAATCATTATCAGCTTTCAATGCCATTATATGGTACATGTAATACTGGAAGCACTGAGAAGCGGTGGGTAGATTGCTTAAGCAGAGTCATGAAATTATCAGATTTGTGTCTTGGGAAGATCATCTGGCTGCAGTACAGAGCACAGATTTGGGAAGGTGTGGGACTGAATTGGACCAATGGGGCAGGAGAAATTGTGGTCTCCATGAGGAAGAACACAAGAGTCCCAACTAAGGGCTGGGTAAAGGTGGGAAATCAACACAGCATAGCCATCCATTTGGTTATAAAAGAGGAAAAGGGGACAAGTTGAAGATGATTCCTAAATTTTTGGCAAATTGATGAATGGAGTTTTTCGTTTGTGTTCTGTTGGGTTTTATATTAACTGTGTGTTGAGCAGGGCCTTGCACATGCTAGGCAACCTATCATATCTATTGCTGAGCTACATCCTACAGTAGCCTGGATTACAGGTGTGCACCATTATGACTGACTTGGAGTTGCTTTTATTGAGACTGAAAATCAGTAATATTAATATTTGTGGAATATAAGCTTTGTGGCAGGCACTTGGATGGGTATTTTTCTCTATCTACTTTATTTCTACAAACAATGCAGAAAATGGAGATAATATTATTCTCCTGCTATAAATAAAAACATCAAAGCCCAAAGAGGTTAAGTATCTTACTCAAGTTTCCACGGTTACATTTAAATCTAGGTCTGTTTGGTTTTAAGTTAACGTTCCCTTTCTCATAGGATATTGCCTCCCAGGAGAAGAATAGTTTTAAGGGGAAAGATAATGATATTGGTGTGGGATATTTTTAAAAATTTACTTATTTATTCTAATTTTATTATACATAGCAGCAGAATGCATTGTAATTCATAGTACACATATGCAGCACAATTTTTCATGTGGGATATTTTAAGATGACTGAAGGACATTCATGTGGAATTGTTCAATTAGTTGTTTGAAAGCCTAACTATTGCTAAGGAAAGTGGATTATGTAGGAGATAGAGATTCCAGGCTCATTGACATGTTAAGGCACAGGAACCCCTCGAGTTGGAGAACTAGGCTTTTGGGAATAGGCTTTGGGAAGTTAGAAGAAAGTTTATAAAACTCCAAAAAAATGTATGTACATTTTTGTATAATTTATAAGAAGATCCATTTCCCTGCCCTAGGGAGAAGGTGCATAGTTTCTTTAGATTCTTAAAGGAGTCCATGTCTATGAAAAGATCAAGGGCCACTTGTGAAGCATCTGAAAGGAAGATGACAAAAATTAGAACTCCAGGAAATATCAAAGGGTTAGCAGAAGAAAAAACTAGTGACAGAGGTAGAAAATTTTCATCAGAAAGTAGAATAAAATCATCATAGAACAGAACTCTAGACATCAGAAAGTAATTGCACAATGTTATTAGATGGAACAGGAGGAAGTTCATCTAATAACAAAAGAGTCCATCATATTTGATTGACAGGGCAGTGGTGACATTGCTGAAGGAGTTTTGATGGAGCAGTGGGGGATGGATTTTATTTACTGTGGTTTTCAAAGGATGTTGCATAAACCTCTTGAGACAGAGATTTTTTTTTTCTCTTTTTTCACTGTTTCCGGACCTTTACTCTATTTCTGCCACAGAGAAGTGATCAATAAATATGTGTTGAAAGCTGAACGTATGAAGAAGTTGTGGCCAGAATCATTAATAACTGCTGTTCTTTGTGGTTCTATTTCCAGGCTCCATACTTGCCTGTCATTTATCTTCCCAACAACTCTGCCAGGTAAGTAGTAGTTTCTACACTTCATAAATAAACTGAGTGATATTCAGATGCAAAATAAACTACCTGATACCATAGAGTTACATGCAGTGATAGATGCGAGATTATGAGATTCAAACTTGTATCTGTGTGGCTCCCAACTCTGTTCATACCATGAAATGAAACAGAGAGAGGCGAGTAGCTGTCTCTCAACTGTTATTCCAATTTTCCTTATCTACTTGTTCTCCTGCTTTCACTCCCTTTTGGTTTGGTCTTCATATTCACAGGCAAAACAGAGCCTTCCTAGAATTATAAAGGTTGATCAAAGTCCCAGATTGTGAGATTATTCAGAAGCTAATATGTAATCCTTAGGGTTTTCTTTCTCATCTCAGTCTCACAGCTGCCTGCATTAATGCCTTCTAATGCCTTCTGATAAACACATGGCCTCCTTTTTATTCTAGATAGCACTGATTCTCAACAATAAAGAATGCATACTTAAGCAAATTAAGGAATACATACTCAACACTGAGTGCTCAACCTGGAAAGACGATTGTATATCTCAGCCTGCTATTTCTATAAAGACAATAGTATTATAAAACCATAAGAGACAAAAGGGAATATTTTCTGCTCAACTAAGCATATCTAAAGTGTAGTAGAAATTTGGAGACAGTTTTCTGTGTTATTTTTAAAAAGGTTTCATAGAGCTATTATTTGTTTGAAGTAAAGTAACATGTAAAGGAAACGTAATAAGAATAAAAAGGGTGTGGGCAAAAGAAAAGTATGTGGTTAATTTTGTTCTTTGACTCGGTCACAGAACTCAACTGTTGAGAATACATCTTTGAAGCTGTCTGCATGGATGCTCTGGTAGTCTTTAGTATTCTATCCATTATGACAGGCAGACACTCTGGCAATTTACAGAAAACCTAGGTTGTCCTGGAAACCTCTTGTATTTTGTAGCCATTCATTGCTGGATGTCAACACGTGTACATGACAGAGAAAAGGTAGAGTGAATGTTATGCCTCTAGGACACAAGGGAAGTGGAGCCCTGGATTCAATTTTTTTTTTTTTTTTTTTTAGTTTGAATGTGACTCATACAGTCTAAAACGAGGCTTTAATTGAGATATTAGATATTGACTATTACCTACCTGCTTTTCTCTATATCTTTTTCCTCATAATTAAATAGGAACAATAATATAATGTACTTTATGGATACTTTGAGAATTATATAGATAATCTATGTAATAAAATGGCTCTCAGCAAGCTTGTTGTCATAACTGAACTCCTTTCTTATGGGTAGGTGATAATGCAATGAAGAGCATACACACACACACACACACACACATACTCATAGCGTTCATGGGATGCTACTGCCCTGGGCCTTTCTGTTTGGTCCCAGAACATGGATTGGACTAGAGAGGAACAAGCATAGGTTTAGGTAGGACTCCCATCAGGGGCATAACAGACTGTTCCCAGCTACTTCTTAAGGTGACTGAGGATATCCTTTAGGACTACAAGTATATGGACAGAGTAGAGAACAGGAAGAGAGTTAAGGAAAAATCTCTTTAACCACTGAGCAAGAAGCATCAATCAGTCACATTTTTGTAAACTCAGAGATTTAGCCTGTAATGATCTAGCTACATTAAAAGAAATGGACAAACTTAAGTTTAAAACAGCAATATAAAGGTACGTATAAATTTGCCCAGGAGCTTGATAGAAATGCAGAATCTCTGAGCCTATCCCTAAATCTCTGTTTCAGAATCTGTATTTTAACAAGACCCAAAGTACCTCCTATACACAGTGAAGTTTGAGAAGTATTGTTACAGACTCTTAGATGAGATTGACCAGGAGGTTGTAAAGGGGTTGGTACCAGTGGGGCTGGTGAAAATATACATCACCCTCCATACATATGTAGAATCAGAATCTGTGATAGTGAAGGCTTAGGAATGTGCATCCTATCTACAGCCATATCACCTTGGACATGCCTGATCTTGTCTGATCTTGGAAGCTAATCAGGGTCAGATATGGTCAGTATTTGGATAGGAGGAATCTGCAGCTTAATTGCTCAGGGAATTTTTACGAACACTAAAATTTGAGGACCAAAGGTAAGAGATAAAAAATGTGCAAGGGAGAAGTGCAATATGCTCTATGAACACCAGCTGTCACTACTCTACAACTTAAAAACAACCCTCAGAGCTAATAGGGAGGAGACTTATTAAAAGAACATTTTCTAAATTTAAAGTGGAAAGATCTAGGGAAAATGAATTCTGATTAAACAGATTTGGATTATCAGGAGCTTTCAGTAAAGATCTCTAGGATACATAAATGGGTTATAAAAAGTAATGGTTAGAGACTTAGAAATTGAGGGTATATGTGAATAAGCTTGTTTCACTACTTGGAAGAATAAAGTGAATAGTTTTGTGGCTTAACCCCAAACTGGACTCTATATAGAGTTTGAAAGTATATAAGGCATATCAGGGAATATCTTCATTTTGCTGGCTTTAGGTCTTTGTGTTAGTTTTATTCTGTTTTCCAGAGATTTAATGTTCATCTGTAGCTCAGACATTGAACATTTTTTGTAACGTTCACATGAACTTTTTCTTTATTTGTAGACACTGCACATACTGGGAGACTTGGATTCAAGTTCTGGCTTTCCCATGTAACTCCATGTGGATCATAGTGATAACTCCTTAATTTCTCTGAGCTTTAAAATGTACATAGAAATATCCACCTAAAGGTTGTCATGTGGAGGATCCATATAGTAAAATAAATCTGAAATGATAGATCAAATATGAAGCATTAATTAAATGCAAAGCATTTGAATGTTTACAACATTGGGACTTTTCTTCAATATTTGATCTTTGGAACCTCACCAAGCACCATTATAATCCATAAAAATGACTCCAGCTAGGTCTTTTGTTCCACTCCAAATCAGGTTGCCTGATAAAATACAGGACAACCAATTAAATTTCAGTTTCAGATAAGTGATGAATAATTTTAAAGTATAAATATATTCCAAACATTGCAACCTGGCAAATGTAACCAGGTTAAATCCAAGACCAACTGAGAATGCAGTTCAGTTCATGCTTCTATATATCAACCTCATCTATTTGCTCACATCTTCTATTTTGCCTGATATGGAAGATGTCTGACTTGAATATGAGAATATAGGCCTAAAAATATCTTTGGAAAAAATATTGCCATCTGAAAGCTTACCTCTTCAAAAAATTTCACCCTTTCTAACTAGAAACAGCACAAACTTATATTTAAAGATTGCTTGGAAGGAAATAGGGCCTCTGAACTTACTGCCCTTGGGGATTTTTTTTTGTTTCTGTTATTACATTATGTTGACTTTTTTCTACCCATTTATATTTCTTTCTGTCTCACAGGTTGTGGCAATAAGAGGTAAAAAGTGAAGCTCCTCAATGAAACAACTCTAAAGCCACTCTAATGTTGGTGTTATGAACAATTTTAGTACATTTCTGGCATAGTCTTTTAAATTATATTTCATGTGGCAAATAATGCTATTAAAATATATAGACTTTACATGGAGAGAGTCTACACTCAAGTAATTGAGAAGATAGGGAGAAGGAAAGGTGGAGGTGTGACATATGCTAAGTGGAGAGAGTCATCCTGGGGAGCAGCTTGCAGTATCAAAGTACTCGAGGACAATTGACTAAATGGGAGTTTAAGGACAATAAAATAAATCTGTAATTATGCTTTCATGGGCATGCCCTGAAGCAGGGTAAAAGATCACAAGAAGAATTCTGATGTAGGCTGCAGTGAATGGGCAAGTCTAACTGTAGGGCCTTGGAAAAAAGACTGAAGAAAAATGTGACCTTGGGGCTTACCTGGCTGTGAACACTAGGTGTCGATAGAAGTATGTAGAACTTGTGGTTGTGCTGATTAGTAGGAGAAGACTAGTGAGATGAGGTTTTGTTTCCTGCTGTTAATACTGAGTCCTTCAATTTATGGTAGAATGTTCTTTCAGCTGTGATCTTATGAATCCTCAATAGAGACAGCAACTATTTCGGATTCATATCTTGGGATTTTTCTTCTTCATTTTTTTCTCTTTCATTCTGGGACTGATTATTTCACATTTCTGCAAAGGATTTAATTAGTCTCATCAGACACCCAAACTTAATACCTATGTCCAAATTTAGATCCAGAGAGGGAGAAATTGTTTAATTGGCAATTGGGGCCATTAGAAAGAACTAGGAGAGTACAGGGACATTGCACAGAAGTGATATGAACCAAGTATAAGGATAAGGATGTATTTATTCCTGGGCTATGTGCATGCTTGTCACTAAGAACATTTGCTAATCAACTGACAAATTGCAGTGGGAATATCCCCTGGACACACTGAAGGCCCAGTTGCCTGTCATTTGAGCAGAGTAGATATTTTACTAGTCCACAGAAGTATCAATGATTATACTACTCTTTGGTAGAAAATTACTATCTTCTGTATGATTTTGATAATATTCCTTGGGAACAGTAATACATGTTTATTAACTGCTTAAAGAATCTTTTGACTTTTTTTTCAAAATTTATTTTTTTAAGAAATCAAGTTCTTGGAGCAGTTATAGGTTTTCTCTATTTTAATTTTCTATTCATATTTTTGAATTATAAGGATATTATATGCATATCAAATGATCTTCAAAACATTTTTTTCCTATTGTTTTGGGCATCATCTGCACTCCTTCTTATATTTCTGCCCTTTCTTTTGCATAAGTAAAGCAGAATGATTTAGTTAGAATTTGCAGGTGAAAATTATCAAGCCTATATGCTCAAAAGTAATCATGGATACAAATTAATTCTCATGTTGCAATTTGTATCCTTTTTTTTTTAACCTTTACTTGTTTGGCTTCATCTTCAGCTGTCTTCTATCATTACCCACCCTTAGCTAAACTGACTGTACTCATTCCAACTTGAGCTTTTCTTACTTTATCACCAGCTGGTACATCCTTTTCTCCTCCTTTACTCACAAAAATGTGACTGTTTCAAAATTCAGTTCCAAATAATCTTCTCTACAAAGCTATCTCTGGGTAATTCATACAAATCTCCTGCTGTCTGGAAGTTGTTTACAGTTATTTCTTGGTATCCTTGGAGAAGTGGTTCCAGGACTTCTGTGGATATCAAGGGCAGGAACACTCAAGTCCTTTATATAAAATTGTGTAGTATTTTCATATAAAACTTTATACATCCTCCTGTACACTTTAACTCATTCCTAGATTACTTACACTGTCTAGGACAATGCAAATACTATGTAAATTTTTTTTCTACTATAATGCTCATGAAATAATAATGAGCAAAAGGGGGTGGTATTTCCATCCATAGTTGAATTCAAAGATGTGGAACCCATGTGTAAGGAGAGCCAAATGCAATATTCATTTTATTTCATTATTATAACAGTCTTAATTGCTTCATAGTTGACTTGCATATATATGCAAACATGCACAACTAACTAGATTATATACAATCTCTTTGAGGGCAGGAACTGTACCCCAGTGACAACTAGAAACTTGTTTTGTAGTGTATATACATTCTCATCTCTGTGATTCCAGAGCCTACAATCTAGTAGGTGTTCCATAAATGTTTGTTGAGTCAATTGAGGAATAGATTTAGACTACTTTGCTGAAGGCCTAGATTGTTGATAATGTTAGATTGTGACAACCAAACTAGTGTGAAAAGCCTGACAATCATCAGCATAAACCTTGCAAGAGCTAGAGCAAACCTTGTCCTTCCCTGACATTTTTCCTAGAATAGTAGAATGCTTATTTTCTCCTCCAAGTCCTGATATCTCTTCCTGATACTGAATTACTAAAGCATCTTGTCATATCTACGTTGTTCAAGTATCTTGGAATTATATCTAATGAATGGGGTTTATAATAGTGGTTACATAATTAGAGTTGTGATGATTAAATGACTTAATGTACATAAAATACTTAGAACTTTTCTGGGCATATAACAAATGATCAGTTAGTGTTTATTATTAGTAGTACTGGTATGATGATAACATTGCTTGTTGTTTCCTTTGAGTAGAGCCTCTCTCACCAACTGTATTCTAAACCTTTCAGGGGCAGGGACATTCTTTTTAACATTGATAGAATCTGTAATGATGCACATTTTCATCTCCAGTATATGTAATTTGTGTTTTCTCTCCACATCCCTAATCATTCCAAATAGGAATTTATTACTTTCATGATTCTCCTTGTAGTATTGATTTTTGGTTTCATTGATTTCTTACATTTTTTTTTTCTGTATTGATATCTGCTCTCTATTATTTCCTTCTACTTGCTTTGGGTTCAAAATTTCTATTCTTTTTGTAATCTTTTAAGGTAGAAACTTAGATAATTTATTTGAGAACTTTCTTTTTTTTCTAATGTAAGAATTTGTTATAATTTCTACTTGAAATTCTTCTTTGGCTGCATCCCCTACTCTGGGAGGGGGGTACCAGGGATTGAACCCAGGGACATTTAACCACTGAGCCACATCCACAGGTTTTATTTTTATTTGCGTATTTCTTTATTTTTTATTTTGAGGCAGGATCTCCCTAAGTTGGCTGAGCTTTACTAAGTTGCTGAGGCTGTACCTGAACTTGAGATCCTCCCCGCTCAGCCACCCAAGTTGCTGGGATTATAGTGTGTGCCATCATGCCCAGACTCCCCTATGTTTTTGATATGTTAACTTTTCATTTTCAAACAATCAGTTATTTTCAATTTTCTCTTCTCATTTCTTCTTTATTCAAGAATTATATAGAAGTGTGTTAATTTTTTCAAATATTTAGAGATTTTTCTAGATATCTCTCAATTTTTAGTTTAATACTTTTGTTGACAGAGAATATACTTTATATAATCTTCTAAACTTATTAGGACTTATGGTACTGAATATGATGAATGTTCAATATGTTCTTTAAAAGTTTATGTTGGGCAGAGTTCCTTATAAATGTCATTTAGGTCAAATTAGTTCATAGTGTTGTTCCAGTCTTCTGTATCCTTCAGAGGTGCTGACTCCTTATTGCATTATTGAGAGAGGAGAGTCAATCTTTAACCACAGTAGTCCCCTATTATATAGAGGGGATATGCTTGAAAAACCATAGTAAATGCCTAAAACTGCAGTTAGTATCAAATTCCACATATAACTCTTTTTCTTTTCAGTTAAAGGAGGCACATTAAGACTTTTCTTTGACATATCCACATTGCCAGAATCACTACTCTTGTGCTTGGGGGTCATTATCAAGTAAAAATAAGGCTTACTTGAATACAAAGTACATTATGGTCAATCTTATAACCAAGATGGCCATTAAGTGCCAATAGGTGGGTGGCATATACAGTGTGAATATACTGGATGAAGTGGGACAGTGTGTGATTTCATTATGTCTCTCAGAGTAGCACACAATTGAAAATCCATGATTGTTTATTTCTGAAATTTTACAATTAATATTTTTAGAACATGGCTGACTATGTGTAACTAAAACTGCAGAGAACAAAACTGTGGATAAAGGGGGAACTGCTATATAATGGAATATTTGTTTATGTCTCTCTTCAGTTCTCTCAGTTTTATATCCTCTATTCTGAATTTATTTTAGTAGGCATTATATTAGTTTGCTCAGGCTGCCATAACAAATTAATATAGACTGGGTAGCTTAAATAACATAAATGTATTTCCTTACAGGTCTGGAGGATGGCAAATCAAGGATCACAGTGCCAGATTCACTGACAGTCAGTTTCTGGTGAAGGCTCTTTTCCTGTTTTGTATGTGGCTGTCTTCTCAATGTGCCCTCACATGGCACAGAGAGACAGATGTTGTATCTCTTCCTTTTTCATGAGGTTACCAGTTCTACTTGAACAGAGTTCAATCCTTATGACCTTATTTAACCTTAATTACTTTCTTAAACTCCCTATCTAATACAGTCAGACACACAGGGGACAGATTTTCAACATGAGTTTTTGTGGTGACATAATTTGGCTTATAGTAGGTACCGAAATAGAATTATTGTCTTCTTGATGAATTAAATGCTTTATCACAATGAAACATCCCTCATAATTTATGATAACAATCTTTGTTTTGTTATCCTTTGCCTAATATTAATAAAGCCACTCAAATTTTCTTTTGGTAAATATTAGTGTGGTTATCTATCTTTCCATCCTTTACTTTTATTTCTTGTAGTAACTTTTCCTTTGACCCAATGTTGCAATCTCTGTATTTTAATTAGAATCTTTAGATTACTTAATGTCATACAGATAGTTGGATTTAAATCTACCAATGTGCTGTTTGTTTTCTATTTGCCTCACCTCTTCTTTGTTACTTTTTCCTGTTTCCCTTCTTTTACTTGAGATTAATATACTACCTTTATAATTGCATTTAATTTATATAGTTGGTTAATACTTCCTTGCTTTTCTTTCATTGAATTCTTTTGAGTTGACAACACACATCTTTAACTTAACCTAGTTGGCCTTCAAATAATATTATATATCTTCATATACAGTATAAGAACTTTACCTTAAGATTTAATTGCTTTTATCTTTGGTACTATTACTTCTATTATAAACCCCACACTACATTTTCCTAATTTTTCTTCCAACAGTCATTTGTATTTTTTTAAAATAAGAAAATTACTTAAAAAAAACTTTTTAATATTCTCTTGTATGTTTATCGGTGTGGTATTCCTCAGTCTCTTCCATCAGGTGTCATCTCAGCTCTACCCAAGGAACTTCCTTTATGTTATTGGAGGGCAGTTCTTTTGGCAATTAATTCTCTTCATTTGTTTATTCAAAGATGTACATTCATTCTTCACTTTTTGTTATGGTTTGAATATGAGGTATCCCTCAAAAGCTCACATGTGAGATAATGTCAGGTCAGAGAAGAAATGATTGGGCTATATCCTTCACCTAATCAGTGAATTAATCTCTGGTGGGATTAACTGAGTGGTAACTGGAGGCAGGTGGGGTGTGGCTGGAGGAAGTGGTTCATTGGGGGTGTGGCTATGGGGTATATATTTTGTATCTGGCGCATGCTGTCTTTCTCTCTGTTTCTTGATCATCCGCTGAACTGGTTCCTTCTTCTGAACTCTTCTTCCATGGTGTCCTGCCTCACCTTGAGCTCAAGGAATGGAGCCAGCCACTTATGGACTGAGACCTTTGAAACTGTGAGCTCTTTAAAACCTTTCCTCCTCTCAGCTGTTCTAGTAGGGTCTTTCAGTCATAGCAGCGAAAAAGCTGACTAAAATACTTTTGAAAGCTGTTTCCTCAAAAAATTCTAAAGAGTTGTAGGTAGACCTTTTTTTTTCTTTCAATATATTTGACTTACATAGTTTAATAATGAGTCTTTTGTCAATTTTCCTTTAAATAGCTCTGTATGTAGTGTACCACAGTGAATCTTATTTTCCTGGATAATTTTAAGATTTTATCAGTTTTCAGCAATATGAAATGTAGCATCTTGGAATACAGTGTCCTCCTGAGGCTTCTAACTTGATATACTATGTATTTGTTTGCTGTTGTTTTCATTCTGACCTATTCCTAGCCCTCTATAAGCTCCAGGGATTTTTCCAACTATTCCTTTCTTGAGGTTCTTTCCTTAGCTTGGGCCATTTCCTCTCCATGTGCACAGCTCAGCACTCAGCCAGTAGTCTCATGAGGATCCCATGGCAGAACTCTGGAGTTCTTTGTGCAGCTCCTTCCTCTGTGATTCTGTGCCCTACAAATTTTCCCTTTCTGTGCTTCCCTGAATTCTAGGCTTTTCAACTCAGAAAGATTGACTATGGGTTGTTGCCTGGAAACTGCCTCCAGGAAGTAAGCAGGTGCATATTTATTTAGCGTTTGTCACCCGTTTTCTTTTTTCAGAGATTACAGTTTTGCAATCTCTTAATGTTTATAAACCACCATTTACTATATTTTGTCTGATCGTCTAGTTGTTTATAATGTCAGGTAATGTAACAATGCTCAATCCATCCTTCCTTCACTCCAGTTGGACTTAAAACGGGAGTATATATGGAAATGGAGATTGATGTGCTGTTAGGTGACTCCTAATTCCTGACATCTTCTAAAAAGCAAATGAGCAACCCAGAGTTTATGATAAAGAAAAAACTAGCCAATAAATTAACAAGATTTGAGCACATATGAATATTCTAGTAATTCCCAGATAATGATAAAAACATCACAAAGATCTGCTGAATTAGAAAGCTATTTGAGGGCTGGGGATGTGGCTCAAGTGGTAGCACGCTTGCCTGGCATGTGTGCGGCCCGGGTTCGATCCTCAGCACCACGTACAAAGATGTTGTGTCTGCCAAGTACTAAAAAAAATAAATGTTAAAAAATTCTCTCTCTCTCTCTTCCTCTCTCTCTCTCTTAAAAAAAAAAAAAAGAAAGAAAAAAAAGAAAGAAAGCTATTTGAACTGTGCTCAGCTGTGATGGAATAATACCATGAAATGCAGAGTTCTTTTCTTCTCCAGTCTATGAAAAGTCTTAGCATTTTACAAAGTATTGCTGTCATTATTTTATATGCAGTCATTGAAATTCAGAGAAGTCATTATATTTCTCTCTGGCAGAAGGTTGGCAGGAAAGGCCAAAGTACATCTTATGCCAACTGCCTTAATGGTTTGTATAGTGGTAGCAGTAAATGAAAGAAGTGGCACAGGTAAATGAAAAGTAACTTTAGTCTTCTGACTTCAAATTAGAAGATTATATGTTTCAATTCCTAATAGACAAATATATATTACTGCCCTTCAAATCATTTTTGTTTAGAAATTTTTTTCCTAGAATTTTGCTTTCATTCTGACACAGATCCCCAGAGATTCATTGATGAATTTAGTATTGAAATCCCTATTAAAGAGTGCAGCATTTTTATAAATACACTGATACCATTCAGAAATGGTATAAATGTAAACACACATGAATATATGCATATAACTTAAAACTCTGTAATGGATAATAATCTTAATGTCTATTATTTTTCAAGATGTCTTGAATTTTCAAATAAAATTATTGTGCTCTTAAATACTTTTTGAGGCTATGAAATGTACATTCACTGCTTTTTCAGAGTTTGCTCTGGGTTTCCAGTGTTATATGGAAAAAAATATTGGGAAGATTTTTCTCTTGTGTGGCAGTTTCAAGTATCTTTTATCAGTCTTCTAAATCTTCAGTTAATATATCTTAGTGTTAAACAAGTTTAAAAAATGTTCTACAGAAAAATATCTCAGGATTAATAGAAGAAAATTTATATTGGCCAATTGTAAATTTTAACCATGGTTCTTAATAATTTTCTCTTTGACATGAATTTTTAAATACCAATTATAATGAATCTGCTTCTCTAAATCAAATAAATGGTTAAAGCCAAATGATCCAATTACAGGTTTATTTTAAAAATGAATGAATAGGGAAAGCCTTTAGCTCCTTAAGTTGCTATTGTTCCTTTTACAGAATTTCAGGAAAGTAATCAATCTTGCTTTGATTAGGCGGTACCTTGTCTTCTCTTTCTATCAGATTTCATGAGACTTAATTTACTAGGGAAAAATTAGAAAGCTGTAGGGGCAGTGAGAGATAACAGCCCAGGATTTTCAAGGGATTTGAGGATGGAGAAGCAGAAATGACTCAGCTGGCTACTGCACTCTGAATTCCATTGTGTAGACTGTGCTTCCACACCTTATCATGAGCAGGTACTGATGATTAAGCATTGGCTTCTGATCCTGCCCACTGGTAAAGGTGATGACATTCTAGTGTGTGTCATAAAAACAAACTCACAAGCAGAAAGAACAGTGAGATTTTCAATGGACTTTACTGATTTCTCTTTCATTACTTTAATGCCTATCAGAAATGCAGTCAGATGATGTAAAGTGAAACAATAGATGTGTCACTGAAGCAAATCACATGACCAAATTTGGGGGACAACTCTGCATATATTACATAAATTATTTGTCCTTTTTAATTTATTGTAAGGTTACATTTTCTTATGTGCTGTTTCTCTCATTAGAGAGAATGCTATAAGCTGAATTGCAAAAGGTTGTTGATGTTTTAATGTATACTTTCAAAAAGTTTTTTTTTCAGATGAAACTATTTCTGATGAAAGTTTTACATAAAATTAAGGTAAAATATTTTCATATTTTCTGACTGTCAATATATAATCCACTTCAAATAAATTGTTAACTAATGGATTTACCACAAAATGTTTTATTTAACACCTGTTATATCCTCAGCATTTTTCTGTAGACTATAGAAGTACAGAGAAGTATGAGTATTTACAAAATCAAGGAAGAGAGTCACTTAAGTGGAAAATATTGTTAGCATTGTGTTTTGCCTTACTGCCGTGAAGGAAGAGAATTTAAATTTTTTAAATTTCTTTCCTTCATCATAGTTAAATCTAGCTTTGGTATCAGCCATTTATCAGGTTGGCAATATAGTAATTTGATTAGTCTGGTAATCAGAGTAAATATTTTTATGACTATATAATTACTTATGGAAGAACTAGGTACTATACCATGGTCATTTTTTTTTTTTTACCTTGAGCAATGTCTTATTCTGTGTGAAGCTAATAAGCATATAGTTTTATTGTTGTTTTTACATTGTTTTCTATACTTTTCATCACACTACCATAGACCAAATTCTCCCTTAATTGTGAAAATTTCTTCTCAAAACTTTGGGGAACATTAGGCATTTTTTCATCTTCATCTTGAAGAAATTTCTCCTGACACCTTTGATTTACTCCAATCTTTGACCAGTTGTTCTCTGGTCCTAATGCACAGTCCTGAGATCTTTTCAAGAGTTCCTTATTCTGTATGTCGTATCCTTATTTCCTGAATTCTAGATCTTTCTCCATCTTAATTTACTGTCCTATGTTGAAGCACATTCTCTATTAGCTTCTTAAAATGTTTGTGTCGGAAGTAAAAATTTTGATATTTAGATACCTCTGAAAATGTTCTATTCTTCTTTCATGTATGAGTATGATCTTTACTGCATGTAGAATTCTAGCTTGAAAACAGTTTTTCCTAAAAAATTTGAAAGCATACTTCCATTGTTCTCTGATTTCATTATTGGGATCAGCAAGACCTCTGCCGTAGTGATTCTTGAAACTTTGTTGGAAATTTCCTTTTCCCTCCCCTCTGGACTCTTACTGGACTATCAGGTCCTCTCCTCCCTCTGTTGTACTTTTACAGTGATAGCACTGGGTGGGCCTGATTTCATTCATTATGCTTCACAGTCCCCAGACCCTTTCAATCTAGAAACTCGTGTCCTTCAACCCTGGAAAATTGTTTTGGATTCTTTTTTTGATGTCACTCTTCTCTCCATTTTCTCTTTGTTCTCTCTGAACTCCTATTATTAAAATGTTGAAACTTGTTTTGTTCTAATTTTACTATTTTCTTTCCTGCTTTGCAGACATTTCCTGTGTGTCCTTTTACGCTGCTTTCTGTATGCTGAACAAACCAACTTTTTTTCATTAGCCTTGCTTAAGGATTCTACACAAATATCTTTATAGACAACACACAAACAGAAATACAAATAACCAATAAATGTGAAATATCAACAAACATATGAAATATTTCTCTTTGGATATTCAAAGAAATAGAAATTAATTAAAAATATTATTTCTTATCCTGATGATTAAGATTTAAGTGAATCATAAAGCTAAGCTCTGGTAAGGGTAGAGGAAAATCAATATATTCACATTCACAGATGATACAAGACTTCTAGGGAGGGTAATTTTGTGATGGGCAACAAATTTTTTAAAATTTTTAAAATTTGTTTTAATTAGCTATACATGAAAGTAGAATACATTTATGCACTTTGATATATCATACATAGATGGGATATAATTTCTCATTTTTCTGAGTGTATATGTTGTAGAATCATATTGGTCATGCAGTCACATATATACATAAATTTTGAGTTCTCATCAGAGAAAGAGAGCAGGGTGGGGTTGGGAGGAAAGCTCTAGTTAGTTAGTTCTTCCTGTGCTGCATCTCCCGGCAGCATCGTCTATATGCTGAACCAGAGGGCAAAAGAGCTTGGCAGAGTCATGCCCTAAGATGGAGAACAGAGCCAGGCAAAGGTGTGGAAGAGCACAGACTGACAGGAGTCAGGCACACTGAATACATTCTGTGAAATCAAGATCATGAGTATTAGTTTATTATGCCACCTACTTCTGACATGCTCCTATACACATATACTTTCTCCCTACGGTTTTGAGTGCATTATGTTTACCTGTGTTTGCCTATGCATATCTGAGATTGTTGAGTGCATGTCCTCCTAGTCATGAGAAAAGCAAGCGTGCACATTTTAAGACCATGTGCAAAATGACAGTGAACCCTCCTGTTTTCCATTGGCACTTAATATTTACATAATACCCAAACATCTGGTTGTTCCTATTAGTCCAGGCATGAGGTTCATCTGGTTGATTGCTTGGCATTTTTACAGAAAACAGCTGGCTGCTTCATTGGACCTTTGATTATGGCTGAATTGACTGGATGTTTGGTATCATATACAATGATTATTTGACTGCCTGAAGATGAAACATAGCCAATGACAGAGAAGGCCAATAACAAATCATGAAATGAAACTTTTATTTGGAATTTTCACTGGAAAAGATAATTATTTCTTTCCAAGATGGACTATCAGAAGCATTTAGACCTGAATAACTTCATTTCTGGCTTCCTTCCTTCCTGTTTCAGCTGTCTGTAATCAGGTGTCCCCCAAATCCTCAAGCTGCCCATGGCCACTCACTCTGAAGGCACCTGGCTCCTGAGTCATCTCTCTCAATATTTTAGCTTTTATATAGCTCTCCTCTTTTGCCTCTCTAAGAAAATCACATTTGTCCTGTCATTCAGAGATCTGCTTTCTTCTGCAGATTCAGCTGATCTCTGAATCTAATTCTTGTGAAGATGTTAGTGGATGATATCATTAATACTTTTCACTTTTCCATATGTGGATGTGTTCTTAACTGAGAATTTAATTTAGGCATACTTGGCAAGTTTTTATTTGGTGCTTTCCAAAAGCATGTTTCTTAAATACTGAGGAATGTCCTGTGAGGAGCAGCCAGGTTAGATGAATTTTTGGCAGAGAGCTTTGGGCCATGGTTTTAGCCACCTAGAGCTGTCTCCCAGTCCTACTGAACATATCTGATCTCTATGGAAAGCAGGAGAATGTTAACTAAAGTTTTATGGCATGTATGTATGATGCAGTGGCAGTGGGGTGGGGATTGGGTGAGACTGTAAATTCTGGAAAATAAGCAAAAATGATTGAGAATCTCTCCAAAGCAGAATGTAAGTGAGATTTTTTTTTTGCTGCAACCAAGTTTCTTGTATTATCTAATTTGTGGAGGACTCTAATACCAACTGAGGTATTTGAAGAATGATGGCTGAATCCAGCCAAAGCCATGGCAGAAGCCAGAAGGAATGGGATTAGCTAGAAGTGGGTCTGAGATGCCACTGGAAGACCCAGCATTATTGGAAGGGAGTTTATGAGGTGTGGGGAGTGCAGAGGGGATGGTTGAAGGATTGAGGACCTGTCAGTACAAGTGGATGTGTAAGCCAGGAGCATTTAAATTATTTATTTAAACGGATTTTCATTTTAATGCACATGAGTTAAGGTCTGAGAAAATTCAGATCGGGCTATAACATATTTGCCTTTTATCAGAGCCTTTGAGTGATTTATATCCAAAAGTAGATTGATAGGGGCAGTTTCAGATCACCCTAATAGTAAACTGGTGAAAGAAAAATATTTTAAGGCAACCCTTTAAATAATCTTCAAAAATCTTCATAAATTTGCTTCTTACCCTCTTGATTTTATTTTTGAACCATGAGGACTTAAAATCTTGCTAAATGACTATTGGCAGAGGCTTGGATTCTTCTGGGGAAGAGAAGGGCATGAAATCTGAATATATCTTTGAAATCTAAGTAGATCTTTATTAGCTCTCACTGGCAATAACTGCAATGGAAATTATTTTAGTTTATATAAATAAACAAATAAACCTTCTGTTAAATAATGAGTTTATTGATTGCTATTTCTGTATGTATAATTAACTCAACAAAAATTTGCTCTGTGCCTGTTTATCCTTCGGACTATGGGGGTCAGGCTAAACTTTGGTGAATTCAGCAGGTTTAAAAATCTAATGTTGGTAAATCAGGCTTATGTTGCTTTATTGTTGAGCTGAGATACCCACTGAAAAATATGAGACCAGCTCATCATATTTATAAACCAAAAAAAGATAAGTTCTCCCTAAGAAGGATTGTACTTTATATTGTCAGAAAGTACTTCCCTGTTCCCAAGATGTGGACAAATGAGTGCATCTCAGTGTGTGTGTGTGTGTGTGTGTGTGTAGTATTGCTTGTGTCTGTATTCACCAGCTATAGCTGAAGAAAGATTTCAGAAATGCAAACATCAAATATATAGGTTTCATCTGTAGAAAAGAATTCCAGCTTTTATTTAAATCACCAAATTGCAGTCAGCTGCTGGGAGAAAAATAAATGCCAAGATCCTGTTAACAAGGCACCTAGAGTTCACTCATCAGATGGTTTTGCTTAAGATGTAGTTTCTCTTCATGCTGATATTTCTGTAAGACATTTTTGTGTGTGTGAATCGGTGATTAATCAACAGTCCCAAGTATTCCCCTTCTTGTGCTTTCATAGTACTTTTATAGTGACACTTTTGATTTTTGACAATCTTTACTTAAAACTTACCTCTTTACAACTTTCTACAATTTGTAGAATGGCATTGTATAATAGGCAAATTCTGGTGTGTGTGTGTTTTGAGGGGGGGGGTGGTTTCCACTTCTTATTCAGAGGTTTTTCTATTCATTTCTAACTTCTGCTGGCAAAGAGCTGATATTAAACCTTTGTCCTCTGTTATGGTTCAGATGTGAGGTGTCCCCCAAAAGCTCATGTATGAGACAATACAAGAAGATTTAGAGGTGAAGTGATTGAGTTATGAGAGTCTTACCCAATCAGTGAATTAATCCCTTAGTAGGGATTAGCTGGGTGGTAACTGCAGCCAGATGGGGTGTGGCTGGAGAAGGTGGGTCATTTGGGGCATGCCTTTGGAGTACATATTTTGTCCCTGCTGAGTGAAATCAATCCCCCTGCCTCTCCTATGCTATATCTGCTTTTCTCAGCTACACACTTCAGTCATAATGTCTGCCTCACATCAGGCCCTAATAAATGGATTTGGCCATCTCTTGACTAAGACCTGTGAAACTGAGCTCCCAAGTAAAATCTTCCTCTTTTAAAATTGTTCTTGTCAGGTCTTTTGGTCACAGTGATGAAAAGGCAGACTAAAACACTGACCAAGCTATTAAATATTTAGGTTTATAATGGCCTTGTTTTTATCTGTCTTGTCTAGATCAGCATGGAGGGACAGTGTATTAGAATGTTTATTACTTTTAGCTACCTTGTCATGCCTAGAATTACTAGATGATAAATCATCTCATGACAAGATAATATTCTGCCCTATGGGAAGTATGCTATATAGGACAAGGTGGGCCTCACCATACCAAAGGTGAGGGAGTCAGGCTATCTGTTCACCACAGGTCAGAACTTTTACATGTCTGTGTGTGGGAAGTATGCAGAGAAGCTGGTCTTCATAAGCTACACTGCATCTGTGATGCTTCTACTGCTGAAAGCACTAATTGAAAATATTTTTGACTGTTCCCTCAATGGCAGTTTTTGATTCCTCCCTGGGTTTGGATTTAAACTCATTATCCTCACTGTCTAAAACTAAGAGCCCCTGGCACCTGTTGCCATAAAAAGAACTTAATAAACCCACCTGTGCATACTCACTGCATTAAAAATTTATTTTCTACAAAAGCAAAACTACTCAAAATATTTAAATTCATTGGTATTTTCAATGTAGAAAAAAATCCCTTTATGCAACTTTAAGTGCACATTGCTGCATATTTATTGCTTTTAGTCATCTTCTCTGAAGATGTGGATCATTCAGGATCAAAGATGAAGTATCTACCTCCTCTCCAGCTGAGGAAAAAATGTTATTGAATGAAATGGAAAGCAAGCCCCAATTCATCATCCTTCTTGGCTCCTTTCCTTTGGTGGAGAGGTCTAGGAGAAAGGAAGGACAAACCTCATCCCTTCATGGACTATTCCCATAACTTCTTTTACTCGAGTTACTGAACATTAACTGACATAAATCTATTTGTTCATTAAGGAAAATTGTATTTATTTAAAAAGCCCATTTGTTTTTTTCCTTGTGTTTTTCTTTATGAAGATAGAAAATTCCATCTTCTTTTTCTTAGTTTATGAGTATTTCAAAGAACACTGTGTAAAACATTATTATGCGGTTGCTTGTGACTTTGCACAGAACTGAGTGATGTTTATTCTTGAGGATGTATTATGCAAATATTTAGTTACAATTTTCACATACTTGTCTCTTTTGGCTCTCATCTCTTGACCACATGTGTATTTTTTTAGACTTGAATTAGGTAACAAAATGTCAACTCATTTTTGCTACAAGTGTTTCCTAGTATTTTTAATAAGTTATTTTGTTTATATAATGCTTTTAAAACCTTTATTATCTTCTTTGGGTCTCAGCTCCATATATAGTAAATGTTCAACAGGGACCCTTGCCTCCCAGTTGAGAGGCAATGTTTATGTTTGTTGAAATGTTTAGCATGAAAGGCCCTAAACATTTCTTTTGGGGGGGCCCTTGGAGAACCATTTAGTGAACATGCACCATCACATTCAAATCTCTGCTCAGTCACTAGAAGTGTCATTGGCTTTGACATCGCACCCATAAAAAGTCATGCTCCATCATGAAATTTCAGTTTAGAGCATTCTCTACTTCCAACCTATGGTTTTGAATTATTTCAGGCAGGGAGGAGATTTTTTTTGAATAATTAAATTAGTATGCACTTGAAAGAGGAGAAGTAGCCAAGAACACAGTCTGCTGGGCCCCTGAGTCACTATGGAGACAAGTGAATACTGTATCATTATCTCCATGATTTTTTCCCCTACTTCTATAAAAAAAAAAAAAAGGTAGAGATTCTGATAAATAAGATCTCACAAGGAAGGGTGGACAATTATCCTCTTTCCCTCCTGCCTCACCTTTCCACTCTATAAAAGTTTTGCAGACTTAAACTAAACTTGTTGCCTGGAAGCCTAAAAGGATCCCTCATCATATGGCAGGCTGTCATAACATTTTTATGATAGCTAGTGTTTCCTTTGGTCTGAAAACCAGGTGTGTGAAATGTAGGTCAGGGGTTGAAAATTAATGCCTACTGTCATGTGAGAAGAAATAATTGGCATGAAGTGTCGTAAAGAATGCCTGCCAGCCTAACAGTGCTGGGTCATTTTTTGGCCATTGGTTTTGGCTCCTAGAAAAATAATGGGCAGGTTCATATTTCTTGGAATGTCTTTATCAACTCTGTCATCTTATGGTGTCTTGGACTCCCAAGAGACAGCCTGGAAGTCTTTGCTTATGCCAGTTCTATGCTGAGTACATGACCCATGTACCCCATGACAAATTAATACAGATGGAATAATGAGTCTTTCTCATCCCTGAGACTAGACCTGCTGGGGAAAACATCTGCATCCTTTGAAAGATGTAAGATTGGTATAATAAGTTTAAACTAGAGATAATTATTTTGAATAAAGGCTTTTAGTTTACTCTTACAGTCACGACTGGTGTATTCATAGGTTATGAGAACACTTAGTTTCAAATGGGTGCATCCTAACCAGTGATTTTTTTGAATGTGGCACATATTTTCCATTTAAAGAATATTGTAAGTAGTGTTTCGGTAGTTCTAAAAATCTAAGGGGACTAAAAATATATGCATATTTTCAATGAGCAGTAGAAAAATACAGTTTCAATTTAATGAATTAGGTGAATACAGTAACAATACAATTGAAAAAGTAAAAGTTTATGCTTTTCTCAAAAATGGATTCTTCCAGTTTTCTTAGGGGCAGGTGAATGCGTAGATGAATAGATGCCCCCAGATATTTCAAATGGCTTTGAAACCATTCAAGATCTTTAAGAGTTGGAGGCCAGTCTTTTTTTCCTTTTTTTATACAATCATTATAGTAAAGAGCTGGACTCATTAGAAAAAGCACCTAAAACAAGTTTATTGTGTTCTTATTATCCCTTTAATACATTGTGTTTATCCTCTGACTCTTGGATGAAATTTTAGGCAGATCTCAGAACTTTTGAAAGTTACCTTTTACTGTCAATTAGTAGTCATCCAGTCACTGTGAAACTTTAAAGAGTCAAGTATGATATTTTAAACCTGTTGTCTCTTTAAATTTTCTCCTGTTACCTAGCCAGGGCCTGCCCACGTATTGGATAGCTGATGAGAGAAAAGTTTGGGGGGACATATATCAGTGTGAATGATTGCCTGTTTCCGAAGGCATGTGCATGAGTGTGTATGTATGTATGTATGTGAATGTTCATGTGTGTGTATGTGTGAAGTGGCATCTCCTCTTCCAGTTCCCAGCTGGGGTGGCTGCTGGTTCTTTTAGCCTGGGAGGATACTTAAGGAGGTGAATGTCATTTAGATTTGACATCATAGATGTTCAGAAATGATTTTACCATGGAGGTGCTTTGGGGTGATTCCTCTCCTAGGACCCTCAACTTTGATTATAATTCTGGTAAGAGAGGAGGTGCCTCCTTTAGCTGGTTGCTCTGGCATTGTTCTTGGTTCCTAGATTTCACTCTTGGGTTGCTTTGTCATTCAAAGCAATTCTTTCAGGAGATACTCTAAGTTTGTCCTCTACTGTGTAACACACATCTTGGTCTATCTAAAACCTTACTCCTGCCTTTGACTCTGAATTGCACCACCAGACTAATCTAGCCACTGTCTTATATCAGACCTTAAATTCTCTTAAACTCTGGGAGATACTTGTCAAACTCTCCAGGTGTCACCTTGAAGTCCCTCTCACTTAAGGCAAAGATGTAGTCTTGCTCCCTGGAAGGAGCCATAGCTCCAATAACTTTCTCAATAGGATTCTTCTTCTTCATTTCTTCCAACTAGAGAGTTCTTGTTGGTCGGAGATCATTAGTGCTGGCAGAAGTGGTTTTACAATCTTAGAAATTCTGCACAGGGCTCTTCACTGTTATATAATGCCTAGGCCTTTGGGACCTTGGCCAAAGCTGAAATAGAAAGAATCCCATTGTTATTCTGTTGAATGCCCAATTTTACTTCAGTGCATAAAATCTTCTGTCCTTTACTGTATGTGTATTAATAATAGTACCCTAATCAGCTGCAATTCAGTTTTTTATGCTCACAAGTAGCAATATGAGAATAATGGAAGAAAGAAAGAACGATTGGTTTAAAAAAGATACTCTTCTCTGAGATAAATCTGACAGTGATATGTGACAGGAAATGCAAATGGCAAGGAAATGCTAAAAACACAATCCAGCGTGATCTCAAAAATGATAGTGGGGAAGATAAATTTTCACCGTTAGATAGAAATGAGAATGGCCTGGGGTTTGCTAAGGGTGGTATCTGAAAGGGAGGGAAGGAGCAGAAATTGCATGCAACTAGGTATGGTGCTTCCCAATCATTCTCTTACCAATCTGGAAAATATCATCATTCAAGGGGAAAATTATTCTTTGAATTAATTGCTTGATTCTTTCTCCTTATTCTAATGTAATCCCACACTGTATTCTTTAGCACTAACCAATCATGTACCCAGGCTACCTCCAGTGCTACCCAGGTGAGTGATTTATTCAACTGTATTTATGAAGTAACTGTTAAGAGAAGGCACCATGTTTGGTGTGTTGAGGAAATACTAGCTATGGCAGATAATGCTCCCAGGAGGATTTCAGCTGAGGTGGGTAAGACATGATCATATGAAGCATCACATAATCTATAGACCTTCAAGCATTAGGAGCTTGTTGAATGTCCTCTCATTTTTTTAATAGATAAGAAAACCGAGACCCAAGGTGTCTAAATGGCTTTGGAGTCACCTGGTTGGGTAACAGCAGAATTGGAACTGAATTCTCAGAATTCTGTATACTCAAGTGTTGCTTCTACTATAGTACCTCATTTCTCTAAAAACACACCTTGAGACCATGTTACAGAGCTATGGGCCAGTTCTTCCTATAAAAGAATAATGTGATGGGAACTAGTTCTCACCAGCTCTTAAGGAAGATTCTGAGCAACTTCCTAACTCTGAATTTTGAAATTGGCCATAGTAGGAGAATCATACCCCAGAAATCAATAAGAACTGCAGATCAGGAATCTCCTTCCCTTTCAGGGAGAGCCAGTTATTAAACATTTTCCAGTATACTGCTGCTTATAAACAATAAGTGTGATATGTTCAGAGACCCTTTCATGTAGCATTTGAATAAATTTTATAGAGAAATGGGATTTAAACAGGCAAAGAACAAAGATGCTATTTGAAAGTGGACTTAGAGGGTGAAATGTGTTCTGGGATAGGAAATACAGTAGTTTGGTTAGGTAGGTGAAATATAGTGTAAGTTTCATATCACATACCTGCAGTGGCCAGGCTGAATAAGTTAAGGCTTAAATTAGTGTGTCATTATTAACAGGAGGGCATTATGGAACCTGTGGCAGAGTAAGGCTTTCATAAAGGTATTTTTTTAAAAAAAGACTTGCTATATTCTAAGCATAGTGAATTTCCCATAAAGAACTAATAATGAGCCTAGAAAGCAGTTAGAATCAAACAGGCCCTGAGATGGGGGCTATCATTTTCCTTCTTAAAATATCACTAGTTTCCTTGATATACTGAAAGTGAAACTTATCACCCTAATCTATTTCCTTCTTACCTTGGGAATGTCTGTAAATTAGTTTGTGTGTGCGTGTATGTGTGTGCATGCACACATGTACCTACATGTTAGTATGGGTTAGAGTTGTGTTTATGGCATTTTTTTTTTATGGTGCTGGAGACTGAATCCAGGGTCTTATGCAAGCTAAGCAAGTTCTTTACCACAGCCCTATGGTATCATTCTTTGTATGGTCATCTTATTTCAAGCTAATGAGATCCCTAAAGAAATAAAGATTTGGCTATATTTCCGAGGAGGTTCATTCATTTCTGGAAAGGAGTCTTGAACAAAAATTTACTATGAAAATAGAAATGTTTAATATGTTTGAGAGAAGGCTCTAGAAACATATTATTTAATTTCTTTTTCCTTTCAGAAATATCTTCAAATTAATTTCAAATGGCCTTTTAATTGTTACATTTTTACATTAATTTGTAAAAATAATTTCACATTGATCAATAGCCATTTAAAAGAAAATAAGATTTGTCCCCTTCTAATATATCTTTATTCCAATGTATTAAATCCATAGGAGTTTATAAAAAATGAAAAAAAAAATCAGTGAAATAAATGATGCCTGGTGAAATCTTGGTCTGTGCAAAGCAAATCCTATGATTTTTACCTGGAAAAAATCCTAAATTTAAAAAATGACCCTAGGTTTAATTATGCCCCAAAGAAATCCAATAAAAATTGTTTGATAGCTCTCTGAAAATATTTCCCAAGCCCCTGTGTTTTGCTGTAACAAAAGCCTGAGAAAATCACCTTAAAAAGAGGAAAGATTCGTGGGTCACGATTTCAGAGATTTTAGCCTGTGGTCCTCTGGCTCCATTGCTGTGGCCTGTGGTGAGGCAGACAATGCAAGGTGGGGTGGAGGATAAGAGACAGAAAGTGAGAAGAGAAAGGGGCTGGGGATAAAATAAACCCCAGCATTCAGCTGGGTACCAATCCTTTAGCACAGGGTCTTTGGGGAGCATTTGTTATCTTAACCATAACAGCCCTTTAATGATAATGACATTTGCCAAAATTGAGAAAGACCCCAGTGATGGTCTTTGACTGAGTTTCCTCTGGGTTGAGCTGATCAGGACTGGGGAAAAGGAGAGGTGGAGACAGATTTTGACACTCAGATGCTGAACAGTAAGTGATAAGCTAGTCATGATAATCTAGTCTACAATTTTGACCTCCTTTGCATAGATGGACTAATTGGCACACCATATAAGAGGGCTTTTCAGCTCCTGGCCTACTTGTCTCTGCAAATATGCCAGCAATATAAGAAAAGAGTAGATGCTTCATGTTTATCTGCCAAAGAAGTCAAAACAGGAGAGGTGGGGGGGATGTTGCAGCGTCTCACAATTTTAGGTGCACTTTAGCTTTGACTGTGGATCTCTCAGCCTGCAGTTACAGGTTCCTTTCTGGATCTGCTCTTCAGAGAAGGTCAGCACCCAGCATACCAGGAAATTGCAGAAAATGCCATCCCAGTGAGCTTGGCAATGTTCTAAACTTCCTCAGGGAGAAAGATCAGGCCTGAGGAGGAGCTCCAAAATGGACTCCTCCCTACCAGACTTGGAAAGTGGCTGGGATAGCAATACACAAGGATGTGCTCAGAGAAATACTGAATGCTCCATAATGTTTAGTCGGATAAAAAAGGCTTACCCAAAGACCCATGGTGTACCCCTGTACCTTAGGAGAGGGTCCTGTAGCATTCTGTGTTTCTTGCATCAAGATGAGATGTACTGGGCTGAGATATTTACCACACACTTCCAAGTCAAAGTTCCAGCTTTGTTCTGAGCTATCAAAATAAAAAGTGCTTTTATCCATGGGATTTATCCTGTCTCAAGTCATGATGGGTTTTCAGGTTCCTGGTCTCTTGGCTTGATTTAGCCTTTGGTGTCCCGCAGCACACACCATCAGTGTCACCTTCTTCCCATTCTTCTACTCATTCAGTGGGCTCCCACTGACTTCCGTCTCTTAGTATTTGCATCTCAGTGTATGAATCATTTCTTCCCAGAGTCAAAGAAAACAGCAGTGCCCACGATCCAGGGCCAGGATGTCAGAAATGGTATGGAATTAATAACTCCTGGGAGGAGCCCTCAACTATGACCTCAGGAGTTGGGGCATAAATATTCCAGCTCCCCTACCTCATGGATACAATAAAGGTGTATATTTTGCAGCGACTTTCAGGGTATTCTCAGTGAGATTAATCTTAAGTAATATGTAGTGATAGTTGGATTGATAAGCCACCCTTCTTAATTCCCTACCATTATTCCCAGCATTTCAAAACAGAAATAAAAAAAAAGTTATTTGCAGTCAAATAATTAAATCTCGGTGTCCTCCTTGGTGAACACAAGTTAAAGCATACCTCTAAATGCATTAGTATTAGGGGCTCTACCTATACTCTCTTAACCTTACTTTTAAAAAACCTCTTGCCAAACCATTCTGAATCTATTTCTCCTAAAGGACAGGTCCTGGGTAAGAGACAAAAAAGGAAATTATATACATATACCAAGAATTTATACTCATGATAAATATTCCATGATTTTGAACCATAATACCAGACACTAAGGTTGTTGGTCTACCAAATCTTTCTTTTTTTACTTTATTTTTTTAAATTATTTTTTAATTTTTTTTCATCTTTCATACATTTGATTCAAGTGAGTTATGCATTTCCATTTTTACCCCAAATACAAATTGCAGAATCACATCAGTTACACATTCACAATGTTTCCATAATGCCATATTAGTGACTGTTGTATTCTGCTGCCTTTCCTATCCCCTACTATCCCCCCTCCCCTACCCTCCCATCTTCCCTCTCTACCACATCTGTTGTTGTTCCGTTCTCTCCCTTCCCCCCACTTTCCCCTCACAACCTCTTATATGTGATTTCGTACAACCCTGAGGGTTTCCTTCCGTTTCCATGCAATTTCCCTTCTCTCTCCCTTTCCCTCCCATCACTCGTCTCAGTTTAATGTTAATCTTTTCCTCATGCTCTTTCCCCCTGTTCAGTTCTTAGTTGCTCTCCTTAAATCAAAGAAGACATTTGGCATTTGTTTTTTAAGGATTGGCTAGCTTCACTTAGCATAATCTGCTCTAATGCCATCCATTTCCCTGCAAATTCCATGAATTTGTCATTTTTTAGTGCTGCATAATACTCCATTGTGTATAGATGCCACATTTTTTTTTATCCATTCATCTATTGAAGGGCATCTAGCTTGGTTCCATAGTCTAGTTATTATGAATTGTGCTGCTATGATCATTGATGTGGCAGTATCCCTATAGTATGCTCCTTTAAGGTCCTCAGGGAATACTCCGAGGAGGGCGATAGCTGGGTCAAATGGTGGTTCCATTCCCAGCTTTCCCAGGAATCTCCATACTGCTTTCCATATTGGCCGCACCAATTTGCAGTCCCACCAGCAATGTACAAGTGTACCGTTTTCCCCACATCCTCGCCAGCACTTATTGTTGTTTGACTTCCTAATGGCTGCCAATCTTACTGGAGTGAGATGGTATCTTAGAGTGGTTTTGATTTGCATTTCTCTGACTGCTAGAGATGGTGAGCATTTTTTCATGTACTTATTGATTGATTGTATGTCCTCTTCTGAGAAGTGTCTGTTCAGGTCCTTGGCCCATTTGTTGATTGGGTTATTTGTTGTCTTACTGTATAATTTTTTGAGTTCTTTGTACATTCTGGAGATTAGGGCTCTATCTGAAGTGTGCGGAGTAAAGATTTGTTCCCAGGATGTAGGCTCCCTATTTACTTCTCTTATTGTTTCTCTTGCTGAGAAAAAACTTTTTAGTTTGAGTAAGTCCCATTTGTTTATTCTTGTTATTAACTCTTGGGCTATAGGCGTCCTATTAAGGAATTTGGAGCCTGACCCCACAATATGTAGATCGGAGCCAACTTTTTCTTCTATCAGTTGCAGGGTCTCTGATTTGATATCCAGTTCCTTGATCCATTTTGAGTTAACTTTTGTGCATGGCGAGAGAAAGGGATTCAGTTTCATTTTGTTGCATATGGATTTCCAATTTTCCCAACAACATTTGTTGAAGATGCTATCCTTCCTCCATTGCATGTTTTTAGCCCCTTTATCAAATATAAGATAGTTGTAACTTTGTGGATTAGTCTTTGTGTCCTCTATTCTGTACCATTGGTCCACCCGCCTGTTTTGGTACCAGTACCACGCTGTTTTTGTTACTATTGCTTTGTAGTACAGTTTGAACTCTGGTATCGCTATACCTCCAGATTCACGCTTCCTGCTTAGAATTGTTTTTGCTATTCTGGGTCTTTTGTTATTCCATATGAATTTCATTATTGCTTTATCTATTTCTACAAGAAATGCCATTGGGATTTTGATTGGGATCGCATTAAACCTGTAGAGAACTTTGGGTAATATTGCCATTTTGATAATGTTAGTTCTGCCTATCCATGAACATGGTACATTTTTCCATCTTCTAAGATCTTCTATCTCTCTCTTTAGGGTTCTGTAGTTTTCATTGTATAAATCTTTCACCTCTTTTGTTAGGTTGATTCCCAAGTATTTTATTTTTTTTGAGGATATTGTGAATGGAATGGTTTTCCTCATTTCCATTTCAGAAGTTTTGTTGCTGATATACAGGAATGCCTTTGATTTATGCGTGTTGATTTTATATCCTGCCACTTTGCTGAATTCATTTATTAACTCTAGCAGTTTCTTTGTAGACCCTTTTGGGTCTGTTAAGTATATTATCATGTCATCCGCAAATAGCGATAATTTAAATTCTTCTTTTCCTATTTTTATGCCTTTAATTTCTTTTGTCTGTCTAATTGCTCTGGCTAGTATTTCAAGAACTAAATTGAATAGAAGTGGTGAGAGAGGGCATCCCTGTCTAGTTCCAGATTTTAGAGGGAATGCCTTCAGTTTTTCTCCATTTAGAATGATGTTAGCCTGAGGCTTAGCATATATAGCTTTTACAATGTTGAGGTAAGTTCCTGTTATCCCTAGTTTTTCTAGTGTTTTGAACATAAAGGGATGCTGTACTTTGTCAAATGCTTTTTCTGCATCTATCGAGATGATCATATGGTTCTTCTCTTTAAGTCTATTGATGTGGTGAATAACATTTACTGATTTCCATATATTGAACCAGCCTTGCATCCCAGGGATGAATCCTACTTGATCATGGTGCACAATTTTTTTGATATGCTTTTATATTCGATTTGCCAGGATTTTATTGAGAATTTTTGCATCTAAGTTCATTAGAGATATTGGTCTATAGTTTTCTTTCTTTGAAGTGTCTTTGTCTGGTTTTGGGATCAGGGTTATGTTGGCTTCATAGAATGAATTTGGAAGAGCTGCTTCTTTTTCTATTTCTTGAAATAGCCTGAAAAGTATTGGTATTAATTCTTCTTTGAAGATTTTGTAGAACTCTGCTGTATACCCATCTGACCCCGGGCTTTTCTTAGTTGGTAGTCTTTTGATGGCCTCTTCAATTTCTTCTTTTGTTATTGGTCTGTTTAAATTGTGTGTGTCTTCCTGTCTCAATCTGGGCAGATCATATGACTTAAGAAATTTATCGATATCTTCACTATCTTCTATTTTATTGGAATATAGGGTTTCAAAATACTTTTTAATTATCTTCTGTATTTCTGTAGTGTCTGTTGTGATATTGCCTTTTTCATCCCGTATGTTATTAATTTGCGTTCCCTCTCTTCTTCTCTTCATTAGCATGGCTAAGGGTCTGTCGATCTTATTTATTTTTTTAAAGAACCAACTTTTAGTTTTATCAATTTTTTCAATGGTTTTTTTTTGTTTCAATTTCATTGATTTCCGCTCTGATTTTAATTATTTCTTGTCTTCTGCTATATTTGCTGTTGTTTTGCTCTTCCTTTTCTAAGGTTTTAAGATGTAGTGTGAGTTCATTTATTTGTTGGTTTTTTCTTTTTTGAGGAATGAACTCCAGGAAATGAATTTCCCTCTTAAAACTGCTTTCATTGTGTCCCATAGATTCTGGTATGTTGTGTCTGTATTGTCGTTTATCTCTAGGAATTTTTTGATTTCCTCCTTTATATCTTCTGTAACCCATTGATCATTCAGTAACATATTGTTCATTTTCCAGGTGCTGCAGGATTTTTCCTTCCGTCTTTTATCATTGATTTCCAGCTTCATTCCATTATGGTCAGATATGGTGCATGGTATTATCTCCACACCTTTATATTTACTGAGAGTCGCCCTATGGCATAATATATGGTCTATCTTTGAGTAGGATCCATGTGCTGCTGAGAAGAATGGGATATGGACTTTTTAAAATGTTTCATTAGCCAGAAGTGGGACATGTTGACAATCCCTAGCCGACATGGAGATCAGGAAAGCAAGGATTTAGTTTTCTTATCTGTGTGGTGGAAAGTGAAAGGAGTGGAAGTTTAGAACAATTAAACAACCAACCAAGAATTCTTGTGTTATGCCACTGTAAATCCAGTAGGATCAATAAATGTTAAGCATAAGAAAACATCTTGGGGGAACCTACTCAAAAAGACTTAATAATCATCATGGCTGTCCACAGCTTAGATGGCCTCTCCAGTAGGTAATGCATTCCCTATCACTGCATATATATTTAAATGTTGGGTGAACAGACATTTGGCCAATATCTTTTGGAGAAGATTTAAGAATTAGGGAGATAAAGGGATGAATTTTTCATCTTTAAGACTTGTCTTCAAATCTTTAGTGTCCAATGCTACTCTAAGCATTACAATTTCATGCAATTTGAATATTGATTCCTCTATATGGCTCACTTTCCTGTCATGTCCAATAGCACAGATCTACTTTACTTGTACCTTAACATTAATTTCCAACAGTGAGCTATCTAGCCTCTGTAAAGAAAATATCTTTATTCTCATCTTAGAAAATCCCTTTTCTTCATCCCAGAAATGTTGACAGAATTGATATTCGAAGATTTTTTTTTTAAAGGGGCACTGTTTTTTATTTATTTCAATGTTTGAAGAATTTTATTTCCTAGATCACTAGTTTGAAATAGTCATTGCAGACATTTGTTTCAATTTCTATCAAAAACCTAATCCTTTGACCAGGCGCAGTGGCACATACCTATAATCCCAGTGGTTTGGGAGCTGAGGCAGGAGGATCTTGAGTTCAAAGCCAGCCTCAGCAAAATCGAGGCACTAAGCAGCTCAGTGAGATCCCATCTCTAAAATACAAAATAGGGGTGGGGATGTGGCTCAGTGGTCAAGTGCCCCTGAGTCCCTACCAAAAAATAACAATAACAACAACAACAAAAAAAACAACCTAACCCTTTAATGAAAACACACTTCTGAAAATAAAGCAATTTTCTTATAATCGTGAATAGAAAACAAATCTTTGGGTTTTAAAGTATCAGGAGATATTTTGCAAAAAGAAAAACTAAATAACCAAAACAATTAAAAAGGTCTTGATAAGCAATGGAAAAGTCCAATCCTCGTCAAGTTTAATGGAGTAACTATGGTACTTTAGGTAGAGATGATACAATCATCTCTGCTAAGAGTTCTAATTTCAATAATCCTATATACATACATGATTCTTACTATCTGGAGAATGTAAAGCTATAAAGGTTATGTCCAACAAGGATTATTGTGATGGAAGAGAGGCTGAAGATCATCTGTTTTACCTCCTATATTTATAATAAGATAAGAAACCTGAGGCCAAGTCAGGAAACAGGTGATACATCAACTTGCATTTCCATATTCCTAATCCATTTATTTTAGGGAAGAACATACTGTAGATTTTAACTTTTATTGTCTAATAAACCAAGTATGTAGAGGGTTTCAGAGATGTAAATTTAAAAAAAAATTCCCAATCAAATCCCCAAAGACAACTTAGAATTGTAGAATATTTTACTATCTAATTTCTTTATACCATGTATTGGAGAACTCAGCTAATATATTAATTGATTCACACAATTCCTTCCAGTTCTATCCAAAGGACCAAAAATAAATGAGAAAGCTACACAAGATTCCGTTGGATAAATAAGGCCATAACACTGAATAATGAACCACCATTTTTTGGAAGAAAGAAGACATCCAATATTTAATTCCAAGAGAAAATGCCTAATTAGTTATCCAGTAGACTTTCCAAAACTCTTCAGAGGGGAAGATGATGCTTATATTTTTAAAAATTTGTATGAAGTTTGTATAAAAAATAATACATTCTAGACTTATGACTGATTGCAGTATTTAGCCTGTCATTTTCAAGTATAAATGTTTAGTGTTACATTATCCAATTGGTGCAATAGACACAGCTTTTATCACAATCACAAATCATGGAAAATAACAGAAACCCACCAAAGACAAAGAAAGCAATTTAAGCAAGAGAAAGTTTTAAATGTAAGAAAGACTGAGAAAAAATTATAGATTAGATTATGTTTCTCTAAACTGCATTAGGTGGTTCATGCTGAAGCTTTGTCTAACACTATTGTCGATCATATGCCATTTGGAACACGGCAGATCCATAACAGACAAAATAAGGAAGCTGAATTAGGTGGCAGAATCAGTTATTAAGATATTTCACCTCTAATACAGTTCTCTGGCCCTGTTACCACAGAGAAAGATTAGAACTGGCTCCAGTACACCAAATAGACTTTACAGGTGAACATGAAAATTTGTTTGCAACTTTTTTTTTTTTTTAAGCAGAGCCTTTTGCCTAGTAGGTCCAAAACATGTTGCCTATTATTAACTGGTGGCTTAATGTAATTTTGTGAAATGTAAAATGTCTGGAGAAAGTGGGTATTTGGAAGCCAGTACTATTCTGTTTATTTTACCCTCTAGGTGTATACATAAACTGTGATTCAATGACTTTAGTTATGGTTCCAATATCTATATCTGTTTTATTCTAAGCAGCTGTTGTATTATAAATTCTATATTTCATGCTTAGATTTTAGGTCTTTCTTTTCTCTTTAAAACAACTTAAAGTTCCTTATGATTTGGTCAGTGTACATACTATTTCATTTGATGTTTTATAGCCAATGTGGGAATTTAAAAAAATATTACCAACTAGTTCAAAGAGCTAAATTGAGTCCAGGATTATGGCAAAGTTTGACCCCAAAGTTTAATTTGTAATTTCAGTATGTATCTTATGCAGTTTGGGGAGCATCAAATGAAATCTACAATTTTCAGAAGCCTTATTACAGTTTAATGCACATTAACTAAAATGTATATATTTTTAGTGTTCATGATGAATGAGTTATTCTCTTATTACACTTTTGAAGTTAGTAAACCTATTAAACTTTAATATAAAACTATTTAGGTTACACTTGTGCTCAACTGATAGGAAAGTATTTGTATTTTGATCTGATACATTCTCTCTTCTGGTATAGCCCATTTTCTTCCTGTATGCTTGGAGTGACCTTTGCTTATCTGATAGCCTTGTTATTTCACTATTGTGGATATACTGGGATCGAAACAATTTACATACAAGAACAACTGATTGAAGTAAAGGGAGAAGGTATTTCTTTGTGTAGATTCCACAATAGCTGTGCAGAAAGGTATATGGTCAAAGTCAAGTGGTTCCATTAGAGCCCTGTTTTTAATGCAGTATCAATATGAGGTGATTGCAGCTTTTTAAAGTATGAATTCCATGAAAGATTATACTTTCTAGGTGAAATAAAGTAATTACAATAGACTGTGGCTTCAGATGCTGTATGCTGCTTCTTAGACCTTTAAGAAACTTTCTTATTTAACTTTAGAGAAATTTAAGGGCAGGTTTTTTTTTTTTCTTTCAAGTTTTAATCTGCTTAATTATCTTTGTAGTCTGGGAATAGTCATACCACTTCACATACTTTCTGAGAGAAATTAAGTTTCCTTGGCCTCTGAAGATGTTTCTCGTGTAATCAAACAACAGTTTTGTACATACTGATCCTATTTTTTAAATTGTGTTTCTTTGAAGCTCAAGTAGCTGTGGTAGCCTCATCAAAAACAGTCTTCAATCCCTTCTGAATTAAAGCTGAACATTCCACATGCTACTATCTCTTCTGCAAGTTTTTTGTCCTTGTCACTCCCACATAGATTTTTCTTTTATATCATTCAGTCTTGCAAAAGTTTTGGGGTCATCTCCGAGATCAGGATTCCCATTAATAAAAAAGGTACATTTGTTGCATGTCCCTTAAGTTTTGGTACTCATTTCTCTTTGAGTCTGAGTTTGCAACAGAGAAGCTATGAGGAAGACATCAGTCACTGAATAAGAGATAAAGACCTCAGATAGCCACAGTCTTCCTGTGTCTTCATGCCACAGAGTTTCAGGAGATATGGCTCATTCCCCATGTTGACACTGACTGTGTAATGGTAGTAGGTGGGCAGATAGGCCTTTGGGATGATGATGTGCTCTTACCCATGACCCAGTCGCTGACCACCATGAACTTGAACATCAGCATGCCAGAGTGAGTGTCTTGCTGCAGCCTTCCACCCACCAGACTGCATGGTTTTCCCCTGCCCCACAACTCGACCAGGCTTACCAGCCCAGGGAGGTTTTGCCTCACAGTGTACCACAGCTGCCCTGAACTGCCCCACGCAGCCACTTCCCTTACCCAAGTGGAGAAGGCAGTGGGTCTGGGGGCTGCGGCATCTGCTGCCATTGGCCCCTTCCATTATCACCCACTACAGCACCCAGATCTAGCCTCCTAGTGGGATCCACTGGATTATAAGACTTCATAGTCTATGGGAAGATGGATTCTTTGGCAAGGGCAGCAGAGGGGAAAGATGAGGCCAGGAAACATTACCCCACCCCACACCACCCTGATTGGTTGCACCAATTTGCAGTCCCACCACCAACGCATGAGTGTGCCTTTTTCTACATGTCTTCCCACCAACACTTATTGTTGTTTGTATTCCTCATAACTGCCATTTTGGCTGGGGTGAGATGAAATCTTAGAGTAGTTTTGATTCGCATTCTCTAATTGCTAGAGATGTTGAACATTTTTTTTCAATTTTTTTTAGTTGTAGTTGAACACAATAATTTTAATTAATTAATTTATTTATATGTGGTGTTGAGGATCAAACCCAGTGCCTCAGACATGCTAGGCGAGTGTTCTACCGCTATGTCACGACCCCAGACCCGAAAATTTTTTCATATATTTGTTGATCGATTGTATATCATCTTCTGAGAAGTGTCTGTTCAATTCCTTAGCCCATTTATTTATTGGGTTATTTGGTTTTTCTTGGTTAAGTTTTTATTGAGTTCTTTATATATCCTAGAGATGAGTGCTCTATCTGTATGTGGGGTGAAAATTTGCTGCAATTCTGTAGGCTCTCTCTTGACCTCATTGTTTCTTTTGCTGAGAAGCAGCTTTTTAGTTGGAATCAATTTCATTTATTGATTTTTTAAAATTTTATTTCTTGCGCTATAGGAATCTTGTTAAAGAAGTTGGGGCCTAATCTGACATGATGAAGATTTGGGCCTTCTTTTTCTTTTATTAGGCATAGGGTCTCTGGTCTAATTTGTAGGTCCTTCAGCCACTTTGAGTGGAGTTTTGTGCATGATGAAGAGAGGGGCTTAATTTCACTTTGCTACATATGGATTTCCAGTTTTCCCAACACCATTTGTTGAAGAGGCTAGCTTTTCTCAAATATGTTTTTGGTGTCTTTACCTAGTATGAGATAACTCTATTTATATGGGTTTTTCTCTGTGTCCTCTATTCTGTACCATTGGTCTACCAGTCTATTTTGGTGCCAGTACCATGCTGTTTTTGTTACTATTGCTCTGTAGTATGGCTTAAGGTCTGATATAATGATGCCTCCTGCTTCGCTCTTCTTGCTATGGATTGCTTTAGCTATTCTGGTTCTTTTATTTTCCCAGGTGAATTTTATGATTGATTTTTCTATTTCTATGAGGAATGTCATTGGGATTTTTGATTGAAATTGCATTAAATCTGTATAGTGCTTTTGGTAGTATGACCATTTTGACATTGTTAATTCTGCCTATCTAGGAACAAGGGAGATCTTTCCATCTTCTAAGGTCTTCTTGAATTTCTTTAGTGTTCTGTAGTTTTCGTTGTAGAGGTCTTTCACCTTTTTCGTTGAGACCCAAGTATTTTATTTTATTTTTTGAGGCTATTGTAAATGGAGTAGTTTTCCTAGTTTCCCTTTCAGAGGATTTGTCACTGATGTACAGAAATGCCTTTGATTTATGGGTGTTAATTTTATATCCTGCTACGTTGCTGAACTCATTTATTTTTTTCTAGAAGATTTCTGGTGGAATATTTTGGATCCTTTAGTATAGAATCATGTCATAAGCAAATAGAGATAGTTTGAGTTCTTCTTTTCCTATCCATATCCCTTTAACTTCTTTTGTCTGTCTAATTGCTCTGGCCAGTGTTTTAAGAACTATGTTAAATAGAAGTGGTTGTGGCTCAGTGATAGAGCACTCGCCTAGCATGTGTGAGGCCCTGGGTTTGATCCTCAGCACCACATATAGACAAATAAAGGTATGTGTCCATATACAACTAAAAAAAAATTTAAAAAATTAAAAAATGAAAGAGGGCATCCCTGGCTTGTTCCAGTTTTTGAGGGAATGCTTTCAATTTTTCTCCATTTAGAATGCTGTTCACCTGGGACTTAGCATAGATAACTTTTACAATGTTGAGGTATGTTTCTGTTTTCCCTAGTTTTTCTAGTGTTTTGAACATGAAGGGATGCTGTATTTGTTGAATGCTTTTTCTGCATCTATCGAGATGATCATATGATTTTTATCTTTAAGTCTTTAATGTGATGAATTACATTTATTGATTTCCAACCTTGTAACCCTGGATGAACCCCACTTGAATGTGGTGCTCTATCTTTTTGATATGTTTTTATATTCAATTTGCCAGAATTTTATTGAAAATTTTTGCGTCTACGTTTATTAGAGAGATTGGTCTGAAGTTTTCATTCTTTGATGTGTTTTTGGAATCAGGGTGATATTGGCCTCATAGAATGAGTTTGGAAGTGCTCCCTCTTTTTCTATTTCCTGAAATAAATTGAATGTATTGGTATTAGTTCTCCTTTAAAGGTCTTGTATAGAACTCCGCTGTGTATCTATTTGGTCCTGGGTTTTTATTAGTTGTAGGCTTCTGATGGCATCTTCTGTTTCAACACTTGAAATTGAGGTGTTTAAATTGTGTATATATATATTCCTGAATCAATTTGGGAAAATCATATAATTCTAGAAATTTATCAATGCCTTTAATATTTTCTATTTTATTGGAGTACAAATTTTCAAAATAATTTCTAATTATTTTCTGTATTTCTGTAATGTCTGTTGTGATATTTTGTTTCATCACGTATGTTAGTAATTTGAGTTTTCTCTCTCCTTCTCTTTGTTAGCATGGCTAAGGGTTTGTCAATTTTATTTATTTTTTTTCAAAGAACCAATTTTTAGTTTTGTCAGTTTTTTCAATTGTTTATTTTGTTTTAATTTCATTGATTTCAGCTCTGATTTTAATTTCCTGTCTTCTACTTTTGCTGTTGATTTTTCTTCTTTTTCTAGGGCTTTGAGATGTAATGTTAGGTCATTTATTTGTTGACTTTTTCTTCTTTTAAGGAATGAACTCCATGCAATGAATTTTCCTCTAAGTACTGCCTTCATAGTGTCCCAGGGATTTCAATACATTGTATCCGTTCTCATTCACTTCTAAGAATTTTTTAATATCCTTCTTGATGTCTTTTGCAACCCATTGTTCATTCAGTAGCATATTATTTAGTCTCCCGGTGTTAGAGGAGTTTTTATTTTGATTTTATCATTGATTTCTAGTTTCATTCCATTATGATCTGATAGAATGCAGGGTAGTAGTTCTACTTTTTTATGTTTGCTAAGAGTGGCTTTGTGGCATAGTATATGGCCTATTTTAGAGAAGGATCCATGTGCTGCCGAGAAGAAAGTGTATTCACTTGTTGAAGGATGAAATATTCTATATATGTCAGTTAAGTCTAAATTAGTGATTGTACTATCAAGTTCTATAGTTTCTTTGTTCAGCTTTTGTTTGGGAGATCTATCCAGGGTGAATGAGGTATGTTAAGGTCACCCAGAATTATTGTGTTGTGGTCTATTTGACTCTTGAACTTGAAAAGAGTTTGTTTGATGACTGTAGATGCTCCATTGTTTGGCATGTATACATTTATGATTGTTATGTCTTGTTGATGAATGGTTCCCTTAAGATGTATGAAGTATCCTTCCTTATCCTTTTTGATTAACTTTGGCTTGAATTCTACTTTATTTGATATGAGGATGGAAACCCCTCCTTATTTCCGCAGTCCATGTGAGAGTGTTATGATTTTTCCCAACCTTTCACCTTCAGTCTGTGGATGTATTTTCCTATGAGGTGAGTCTCACGGAGGCAGCATATTGTTGGGTCTTTTTTTGGAAACCCAATCTGCCAGTCTGTGTATTTTGATTGGTGAGTTTAGGCCATTGATATTCAGGATTATTGTTGAGACATGATTTGTACTCCCAGCCATTTTTGTTATTTAACTTGACTTGGTTTCTCCTTTGATTAGTTTTTCCTTTAGTATAATACCTCCCTTTGCTGATTTTTATTGTTGTTTTCCAATTCCTCTTCATGGAATATTTTGCTGAAGATTTTCTGTAGTGCAAGCTTTCAAGTTGTAAATTCTTTTAACTTCTGTATTCATGGAAGGTTTTTATTTCATCATCCTATCTAAAGCTTAATTTTGCAGGAAATAAGATTCTTGGTTGGGTATCTATTTTGTTTCAGAGCTTGATATATACTGTTCCGGGGATCTTCTAGCTTTTAGGGTCTGGGGTGAAAAACATGCACATAATCTAATTGGTTTTCCCCTATATGTAATCTGATTCATTTCTCTCATGTCTTTTAATATTCTGTTCTTATTTTGTATGCTAACCATTTTCATTATAATGTGCTTTGGTATAGATCTGTTTTGATTTTGTACATTTGGTGTCCTTTTAGCCATTTGATTTTCCAATTCATTATTGATGTTTGGAAAATTTTCTGACATTATTTCATTGAATAGATTATTGATTCCTTTGGTTTGGAACTCTGTGCCTTCCTCTATCCCAATAAATCTGAAATTTGGTCTTTTTATGCTATTTCATAATTCTTGAATGTTCTGTTCATGGTTTCTTACCATCTTCACTATTTATTTACTTTTTTTAAAATTTTTATTGTTGGTTGTTCAAAACATTACAAAGCTCTTGATATATCATATTTCACACTTTGATTCAAGTGGGTTATGAACTCCCATTTTTACCCCGTATACAGATTGCAGAATCACATCGGTTACACATCCATTGATTTACATATTGCCATACTAGTGTCTGTTGTATTCTGCTGCCTTTCCTATCCTCTACTATTCCCCTCCCCTCCCCTCCCCTCTTCTCTCTCTACTCCATCTACTGTAATTCATTTCTCCCCCTTGTTTTTTTCCCTTTCCCCTCACTTCCTCTTGTATGTAATTTTGTAAAACCCTGAGGGTCTCCTTCCATTTCCATGCAATTTCCCTTCTCTCTCCCTTTCCCTCCCACCTCTCACCCCTGTTTAATGTTAATCTTCTTCTCATGCTCTTCGTCCCTACTCTGTTCTTAGTTACTCTCCTTATATCAAAGAAGACATTTGGCATTTGTTTTTTAGGGATTGGCTAGCTTCACTTAGCATAATCTGCTCTAATGCCATCCATTTCCCTCCAAATTCTATGATTTTGTCATTTTTTAATGCAGAGTAATACTCCATTATGTATAAATGCCACATTTTTTATCCATTCATCTATTGAAGGGCATCTAGGTTGGTTCCACAGTCTTGCTATTGTGAATTGTGCTGCTATGAACATTGATGCAGTAGTGTCCCTGTAGTATGCTCTTTTTAGGTCTTTAGGGAATAGATCGAGAAGGAGAATGGCTGGGTCAAATGGTGGTTCCATTCCCAGCTTTCCAAGAAATCTCCATACTGCTTTACAAATTGGCTGCACCAATTTGCAGTCCCACCAGCAATGTACAAGTGTACTCTTTTCCCCACATCCTCACCAGCACTTGTTGTTGTTTGACTTCCTAATGGCTGCCAATCTTACTGGAGTGAGATGGTATCTTAGGGTGGTTTTGATTTGCATTTCTCTGACTGCTAGAGATGGTGAGCATTTTTTCATGTACTTCTTGATTGATTGTATGTCCTCCTCTGAGAAGTGTATGCTCAAGTCCTTGGCCCATTTGTTGATTGGGTTATTTGTTTTCTTATTGTTTAATTTTTTGAGTTCTTTGTATACTCTGGATATTAGGGCTCTATCTGAAGTGTGAGGAGTAGAAATTTGTTCCCAGAATGTAGGCTTCCTATTTACCTCTCTTATTGTTTCTTTTGCTGAGAAAAAACTTTTTAGTTTTAGTAAGTCCCATTTGTTGATTCTAGTTATTAACTCTTGTGCTATGGGTGTCCTATTGAGGAATTTGGAGCCCAACCCCACAGTATGTAGATCGTAGCCAACTTTTTCTTCTATCAGATGCCGTGTCTTTGATTTGATAATAAGCTCCTTGATCCATTTTGAGTTAACTTTTGTGCATGGCGAGAGAAAGGGATTCAGTTTCATTTTGTTGCATATGGATTTCCAGTTTTCCCAACACCATTTGTTGAAGATGCTATCCTTCCTCCATTGCATGCTTTTAGCCCCTTTATCAAATATAAGATAGTTGTAATATTGTGGATTGGTTTCTGTGTCCTCTATTCTGTACCATTGATCCACCTGCCTGTTTTGGTACCAGTACCATGCTGTTTTTGTTACTATTGCTCTGTAGTATAGTTTGAAGTCTGGTATCGCTATACCACCTGATTCACACTTCCTGCTTAGAGTTGTTTTTGCTATTCTGGGTCTTTTATTTTTCCATATGAATTTCATGATTGCTTTCTCTATTTCTACAAGAAATGCCATTGGGATTTTGATTGGCATTGCATTAAACCTATAGAGAACTTTTGGTAATATCGCCATTTTGATGATGTTACTTCTACCTATCCATGAACAGGGTATATTTTTCCATTTTCTAAGATCTTCTTCTATTTCTCTCTTTAGGGTTCTGTAGTTTTCATTGTATAAGTCTTTCACCTCTTTTGTTAGGTTGATTCCCAAGTATTTTATTTTTGGGGGGGATATTGTGAATGGAGTGGTTGTCCTCATTTCCATTTCAGAGGATTTGTTGCTGATATACAGGAATGCCTGTGATTTATGCGTGTTGATTTTATATCCTGCCACTTTGCTGAATTAATTTTATTAGCTCTAATAGTTTCTTTGTGGGTCTGCTAGGTATAGAATCATGTCATCTGCTAATAGTGATAATTTTAGTTCTTCTTTTCCTGTTTTTATGCCTTTAATTTCTTTCGTCTGTCTAATTGCTCTGGCCAGTGTTTCGAGAACTATGTTGAACAGAAGTGGTGAGATAGGGCATCCCTGTCTTGTTCCAGATTTTAGAGGGAATGCCTTCAATTTTTCTCTGTTCAGAATGATGCTAGCCTGAGGCTTAGCATAGATAGCTTTTACAATATTGAGGTATGTTCCTGTTATCCCTAGTTTTTCTAGAGTTTTGAACATAAAGGGATGCTGTACTTTGTCGAATGCTTTTTCTGCATCTATCGAGATGATCATATGGTTCTTATCTTTAAGTCTATTGATGTGGTGAATAACATTTATTGATTTTCGTATATTGAACCAGCCTTGCATCCCAGGGATGAATCCTACTTGATCGTGGTGCACAATTTTTTTGATATTTTTTTGTATCCGGTTTGCCAGAATTTTATTGAGGATTTTTGCATCTAGATTCATTAGAGATATTGGTCTGTAGTTTTCTTTCTTTGAATTGTCTTTGTCTGGTTTATGAATCAGAGTGATGTTGGCCTCGTAGAATGAATTTGGAAGTTCTCCCTCTTTTTCTATTTCCTGGAATAGCTTGAAAAGTATTGGTATTAGTTCTCCTTTAAAGGTTTTGTAAAACTCTGCTGTATACCCATCCGGTCCTGGGCTTTTCTTAGTTGGTAGTCTTTTGATGGTTTCTTCTATTTCCTCAATTGATATTGGTCTGTTTAGGTTGTCTATATCCTTCTGACTCAATTTGGGTAGATCATATGACTTAAGAAATTTATAGATGCCTTCACTATCTTCTATTTTATTGGAGTATAAATTTAGATTCAAAATAATTTCTAATTATCTTCTGTATTTCTGAAGTGTCTGTTGTGATATTGCCTTTTTCATCCCGTATGCTAGTAATTTGAGTTCTCTCTCTCCATCTCTTCGTTAGCATGGCTAAGGGTCTGTCGATCTTATTTATTTTTTCAAAGAACCAACTTTTAGTTTTGTCAATTTTTTCAATTGTTTCTTTTGTTTCGATTTCATTAATTTCAGCTCTGATTTTAATTATTTCTTGCCTTCTACTTCTTTTGCTGTTGTTTTGCTCTTCTTTTTCTAGGATTTTGAGATGAAGTGTGAGATCATTTATTTGTTGGTTTTTCCTTTTTTTAAGGAATGAACTCCAGGCAATGAATTTTCCTCTTAGCACTGCTTTCATTGTGTCCCATAGATTCCAATATGTTGTGTCTGTGTTTTCATTTATCTCTAAGAATTTTTTAATTTCCTCCTTGATGTCTTCTATAACCCATTGATCATTCAGTAACCTATTGTTCATTCTCCAAGTGATGCATGATTTTTCCTTCCTTCTTTTATTGTTGATTTCCAGTTTCATTCCATTATGATCAGATAAGATGCATGGTATTATCTCTACTCCTTTATAATGTCTGAGAGTTGCCCTGTGACATAATATATGATCTATTTTTGAGAAGGATCCATGTGCTGCTGAGAAAAAAGTGTAACTGCTTGATGTTGGGTGGTATATTCTATATATGTCAATTAAGTCTAGGTTGTTAATTGTATTATTGAGTTCTATAGTTTCTTTATTCAACTTTTGTTTGGAAGATCTGTCCAGTGGTGAGAGAGGTGTGTTGATGTCTCCCATAATTATTGTATGGTGGTCTATTAGACTCTTGAACTTGAGAAGAGTTTGTTTGATGAACAGAGCTGCACCATTGTTTGGAGCATATATATTTATGATTGTTATGTCTTGTTGGTGTATGGTTCCCTTGAGCAGTATGTAGTGTCCCTCTTTATCCCTTTTGATTAACTTTGGCTTGAAATCTATTTTATTTGATATGAGTATGGACACTCCTGCTTGTTTCCGAAGACCATATGAGTGATATGATTTTTCCCAACATTACACCTTCAGTCTATGTATGTCTTTTCCTATCCAATGTGTCTCCTGTAGGCAGCATATTGTTGGATCTTTTTTTTTGATCCATTCTGCTAGCCTGTGTCTCTTAATTGGTGAGTTTAAGCCATTAACATTTAGGGTTATTATTGAGATATGGATTGTTCTTCCAGCCATATTTGTTTATTTATGTTACTTAACATGGTTTGTTTTTCCTCTTTGATTATTTTTTCCCTTTACTGTACTACCTTCCACTGTTGGTTTTCATTGTTATTTTCCATTTCCTCTTCCTGTAATGTTTTCCCGAGGATGTTTTGAAGAGATGGTTTTCTAGCTGCAAATTCTTTTAGCTTTTGTTTATCATGGAAGGTTTTAATTTCATCTTCCATCCTGAAGCTTAATTTCGCTGGATACACAATTCTTGGTTGGAACCCATTTTCTTTCAGCGTTTGAAATATGTTGTTCCAGGATCTTCTAGCTTTCAGAGTCTGTGTTGAAAGATCAGCTGTTATCCTGATTGGTTTACCCCTAAATGTAATCTGCTTCCTTTCTCTTGTAGCTTTTAAAATTCTCTCCTTATTCTGTATGTTGGGCATCTTCATTATAATGTGTCTAGGTGTGGATCTCTTATGATTTTGCACATTCGGTGTCCTGTAGGCTTCTAGGATTTGGGATTCTGTCTCATTCTTCAAGTTTGGGAAGTTTTCTCATATTATTTCGTTGAACAGATTGCTCATTCCTTTGGTTTGGACCTCTATACCTTCCTGTATCCCAATGACTCTTAAGTTTGGTCTCTTTATGTTTTCCCATATTTCTTGGATGTTCTGCTCATGGTTTCTTAAGAGTCTCGCTGAGCTGTCTATGTTCTTTTCAGGTTGAAATACTTTGTGTTCATTGTCTGATGTTCTATCTTCTAAGTGTTCTACTCTGCTGGTAGTATTCTCATTTGAGTTTTTAAGTTAGTTTATTGCTTCCTGCATTTCTAGGATTTCTGTTTGTTTGTTTTTTATAACCTCTATCTCCCTGTTTAGTTGATCTTTTGCTTCTTGGATTTGTTTTGTAATTCATTGTCAAAGTGATCTTTCATTGTCTGATTTTGATGTCTAATGTCTTCCTTGAGACTCCAGATCATCTGAAGCATGTATATCCTGAATTCTTTATCTGACATTCCATCTGCTGCAGCTATTACCTCTTCTAAAGTTGAGTTGACCTGCATTGCTTGTGGTTCTTTCTTTCCTTGTCTTTTCATACTGCTCGCATTTCTTTCTGCTTGGTGAAACTGTTGTGTTATTGAATTTTCCCCCTATATATTTATATTGCTTTTGTATAGTTGCAAAGTCTCCCTTGCAGGGGCGGGCGGCGGCTGTACTCCTCCTCCAATTGGGGTGATCTGTCTATCATTCCAGCGGGCCACTGGGCCTGTTCTCCAGGTTGCAGATTTGCCTACTTTGCAGGCGCAGGCGGCGGCTGTGCCCCTCCTCCAATTGGGGTGGTCTTACAACTAGGCCGGCGGGCCACTGGGCCCCTTCTCTGGGACTCGTGGTCTGCCTACCTTGCGGGCGTCAGCTGGGCCCTTCCTCCAATTGGGGTGGTGTGTCTACCATGCCGGGGGGCCGCTGGGTCTGTTCTCCCTGTTGGTTGCAAGTCTGCCTACCTTGCAGGTGCGGGCGGCGGCTCTTCCCCTCCTCCAATTGGGGTGGTGTGTCTACCACGCCAGCGGGCCGCTGGGCCTGTTCTGCCGGTCAGTTGCAGGTCTGCCTACCTTGGAGGTGCGGGTGGCGGCTCTGCTCTGCCCCTCCTCCAATTGGGGTGACGTGTATACCACACAGGCGGACCACTGGGCCTGTTCTGGTTGGTCGCAGGTCTGCCTACCTTGCGGGCACCTGCGGCGGCTCTGCTCTGCTCCTACTCCAATTGGGGTGACCTGTCTACCACCTATTTATTTTATTTTCAAGAGTATATATTTTGTCTTTGTTGTCTTAGGTTCTGTCTACTAAGTGATCTAATTTGTTGATCATGCTTTCTATTGAGTTTTTAATTTGGTTTATTGTTTCCTTCATTTCAAGGATTTCTTTTCTTTTTTTTCCAGAACCTCCATGTCCTTTTAAGTAATCTTTTGCTTCCTGTATATGCTTATTATCTTTTTACTGAAATGATCTTTTGCTTCCTGTATTTGCTCTCTTATGTTATCCTTTAATTCATAGACCATTTTAATTATGTACATCCTCAACTCCTTCTCTGTAATTTCTTCTGCTGTGCTGGCCATGGATTCTAATAATGTGGTATCTTTGTTTGGGGCACTTTCTTCCCTTGTTTTTTCATGTTGTTCATGCATCTTAACTTCTATCATTGTGGATCCAGGTGTTAATGTTTTTACTCTATAGACTTAGAGTGTCCCACTGGGTTCCAATACCTCTCCTTTTAGGGGGAGATCAATATTAACAGATCCAAATACAACCATATACAGCCTTAAACCAAATAGCTCTTTTAATGACATTTATGGTTTTGTCACAATATACGAAATGGTAAGTTCAATTATTATTTACAATGTAAACAGTAGGTTTGCAAAGGATCTGCAATTTCTGATGGTGGACAATGAGAGAACTGAGGGTGGGGTGGAGGGTGAGATGTTAAGGAGGTGTGAGGATATAGCATTATTAGAGCTTAGGACGTATGAAAGAGGAATCTAAAGAAGTTGGCTCCATAGGAAGACAATTTGGAGAGTTCAAAAAACAAACATAAAAATTAAGAAAAATAAAAAAATGTAAAAATAGAAAAAAGAATATATAACACAGCTGAAATATACTATTAAGACATCCCAGTTTTCAGTAGCCTAATTCATGAAAAGTACTTAGTTTCACAAATGTTGGGGATTTGAGGGTGGGAGAATAGAGAGAGAGAGAGAGAGAGAGAGAGAGAGTCAAGATAAAAAAAAAGAAGAAGAAAAAAGAAAAATACAAGGATTTTTTGTTGTTGTTGGGGTTCTGTATCTTTCCTGCTTCCCTTCTCATCCAATAGGTGGGGTTGTCTGATGGTTGCTGGTATCTCCACCCTCAGGATGGTGAAGGTTTTAGGGTGGGAGGGGTGGTCTTAGAAGTGGAACTCCTGGAAGTGAAAGCGGAATCTAAAGCAGTTGGCTAGTAGCTAAAGAAAAGAGGGATAGTGATTTGGGGGAGACAAGTAAAAGGGAAGGACAATAGAAAATATAACAAATAAGAAACATAAAAATTAAGTATAGCACTTGCCGGTCCCCAATAGGAGACTGTACCCCAAGGATCTCTTTCAGGGCCCACTCGTGTGATATGAGTACTTGGTCTTTTCTCCTTATATCACCTGTAGACCTCACAATTCCTGGTCTCTAATTTAGTCTCTAAACTCTGTTTCCCTCACCTCCCTCCCTTTCTACTTCCCCATCAGGAACCTCCCTCTCTGGAAGTCTTGTGGGCTGCACTCTGTGGGCTGTGCACCTGTCACAAAAGCTGTTTTGTATTGAGCAGTTCAGGACCAGGCTTTGTGAGCTCCTTACCACATAGCTGCAAGCACTGTTCTGGGTTAGTGGCTGCGGGAGAGGGGAAGAAGGGGACTTGGGGACTACAGGTACCTTGATATTGCTTCTAGGCCCCATCCAGTGTCCCAAGCTAGGAGTTGCCCCAACTAAAGATGATGACAAAGGTGTCCCTTTGGAGGTGGTTGCTTTCAGAGATGGGATGTTGGGTTGGCATGTGCTGGGTGGTGACATTGGCCAGTGTGATCCACAGAGATGCAGCTCTGTGGAGTGCAGTATTGTGGCTAGGGGCTATCTCCAGACCCTGTCCAGGGTCCCCAGGTACAGGCTACAGCATTAGGGGACTATAGCAATGGTTGCAGTGTCCTAAGATGGAGGTGACCAGGGGAGCCTCACATTGGTAGGTGGGGGTCCACACAGGAGTGGTGGTTGGAGGTCCTGCGTGAGGGGGTGGGGTGGGGGAATGGTTGGGGGGGTGTCAGCAGTCAGGAGTCCTGTGTGGGAGCAGTGGTTGGGATTCCTGTGCAGATGGGCAGCCAGGGGTCTTGTGCAGGCACTGATGCTGGGGGTCCTTCAGAGGTCGTGTGTGGGTGAGTGGCTGGGGGTCTTGTGCTGATGCTGAGGCCTGGGGACCTACACAGCACTATGGCCCAGATTCCTGTGTAGGAGCAGCTGTTTGGAGTCCTCTAATAATTCGAAGAGAAACAATATTCCCAGTACTTGAATTCCAGGTCCCAGACCAACACAGAATGCAGCCTCCCTCTAGCTCACCATCTTGGATCTCCTGGGTTTTAAATTTGATATAGTTTATTTCTTTGAAGCTTCTTGAAAGCTCTCACATGTTGTTCTTAAGGTGCACAATAAAAATGTCAATTTCCTTGGCAATCTCAGAGTTCTTTTTTATTTTTGTGTTCTCTTACAGTATAAACTTACTTTAGAATTTCTTGGATTTGAGTGTATGTTCATGAAAGATTTGGAGAAAAAGTCATGAGTAGTGAGTTGAAATTTTGAATTGGGGTAATATTGTAAGTTTTGAATTTTCATTGCATAGAGACTAAATAAAAATATTACCTTTTTCTACTTTGTATGGAATAAGGCTGAATTCTGATTTGTGAAAAGCTAAACCAAAGATACTAGGGGAAAATTGAAACTCAGTTTACTCAGCACTGAATTATATTTACCAATCTCTGTATGAGTGTTTTGAATATACCTATGAATCTCTAGATGAAAAAACTTTATTATGATGATTGTTCTTTTCACAGACAGCATTAGGAGAGACCAATTAAATGAGAGTGTGGAGAATAAAAACATAAGCCTTAGGGGAAAACAAAAAGTTCTCAACATTGATTTCTCACCAAAATTCAAATGGAGTGAAAATTGAGATACTTTCTTCCACTCCTCTCAATGATGATTAAAGCAGTTGATAACACTCAAGGCTGGTGAGGGTATGAGAAAACAGGACCTCTCATTTATTTCTGGTGGGACTATAAATTGGCTTATGTGATTTTGATTAGTACCTCTCAAAAGCACTAAGAAATATAATAATCTTTGACTAAGAAATTTCACCTCTGTACTTAAAAATCCTTCTGTAAGTTGGAAAATAACAGATAGTAGTATTGTTTGTGATAGTGAAAAACTGCGTATACCCAATAGTCATTGATAAGGTAGTGGTTGAGAAAATGGTGGTGCATTTTTAGGGCAAAAAAATGTGTATTAAAAAATAATTAACTACTGAAAAGGAAAAATATGTCATATTGAAAAAAAAACTTTAAAATATTATGTACAGCTCAAACTCATTTTGATTTTTTAAAAAAGTATATGATTATATCCACCTTATGAGTTGAACAAGGCCCATCTATCTAGTAAAGGCTCTATTAAGAATATTTCTTATGTTAAATCTCTTAAAAGCCATTTATATGGTTCCAACAATAGCAAATTAATAGAATTTAGTAAAAAGGGACCTGGAAGTTAATGTGCTTGTAGTTCTGGTTCTTTCATAGGCAATTTACAATTTTGGCCAAGTCAACTAAATTCAGTGCTTTGGTTTGTCTAGCCAATGAATGGGAAGCTTGAAGATGAACTGAAATAGAATAAAACAAAGTGTTTCTGTACATAAAGGTTGAGGAGTTTGTAGTTGCCTTTTCATTTCCTTCTTTGTGAGTTGTTTTTAAAATATGAATATCTTTAAGTTATTCAAAGCATACTATCTTTGTCTTATTAAACACACGGAATGAGTATCCTGTCACAGTTTTGAAGTGTACCTTCTTAATTAAGGGTGGCTATGTAGAACAATTTTCCTAAATTAACTATTGTCTTTTTGAGTTTTTATCAGCTTGCTCTCTCTCTCTCTCACATACATTTTGTCTTTTTGCAAACTTTATTTCTTTTGTACAAGTGGGCTAATTGTAGCCTTATATTTCCATTAGATTCAATGATATTTAATAATGGCCTTGTATTGTATTCTAGATCAGAACATTGCTCTTTTCTCATAATTAAGTGTTTTGTTACAACTCCTGCTTTTCAATTTAATGGATGAATTTTGTGGTACAGAGAGTGTGGTTGTTGAATTTTTGTTTACATTAGGATTTTTCATTTTTCATTATTTCTTTTAGGTTTCTTAAGATAATTTTCTTTTCTTTTTGGCCACAAATGTAAAGGTTATCTGCTTTTAAAAATGTCTCTGGTTAATTGGTCACCATACATGTATTCCTTACATTACATACATGGTGAAAGCTGAGTTTGAGAACAAATCACAGGCACTAGGAACAGATCTGTTCTAATTTCTCATTCTGGTTTATGATGTTTAGAAGAAGTGCTATGACAATTACCTAACACATACATTAAGGAGTGCATCATTGTGTGTCACTCACAGAGGAGGTAACCCCTAAGCAAGAACAAAATTAAATATTTCTGGTTCGCACTTGATATCACTTAACATGACAAACTCCTTTGTGCAGATGTCTGAAGGGCTTCCAAAGCATTTAGAAGGTCAACATCAGTTCCAGTTAAACACAATTAATGGTCATTTTAATTAAATAATTTTACTTAATTTATTCTTTATATTCTTATCAACTCTAGAAATAAGACAAATTTTAAACAAACTCTAAGAAAGAAATAAAATTAAATTAGCAAGACTAATTAGTCATGAAGAATGAAAATTTCCAATGACTCTTGAGTATCTAGATCAAAAAATTTTAGTATGAATATAATGCAAAATACATGCATGATTATAAATTTTCCAGTCACCGTATGTGAATTAAAATGAAAGTCTTGGCATTTTTTTTTTAAGAATACATTTTATTTTACCTAATATAATTGAAACACCATTTCAGTATGTGATCCATTAAAAATATTATGGAGATATTTTATATTCTTTTTTTAATACTAAATCTTTGAAATCCAGTATGTATTTTATACTTATAGCACATCTCAGTTTGGACAAGTCATATTTTATCTGCTCAAAGCTCTATGTTTCCAGAGGCTACTTTATTGAACAGTGCAGGTCTAGATTTTTAAATTTGAAGTTAGAATACTAGTTCATTTCTCATTTATCTTGATGAGAGACATAGAATGGCTAGCATGTTATTATAATTAGAATAATTACTAAGTGTTTAAAAATGACAACCAACTCTAAGGACATATAGCCAACCACCACTTAATCTTAATAAAGGAAATGTAATGGATACATTGCTGATTCAATGCCAAAGCATAAGAAAAATACAAGCTGCTAGTGCCTTCAATTATGCAACAAATACAACTGTAACCCACAAATCCAAAGGGAAAAGTAAAACTAATGAGCTTTGGTTGGAATAAGACCAATGGCGGAACCAGTTTGACCACACAAGTATTTCCTGCAGTCTCTTGGGGAGATGGATTTAAGGGCCACACTCTGGTACTGAGGGCAGAGAGCCAAAGGGCAAAACCAATATCTTCCAAATGTCAGCTTTTATATGTTGCCCATCTGTTAGTCTCTCTCTCTCTCTCTCTTTTTTTTTAGAAAGCCCCATTATTTTTATTTGAATATCCCCAAGAAGTAACATATACTGCACTTTAATGTTGTATATAATATCAAGTATATAACATCTTATAAAAACTACCATTTAAAAGTGATCTTGTTCATTTGATAGTCCCTACCCCCATAGCAAAATAAGTATATTAAAAATAAAAGGTGGGGAGGAAGAAGGATAGGAGGGGGATTGTTGAAGATAAAAGCTCCAGGGCCACAGTAGAGGCAAAGAGCCTCTGGGAAGCGGCCTAAAAGCTGTGGTGGGACTCCACTCTTTTAACCCTCCAATGTCAAGCTGTGGGGCACAATCAGTAGCTAAGTGATGAAAAGAGGCTGCTGGGGGTGGATGGGAAAGATGAGAAGGGCAGGGTTGATGTGGCCTGGAGCAGGAGCTCACCCAGGAACTGCCACTACTCTTTCCTAGGTCCTCCAACTCCATATCCTGGTCTCTGAGAGCCTGCCCTATCTCCATTTCCCCCTCACTCCAAACACACCTAAGGCATCTTTCCAGTGTTTGGCCCCAACCCTGCAAAGGAGGGGTGGGGTATTAGGCCCAGGAACCTCGTCATTGGTCCCCATTCTATGGATTCCCTGGGGTAGAAGTGGGGCTTCTGGGCCTGTGGGTGCTCACTCCTTTCATCCCTTTGCTCATCTCTTCACACATCCATTGTCCCACATCAGCATGTGAACTGGACTAATCACCATTCCCCAGCCGCAGCAGGAATGGTTCTGGTATGGCCATCTGCACTGCTCAGAATTTCCCTCAATTCCATCCACCCAGGCAAGTGGCCAGATCTGAGGGGTGTGTGTGTTGAGGGGGCACATTCTGACCTAGCACACACATTTGAACATAAAGAAGCACAGGTCACGTGTGTGATTCTCTCCACATCTCAAAAAGATCAGCTCCAAGTGGCAGGGAGAGAGCTCCCAATTTCAAAAGGACAGCTTTCTCAAGGTATTTTCATTCCCAGAGTTAAATAACAGAAAAATCCCAGCCTCAGCAGAGCCCTGTAATAGATAGCCCCCTTTCCTTTCAGGGAACACGGCGAGGATCGAAGGATCAAGATTTGGGTTCTGGAGAACATCAAATGGGAGTGTCAGCTTAAAGCTAGGGCAACACATGGTGGGAAACATCTGCCCCCAAAGATCTCAGATGCTGTCCTCGAAAAGCTAAAGGGTGCCAGGTCTCCTTTTTTCTCTGAAATATCCCTACCTCAGGGATATGGATGACCCCTGTCCCCAGCCAGTCAGAATAGGTAATAGCCAGGAGATTGCTGCTATTGTTTATTCCCTACATTTTCTGGGCCATTAAACCATACTTCCTGAAAGTTTCATCCCAGATCCCCACTGACAGCTCAGAGCTCAAGTTCACCTGGTTTCCATGATTCCACCTGACAGTGCCCTACACCAAAGGTCAATGCAAGCCACATGGGGTCAACCAAATCCCAGAGCCTTCCATTAGGATCCTTCTGTTTGCATAAGGAGAGTTTTGTTTTCTTTTATTTCACCTTAGAAAATTCACGTTCACAAGCCCTGGCTTGGGTTATAAACATCCAAACTACCATGCCGTTGAATCAATCTAAAAAATCTCCTCTGGAACAGAGCCTTTTTGCTCCCTAAATAAAAGTTCCTCAGCTCCTACTGGAGCACCCTTCAGGTCTGGGCAGTAGGCTATTTTATGCACACCCTCCCCAAAGTTGAGGGTGTTAGAAGGGTTTGGCTCAACAATATGCCATCTCCTCCAAGCACACAAACGTGAGCACTCACATACCACGCACTCATCTTTCTTGAAGGAGGAGAGTGGTGGAGCAGAAAGGAGCAAGAAGTCCAGTTAAGAATGAAACCTAAATTAGGTTTCTTCCTGCAGTCTTTCCTCTGCAGCATCTCTCTCCCCCCATCTTTGTTGGGTAGGAATGGCCATCAAGAAGGGAGCCAAATTCTTGTTCTTAGGGGCCTGGCCTTTTGTCCTTTCCAATATCCTCTACCTGAATATAGGACTTGGGCAGAGAGAAATGCTCCTCTTGCTCCACAGTCATGTCAAGGCCCCAATTCCTCTTTTTCTTAACTACTGTTAGCCAATTTGGGACTAGTCTTGGGTTGTTCCTTAGAGGATACAAGGAGAGAACCCACTTTAACATCTATGACTCCCTGCTCAACACCTCTGTCTGGCTTTAGAAGTCAATGAGAGTGAGGTAGCCATAAACCATATCCAAGACCAATTTCCCAGAGAGAAGGAAAAGTCTTCATGGACCACTCTCACCCAAGTTTCCTCCAGAAGGCACTTGAGCTGATTCCATCACATATGGTGCAACATGGGCCATTACAACATCCATGGGCACGTTCTTGCTCTTGAGGAGGTAAGCATTACTCTCTTCTCTTCCTCGACCCAGCCCTTGTCTGCTCCTCCCATTGTCTTTACTTTTGTCCCCAGAGTGTATAAAAAAGTCAGAGTAAGCTCAGCTGCCATCCCTGATCCTATTCTCCTTCAAAGAGGAGGTGAGGTGCAGAACTGTGGAACACTGAGGATCCTCTGTAACTAAAAACTCAATCTTGAGGTGGGTCTGGACTAGCCACAGTCCCTGCTTTTGGACTAGGACTTTAAGCCTCCAGATTACCTGTGTCCATAGTTTACCTGCTGAAATTGCTTTTGGAGAAACAAAAACAAGAACACAACAAACATATCCCCTTTCCCAGTCTTTTCTGTTTTAGTTGCCAGCTGAAGTCTAAGGTTGTGGGAGGCACACTTCAGTCTTGGTCCTGTACCTTGAGTCCTCACTTATGACTTCAGCCAAGGGTCCAGGGACTAGCTCCCCTACCCAGGAATGCAGTAGGAACTTCCCCGAAATACTCATAGTCTCACATTACTTACAGAGCTGAGGCTCTGAAGCTACTGTCCCTGTGCATTCTTCTGGTCTCCTGGGTCCACTCCTCCAGGAAGGGGAGGAGGGAGACAGATTCAGATGGGGTGGTGGTAGGACCATCAGACCAGAGGGTATGCACTCTTCTGTAGATTCTTCTGATCACTCCCACCACCCAGGATCCCTTGCGCCCAAAGAGAAAACTGCCCATCAGAAGTCTTCTACTGGCATCCTTAGCATATCCGTTTGTGTCTGAGTAATCAGTCCATCTGTCTGAGAAAAACACTGACGACATCGTTCATACTGGTAAGGTTTTTTGCCACTGTGTACACACTTGTGGTGTTCCAGGTGGTACTTCTGAATGGATCATATATCACATAAATCACACTCAAATGGTTTCTCACCAGTGTGAATAAGGATGTGCCTCTTGAGGTGGTAACTGCTCCTAAAGGCTGCAAAGCAGTGTTCATAAATAAAATTTTGGGGAATCTTTACTTGAAAAGAACCATCTTGCTCCACTACCACCACCTTTTTATCTGTTTTGAGTGAGAAGCCTCAGCCAAGCTGTCTTCATCTTTACAGCTCCGGGACTTATCATTGTCTTTTCGGTGGCCCTGACTCAAGCACCTCAGCACACCAGGGCTACCTGCCTGCTCACCATTCTTGGCCTGCTTGCTGGCAGTCTGGCTTAGCATCATCATCTTGCTGGCTGCAGTGGGAACCAAACTCATGCCTGCTAGGCCTTCACAAGCCAAGAGATGTTCCTGAGCCATGCTGATTTTCACTTCATGCAACCTAAAAGTTCAGGTGTTCCTTGATCCAGCTTTCCTGAATACAGTGCCTTTTGAAGAACTGTCACTAAATGGCTTCTTTGTGTCTTTTCAGTCCTGCTTCCATATTGAACTGCCTGTGTCTGCCAAATGAAGCTTGGTGAATTGATAGGCAGACTGGCTGGTGGGATGTACAGTAGGGCTGTTGTACGATACTGCAGTTAAGAGTAGGAATATTTTGCATTTATGCAGCATTCAATTATTCAGAGGGCATCTCCATTTATTCTTCCATAACTTTTGAAAGCAGGTTTTTCTAATTATGGCTTACTAAGCAAACTAAAGCTAAAAATTTTCCTTTTAACAAATGATTATTGAGTAATCAATAAGAAATAAATTATGTTGTGTTCAAGAGATAAAGGTAAATGTTACTTCAGAACTTAGAAATACAAGACATAACATAAATCACTCCTGAACATAACCATTTGAATCATTTGGTTTCAGGCTAATGAATTCAAGTCTGTTTGAGGTAAATGCCCAAATCTTGCTGTTCAGCCATATATATCTGTTTATCCTGGACTTCTCCAGTCTGTGCATTGCTTTTATTTACCTTGAATGAGTTGATGATCATTTTTACCCTTATGACTCTTTATAAATGCATCATCTTTACTGCTTCTAAAAACTTCTGAAATTTGTCATAGAATGAATTTGCTGCTACATTAAATAATTATATCTCATGTTGTAGAATGGCCAGTAATTCAACATTATCATATTTATCTTCTCACATTATGCTTAACTATTGCTAAGCCTTGGTAGTTTTTCCAAAATACAGTGTGAACTAGAAAATAAGCCATTAGAAAAGTAGATCTGTTTTTAGTATTTCTGATTTATTCTCAAACTTACCTCGCAATATGTATGTTGTAAAATTATGTATGTTGTGACCACCTATTTATACATCAGAAGTATTTTAAAAAGGAATGACCACTACATTTGTGGCCAATGAAGATAAGAAAATTTTCTTAATCTAAAAGAAATAATGAGAGATGAAAAAGCCTAATATAAAAAAAAATTTACATGCTTGGATTATCTTTTTTGTACCAGATTTACTATAGCAAGTTCAACCAAATAATACAATATTAGTAGTGCCTGATATTTTTCTCCCAGTACCTTATATTTAATTTTACAAGAATTTATCTTTTCAATAAAATTATTTAACCTTACAAAGTACATGAAAATACCTCCTTTTCTATAGAAATGCTGGATTTTTTTCCTGACTCTGTTAGGTATAAGACCCATCTTATGGGTGTTGACTGGAGTTTATGGAACATATTATCTCTCTTCAGCTTTTCCTGCTTATTCAGGACTATCAAGAATCTACACCAATTCTGGTCCTAAGGAGAGCTTATTACCAAAAAAGTTTGCTTTTTGAAATGAAATAAATTAATGGATAGATGCTCTAAGAATTTAACACAAAGTGGAGAAGGTCATTTTGTTTTGTTTTTAAAATAAGAGAGATTTCACAAAGCTGCAACTGAAAAGAAATGGTCCACTGGAGAAGGGAGGATGGTTTTATCCCTGGTGAGAATGGCGATCAACTTAAGATGATGGAGATATTTCTTATCAAAAATTCAAAGCAATAGAAGAAGGAAAGGACAAATTATGACAGTTATATCAGATTCCCATACTCTATTTTATGTAAAAAGAAAAAAAAGTTGTTATAGTCAATAACAAGATTGAAGAATAATAGTTTTGAAGACAGTGGAGAAAATATAGAGCCTCTCTTTCATAGTATTAACAGTAGTTTTGAACTTTGGCTTCATATTACAATCACTGATACCTTCAAAATAACCTTCAGGGCCTCACCTCAGACTCATCGAAGCTCTGAGACCTGGGACTGAGATATAATATTATTTAGAGCTTCAGTAGTTTCTAATGTGCCATGGAGTTGAGAATCTGTGAACATGGCATTACAATGGGGTGGGGTTGGGGAGGGTAGTTCCCTACTCCAGACTAGTTAAATTAATTGTCTGTGTGGGGACAGGATTAGTACTTTTTAAAACTATTTTAAAAATTATTTTTAATGACAGCAGAATACATCACAATTCATATTATACACATAGAGCACAATTTTTCATATCTTTGGGCACAAAGTAGAGTTACACCATTCATGTCTTCATACATATTCTTAGGGTATTGTCCATCTCATTACACCATCTTTCCTACCAGCATGCTCCCTCCCTTTCCCTTTATCCCTTTGCCCTATCAAGAGTTTGTCTAATCTTCTCATGCTCCCCCACAACTTATGAATCAGCCTCCTTATATCAGAGAAAGCATTCAGCAATTGGGTTTTGAGGATTGGCTAACTTCACTTATCATTATATTCTCCAACTCCATCCATTTACCTGCAAATGCCATGATTTGATTCTCTTTTAATGCTGAATAGTATTCCTTTGTGTATATATATACCACATTTTCTTTATCCATTCATCAACTGAAAAACCTTCCATAGTTTAGTTATAAATTGTGCTGATATAAACATTGATGTGGCTGTGTCCCTTCAGTGTTGTTTTTAAGTCCTTTGGGTATAGATTGAGTAGTAGGATAGCTGGATCAAATGGTGGTTGCATTCCCAGTTTTCCAAGAAATCTCCATACTGCTTTTCATATTGGCTGTACCAATTTGTGGTCCCACCAGCAATGTATGAGTGTGCCTTTTTCCCCACAGGGATTAGTAATTTTAATAAGCTCTTCAGAGAGTTCCAGTGGGTGGCTCTGAGAATCAGAGACTTCTTGGGATGTTCCTTTAGAGTTTCTGTGTTTTTCTATTGCTTGATTTCTGCTTCCTTCATGTTGATGCTTAACCTCATCTCTGTTTTTCCGTTATGTCCACTCATGTCTGGATGCAGAAGCAAAAAAATATTGTGTTACTGTATATGTATAGACCTAGGCCAGCACAGGGCAGTTCCATATCTACATCTTAGGGTCTCAAACTCAACCAGCCTTTGTTCCCCTTTGTTCATAGGTCTCTATGAACTTGTGAAGGCTTATTAAATCATTATCATCTATGATCCTAGGTTTTAAAGAGTTTATTCATGTGGGGTTTTTACCAAAGAACAAAACACACATTTACTTTGATCAGCACTTAATCCACAATGACAAGTTATTCTTAGTATAAAAGTCAACCAGACAATATTAGACGAACCACAGACAGTCCAATATCAATATTCTTAACTGAATGGGTTTCTTTCTTGGGCAGGTCAGCTTGCTAATCTATATTCCATATCTCAACAAATGGCATCACTATTCAATAATACTATTGAATATTACATCACTATTCAATATTCAATAATAAGTTTAGACCTCTCTGAAGTTTTATCCTAAAATTACAAAATACTCAACTCTCACTTTTAGACAAAGTATAATACATAGTAATGAAAGACTCAGTGAGTAAGAGAACAGTGCTTTAATGGTAGACTTCTACACATGATAGATTCTGAAACTTCGCTATGCAGAGTGTGATTCATAGGCCAGTTGTGTGGCATTTCCGAATTTTTACATATATAAAATCTCAACCCAACCCAGATGGGCTGACTCAGAATCTATACTTTAACAAGATCTAGGGGTGATTTATGCGTACATTAAAGTTTAAGAAACCCAGTTTTGTAAATCACAAAACCTCCAAAAAATTGAGGTTGACACATTTCATTTTAAGAAATGCCAAGGTTTCAAGACAGTTTTGAGGTAACAGATACTGTTTTGAATCTCCTTTATAAGACAAAATGATAATACTTGCCTGTTATAAGAATCAATCGAGAAAAGCACTGACAAAGACTATAAACTTTCTGATCTCTTAAAGGGAAAACTGTGGGTTTTTTTAAACTTTTTTATTGTTGTATTATAATTATACATAATAGTGGAATTCAGTAAGCTATATTTATCCATGCACATAATATAATTTGATCAATCTAATTCCCTAATACTCTCCCATTATGTCCCCTCCTCTTTTCCCTGATCTGCTTGTTTACTCTACTGATTTCCTTCTATTATAATTATTTAAATTGGTACATTAATATTACATATACAAGTGGGATTAATTGTGGTATATTCATATGTGGACATAGCACAATTTGATAGAGTTCATTCTCTAATATTTCCCAGTGCTGACCCTTCCTCTTTTCCTCTTAATGCCTTGCTCATTGGACTCCCTTCCAATTTCAAGAGTATCCTCCCCTTTTTTATTATTCCTTTTCTTTCTTTCTCTCTCTCTTTTGCATATGATAGAAAACATTTGACACTTCACTTTTAGAGCCTGGCTTATATCACTTAGCATGATGTTCTCTAGTTCCATCCATTTACTATCAAATGACATAATTTCATTCTTTTTTTAATGACTGAGTAGAACTCCTCTGTGTACATATACCACATTTTCTTTATGCATTCATTGGTTGATGGGCACTTAGGCTTATTCCAATAACATTGAGCTGTGATGAACATTGGTATGCAAAGATCACTATAGTAAACTGATTTTTACTTCTTTTGGTTAAAACCCAAGAAGCAGGATAGCTGGATCATATGGTGGTTTCATTGCTAGTCTTCTGAGGAATCTCTATACTGATTTCCACAGTGGTTATATTAATTTGTAGTGACACCAGCAATGTATAAGTACAGCTTTTCTTCCACATCCTTGCCAACATTTATTATTACTTGTATTCTCCATGATTGCCATTCTAACAGAAGAGAGATGAAATCTCAGTGTAGTTTTGGTTTGCATCTCCCTTATTGCTAAGAATGTTGAACATTTTTTCATTTGTTCACAATTTGTATTTCTTCTTTTGAGAAATGTCTATTTAGATCACTTGCCCATTTATTGAATGGATTATTTGTTTTTTTGAGGGGTAATACATTTTTTTTGAGTTCTTCATATATTCTGAATATTAAGAAGAATCTCTCCCATTCTGTAGGCTGTCTCTTCATGCTCTTGTTTCCTTCACTGTACTGATTTTTAATTTGATGCCATTTTACTTATTGATTCTTGGTTTTATTTCTTAAGCTCCAGGAGCCTTCTGCCTGTGCCAACTGGAATGTTGACCTTCTGGGTTTTTTTCTATCAATTTTAGTATTCTGTTATAATTCCTAGGTCTTTTATCCACTCTGAGTTGATTCTTGTGCAGAGTGAGAGATAGGAATCTAGTTTCATTTTTCTACATATGTATATCCAGTTTTCTGAGTACCATTTGTTAACAAGGCTATCTTTTCTCCAATGTATGGAAAACTATTTTTTAGTTTTATCCTTTGTCCTTAGCATAGTACTCTACCCATAGTATATATTCAATAAATGTGTTTTAAATAAGTAAATTACTAAATTAGTTAATGGGCTTTAGAATGTTAGCAAGCACATTTTGAAAGAGATAACCCTAGAAACATAGGTTATGTCTATGGACTAATAAGTTAATTTACCCAGTAGTGGCAGCAGGATTTGAACTCAGGTGTGATTCCACAGTTCATGTTTTTTCTTTTTGATTTACCTCACTGTTCCCTATTTATTGGGCACTTGGTTATATTATATTAAATAATACTCATTAAGTATACATATATGTAATTATAATTATACTCATAATGGACTAAGCCTATGAGCTAATTACTATTTGAATCAGAATTGATTTAGAGACTTAATTCTTACTTTATTTTATTCTTTTTAATGGTGGGAACCTTTGCATTTGGAGTCAACAAGAAGAATTTCAGGAAGGGTTCCGATCTAATCACTGTTATTTTTCAGCTAGGCTATTTTCCTAGGCTTTGGCAGCTTTCAGCTGGGAGTGCCTTGAGTTTCATGAAGCTTTCTGAAGGGCTGGCAGCTCCAACAAGGCCACTGTCAACACTTCCAAACAAATTAGTGGTTCCATGGTTGTCTAATCTCACCATCACTTCATTACTTCACTTCTGGCTTTCTGTCCTCTCAAACTGAGGAAGTCCGATGTGGTGGTTGCATATTTATTCTACTAAGAAAGTAGTTGATATGGAAGTGGTTGTGTTATAACTCAATGTTTTCATGTGACTCACAGGCTGTCTTGTGTCAATTTTACTTGAAAGAAGAAATGTGCTATGTCTAGATAGATTGCAGTGCAGTCTTTGTTTACTGATACTTTCAAGTTAAACATAGGAGTGGCTAACTTAAGTAAAATTTTAGCAGAAAAAAATACACACCTCCTCCTCTTTCCTTATTCAGTTTTTCAGGAGGTTCCTGGATAACATAGTGGATGTGTCAGGGGTGGCTCAGGCCTTCCATGGCTCTTAGTCTAGCTTTGTCCACTCCTCTGGGTCTCTTATGGTGCCTTTTACAGTGAAGACAAACAATAAGACTTCTGCATGCCCGGTGGGATTTCCATGTAGAAGCACTCAGACATCATTGGGGTTTTTCTGATTAATTTTGTAATCTAACAACCAGAATGTTTCTTAAATTAGGTATTGTTTTAGAAAAATTACGTTTTTCCCCAGGATAGCAGAGATAGTGGTTCTGAGAGTGGATTCTGAAGAAGATACACTGGGTCCACTGCTTCCTAAGTGAACTTGAACTATTCACTTAAACAGCCCCAAGTCTTTTTTTCCCCATCATCTGCAAAATTATAGCTCTTATGTGGATAAAAATTAGCTAACTTGGAAAATCTTGGTATTTAGCAAGAACTCAATAAATTCTAGCATTTATTATTTCACTTTTTTCTTGACCCACTCAACGAGAAGTGAAATTCTGGAAGGATGTGGGTTAAAAATTACTACTTGATTCGCTTAATTATTAGAATTCTGTTAAAAGAGGTTGTTTGGAGAAAAATAAATAAATATTTTGGAACTTCAATATCACTTATGAATATATCTGGATTTTATTTTTCACTTTTGGTATTGGTTTTTCATATGAGTCATTGTGGTTTAGTTATATTTCTCCCTCATGAAACAGTTATTTAATTATGGCCACACAACTAACTTTATTGTATACTGATTTTTGGAATTTTTTAGGATTTGATGTTCTTACTGGAAAGAAGATTTTGAATTATTTAACTATTTTCTCTCTGAGCTCCCCATCCACAGATGGGTTCAGTTACAATAAACTAGGAATACATCAGCATAAAATACTTAGAACAATGACACAATGAATGAAGAACTTGCATTAATACTTGGTACTTTTTTTTTTTCTTTCTGTACTTCCACATAGATTTGGAGCATCTTGAGCTACACTATATTTGCTTGGAAGTGTAATAAATAAGTGTCTCAGGAAATTTATATCTTTTCAGCGTATATATTTTTTCTTGGACCCAAGATTACTTATATAGCACTTAAGTTAAACTCTAGTCTCTTTATGTGCATACTTAGACATTGAAGCATAGACCATTTATTCTTATGGGTCAAGACCCTGTAAAAATTAATGAGATGTGTCAGAATAGTGCCTTTGGGGATGACAAAACTGGTGGTTCTATACTAGATGGAAGACAAGGCAGGATCTGCCAGTGGGGGGCATTACTGGCTTGGTTCAGTAGAGGAAGCTTTTCAACTCCGGAGACTCTTTGTTATGTTTTACTCACAAGGACAAACTCAGCACATTTTAAACATAACCTGGGAGAGCTAAAGATATAAGGTTATGTCAAAATATAAAAGTATATATTTTGTTAAAAATAGTTTTAGACACGTTCTATATTGTTTTCTAAGGGATAGCCTTCTTTTAGAATATCATTTACAAAATTTAGGTATAGATAAAGATTTACTTTATCAAAGGAGATTTTTGTTCACTGATATATTTTACGTAGGACTCTTTTAAATCAAGACTCATGAACCAAGTGTTTATAGGTTCAGGGGGGATATATAAATGAATGAGTAGACTGGATGGAGAATTAGAGTTCAATTCACTGGCTGGAGCTGGTCTCTTAATTCATGCATCCATCTTTAACTTTTCAGCGTATATAAAAATGTGGTACAATGTGTGGTAAAAATCTTTAGCTGGACTCAAAGTCTTCAAATTTGAGTTGCAATCTGGGTTCTTCCACTCATTTGTTCTATAACCTTGGATATTGGTATCTTCAACAACAAAAGAGGAGATTGAAATAGATATTCTCTAAAGTGAGTCACAGCTTTAAGTGGATGCCAGTTACTTTAGCACTCCACCCTACAAAATTCTACGTCATAGGGAAGAAACATTGGGAACCAAGTGGAACCAAAATATCAGCTTTATTTAGAACTCTCTGATAATGACCAGGGGAGAACACTGAAGGGCTTTCTGTATTTCTTTCCTAATGAGGACCTAAAAGAATCATTCCCTTAGACTTATGCCCTACCCCATCCCCCAGCAACAACTACCACTGACTAATGGTAATAGGGTGGGGAGGCCCTGCGTGGAAATTCCAAGCATGTCTGTAAAACTTGAGCACAGGCCAGTAGACGAAAGAAGGAGGAAAATATTGTACTGTGTTTGAAGCATGTTCTGTCAATTTTATTCAGAAGAGGAACATCAATCACCCAATATGTGCTAGGATCACACAAATTAGACATTATTGGAGCAATATTTTTTTTTTTACAATAAATTGCAGCATTTGACACCCATCCCTCACAAGCCATTCACACACACATACTAGTCAGGATTATTAGTTGAAGAGCATAGAATCCAACCTAAACACAAAGGATTCATTACGTGTGAAGGCAGCTCACAGAATTATTGGAAAAGGTGAAACAGCTCCCAGAAAATGTCCTCAGTAGTCTCTGCACCATTCAGGAAGTGCTTCTCCTGTTTGACAGAATGCTTTCAACAGCTCAACAGCCAGTTCCAAAACCTTCCCACTTACCATGAAGAATTTACCAAATTAGAGAGCTATTTCTGTGACTACCAGCTCCAGAACAAGGATTGTTGGCCAAAATTCCTGCCAGTAAAATGGATTCTATTTATTTGCCTCTCTCTCCAAATTGCTTAGTGTGAATAAAAGTTGTGTGCCAGTGAATTAGACAGAAGCTAAATCACAGACAGAAGCTAAAACCCTAGCTGCAAGGGAGTCAGGGAAATGTAGATTTTAGTTTTCCAACTCCTGATATTGTTAGAAGGCAGTTGGAATGGAGTTTCCTGAATCAATACATCATCCAGTAAATAATTTTTTTCTGTAGGCTTCTACCTCAGAAGGATACTGGAAGCTTAATATCACAGGTAGGGCCGGAAGGAGCTGGTAGTAGATGTGTTTTAGGAAATCAACAGGCTTAAAGTTCAACATAGAAGTTATTTAGATGATGAGCATATTAAAACTAAGACAATAAGACATATGATATAATTTTCTCTCAAAGTCTATAAAACATTAAAACCTATTAGATTTTGGTCAAAATGCTCACTGCCTAGTGTGGAAAGTAGTTACATTAGAAAGAGAGGAAGAGAGGGAATGGACTGGTAGAAAAAGGTAGATGTCAGTATTATTTTTTTCTCTACCATTAGAATCGTCTCACAATGAAAACTGGGATTCCATTTCCTGGAAGTTTCTTCAGTCACTTAGGAGACTCAATGGGGCAGTTTAGATAGTCAGAGGTGTGGCTGAATTTGAGCATTTTTGTCACTGAGTTTGATTATTTGTGAGGACCTGAGATTCTTGAATGACCCTGAGTAGAGAGCATAAGGAAGGCAGATGAGTTGAATGTCAGCAGACATGCCATGTTGACCAGGACTGCGAGGGTCAAGACAGTCAGGCCATGGGTCTGGATGGAAAATGAGGAAACATTCCTAGAGGCATGTAGAGCCACAGGGCAGTGAGATGAGGCTGAGTGGCTGGTGAGATTACTGTACAGAAAAGACAAGCCCTTTGTGTAGCTGGTCCTTTAGCTGTGAATACCAGCAGGATGAATGGCAACTGAAAAGACAATTAACACTGCTGAGGAGACCCAGGAACCCACAGGACACTGCATGGATATGAGGATTCCTTTATCCCCAAGGCCATAAAACTTTCTTTACCTAGATATCTCAATAGGATCCTGGTGTGGGGGTTAGGAATCTAGTACACTGAGTTTTTCTACATAAAGTGACTACACTTTAAAGGAAGTGCTTACAATATTGCATCAGAGTTATTGAAGTAAATTGTAACTTTTTTGTATGACTAAAAAGCTTTGATAGAATCTGGATAATTGTAACCCAGACAATGATGTAACATTTTCTTTTCATATCTGGGCTTTAGTGGATTTGTGATCCTGCTTCACAGGTATCTCTCCTTCTCTGGCAAAAACATCTTTGCTATGACTTCTGTAGGAACTGGGAGCATTGCTTCCTTGCTCTGACAGGGATTTTGCAAGAGTGGGAGATGGGCCCACACGTCCATGCTCAGAATTTGTATATTTTTTGAGATACCCTGACTATATCCATTACAAAGGTTTAAACCAAAAAGGAGACAAAAGAAAAAGTAATATAACTTTTTTACCCATAGAGAAAGTGTAAGTAAACTGCAGCCCATGGGCCAAATTTGTTTTGCCACCTGAAGTTTTATGGAAACAGCCATGTTCATTCACTTACATATTGTCTGGTGGCTTTGTCAGATTTGAGTAGATGGAACCTATAGTTGGTAGATAAAACATTGTGTTCCTCTTTTCCATAGGGGTTAAAATATTTATATCTAGACCTTTACAGAAAAAGAAAAGCTTGCCAATTCCTTTTATAGAGAATAGAAAGTAAGTACATTCTAATGAAATACACTTCATACAGAAGGAATCAAAGGAACACAGAATAGACTACCATGATTTTCTAGAAGAGCAGGATGTATCTGAATGGGCTTGAAAGAGGATGCAGTGTAGCATTCCAAGCAACAGGGGCTGAATAAAATATGTTCCAAAGTCAGAGCCTTAAGATGTCATCATGGCTTAGCTATATTATACTTGAGTGGCTTGGATATAAAGTGAGTGGGCAGTGTTCAATAAGATTGAGTAATGTAACTAATAGTTATTATGCACTGTAACAGAAACTGCTCTCTACTAAGTTGTTCTCACTCACAGAACATTCTCAATCACTCCCTCTTTGGTCATCTGTTGAGGAGCATGATGAGCTTGGACCAAATGTGTAGATGATGGCTCACCTGTAGAAAGAGTTACAATCCTGATCGCTGTGTAAAGGAAAGGCTCCTACTGATAAGGAACATTTATTTTGGGCTTTTTTTTTTTTTTTTGGAAAAAATTAACCTTTATTATTTGAGCCATATTTGTGTTTCAATTTTGTTATTGTTTTGATCTGGAATATCCATCAATACTGTAATGTTCAGAAGTGAGGATTTAGGGAAGTGCTGGATCATGAAGGCTCTGATCTCATCAATGGATTAATTCATGGAGGAATTCATATTTAATGGTATTATTGGTGGAAACTGTAAGAAGTAGTACTTAGTTGAAAGGACTGGGTGCCTGGGGGGCATGCCCTTGGATACTGTACCTTATCCCTGGCCCCTTTTCTCTCTTTCCCAGTGGCCCTGTGGTAAGCAGCTCTGCCCTACCATGCCCTCTGCCTCACCACAGACCCATAACAATGGAGTCCGCTGACTGTGAACTACAATCTTTGAAACCATGAGTCAAAATAAATTTTTCCTCCTTTAAGTTAATTTTCTCAGTTATTTGTCACAGTGATGAAAATCTGACTAATACAGATTTGTTATATCAGTTGATTCTACCTTACTATCTGAAATTTGTACTGGAAGTAGAGCACTATTTTTAAAAAATATAAACAACAACAACAACAAAATAAAATGTGCTTTAGCAGTTGAGTTGGTGAGGGAACTGATAATCAGGCCTGGAAAATGAAAATCCTGTATTTGTTGTGCAGCTTCAAAACGTTTGAAAAATCTGATTTGGCAGGTTTTTAATGTGACTTAGAAGTCAGATTATTGTGCTTAATAAGCCTGAAGGTGAAGGATTGAAAAAAAGCCAGAATAATAGTTTAGATTTATTTCTACTTTCTGTTTTTAATATTGTATTATAAGAATTGATGGATTTAAGGGGAAATTGGGTGTCCTCAAGTATAAGTAAAGGAAATAAACAGAGTCTAGAAATTGAGGTCTTGACAAACTGGAGAAGTCAACTATTAGCTGCTATTGGGTTCCTATATAATTCAGGAATTTATCACATATCAGGCATAGGTGAGAGGCTTATTGAGATTCTAATCCTGGTTCACCAGTTATTATTTGTGTGAAGTTGGGTATGCTGTCTAACAGATTAGGTGGAGAAAGGTCATGAAGTAACTGGATATTATAAAGATTAAAACAAATTTAGAAAACTGAGACTGATAGGAAGCAAAAACTGTCAGTAGGTAGGAACCCTGAAGTAGAAATAAGGCCTGAGGCATACATACATGGTAAGTAGTCCGTTGTGTAGGAGGAACTGGAGAATGGGTCAGATGGACCTATGGGAACAGCTGAATCCTGTCAGTGGTCCGGAGGGATGTGGACTTCCCTGCCACCGTCTTGAGAGATGCTGTGGCTCTGAAATCCTCATTTCCTTGAGGCCTCAACTTCCTACAGTTCCTCTTTATGGTGACGTTTACCTTACATCATTTTTCCTTTACTTTTAAAATAATTGTACCTCTTACTTGTACCTCTTACTATGAACCTAACTAAAATAGGAAAAACAAATAGTTAACTTAGGTGTGTTTTTGTGTCAGAGAGAGAGAGAGAGAGAGAGAGAGAGAGAGAGAGAGAGAGAGAGGGAGGGGGAGAGAGAGAGAGAGACTGACTTTGAGAATAATTTGGTTTTGGCAATGAAATATATTGTCAGGCAAAAATATAAATTTTTATACAAATGAGGTGCTTGAATGCAGGTATTCAACTTGAAGATGCTTCTTTTCCCTCTTCCATATTTTAAAATTATCTCTTTGCCTATAAACTTTGTGAGTAAGTTTTAATTGGAAAGCATATACTGAAAGTAACCTGTTAGTAAAATCTAAAATGAAATTTTAATAGTCAAATGGTGAATCCTCTGTTTTTAAAATTTTAATTTTTGGCGGGGTGGGGAGTGAAAGGCATGCCAAGTTTCCTAAGAAGAAAAATCTCTGTGGTGTACAAAGAATTTATCCAAAAATGTTGTTAACTCACTATCTTTCTTCTCATCATTTGTTCTTAGAGTTGACCCTTCAATGCATTTCAGGGCTATGTATGATGTGGGAATGTAGAAAATGATAATGGGAGTTTGTAGAAAAGAAATTCTGCTGGGAGAAAGTTGTGGGTGCCAGTTCAATCCTGTTCCTGGCCAGCCTAGCCTTGAGTCACAGGGCAACAGGATGATTGCCTAGAGTCTCATGAACTTGGATTTATTCCACCTGCTCCTCTTCTGCCCCAGTACTTCCAACTTTTTGTGAGTCTAGGTCCAGCTTCTTCATCTGTAGCATTTTGCAGTTGTTGTTTTTCAATTAGGAGACAAACCCAAGGCCTCACATGCCAGACAAGCACTCTACCACCAAGCTACATCCCAGCCCTGGTCTGTAGCTTATTAATATGTTAGCTAAATAACCCAAGGCCAGAAAGGTAGAATGCTCATCATATCTCTACTTCATCTCAATGATTTTTAAAATTTTTTTTAGTTGTAGATGGACACAGTACCTTTATTTTATTGATTTATGTGATACTGAGGATCAAACCCAGTGATCCATGCATGTGAGGCAAGCGTTGTACCACTGAACCACAACCCCAGCCCGATCTCAGTGCTTTTAAACACACCTCCTCAGCTCATTCACACTGAAGTGCCCTCATCATCTCCACTTTGCAGATGAGGCAAGTTTGTTTGTTTATTTTAGATATACATAACAGTAGAATGTATTTTGACATATTATACGTACATGGAATATAACTTATTAGGATCACTTTCTTGTGGTTGAACATGATGTAGAGTTACACTAGTTTTGTATTCATATATGAACATAGGAAAATTACATCTAATTAATTCTACTGTCTTTCCTATTCCCATCTCCCCTTCCTTCCCTTTCTTCCCTCTTGTCTAATCCAATGAATTTATATTTCTCCTACCCCATTGTGTGTGTTAGCACCCACATATCACAGAGAATGTTGGCCTCTGTTTTTTTTTGGGGGGGGGATTGGCTTATTTTACTTCTCATGATAGTCTCCAGTTCCATATATTTACAAGAAAATGCCATAATTTCATCCTTCTTTCTGGATGAGTAATAGTTCTTATGTAATATGTACCACAATTTTTTTTATATGTTCATTTGTTAATGGGCACTGAGGTTGGTTCCATAGCTTAGCTATTGTGAATTGAGTGGGATAATTGGGTCAAATGGTGGTTCCATTTCAAGTGTTCTGAGGAATCTCCATATTGCTTTTTGGAGTGGTTGCACCAATTTGCAGTTCCACTAGTAATGTATGAGTGTAGTTTTTCCCCCCACATCCTCGTCAACATTTTTTGTCATTTGTATTTTTGATAATTGCCATTCTGATTGGAATGAGATTAAATCTCAGTGTAGTTTTAATTTGCATTTCTCTAACTGCTAGAGATGTTGAACATTTTCTCATATATTTGTTGACCATTTTATATGTCTTTTTCTGTGAAGTGTCTGTTCAGTTTCTTTGGCCATTTACTGATTGGGTTATTTATTGTATGTGTGTGTGTGTGTGTGTGTGAAGCTTTTTGAGTTCTTTATATATCCTGGAGATTAATACTTTATTTGAGGTGCACGTTGCAAAGATTTTTTTTCCCATTCTGTAGGCTCTCTGTTCATGTTCTTGATTGTTTCCTTTGCTGTGAATAAGCTTTTTAGTTTACTCCCATCACATTTATTGATTCTTGATTTTACTTATTTTGCTTTTGGACTCAGTGAGAAAGTCCATTCCTGAGCTGATATGTTGGAGATTTAGGCCTACTTTTTCTTCTAGTTGGTGCAGGGTCTTTGGCAAGTGAAGTTTAGAAAGTCCAGTGGCTTGCTCCAATTGCTGGTGTTGAAGAAACCAGACTTCTAGATTCAAGATTCATTCTCTTCCCCTCAATTGTGTTACTTCATAAGAAAGTTCTCAAGAGAAGGGACACAGGGAGAAAGCTACAGGAGGAAGATTGTTTTGAGGCCTGTGTTATGCAGAATATAACAATTATTATTTCATTATGACCACAGTGAATCTTATCCAAACCACATGCATTTTAAAAATATCTAGAAATCTTTAGGAATGAAGGAAAGTTGAGATTAGAGGAGAAAAAAGGGAGGAGGGCACTCAGTCTCTGCCCTTGTTTGTCTTTAACGTGCCTCAGAATAGTTAGGGCCCCAGCAAGTCCATGAAGCTCAAAGTGGAGGCTGCTATGATGTTGCTGAAATTCCTTATGTAAACCAGTCATCAGAGCCTTAAAAATAGTTTCCTCGCACCATCAGCTCCACACTTGCCCTGGTTTCACACCAATTTAGCTGCATAACATCTCTCCTTGCCCTCACTCTACTCCAATAGATTATGAAAATAAAAACAGTCATCTATTTTAAAACTTGCTTTTTATAATCAGGGAAAGAAGACAGGAAAGGAATCAAGGACTTTTCAATCAAGAATAACTGGGAATACACCAGAGATGATTCTATCTTAAACTCTTCCAGTAGAACTCCCCTTTCTTGCTCTACAATCTGAGGTTTCTGAAGAACTGATGGCTTTGCTCCCTCAGGGTGATTTTCCAATTCCCTGACTGGGCTGGCGAGAGTCTGCAGCTGTCTCAATCATGGGCTGACTTATGTGGAGTGGCTCCACCAAAAGTACAATGTCTACATTCTTGGAATAATCAATTCATGCATTCACACAAATACTTCTTGTGTGCTGGGTACTGTTCTAGGAAGTTGAATTATGGTAGAAAAATGACAATCAATGTCCCAGCCCTCATTAAACTTTTTTAAAATTTCCTATTGGAAAAGAGAGAAAACAGACAAATAGACAAATAGAGTAATTTATGATAGTAATTACTGTTCTGAAAATGATACTATTAGTAATGCAATAGAGATGGGGAGATTTAGAAGGTGACAAGAGAGTATAGGGTGTCTAGAAGGGTAGGGATTAGCCAAATCTAAAGAGTGAGATTTGACCTGAGACCTGAATGAATGACAGGGTCTCTGATATTGTCTCATACCTTGATTGTCTTGACACCTTCTCTATTGCCTCCTTGCCTCTAGTTTATCCCATTTCTGATCCACTCAGTTACTGTCCTTTGATCATCATCTAAAATTCTGTGTGATTGTATCCCAGGCTGATTTAAACTTACTCAGAATTCTCCTGTGTCAAGGGGATCATGCTAAAACCATATGCAGAATTTAAATGAACCATTATGATCTCTCCTCTTGGTATCTTTTTAGCCCAATTTTAATCATTGGAGATATAGTAGACATTCAGCCTGTCTTTGATCATGCTCTGAATCCAGTTGTCCCTGGCTTGGTTGAGGTGATGACCTCTGCATGGACTGACTAGCCATACTGGGTCCTGGATACTCTATCTACTTCACACCTTTTGAAATTCCAGGTCAGATAACCTACTTTCACAAATTCTCCCCTACCTCCCCACCCTAAATCATCACCTAGCCCTCTGGGAGGAAATGTCTTCTCTCTCCATCAAGTTCTCATAGCCCATTACACACATTGCTGTTATGCCACATCATATTATATTTTGTTGATGTGTTTGTGCATCTGTCTTTTCCTCTAGAGTGTGAATACTTCAAGGAATGGCACTGCTAGTGTCATCAATTTTCTGTGCTCTGAACATTTTCTTGTGTATAGTAGAGACCCATAGAACATTTGTGTAATGAGTTAAGGAGTGGTTATTGTACTTGGCCTTAATTGTGCTGTGGTTCAGATTGGATCATATTTTATAGTCATTGAGATATGGTCATTGAAACTTGGAATATATACCCTTCTCATATAGATACATAATCAGGAAATAAGGGTGAGAACACAGAAAGAACAGGAATTTGGAATGGCATGAAAAAATAAAAAGAATGGAACTTCTTGGAAAAAATGATTTTTTTCTGTTCTAACTATCTCAAACATGTTTTGAAATTTTAATTATTGGTGAATTACAATTATATATAAGAGTAGAATTTGTTATATTCTCAGAATATTTTTAAAGTGAAAAATGAAATTATCTTTATTGTTTTTTATTTTAAATTGTATAATAATATATAAATGTATTCCAATTGTTAGTTCAGCTTAAGCTGTACAAAAAGTTGAAGTCCTTCTTGGCCTCTGTGTAGGCGGAATAATGGCCTCCCTGTAAATGTTCACATTCTATGTCCTGGGTCTTGTTGATAATAAAAGAATAATATGTTTACATAGTGAAAGAAACTTGGCTAGAAATCTTAAGGTGTGGATATAATCTTGTATGATTCTGGTGGACCCAAAGTAATGACAAAGGTATTTTATGAGAGGGAGGCAGGAGGATCAGAGTCAGTAGAGGGAAATGTGATGATGAAATCAAGAGGCTGAAATGAATCAAGGGATCCAGTGAATGCAGGTGGTCTCCAAAAGCTAAAAACAGGCAAGGAAATAGAGCTTCTTCATTTTAGTCTATTTGGTGCTGCTGTAATAGGATTCCTGAGACTGGGTAGTTATAAGATCTAGGGGCCAACATCTGGTGAGGGCCTTCTTGCTGTGTCATCTCCAAGCACAAAGAAAAAGAGAGGATAAGAGAGAATGAGAGGCTGAACTCCCCACCACAAGGCCTTTTCTAATTGACCTTCATCCATTCTTGAGGACAGGACTCATCAACCAAACCTCTCCCATTGGGCCCCACCTCTCAGTGCTGGGCATTGGGGATTAAGTTTTTAACTCATGCTTTTTAGAGGTCACAATTAAACTATGGCATTCTGCATTAGAGTCCCTACATGGAAATATCTCTGCCAATACCTTGACTTTGGCTCAGTGAAACTAATTTTGGAATTTTGCTTTCTAGAAGTGTAAGATACTAAATTAAAAAAATAAAAATAGAAAACTAACACAACCTCTTACTCTATTCCCTCCATCAAAATAACCAATGGGTTACAGAATGGGATGTGCATTCTTCCAGGCTTTCTTTTATATATGCATCAAAAGAGATAACTGTGCATGTGTAAATAGTTTGATTTTGAGCTTTTTTTAAATGTGTTGCATATATTATTCTGCAATTTGCTTTTTCCACCTATCATTGTGACTTGAGGCTATTTTTTAAAATCAGCATATCTAGGTGTATTTCATTCCTTTCAACTATTCCTGATTTTTCTATTCTATGTGTCTTCTATAATTTATATTACCATTTCTCTAAATTATTTTATATATTAAAATATTGAAAATTACCTTCCTGATTGAAAAGCACAGTCAAGTTCATGCTTCAGAATATTAAATAAAAACCCCAGTTTAACTGTACATGCTCATCATTGGAAATACTTTATTTTTCTGAAATGAATGGTTATACCTGAATGTGCCTTGGAGAAAGTAGTATTAACAAATCCTACCTGATCCAAGATTCTCATTTGTGATTCTGTTTCTTTTTAAATATTGAAGTTTTGTGAACTGTGTGTTTCATTCCCAGATAGATTATAGATTTAACAGATTAAAAAATGATAGCAAAAGATATCCTAAAAGCAGTCATTTTTGACGCAGTCTTGTCAGAGGAGGTTGTAACACATAATGAGATGTCACAGCCTGTGAGATATGCAAAGCAGGTTTAAAAAACTGTCAATACTGCATAGTGTCTTTAATACTGAGGATGGTAAATCTGTGGAAAAAGAAATCCATTTGCTGCCATTCTATTTAAGTGACTGAAAATATGTAGTTATCAAAACTCCAATAAATGTCCTCAGTAGGTCAAGTTTGTTCATTCTTTCTTGTTCTTCTTTTTTTTTTTTTTTAAAGGACACTGTTTTATAGAATCTCTTTGGAAACTGAATGTGCTTTGCTATCCAAACCCTTCTCAAAGCACTTGCTGTCAATCAGTAGAAAAGATTTGGCTACCACCTTGGTTTTAAATACAAACATAGTCTAAAGGTTTACTGGATTAAAACTGTGCTATTTAATTTGAAATGGAATTTCCCACCATCCTTCCTTAGGTAGTTAGGATTCTGTGGCTTTGCTTTTCATTCTAGCTTGATTTATAGGCATAATAAAGAAAAGGCCTCTATGGGTTTAGAATACAAGTCTGTCAAATTGAGGAGTCAGGGCTCCTTTTGGTAGGAGAGGGGAAAAAAACACCCCATTAACTCTAACTTGTTAAAATTTACCAACTCACTATAGTTCATTAGCCTTTTTTCCTTCTCTTCACACCAAAAGAGAAGATAAAAGATAAAAAAGATAAGCTGCAACAAGGAGAGACATAATATACAGAGGTGAACACGATATGACAGAGTCTTCTTTTAATACCAAACAGTGTTAGCTCTCTGGGAGGTAGACAGTATGAAGTGCAACAAAAACTGTAATTATGCTCTCAGCAGGAGACCTGTATTTAGAGTGACAGTAAGAGTGTCTGTAAAAACCTGTTAGGTTAAGGCGGCTAGTCTTAATTATATGTATTAGGAGTTTGTGTCTTCACTTTTTTTCCTTTTTAAAATTCAAAGAAGAAACCTAATTATAACTTGGACCCTACTAAATTGGGCCATATTTAAACAATGAGCATTTGGCAGTCTCATCGTGTGCCATGATGTGTCTCTCTGGGACAGCTGCTATGGAAGCCAACCTGGCTCCCCCAGATAATTTGTTTTTGCTGCTTCCATGACAGAGGAAAAACAAACAAAAGCTAAACAAGGGAAATAATAAAATTATCTTTTCTTTCCCTCAATTCAGTGACACACAAGCCTTCTCGAGGGTAACGTCTCCGTGGGTTGATACTGACATACAGAAGTATAGATTGTCAGTGTATCGTTAATAATTATTTTAGCTAGATGATGTTCAGATAAATTGGTTTCTTTTTTGCCTCCATTTTGGCCATAGACATAATAATTACAATTACTTCTAGTTGACTCTAATAGAATTGTATGGGGCTCAAAATTTTAGATTCTGCTTGGATTACAGTAATGTGTTATAACTGAACGACATACTTCACAGTCATAGGGGCTAATCCTGCTGCACCCATTATAAAGATTGCCGCCAAATATGGAGGGGGCTACATTTACATTTTCCATATATATTTCATTTGCTTCATTTCATAATAGTTTTCCCAATTTCTTATTCTTCTTCACAACAGTCACTGAATGGCAGGAAAGAAAAGCTTAATCATTTTATTAGGCTTAGATTACAATCACGTAAATAAGTGTAGCAATATGGGGATGGTTACCTCCTCTCAGTGGGAGCAGTTATCACTAAGATGACACTTTATAAATTGGCTAAGCACTTGATAAATACGTTTGTTGATGATTTCTCACCATAAATACATAGATCAGAACAGCTGAGTATTACAAATTTGAGTGGACTGAACAAAATTTGTTGAGTTTGATGGGCAAAAGTCATATTCATATGACTGAATTAATCAAGCTGTTTAAAAATGAATTTATTTTGATATTATTCTTCATTGTAGCTCTGTTCTTGGAAGTTCTCATGAGGCCCATGTCCAAGTTATTTAAAGATGACATGCACAAAATTATGATGGCTGAATGGTTAAATCTTGCATCTTATGTTTGTCTCTCTAGTCCCTGGAAGGAATAAAACTCAGTGTTCACACATTTTGTTTACTTCAAAATTCCTATCTAACTAAATTGGATTTCTATCATCTGCCTTAAAATCACCATCAAAGTAAAATAAGAATGGTTATGAAAGGATTTGAACAAACACTAAAAAATTTGGGGACTCTTTTGCATATTTATTGGTACCCTCATTGAAATTTGTAACTTGGGCAGCCCAACTTTCAATTTTATCGAAATACAAATTTACTCTTCATTATTGTTGGCTTGAGGGAAATAATCACTGGTTTTAAAGTTAATAATAGTTTTATAGTACAGCCTCATTTTTACAGTGATAAGGATCTGCAGTCTAGATAATGGTATTTTTTCCTAATTACACATCAATTGAATAAAAAAATCCAAGAATGAACGATTCATTTATTTTAATGTGTTCAATTTAGATTATGGTTCATAGGATATTTGTTATTTTTCTATTGAAAAATTTATAAAAGTAATGAGTAATATGAACATTGGGACAGTTTTCTGTATTTTATCAAAATAAATTGATGAAAAATGGAACAAGGATTATAGAGGCAGCCTGAAACATTGTTGGATGGTACTAAGAATAAACATAAGGTAGTGAGCAACACACTCTCATGTAAGCCATCCTTATAGTGTGATCAGGTCAAGCAAACCTTAGTGTGATAATCAGATGATGATCCAATGCCATAATATTATCAATGATGGCAAAAATCCAAAAGATCAGGATTCCTTCACATTAAACATGACTTTTAAAAAAAATCACTAAAAGTTTTTGAAAACTTTAGCCATCAAAGTAGTACTTATTTTAAATGTTTCAATACTAGGCCATACAATATTGAAAATAAATTCACAGATCTGTATAGCAGTATTTTCCCTTCTTATAGAAGTGAGGGTGGTAGAAAGACAATCTTTGCAAAACCTAAAGAAATAACTTATACAGTGGTATAATGTCTTAGAAATGAAATTCAGTGGGTTGGGTTCTACTCTGTATGTTTATCTTTTAGTGAAGTTACCAAATAACCAGCCATTCTGTGGACTCTCAGAAAACATGTGACCACTATTTTCAGAGGAAAAAGGATACCTGAGAGTCATATTTGAGTGGGGGAATTTCTCACTTTGAATCTTCTCCAACAAAACCCTTCCTTCAATTACCCCACAGTGGGTTTAGCAAATCCCAGTCAGGAAAACCTTCATGAAAAACTTCCATTTCAATCAGACCCACATTTTCAGCTCTATCCTCTGTAATAAAGAATGGCAACTGGTTTAACTATGTTAATCCAAGGTTCCTGACTTTCTTTTGAATGTATTAACATTTATATTAATTTAAGAGATTTGGTTTTACTTTCTCTTTTTCTGTCTGCCAAAAGCATTAAGTGTTTTCTGTCTTCCTGAAGCTAAACTCACTAATCTTGTGTGGGATATGAGAACATTTGGACAGAGTTTGACATATGTTGATGCCTTCCCTGTTTTATATTTAAGCTTGGAAACTAGTTTTATATGTAGTAATATTTTGAGTTCTTGAAAATTGTCAGCGATACCTTACATTTTATCCTTTCCCTAAAATAACTACATAACACCTATATATAGTACACCAATAGATAGTATAGATAGTAAGTGGGACATGTGTTATCAATATGAAACAAATAGACAATATTTACCTTTAAGGAATTGTCAGACAAAAAACATTTGTAGATTTATAGGTTTAAGTGATTAAATACAAGAATATTGATATTTCACAAGTAAATAAGACTATACTTGACAACAATGAATAAATAATCAGCATATTTATTTCATCTCTTTAAATCTTTCCCCCCTTTAGTTTGGAATGTTAATGATGTCAGGGAATTTGATCTTAAAATATTGTAATTCATGTAGTTGAGGAAAAAAAATTGTGTCATGTAAGGGAATCAAAGTTTTTAAAAACAATGGTTATACTGTGTCCCACAACTAATAGGAATTTATTTATTATTGTTATGAGAGTTTTGGTAACACTGTGGTATAAAATGGGATTATTTTTACTGGTACTTTGGTTTAGAAGGATAAGTATGCAGCGTGTTTCTCACTTTACTATAAGAAGGTCTATGTCTGATGTCTTATCTGTGACTCCTAATATCATTGCTTTAAAAAAGACTTAGTTCCTATTTGTTAATGTTTTAAAAGACCTGGTCATGGTAGCTCACCCATTGGAATCCTAGGCAATAGCTTGCCAATGATTCAATTTGCCTGGAAGAGCATAAGGCCAGCGAGCGGCTACGGAAATCTTATGAAGAAAGACAAATGAAGCCAGAATAGTCATCTGTCCTTATTTGTCTCAATTTCCTTCAATGCTTCTTTTCTCTGCTCACCTCAAAATGATGTTTTCAGCATAAATCTAAATCTAGATTTCAGATGATTTCTTACTTTCAAAGAGTAGGTCTGTGTTTTCCATCTCAGACATCATGTTTATTAGAAACCTGGGGCAGTGCCACTCGAATAGAGGAATTTCTTAACTCCAAAATTTATGAGTCTTCTGTCTATTAGAAGAAAAGTATGGAATTTTCTTTCCTTAAAACCTGTTTTTATTGGGACAGCCTCTTTGCCATTGCTGCTTAAAACTGATCCCCAAAGAGAAAAACCTCATGAATCACTGGCCTGCTTGCGTTGGAGCAGGGCCAGGAGCAGTAACTTTTCAAGATAAACAGTGCTCAGGCTGAAAGAACAGCCCAGAAGATTTCTCAGGTGGAGTGTTGCTACTTTCCTTTTGGCATGTACTGTATTTCAGTGTCTTGCAGATAATGCTTGAGGGAAATCTAGTGTGAAATAACTTTATTTAATGATACTTATTTCCTGGAGATTTTATCCAAATGTGTCTTCAACATCCCCAAGAACAAGACTGTCAACTTGAGCAATTATTGTTTGAAATCTACTTTCATGTTCATCTCCACATGATAAGCAGGAGCCCTGATGCATGTTTTGCTCATTTATTTTTAAATTTTATTTTATTGGTTTTTCTTAGTTATACAAGACATTAAAATCCATTTTAATAAAATTATAGAAGCATAGGATATCTTTTATGTAATTAGAACCCTATTTTTGTGGGTGGGCACAATGATAATTTCATATGTGTACATAGAAAAGTTATGTTGGATTATTTTACTGTCTTTCCAATTTCTATTCCCCCTCCCTTTCTTCCATTTCCCTTTGTCGAATCTACTGAACTTCTTTTCTACCCTTACCCCTCTTATTGTAATTTTTCCACATATCAGTGAAAACATGCCACTTTTGATTTTCTGGGATTGGCTTATTTGACTTAGCATGATATTCTCCAGATCCATCCATTTACTGGCAAATGTCATGAAGTCATTCTTCTTTACGGCTGAGTAATATTCCATCATGTATATATACCACGATTTCTTTATCCATTCATTCGTTGTTGGGCATGTAGCTTGGTTCTGTTGCTTAGCTATTGTGAATTGTGCTGCTATAAACATTGATTTGGCAGTGTCACTGTAGTATGCTGATTTAAATTCCTTTGGATATATACTTAGGAGTGGTATAACCAGGCCAAATAGTGGTTCCATTTCTAGTTTTCTGAGGAATCTCCATACTGCTTTCCAAAGGGATTGCACCAATTTTCAGTCCCATCAGCAACGTATGAGTGTAACTTTCCCCCCACATCCTTACCAACATTTATTGTTCCTTGTATTCTTGATAATTACCATTCTGACTGGAGCGAGATAAAATATCAGTGTAGTTTTAATTTGCATTTCTTGAACTGCTAGATATGTTGAATATTTTTCATATATTTGTTGACCATTTGTATTTCTTCTTCTGTAAAGTGCCTGTTCAGTTCCCTTGCCCGTTTATTGATTGGATTATTCGTTTTTGTGGTGTTAAGCTTTTTGAGTTCATTTTATATCCTGAAAATTAATGTCCTATCTGAGGTGTGTAGCAAAAGTTTTCTCCCATTCTGTAGGCTCTCTCTTCATGCACTTGATTGCTTCTTTTGCTGTAAAGAAGATGTTTAGTTTGATACCATCCCACTTAATGATTTTTTATTTTATTTCTTGTGCTGTAGAAGTCTTATTCAGGAAATTATTTCCTCCACCAATAGGTTGGAGTGTTGAGTCTACCTTTTCTTTTAGTAGGTGCAAGGTTGCTGGTCTAATTTCTAGGTTTTTCATCTACTTAGAGTTGATTTTTGTACAGGGTGAGACATAGAGATTAACTTCCATTCTATTACATATAGAGTTCCAGTTTTCCCAGCACTCTCGTTGAAAAGGCTATCTTTTCTCCAGTGTGTGTTTTTGGCACCTTTGTGTAGTATAAGGTAACTGTATTTATGTGAGTTTGTCTTTGTGCTTTCTACTATGTTCCATTATCTATCTTGCCTATTTTGCTGTCAGTACCATGCTGTTTTTGTTACTGTACTTCTGTAGTATAAGGTCCAATATTGTGATGCTTGCTGCTTCACTTTTCTTGCTAAAGATTGCTTTAGCTGTTCTGGGCCTCTTATTTTTCCAAATTAATTTCATGACTGCTTATTTATTTCTATGAAGAACATCATTGGAATTTAAATAGGAATTGCATTAATTCTGTATAGTACTTTTGGTAGTATGGCCTTTTTGACAATATTAATTCTGCCTATGCAAGAACATGGGAGATCTTTCCATCTTCTAAGGTGTTTTTTTAAAAATATTTTTTACTTGTGATTGCCCTTTATTTGTATTCATTTATTTATATGTGGGGCTGAGAATCATGCAAGGCAAGCACTCAACCACTGAGTCACAACCCCAGCTCTTCTAAGGTCTTTTCAATTTCTTTCTTTAGTGTTCTATAGTTTTCATTGTAGAGATCCTTCACCTCTTTTGTTAGATTGATTCCTAAGTATTTAGCATAAAGTTTTTAATAGATCAAGCGTTCAGTAAATATTGATTGAACATATGTTGAATGAATGAATTAAGATTCATGTCAATTGAAATTTGATAAGAAATATAAGTCTAGGATTCTGCAAATGTAGCCAAATTATACCAGATTGAAACATTTGGCCTCAATCCTTGGCTATGTTCATGTCTTCTGACAGCTATGCTATGTAGTCAACTCATCTTTTTTCTTTCCCTCAACTAGTCATCCAGAATATATTCATTGACTACTTTGCCTACAATCAGCATTTTGCTACTAGTTAAGATACAGCAGTGAGATACATCATGTCCCTGAGATATATCAGGATGCATGGGGACCTTGCTCTGGCCTCCTGGTCTTACCATTCTGTGTTTGGTTTGAATCAAGCATAAAGTATTTCTTAAATTAGGTGAGTAATCTGGAGATGAGAATGGTCAGAGTGGGAGGAAATTATTCATTGCTAAAGGATAGAGGGAACTTTCCAGAGACTTTTGGGAATCAAGGATAGGCAGGATTTCAGAAGGTAATGCAGGTGAAAGAGAGCTTTCTAGTTCTGTGGTGTGTGTAGGGGTGGGGGGCGGGATGGAGAAAAAAGGAGATAGAGAAATGTGACCCAAGGAATTAAAAAAAAAATTACCTATTTCTTTACTTTGTTACTTTATTTCTTTGTCGACTGAGATTAGGACCTGTGTGGTGAGTGATTTCATTTCTGCATTCTTATATTGTGCTTTATCAGAGTGTGCTCAGAGTCAGGTTTCTGAAGCTTAATGGCAAACTTGTTCTGAGAATGCCGTGGCCAACATGGTATAATAATGCATTGTTTGGGAGACCACAGTTAAAGGCATTCATTGTTTCTGATTTCTCATATTACCTAAGTCAACAATTAATCAAAACCTAGTTTGGTTTCTCAAAGTAAGAATGTTACTCCTGTAGATTGTGTACTTTATTTTCTTGCAGCACAAAAGTATCGTTTAAAGAACAGAGCAGAGAGTTAGGGAAAATAATATTCATGGTTTTAAACAGTTAATGCAGTATGAAGCAAACATCATGTATTTTTATATGACTGTAATTAATTTGTCTGCTTAATTTTTTTCAGATCAATTTTAGTAATATTGTTCATGGGTCATTTGTTTTAGGATTTTTGTTGACATTCTCTTTATTATTCAAGCCTCTGGCTTATTTTAATGCTCCTAATGCATGCATTCTTCCAGTGTTTGGGACCTTATCTGTAGAATGAGTTGATCTGGATCAGGTGTTTTAAAAGATGAGTGGAATTCCTCCGGAATGATAGGAAACCTTATGTACACACAGTTGATCCTTAATACTCACAAATTATGGATATGCAAATTTGCCGGCTGGCAAAAATTTATTTGTAACCCCAATCAGTCTGTGTTTTCACGGCCATTGGCAGAAGTGCACAAAGCAGTGAAAAATTGTGGTCTCCTGACACGCTTGTTCCAGCTGAAGTCAGGAAAGGCTGCATTGTCTCCTTGCTTTCAGTCTATTTAGTACCAGGGTTTTCACATCTCTGTGCTTTTTATTGGTGATTTCAGTGTTCTAATGGGTCCCCAAGTGTAGTAGTAAAGTGTTGTCTAGCCTTCCCAAGCAACAAGCTCTGCTATGTCTGATGGGGAAAATACACTTGTCCAATGAGGTTGGTTCTGGCATAAGTCCCATATTAATGAACCTGCAACATATATTAAATAGGGTATCTTTACACAGGAACACATTTTAAACAAGGCTATGTCTTGATTGGGTGATGGAAGTGTTGACCGGAGGTTAACAGGAGCCTGACACTATATTTCTTCTTAGAGCAGTGGTTAAGTGTGAATGGCATCATGTTCCCAGTGACTTTATAGAACATAACTACCACAAATAGGCAGAACTGAGTGCTCATGTATTTTCCTGGAACAAGGAGCCATAATACTCAACAGATTCTCAGGGAGACTGCTATCCTTTCAAAGATTAAGAAGTGTTATTTGGGCTGGGGTTGTAGCTCAGTGGTAGAGTGCTTGCCTAGCATGTGTGAAGCACTGGGTTTGATTCTTAGCACCACATATAAATTTAAAAAATAAAGGTCCATCAACAACTAAAAAAAAATAAGAAAAAAAGGAAGTCTTATTCTCTTTAGAGGCCCTTGCTGTCTAATGTCCTTGGCACTGAAGTATCAGAGAGCAACACAGAGATCCCCAAACCAGAAATTCACATCGTTCCCATTTATTTAATCATCTCATCATTGCAGTCTTTGCAATGGACAGTGTTAGTTTGAATCCTGATTTCTCAGTTTATTAGTGCGTTATCTGGGAAAAATTCCTTTTCTGTTTAAATGTTCTAAGATGTAAAGAGGATACAGTGGTATCCACCTTAGAAAGTTAGTTTGAAGATTAAATTAGATAACACACTTAAAGCACACATGTAAAGTACCTGGGAATAGTCCAAAAAATTTGTATAAATATTCTAGAGTAGATACCTGATAGATAATTGTTAATCCCTTTATTTTTTCCACTTGAGAATAATATGCAGTCAATTTTCTTATTTCTAGATGAATTAACAAATTTTCTATGGCACTTTTCTTGCAATGACTAGTGGAGAAAGCAAAGATTCTCTCCTAGGTCTCTGATTTTCTTCCTCTTGGTCCCTCTGGCCTGGGCTCCATGGCAGGTATGAAGAATGACTGGAGCCCTGTGGCAGTGATGGGGAACATTCTGCTATGTTTTGCTTATGAGGGAATTCATCTATTTCCAGTTCTGTACCAAGGATGCAGGGCTCACGCATCAGTGCCCTCCCAGGTGCTTGACTCCCAAAGGGGAGATCAAGCTGACACCAGCAATTCAGAGACCTGCAAATGACACCCAAGTGCCCTCTTCACATCCATGTTAAGAGAACTCTTAGGATTTCACTTTCCTAATTTGAAAACCTTAAACTCCACTTCTTCTCAAGAATTTCGTAGACTAATCATTTCCCTTAACCTCTCAGAATTCCCCTGACTTATCTTAAATATGTAAAATAATGTAAGTACTCTGACACATCATTGAAGAATGAGGTGTTCTATATTAATGGATTTTCCAGGTGAAATTGGCACCTTGCCATGTTTTGCTTTAATAATTTCATAGAAATGGTATAAGTGGTAGTAGACATTCTTTTGAGTTTTTAGGTCTATTTATATAAGGTAAGTAAATTTAAACTTTTCTGGTTAATTATGAATCAACTGCTGTACTGTGTTACAGAACACACAACTCCCTTAGAGCCTGCTAATACAAGCACAAGTAGATGGATTGTCTTCGTATATTAAACATCTCCACTTCCTTGCTTTGTGTCTTCTCTGTCCTTGTTGTTAGGTTTTGTTATAAGATGACATAAACTGGAAAGGAATGCCTTTGTAGCTCATGTTCTAGACCCCGTTAGATTCTAAACATTATTTCTCATTATAAACATTATATTCTCATTATTTTTACATTAATACAATCCAAATGATTTGCATACACATTTGTTTAATAAATATATTGACACTATTATACTAGTTGTGAATATAAATTGCTATGGTATTATATATTAAAATTTTATTTAATATATGAATGTAAACTATTTGAATGTGGACTAAAATATACATGAAGACTTTCATATATATTTTCTTCTCTCTTGTAAATTCTTGCTCCAGATGAAACTAATGTAATAGGCTATATATATATATATATATATATATATATATATATATATATATATATAATGAATAAGTATATACACATGTGTATATATATGTATGTGTGTGTGTGTGTGTATAGATATACACATTAATATTTATATATACACAATATGTTTTATTTCTGTGTTTCAGGATAAACTCCAAAATATCCCACATTAAAAGAAATTAGATTTTTTTTTTTTTTTTTTTTTTGGTTACAGTTCTGTTTCCTTGGGAGGCAGTGTTACATGGATTCTTGTTTAACTCCAAAATATCCCACATTAAAAGAAATTAGATTTTTTTTTTTTTTTTTTTTTGTTACAGTTCTATTTCCTTGGGAGGCAGTGTTACATGGTTTCTTGTTTAGTTCTATGCATTTTGACTTTGACCTTTAGGCCTTACCATCTTCTGTCTAGAGGTAATATTATTTCCCAAAACACATATAGTAACTTCACTCCTTTCAGTTTTGGCAAAATTAGTCTACTGTCTGCAACATAATTTTTAAAAAAAGCCCAAAATGTAAATATACAACATCAGGATTTCTTCTCCAGTGTCTGTTTTGCTCTACACATAAATAACCCAAACAGAAGCTTCCTGCCTATTTATTCACTTTTATACCAGTTTAGGTGGTCAGTGAAGCTGGGTCATGCAGTCAGCCTCTCAGTTTCTCAAGGATGAAACCCAAAATGCTCATCTCTGCATAATTTGAGAACTACACGTTTGGTAAAATAGAGATAAAGAAATGTTCTAGCTATGATATAAAATGACTGTCACAAAGGGAGAGATCAAATGTGAGAGAAGGTGCATTTAAATGTAGAAAACACAACTAGGGTGCCATTCTTTTTCAAAGCAACCTAAGTGGATAGTGTAAATGTAATGCATGATAATGAAGGTGCCCAATTTTGGAAAGTGGTTTTTAAAATGCTGCTGCAGCATGCCATCTAGAGTCTCTTAGGAAAAAGCAGAATCTCATCAGGGATCTTTTCAAGCACCATTTTCTCCTGTTTTAAATGATTCACGTGAACTTGCTGTTAGTCGACTTGCACAGTGTTCAATTATTCATTATTTTTGACCGCTTGTGAAAAGAACAAAAGGCCTGTTATTAGTGATTTGCCAGTTGTTGCACGACTTAATCTAGGTACTTACAGAGTTCTTTCCCGCATGTTTATTTTGTTGTATGAAGTTGTGTGATCTAAGGGATTTCATAACCCCCTGATGCTCAACTTAGAAAATCTCTTCACAAGTGATTAGTGTGGAAGAAACAATTAATGTTGGGTACCAGGCCTCTGCTAAAATGAAGTTTCACTGAGGAAGTCTTTTCTCCTCTCATGGGAACATTTGGTTTGGAGATAGGGAAGGATATTCTCTCTGATCATTTTTGTATGGATTCCTTTTATCCATAAGATGAACATGTGAACTTTCATATGTTTCTTTTGAATATTCATATTTTATTGAATAATTTAAGTTGTACAACCTGATATTTGGATATACATATACATGGTGACATGCTGGCATGATTACTATAGTGAAAAAATCAGCTTATCCATCATCTCAGGGTTTTTTTAATTTATTTTTTTATTTTTTGTGGTGAGAGGGCACCTAAAATCTACTTTCCTAGCAAATTTCCAGTGTAAGATACACTATTATTAACTAAAGTCCCCATGCTGTACATTAGATCCCTAGATTTACTTTTTTTACACAACTATAATTTTATATCATTTGACCTGTGTCTCTCCTGTCCCTCCTTATTCCCTGGCTTTACCACTGGGTAACCCCCATTTAACTTTTTATTTCTATGAATTCAGCATTCTTAGATCCCACATGTGAAATTGTGAAGTATTTTTTCACTTAGCATAATGTCCTCCAGGTTTATCCATGTTGTTGAAAATTATAGTCTCTCCTTTTTACATACTAAATAGTAGTCCATTGTATATATCTTCTTTATTCATTTATCTGTTGATAGGCATTTAGATTGTTTCAAAATCTCGACTATTAGAAATAATGCTACAATGGCTATAGAATCACAGGTATCTTTATGGGGTGATGATTTCATTTCCTTCAGGCATGTTCAGCACAGAAATTATTGGGTCCTATCATGGTTTTGTTTTTAAATTTTTGAGGGACTTCCAAGTGTTTTCCATAATGGCAGTACCAGTTTACATTCCTACAAAAGTGAAGAAGTTTCTCTTTTCTCCACACCCTCACAAATATTTGCTATCTCTTGTCATTTTGATAAGAGCTATCCAAATAGGCATAAGGTAGTAACTCATTCTGGTTTTCATTTGCATTTCTCTGATGATTAGTGAGGTTGAGCACCTTCTCATATATTTGTTGGGGTTTTGTATCTTCTTTAAAAAATGTACATTCTGTTGCTTTTCCCATTTTAAAATTTGGATGTTTGTTTTTCTGCTGTTGAGCTATGAGTTGGGAAAACTGGATATCCACATGCACAAAAATGAAAGTAGACCACATACAATTCATAAAATTGTATGTGATCTACTTTCATAAAATCACTCAAAATGGATTAAAGATCTAACTATAATACCTAAAAATGTAAAACTCTTAGAATAAAATATAGGAAAAAGTTCCTTGATATGGGCCTTGTCAATGAATTTTTTTTGGATGTCACACCAAAAACTAAGGCAACAAAAGTTAAAATAAACAAGTGGCAAATTATGACATTAAAACACTTCTGCACAAAAGGGAAGCAATCCACACAATGAAAGGCATCTTACAGAGTGGGAGAAAAGTTTGTAAACAACATATTTGATGATGGGTTAATATTGTATGCCTCTAAGGGTACAGATAAAAAGAGCTTGCTATTAATTAGATCTTATGTCAACCACTGAGCAACTTGCCACTGGAGGTGTGTGTAATATATGGTTTATGGCATGTTGTTACTTTTCTAAAGTCCCAAATTTGTCAGCTAAGTCATTGTGGACCTATAGGGAAAGTAGAATACATTAAGTGAAATAAGAGATAAAAGCTGTGATGTGGGTACAGAATAGGAGGGCTTGCTACAGCAGGGACAATGATCAAAGAAATGCCATCTTGGAAGAGGATGCGTATAATTTTATATGTAGAGATTGTAAGGAATTGTATGATATGATCTGAATATTGGTGTCTCCCCAAGACTCAGACATTGGAATCTAGTGCCTAATGCAATAGTATTATGAAGTGCAGACTTTTGGAAGTGAGCAGATCACTAAATGATATTAATGCCTATGAGAGAGACTTGAGGGGTCCTGTTTGCCCCTTCTGGTATGGAAAACATGAGAAGACACCATCTGCGAGGAAAAGCCCTCTCCATATGCCACATCTCCTGGTACTTCATTGGCCCAGCCTCCAGAACTGAGAGCAATAAATTTCTGGTGCTTAGAGATTATCCAGTTTAAGGTATTTTGTTACAGTAGCCAACACTGATTAAGATAGAGCTTATAGGCAGCATAAAACTAATGAGTAAAAAAATAGAAGAAATAAACAAATTTATCTAGGAGTTTAACTATCAGAAGCAACCTAACTACAGAGTTTCCTAAAAAGAATTTTAGTTGATCTCTTTTATAACATATGCTGTTGTGGTTCACATGATGGTAGAGTCTGTGGATTGTGAAGAACTTTTTGATGGTACCCTGTGGACCTGATTGGTTCTTACAATGCTGACATAGTGGCTCCAATCCTTGTGAACTCCCAGTCATGTCACCTTGGTATTTCATAGTAACTGCTAGTTGTGATTATTTGTGGTTATTTGATTATATTATGGCCCTTTTGAAGCACTGAATTGCAATTATGTATATACATAATTACATACAATTTTTAACAGAAAGAAAAATTGATAGATGACATACAAAATATTTTGCCTCCAAATCAAATTTCTTAATTGTGTTATTTTGGAACTAGAATATAGATACATATCTATAAGCACCATTTTTTCAGAGCAGATTTTGGATAAATAATATTCTACTATATTATAGCACAGGCTGAATTGGAAAAGAAGACACGTTACTAAACAGAAAAACTAGTTATTCTGTTTGGCTGGAGTATAGAGTATTTGTAGGGAAATACAGATTGAATTTGCAATGAAAAATAAAACAAAAATTAACTTCAAAAAAAGGGAAGGTAATAGGGGCTGGGGTTGTGGCTCAGTGGTGGAGCACTTGCCTTGTACATGTGAAGCACTGGGTTCGATCCTCAGCACCACATAAAAATAAATAGAGATGTGTTCATTACTAAAAAAAACTATTTAAAAAGGGGAAGTAATATAAGAAGACACAGAAAATAGCACATATTGTCTTTCCATCATCTTTCCTTAGGACCTAAGTATTTTCAGGATTAGTTGGTAGAATGGAATGAGTTTCATGGAAAATTCAAATGGCTCAGTGTTTTTCAGAATATAACTTGCATCTAAGTCATCTGACTCACTCTCTTCTGGACAGAGCGGGTAGGGAAGCGAAGGGAGAGTGAGAGGTTGACTTGTTACTATCTACTGTGGAGCTTTCCTTTTGAGTGGTTTCATGCCAATCCTTACCTGCCTCTTTCCAGCTCACTGGCTTTGGGTGAGTTGATTAAATTTTCTACAACTTGATTGTCTCATGTGCAAAACACAGATAAAAATGCCTATGAAATAGGATAGTCCTGATAGTAAAGCGTGATAATGTATGTCAAGTGGGTAGTTTTGTGTCTGGTACATATTACATGCTCTCTGTTGGCAGCCTCTATGAGCAAGACACTTAAGCTCAGGCTTTGCACAATCCTGTGGATATTATTATAATTCTAAATTCACCAGATACAAATCATGAGACTCAAGGGAGTAGCATGGTTTTCACAAGGTCACACAGACCCAGGCGTAATAGCTAGCAGCATGACTTTTCCTCATGATTTCAAACCTTCAAAGTACAGTTGCAGGAGGTTCAAGTGCTTCCTCTAGCTCCTCTCCTCTATCTTCCCTGCTCCCTTCTCCTTGCACTTCTCCATTTTTTCAATCTCCTTGGAGATTCTTCATTTTAAAGAGTCAATAACATTGAGATACCAAATCAAAAGGAATTAAACAATGTTTGTTCCAATAAATTAATGTGTGATGTTATCAATGTATTTCACATAAATTCCCTCAGGACATATCCCATTATTTATTTATTTATTTTTAAATGTACAGTCAAGTAATGCATAGTAATTGTAGAAGCATTAGGGGATAGATATGAGCCCATACCACTCGAATACCACCTATTCCAATATAATTGCAGGTAATGTTTTCTTGTATGTACTTCCATTCCTAACTACTTACATACAATTTTCCTCTCTTGTGGAAGTATCATATTATAATTTTATTTATAATGTGCTTTTATCCATTATTTATCATTCAAAATATCTTTCCCAGTTAGTTAGTAATGTGCATCTATATAATCATTTCTATCAGGTAGACACCATCTACTATATGAAGATAACTTATTTAAAAAAAACTCATTATTGGATACTTACATTGCTTAAATCTTGTATTTTACTTTTATAAACTATAGACTCTTCCATATCCATATCTGTGCTCTTAGCAAATTGTCTCCTTAAGATTATTTCCTAGAAGTTTAACTTATGAGCAGGTATTTATATACTTCCCTGGCTCTGATTATATGTTGCCAATTTTCTTCCCTTAAAGAGAGGAGCAATTATACTCCCTCCAGTGATTTATAACAATGTCCATTTCCACACTCCCACAATGATTATCATTCCTTTTAATCTTTAAGAACTCCATTAGACAAAAATAAAGGACTTTATTACTTTCCTTTGCATTCCTGTGTCTATTCTATAAAATAATCACATTTCTAAGACTACTATCTAAACAGAATATAAACTTCCTTAGCTCAAAGTCTTCAAATACATAAATACTTAAATCCAGTATCCTTTCAAAGAGAATAACCACCCAAAAGGCATTTGTGATACTTGTTGCCAGAAAACCATGGATTAACAGCATTTATACTTATTAAGAATATCCTTAAATTTCAATTTTAAACCTCTAGGTTATGGTTCCCAGAACTCATCTGTTCAGGTGATCTTGGTCTCAAAATAGAAGAAAGCAGAAGGTTCTGACATCTTAACCTGAACAGACTCCATCCTGCATAGTGGAGTCCAGGAAGCTCTAAGGAGGTGATGCCTTAAGGGTCTGCTAATTCCTTCAATAATTATCCTCAGTTTAGAAACTGAGCAAGTCCAAACTATACTGGGGTCCACATGATGTTTTACTTAATTTAACTCTTCCTTTTTATTATTTGAACCAATATATGTCCAAATTTCATATCAAAAATTAATTTACACCTGAGTCAGAAGCACTTTATTTAATGAGACATATAATGTTTAAAGAGACTTCCTTAAAGTAGGAGGTTTCATTTAACTAAATGAAGAAAACATAGATAGTCTCAAATCTGTGATTACAGCCTGGGCTCTCACATTAAATAAGAGTGTTCCGTGGCTAAACAAGACACATTTTAATGATTGGTCAGACAGGTTCAAGAGAAATGTACCGCTCTGTTATTAAAATGAGACTTTAATGATTGAGTTGCCAATGGGAACATCACAGAATCCATAATAAAGTTCACTTTATGCACTGATCACAAAGTACTTGATCCTGGAGTTCAGTGGTGTTTGACAAAACTTAAAAGTTGGAAGCAGAGTGAAATTTATTCAGTGAGCTTCCTGACCGAAATGAGATAGCTCTACTCTTTGTAAACCACCCAAACAGAATCAGGATGTCAGTGACAGGATACATGTAGGTGTTTGGATTTTGTTTCTAATGTGTAAAAGAAGGCACCTCTCTTAATAGCCCCCTGAGTGACTATTCAAAATGAGCTAGAGGAACTATATAATATGCATGCTGTATGAGAGTCACGGACTATAAACCACTGAGGATTCACACAGGAACAAAATATAATACAGAGTGATGCACCAGGTTCACTAAAGAATCTGAAGGGAATAGAGGGAATAATATGAACTGACACTTATATGGTGCTTATTATGCGCCAGCCACTGTTTTAAGTGCCTTTTATGTATTAATTCTCTCCACCTCTGGCAGCCTCATGAGGTAGTCCCTATCCCCACCCTAGCTGCCAGGCTGGGGATTGAACCCAGGGCCCTGTAAATGCTAGGCAAGCATTCCACCACTGAGTTACATCCCCATAGGTTGCTATTTTATTTTACAGAAGAGAAATGTTGACAAAGAGAGGTTAAATAACTTGCTGAATTTCATGCAGATAGTATGTGGCACAGCTGTAATTTACATTTTTTTTTTCTGATTCAAGATAGTACATCTGGATGTCCAGGTGATATCAGTACCACCAAGCAAACCTCCCCAGGGGTTTCATTACTGGCTTTTGAAGAAGTGTTAGGAGAGCATTTAATTCTGTGATATTTGCAAACTTAAGAACTAATGTGGCAGCTTGATATCTCAGGAAGAAATTTCACTCTCTTCAGAAAACTGGTTTTCAAGATCTGTGTCTAACCATAAAAAGCTGTAGAATATGAGTCTAAATGTCATTTTCTTGGGCTCAGTTCCCTCCTTTGTAAAACAAGATATGCTGAAAAGAAAACTCTGCACTTCTTTCATAAGACAAACATACACATTGGCACCATTTTCTGGTGGGCAAAGCTTTCTATTTATGAAGACCTCATAGAGGAGACAATGGTTGTCTGCCATTGAATGGATTCAGTGAAGAAGGACTTGATCATATTGGAGACACTTCTGCATCATCCCCTTTTCTAAATGCCCCACTACAGGCTGAAGGAGAAAGCCTAGTGGCGATGCATATTCAGGGTACAGTGAACATCCATTCTGGTTTCTCATTCTGCACTGTGGGGAGAGGGTAGGGGCAACAGATCATAGCTTCCTCACCGAATTTAGATCAAATGATTCCACCCTTCAGAGCATTCCCAGCAATGGCCCTTCCAGCTGCAGGATTCTGCCAGCAGAGCCCAGCAGTTCATTCCTGTCATAGGCTTTGCCCATATTGCTGCTCCAGTCTTAGATTTACAAAGCCATTTCCGGTGAAGACAATAAAAGCCTCTTTCCCTCCTGTGTTGCCTTGTGCTCTGACACTTATCAAAGCCTAGAGGTGGGGGTTGTTCGTAACCATACATAAAACGAAGCAGCCTCACAAATCACGCTTTACTATTGCACTGTGGAAACACCAAGGTTAAAAGGTAACTCTGTGGCATAAGCATATTGATTAATTGATGGAAGAAAGGTCAGGCTAATCTTTATCTTGCTTGAAAGACTCCAGTTCTGCATGGCAGGTGTGTCAAAATGGGTCCTGCGTAAAAAGATAAAAAGAAAATGGAGCCAGAATGCAAAGAAAGTGGGGGAAATCTCATCAAAGATCACTCAGAAAAAGGTCAAAGGAGCCTTTGTGCAAAGAGAATGGGGAAATCTTGTCCAGCAATCATTCAGAGAGCTAAAATGCTAAAGCAAGGACTAGAAGGCCCAAGTTATTTAAATTTCTCTTTATTTTTAGTCAGTTTTAGTTGGAAACACCTTCATCAGTGAATCAGAAGCACTATAGGGCATGCTGCGATTTTGTATAACAGCCTCAGTCCCAGCCCCAAGAAGACCAGAAACAGAGCTCCACACACTTTCCAGCAAGACTGGAAATGCTAAAGCAGAAAACCCGATGTCTCTGATCCTCAAATCCTGCCCAGGTTAAAAAGACACAGGCTGCCTCTCACCAAATGACATCTGTATCACCTGGGCATGACGAGAAGGATGGATTATCCCCAATGCACATGGAGACACACAGATATCTAAGAACTGCTTGCCCAACTCCATTTCTTCTAGTCCAAGAGAGATCATAATGAGGTTTGAGAACTAAAATTTATATTTCTGAGAAAACAGAAAGACACAAGCACAAATGAGAAAGGACTAAGGGCTGAATCAATGTAAGTGTGGTGGGAGAAAAATATCCAGGCACCACAAGGACAGAATGCTGATCCCAAAATATAGGGCTGATCAAAGGAAAGAAGGGACTCTGTGGTGAAAGAAGGGAGCAGAAATGGGAGTGACTTTTGGAATATTTTTCCTCATTATATTCTTATCTGAAAGACCTATCGTAGGTGTATAAACTGGAAAAGGCTTTGATGTAGTCACAAGCAAACTTCACAGGCTTTAATTCAATAAAAGTTTATTTTTGGCTCATGAAAGTTCAGTGAAGTGGGGTGATACCTCTCTACCTCAGGGCTCCAGCATTCTAAACACATGGCTTTATCTCAGCCACGAGGAGACGTCTGAAGCACCTTGTGAGCTATTTCGAAGAAGAGACTTGGAAGTGGATGGCATCACCTACTGACCTGGGTACAGTCCCATGGCTTCCAACTGACTAACTGCCAGGGAGAATGGTAATATACCAAAAAAGATGACTTGTCCAGGCTTACCTTAAACCACTAGGGATTTAGTTTTGCATAAAGAAAAATTTCCAAAGACTACATTGTTAACTATTGGAAGGAGTGACCAGAGGATGTTTGGAGAACTTCATTGCTGTTCTCTCTGAGATAGGAGATTGAACTCATTTTTCTGTAAATTCTACTCTTCATACAATTTCATGCTTTTATAAGTATATAGACTTTTTATCTGTAAGCAAAGCATGAAAAATCAGCTAGCTATTTAAAATTATTTTCTTTTCAACAGTTGATCCTTTTACTTACTGACCATAGCTACCTTTTATGTAAGGAAGCAAAGAAAAAAAAAAAAACTGTGGGGATATAATTGGAAATGAAATGTATTTTATTCACAAGTGTATCCATTTTGTGGCCTAAGGCTAACATTATTAATAATAAACACTTAAAGACATTAATCATAATTTGGTATTAATTCATATTAATTCACTGGAATCCTGATAGGTTGTATGAAACACATCTTGCATTTTTGTGTTATTTGCTTCAATATATGTTAATAGATGATAATTATATGCTTTTCATTTGGACAACCCTTATCCAAAAGCAATTTAATATTCACATGTCTAATGGGTTGCCCATGGCTATTGATCATTTGGATCAGAGTTCAATTTGAACTGCTGCTGGTTAGATTAGAAATTATAATCATGGTGAAAGATAAATTACAAGGTCCCTGCAGATTACTTCTGTGCTCAGATTAGATGGGATGTCGAACAAGGGACACCAAGGAAAGTTAGGGAAGATCCATGGTGGTGGTGTTATGTGGGTTTACTCAGAAATACATTCAGATATCTTCTGTGACCCTTTACCACTGTGTCAGTAATGTGAAATTTATAGGAAATGACATTTTATTACCATGAAGACGGTGATAAACATCCATAAATTACTTGGGGCTTATAACTCTAAGGACTAATGGCAAAAAAGGGAGGCATAATTTGTAAATATAAATTTTGTTATAGTAAATAAAATTCTGTAGTATTAAAATCATGTGACCTTTACTTTAGAGATATTTGATTTAGATTAGAAGGCATCTCCATGAAAATTAATTTACACGAAATAGGCCTCTGGTGGCTTCAATACTAAAAGGATTTAAGTTTTGATTTTAAAATTATTTTTTTTAAATCTAATTACAAAACAAATACATTCCTATTGTGAAAAACCTGGAAAAGTCAGAAAACTCTATTCAAGAAAACAAAGGAAGAGAATTGAAGACACAGAGAAAAACCCACATAAATACAGTTATCTCATACTAGACAAAGGTGCCAGAAACATATTAAAGATATGGATTTCCAATTTTCCCAGCACCATATATATCAGAATGAAATTTAACCCTACTTCTCATCCTGAACAAAACTCAACTCAAAGTGCATCAAGGACCTAGGAATTAGACCAGACACTTTGCACATACTAGAAAAAAAGGATAAGTACAACTCTCTATCATATTGACTTAGGAACCAAATTTCTCAACAGGATTCCTAAAGTATAAGAAGTAGAATCAAGAATCAATATATGGGATGTATCAAACTAAAAAGCTTCTTCGCAGCAAAGGAAACAGTCAAGAACATAAACAGAAAGCCTATAGAATGGGAAAAAAAATCTTTGCCACCTGCAACTCAGGGCATTAATTTCCAGGATACATAAAGAACTCAAAAAGCTTAAAACATCAAAAAAACCAAATAATCCAATCAATAAATGGGAAAAGGGATTTAACAGGTACTTCAAAGAAGAAGAAATACAAATGATCAACAAATATCTGAAAAAATATTCAGCATCTCTAGTGGTTAGAGAAATGCAAATTAAACTTACACTGATATTTCATCTTATTCCAGTCAGAAGGGCAATTATCAAGAATACAAGCAACAATAAATGTTAGTGAGTATGTTGGGGGGGCGGTTATACTCATATATTGCTGATGGGACTGCAATTTTGTGCAATCCCTCTGGAAAGTAGTATGGAGATTCCTCAAAAAACTAGGAATGGAACCACAATTTGACCTGGTTATACCACTCCTCAGTATATATCAAAAGGAACTGAAATCGGCACACTACAGTGACAGTCACATCAATGTTTATAGCAACACAATTCACAGTAGATAAGATATGGAACCAAACAAGGTCCCCTTCAAAAGATGAATGGATACAGGAAATGTGGCATATATAGACCACGGAATATTATCCATTAAAAATGACTTTATGACTTTAGCTGATAAATGGATGAATCTGTACACTATCATGCTAAGTGAAATAAACCAATCCCCCCCCCAAACAATAGGCAAATGTTCTTTCTGATATGTGGATGCTAACACATAACAGGGGAGTAAGAATAGAAGTTCAGTGGACTAGACAAAGGGGAATGAAGGAAGGGGATATAGGAATAGGAAATTCAATGGAATGAGTCAGACATAACTTTCCTGTATTCATATATTAATGCACCATAGTGAATTTCTGCATCATGTACAACCATAATAAGAGGATCGTAATCGGCATAAGTTATACAGCATGTATGCATAATATGTCAAGATATACTCTATTGTTTATGTATATCTAAAAAGGACAAATTCAAGAAAAGTAAGGATATTGCTATCCAACATACCCACTATATTACTATTAATGTCTTGATATATCTTCCTCTAGTCCTTTAAGTTATTTTTCATAAATTATTTAAAATAAATAGAAATAAAGTCATCCCTCAGTATCTGTGGAGGATTGGATCCAGGCTCCCCATGGGCACCAAAATCATGGATGCTCAGTGTCTTGTTTAAAATGAGATGGTGTTTGCATATTGCTGCGCATACCACCCCCATATTTTCAATCACCGCTAGATTACTTATAATACCTAACACAATATAAATATTTGTTAAACTACATCATTTAGGGAATAATGACAAAATATATCTATGTGTTCAGTACAAAAACAACTTTTTTATTAGTGGAAAGACTGGAAAGAATGTGTGGAACTCAGATGGTCCAAGAAAACAATATAATAAAACTATCACACCCACCACCTAGGTTGAAATGTTACTTTTTTTTTTTTGCTATATTTCTTCTCACATCTCTTAATTCACATAGTATACAGACATAAGTACTCCATTTCTTTCTCTTTCTTCCTTTTCCCACAATTAACTATTATTGTGTAATTTCCATTTTCAAATTTTACTCTATTTTTCTATAATATATAATTCATATTTTAAAAGTATGCAAATGCTATCATCCTCATCTTTACAATCATTATAAGGGGGAGCAGTTAAGTGCCTACTATATTTTAGGCACTGTTATAAAGTGTATTCCAGCATAACATACTAACATAAGAAATCAGGTGCTGCCATTATCCTTACTTTACACATAAATCACAGAGAGGTTGCCCATGATCATGCTACTTCCATGCTGATACTTATGGCTCTTAGTTCTGTTTTAGGTGCAGTATAGTGTTTTAGTATATGAATAACACAGTTTATCTGTTCTTCTACTGATTTATAGAAGAACTTCAAATATCCTCTATGTATCTGCTTTGCATATTTGTGGAAGTTTCCCTAAGATAGTTATAAAGAAGGTGAATTACTAGGTTACAAATGATTTATATTTCTAATTATATGATTATGGAAAATATTATGTATTGATTTTATCGCCATCTCATTCATCATGTTGCTAAAAACTTCCTTCTTAATTCTAATTTTCTCTATTTAAAAAAAATTTTTTTAGTTGTTGATGGACCTTTATTTTATTCATTTGTTTACATGTAGTGCTGAGAATTGAACCCAATGCCTCACTCATGTGAGGCAAGTGCTCTACCACTGAGCCACAACCCAAGCCCATCTGTATTTTTTTCTAGACTGATAATTATATTTTCTGTGTTAACCTAGGGAGAACTTAGCAACTTTTGTCCTTCTGTTGCAACTTTGCATTTTCATATATTTTTCTTATTGTACTGCCAAGGACACACAGTAGAATATGGGGTGGGTGGTGACTGGTAGAATACTTGTATATTTCATGATTACAAAGAGAATTATTTTTAAGTGAGCATTATTAATGTAAGTTTGTGGCAGGTATACAGTTGAGTGCTCCTTATTAGGCTGAGAAAGGTTCCTCAGAGTTTGCAAAGAGATTCATTGAACTTTATTGAATTCATTTCTATATATTTTGAGAGGATTATATGGTATTTCTTGTTTAATTTGCTTAAGAGAAAAATTACATTAGTACAATTTCTAAAGCTTGTCAATTCATATATCTCTGGAACAACAAATATTTAGACTTCATGAATTTTTTTACAACATTATTGATGACATTTTCTAACATTCCCTTTAGGGTTTCCACATTTATATTCAACAGTGAGATTTGTCTATATTTTTTCTTTGAATTGACTTATACATTCTTAGTATCAATTTTTTTCCACTTTTAAAAATTTTAATTTGTTATATATGACAGCAAAATGTATTACAATTCATATTACACATATAGAGCAAAATTTTTCATATCTCTGGTTGTACACAAAGCAGAGTCACAACATTCATGTCTTCATATATGAACTTAGAGTAATGATGTCCATCTCATTCTGTTTTTCATACCCCCATGCCTACTTCTTTTCCCTCCCTCCCCTTTGCCCTAACTAGAGTTCATCTCATCCTCCCATGCACCCCCTAGCAAAACCACATTATGAATCAGCATCCTTAAATCAGAGAAAACATTCAGCATTTGTTTTTCTGGGATTGGATTAACTTCTCTTAGCATTATATTTTCCAACTCCATCCATTTACCTTCAAATGCCGTAATTTTATTATCTTTTAATGCTGAATAATATTCTATTGTGTATATATAGCACATTTTCTTTATCCATTCATCTACTGAAGGGCATCTAGGTTGTTTCCACAGTTTAGCTATTATGAATTGTGCTGCTATAAACATTGATGTGACTGTATCCCTGCAGTATGTTGTTTTTAAGTCCTTTGGGTATAGACCAAGGAGTGGGATAGCTGGGTCAATTGGTGGTTTCATTCCCAGTTTTCCAAGGATTCTCCGTATTGCTTTCCATATTGGCTGCACCAATTTGCAGTCCCTCCAGCAGTGTATGAGTGTGCCTTTTCCCCTACATTCTCTTCAACACTTATTGTTGTTTGTATTCTTAATAGCTGCCATTCTGACTGGGAGTGAGATGAAATCTCAGAGTAGTTTTGTTTCTCATTTCTCTAGTTGCTAGAGATGATGAACATTTTTTTCATATATTTTTTAATTGATTGTAGATCATCCTCTGAGAAGTGTCTGTACAGTTCCTTGACCCATTTATTGATTGGGTTATTTGTTTGTTTGTTTGTTTTGGTGGTAAGATTTTTGAGTTCTTTATATATACTAGAGGTTAGTGCTCTCTCTGATTTGTGGGTGGTAAAAATTTGTTCCCAAATTATAGGCTTTCTATTCACCTCACTTATTGTTTCCTTTGCTGAGAATAAGGTTTTACTTTGAATACATCCCATTTATTGATTCTTGGTATTAATTCTTGCACTATAGGAGTGTTATTAAGGAAGTTGGGGCCTAATCTGACATGATGGAGATTTGAGCCTAGTTTTTCTTGTATTAGATGCAGTGTCTCTGATTTAATTCCTAGATCTTTGATCCACTTTGAGTTGTGTTTTGTACATGGTGAAAGATAGGGGTTTAATTTCATTTTGTTGCATATGGATTTCCAATTTTCCCAACACTATTTGTTGAAGAGTCTATCTTTCCTCCAATGTATGTTTTTGGTGCCTTTGTCTAGTATAAGATAACTGTAATTTTGTGGGTTAGTCTCTGTGTCCTCTATTCTTTAAAATTGGCTACCAGTCTATTTTGGTGCCAATACCATGTTGTTTTTGTTACTATTGTTCTGTAGTATAGTTTAAGGTCTGGTATAGTAATGCCATCTGCTTCAGTCTTCTTGGTAAGGATTGTTTGAGCTATACTAGGTCTCTTATTTTTCTAGATAAATGTCATGACTTCTTTTTTTCTATTTCTATGAAGAATATCATTGGGATTTTGATTGAAATTACAATCTGTATAGTGCTTTTGGTAGTAAGTTCATTTTTACAATATAAATTCTGTTTATTGAAGAACAAGGTAGATCTTTCCATCTTCTATGATCTTCTTTAATTTCTTTCTTTAGCTTTCTGTAGTTTAACTTGTAGCAGTCTTTCACCTCTTTTGTTAGGTTGATTTCCATTTTTTTGATGCTATTATAAATGGGTAGTTTTCCTTATTTCCTTTTTAGAGGATTTGTCACTGATATACGTACGTGCTTTTGGCTTATGGTGTTGATTTTATATCATGCTACTTTGCTGAATTCACTTACTAGTTCTAGAAGTTTTCTGATGGATTTTTTGGGGTCTTACATGTATAGAATCATATCCTTGGCAAATAGGGCTAATTTGAGTTCCTCTTTTCTTATTCATATCCCTTTAATTTCTTTTGTCTGTCTAATTGCTCTGGCCAGTGTTTCAAGAACTATGTTAAATAGAAGTCCTGAAAGAGAGCATCCTTGTCTTTTTCTAGTTTTTAAAGGGAATGCTTTCAATTTTTCTCCATTTAGAATGATGTTGGCCTGGTTCTTAGCATAAATATCTTTAATGATGTTGAGATATCTTCCTGTTATCCTTAGTTTTTCTAGGGTTTTGAACATCAAGGGGTGCTGTATTTTGTAGAAAGCTTTTTCTGCATCTATTGAGATGATCATATGGTTCTTATCTTTAAGTCTATTGATATGATGAACTACATTTATTGATTTCCATATGTTGAACCAACCTTGCATTCCTGTGATGAACCCCACTTGGTAGTGCACCACAGTCTTTTTGATATGATTTTGTATCCACCCAAATTTTGAGAATTTTTGCATCTTTGTTCATTAGAGATATTAGTCTGAAGTTTTGTATCTTTGATATGTCTTTGCCTGGTTTTGGAATCAGGGTGATATTGGCCTCATAGAATGAGTTTGGAACTGCTCCCTCTTTTTCTATTTCCTGAAATAAATTGAAGAGTATTGGTATTAGTTCTCCTTTAATGGTCTTATAGAACTTGGCTGTGAATCCATACAGTCCTGGGCTTTTTTTTGTTGGTAGACTTCTAATGGCATGTTCTATTTTATTGCTTGAAATTGATATGTTTAAATTGTGTATATATTCCTGATTCAATTTGGGCAAATCATATAGCTCTAGCAATTTGTCAAGGCCTTCAATATTTTCTATTTTATTGGAGTTCAAGTTTTCAAAATAATTTCTAATTATCTTCTGTATTTCTGTAGTGTCTGTTGTGATATTTACTTTTTCATCATGTATGCTAGTAATTTGAGTTTTCTCCTTTGTTAGCATGGCTAAGGGTTTGTCAATTTTATTTATTTTTTTCAAAGAACCAAGTTTTTGTTTTGTTAATTTTTTCAATTGTTTCTTTTGTTTCAATTTCATTGATTTCAGCTCTTATTTTAATAATTTCCTGTCTTCTGCTTTTGGTGTTTATTTGTTCTTCTTTTGCTAGGTCTTTGAGATGTAATTTTAGGTCATTTATTTGTTGGCTTTTTCTTCTTGTAAGGAATGAACTCTATGTAATGAATTTTCCTCTTAGTATTGCCTTCATAGTGTCCCAAGGATTTTGATATGTTGTATCAGTGTTCTCATTCACCTCTAAGAATTTTTTAATCTCCTGATTGATGTCTTTTGCCAACCCACTGTTAATTCATTAGCATATTATTTAGTCTTCCAGTGTTGGAGTAGCTTTTATTTTTTATATTATCATTGATTTCTAATTTTATTCCATTATGATCTGATAGAATGCAGGGTAATATCTCTACTTTTTTACATTTGCTAAGACTTTCTTTGTGGTATGATATATGGTCTATTTTAGAGAAGGATCCATGCTGCTGAGAAGAAAGTGTATTTGTTCTTTGAAGCATGAAACATTTTATATTTGTGAGTGAAGTCTAAGTTATTGATTGTATTTTTGAGTTCTATAGTTCTATAGTTTTCTTTTTTCAGCTTTTGTTTAGGAGTTCTATCCAGTGGTAAAATAGGTGTATTAAAGTCACCCAGAATTATTGTGTTTCATATTATCTATGTTCATCCAACTCTTCTCAAGTTCAAGAGTCAAATTTGACTCCATTGTTTGGGGGAATATATATTTATTATTGTTATGTCTTGTTGATGAATGGTTCCCTTAAGCAGTATGAAATATCCTTCTTTATCCCTTTTGATTAACTTTGGCTTGAATTCTACTTTGTTTGATATGAGGATGGAAACCCCTGCTTGCTTCCGCAGTCCATGTGAGTGGTATGATTTTTCCCAATCTTTCACCTTCAGTCTGTGGATATCGTTTCCTATGAGATGAATCTCTTGGAGTCAGCATATTGTTGGGCCTTTCTTTTTAGTTCAATGTTCCAGTCTATGTCTTTTGTATGTTGAGTGTAGGTCATTAACATTCAGGGATATTATTGAGACATGATTTGTATTCTCAGACATTTTTGTTTACTTTTGGTATTTAACTTGACTTGATTTTTCCTTTAGTGTAATTAGTTTTATTAGTTTTTCCTTTAGTGTAATTCCTCCCTTTTCTGATTTTCATTGTTTTTTATTTCCTCCTCGTTTAATGTTTTGCCAAGGATGTTCTGTAGTGCAGTTTTTCTAGCTGTAAATTCTATTAACTCTTCTTTATCATGGAAAGTTTTTATTTCATCATCCTATCTAAAACTTAATTTTGCTGGATATAAGATTCTTGAATGGCATCCATTTTCTTTCAGAGCTTGGTTTATGTTGTTCCAGGATCTTCTGGCTTTGAGGGTCTGGATTGACAAATCTGCTGAGATACAAATTGGTTCCCACTATGTGTCATCTGATTCCTCTCTCTTGCAGTCTTTTAAGATTCTATCCTTATTCTGTATACTAGGCATTTTCATTATAATGTGCCTCTGTATACATCTTTTCTAATTTTGTACATTTGGTGTCCTATATGCCTCTTGTAGTTGGTCTTCCAATTCATTCTTCATGTTTGGGAAATTTTCTGATATTATCTCATTGAAGAGATTGTGCATTCCTTTGGTTTGAAACTCTGTGCTTCTTCTATCCCAATTACTCTTAGATTTGGCCTTTTGATGCTACCATAATTGGTAGCATGGTATCTTACCATCTTCACTGTGTAGTCAACTTTTTTTTTCAATATTGTATACTTGGTCTTCATTATCTGATGTTCTGTCTTCAAAGTGATCTAGTCTATTTGGGGATGCTTCCTATTGAGTTTCTTATTTGGTTTATTGTTTCCTTCATTTCATGGATTTCTGATTATTTTTTTCAGAATCTCTTTCTTGAAGTAATCTTTTTTCTCTCTTATTTCTTTGTTGTAGTGATCAATTTTTGCCTGTATTTGCTCCTTTAGGTCATTCTTCAATTCATAGATCATTTTAATTATGAATCTTCTGAACTCCTTCTGACATTTCATCAATTGCACTGTCCATGGGTTCTGTTATTGTAATATCCTGGTTTGTTTGGGGCACTTCCTCCCCTTGTTTTTTCACATTGTCTATGTGATTTTCTTTTCTTTTTTCTTTTCTTTTCTTTTTTTTTTTTTTTTTTTTTTAGTGTGGAGCTGAGGTATTAGAGTTTCTACCCTATAATCTTTTAGTATCTGTGCAGATTATCTGTATCTCACTGTGGTGTTGGGATTCCAGACCCTGCAGGTGGCCCAGGATGGATTCTACTGCAACTATAGGTTGCAAAGGCAATAGTAGGAGGTAATTAGAGATAGTAGTGGAGGTGTCCAAAGATGAATGCAACATCTTTCAGAGATGGATTTGAAAGGGTGGGCCTTACTTTGGCATTGGGATGACTGCTCCTAGATGCAGCTGTTTCTAGACCCTGACTGTTGTCCTAAGGTAGAGGCTACTGCATGAGGAAGGCTATGGGGATGGCTAAGTGTCTCAAGATGGATGTAAGTTAGACATGGGCTCCCAGGTGGTAGTGGGGCAGATCTAGGTCTACCCTGGTCTGTGGCTCCCATGCAGGTTGGCAAGGCAGATCTGGGTCAGGCCTGAGCTCCATTGGTTGTCTGTCAGTGGTGGTATGGACCCAGGCTTACCCTGGGTCCTAGTTCCTGTGCAGGTCTTCAAGGTGAATCTGGGCTAGGCCTGGGCTCTGTTTGGGATCTGGGATCTGCCGGTGGTGGCATGATGATCCATGCAGTATAAGTATAAAGTATAAGGTTTTAAGCTTTATGAAATGAATTGGGAACTTTGTTTTTTTTATATATATTTATTTGGGACAATGTGTATAATAACAGAATTATCTGTTCCTCAAGGTTTTGATAAAACTTGCCCATAAAATTATTGGTCAAGTTAGTAGTAGAGATTTTTAATTACAAATTATTTGTTAAATAGTTATGATTATTTAGTTTTAAAATTTATTATTGATTCAAAAATAGTAGGTCATAGGTTCTTAGATAATTTTCTATTTTATCTAAGAATTTATTATCCAAAAGTTTTTTATAGAATTCCTTTTGTGATTTTAAGAATTATACTGTTTTTATATTTATCAGCCATTTTTTTATCCCTAATATCAATGTTTTTTCTCTTCTTTATCAACTCACCAAAGAATGATCCATTTATTGCTCTTAAATATGGCAATCCACTATGAACTATTTGTATGATTAAAAGCTAATCATGTACGGTGAGTCTAGGCTTGATTTTGACCTCTAAAAACGTTATAGCCTTTTTGCCCATCCACATTCCTGAGTAAGTTCACACTCCCACATCCCTGGAATGGAAAAGACACCATGCTATGAGCACCATAGGGTGGGGCAGATTGCATTTCCTAGAAATGTCCACTGTGATAGTTCACTATCTATAGGCTCTTTGCAATGTGACCTTTCCCATAAGGAACTCTCTCCCTCTCTAAGAGATGGAGTTTATTCTTGACCCCTTTGAATCTGGGTGGGCTGTGTGAGTGCTTTGAAAAATAGAACATGCGTGGGAGTCCATGGGCCGTTCTAGGTATAGCCTCTTGCTGGTGTTTCTTACCTCTTGAAGCCAGCCACTGTGTAAGAAATGTGATGGCTCGAATACCATCATGTTATGAAAAAAAAAAAAAACAACAAAACACAAAGGGAGGCAGAGAGAAAAACCAGAGAGCAGGGTGGTGTCAACCTCTGTATGAAAAGGCCGTATTGGCTATCTGACTTAGTCAGACTTTCAGATGTAAGCAACTCAAGCTCTATCTCTCTATAAGGCATGAAACTCTGAGAAAGAACTACCTATTAGAATACATTCAAACTAATTAGAGGCAATAATTTTTGTTCTTGTAAGTCTCCAAGTTTTGGGGTTGTTTGTTATACAGTCATAGATCTTTATAACAAGAAGAACTCCTTATTCCATTCCTACCCAGAGCCTTCCCCAAAGAAAATCCCAGTCTTCAACAGGATAAACATGCAGAAGACTAGCGGAGAAACCTTGGTCACTGAGTGAGTTTAGATACTAACTCTGAGGTAACACTATTCTTTGAAGTACCTAGAATGCTGCTGTGGTACCTTGCTCAGAGTGGGACCATATGAACATTGATTGCTACCTAGGAAGTATTGACCCAAGTCCACCTAACCATGGCCCATGAGTCTGATATTATTCCATAGTGAGTATCAGAGGTCAGTATATATTGTTTAAAACTAATCCATCAAACAATAGATGTAAGTATGTTATATAGTGCTATAATAGTATATTGTTTAAAGGTATACAGAATGTAACAACAACTGAGATCAAAGGGGAAGGAAGGCAGTTGCAAAGAAATAGAATGATAGGAATTTATCATTTACAATAGTGAATAAACAATGGTTGGAGAAATATAAGATTAAGGTAGTAGTATATGTCATTGGATTAAAGTAATAGCTAATACTTACAAGTATCCATAACAAGTAATTCACTTTTCTTTTGGTACTGGGGGTTGAACTCAGGGACCCTATACCACTAAGCTACATACCCAGATCTTTTTACTTTTTGAGACAGAGTCTCACTAAGCTACTTCGGCACATGATAAGTTGCTGAGGCTGGCCTTGAATTTGTGATTCTCCACCTCAGTCTCCCAAATCATTGGAATTATAGGCATGTGCTACCATGCCTGGCAATTGACAAATATCAACTCAATCTCTTCATAATAATCCTTTTGTTGTGGGCACTGAGTCAGAAAGAGGTTAAAATATAATTAGCCAAAGCTACATAGCTAGAGTTCAAATCATAAAATATTGGTTGCTATTCTGAGAAATCGTAACAAAATACAGGCTTCTCAAACCATGTTCTTGGTTTCTGGATAGTCCTACACCATGATGTTGGCAGGTGGATGACTTCCTTTGAGGAGTCCTAAGGCTGTGTGTTCTTCAGTCTCACTTTTATGTCTGAATATTTGGAGCCAACATCCCAGACATATTGTACAGATGGCCATCCACTTCTTCCTGGGGGGAGATGCTTCTCTCTGTGCATATTTAGACTACCTCATGTTGCTGGATGGAGAATAATTTAGAATTTAACAGTGGGTGTTTTGGTCAGCTTTTCCTCATTATGATCAAAAGACCTGAAATAATAATTTTAGAAAAGCAAAAGTTTATTTGGGAATCATGGTTTCAGAGGTCTCACTCCGGAGAGTGCCATCTCCATTCCTTGGTGAGGAAGTGAGCAGGACATTATGGAGAAAGGGTTTAGCAGAAGAAAGAAGCTCAGAACATGGTACACAGAAGTAGAGAGAGAGAGACTTCACTTGCCAGTGACAAAATATATACCCCAAAGGCATGTCTCCCATGAGCCACCTCCTCAAGGCACACCCCACCTGCCTATAGTCACCATCCCAGTTCATCTGTATCATCAGATAAAAGCACTGATTAGGTTAAAGCTCTCATAACCAATCTTTTGACCTCTAAATTTTCTTGCATTTTCTCACACATGAGCTTTTAGAGGATACCTCGTATCTAGACCATAGCAATGGGAGTATTGATGTCCATGTGGAGGAGGATACTAACGAAATAATTCCATTGGTAAGTGGCGAGAAAAACCAAGCAATAGTGATATGAAGTAACGGGGCATTTGTGAACCTATCTTTGCTGCTGGGACCCAAATGGGGGAATTTCTTCTTTCTTCTCAAAGTTTTAAAAGACTTTATAGTTACAGTGAACTCCTTGCTTTCTATCCATGACATTAAAACAATAAAGAGAAACATGCTCTGGTGCTAAGGTTGATCTTTTAAATGTCTCTAATTGAAATTAGAAAGATATTAACCCTGGGGAAATGCCATGGACAGCCAAACATTCTCAGCTTTGCAGCTCACAGGGTGAGTTGGTCCTAATTATAGCTTTTTCTCCTTCAATAGAATGAAAAGTAATGGAAGCCAAAGGAACCTACAACTCAACAAGCTTTTTCAACACATTAACTCAGCCAGTAGAATTAATTTCCAAGTTCATTTCTGCATGGATCATTTACAGTGTTAATTTGTGAGTTTGGATGATGGCTGCTTCTTTTCCTTTTTCACATCATTGTTGTTGGTTACGAAAAGAGTTCATTAGTCATTTAATTGTTGCTATACTTTTCTTTCTTTCCTTCTTTTCTCAAGCAATGATTGCTTTCTGCCATCACGAGCTGGACTAGATGAGGTGCCCCCGTAGGATTTTTTAAAGACCTCTGTGCACACAGCTGCTTTGGCAAGTCAAGAATCAAACTGACAGCCCACTGGAAAGGCATAGCTAGTCACAAGTCTGAAGAGACACACAGTGACAGTTCACAGGCTCCAGTGCAAGGCCTGCCCCTCAATCTTCTTTGGATGGTTTGGGATCTTGGCTGATACAGGGTGCTGCTGCCAGACAAAAAGAGCCTAGAATAACAAAAACAGGCCCAGTGAGGTAATTAGGATTGACAGAACGTTTGCCTGTCCCACAGACTTCTTCGCACCAGGCGGCCAGATTTAATATATCCTATGCAAGTCTGAGCACACACACTTTTTGCTCTCTCCCAGTTGAGATCCTTATGCTTTCTTCCCCATTATTACCTTTTATTTTTGGTATAGGCTTCTCAATCCACTCTTCCTCTGCATTGGTGACTAGAAGAGTGGCACAACAATAACCTTGCTTTCTTTTCTCTTACGTTATGGCTCATTCTAAACCATTGAAGTGGGAAGCACACACGGAAATCCAGACTCAATCAGAGCTGAAGAGGTGGAAGCACATCACTGAGAGTCATTCACAATCAATGGATTTAGTGGGTGTTGCTGGACCTGCTGGTAAACGAGAAGGGCAGGCTTTGAACTTCACATTGTTTAAACTTTGCAGTTGTCTGGGGATGTTAATCTACTCAAAGATGAGGCTATCACATCTCAAAAAAAAAAAAAAAAAGTTGGGGGGGAAGAGTGATTTTTTTTTAGGAGGAATAATCTGTATGTATCATATGTCAAAATACATTCTACTGTAGCAGTAGTGGGAATCAGGTCATACAAGATTGTTCCTCTCTTCTTCTTCAAAATTCTACTCCATAGAGTTTAGAATTCAATAAATTTCCTGGGGTACTAGTTTTCTTTTTTTAACCTGTCAAAATATATGATGAGTTAGAATTCAGTACTGGATCCTAAATGTCTAGAATATGGGGCCCAGAGAGGGCTAGCATCTGTTTAAAAACAATGGGGAGGAGCATACAGTAATAAAAATCATGCTTTCCTAGTTCTGTTGATGATATTCATATCAGAAAAAGAATGTGTGTGCCACAACATTGCAGGTGAACTTCAGAATAGTGACAGAAGTTTGGGACCTACCTGGCTATTAGTGGATGTCTATGTTAAACAGGTGGTGTTCTTATAGGATTTTTCTTGCTCTAATCTGAAACTCCTCCTAGTGATTTATTCGACAGCCATTTCCTTTGTTTCTTTCTTTTAGAGTAAGTAAGTTCGCTTCAATAATCAGATGGGTTTGGTCACCAGGAGAAGCTGACCCCTTTCATGTCCTCAAGGAGTGAATTTTGATAAATCAGATCCTGTTATAGTAAGCCTTCCACTTTGGCAGTGATTGATTTAGGAAAGGACATGTGACAGAGCTCCAACCAATAAGGATTTTTCTGTTAAAGGGGGCTGGGGAAATTTTTTTTTTCAATCTTTTACACAGCCTCATGTGAAAGTACAACTGCTTATCTATCCCTGGTTAAAACTGGGTGAGGAGATGATGCTAGAATTTCTTAATTTATCTTGTAATAGTGAGAGAAGATAGTCAAGGGACTACAACAATGTGATGAAGATGCAGAGTGGACAGAAAGAAGCTAATACCTTGAGGATGTCATTGAAGAAGCAAAATAACCAGCTCCACAATTGTACATTGCCCAGTTCCTTGTTACATGATAAGAAATTTTCAGATTTTTTAAAACTGACTTTTGCTTGGTTTTTCCCTATCTACTTTCCAAGCTTATACAGTATCATGGGAGAAAAAGCATGTTTTATTGTTAGTCAAATCATATATCTACAAATATAATCACTGGTCTATTTATTTTTCAAAAACGTTTTATTCTATTTAGTTATACATGACAGTAGAATGTATTTTGACATATGATACATACATATAGTATAACTTCCAATTTTGGGTGTTTCTACATGATGTAGAGTTACACTGGTTGTGTATTCATATAGAAACAGAGGAAATTTATGTTCAATTCATTCTGCCATCTTTCCCATCCCCGTACCCCTTATTTTCCCATTCCCCTGGTCCAATCTAGTGAACCTCCATACCCCACTCCCACCCTACCCGTTAGAAGTCAGCATCCACATATCAGAGAGAACATTCAGTCTTTGGTTTTTGGGGATTGGCTTATTTCACTTAGCATGATAGTCTCCAGTTCCATTTATTTATGACAAAGACCATAATATCATTCTTCTTTATGGCTGAGTAATATCCCAATGTGTGTGTGTGTGTGTGTGTGTATGTGTGTGTGTGTGTGTGTGTATATATATATATATATATATATATATATATAGAGAGAGAGAGAGAGAAAGAGAGAGAGAGAGAGAGTTTTCTTTATCCACTCATCTATTGAAGGGTATAGAGGTTGGTCCCATAGCTTAGCTATTGTGAATTGTGCTGCTATAAACATTGATGTTGCTGTGTCACTGTAGTATGCTGTGGGATAACTGAGTCAAATGGTGGTTCCATTTCAAGTTTTATGAGGAGTATCCATACTGACTTACAGAGTGGTTATACCAATTTGCAGTCCTACCAGCAATGTATGAGTGTACCTGTTTCCTACATCCTAGCCAGCATTCATTGTTGCTTGTATTCTTTTATTTTTATTTTTGGTTTTTTTACTTATTCTAGTTAGTTATACATGGCAACAGAATGTATTTCAATTCATTGTACACAAATGGAGCACAACTTTTTATTTCTCTGGTTTTACACGATGTATAGTTGCACCAGATGTGCAGTCATTCATGTACCTAGGGTAATGATGTTCATATCATTCCATCATCATTCCTGCCCCCATGCTCTCTCTCCTTCCCTTCCTCCCCATGCGCCAGTTGAGCACTATACCACTGAGCCCCAGCCCCAGCCCCTGAAAAATAGAATATGTTAACATGAATATATAAATTTATTTTCCAGGAAACAGTATGTCAGTTACAGAAAGATTTATCTCTAATTATTTCTAGTTAGTGTTTGAGAAAGCCCATGAACCAGATTTTAAGCAGGTGATTAATCATATTTTTCTTTTTCAAACTTTACCATGAATGGCCTCTTCTATTCTGCAAATATTTATTGACTTTTTTGCTTTGCCTCAGGATGCAATGAATAAATCAGTGATCAAACATAGAAATCTATGTTTTATCCTAGAAAAGGTTTACTTTAAGTTAAGAATACAGGGTTGGTAGACAATGAATTTTGCATGTTGGTTCTGCCACTTACTAGTTGTAAGTGAGGAGATTGCTTTGTGTGCAGATTCTTTGCATGCGAAATTGTCAGTAATCATAGTATCCATCACATAGGTGGTTAGCTAAGAGTCCAAAACATGGCAATTTTTCAGGAAATGGTAATCACACTCAGAGATTAAGCATATTTTAAGCATCTAGAACACAAACTGGCAAATAGTCAGGCCCAAAGGAGCCAGAGGAGCACTGCTGCATCAACTTAGAAGAATAGTGTCTCTGGAAAGAGGATGGGAAACCACTTTTCAGAGTGAGGTGCCATTTCACCTAACTTGTCTTAGCCCTGCATTAAACTTTGCCTTTTCTTTCTATTTTGGCTAACTCACTCCTTCCAGGGGCAGACTAAACTCTTGGTTTGCTTTCTGATGGCATGTCTTACTATCTCCAGGCAGCCACTGAAAGCCATTTCTTGGTCACCAAGGAGAGATATAATATGATAAAACAACACATCCCTGCTACTAGAAAATATCACTGTTTTACTCCTGGATTGTTCTACCAAAAGTGCCAAGTCAAAATTCTGTGATTTCAAAGAGCTATGTGACATTGAACAGATATTTATGTTTCCTTAACCTTAATTCATTGAAGGGAGACAGGTGGACCAAACAATCCACATAGGAGATGCTATGGCAAGGACTCATGGGATCCAGTACATAAAAAGGTTAGCACAATGCTTTGAACACAGTAAGCAATCAAGATTCATTATCATGATTTGATCCTGTAAAAGAGGTGTATGCAGAACACTGGTTATGTAGAATACCTTGAGATGGGATTCATTTTTAGTGAAGTTAAAAAAAAAAAAGGAGAGAAGGACTTTTTAAAAATAAAGTCATCAGCAATTTCTCAAGATGGTGAGACAGAGGGAGGCAGCATTCTGGGTTGCTCTGTGATCCAGATCTCACCTACTTGGAATATTGTATCTCTCAGAGTGTTAGATGTCCCCTGTACAGCTGCTCTCTGCAGAAATCATCAGCGCTGTGACTCCATGCAGGGCTCCAGGCCTCAGCGTTTGAGTAGGACACCCGGCTTTGTAGCAGGACCCAAAGCCCAAAGTTCTAGCCCATGCATGGCTCAGTGAGCACCTTAGCAGAATCACCTATCAACACATTTGCAGATTGCCAAGACTTTGCTTCGCTCCCACACAGGTCACTCAGTTGCTATCTACCCACAGCACAATGCCATTGCCCAGCTCCCCCACTTGACCAGACACCCCAGCACTGAAAGCAGATCACCATCATCTTGGCTCAATATTCTTGCCATATTAGGTGGGGGCAGTTCCCAGATCGGCTCTCCAGTGGCCAGGCACCAGATTTCCAACCTTTCCCCCTCCCCAGCGGCGGTAACCCAACAAAGTAGCTGCGCAACACAGGTGTGCAGTGCGACCAGGGAGCCGCCCACTGCACATGGGAGTCCCAGGGTGAGAGTTTCTGCTAGGGGAGAGGGAGACAGGGCTAAGGTTTGGAGTCTAACAGAGAGACCAGGAACTGGGAAATCTCCAGGCAAGAGAGGGAGATAGTACCGGGTGCTCAAGTCATACGAGCAGTCCCAGAAAGAGACCTGTGAGGTGCACTCTCCCTGCAGGTGCCACTTCCCACATCCAGGTGCCCTGCGCCAGGACCAGTCTTCCCACCATGGTTACCTCCACCATCTGGAGGGCAGAGACACCAGTTTACAATAGACGATACTACCTATTGGATGAGAAGAGAAGTAGGAAAGGTACAGATCTCTAAAGCTAGCTACAACCCTGGTTTCTTCCTTCGATTCTTTTGTTTGTTTTTTTCTCTTCTATCCCTCTATCCTCTGGCCCTCACATCTCCAGCATATGTGAAACCAAGAACTTTGCATGAAATAGGACTTTGAGGACTGAGGCATCTGAATAATATAATATAGAAGTGTAATATATGTCCCGTTTTTTTCTTTTCCTATTTCTTCTTTCATTTTTCTTTCCCCCTCCAAATTTTACTGTTTTAACATCTGTATTTTTCTAAATACATGTGTCTTTGTTTTATGTACTCTACTACCATCTCACATACCTGCCTACCATAAATTACTTCCTGTCTATTCTCTTACTATTAACTCTCTTCAATTGATTTCTCTTCATACTTCCTAAGATATATTAACTCTATATTCTCACATCCTACCTCCTCAGCATATTGTCCTATGCCCCACCCCCAGATTATTTTATACCATCAGAGAAACTATTATAAATATTTTTACAAAACTACTGATTATATTTTAGATAATAATTGAATCCAACATTTCTGTACATTGATACTAAACTGTAAATATCTTGATAACAACAAATTGTTCATAGGTGGTATATTGTTGATATTGGGATCTGTTAACATTGTCCTTCCCCACAAAGGAGAGGTCTTGGAACCCTATAAGAGCACTACAAACCTATTGGGTAAAAACAATAACAGTCTAGACCCACAGAGCAACATGAAAAGACAAGGGAAGAAAGTGCCTCAAACAAATGAAGATACCATATCATTAGAATCATTGGCAGCCACAGAAGAAGAAATGACAGAGAAGGAGTGAAGGATGTACATGGTTAAAATGTTCTGTGAACTCAAGGATGATATAAGAGAGCAAATACAGGCAGTGAAAGATCACTTTGACAAGGAGCTACATAAACAAATACAGGAAGCAAGAGATCACCTCAACAGAGAGCTAGAGGTTCTTAAAAAAAAAAAAAACAGAAATCCTTAAAATGAAAGAAATAATAAGCCAATTAAAAGCTCAAATGAAAGCATCTCCAATAGACTAAATCACTTGGAAGATAGGACATCAGACAATATAAAGATAAAATATATAATATTGAAAAGAATATAAACCACACAGTGATAATGGTAAGAAACCATGAGCAGAATATTCCAGAAATATGGGATAGCATAAAATGACCAAATTTAAGAGTTATTGGGATAGAAGAAGGCATAGAGGTCCAAACCAAAGGAATGAACAATGTATTTCATGAAATAATATCAGAAAACTTTCCAAACATGGAGAATGAATTGGAAATCCAAATTCAAGAAGCCTACAGGAGGCTGAATGTACAAAATCACAACAGATCCACACCAGAACACATTATAATGAAAATGCCCAACATACAGAATAAGGAGAAAATTTTAAATGCCACAAGAGAAAGGAATCAGATTACATACAGGAGAAAACCAGTTAGGATAATGGCAGATTTTTCAACACAGATCCTGAAAACTAGAAGATCCTGGAACAACATATATCAAGCTCTGAAAGAAAACAAGTGCCAGCAAAGAATCTCGTATCCAGGAAAATTAAGCTTTAGATTTTAAGATTAAATAAAAACCTTTCATGATAAACAAAAGTTAAAAGAATTTATAGCTAGAAAATCGACACTATAAAACATCCTTGGAAAAAATATTCCACAAAGAGGAAACAAAAAACAATGAAAATCAGCAGAGGGAGGTAGTACTCTAATGGAAAAACTAATCAAAGAAGAAAATCAAGTCAAGTTAAATAACAAAAATAAACAAATATGGCTGGGAATACAAACCATGTCTCAATAGTATCCTGGAATGTTAATGAATTAAACTCACCAGTCAAAAGACATAGATCTTTTTTTTAAATCCAATCAGCTAGCCTAACAATATACTTCCTCTAGGAGACTCACATGATAGGAAAAAGACATACACAGACTGAAGGTGAAAGATTGGTAAAAATCATACCACTCACATGGACTGTGGAAGAAATCAGGTGTTTCCATCATCATATCAAATAAAGTAGACATTAAGCCAAAGTCAATCAAAAAAGATAAAGATGGACATTACATACTGATCAAGGGATCCATACACCAACAAGACATAGCAATCATAAATATATATGCCCCAAACAATGGTATAGGTATGTTCATCAAACAAATTTTTCTCAAGTTCAAGAATCAAGTTGATCACAACACAATACTCTTGGGTGACTTTAACATACCTCTCTCATAACTGGATAGGTCTTAGGAATAAAAGTTGAATAAATAAACTATATAGGGGCTAAGGATGTGGCTCAAGTGGTAATGTGTTCGCCTGGCATGCACAGGGTGCTGGGTTTGATCCTCAGCACCACGTAAAATAAAGATATTGTGTCCACCGAAAACAGAGAATTTTTTTAATATTTATTTTTCAATCTCTCTGTCTCTATATCTCTATCTTTAAAAAAAGAAACTATATAATTCAATAATACAATCAATAACTTAGACTTGACTGACATATATAGAATATTTCAACCTGCATCAAGTGAATACACTTTATTCTCAGCAACACATGGATCCTTCTCTAAAATAGACCATATACTATGCCACAAAGCAACACTTAGGAAATACAAAAAAAAAAAAAAACTACAGATTTTATCAGATCATAATGGAATGACATTGAAAATCAATGACAAAATAAAAAATAAAAATTACTCCAACACCTGGAGACTAAACAATATGTTACTGAATGAACAATGGGTTGCAGAAGACATCAAAGAGGAGATTAAGAAAGTCTTAGAAGTAAATGAGTCATAGACACAATATATCAAAATCTATGGTACACCATGAAAGTAGTTCTAAGAGGAAAGTTCATTGTATGGAGTTCATTACTTAACAGAAGAAAAAGTCAACAAACAAATGACCTCACTTTATATCTCAAACCCCTAGAAAAAGAACAAATCAACAGCAAAAGCAGAAGACAAGAAATAATTAAAATTAGAGCTGAAATCAATGAAATTGAAGCAAAAGAAACAATTGAAAAAATTGACAAAACAAAAAGTTGGTTCTTTGAAAAAATAAATAAAATTGTCAGACCCTTAGCTATATTAATGAAGAGAAGGAGAGAACTCAAATTACCAGCATACATGATGAAAAAGGTAATAAATATCACAACAGACACTACAGAAATACAGAAGATAATTAGAAATTATCTTGAAAATTTATACTCCAATGAAATAGAAGATATTGAAAGCATTGATAAATTTCTTAAGTCATATGACTTGCTCAGACTGAATCAGGAATATATACACAATTTAAACAGACCAATATCAAGTGATGAAATAGAAGACACCATCAGAAGCTTACTAACCAAGAAAAGCCCAGGACTGGATGGATACACAGCCGAGTTCTACAAGACCTTTAAAGAAGAACTAATACCAATACTCTTCAATTTTTTCCAGGAAATAGAGGCAGCACTTCAAAACTCATTTTATGAGGCCAATATTACCCTGATTCCAAAACCAGGCAAAGACACAAGGACGAAAGAAAACTTTAGACCAAAATCTCTAGTGAACATAGATGCAAAAATTCTCAATAAAATTCCAGCAAATCAAATACAAAACCATATCAAAAAAATTGTGCATCATGATCAAATGTGATTCATCCCAGGGATGCAAGTTTGGTTCAACATAAGGAAATCAATCAATGTAGTTCATCACATCAATAGACTCAAAAGATCAAGAATCATATGATCATCTCAATAGACACAGAAAAAGCATTTGACAAAATGCAGCACTCCTTCATGTTCAAAACACTAGAAAAACTAGAGATAACATATCTCAACATTGTAAAGGCTATCTAGCCAAGTCCCAGGCCAACATAATTCTAAATGAAGAAAAATTGAAGGCACTTTATATCAGAGAAAACATTCGCCATTTGTATTTTGGGAATTAGCTAACTTCATTTAGTATTATCTTCTCCAACACCATCAATTTACCTGCAAATGCCATGACTTTATTCTCTCTCATTTCTGAGTAAAATTCCATTGTGTATATTTGCCACATTTTTTTTCAACCCATTCATCTACTGAAGGGCATCTAGGTTGGTTCCACAGTTAAGCTACTGTGAATTGTGCTGCTATAAACATTGATGTGGTTGTGTCCCTGTTGTATGGTCTTTTTAAGTCCTTTGGTATAGACCAAGGAGAGGAATAGCTGGGTCAAATGGTGGTTCCATTCCCAGATTTCCAAGGAATCTCCATACTGCTTTCCATATTGGCTGCACCAATTTGCAGTCCCACCATCAATGTTTGAGTGTGCCTTTTTCCCCACATTCTTGCCAACACTTGTTGTTGTTTGTCTTCATAATAGCTGCCATTCTGACTGGAGTGAGATGATATCTTAGAGTTGTTTTCATTTGCATTTCTCTAATTGCTAGAGGTGATAAACATTTTTTTCATATATTTGTTGATTGACTGAATATCCTCTTCTGAGAAGTGTCTGTTCAGTTCCGTGACCCATTTATTGATTGGGTTATTTGTTTTTTTGGTGTTGAGCTTTTTGAGTTCTTTATATACCCTAGAGATTAGTGCTCTATCTGATGTGTGAGGGGTAAAAATTTGCTCCCAGGATGTAGGCTTTCTGTTCACCTCACAGATTGTTTATTTTGCTGAGAAAAAACTTTTTAGTTTAAGTCCATTCCATTTATTGATTCTTGGTTCTATAGAAGTCTTATATTCTTGATGCTATAGGAGTCTTATTAAGGAAGTTGGGGCCTAATCCCACATGATGAAGATTAAGGCCTACTTTTCCTTCTATTAGATGCAGAGTCTCTGGTTTAATTCCCAGGTCCTTAATCCACTTTGAGTTGAGTTTTGTGCATGGTGAGAGAGAGGGGTTTCATTTCATTTTGTTGCATATGGATTTCCAGTTTTCCCAGTACCATTTGTTGAAGATGCTATCTTTTATCTAATGCATGTTTTTGGTGCTTTGTCTAAAATAACATAATTAAAATTTTGTGGGTTAGTCTCTGTGTCCTCTGTTCTGTACCATTGGTCTACTGGCCTGTTTTGGTGCCAATACCATGCAGTTTTTGTTACTATTGTCCTATAGTATAGTTTCAGGTCTGGTATAGTGATGCCACCTGCTTCACTCTTCCTGTTAAAAATTGCTTTAGCTATTCTGGGTCTCTTATTTTTCCAGATGAATTTCATGATTGCTTTTTCTATTTCTATGAGGAATGCCATTGGGATTTTGATCAGAATTGCATTAAATCTGTGTAGTGCTTTTGGTAGTATGGTCATTTTGATAATGTTAATTCTGCCTATTCAAGAGCAAGGTAGATCTTTCCATCTTCTAAGGTCTTCTTTGATTTCTTTTTTGAAAACCTATACTCCAATAAAATAGAAGACATTGAAAGCATCGACAGATTTCCTAAGTCATATGATTTATCCTGATTGAATCAGGAAGATATGCACATTTAAACAGACCAATGTCAAGTGATGAAATAGAAGACACCATCAGAAGCCTACCAACCAAGAAAAGCCCAGGACTGGATGGATACACAGCCGAGTTCTACAAGACCTTTAAAGAAGAACTAATACCAATACTCTTCAGTTTATTTCAGGAAATAGAAAAAGAGCCAGCCTTTCCAAACTCATTTTATGAGGCCAATATTACCTTGATTCCAAAACCAGGAAATACAAAACAAAGAAAGAACACTTTAGACTAAAATCTCTAATGAACATAGATGCAAAAATTCTCAATAAAATTGTAGCAAATCAAATACAAAACCATATCAAAAAGATTGTGCACCATGATCATATGGGATTTATCCCAGGGATGCAAGGTTGGTCAACATACGGAAATCAATAAATGTAATTCATCACATCAGTGAACTCAAAGATAAGAATCATATGATCATCTCAATATATGCAGAAAAAGCATTTGACAAAATGCAGCACCTTTTCATGTTCAAAACACTAGAAAAACTAGGGATAACAGGAACATATCTCAACATCGTAAAGCTATCTACGCTAAGTCTCAGGCCAATATCATTCTAAATTGAGAAATATTGAAGGCATTCCCTCTAAAAACTGGAACAAGACAGTGATGCCCTCTTTCACGATTTCTATTCAACATAGTTCTTGAAACACTGGTCAGAGCAATTAGACAGATAAAAGACATTAAAGGATATGTATAGGAAAACAAGAACTGAAATTAGCACTATTTGCTGACGATATTATTCTATACCTAGAAGACCCAAAAGCTCCACCAGAAGACTTCTAGATTTAGTAAATAAATTCAACAAAGTAGCAGGATATAAAATCACACCCAAAATCAAAGGCATTTCTGTATATCAGTGACAAATCCTCTGAGAGGGAAATGAGGAAAATTACCCCATTTACAATAACCTCCAAAAAAGTAAGATACTTGGGAATCAACAAAAAAGGTAAAAGATCTATACAATGAAAATCACTGTGTTCTTTTAAGGAGATTTTAGAGGAGGATCTGCTTTCTACTCATTCACGAGTTAGTCCATTTTCTGTTACTATAATGAAATGCTTGAAGCTTGGTTCTTTTTAAAAGAAGTTTATTTGGTTCACAATTCTGAAATTTCAAGGTCATGGTGATAGCATTGGCTCATCTCTGATGAGGTCACCATGGAGGATGGCATAATGATGGAAGGAGTGCTTAAGGAGGAAGAGATCACAAGGTGAGATGGGAAGTCAGCAACCAGAGACCAGGGTCAGGCTTGCTCTTTTATAATAACTCACTCTATGGAACTATCTCAGGTTCCCGTAAAAACTACCTTTCTCCTTTTTGAGGGCAGCACTTACAATCTCTTCTCACTAGGCTGTACCTTTTAAAGGTTCTACAATCTCTCAACATTGCCATGCTGAGGACCAAATTTTATAGCACATGAACTCATGGGGGCCACACTGAAGCCTTATCCACACCCATGGCATGGTGATTGGCAGAATTCAGCTCCTTGTGATTGTAGGAGTGAAATCCCCTTTTCCTTGTTGAGCTGTTGGTTAAAGGTATTCTGAGGTTCTGGAGACCACCCACATACCTTGGCTCTTGAATCCCTTGCTCTGTCTTCATGACCAGAAAGGTGGGTTGAAGCCTTCTTTTACGTAGATCTCTCTTTCTTCTTCTGTCTCACCTCTCCAACTCAGCATTAAAGATTCCCTGCTTTTGAGGATTCAGAGTATTAGATTGGACTCAATCTATTAGAAAGTTCAGAATAATGTCCCCATCTCAAGTTCTGAACTGTTAATCATACCCACAAAATCTCTTCACAGAAGGAAACCTGTTCACAGGTTCTGAATTATTAGGGCATGGATGTATTGGGGGAGGGAAGTCACACTATTCTTCCATATTTATCTTTTCACATTAAATGAAACATGTTATAATGATGCCTTTTTAAATCTCAGAATTCTCATTCTCCATCTCATTTTCTATCCCAGCACATCTAATATTTTTTACAGGTCTTTGTTTCTATGCAGGAATGTTTATGGCTGCCTCTGAGCAAAATACCTTTTGTTTTTATTTCAACTTTTTCTCTACTCTTCCTTCAAACTAAAGATTTTCATACTTACCCAATCTGTTATTACAGACATAATTCCAAAACCTGTTAAATTTAGCTTTTATTTCTACTTTCATATATCTTGATTTATTGCCATCCAAATTTTCTCTGATTTTTTAAATCAGTATCTGACTTCAATATCCTAGCTGTATAGAGAGGTCATTATTTTCAAGTTGTTTAAAGATGTATTAAGAGAAAGAGGAGAGAGCTGGGGTGTTGCTCAGTGGTAGAGCACTTGCCTGGCACGTGTGAGGCACTGGTTTTGATCCTCAACACCACATAAAAATAGATAAATAAAAAAAGGTATTGCGTCCATCTACAACAATATATGTAAAAAAAAGAGAAAGAGGAGAAATGCAATAATTTGAGAAATTTTTTCTAGCAATATATTTAAGTTTTCATTACAGTTTTTATTAGGATTTTCATTACAAAGTTAATACCTACTCATTGTAACAATTGATGCAATATCAAATGTATAATCAAATAGATAATAACTACCCTTCCACCACAGCTAATTTCACAGCCAGTTAATGAAAGTTAAGTTTGTGTCTGATGTCTATCCTTTCACTCCTTTCTCTGTGCATGTGTAACTCTATAAAAATACATGAAGCCTTTTCTTTTTCATTTGCTATTGTATTCCTCCAAAATTTATATGTTGACATCCTAACTTCTTGTATTTCAGACTGTGATCTTGTTCAAAATATAACTGTTGTAGATATAATTAAGAAGGTGAGGTCATTAGAGTTGGCCTGAACCAGTATGACTGCTATCCTTACTAAAGGGGAAATTTGGACACAGATTCATACAAACAGGGTGAATGACATGTAAAAGTGAAGGTAGAGATTAGGGTGATGCTTCTGTAAACAAAAGAATGCCAAGAATTGCTGGTGAACACCCCAAAGCAAGGCAAGAGGCATGGAACAGATTGTCTCTCAGAGTTCTTAACTGAGGGCATGGCTGTATTGGGGGAGGGGAGTCACTATTCCTGCCAACACCTTGATCTTGGATTTCTAGTCTCTAGAGTGATGAGATAATACATTTCTGTTGTTTAAGCCATTTACTTGCAGTACTTTGTCCTGAGCACCTCTAGCAAGTGAATGCATCTGCTTTATAAATCTGGGTCATATTGTATGAATTATCTTGAGACATGCTTTGTTCACTTAACATGCCATGAATGTTTTTAGGTAGTGTGTATTAAATTAGGGTATCATCACGTTGTGGACAAGAGTGTGGAATGTGGAGCTGGAGCTGCTCAAGGCCTCTTTTCTTAGGTTGGGATTGGGTGTGGGAAGCTGTGAGCTTGTGGAGTCACCCAGCTGTGGGAAGTGGACCAACATGGGTGCTGACAGTAGGCAGGGACCCAGAGTAGTCCTGTGTAGCTTTACTATGCACCAGCACACACGGAGTTGACTGAAGAAGGACATGCTTTCTCTTTCACACTCCATCAGCACATATGCCTAACTTAAGTATGGGCTGAATGCTTAATAGGTTAAATTTTTAGGAAACCCCAAATCAAGCAAATAATCAAACACGTGGGAAGAGTGGTGTAGCTTTGATATTCTAGGAATTCTCTCCTTTCTGTTAATTCACATAAAGCAAGCCTGCTATAGTGAGAAAGCAGCAGTCCTTTAGCTGGGAGATTCTTGATCTGGAGAAACTCAAATCTGACCTAAGTGGCTAAGGAATTTATCCCCATGCATGTTTTCAAAATGGTTGTGGATGTGCAGGGATGGGTAGGGATGGTTTATACTCACAGGGAAGATAGCCTATCTATGTACTTTGTCCTGACCACTATTTCCATGTTGTATTAAAGAATGAATTCTAGGCAATAGCAAATAGATCATTGCTTTTAGAGTTTTTTATATGCCTTCTAGGTCCAGCCTTCGAAAAGTTAAAAAAGTTCATATGGCAAGTTGCATGCCAGGAATTTTTTACATATTCATGCCATTCTTGGAGTGATTTATCATGAAATGAAGCAGCCATGCATAGCCAGGCAGATACTGCTTCCTTTTAAGGTCACTAGTCCAAAGCAGAGTACAGTGTGCGTGGAGATTGAAATAGGAAGGTTTATTTAGGGAGAAATGTTATGGTTGTTTTGCTAGCCTATCAGGTAATATTTTATTTTGCCCAAAAATGGCAGAAATTTGGTTTTATTTAATTATCAGCAAAAACATGACAATATCTAAGACATTCTGATACTGAGATATAGTTCTTAATTAAACTTACTACAATTTATTTGACATTTATTCCACCCCTATTTACTTTTGAGCATTAAATTTCTCTTTCAGATTTTTCCAAATCCTAAGCACAATTTTATATCATTAATAATCATTTTATAACAGAACAGGCCCTTTACTGCTTTCAGGTCTTCCAAATAATGGCATAGAACTCCTGTGCTAATACACATTTGAACACATGAGCAAATAAAGTTTAAAAAGGAACTGCATTAGAATGAATAGGGTATAACTTAAGCTATGGGATAAAGTTTTTTCTCCCTTTTCATTTCTGTGGGACCTTGTGTGTGAGAGAAGGCACTCCACAGGAACTATGTACTGATGCTTGAGTCTTCTCAACTGTGGACCTGGCTATCCACAGGGAAAAGGATGATGCCAAAAAGGCTGAAGGAACATTGGGTAGTCAATGTTTGGCCAGATTCAATCTTCTGCAGCCTAATTGTTTGCAAAATTGGGGTTATGTTGATTTTGTTTCCTACATCATCAACCCACAAGGATGGGGAGGGAGAAGATAGATTGATAATTTGTGTAGCATTAGAGTGATCCTTACTTCATCTTCAAAATTATGTAAATGTATGATTTTATTTCTTGGCTTGCTTTTCCATGGAGATGTTATTTCATGTTCAGTTCTTAAGAAAAGAAAATATGCACAATTTGATGCAACCAGTTTAACCATTATTTGCAAGCAGTATCTGAGCCATGAATTCAATTTTTGGCTGATTAAATATTTGCTATTATGAGATAAGCACTGAAAGAAATGAAAATTCTTTCTATAGTTAAATACAGACATAAAGGCAGGTGTATGTGTGGAATAGTATGAAAAAAGCTATATTCCTATTTTGCTTTGAAAGATAATGAGCATTCAATTGCGTAAAATGCATTGTGACAAAATTTAAGATCTCTGCATAATTCAACAGTCTATTTGCCCAGAATACTTTATTTCCTTTACCTGATCATAGAAGTGGAATGAGGATGGAATAAGGGCTTGTGCTAAGGAGTGATCAGATCACTGATATCCTCTACTTTTATATTTAAAATTTAAATACATTAATTTTTAAGACTATTTGGAGGAATTAACATCTTAGTAAATAATGACCTATTCTTAATCCGAGTATATCTTTTAATATAGGCTAGCTACTATAACAAACAATCCTAATATTTAAATGGTTCAATGAAACATAGTTTAACTTTCTTTTGTTTCACACTGCTCTGTGGATCAGTGTGGGATGCTATTCCAAGTGGTCACTCAGAGACCCAGACTTGTTCCCTGTGTGGCTGCACCATCTTCTAGGGCTTGTATTCCTCTGCCCTCTGCTATATAGATGACAAAAGTAAGAGAATGTGGAGAAGGCGTATCCACTCTTAACTACCATGTCCTGAAAGTGATTTCACTTAAATTCTACTTACATTCCATTGTCCAGAATTGAAGTCCAGTGATTCTTCTAACTTCAGGGGAATCTGGGAATTGCAACTTGAGAGTGAGGCTGGAAGAAGAGAGACCTCTGCAACAATTTTCAAGCAAATACAAAGTCATAAAATGGACAATGTGTGAAAAACACATCTAACATCAAAGTATTTACTATTATGGCTACCAAGTCTCTTTGTACCATAGATTCATTCATTTGTTTATTCAACAAATATTTACTGAGTGCCCACTAGACGCTGATGTGGTAAGCCCTGGGAATACAGTGGTGAGCAGAGCCACAGTCCCTGGATTCATCCTACGAACAGTTTAGTGGTAGAGACACATGCTGATTAATGTGTAATTTCAAATTATCCAGATGCACTTTTGAAGTAGTTGTGCATAGTACAAAGTACAAGACTAATTATTCAACTTCTTTTCAAGTCTGTCTTTGTCATGTTTCATAATAATTTCATTATTGAATTAATTTGATATTTCTTTATACTCTTGGTGCAATCATTTTCATAGCTTCCAAGTAGGACTGTCATTCCCCAGAGACTGACTGTGGGAATGGAGGCTTTATTCAGCATTGGACAGAACCAATTCTGCCCCTGTATGCCCTTTGATAAGTGAGTTCAGATGAAAACCCCTTTGTTCCATGACTTTCTGTAATTTGGGTCTCTTCTCCCAGGAAACTTCCTCAGAAAATGAGTAGCTTGATTTCTGGTGTTGTTGTTGTTGTTGTTGTTGTTGTTGTTGTTGGTGGTGGTGGTGGTGGTGGTGGTAGTAGTAGTAGTAGATAACCTAGGAGTTACTAGGCTTGGTGGAGTTTAGCCTGTGTGAAAATGGGTCAGTCAGCCTCTCACCTCAGGACAGGCTGTAAGAAACCTCTCGGGGTAGAATCTACTCTGGGTGCAACTTCCATCAGTGAGGGGGTCTCAAGGAGTACCCAGCATGGGAAGGGATACAGGGGCATTTTCCACAGCCTGTAAGTCTGAGGTATCATTTCACTCTCAGAGTAGGGAAGGGGTATTAGATTAGGCAGTTAGATACGTAAATCTGGGAATGTGCTAGTGCTCATGTGTTTGGCACCTCTTATTTTTAGATGCACACAAAAACAAGAAGGCATCCTAATGTAACTATGTAATAAGAAAAAGATTCCTTTTTCTCAGACTCCTTCCGAATGCCCAGGCTCTCCAGGGCAAAGTGATGGGGGCACCTGTGATGTTGAGTTCAAAACTAATCAAATCTCTTTTAAGGTCCCATAGCCTGGGGGGGAAATTGGAATCTATGGAGATTGCTAGGGTCTTCTCTCCAGGACTAAATGAGATTCTAAATTTATAATAATCCTTTAAGAAGAAAAATAATCCCCAGGTCTTTGATCTCTCACTATGTACAATTATATGAAAGGAAAAAAATCTTAAATATTATCTTAAATGTACACTATGAAATGAAAAAATCTTAACTATTAAGACTTCAGTGACCCCAAACTTTACTGATATTCATGTGTGACACTGAGTTCAAGCAAAATAAGCAAACCTTAGAAAAAAGAAAGCTGTCTACAAATGACCACAGAATGGTGCTGACACTCTATTCTGCAGAAAAGAAGCCAGAAATGATTGAGACTACAGCTTAACTGGTAACATTTCATCATGAGCTTTGCCTCTTTGACATATGGGAAATATCATTTATGAAAAGACGCCCATCTGAAAGGAATGAGATGGACTGTCTGTGGAATATTAAAGTTGATAAGAGAAAGTCTGGCATTAATTGAAACATTTTTGAGCTACATTTCATCTCATCTCCAGAGAAATAATCTCTGTAGTTTCTAGACTTTTGCAGCTCACTTTTATGACTTTTATGTGCACACATACACACACAGACACTAAAGTGATAGAAATGGAAAATCCAGTACCTAGAGTGTTTGCGAGATGTTTCCAATGAAAATTTTAAATTCCTTAGGTATTTCTTAGGTGTTTGGGGGAAAATCAATCACATGATAAATTGTTTCATACTGGAATAATATAATGGTTGCCAACCTGCAACTACTTCTGTCAGAAATTGAATGATAAAACTTTTCCACTGGAATTTTTTGTTGTTGTTGCCATGAGGGGTTTTTCATTTTCTATTTGTGATGAATAACTCTTTCTGAGAACTAAAGTAAAATTCAGAATAAAATCCTTCTGAGAGTGAAGAGACGAAATTTTATTTGGAATAAATAGTTTCCATTCTTGTTCAAAATAGAATATCTTTGTCCAGTATGTCTGGATTCCTAACGTTCTAACTTTTACTCAATAAATTATAGTCATTCATCAACCTCATTATCAATTGGACATAAAGGAGAAAAATAGAAAAGGCAAATAGGGGCTTATTGTTTTTCTAACTTAGCATAATTAATTTCTCTTTGGCTTATTCAGTGATTCCTCATTTTTTTGAAGTATTCATTACATGATTTTAAGCTTGTTTACAAAATTTATTACTTAGATGATTTTGAGAAGTTTGCTATCATTATTCCTACTACATGCCTGTTGTTCTATGGAAGATATTTTATAGAAAAATACTTCTGATATGTTCTATAGTGTGTATGTGAGTGTGTACAAGTGTACGTGCACTTGTGAGGTTTCCATGGACTAAAATCTGGAAGTAGAAAATTTAATTTTTACCTATTGCTATCTGATGGTTGCCAGGTAGACAGTTGTCTTTTGAATTACGAACTCTTGTATATTAAAGGCATTTATCAAAGATTATAGAGCTTTTTCTCAAGTTTGCCAATATTTAGGTTTTCTTTTTGCTGGTTAGTCCTCTGAAAATCTAGTCAGAAAGGTCCTGGAACCTCCTGGGCTGGACTAAGGAATCTCTGCTCTAAACTTTGTTGTAGCCTGAATATGAAAACTAACTGCCCTCCATGTGGCACTCTGTTGTCCTCAGTTTCTGGGACGATGGCTCATTTTCCACCAGGTCCTTAAGAGGGCAGTGCAGTGAAGCCTGGCTTTAGAACTGAAGCTTTGGTTTTGGGAAGAGCAACAACATTTTATTATTTGTATATTCTAGAAAACTTCTCCTCCCCCCACCCCCGTTTGGTTATTAATCGTTATCTTTCACAACCCATGGGTGACAATAACCCACTGCACAGAATTTTTATCAGAAGCGAATAAAAGAAAAAGATAAAAGTACTTTATCAGAAAGTGCTCAAGATGTGAGCTGTTATTATTTTTAATTTAAAGTCACCTTCTTCTATTTTCCCTTTTCAGTTCCTATTTAATCACTCAGTAGGGAATATATTGAATCTTTACTGAAGGTCAGACCCTGTCAGGTGCCAGGTTGTCGTGGTTACCCCCTACCTGTGTGAAATCTGACTTTACAGAAAAACACATTAGTAAATATGTAAATTGTGACTGGTGATAAAAACTGAGGTGGAAAAATATCGTTTCTAGGAAAGGATATAATGAAGATTAACTTGGGTTGTGGGTCAAGGAAGGTCTTCTTGAGGAACTACCATACCATTTTACTCAGGATTATGAGGAAGAGCTTAAGGAGTGACCAAACTGTCTTCCCAGAAGGGGAAACAGCATGTGCTGGTACCAATGGGTGGACAGCAAGTCCAGAGTGCTGGAGACATCCAGTGACAGCCAGGCCAGAGTGGCCAATGGGTAATGAATTGGTGGGGACATGACAGGTGAAAGAGGCAAAGGGAGTCACAGGTGATACCATATTAAAGTTTTGGGGTTTATCACCAATTCAGTTGGAGGCAATTAAAGTATCCAGAGCAGGTGAGTGGCATGAGCTGATTTATGAGTCAAGAGTCTAAAGCTCGAACACAAGTCAAATCATCAGCCATGACTGTAATATTGATATTTAAGTAGCTTAATGACTCTTGTGAAAATATAGACACTCATAAATATCCACGTAATTTGCAGAAATTTACAAAGGAAGTCAAAATTCATCATGAATCCCATCATTCAGAGAAAAACCACTTTTTATATTTACTCTTACTTTCTTTCACACAGTATGCACACATGCTTATGATTTTATATTCACAAAATTAAACTATATTGTTTTTTCCGCCACTGACTGTAGTAGTAAAACTCAACACATTGTGGTCATCTTTCCATGAAAACAGGCTGTTCATCCGTATGTTTAATGGGTGCTTCCTTATTAATTACTCTAATTGGCTTAGTCTTTTAACTGTTCCCAGTTTTTGCTAACTTCTGATAGGGTGGGGCATCCTTGTGCATCTTTTTACAGAGGCATATTTCATGTGTGTGATTTTTTATTAAAATTAATGTATGAAAGGGAAAATACTGAATAAAAGTGTTTGCACATGTTAGGTTTTCATACATATTGCCAGTCGCTGGAGTGTAATGAATCATGTGAAAAGGAATCAGAATTTTTTCCCCCTTCACAAATAACTGATAACTTACTCACTGAAAAAATAGGATGGCACTTTATTTATTTATTTATTTTCCACTTTTTAAATTGGTGCAATATAGTGGCACATATTGATGGGATTTGTTGTTACGTATTTGTACATGCACACAATTTAACAATATAATTTGGCCAGTATCACTCCCCAGCACTCCCGTTCCCAATTTTCCAGCCACCCGCTCCTGGGTCCCTTCCCTCTATAGATCTACTTTGATTTTTAGGAGATCTGCCCCCAGTATTCTTTTCCTTTTTCCTTTCTATTTTATGCACATGGGCCCTTGACCACCTGAGTTTGACTTTTTTTGCTTAACATGATGGTCTCTAGTTCCATGGGATGGGATTTTTTAAAACAACACAAATATCGATTTTACTCTTCTTAAATATAAGCCTTGTTTTTCTCACTTTTTTTTTTTAGTCTAGATCCATGTCTCTTTTCTCTCACTGGACTCCTTTTAGAGATAGTAACTTCTGCTTTACACAACAAGCTTTTGTCCCAGTTTGACTACCTACTAGGTACAAGGCCAAAAGCAAATACTTGTTGAAGTAGCTGTAATTTTACTTTAAAACATTTCAATGGCAGAGATGTTATGATATGAAGATATATGTGGGTGAGTGTAACAAGTTTTAATCCAGGCCCAGTTAACATTTGAAATAGTCTAGTCCAGAGTACACTAGTGCTTACTTAACATAAGTGTACTTAGTTGACATTTGAAATACACTAATCAGGTAGCCAAGGCCTTGGTTACAAGCTTTCAGTTACTGCTGTCTCTATCTATATTAGAAGGTCTTCAATTGCCATAATAACCAGTGGGAATTATATTTCATTAATGAGATGCACACTGTACCAGATATGTGGATTGGTTAGAAATATAGGGAGAACCCTGGCAGCTCCACCCTTGTTGCAGATACAGAGTTAGAGGCACCCTGACTCCTTCAATTCTTCTGTGTCTTGCACTATTCAGATTTTCTGATCCAAACCTGATGCCCCTGAGTCAAACAGAAGCTCAGATAAATACTGCTTCTTTGATATTGCTCCACCTTCCCTGAGGGGATATTTCATGCAAAGTTCTCTTTGGAGATTCTAAGGGGCACAGAGCATGGACAAGGCTAAGCTTCCACAAATAGATTTTACAGTGGTTTCTGCAGCCAAATAATTTGTTATGGTTAGGATCTTAAATGTGCCCCAAAGTTCCATCTGCTAAAGTCCACTTTTTCAACCTATGGTGCTTATTGGGGCTGGCAAAACCTTTAGGAGGGGTAGCCTAGTACAAGGAAACCAACTAATGACCCAAGTCATTGGGGGTGTGCTTTTTAAACAAAGTATTGGAAACCCTAACCCTTTCCTCTTTCTCTTTGCTTCTTGGTTGCCATGAAGGGAGAAGTTTTGCTCCACCATGTGCTCAGGCCGTGATGTGCTGCTTCTTCACAGCCCCAAAAGCAATGTAGCCAGCCAAAGATAGACTGAAACCTCTGAAACCAGGAGTCAAAGAAAAGTTTTCCTTCTCCTAAATTGTTTATCTCAGTTATTTTAACACACTAGTGGACAGCTAATGCATCATTGTTTGGAACACAGATGGTCCCTAACTTTAGCCTGGTTCTGCATATGACTTTTTGACTAGACAGTGCAAAAGTGATACACATTTTGTAGAAGCCATACTTCTCATTTTGAAGTTTACACTGTTTCCAGGCAGTAATAAAATACTCTTGGAATGCAAAACAGTGCCAGTGAGCTGCAGTCCCCAAACTACTTCATGATTATTATACTACATTGATCTGTGTTGCTAAGTGGATGGTTTGGTAGGGTAGCTGTATAGATTTGCAATTTAACAATATTTTCCACTTTTGATGGGTGGATCAGGGTGTAACTTCATTGTAAGTTGAACAGCATCTTTAATGCTGAATTTACTCTGAAATTTGTGTTCTTTGTGTCTATGGTAACTAGAAACAAGATGTCCATTAGAAAGAATCTGATGGCTTTGCAGGTTAGTTCATAATACAGGGAATATCTTGGAAGTTACTTCTAGTGTTTTTATGAAAGACTGGTCCTCTAGCCAGAGGACTTTCAGGTACTTGAAATTGCTGGGTCCCCTTGTAGCCTTGGACAGTGTCTGGACTGAATTGAGGTTGGTCACAGAATTCTCTCCATGCCCCTGCCTTTCTCAAAATATAAAGTCCATGCCAAAAATAATGGCAAGAACTTCAGATATTATTACAGTTTTCATGAAATTGTCAAATCATTGGCAAAGCTTGAGTAAACATCCCTCTAAACTAAGTCCTCTTTCATGTATCTTGTTTGCCTTCCTCTTTTCTTTCTTTTCTTCTCCTTCCTTTCCTTCTTGGTCTCTCTAGCTTTCCATTTGCTTTTTGTTTTCTTCCTATTTTCCCACTTTTGTAAGGCCTCTAAAATCCCACTTATTTATTATTCATACCTTTACAGCAAAATAAAAATGTTTCTCATATATGCCTCTTGGTGCCACAGAGCTGTTCCTGTTATAAGAGAAAAGGGTTGGAGCCATTCCCTTTATCAACACTTTGACAAAAAGTCTTAGGAGAAAGCATTCCTCGCCCATGGTATGTTTTCCCCATAACCCTGTTTCATTGTTGCTTTGCCCACCCTCACATTGCACTCCCACCCCAGGCCCCCATCTCAAGGCAACTAAAGACTTTTAGTAGTGTTGAAAACAGTGTAAGGCAAATATGTACTGCAAGGGTGTGTTCCAGGGAGAAATATTTCCCAGGGCATATTTGAGTCTGCATTCCATTTCCTGCAGAGTGGTGTCAGCAAACAATTCCAAGTGTGAAAAAGACATTTTGGTTCGTGTTTACAGGGCCCTTGGATGTACTTATTTTTTTTCTTTAGTGGAATAGGTTTAACTATCATTAAGATCTTTTAACTAGAGCATGGAGGCTGTGCCACTTTAGGCTTGCCCTAGCACAGAAGAACTAACTGACTGAAGTAGGCATGTTTCTTCAACTCCTGTGATGTGCTTTAACATTTCAACCCTTGTGCTTCCCACACTCAACGTTCATGAAAAATTGCTGCTTTTTACAAAGTGCATTGTCCATCACAGCCTGTGCAGGGAGGGAATAGGTAACCATCAGAGGGGTGGGCCGGCTGGAAATAAAAACTAGAATAGTAATATTAGGAAATGAACACACAAGATGAGAAATATATTTTTCAAAGTGGGGGCATTGATGGGGTAGAGACCAAATGGGTCTGAGCCTAAAAAAACGGAAAAGCTCATGAATACTTTATTTATTGTGAATCACACCAAAGGAATTTATTGTGAGGAAGGGTTCATCAAAGGTTGAGGGAAGTGGGCTTGATTGGGGACTTATCACTGTGCAGTAATTCTTCCTCCTCCAGGCAGCTGGTGCCACAAGGCTAGTTAAGCATACTAGGGTCTCTTTCACCCCAGCATAGTAGGCATCTGAATTCAAAGGTCTCATAAATTCCACACCTGGCATGGAATCTGCCCCATTAACAGCAGCTTCCTGCAAGAGGGCATGTCTTTCAGCATGTTGCACTGAGAGAAACCCAAAAAGGCAGTCTAGCTGTCCAGGGCTATGGAGTTCAAAGGATTACAATTTATTTTTGTTGACAACTTAGGTTATTTTTGATCCCCTTAACCTTGCAAGGTGTGGGTAGTATACATCATGGAGAGGTAGCATGTTCCAGTAGTTAAGCTCATAGGAGAAATAACTCTGATGTTGCTGCTAACTCTTAACTTTTGATGATTACACCCCCCTCTAAATTTTAGTTGCCTCATTTGCAAAATGAATATAATAAAAACACTTGTATTATAATATGGTTAATAAATTCAAATGAGATAATATACCTAAAGTGTCTAGTAAGTAATTCAATATATGTTAGTTATCATCTTCCTCATTATTTGTAATTGGAGTTGCTGAGATTTAAAACTATATCAAACTTCCAAGTTTATGTGTGATTATACATATTTTCATGATATATCATACATAAATGGAGTATAATTTCTCATTTTCCTGTTGTACATGATGTAGAATCCCACCAGTCATGTAGTCATATATGTACATAGGGTAATAATGTCTGATTCATTCTACTATCTTTCCTACCACCACACCCCTTCCCTCTCTTCACTCCCTTCTACCTAATCTAAAGTAACTCTATTTTCCCTAGCCCCCACCCCTGCCCTTATTGTGAATTAACATCTGCAAATCAGAGAAAATATTCAGCCTTTAGTTTTGTGAGATAGGCTTATTTTGCTTAGCATGATATTCTGTAGCTCCATCCATTTACCAGCAAATGCCAAGACTCACTCATTTTAAAGGCTAATATTCCATTGTGTATTAATACCACATTTTCTTTATGTATTCATCTGTTGAAGGTCACCTAAGTTGGTACAATTGTTTAGCAATTGTGAATTGAGCTGGTATAAACATTGATGTGGCTGCATCACTGTAATAAGTGATGATTTTAAGTCCTTTGGATGTAAAATGAGGAGTGGGATATCTGGGTCAAATGATGGTTCAATTCCAAGTTTGATAAGGAGACTCCATGCTTTCCAGATCTGGAGTCCAATCTGGAGTCCCATCAGCAATGTATGAGTATATCTTTCCCACTAAAACCTTGCCAACACTTATTGTTCATTGTATTCTTGGATAATTGCCATTCTGACTGGAGTGAGATAAAATCTTAGAGTAGTTTTGATTTGCATTTTTCTAATTGCTAGAGATGTTGAACATTTTTTCATATAATTATTAATCAATTGTGTATCTTCTTTTGTGAAGTGTCTGTTCAGTTCCTTAGCCCATTTACTGATTGGGTTAATTATTTTTTTGGTGTTGATTTTTTGAGTTTTTTATATATCCTGGAGATTAATGCTCTATCTGAGGTGTATGTGGTAAAGATTTTTTCCTATTCTGTAGGCCCTTTGTTAGTGTTTTTGATTGTTTCCTTTGCTGTGAATAAGCTTTTTAGTTTAAATCCATCCCATCTATTGATTCTTGATTTTACTTCTTGCAACTTTAGAAGTCTTGTTAAGGAAGTCAGATCCTAGGCCAACATGGTGAAGATTTGGGCCTACTTTTTCTTCTTTTATGCACAGGGTCTCTGTTCTAGTGCCTAAGTCTTGATCCACTTTGAGGTGAATTTCATGCAGGGTGAAAGATAGAGGTTTAGTTTCATTTTGCTACATATGTATTTCCAATATTCCCGGCCCCATTTGTTGAAGAGGCTATCTTTTCTCTAGTGATTGTTTTTGGTGCCTTTGTCTAGTTTGAGATAACTATATTTATTTGGGGTTGTCTCTGTCTTCTATTCTGTACCATTGATCTACATGTCTGTTTTGGTGCCAATACCATGCCATTTTGCCATTTTTGTTACTATGGCTCTGTTGTATAGTTTAAGGTCTGGTATTGTGATGCCTCCTGCTTCACTCTTCTTGCTAAGGATTGCTTTGACTATTCCTGGTCTCTTATTTTTCATGAATTTCATGATTGCTTTTTCTAGTTCTATGAAGAATTTCATTGGGATTTTAATATGAATTGCATTAAATCTGTATAATGGGGGCTGGGGATGTGGCTCAAGTGGTAGCGAGCTCGCCTGGCATGCGTGCGGCCCGGGTTCGATCTTCAGCACCACATACAAAGATGTTGTGTCCGCCAATAACTAAAAAATAAATATTAAAAAAAATTCTCTCTCTCTCTCTCTCTCTCTCTCTCTCTCTCTCTCTCTCCCTCCCTCTCTCACTCTCTCTTTAAAAAAAATCTGTATAATGCTTTTGTTAATATGGCCATTTTGACTATATTAATTCTGCCTATCCAGGAGCATGGGAGATCTTAAGTCTTTTTCAATTTCTTTCTTTAGTGTTCTGTAGTTTTCATTGTAGAGGTCTTTCATCTTTTTTATTGGATTGTTTTCCACATATTTTATTTTTTTGAGGCTATTGTGAATGGGGTAGTTTTCCTAATTTGTTTTTCAGTAGATTCATCAGGGATACGTTTGATTTATGGGTGTGATTTTATATCCTGTTACTTTGCTGAATTCATTTATTAGTTTAAGAAGTTTTCTGGTAGAATTTTTTGAATCTTCTAAATATAAAATCATGTCATTGGCAAATAGTGATAGTTTTAGTTCTTCTTTTCCTATTTGTATCTCTTTAATTTCTTTCTCCTGACTAATTGCTCTGGCTAGAGTTTCAAGGATGAAATGGTGAATAGAAGTAATGAAAGAGGGTATCCTTCCTTGTCTTGTTCCAGTTTTTAGAAAAAAATGTTTTAAATTTTTATCCATTTAGAATTATGTTGGCCTTGGTTTATCATATATAGCTTTTATAATGTTGAGGTATGTTCCTAGTATCCCAAGTTTTTCTAGTGTTTTGAACATGAAGGGGTGCTGTATTTTGTCAAATGCTTTTTCTGTATCTATTGAGATGATCATATGATTGTTGTCTTTAAATCTATGTGATTGTGTCTTTAAATCTATTACATTTATTGATTTCTGTATGTTGAACCAAACTTATATCCCTGGGATTAACCCCAACTAATTGTATTATACTATCTTTTTGATATGTTTTTGTATGTAATTTGCAAGAATTTTATTGAGAATTTTTTTCATCTATGTTCATCAGACATAGTGGTCTGAAGTTTTCTTTCTTTGTCTGGTTTTGGTATTAGGGTGATATTAGCCTCATAGAATAAGTTTGGAAGAATTCTCTCCTTTTCTATTTGATGGAATACTTTGAGGGGTATTTTTGGTGTTAATTCTTCTTTGAAGGTCTTGTAGAACTTGGTTGAGAATCCATCTTGTCCTGGGCTTTTCTTGATTGGTAGGCTTTTGATGGTGTTATTTATTTCATTACTTGAAATTGATCTGCTTAAATTGTGTATGTCCTCCTGATTTGGTTTGGGTAGGTAATGTGTGTTTAGAAATTTGTTGATGTCTTCAAGATTTTCTATTTTATTGGATTATAAATTTTCAAAATAGTTTCTAATTATATTCTGTATTTCAGTTGTATCCATTGTGATAATTCCTTTTTTATCACATATTTTAGTAATTTGAGTTTCTCTCTCTTTCTCCTTGTTAGCATGGCTAGGGGTTTATGAATTTTATTTGAATCTTCAAAGAACTAACTTTGTTTTTATCAATTTTTTGAATTGTTTATTTTGTTTCAATTTTATTGATTTCAGGTCTGATTTTAATTATTTTCTGTCTTCTATTGTTTTTGGTGTTGACTTGTTCTTGCTATCCTAGGGCTTTGAGATGTAATGATAGGTTTATCTGTTGACTTTTTATTCTTTTAATAAATGAGCTTAATGAAATAAACTTTTCTCTTAATACTGCTTTCATAGTGTTCCAGAGATTTTGATATGTTGCATCATTATCCTCATTTTTTAAATTTCATCCTTGATTTTTTTCTGCTATCCATTCATCATTTAATAGTGCATTATTTAGTCTCCAGGTGTTAAAGTAGCTTTTATTTTTATCTTATTTTATCATTGGTTTCAATTTCAATTTATTATGATTTGATAGAATACAGGGTATTATCTCCAATTTTTTGTATTTAATAAGAGTTGCTTTGTGGCATAAGATATGGTCTATTTTAAAAAAGGATCCATGTGCTTTGGAGAAGAAAGTATATTTGCTCATTGATGGATGCAATATTCTATATATGTCTGTTAAGTCTAAATTATTGATTATATTATTTAGTTCTATAGTTTCATTATTTAGCTTTTGTTTGGAAGATCTGTTCAGTAGTGAGAGAGGTGTGTTGAAGTCATCCAGTATTATTGTGTTGTTCTATTTGATTCTTGAAATTGAGGATGGTTAGTTTGATGTACATAGGTGCTCCATTGTTTTGGACATAAATATTTAGAGTTGTTATGTCTTGCTAATGTATAATTCCCTTAAGCAGTATGGAATGTCTGTCTTTGTTCTTTTTGATTAATTTTGGCTTGAAGTCCACTTTATCTGATATAAGGATAGAAACCCCCACTTGTTTGTGTGATCCATATGAATGATATGTTTTTTCCCCCAACCTTTCTTCTTCAGTCTGTAGATATCTTTGCCTACGGAAGTGAGTCTCTTAGAGACAGCATATTGTTGGATCTTATTTTTTATTCCAATCTGCCAGCCTGTGCCTTTTGATTGATTACTTTAGGCTGTTAATATTCAAGGTTATTATTGAGATATGCTTTCTATTCCCAGTCATTTTGGTTTATTTCTGGTTTTTAATTTGACTTAGTTTCTCCTTTGATTATTCCTTTAGTGTAGATCCTCCCTTTGCTAATTTTCACTTTATTATTTTTTTTTACTTCATCCTCATAGAATATTTTGTTAAGAATGTTCTGTAGTGCAGGCTTTCTAGTTGTAAATTCTTTTAACTTTTGTTTATCATGGAAGGTTTTTATTTCATCTTCAAATCTGAAGCTTAATTTTATTGGATATAAAATTCTTTGTTGGCATACATTTCTTTCAGAGCTTGAAATATATTATTCCAGAACCTCCCAGCTTTGAGGTTGACAAATCAGTTGAGATTTGAATTCTTTTCCCCCTATACATAAATTGATTTTTTTTCCTCTCATGGACCTTAAGATTCTATCCTTATTCTGTATGTTAGTCATTCTCATTATAATGTGTCTTTGTATGGGTCTCCTGTAATTTTGTGCATTTGGGGTCCTGTAAGCTTCTTATGTTTGATTTTTCATTTCATTCTTTAGGTATAGGAATTTTTCTGATATTATGTCATTGAAAAGACTGTGCATTCATTTGATTTGTATCTCTGTTCCTTCATCTATCCTAATCTTAAATTTGGTCTTTTCATGTTATCCCACAATTCTTATAAGTCGCATTCATGCTTTCTTACCATCTTCTCTGCATGGTCAACTTTATTTTCAAGATTATATGTTTTGTCTTCATTCCCTGAGGTTCAGTTGGTCTAGTCTGTTTTGAAGCTCTCCTTTGAATTTATAATTTGGATCATTGATTCCTTCATTTTGATGATTTCTGCTGCTTTTTTTTTTTTTTTTAGAATCTCTACCTCTTTATTGAGGTAACCTTTTACTTACTGTATTTTCTCTTTGATTTCACTCCTTATACTCTCTCTTACTTTGCAGATCAGTATAACTATGTACATTCTAAACTCCTCCTGTGGCATTTCTTCTACTGTGTTATCAGTGGATTCTGTTATTGGAGCATTTTGATTTGTTTGGGGTGCTTTGTTGCATTGTTTTTTCATGTTGTGTGTTTTCCCATCTAGCAGTATGGATTGGAGGCAGTACAGATTCTACCCTATAGACTTTTAGTGTCCCTAAAGGTTTCCAATGCCTCACCTTAAGCATATGTAAACCATATACAACCTTAAACCTAATAGCTCCTATTAAGACTTCTACAGTTTTCTTAAAATAAACGTAAGTGATGAGTTGAATTATTATCTACAATATAAACAGTAAATTTTCTAAAAGGGTATACAATTTCAATGATGGATAAAGAGAGAATTGAAGTGTGGGTTATGATGTTTTTGAGGGAGGAGGAGAGAAATTAGAAGTAAAAATTTATAAGAGTGGAAAAGGAGTTGATAGAGATTGGCTGTTAGCAGGAGAAAAAATAGAATCTAGGGAAACATAAGAGAGAGGAAAAATATATAAAAGAAAAAAATTAAAAATATAAGGATACACAACAAAAAGGTAAAATACTACTGATATATCACAGTTTTCAGAAAAACTGATGCATGAATAATGGTTTCAGATATGGTAGAGACGTTATAGAGAAAAAAAAATCTTGATGGAAAATTGAACAGTTTCTGTTGGTGTTCAAAAGTTTCTCAGTTTACCCTCTTTGGTAGGTGGGGTTGTCTAGAGTCTGATGGTAGCTCCAATCTAGTGGGTGCCCTCACACCTTTTTTCAACCTTCTTCCTGATGTAGCCAGTCCCTTTCATCCCTGGGCATTTCAGGACTTGCAAAGCTGGGGAAAGCTGACCTCTCTCTTGTGTAATCCCCACCCCCTCTGGAAAAATACCCCCTCTCTCTAATTTTTCATGGGATTACCAAGCCCAGACTGGCCTACACAGACCCAATCACTATCCCATGGATCTGGGTTTCAGATACCCTTGGCTTGGCCACGTTGAAGTCCCAAGATCACAGTGCCCTTCCAACTTGCAGAGACACCACCACGGATAGGCTCACATAAAGGAGCAACCCTGAGAAGAGGCAGCAAGACGGTAGCCACCAGCACTCCCAGCAAGAAAGCCTCAGGTGCAGACAAGCCTGCAGGAACCCTGACACTGGATCTTTAGGCCCTGGCCAGTATTCCCAGACAGAGGTGCCTGTGCCCCAGAATGGCAGTGGTGGCAAACCTACTTGTGCCCTGGCCCCCCAGGGCCTGGCCAATGTCCTACAATGGAGACAACCAGTGTGATCAAACCTGCAGGTACCCTGGTGATGGACCTCTGGGTGACAGCAGGTCAGTGGCAGTGAGTGGCAGGTCATTATTGATCGTGGTAACAGTGGTGGTGGCAGCAGGCACCTAGAGAAGAGACCTGTTGGTGTCCGCAGTGGTGTCAGCAACAGCTATGATTATGTTTTATAATAAAGTTAACAGCTAATCAGAGCTAACATTTCATATTAATTTCTAAAAATACTTGTGTACTATTCAAAGTACATATTTCATATGTACTTATACATATGAAACTTTTGTTGCCCTGACAATCTTAGGGGATTGATATGAGTATTATCATTACCCACAATTGGAGGTAATATCTTTCTACTTGGAGGGGGAAGTTTTTTCTGAGTAGAAAAATCAAGATTTGGTAATAGAGATTCTGCTATATTTTTAAAGTAGGAAATGGTAATAATTCTATGAATGAACTAGAGGATCATGTTTATTTTCTCTGCCATGTCGTTTTGACTTAAATAAGAGCAGCTCTTAATTACTTGGGTGGGGGCAGACCACAAGTCAGTTGGCTGTTACTTGAATTGTCATGAATAATTCTATCTGAAGACTTGGCTCATTTGCTCCTTGTGATTTCATATCAAATAAAATTTTACCTATCAGGTGTTTTTAATATTGTAGTTTAGACCAGAACTTGTCTGGTCCTGTCAATCACTTGTGCATACCTGAATAGGTTCTTGTTGCTGCTGTAGATTCCCCAGCTACTAACAGCTGCTAATGAAGTAAATAGACATGGGGAAGAGTTGTATATAATCCCAGACCTACATACAATGTTTTCTTTATGCTGAATTAGTTTACTTAAGAAATGTTTCTAACACAGGGAAAGTGAAAAGCATTCTCCCAAGAATCAAACCAATGCAACCATTAAAGCCTAATAAAAGTGTATTTGGCTAAGAAAGCCAATAGGACCTCATTATTTGAGTGAAAGTTTAGTTTGTGTTTTATTTCTCTTAGCTTCATCTTTCAATGAATCATAAATAAGAAATTCCAAGTAATAAATACCCTATACAAAATGCATTTTAATAATCCTAAAGGGTTTCATTACTGTGACTATAAACGGGAAATGTAAATTATGGTGATACTCTAACCTTCATTTATCAGCTTCAGAGGTTCTGGTTTTGCTGGTATAAATGCTTTAAGATTATGCTATTTACAGAATAAATTAAGTTGGTCTGGATAAATGGAATGTCCTTGCTTTTGAATATCTAGAAGATAATATCAAAATCTTGCAGCTCTGTTTTATGATACATAGTGTTGTGTGGCTTTGAATTTTGTTTTAATGGAAACAATCCATACATCAAGGTAATAAATTGGTAAGTTACCCAAGAGAAACCAAACAGCTGTTTTCAATAATGTAGGTAAATTCTAGTCATGGGAAAATCTCTATTACTGCCTGAGCTGTTAGAACAGTATTGTGCTCTAAGCAGGCCCTGGAACTAGCAGGCAAATCCCTGTACTCAATCTGTACTCAACCAACTGCTCTTTTTTTTTTAAAATTTAATTTTTATTTTTGGTTCTCCTTTTTCATCTTTCATTCCAGTAAAACTGGAATTTGGAAATAGCTTGTACTTCAGGAAAAAACTGTGCCACTGTGTATTAACCAGGAATGGGTTTTATAATCACATGTAGCCATATCCTCAAAATCCTAGACCAAATGTCATCTCTTTCATAAAGCTCTCCACTTGAGTGATTATTGAGTCCTTCTCTGAAGTCCTTTCTAAATGGTTTACTTAGTCACAGATAAGAGACATTATATAAATTATTTGTTGGACCTGCACACAATGCTGATCTTTCAAAAAACTGTATTTTTTGAAAATACAGGATCCTGTCTTACCCTCATAGGCTTTTCCCAAAATAATTTTGCACAGTGCCTTATTTGCATTGAGGATTCAATAACCATTCATTGACTCTGGGTTTCCAATGAACTGGTCTAGTCCAGCCAATCACTTGCTCATACCTGAATAGGATCTGTTTGCTGCTGAAAATGCCCACGCTACTAACAGATTATGGTAGCTACTAATGGAGTAAATCAACATGGGATCGAGTTTCTGTAGTTTAAAAATTAGATCCTATAGTATTCTTGAAATTACTTCATAATGCTTGTATCTCACAGATAAGTTTAGCTTCTGTTCTAAAATATTATATATGTATTATATATTATATATCTTTTTTTCTGGTCTCTGTAGTAACTTTCATTATTCCCTATGCACATCCCCTAGTATCCTGCTTCAACCCCAAAGTTTTCAGGTTCCAGTTTTCCTATTACCTATGGGGAAAGAATGCAGATTTTAAAAATTTGTTCTAATTAGTTATACAAGCAGAGTGCATTTCAATGCATTGAACATAAATGGAGCACAGTTTCTCAATTTTTAATAAACACAGAACTACTTTCTTAGAACATGGTGTTCAGTATTTCTTCTAGGGATATTTTTCTTCTTTCTAGGACACTATCCATACTTCCCATGGATCCAAGTTCACCATTTATTTATGAAATGACTCAAAAGTTACCTCTTTTGATATGCTCTACCTGATGAAGCCCACTCGGCCTGTTCACATAGGCATTCAGAGTTCCTTCAGGATTTATGTGGGTTATATATAGCCGATCACTTCAATGCTCATACATTTACTTATTCACTCAGCAAATACTTCCTGCATCTAAATCATGTGTTGGGTGGGCAAGTGAAGTTATAAAGATGCCTCAGGCACCTCATGTTCTCAAGAAATGTATGGCTTAACAGGAAAGATTGCATACACCTGGGTGCTCAGGTAGTTGAGCCAGTATCACAAAGGAGTAAGTATGAAACATGCAGGAGCTCAGAGGAAAGATAACTTGCTTGAAGTTCCTAAATTTTGAGGCCCCAATGGGCAGATTGGATTCATATACTTACTAATTGTGTTGTGATATTTTCATTGTAGACTAGATGTCAGACTTATGTGACTAGCAGAACATCTTTGCAGTGTTCCCAAAGAAAATCCATTCCACTGAGCATTTCTGAGAATTGAAGATTATACTAATACTCACACAGGGGAGAAGGGAGTGAGCTTCACATTGTACATTCAGGGAGCTCCTTTCAATTCCACTAGCCCAGGCTCTCCATCTGCCTGTTTCTCCTGTCTCTTCTGCCAGCCTGCAAGCAGGAGCTGCCTTTACCTGAAGTGCTCCTCTTGATGATCTGAGCCTGGCTGGCTCTGGCCTCTTACCTCCACTGCCTTGCTATTTTTCCCTGCCTCCCCCTCTCAGTAGGCACCATTGACCTCCTTTGAATGGTCCCACCCACTACATAATGCTATATTTGTCACAGGCCATTATTACATTTTGCTGCATACAACCATCCTCAGCCTTCACCCTCCTCAGAATTCAGAGAAAGACTCTAAGTAACAACATTTTTGGCTATCTTGTGATCATTTCACACGCACATGTTCTGTCTCTCATTTGCATTATAACTCCCTCAAGGGGATAGACCACATTTTCCACCTGTTTGTTCTTTCCTGAAAAGAGAAGACCTGGAATGATGCTCACTGTAAGGGCCATTGTGCTCAGGTGCCATTCTGCCAACTGTAACCAAGTGGTATTTCTGCCACTGACATAATAGCTGCTGTCTTAGGCCACAAAGAATTTTCCTTCTGAGGGCTTAAGAGACCCTCAGAGACAGAAGATGCTTCTGACATCTTGGACTGCACAACAAAGCTTGAATGAAAAATGATTACATCCCCTGAGGAATATCATGAAGGAACTGAAGACTACAAAGGTGAGATAAAGACAATTTCATCTGTGACCATAAGATGTCATCCAATATTAGCCAAAGCTAATATTTATTATGGCAACTTGACCCTTCCAGGTTCCAAAAAGAAACCATTGTGACAAATCCTATTCATTAACTCCAGTGGAGCATGCTGACACGTGACACGCAAATATTTCCACCATCACTGTCAGAATTTATTTCCATGTGTTATATTTTATGGACATAATAAATGTACATATGGTCTTTCCCCCTCTTTATGGTCTAATTGCTATAAATAGCCTAGAGGACTTTTAAATGTATGATGTATTGAACCATCATGTTTTACAAGGTTGTTTATTCCTGTCTTCTGAAGAAACACATGGGATTAAAAATTTCTGGAAATGAGAGTCTAGCATTCAATGAAAACAATACTGACAACATATCCTCTACATAACATTAACAACATGTAAAAACACTTATCTTGTCCTCTAACCACACAGGAAAAATAAAATGTCTAGCTGATGTTCATTCTTAGGTTAAAACATATTTGAACCTTGAAAGCAAAATTGAAAATATTTAAATTAGGTCTACCAGCCATGGTTAGAGGAAACTATAGGAAATACTCTTCAAAAACTGTTTACTTTTACATTTATTTATAATGCAGATACAGAAAGGCTAACAACAGCTCTAGGTTTTTAGATTCCAGAAACAAGCAAATAAATAAACAAAGTAAATAAATAAAATAAACCTCGAAAGTAAACAAAGGAATAGTGTTTGAAAGTAGGACTATTTAGGAAACTAATATTTTAACAAACAAACAGACATTAAAAAAAAAAAAACTTGCACTGGTTACTTAAAATTCTGAGTGTTTGTGTCAGGTACATCTCTGATGTATAGAAACCAAAGAGTTCTTGATGCTTACTGAGGACCACCAAAAACCAGAGAAATGATGTGATGCATGAGGCTAATTATTGGCAGGCTATGTCAAACACTTGTGCCTGTAAGTAGGGATCCAGGGCTCTGTCAGTCCTTGCTCTCCAACATCCATTTCAACATTTCTCCTGACAAGAAGACATTTTTGGAATGATTATTTTTATAATAAATGTTGTGATTTTTCTCATGGTAATTAGATTTAGACTGTTTCTAATCACTCATATAGTCTCATTCTGTCTACTAACGCATCATAATCTGTTTTCTTCCTCTTTTACATGTTGACCCTCAGACATTTGCTTTGAAAATTATGGCAGGATAGAGGTGCCATGAGATAGACTTTGGCATGGGGATTCAGGAGTACCCAGATCCAGCCTTGGACCAGTTGGCCGTCTTCCCTGTGGAATCTCTAAAGAGACAATCACATAGGAAAAAAGAACAAAAAACGGATTTATTATTAATTAGCTTGGTTTCTTGCCAAAACAATAATGAAAAGCCCTAATTATTTGGTCCAAAGGCATAGGGGAACCTCACCCACTCCCAAGTCTCAAATCCAAATTGTTACAACTAGCAAACAAAAGATAGAAGGGTTAGAATGGCTGAACTTGAGCAAGGCAGGAGAATTGGTGAGGCAGTGTTGGAGAGGAGAGCGGCTATAGTTGTCTTTACCACTTGGAGCAGGATGAGGCTGGAAGACCACCACAGAATAAAGAGAAAGGGGCCAGAGCTGGTTTTCATGTATCTGCTCATGGTGAACTTAGAGCTTTGACAGCATGGAGGCTTGAGGAAAGAAAAACTGTACATGAATAATAACCTTTAAAACCACAGTGTTGCTGCCTTCTAGCAGTTATGGTTCAATTGGCTGTTATCGTTTTATTAACCAGTCTAGTACTCTCTTGTATGAATGATGAGGTCAGAGTAACCTTCGTTAGAGGATAGAGAACAGGCTCTTCTTCCACCTCAAAGGTGGCCATTATTGTCTCCCTGCCTCAAATGCCCAATTATCTGGTATAATCTCCACATCTTTTTATTATTTTTATTTTTATATGACAGCAGAATGCATTACAATTCTTATTACACATATAGAGCACAATTTTTCATACCTCTGGTTGTATACAAAGTATATTCACACCAATTTGTGTATTCATACATGTACTTTGGATAATGATGTCCATCACTTCCCACCATCATTTCTAACCCTTGCCCCCTCCCTTCACCTCTTACCCTCTGCACTATCTAGAGTTCATCTATTCCTCCCAGGCCCCTCTCCCTATCCTAAAATGAATCAGCCTCCATATATCAAATAAAACGTTCAGCATTTGTTTTCTTGGGATTGGCTAACATCTATAGATTTTCTTGATTTACTATATAGTAACTTTATCAAAAAGTAAATAAAATTCATTTATTCATGTATTCACTCATCCACAAATATATTTTAGAGCCAATTATGGCTCTCCTGCCTCCTCCTGGAGTCTTCATTGTAGCTGATAATATGATCTTCAGCCACGTAGTCTCCAGGCTAAAGTCTGGAGATTTATCTCAAATCATCTCTTTCCTTTTTTGTGTTCTCTTCCATCCGATCAGTTGCCCTATTGCCTCCTTTCATTCTGCTGTTATGACGGTTGTAGTGTTTGGGTTCCATAACAGTTCCCTAACTGGTTCTCCACTTCCCCATCCAGTAATTCATCTAAACCACAAGTTGGACAATTTTACTCTCCTACTGACAGTCCCCCAGTTGTTTTTCACTGTAGACAGGATTCAGTCCCACTTCTTTCTACATTTACCTCCAACTTCTTGGCTTATACTATTTGTCTGGGTTTTTCCCATTCAGAACACTGAACAGCTTGTAACTCTTAGTACATGCTATTCCCCCATCTCCCGTGCCTTTTCTCAGTGCTGTCTCTTGAGTGGAATGTCAGCCCATACTTATGTTGCCATGAGTATTAAATAACATAGTACAAATAAGGCACATAGAGTAGAAGGTGGCATATTGTACATGTCCGGCGACTGTTGGCTCTGAGAGCATTTAACCCAGAGGTTAAAGGGGCTGCTATGGCTTATATGAAGTATCCCTCAAAAGCTCACCTGTGAGACAATGGAAGAATTTCCAGAGGTGAAATGATTAAATTCTGAGAAGTATAGTTTAATTAGCAGATTAATCAACCAATATGGATTAACTGAGTGGGAACTGTAGGGAGGTAGGGTGTGGCTGGATGAGGTAGGTCACTGACAGGGCTCCTTTTGTGTTTATATTTTGTCCCACATGAGCAGAGTGCTCTCTCTGCTTCCTGTCATACCCTGAATTGCTTTCCTCTTCCGGGCTCTGTGCCATGCTGTTCTGCCTCACCTCGGCCCAGAGGTATGGTGTCAGCCATCTATAGACTGAGACCTCTAAAACTGTGAATCCCTAACAAACTTTCCCTCTTCTAAACTGTTCCTGTCAGGTCTTTTGATCACAGTGATGAGAAAGCTGATTTAAACAGGGCAAACTGTGAATTCACATGACTTGTGTTTGGAAGGCTAGGAATCACTTAACAACCCTTTGCTTTCATTTATTATTATATACAAGGGAAATAATAATCATACCTCTCTGCTTGGATCTTATGAAGATTAAATAATATACACAAAAGGCTAGTGTAAGGTTCGAGAATAAGTTCTCAACTAGTATCAATTACTATTCTTGTTGGGCCTTTAGATTTAGTTCAGGTAGGATCCCTTCTGCCTATTGCTCGTCTCAAGCTGAGTTATTGTGAAATGTTCTTCTTCAGTGATACATAGAGCACTTCGTTCATTTACTCACTTAACAAAGTGTATTTATAAAACACTGAGGAGAATCCATGCCTTCTGATAGAAATAGGAACACAAATAGGGTTATCTTCAAGGAAATCCCAGGCTGGTGGAGAAGGTGAAACATTGACGTGATACAAACAAGACGACAAGTACGATGATGAAAAGTACACCGATGTGAAGGACAAGACTCAATAGTTGGAAGTGAGCACTGATATCCTCGGGTCCCCATCACTACTTTGCCTGTCTTCCAATTTAACAATGAGAATTGTTAAAGGTTTTCACTTTCTGTTTGAACTATTCCAAGTAATCCTTGCAGATATGACCTTCCTTTTAATCTCCCCACTGGTCCTCGTTTTTCCTTTCCCTTGAATTTGTGCTACCTGCCGGGTGTCACAAACTCAAATACTGATTCACAAACGAGGGCCAATGAAATACCAGAAGTGAAGGACACAGGCACGACGGAGACTGAGGAAACTGGCAGCCCTGTGTGCAGGGACATGTGGTGAGCCTCCTTCAGACAACGTCACTACAAGAGAAGGCAAAACATCCAGTATTTCAAAACGACTTCCAAATTGTGATTTTTTTTTTTATGTGGAAGCTCCTAGTTTTTAAATGTGAAAATAATTCATTAAATTCCCCAAATAATATATGACTCAAATGAAACTCATTTGTAAGCTAGTAACTGGTTTGAATTATTTAAATTGGTAACTTCAGCTGCGTATTTTTCTTTTCCCTTAATATTTATTTTGAAAATTTTCAGTTCTACAAAAAAGCTGAAAGATTTGTAAAATAAACATACATATACTCTTCATCAACATTTACCAACTCTTTCCACATTTATTTTTTCTCTTTCTCAAAGACCTTTTGTTCGTGTGTGTGTGTGTTTTATTTGTCCTTTTTAGATATATATGACAGTAGAGTGTATTTTGACATATTATTATACATACATAGAGATGGAGTATAACCTATTATAATTAGGATCTCATTTAAAATACGTTGCAGATACTCTGACTTCACACCTAAGTAGTTCATAATGTATCTCTCAGGAATAAGACATGCTTTTATATGATGACATCCGCATGAACATTCATTTAACTATGCATTTACTTATATAATTGATACAGGAATTACTTTCTTAACACACACAAGAATTTTTATCTTAGCTAATGTCTATGGGGTACCTGTCTAATGCCACTGAGGCGGAAACCTCTCTTTTCTGAATCTGTGGGGAAATTGCACCCATTTGATTCCTGATGACATGATCTCTACAGGAAAAATGATTAATGCACATCAATGCAATGGTATGTTTCTTCCTTTCTGTACCTCACATTATGTGTGTGTGTGTATCTACAGGAGATGGGTGTATGTGCATTATTCTGAATCCATGTTCCTATTGTTTCTTCCAGAGAATCACCAGGGATCATTCCTTCTCCATGATCATTTTTCCCTTTTGTGACAAAAACCTGTTATTTTCTTCACAGAATGCCTTGTTTTGTCTTTTTATCTTATCTTTTCCCCCTTTTCTTATTAAATTTCATTATAAAGCTTTTGTGAAAGGGTCCATTAAAATGCTTTGCTTATTTATATTCTCAATTTTTCTTTGTTCAAATGTCAACAGCTTAAGGAAAGAAATAAAATTCAGATGAATATTTCAAGGGATGCTTGGGAAGAGAGAGCTCTAGGCAAATCTCACAGTGCCCGTGTTGATAAGAGTGAGAATGTTTAAGGTGGTCTAAGTCTCTGCAAAAACATTTGGTGGGTAAGTGGAAATATGCCCATAAATAAAGGAAATTCCAGATATTCAGCTTGACCAATGGCTTGCCACAGCTGGAGTTGTAGAGGATAAAGTTCCTCAATAATGCCTTCCCAAGAACTTTATGATTATGTCCTACTGATGCTTAATATACAGACTTTGTAGTTGATTATGAAAGATACCCATGCTGCCCGAAAACACAGTACCCATTTGGGTTCTGCTCCCTTTTAGACCACATATTGAAAGTTAAAAGAAAAATAATGAAAAGCTGCTTTGTGTTAGGTAATGCTCATGAACACATTGGGGCTCTACCTGATGCAGTGGAAGCTCTTCATAAATAGTTTCAAGTCCAAATGGAATTCTCTTTAAGTTACTCTTCAAGTGTAATAACAATTAATACCCACAAGGAAAACTCAGAAGCTTCCAGATTCTTGCAAATCTTTCAAAAATTTAATTGTATTTTATTTCATGTGTGCTTTATTATGCTTGTGTGTGTGTGTGTGTGTGTGTGTGTGTGTGTAAGACTTTTTGCAGCTAGAAATACTTTAGGGAATTTTCAAACTGTGTGTTGCTTTCAATATTTGATTTACAAAAACATGCTATTCCTCATCTTGTATGATCAGAATCATAATCATCCTTATCAACATCATCATCTTCATCAATATTGTTATCATCATCATTATAGCTTTTATGATATGATGTTTTACAGTTTTTAATAACTTGTCTTATATAAATACCTGATTTGATTTTCATACTAGCTTTTTGAGGTAAACAGTAAATTTGCTGAGAGTTAGTTTTTTCTTATTTTAAAATGACATTCACACTTATTGGGATATTAGGGCCAGTTACAACATGTAGCATCTACCAAACTTTTGATGCTCAGTTCTTACACTACTGACTTTATTATTTCCTGTGGCTGTATAATAAATTAACACAGACCAAGTGGTTTAATATAATAGAAATTTATTCTCTCATAGTTCAGGAGACTAGAAATCTGAAACCAAGGTGTTGGCAGTCCAGTGCTCCATGGCAGATTCCAGTATTTCTCCCGTCTCCTGGGGGCTGTCAGCAGTTCTTGGCTTGTGGTTATAGCACTCCAATCTCTTCCTTCATGGTTCCATGGCTTCCTCCTCTTCTCTGTGTTCCTGTGTTTTGCATGCCTGCTATAAGGACATTGGCCCTTAAATTTACAGCCACCTGAATAATTTGGAATATTTTATCATCTTTGAGATTCTTAATTATTTCTGTACAGCTAATTATATCTACGAGTTCAAAGCCAACCTCAGCAACTTAGCAATGACCTTCACAACTCAGCGAGACCCTGACTCTAAATAAAATATAAAAAGGGCTGGGGATGTTGCTTGGTGGTTAAGTGATTCTGTGTTCAATCCCTGGTACCAATAAATACATAAGTAAAATAAAATAATATAAAAGGGCAGGGAATGTGGTTCAGTGATTATGCACCCCTGGGTTCAATCCCTGGCACTTCTCTGGCATGGCACTGACTCTGCAAAAACAAAAGAAAACAAAACAGATCTCTAAGGCATGGCCTACATTGAGCCAATTTTGTATTCTCCTGAACTGCTGCTCTCTGCTCCACAAATATGCCCCAGATTTTTCCAACTTTATACTTGTTTAACTTCCTTGGTATATATAAATGATTTTCTTAGTTCATAAGACAGTGAAATCACAGTGAAATCGGTTCTTTGGTGTTTTAATTTTTTGGTTCAATGCTCTTTTCAATAACTGCATTATTAACACAATTTACTTTACAACCAAAATAGCACATTTGAAAGGTCTGCACATATACACTGAGAGTAATATTCCTCACTGGGATTGCATGTGTGGCTATTCACGTTTGCCTATGGAAACAATGGACAGCTGAATAGGTACAAGGTAATTGGCTAAGAGTCTGGACTGGGCCCCATGGACAGGCTGCTTGGGTTGAAGTCCTGGTTATCCCACTTATTGGGGTGTGGCTTTGGATAATGTACTTTAACTTTACATGTCTCAGTATCCTCAACCATAAAAAGGGCTTAACAGCAATGCACTTCTGATCATTAGATGAGTTATATGCAATAGTGGCAAGAAGGGTGTCTGGACTGAGGAAGCATGAGCTTCATCATCTTCAACAACATCAGCACGACTGTTATTGTTATGTGAGTATGTAATAGGATGCAGATTGGTCTTTGAAGGTAAGATTTTCTATGGCTTAATGAGGAACACACAGGTACAATTTTAGGGGTTTGATCATTCCGTTTATAAGTTAAGAGAAAATGCTAACTGATGCTATAAAAAGAATCCTGGAACTAAAAATGGTACTTGATGTTCTCTTTAAGAAGTATAGTAACAGTTCCTTTTTTACTACTAAGTCATAAACTGTCATATTTTGCATTTGGCTGCCTACCCTGATCAGGGATGTGGAAAAGTGGTAGAATGACATCTGATTGTTAAACAAAACTATTTATGAATACTTTATATTTCTCTTACATACACATAGTAGTGGCTTCTTTCCTAACCAAAGATCTGAAGTGATCCCCCATCTTTTGATTTACTGTAGAAAGTAAGTAAAAAACATCAGTAGAGAAGAGATCTGCTATAACAGATCTCTGAAGCATGGTCTGCATTCAGATTTTGAGAAGGATAATGTTGATTACCCAAACAGTACTAAAATGGAAGGGACAGTAGGGCTACAAGTAGAGGTCAAGGAATCAGAAGCATTTGGTCCAAGTAGAGGACCTGGTGAGAGGCTGACTCAGAATTTCCTTGCAGAGGGAGCTTATGGAACAGGGAATACTTTGTTGGCCTGCTTTGCATTCTTCTGAAGCCTGTTAATAAGGCAGCCTGGAAATGTGGGCCTTGAGGCAGTAAAGGAGCTGCTACAGGATGGAAGGGACTCAGAGGCCTCTTCAGTGCTTTTGGAAAAGGTTTACAACTAAAGGCTCTCAGCAGTTTTGCATAACTTGTCCACAGGCCGACAAACAACACAGGCCCATGCCGAGTTCTCTTCTGAAAGCCAAAACCACTCTGAAAACAACAAGATTTTTTTCCAAACTCATCTTGGAAAGAACCTGACCTGAACTGGCCTGAGATTATTTATCATTTCTGCTTAGCATATGTATTAGTTTTCTAGGGCTGTGATAACAAAGTACCACAGATGGAGAGATGGAAAACAATGGAACTTTATTTTCTCATAGTTTGGACTGGAAGGCCAAGATCAAAACATTGGGAGTTGGTTTCTTCTGAGGCTTTTCTCCTTGGGTTGTGGATGGCCTGCTCCTCCCTGTATTTCTATATGGTTTTATCTCTTGTCTTGTCTGTGTCCTAATTTTCTCTTTTTATGGGGCTACCAGTTATACTGAATCAGAGCACACCATGATGAACTCATTTTAACTTAATTACCTTTTTAAACCCCATTTTCAAATATAGTCACATTCTGAGGTTACTAGGCTAGGGATTCAACAAATGAATTCTAGGAGGATTCAATTCAGCCTTGACAATGTGAAACTAGTGTTTCCTGCAGAGATATTGTTGTGTTTGATTATGGCCTGCTTCCCTAGGCTGCACGGGGAATGTGGTGACTTACATGATACATATACTCTGTTATTTTTTTCACATGTTCCCAGTTCTGAACTTCAAGGCATCTCTCACCACGTGGGTTACAGGGAAGCAGTAGTGGACCTATAACGGAGTGGAGATTTCAACCAAGGCCAGGCCCTTGTTCTGTCCCACAGGACTAGATCAGAGGATGAGGGGATGACGTAAACAGACCTCAAGGTCCTCCTAATTTTTAAAAATTCATTGACTCTATGACAGTGAATAGAGTTGACTTTTAAGTAAATTCCTACCTCCTAAAAATCACTAGCATACTTCAAGACTTATCCTTGTAATTGATTACATCTAATGGGTGATTTTCAAGATAGTGCTGTAATATATGGCCAAAGGAACAGACCCTGAATATTTGGGCAGGAAATTCTGGAGTCCCTAGTACCTGGAGCGTGGTCTAGAAGTATGAGGCGGTGCTAGAAGGTTCTCATGCCTGCCTTGCTCTGTGAGGACGGTCAGAATGGATCCTCCTGGAACAGAAGCCAAGGGTAACTGTGCCTGACAGGCAGGGCTTCATTTTAGGGTTTGCCTAGGGAGCAAAGAACCAAAGGAATCCCACTAGGAGATAAATATGTTGAATTGTAAAGTTTGTGGGGCATGAAGTGCTGTTTTTCCCTTTTTTGTTCTTGCTTCTGGAGAAGTCTGCCCTTGAGAACTAGTCCTCAGGAGATATGAGAGGCACAAAAATTCTCCACTGTTTCCAAGTCAACACAGAATTCAAAATAAAACATAAAAATCTCTTTTAAGATTTATTTTAGTAAACTTTGAAGAATTGGTTAATGCCATATGAGTTCTAAAGTTTTTGACTTTTAAAATAGTAATTGCTGTTCTAGGGTCTGAGACTTTGAAAATATGTTTTGATACCAAATGTTTCATTAAAAATAAAATCTAAGAAGAAATACCTAAGAGAATGGTGCTCACTTATGTTTGATGTCTTTTAGCAAACTGAGAAAAGAGAAATGTTCTCCTAGTTTGGGGAAGATTTCTGTTTTATCAGAGTTCTGTTGGTTTCATTATGTTAGGAATTTCTAAGGACTCTTCAAACACATAGTCAGATAGTTCTAAGGAGAGTTGCATGTGAAGGACATGGAGTCTTTTAAGAAAATTTGGAGCTGTTGACACTGATGTCCTATCTTCTCTGAGCTTTAGTAACCCCCTCAGTGGGTAGCACCTGGTAATTGGAAACACAATAATTAGATTTCCAGAATCAAGGTGGAAAACATTGGAAGTTCAGAACAAAGGGTAGTCACTGATTTCTGCATGTTCCCATGAGCTGGATAAGAGCCCTGATTCTAGTTCCAGAGGTTGTGTGACTCTAGTTCCAGTGATGGTGTGGATGATGAACTAGACTTAAGTTTACCTCTGCTTCTGTATGCCATGGAACCAGCATAAAAATATTGCAAAGGGTGGATGTGAAGGAGGACGTGAGTGATTGGACAGTTCCCTCTGCAGTAAGATATGCTCAGGATTCAGTGGTCAGTGCAGAGGAATCTGCTGTCTGAGAAAAGCACAGAACCAAGAGTTAGCTTCAATTTATGCAAATAAAAAATTTACCCTCTTTCTCATAGGGAAACACTTGCTGTGCCATACAGTGTTCTCTTTTTCATAGTCATCAGGCCAGCAAAAGGCCTGGTCACCACACCTCTGAGAACCAAGGCAGGAACCTGGGTTGTGCCCAAGTCCACTCTTGAGCGTCTTTGTGTCCTGGCAGCACCATTATAGTAAAGCTGAGACAAAGCAAACCTTTGGTGGGTGTGCATCTGGTTCAAAGACAGCTCTGCATAACCTCAGATCTCTATTTTTTGACCTCATGGGAGGCCTTCAGTGGGCACGTGCCCTTGAAAGTCCTGCCGTATTCAGAGATGATTCTGATTTGTTTCTCTGGGAAACTCAAAGTATTTACAGAAGAACAGTGGATCCTGTAATTTTACTTTGACTCTTCAGGATTTTTTTTAAACATAAAAAGTGGGAGGAGCGTTTCTATGCATTGCTGCATAATACTCAGGAACTTCAGTGCTCTACTTGGTGATTTCAGGTTAGGATTCTGCATCTGTATGGGTATAGTCAAAGTCTGTGACACTGAACAACACAATGCAATTAAACAGTCAAGATACACTCATAAAAATTAGCATTAGCCCTGTGGAATAAAATTGGGACATGTGAGGGACAAACAATAGGTGATAAGGGAGCCTTCAGAGGGGAAAAGCAGGTTGAAAGCTGGAGTTGTCCAGGGAAGTCTTTTGGGAATGCTGAGGTCTGCCTTGAACATTGAAAGTGGGAGGGAGCCTGAGTGGGGAAGAGACCCCCTTTTGATGGGCAGAACAGCATGAACCAAGATAGGGGGTTGACTGAACAATGCTGACTGGAACCAGTGATTGACCAGCCAGGCTGTGAAAGTCTTTATCCTTAGAACTCGGTAATGTAGTCAGCCACCCTTCAGGTACAGTGACAGACTGTTGGTTTATCTTTTGAAGTATTTTCAAGCAATTTTCCGACTCCAAAATTCTTATAATCAGAAAACTGCCACCAGCAGGTTCTGAGCTATAACCACCTCCTCTGGCCTCTGGATCAGTCATTACTCATGCCTGCAGAGCGGGAGAATGGACCGCACTGACTCCTGTGTGGTTTCACAATTTCTGCTCTAACCTCTGATCCATGCCATACCCTGAGGGATAGCTTTGGACAACAGCCATCCTGTTGCTCCCAAGAACAAGAGGAATAGCGGGGCAGGGACACAGGGAGACCTGAATGAATTTCATCCTTCCATGCAGCATTCTTCACATGCAATAACTTTTCCTATGAAATTGGAAATTTGCCCTAAAAAAAACACATTTCTTTGGTTATATAAGTGGTAATTAGATTTATTTGAAGACTTTGCAGTTCACAGTGGTAAGTGCAATAACATGTTATCTGATCCCAGAGTCTAATTGCATGGAAGGCAATGAAGTCTCCTTATGAGAAATAACTCAGGAAAAAGTGCATCCTAAAATGGGCTAATTCAACTCGGTTATAATATCATTTTAATGTTAGAATAAACAACTTTGACTTCTGTGTCCTAAAAGGCTTTTTCCAAGAGCACAATATATCTAAATAACCTCCTGCTGAAAAATAACTCAAAATTAATAAAACAACTTCCTTAGTGGAAGAAGATTTATCTAATTGGATATGTATCATGGTCCTTATACTTGAAGAGATATTATAGAAAATGCTGCAAATCACACTACAAAAGGAAACACAAGGTGTGTTTCCTGGGTCAAAAATCCTCCTCATGTTTATTTCTAGATGCTGGTTCCCAGTGTCCCAAGGAGCTTTGTCTTTAAGTAACAACACAACATTTGTCCTGAGCTGTCTTGGTGAGACAAAAATCAGTATTTAGTAAGGAATCTTCTGCCTGGCCATGATGGTTTGGATCTGGAGTATCACCCAAAGTTTCATATGTTGAAGGTTTGGCATCAATGCAGCAATGTACAGAGGTGGGGCTTTTGGAAATGATTGGATTATGAGGGCTCTAACACCGTCAGTGGATTAATCCATTTGATGGGTTAATAATTTGAATGGACTACTGGGAGGAGTTGGAAACTGTAGGTGCACCTTGGTTGAAGGAAGTAGGCCCCTGGGAACTATATCTTTTTCTTGCCCCTTCATCTCTTTCTCTCCCTCTGCTTCCTGCCTGCCTTGAGGTGAGCCGCTTTCCTTCATGGAACACTTCACCATGATGTTCAGTCTCCCCTGAGGGAGCAATGGAGCCAGCCAACGATGGATTGAAGCCTCTGAAACAATGAGCCAAAATAAACCTTTCCTCCTCCAAGTCATTTTTCTCAGGTATTTTTTACAGCAATGAAAAGGTGACTAACACTCTGGCCAACTCAGTAGGTCATATGGATATTTCCTCTGGAGCTATCTTAGGAGGAATGGGAGAATACTCAGATTTGCCTGAATACCAAAGGAGAAAATTTTCCTGTGCCTATATCTCATATTTCTAGGAAGGATAAAGAGCAGAAATATAACCTTACGTGCACCTACTTTTCCTATTACCACTATCTGGAAACAGTATCTGGCCACCTGGTTCTGTGCTTTGGGCCTGGCTTACCTCCTTCTTTACAGAGACCATACAGTCAAGAATTTCAGTTATTTCTTGCTATTGCTTTTGGTCTCCCTGACCCACTGAACTTCTGCTATTTCCACCAATGGTAGCCCAGCATACAAAGGCTAACAGCTTGCCTTATCACTGAGTTTTTCCCTCTGTATTCACAGACTACTGATGGTCCACATACTAAATCAAAAGCAAATCCTGGAGCTTTAAATGCAAATTTTACTAGATACACTGCAATGGGGGCCTTCCGTGTTGCTTGGTGGTACTCTCGCCACTCTCTTTTGAGTTTCCACACCTATGCTGCTGAATCCTGATTCTAAGGAATCTCATGTTCTGTGCCCTCTCTGACCTTGGCCGTCTTCCTGATTCTGGAGTTATCTTGAGTCCACTTTGCCTATGAATGAGGAATCTTCCCCCATTTTCTTCTCTCATCTTCTAATCCCAGGGAAAAAAAGTGCATTTTTCTGCTTTTTCACTGATCTTTCCAATTTAGTTCTCTGGGATATTGGCCTGCAATTTTTTTTCCCTTTAAATTTGACATCAATGTGTTTTGCCACAGAGACTGGAGTTACTTCTCTCCAGCTGACAAGTATGCTCAAGTTCCCAATAACTGAAAATAAAAAAGTGAAGGAAAAAAAAACAGTTAAAGAAACAAAACTCCCTTGGGCCCCTTGTTCCTGAGACTGCCTTTCTCTTGCAGACAAACAACCTGTTCTACACTGGCCATCATCATTTCCTTAGCACTCCCTTTCTTTGGAATCTGGCTTCCAATCCCAAATTCCTCCCCAATTTTTCTTTCTTGATGACTGAGCTCTTATAGCCTGCAATTGCATTGAGCCAGTTCTCATTCTCTACCTGCTTTCTCTCTCTGCAGTATGAGGCACCTTCAAGTTTTAGGTGAATTGAATACAGCATGGTCTTTGTTCTCTGTTGACTCCTCTAGCCACTTTCAAAATGTGCCCTTTGGTCTTCTTCCTTCTTTCCAAATGAGTAAGATCTTACTCTTTTAGTTCTTTTTTGTTTCTCTTTCTAGCTCTAGTCTTTCCAGAAGCGAGACAAACTACTCATGTGAATCCATGTGTCAGTGTCCCTTCTCTGAAAATGTCTCCAAATTCTACATCATAGCAACAACCTGTTAAATACCTGCTTTTCGTATTGTTTGCTATGTATCTTCACCTGAGAGATGAGCTATTGACTCAAATTCAATAATGATTGAAACTAAATGTGCTCCCTCACCCGATGACTACATTAGTTCAGGCTTTATCACTGTTTATCAAGAGTACAGCAATACTTTCCTAACTGGTTGTTCTAACTTCCAAATTGCTTGCTCAGAATTCAGATATGTGTGGATGAATTTACAAGTGACCAATCATTCTGCAAACTTTGGCTCTGTTTGAAGACTTTCAGTAGCAGCTATTGCCCACTAAATTAAACCTAGTCAGAACCTTTCTTTTAAGACCTCTATAATGTGGATGCCGCACATCTCTTCAGACACAATCTTCTAAAGCACTCTACGTATTCCCTAAGATACAGATAAAACAGCAACTCATGGCTCAATGAATTGTCCTTTCTTGTCTCCATTTCAAGGAGCTTATAAGCAAAAATTTGCAAATAAGAGTCAATTTTTTAAAATGGTTAAGTGGGTTCGTTCTTATGAATTGAATTTCATGAATCCAGAAATGACAACTCTAAACTGTCTCTCAATGCAGGTTAAAAAAGAAGTTGCACAGAAAGATACACCTCTGTTATTAAAACTTGTTGGTATTTTATCATAACCATATTTTCCCCCTATCTGTGTCTTCTCTCCCACGAAAACTGTGAACTTCTTGGAGGATATCATAAGAACTTGTTCATCTTTATATTCTCTAAAACCGAAGACTGCAATTAATAATCTACATGTATTTGTTGAAAGGACACATGAATGGTTAAAAGTGGATGTATTTTATCATCTGAAACAAAATGTCTGTCATTTATCATGCAAGCTCGGTTTCCTACTCCCAAATGAACATTCTATGGTAAATATTTGAAAGCCTAGACAAATGGAAATTAAGCTGCTCCCAAATATATCTAGAGATTACATGGCACTTTGTGATGCTTTTCCCATTTTATCTTCTAGCTTAATTTTCATCTGGAAAGCAATATCCCATGAATGGCTCTAGCAAGTTGCAGATGCCAGCTGGGGGAATTTTGTTTGCCATTTATAGCTTGAGCCATTAAGCTTTTTCATAAAATTTCCAGGTTTTTTTTTTTTCTTTTAGGCTGCTGATAAAGTGCAAGGATACTGCATGGTGTCTTTGCCAAACGATGTGAATTAATGAGGTAAAGGAAACGTTTATCTCTTGCAAATGACCAGAGAAGTCTTGCCAAATCTCTTCAAGTTGTCTCTTCTCTCTTGGCATTTTCTTGGAAAGAGTACATCATGGTAATGAGAAGCGCATGTGATTAAAGAGAACTTTATGAACTGATGCAGTTTTATATGCACACAGTTAATGGTTTGGGGGATATTGGGAGCTGACATAGTCTTAAGACAGATCTGGCACACGTACTAAAATATGACAAATAAAAATGTCCAACAACTAAACTAGGTGTACATATCCAGTGTAAAATCTATGTGTATGTGTGGACATGTGTGTATGTGTGTTTGTCTATATGTGAAAGTAGCTACTTAAAATACTGAAAATAAGAAAACATTTGAGATAAAAGCTTATTCTGCTAAAAACTGACAAAGGCTAAGAACTTTAAAATTCCTGGGTGGCTGAGGATGTGCACTAAGAGCACTTATTCTCAGGACAAGAAATAATAGGTTTTCAGAGGTTTATGCTCTCAGGGTGGTTTCTTTCTGGATGGTTTCTAACTAGATAATGGACCCTTTACTTGGGGTTCACAGGAAGATGTCTTTATGCCCACCCTGCCTTCAACTTTTAACACATTCACAACTGTGCAAAACATGCTTCACTCTTATTTCCTAAATGAACACAATCATCCTTTGGAATTCGTGGGGAATTGGTTCCAGGACCCCATGTAGCTACCAAAATGCATAGATGCCCAAGTGCCTTACATAAATTCATGTTGTATTTGCATATAACTAATGGGCATCATCTTGTATACTTTAAATCATCTCTATACCACTTATAATACTAATACAGGTAAATGCTACATAACTAGTTGTTACATGGTATTATTTAGATTATAATAATGGGGAAAATGTCAGTACATGTTCAGTACTGATGTGATTTTTTTTTTCTCAATGATTTTGGTCCATAGTTGGTTGAATCTGCAGATGTGGACCAGCAGAAATGGAGGGTAAACTGTAATCCTGTGTGCAGTTAAAAAAAAAAAAATGACCTCTGGTCTAAAGGATGTGGGGGCAAATTAAAGTCCTTAGGTGGTTTTATTATGCAGTTTGTTGGGTACTATCAGTCCCAGGTCACCAGAACACATTCTCTCATTCTCTTTAGGACTTCATTTTGCTTTTACATTCTGTGTATCAAATTCTCCCTTATCCTACCATTTACATTTCCTTTCCTTTATTCTCCTTTGTTTCCTTTGTTTTTGATTATATAATTCTGGATGCCTAGAAGTTAACGTGGCTTGTTAAATATTCTCTTCACAGACCCTGGAGCTCTTTAGTGGAAAAGTGCCATATATGTCATTTAAATAATGATAAGGAATCAAATTTCGCTCTGTGCTTTTGCCTCTCTCTGGTAATAAGTTATGTAATAATGCACTAAATGATCAATTGGCAGCCTGGTGTGGTGAACGCACTTCTCTAAGTGCCTCATGAACGCACTGGGAGTGGCTTAGGTACTATGAAGAATAAAACTCAATAATACGTGTCAGCACAGATCCTCTTGAGAATTCATGTCCTGAGAAATTTCAATAGAAAAATCTAATTTCACATCCACAATGGTATTTGATTTGCATTCAAAGAGGGGTACTATTCTGGTCTGGCTGCTCAAGGAAAGAGAGTGCACAACTCAAGAAACCTTTTAAGTTCTTAATTTTTGTTCATTTCTCATTACCAGAGACACTAAATTAATGGCACTGTCTGCAAATACAACCCATTTAAGAGCATGAATGTTCTTGTTGGTGCCTCTAAGACCTATTTATAGCCCAGAATCACCAAAAATATCCCTTACCTGGAACACAGCCAAGGAGTTTCCTCAAGCTTCTAATACCCTGAAGAAAAGCAAAACCTGATTCCTGTCATGCCTTGGTATTCCCAATACCCAATATAAGGAACAATTTCTGCCCAGAAACTATTTACGGTTTTGTTGAGAAAATGCATATGCACATTTTAAGACAATTAGTGAATGTCACAGTAGATAACAAAGTTCAGGGAAGGAGGAAAAAAAATAGAAAGACTAAAGAAAGATCTGCATAGGCTGCAGCTATCAAAGGGAAGCCTCCTGAGGATGGTAGGACTTGACCTTGACCTTGAAATCAAGGAGACAGTGTGGCATAGCAGAAAACTCAGGAATGCTGGGAACAAATTGGCCTTGTTTGAATTTTACTTGGCTACTGTTTTAGTTAGCTTTGTGTTGCTGTGATCGAAATGCCTGACAAGAACAACTTAGAGGAGGAAAAGTTTATTGGGGTTCACAGTTTTAGGAGCTCAGTCCATGGTTGTCTGACTATATTGTTCTGGGGACGGGGTAATGTTGGAACATCATGGTGGAAGGCATGGAGGAGGAAAGTTTCTGAGTTCATCACAGCCAAGAAGTGGGTGGTTGGAGGGGGAAGAGAGGAAGAGAAGAAAAAAAGGAACCATGTACAAAATATAGTTCTGAAGGGCATGTCCCTTGTGATATACTTTTTACATCCATTTCCCACCTGTCTATAGTTACCACTTAGTAATCCATTTAAATTATTAATCCATCAAGTGGATTAATCCACTTATTATGTTACAACTTCATAATCTAATCATTTCATCTATGAACATTGCTATATTGCATCGTATGAACTTTTGGGTGGGACACCTCATATCCAAACCATTACAGGCTGTGTCACCTCAAACTAGTTGCTAAATCTCTTTGCATCTCATATTCCCTGAAAAACCTATGCATAGATGGATAACAGTACTATGCATTCACATTGAATTAGATGAAAGAGTGTGGAGAAAAGGTACCTGATAGAATTTAACAAAGGTGCAGAGCACAGAGAACAAGATCTATGGGGTGGAAATGAGGCTACTGATTGGCTAGTGCAAAGGTAATCTGGAGAGAAGTGCAAAATAAGGTGAGATTATGGGAGGAAATGGAAAATGGATAGAACAGATATTCTTGAATTATTTCTGTTAACTAGAAGACTCAGAGCACCATTTTCTGATATCAGGAATTTATTATTAAATTTGTTATTCTCCTAATTCTATTTCATTCTCAGTTTTGATGTCACTTCTTGGGGAAGCTTCTTCTTATTTTCCAAGCCTATGTTGCATGTGTGTTCCTGGTATGGTGCAATATAATTGCTTTTTCTCATGACCCCTGTTGATGATGACTTATACTGTGCCCATTTTATTCATTGTAATATTCTCAGCACTTTGCACAGAACTTGGCATAGAGTAGGTGCTTAATCAATACTGATTGGTGACAATAAGGAAGAATAGAAGAAAAGGAAAAGAGTGAAGAGTGCATAAAGGAAAAGACAAGTAATCAACAGGATAGAAATGAGAGTTTGGTCCAATGAAGACAAATGCTTTGGGGCACAGGGAGTGAAAGCTGACCTTTTACAGAAATCTTTTACATGACTTTGAGTTTTGTTTAGAACAGGCAAATAATTTAACTTTCTAATTGATTCAGTCACTCTGCAGTCATTAGACAGAAATGCATTTTTTCTTGAAAGCCCTGCTTCTCATTTCTGTAGCTGCTTTCAATGGCTTAAGTGAAACTACAAAGAGAAAGGAAGTCAACAATTCAAATTCATGTTTCTTGAAAATGAGTGAGCAACCGGAGAAGACCACTTTCAGAAATATCTGCTTTGCCTAAACTTCTACCCCTTAATTATATCATTTATCATTGATTTTAAGATGTATACTTTTCTTTCATATTTAGCTTCTTTGCAATCAGGATGCTTTTTATAATCAATGGCATATTACAATTATTAATGGCTGTGGCTTTTCTTTCTTGGTGGTAAATAAAATAGTTGTGCATGTTGTAATCAATTCGATCTTGTATAAGATGAAAAAATGGAGGCTTCCACTAATTTAGTGATTAGCCGAAGGTTACCCTATAATTTGGTAATGGGACTCATTTGGTAATGAGAACCCTGATCATCTCACACCCAGAGCATCACTATTTCTGATTATGCTTCCTTCTCTCTTAAAAATCCCACATTTCAAACTGCATATACTTCGTGATAATATTGCATTTCTCTCTCAGATACAATAATCTAGGATTGGGAAAAGATTACTGGTAAACCTGAGGGGTAAGAGTTTATCTGATCAGTGTGAGATGTAGGAGCATCCACTCTACATCTGAATCTATGAAAGGTGAGCAGATGTTTGCCACCAAATTGTTTAAAAGAGATGCAATTCTACCTCTGTGAAACTGGGGGATGCAGCAGAGACACCATGGCAACGCATATTTCCATCATTGTTCTTCTGCCTTTTCTCAGCCCTGAGGGCCTGTATAATGAGACCTTGACTCGCCTGGACTGGATCAAATTGTTACACAATATATTGTTCAATGACTATTTGGATTTTAATGCCATCATGCCCTGGATGGCCTCGCCTGACAATCTGGAAGCCTGGGGGAAGTAAGTCTCTTTGTATTATGCATGATTTGAGGGTCCCACAGTCAGTTAGCCCCTGCTCCAAATAATGAATGGGCCGATGCAAGTCTCTGCAGGGAAGGAAGATTTGGAACCCTGAGGTTTAGGTCGAGCTGTTCACAATGAGTTATCTTGCTGCAGAAAACTCCTTTAGTTTCCTTAGCTGTTTTTCACATGTGTGTCTGGTGCTGGTCTTACAAAGAATAGTTTATTTCTAATTCTAGAAGTTTCAGTACTCTAAAACCATCTGGCTCTTGTGTCCTTCTTGTCATTTTCTCTTTGTGGAATTTATTATGCTAATATACATAGGACATTGTCAATTATCAGTAGGTTGTTGGGTTATGTTCATGGGTTCTTTTTTAATATTTATTTTTTAGTTATAGGTGGACACAATGTCTTTATTTTATTTTTATGTGGTGCTGAGGATAGAATCCATTGCCTCATGCATGGTAGGCAAGTGTTCTACCTCTGAGCCACAACCCAGCCCTAAGTTCATGGGTTTTTATAAAATTCTTTGCTCATATGTCCACAAAAATATCACAATGGCTGTTTCTGTATGTTACCTCATGATAGTAATCTGTGAATCTTTCTTTGTGCCTGTGTCTACTCTGCTGGAATTCCTTAATTCTCTGGAGAATTTAGTAATTCTCCCAGGATTAAATTTTATCTTTATGGTTCTACAAGATAATTAAATTACCTATTAATCAATTAGTTTCAAAAGGAAACAAAAAAGCAAATTGAATTAGGGCAGGATTTAGAGAAATTTTCCCTTCAAAGTAAATGTTGAGACATAAGTTGATTGAACAACAACAACAAAAACTTCTAATCATTTATTAAGGCTGTCATCACCTGCATACATTTACTAAGTAGTTGCTTCTCATAAATAATAGCTAACACTTGAGCCCTTCTATGTGCAAGAGGTAAGTAGTTGGGGCTTCATCTTCTAAATTGAAGTTTAGAGAATTAATAGAGCATATGAGCACGGATATCATTCTAGATTTCCTTTTTTTCTTTATTTTTATTCTTTATTTTTCATCTATATCTGATTTCTTTCCCTGGGAAATTCCTCTCATCAACTTTTCTCCTCAAAAGAATTTTACCTGATCCTGCTTCTGAGATCACAGTCCAGTTTCTGTTGGAAGACTCAGTCTGTGTCTACCAGGGTCCCTTCCTTAGAAAATCTGGAATTGGGATCAAGAAACTCAGTCTATTTCTGGGTGAGTCACTTCCAATGTGCAAATGATGTACATGCTGGTCACCTTATTTTCTCTTCATGTTGTTAGCATCTGAAGGTGAGATAGAAGTAGAGAGCTAGAAATGGAAAAAGTCCATGTGTAAAGGGGAGCAGATAAAAGAAGCAAGGGGATTTCCTGACAGTGTCAGAAGCCCTGTCCTTATAGCTTTTCAGTTATATCCAATTTTTTTTTTACTTAATTATCAGTTGGTTTCTGTAATGAGTAACTAAAGAGCTGAAAATAACACAAGGACTATATGATAAAATAACCCAAGTCTAAACTTTGTTTGGAATTTCACTTTGATTAGTTTAGAAAAATTTGTGAAATAGTTGAGCTTACTTAATTAAATGAAGAAAAAGAATTTTAAGACATACTTTCTGACTATTTCATTGTTTAATATTTGGATTATACATTTAAGTTTTAAATTGTGCACTATTCTGAGTAGCATGATGAAATCTTGCATCATTTCTTTATCCAGGGTGTCCATGCTGTATATACTACCTATCTGGTAGCCACTTAGAAGATATCTTTTCAGATGGACTGTCTCAGTATTACAGTGCTTATATTTAAATAACTCAAGTAATTCTATTACCCTAAATCACAAGAGTAGTGATGCTGGCAACTTATTTATGCAAAATATACTAAAGAGAAACTAAAAAGTGCTTCCTTTAAGTGAAAGGTGAGGTCCTGGACTTAATAAGGAGACAAAATCATATGCCAATGTTGCTAATATCTACAATAAAATGAAACCATATTCATACAACTTTGATTACCATATACTATTATAATTATTCTGTTTTATTATTGATTATTGTTCTTAATCTTTTACTATGTTCAATTTATAGGTTAAACTTTTATAGGTACATATGCATAGGAAAAACATAATACATACACATGTGTGTGCATGTGTGTGCATATGTATAAAAAATTCAGAACTATCCATATTTTCAGAGTTCACGGAGAGTCTTGGAAAGCATCTCTCATGGATAAGGGAGGACTACTGTACAAAGGAAACATTAAGTAGACCACCAAATGGCAACTATATATAGAAATTAAACAGAGCAAAGTAATTGTATAAATGCTGAGGGATGTCAAAGTATTGAGCAAGTCCAGGGAAATGATCTTTAAGGTGTGTACCTGCTACGAAATACTGTGAAGTTCCATATGGTCGATAATTGGATATGGCAGAACTAACAGTAACTCTTACCCTTGGGGAACGGGAAGAACTCAGGCCAAAGATCAGAAAACATTTGAAAGCACTTGAGTGCTGGGAATGCATGCAGTTCTGGGCTCCATCAGATGCTTTTGTAGATGACTACAGCAAGGAGACTTCTGGCAGAATCTACCTCAAAGCAAGAAAAGATACATCTTCTTCCAGGAAGCTTTTGGCCAGCACAGCAAGGGAAAAGTCGCCTTTGCCAGACTTTGTCATTGCTTCCTAGGTTTGCCAAGGAGGGCAGACTGGCTGGCCTTCTAGATTATTTTAATTTGAGTTTCAAGTGAGTGTATATACATATTTTAATTATGTTATTTTCTGCCCTCCATTTGGATGATCTTCTCCAAAGATTCTTGTCTTAAATGAATTCTATAGAGGGAGAATTCCTGGTATCATGTATTAAGAGATTTTGATATAAGTAATTAGTAGCACAAAACAACTGCATTTCTGGAATTATGAGACTCAATTATAATAAGATACTTATTTACTGTTTCTTTTTTCTTAAATTAAGTTCCTTGACCACCAAGAATATAGCCATTTAAAAAAAAAAAATCTTGTTGGGCTCCATGGCATATGCCTTTAATCCTAGAGGCTCAGGAGGCTGAGGCAAGAAGTTTGAGAGTTCAAAGATAGCCTCAGTAACTTAGCAAGGCCCTCAGCAATTCAGCAAGACCTTGCATCTAAAACAAAACAACAACAACAATATATGTGTGTGTGTGTGTGTATACACGTATATGTATATGTATATATATATGTATGTGTATATAAAGGGCTGGGTATATGGCTCAATCTTTTTATTCTGTTGTTCTTAGCACAGTATATGACACCTAATGAGCACTCCATAGTGCTGAGTAGTTAAGAGTTTAAACATTTCAGCTAGGCATCAGAGATTTGGCTTTATGTATTTACTCTTCAAAATTGAATGCAGACCTTGAACAGGTGAGCATCACTCTTAGTCTTCTCACCTGCAAGGTGGAGTCATGACAGTGTGCACCTTAAAAGGTTGTTAAAGTAAAGCACCTTGCACAGTGCCTGGCACACAGGAAGCTCTCTATGAATTATAGGTGATTATTTTATGTATGAAATAAATACATATTACACTTATTGGAAAAATTGATGAACAGATCAAGAGTTTGATAGAATTCTATGAGAGAATGGTTTCAATCAATATTTTTGACCCAGAACAATATATTGAAAAATAATCAAAAATTTTAAAAAAACTTATTATAAGTAAAGATTGTAAGAATTGTTTCATTCTCAATCCCCCAGAAGGTTACATTTTCATCAGCCTTATTCCTTATTGGAAAGAAAGGCAGAGGGCTCTATGTTTTTAATTCTCTTAAATTCATGGGAACACTGAGATACCTACAGGCATATATGTTACAATGAGGAGATGGATCTTGTTGCTGCGGGAAGCATCCCTGAAGTCTAGAGATACTGCTCATTCTCCTCTGGATGTAGTCAGTGACAAGCAGATCTGCAAATGCAAGGATGGTGCTGGCAGAGGCAGAGCTGTCAACCAAATAATAAGTCTTTTGTCATTTAAACTCTCATTCATTTGGTGGGTGGAGGAGGGAGAATTGCCCTTTGTGTGAATGTTGTAATGCCAAGCACTGAATGGGCCAGAGCTTCTGTGGATCTTATCACTGAACTTTCTTGGGTCTTGCAACACAAAGACGTGACTTGGTTAGCGTGCACTCTTTTCTTACATCTTTATTTTTTCAGCAGCAATGGACTAAGATTAAATTCCATCTTTGAAGCCAAGAGACGATAATCTGCCAAGAGAAAATCAGATCAGTGATTCACCTGCATCTAGTCAAACCCACAAAATAATAATAGGGGTAAAGAAAAGAAATCCAAAGGGGGTTTGGTTAATTCATTAGCTTACTAAGGCTGCGGTAATTTGGAAGCACAAATTGCATGCTTAAGACAAGAGAAACTTATTGCCTCACAGGCTTAAATCAAGATATGATCAGGATCCTGCTTCCTCTGAAACCTGTAGGGGAATCCTTCCTTGCTATTCCTAGCTTCTGGTACTTTGGCAGCCCCTTTAGTGTTCCTAGACTTATAGCTATATCACTCCAGTCCTCCATTTTCATGTGACATTCTCCCTGTGTCTTTTGTCTGTGGGTATTTGCCTCTGTATTCAAATCCACCCCCTGCCCTTTACAAGGATATCAGGCATAATTGGATTAGCACTCAACCTAATGACTTCATATTAATTTAGTTACCTGCACAAGTCAACCCATAACAATTAATAAGACAATGCTTACATTTTTATGTGTTGAGATGGGTCAAGCTTTCTGCTCTCTAAGCACGAAGTTCAGATTCAGGAATGCTTCCTTCCAATGAAGTATTTGGGGGATGACTAAGTATGAGAAATCATCTTGAACTCTGGGATACTAGGATGTGAAGAGAGAAACTCCTCTTGAATAGTGATCAGCAGAGACACACGAGTCTTAGTCTTAATGGCAGGGAAGATAGGAGGCACCTTAGCAAGCTAGTGAGCCTCTTTGCTGGACCTTCATGTTGTGTGAGCATGGACCCAAGAAGCTGCTGAGTCTCTGGGGCGGAGGCTCTGGGCCTTCTAGGGATCTGCCCTGAGACTTTCCATCACTTCACATTTCAGTCTGTTTCATAGGAATGTGTAGGATAGTGGCTGACCAGTGACTTGTAGGGTATTCTGAGGATTACCTATATGCAAATATACCAATTTAGGGAGAGTTTGATGAACTATTGCACATAAGCAGTTAGTGCAGCATTTGCCAAATAGAGATGCTCAAAAATTTTATAATGAACTATGAAAATATTCAAACTAAACTATTAAAATTAAACATTTATGAAGAAATTAACACAAATAAGTACTTATGAATAAAATGCTAAAATAATGGCATTTAAGAATGACTATTTAGGATAAGCTAATGGAATACACTTGTGAAACATGTTCTAATCCTTTAAAAACTCTAAATCATTACATAACTACTACTTATTATCTGTGCTGTAAAGTATGAAAACTTGCAAACGAATGCAGGGAGATGATTTAAGAAAGTTGTTGATTTTTTGAATTTTTGTTGATTTTTGAATTACATTGAATTTTAAAATTAACAGTAACCAGAAAAGCAATTTCATTAAGCTTAATAAATGTAAGGAGGAGGAAAACAGAATGTCCCAATTTATAGAAAAGTGTTGAAAAGCGCAAGATTTTTAGATGCAAAGGTTAAAATAAAAGTGATGATATATTTATTCTTAGCCACAACATTAAATATTTTGTCGTATTATCCTCTCTGTCTTTTTGTTAATTAAGGCTTTATGAATTAAATTTTCTTTTTACCCAGATGGGAAGCACTAAATCCATATCATTATTTAGAGAAAATGCAACTTTTTGATATTTAAATTAGGATATTTATATATGAACTACTGACTAATTCCACATGGAATGATTATTTTAAAATGTCAGTAAGATACAGGAAATGAGAAATGAAGATAGAAAAATGAGAAAGAGAAAGATAAATATAGGGAGTGGGCCAGGGGAAATTCTCTCATTTTAAAGGCTCTCCCATTTCCGGGCCCCAGGGAATGTGCTTTTATCTCTGCAGTTCTATGTTTTCTGTAATTTGACTTAGCATTTGTTCGGTAGATTAGAAAGCATTATTTCCTTTGGTCTACAGCATTGAGGCTGTTGCTTTCCTCCCACCCCAGGAATTCTGCCCCTAAATCACTGCTTACAGTTATTTTCTGAGTCTGTGTCTAACTTCATGTCTATATTTGCCTGATCTGCCTATCAGAGGATGGGAACATTGCAGTCACATTTTCTCCTGCTTTTCAAAGAAGAAAGTCAAGATAAACATCTTAACTTTTCAAGCCATAACTAAAAAAAGGGTTCTTTTATCTTGAATTTAAATGCTGCTTACCAACAAATACATGCTTGGTGGAACAGTGACTGGGGTAATGGGCTGAGGCCTGTTGGGAAGCAATGTTAATGTGGGGACTCTTGCTGACAGAAGTCCACAAAACCAATGGTAACATCCCAGGTCTTTGTTCCTTCTCCTGAAATCCCTGTCCTAACCCTACTTCCCATAATTCCTCCTTCTGTAACATGTTGATTTCCATCAACATGTAACTAGGCCCCTTTGAAATTAAAAGCCTTAAAATATTTTTTACCTGCCTTCCTGGTTGTTACTTTCTTTGTTTCAGTGCAAGTGGAAGAACTCCACCACCCACCCCCTACCCCCGCAAACCCAAGCAGTACCAGCAAGGGTTGAAAAAATAAGAATTATGCCATGTTCTCTGGCCAGCCCAGCCTAGCTAAATCGACATATGTGAATTTCCAGGCATTTGCTTCTATAAATTGTCATTGTTTCTGTAAGACAGGTGGAGATAGATTAGCCGCTTTCCATGTAGTTTTGGTCAAACTGCATTAAATTCATTCATTTTTCCTGTTTACATTGTTCGCTTATTTCTGATGTGTCAGGCAACCAAATCCAACCAGCTAGGATCCAGGCAGTTTCCCTGGATTGGCTCCTGGGTAACAAGCATGGCAGCTCACAGTCCTTTCATAGTGTTAGACTGAAAATTCAGCATCCTTCACCTGCCCACACCATGCACCATTCCTATTTCCTGAATCTCTCATGATGCTTCTCAAACTTAAATCTTTAGCTTATTGGCTATAAATTTAAACTGTGCATCTGGAGTTTTGGAGTACTGCCCAGTTCTAGTGTCTTAGAGAGAGTGGAGATGTCAGAAAGCACTGACATGGAGGCAGTAGCATGGATGGCCACCTCCGGAAGTAACTGAAGCTACTCTGCCTCCCACGATTCTATCTTCCCAAGGCAGCCTGTCCCTTGGTAAAACTTAGGCAGGCCTTGGCTCTTCTGGTCACTCTTGGTAATAAAATATTTTATGGCCAAGATAAAACACCAGACTCTGATAAGTAAGTATAATGTCCAGTCTCCTATAATTATCAAATCTCCAACTTGATTTTAAGTTGAGTCATTTCCTCTTCCTTCAGCTTTTTCCTGTTATGGATGGAAAGTCTGTGGTCCGAGAAGGATAATGTGTTCACCTACTCTTCCAAAAGTTAGTGATTCTAATCCTTTTTCATGTTCCTGTGGAGTCTGGAATTGGGTGAAAGAGAGAGAAAAAAAAAAATCCTATCTTGCTTTTACCTAGTGCATAGTTTTGCTTTTTGTTTTTGTTTTTGTTTTTTTGTTTTTGCACTTGGGGTTCAATTCAGGAGCACTTTACTACTGAGCTACAAACCCAGTGCTTTTTATTTTATTTTGAGACAGGGTTTCACTAAGTGCTTGGGGCCTCAATAAGTTGCTGAGGCTGGCCTTGAACTTGTGATTCCCCTGCATTAGCCTCCAGAGTTGCTGGGATTACAGGCATATGCCACTGTGCCTAGTTACTAGGGCATAATTCTACAAGGGGTGTCAGTGTGCTTGGGACTTGGCAGGCATTTAGTGTAGACTAATTTACATGGGTTCTTTTGAAAGGATCTTTAGAAATTCATCTTCCCTTCTTAGGTATTTGGTGGTAGCTCCAAAAATTTTCTGTTGGCTCTTAACCTTACATTCTTTCATACCTTTCTTCATTTTATTTACATATTTATGTAAATGGAATTAGAAAAAAATGGTACTCAGCATAAACTGTAGGAAAATACTTCAACTTTTGGACATAGCCCAGAAAGTATCATAATACATTTATTTGTCCTGAATTCTTACAAAAACAGATGGTATCATTGTCCTGAAGACTCTGGACTTCAGTATGTGGAGAGCAAACAGGACCTCAAAAGTAACCATTGTAACCCTTTTGATTCTATTGAGAATTAATGTGCATTAAAGCACAGTCAGTCCCAGGGATTTGCACCCTTTTTAAGGGCAGTTGAAAACTTTATAATAAAAAAAGTCAATGTTCACATGAAAATGGTCTTTAATAACCTTAGAGTTAGGTATCATAGTTACATCTCATTGCTGATGAAACTGAGGCTCAGAGAGGTGTTTGTCTTGGGCAATGTCAATGAACAACACTGAGAGGCTGACCTGGAACTCGCATCCAGATCATTCTGATTTCAAGTAACATATTATTGACATCACACCCTGCAGTGTCCTGAAATAGACTGAAGTAATAAAAATTTTTAAGAAACTGGCACTGGTCAGTAATTTCAAATATTCGAGGACATAAAGATTCAGGGACAGAGAAACTAAGATAATGCCTCTGGATGAGAGGCAGATGTGGTTGTGACATCTCGAGGCCACCAATTTGGTCCATCTGACTGAGTAGGCAGGTGGTAGCTCCTTTCCTTCACACACTTGTCCTTCCTTGTGAGGAGGCTCATTCTTTGGTCCAAGGGCTGGTATCACTGCTCAGTCCTTGAACTTAGATCTCAAAAACTCTATAGGAACATCTAGAGAGCAGGCACTTTTTGTAGCATTGTCCTGGGGAATCTTCAAGAAACTAAGTTCATCAGTGTTGGATCATTTTTTGCCTGACTTAGTGTCGGAGCTTCCTGCATCTTCGTTGCTCCTGTGTGTTTTGTGGCTGACAAAGTGCTCATGGTCATACCATCCGTATGTACAGAATGAGTGTGCATTTTTAGCATTCTCATCAATCTCCTACTTATTTAGAGGAATATTTTAATGACAACAGGTTATTCTCTGAGATTTGTTAGTTTTTTTTGTCCTTGTAACCAAAATACCCAGCAAGAACAACTTAGAGGATAAAAGACTTATTTCAGCTCATGGTGTCAGAGGTTGAGCCCATGGTCAGCTGGCTCCATTGCTTGGGGCCTGGGGTGGGCCAGAACATCATGGTGGAAGGGCATGGTGGAGGAAAGCTGCTCTGTTCATAGCAGTGTGGAAGCAGAGAGAGAGAGAGGCAAGGGCCAGAGAAATGAAATTTTCCAGGACACACCTCCAGTGACCTACTTCCTCCCAGTATTCCACGCAGTGATCAATGAATCAATTCACTGATGAGGTTAGTAAGTCACTTTCCCAAAGCCCCACCTATGAACATTGCTGCATTGGGGACACATGGGACTTTGGGGGGAACATACCAGACCCAAACTGTAACAGTTTATTAGAGACAGTTACTATGAGTGACTTCACTGTGCACCATAAATCATAGCATGTTGTAACATGCCAAGAGCTAACAAATGAGGTAACAAAAGAGGCCCTTGCTATCTTTCTGTCAGTTTCTCTTCTATCAGTGTATTTTGTGAACTGGGTGTGGCATGTCATTGTCTGATTGGAAGTAAGATGACCTTACTGAAAAGCATAAGTCAAGAATAAGTATACATGAGAGTTTTAGTATCCTTTTTATGCATGCCAGCAGGTTGTCTTGATCATGCTTGGGTTTGATAAAGCATAGGTTTTGATTTCAGGTACACCTTGGTTCACATCTTAGTTCTAATACTTAGAAACTATGTGATCTTGGGAAAGTTGCTCCATCTTCCTGAAAATCATAAAGTGATGATAATAATGGTTGACCCAGTTATTTTTGTTTATTCCCTTTTAAGAATCAACAAAAACGATATCCAAGGAAAAAATATCTAACCAAGAACCTAATATACAGCAGTTGCTCTCTGACCCATGGACTGCCTCTTTCCCTCTCTACTTCTCTTCCCTTTTCCATTTTGCCTAGAATGTTATCTTCACACCCCATGCTTACTTCTATGTTTGAAGAAAATGAGCATATTTTACCAGCTATCAGAGTCTTCACATTCACTCTAGAATGGCTGTTTGAAGGCCTCTGTTTTATACTGGATAATGGGCAAGAGGACCTCTCCCCAGATTCATGTATGTATACCACATGTTTCTCCTAGGACTTATCAGCTAGAAGAACTCATGAGGTAGTGCTTCAATTCCCCTTGTTTTTCTAGCTTTCCTCTCCCTGGTGGCAAAGAACCTTAGGCCCAGGGCCAGCCTACCTAACTAGTATTTCTGGGATTTTCTAATGGCTGCCTCAAATGTGCTTATGGGTAACTGTACCCTGAAGGCTCCCAGCAACACTGATCAGTTTTAATGGGAGGCCATTGCTTTTCTGTGTCTCTCTAAAATGCCTTTGCATTTTCTTTTCTGGCCTTGTGCTCCACTTTCTTCATGCTCCTTCACCTTTTTCACTGGCTGTTTTTGTCTCTCCTGTTTCTCTGCTCAGCACAGTTGATGGTTAGATTCACTCAACATCAAGGAAGACCTGAGTCGGCCTGACAGCAAACCTGCCTTGATTCTATGTCAGGGCGGCAGGAGGGAAGATGTTAGATTTTTTTCCCCATTGCCTACTGTCCTGACAGGATCAAATCATAAAAGATATATTACACAGTTTATTTGAAATAATTATTTTAATTAGTAACTACAGCGCCATCTCTTTCCCTTGTGTTCACTCATGTGTCCAGGAAACCATGGTCACAATTGTCCTGAGAAATGTTTTGGCTGTTATACTCAGGATCCTTACCCCATTCTGATAACTACATCTTTACCTGGATGAGTTTATCATCTTGACTTCTTCTCTTAGGATAAATTTTCCATAGATAGACTTCTCAGCCTTTATCCAAAAATCTCCCGGGCCATCAGTTTTCTAGTTCTGCCCAGATGTACTTCAGTCCCAGAAGCAGCATGACTTGAGTTCTAGTTTTAAGGGCCTTCTTGTCCCCAGGCAGGTGCACACAGCCTAAGACCAAGATGGGTTTCTACCATGTCAGCTCCTCTTGTTCACTGTAGGTATTACCAAAACATGCCGCACTAGGAAAACGGGGCTTCCACTGAGGAAAGAACTCTCTAACTATATAGTTAGAGACTGGAGCTGCCATAACATAACTTGTGTCTATTTGAGCCACCAAAAACATTTCTTTGGTGTAGACTAAAAATATGCTTTTGACTTCAGATGATAAAGCCTTTATTTCCACTATAATTTCCATAAGTTGATTCTACATAATTCATTTAAAGTGCAAAAGCAACTTATTTTTGCTGCATTGTGCATTTTAATGAAATGCCCTGGAAACATCAGCTCCTTATCTTTCCCTTCCTTGGAAAGAGCCAGATATAATGAACATGCTGACACTGAAATGAGTAATTAATATGCAGCTTGTTTAGTCAGTATGAATCAGCGTTTTGATGATGTCTTGCGAGGATAGGATTATAATTGGCAGGATTTCTGCCTTACGGGTGATAATTTTGGATTCCAGAAGGAACAAATGCATTAAATAGTACTGTTAATTTGTCTTATAAAGCATACAGCCTTACAGCAGACAAGTAAAACTTATAGAAACAAATGAATTAAAAAGAATTAGAAATATTCTAGCTTTGAAATATTCAGGTCATTAAAAATTTGTAGCAACTCTTGAGTTATTCAGAATGATAATTTAGAAAACCAATTTAGGAAACCTCTTTTTTGATATGTTATCCATAAGATTAGTGGATTCTTCAAGATTTACCCTCTTTCCTAATAACTGACCTCTTGATAATTATAATTCAAAGTGTTGACATTTTTAGTTACCTGAGTTGCTTGGACTTTGGCAATATTTTTAGAGAAAGCTCACTCAATCAAACCTCATTTAGAATCTGTGTTTCTTCCTTAAACAGGGATTGTTCTCATCCTTGGTTCAACTTACAAGCTGTTGGTTGGTCCTTCAGTCTAAGTGGCTTTCTCTCAGTCTCGGTCAACTTATTTACCTGTTTCAAAACTCTGGTTCCATAGCACTCTTTCCTGATGCATTCTACATGGCCATCATCTCTCCTGGGAAGGATACAGCAAGTGTGTGTTTTTGGAACAACACTCTTCTGAGACGCTGCAGGTAAAGGGGATTCATGAACAAAGACTTTGGGCCACTGTTGCTTTTATTATTACCCTTCTGCCAGATTCACAGCATGTATCAAAAGCTCTGCTGTAACAAGCTTATCTTGATTAACTTATTTGATCATAGATTTAGATCCCTAGGAACCACTCTTCTGTGGAATGTGCTCTAGGAATCACACACTACATTCGTGATGTTTGCTATGAGGACTATGTTTGCTTATATTATTTTCAAAGTATTTCCTCATCTCTCCCTCATTTTATATAAAGTGTCCCAGTTTTTGTTGTCCCATCTTCCCACTTACATGTACTTGGCTCAAAAGTGGGCTTTAAATTGACATTTTAAAAAAATGAAAGTTTATTGTGATCTACCTGAAAGTTGCCATTCTATCTGATTTCAAAAGATCGTTCGTCTTTTTTTAAATAGGAACTAGCTACTTGGTCTTGTACTGGCCCTGTCTGTCCTTTCTCTTATTTCTCTAGTCACCACCTTGGTTAAAAATGCTGCTAAACACATTCAACTTCAAAGCCTTGTCACGGGCCTTTGATTTTAGTTCCTATTGCTAAGTCTGGCCTTTCCAGGGTGTGCAAGTCACAGCTGGTAATGATGAGGACCAGATGATGCCCTAGCAGCACATTAAAGGTTTTTACCAGGATGTGGTTTGATGGTTTTGCTTGGGTATTTTGTTGTTGTTATTCTTTTCTTTGGAATGTGAGCTGTGGCCAAGAATTATTTCCCTGATTGCATTTTTGCTATCCCTCTCCATTTGGAGAGTTGGAAAACATACAGAAACATAAGGAACATGCTTGTAAACTACTTTTCAAGCTAACTTACAGGCTTTTGTATGGTGATTTTTAGCTGTGACCTTCTGTTTATTTAATAAATAAGTTTTTATTAAGTCCAAAGTACCATGTTGACATCTTGGTCTTATCACTTTTACCAAGGCATCATTATGCTACATTAAAAAAAAAAAACTTAAATGCTTATAGATATAGATCTTCAACTATTATAGGAGAAATGCTCATATTTAGGCTGTATGTTTATATCTAATGTGATGAAGTATTCCTGGACTTATGTTGGCTTGTTAAAATGCATTGTGCATGAGGTAAAGGCTATTACTATTTTAAATGCCTGTGTTTTTCTCATAATAAAACTGTCAACATATTCATTGGAGAGAATTTGAACAATAAAGGAAAAGATAAGAAAACAATTAAAAATCATTCATAATCTCACCACTTGAAAGTAACTATAAGCATCTCACTCTTTTGTGGTTAAAAAAACCAATGAGGTTAGTAAAGTTAATACTTCTTTCATTAGCATCATACCTAGAAAGTTTGCCTATTAGTGATATTTGTCAGACTCAGAGCTTGTTATGTTTTAGTATTCAGAAGTTCTGAATGTTTGAGTTTAGTTACTCAGTCCTAAGATATATTTTTCCCTATATTCAAGCTTTCTTTGGTCATCTTTATCAGTCTCTAGATTTAGAATGGTTCATCTCTTGGAAACATACATCTCCACCCCTGACTGCTCTCTGGAATCTAAATTCACATATATAATAAATTAATAAACTTTATTCATGTCATGAAGTTATGACATTGTGAAATGTGTACATAAACACAAAACACAAGAGTTGTTAACTGCCAACGACCATCTTGACATCTCAATTTAGATGTCTAAGGGGCATCTCAAACTAAACAAGGCGTGCCAAAGCTGAAGCTCTGGTATTCTTTTCTCCAAACGTAGCTTTTCACGTATTATTTTTCTCCTGTTTTAATATAGAGCATCACATCTTCCCACATGTTTAGGTGACATTCTTCATCTCTTCTAGCTTACATGAGTCTGGCAAGAGACAGATCTGGAGTAATGCCAGATTTCTCTGGGCAAAGCTATTATTAAAAATACAATTTATAGAGGTCAGCTCTCCCTCTGCTAGGAGAGTTGACAACTCCCACACTGGGGATAGGCATGACTTTGGCAGAACAAATGTTTTCCATATTGGAACAAAGACAGAACCCTTGTAAATGACCTAGCAGTACATAGTGGACTTCAACAACTGCTGTTTTTGGCAGCAAAAGTCAACCCTAAGGGTTGAAAGTTTCAACCAGTGGCCTTCTGAATAGCTGCCCATAGAGTGTTCATCAGTTTGAGTGAAAAACTGAGTTCTCAGTGAACCAAGAAAGCTAGGGGAACCTGGATAAGAAGGGGTCAGAACTCAGAACAATAGGTTGTCTTTTTGGGGGTAATATGATAATCCATTTCCTCTCTTCTCCCACAAGGCTCTGGCTGTAACACACTGTTGGTGGTGGTGGGGAGGGTATACTATAGAGAAGTGAGCGCCAAGAGAGGAGGGAGCAATGATTGTATTGCAGTGCTCCTCCTGGAACTCAAGTGATATCAGAGAGGATATCAATGCTAGTCACATTGGAGGAAATTCAGTAACTCTGGTCCTAAATACCAGAAGTGCCCACAAGTCATTGCGGTAACTCAAAATATCTCTACATCTTCCTATAAATAGGAAGCAATCTCAACTTATCTATGGTTCTTCAGAGAATCTATTAGGAAGGAAAATAAACCCTTAAGGGAGATTTGAAGGAAAGATGAGAGAGAGAGAGAATATGTATATATCCATGTTGCCTACTTCCTGGGATGGTGAGACTTGAGGACATAGAAACTCATTGGTTTTAGGTCAATCCCTGCTTCAGGATGCTCAAGGCTTCATCAGACAGGGCATAGTGTCCATCGCCATAGGCCTGTGGGAAAGCTCCAAACTGAACCGACATGGAGTTCTGAGGCCTGGCTAAGATTAGACTTGTTTTTCCATATGAATCCCAAATCCTAATGAATGGGATTCTGTTACAAGCCCTTAAATAACCAGAATGTGTGACATATAGGCACATGAATGATATCATTTTTCTCTGTGAAACATTCCACAGTTTGAGTAATAGTTACTACCTAAAAACACATTTCAGCTCCCAGCTTCTACTTTGGGCTGAGAATATTGAGCTAATCTCTCTTATATAGAAAGATGGGTACAAAGAATTATCTTAGCTGAGGCTCAAATCTGCAATAAGTATTTAATTTTATAAATACACCAACACATGAAATGCCCTTGGGCATTTTATTTCACTTCTCTGAACCTTAGTTTTTCTATCTGTAAGGATAATGATACCTCCTTTACAATGTTGGAGGAAAGAATGGCCCACATATTTATGATATACATTTCAAGGATAAATAAATATCAATCCCTCAACTAATCAGAAAAGTCTTTTTTTTTTTTTTTTCTTTTTAGGGTGTTTACAGCCTTCCTCGTGACCTTCTCATGATTTTGCATGAGCTAGTAGTAGACAGTTAAGAATACTGAATCTATTCTTATCCAGGTAGATTCCATGTCACATAAAATTTAAGGTGGGACATCAAACATGGATATGGATATGTGTGCAGAAGAAGGGGCTCTGTATGACGTAGTAGTGCACGCCTGTAATCCCAGTGGCTTGGGAGGCTGAAGCAGGAGGATCACAAGTTCAAAGCCAGGCTCAGCAAAAGCAAAGCACTAGGCAACTAAGTGAGACCTGGTCTCTAAGTAAAATACAAAACAGGGCTGGGAATGTGGCTCGATGGTCGAGTGCCCCTGAAATTAATTCCCCGTACCACCCTCAACAACAACAACAACAACAAATAAAATAAATAAGAGGCTGTGTAATATTTTTTAGAGCTACAGAAAAGATTTGGTAGACATTTCAATTTGGCATCAAATGGCAGTTTTATTCCAACAAAGTGGAAGAAGTAAAGAAGAAAGAAAACAAATCCCTCTCAGAACTGATTGGTGCTACTACAGGCAACAGTGGTGTCTCTACTTCTCATTGCATGACTAAGCATTTGCTTGCTGTGCAAGCAAATGCTTAGTCATGCAATGAGAAGTAGTAATATAAACCTTCCTGCCAAATACTTTTAAATATCTGCAAGAAACTCAAGTAATTGGAGAGGCACCTTAAAAGGCATGCAAAAGTTATAGAAGTCAGGGATGTCAGTAATAGTATGAACATTAAGACCATAAAAATGAAGTTGGGAAATATGTAATCAGTCATCAAAACGGAGCAGGCTGTTCCTGGTGCTTCCTGTTGCTGTTCTTTCCTTAAGTTGTCCTTATTCAGAAAGCATCATCTTTCCCAGACCCTTTCTCTTCTGTTCCATTTTCACTTTTCAGTAACAGAGTCCCTATACTTTTTCCCTCTTCCCAAAATGTCCCTTGAACACCACTAATATTTCAGTTGTCTTTTATCACAGAAGGGATATTATAAGCTGTCTTGATATGTTTATACAGAATAGGAATATAAACAAAATAATCACAATAAAAGATGAAGTAACAACTGTAGTAAAGTCCCATTGTCCTCTTTTATTAATTAACCCAAATGCACATCTTCCCAAACTTCTTTCATTTCATGTCAGAATGAAAACCTTAATGAACTATTCAACTAATTTACCTCATCTGGAGTCTCAAATTATGCTACCTAGTTTCTATGAGAAGTACTTTTTATTTTCATACTTTTAATTTTTTCAATAGAAGCAGAAAAACTGGGAAATGAGCCAGTGAGTTTTGCTTCTCTTCCAATATCTTCTGTCTTAGCCCTGGGGTTAAATATACTCATCTCAGACACAAGAGCAGACACAGACGACCTCATAGTGGCTGAAAAAGAAATTAGAACCAGCAAGACAGGCAAAAAATAAACAATAGGTCATTGCTGACATTTGTGTCATGTTTGAGCAAAGTAATAATAGCCAAGCAGTAATTGGGCACTTACTACATATGTGTGAGCCTCCATGCTAAGTGCTTTATGGGCATGATTTGTCTCTTCTTCTCATAGCTCTAAAAGGTAGGTAATGGTGGTAACAGCAAATGTCCTTGTAGCATTTATTATACATCAGGTACAGTGCTAAGTATTTTATAAATGTTGATGCATTTCATTTTTGTAAAAATCATGTGAAAAAAAACCACTGGGGCTGGGGATGTGGCTTGAGCAGTAGCGCGCTCGCCTGGCATGGGCAGAGTACTGGGTTTGATTCTCAGCACCACATAAAAATAAAATAAAGATGTTGTGTCCACCGAAAACTGAAAAATAAATATTAAAAAATTCTCTATCTTTAAAAAAAACCACTGTTAGTATTCCTGTTTTACATATTAGGAAATTGAGGCAAAGAGAATTTCTGTAACTTGCCCAATACCATCGTTACTAAGTTATGGACCCAGGATTTGAAATCCAGAGGGATTCTGGGGGTTGGTACCAAATAGTATAGTAACCACTAAGATATAGTGTTCTAAGCCTGATTTTCCCTGTGTAAAAAAAAAATAACTGGCATGTTGAGAGCCACAGCCCAAGGGGCCCCAGCAAACTTTCAGACTGCCAGCTGATGATTGGCTCACAGCGGCCCCAGCAACATCTAGCTGATTGGCTCCTCTGCAGTGATGATGCTCATTGGGCTGTTTCCCTGCCCTTTCAGGCCACGGAGCTGCTCATTGGGGGACTTTTTTGGCTCCGCCCACGCGACCCAACCAATCGGCCTCAAGAGCAGGAGGATTGTGGGAGGTGGAGAGGCTGGTGGTTGAGGGAGTGGCTTGTGGGAAGCCGGTGGTGGCAGTTTGGCTCTGAGGGTTTTTTCCTGAGGAGCTGTTTTGTTTGGCATGTGTGGTTCTAAAAATAAAGTTAGTTTCTTTTGACAAGTGGCTCCTGAATTGTGCCCAGCCAGACTGCGGCATTGGCACATTATATACAAAGTGTTTGTAGACTTTATACCCAATGATTTTTTTTTTTTTGTAGTCTTCTAGGTTGATGAATCAGGAAGATAAATTTTTCATAGGCAACCAGGATAGGGACCTTGGAGAAGGACCAGAGGGGGCGAGGGCATCATGCCAACTTGAAAAGAGACAGCAGATCTAAAAGACATCCTGTGACTTACCGCTCCCTGTCAGTGTTAACCACATGCCTTCTTCTGAGTGAGAATACCTATTTCTGTTCCTCACAGCTTCCGTCACAGCAGCCCTTCCTTAGTTAACCTTGCCTCTGCCCTTAGCAATGGCCAACCACAAGCAGACCTCTACCAGAAATGCTTTCTTTTTCTAGACATGTCCAAAACCACCAGGTGAGACCCATCCTCTTAACGATGTCGATTAGAGATTGAAATTACGCTCTTTGATTGGCTTCTTAAGATAGGAGCTTGAAGAAACTGATTGGTCTAGGCTGGCATCCCTCACCCACCAATCACCTGTTCTGGGCCATCAGAGATGCCTTTAAAAATCCCTAGACAATAGACACCCTTTGGCATCCCTCTCTTGGGACCCCTCCCCTTTGAAAGCTCTACTTTCTTTCTATTATTATAATAGATCCTGTTGCATTGCTCTCATGCTTGTGTCTGTGGATTTCATTCCTCAAATTCATGAGACAAAGAATCTGCCTAATTCTGTGTTTGAAGATAGAAGAGGCACCAAGGTGACCTTGATTGGAGAGGGAGTGGTGTGTGTGTGTGGGGGGGGGGGACATGGGCGAGGATGAGACCTGTCAAGAGAAAGCTATAAAGGATGAGGGAAAGCCAGTTAATGTGCCCCCTGACTGAGGACCCACACCTCAGTTTTAGTGAAAGATGCATTTCATGTCCTCAAATGAGGCCCTCAGTCCTGGACTCCAGGGATTCATTTTCAGCTCCCTGGTCGCAGGAATTATATTTGCCTTACCTGGACCAGATTCCCAATTGCCCTTCTTGTCCTTCTATCACCTTTTCCCTCTAACATCTGAGAAGATTGCTTTAAAAAGTGAAAATCAGATTTGAGGCTCCTGCTGAAACCATCCAAAGACTCCTCATTTGGTGTTCTGGGCCTGAGTGGCCTGCCCTTTGCCTAACTGGGTGGAAAACTCAAGTCTTTAAAAGGACATTTCACAAGGGGTGCACCTTACTTGGTTAAAAATGTTTTCCTTGATAGAATATTCTTCACTATCAAACATGATAGGGAAATTCATTATTCATATATACTCAACAGTTTTCAACTTTAACTGAAAAGTTACTCAGTCTTTTATTGAATAATTATTTAATTCTATTTTAATACCTGTTCCTGTGTCTGTCCTACGACTTGTGGTTGTAAAATCATAACTTGGTTCCAGTGTTCTAAGCCAAAAATACTCATTAAGTCCTTTCTTGAAAAGCACAGGTGTTTACTATATTTGAATATCTTCTAGGGTAGTCACTGATCACATATATGCTGAAAGTAAAGGACTACAGAATAGACCACCTGGAAATGTGCCACTTTGGCTTCAGGATTATTTTGAGCTGAAGGTAATTGAGAATCAACAAATGCAGGAAGAGTTCTTTGTTCTCCTTTTTTCTGTCTAAAAGTTCAGTATAAATTTGAGAAAGGAGGTTTCTTCAAATCCCCATAAGAGAGAAAAGGATGCTCATTACCAAAGATGAGGAGTCCGCATCAAGATGAATTTGTGTGAACAGACTTCACTAAAATAGACCTTACCTTCCATTGATTCGATTTATCATCTCTCAAAGCCCAAACCCCTCTTTCCTATGTTTAAAAGAAAAAATGACTCTGTGTCCAACCACTTGTTTGAGTTTCACTTCTTTTCTATAGTACCACGATGAAAGTATTCATAAAAATACGTGTCTTTTCTCCTATCAATTGGTCTTTCCTTAATTTAATTCACATGCCTTTGTTTACAGAAATTAAGAGGGTACAGGAGGTGGTTTTACTCTCTGACAAATGAATTTATGATTATAACAGGATTCTTTAATGATACCAAAAACATTAAGTACCACGTTCCAAAAGAGGTGGTAACCCATAGTTGGAGTCCTTGGAAAAACTGAACCCTTTGTCCACATGGTGGGTGTAACTGAAGGATTTTTATTGTAGTAAAAGATGAATAGTGAGTCCTTTCTTTTTCCTCTGTGAGGTGAGAGGGAGTTGTGGTATGTGAGTACCTCCTCCTTCACCTCCATTCAAGAGAGATGGAAAAGATGTCAAGTAAAAATAAATGCAAATTTGAAAAGAGATTTTTATTTGGAAACTATTATAATGGGAAGAACATTCAGACATCAAGATCTGCAGAGGACTGTGAATTAAATAATAAGAGAATCTTTAAACAGGGAGGGATGAAAGCAACTCTGTGGGGAGTAGAGAGAGTGGTGTGGGTGTACAGACAGCAGGGATTTTTCTCTTTGATTAGCCAGTACATAGAATGAACTGTTAAGGAACATGTTTTGCACCCTAGGATTTAGTGCTTCCTCAAAGCCTGATTTGGTAGCCTGTAGGGAGAAGAGAAATCTGCCTAAGTTTGATTAAGCCACAGTTTAATGGGTAAGTCATGGACAATTGTAAGCCCGTGGTCAAAAAAGTTCATTATAGGAGCTTAATAAATGATGGGGGGAGACAGAGTAGACTTGGTTTGCTTTATGTATGAGAAATGCATAAAGTGAGAGACTAACTGTAGCAGTAAAGATAGGGCTACTGTTTAGAAAATAACTGAGTTCAGGAAGTTGGTTTGTGGTGGAGAGTGTGTTGAGTTTTCCTTGACATTATGAAAGGTCCTACTTGATGGAACTATCTGGAAAAATGAATGGACTTGGGCAGAGAGAAGCCGATAGTATTGCTGAATCATTAGAGGTTGAAATAAGTGTGAGGTGCATTTGTCTTCAGCAAAAGCATAGCAGTGGGGAGATTCCCCAAAACCTGGGATCTACAAAGAACCCTTAAGTGAACATAAGTGAAAGGATTAGTTTTCAATACCCTCCAAGTTTGGAAAGCTCTGACACTGGCTCCACTCCACATTACCAATCAATGTGAACTTTCCAAGCCTCTTAATGTTCTTCTACTCCCTGCTCCTTCCCTGCAGGTCATAAACCACTTAACAAAGTATATGAGGAAGGGAAGAAACCTATAAAATTAAAAGCAATATGGAAGAAACAAAAAGGAAAGGAAAGGCCTGGGATATGAGAGGAATGTCTACTAAGCTCTGAGAAAGTAGAATGACCTAATTGTGTAAATGTTAAGTGTCTAAAACTAATATCAAAATGCAGACACATTTGCAATGTGTGTGCTGTATTTTTATTTCTCAAACATCACTGTCAAGAATATTGTGTCCTTTAATTACTGCAAAGATCTGGCCACCTGCTATACCCAATGGGGACCATATTTTCCCTTTTGTTTGGAGAATGTTTTTGTTAACATCAAAATAAATAGTTTAGACTGTCTAGGAAACTATGCAGAAGCTCAAAAGCCAAAGTGATCAAATAGCCGAGTCTTCCATTAGGAATCTCGGGCATTTCTGAATGCTTTTGGCTAGAATTCCAACTAACAGAGTAGGATGGCTAATCACAATTCTCTTTCTACTTCACCGAGTACTCCAAGGATTACAGTTCTTAGAAGCCTTCTCTAGTTCTCTTGTACAACATTTGGAATCTCAATATTGATTTCTTTCTTAGGGGCTCCCTTGGGATATCATGCTAAACTCATCTTCTACAAACAACCAGTTCACTTGAGGACAATCGATAATCTATTCTGGTCCTGATCAAATTGCTCTATGTTTCTGTGATCATGCACCTTCCAGGCTGGGGGCAATCAGGCAGAGAATTATCAGGACATTGATAGATTAGCCTCATCAGATACCTGCTGTGACCATCAGTTTTCTGTATATTCATAAGGAAAAAAAATAGCCTACTGATTATCATTTAAATTGCATGAGGATATATTTGTCTTTTGGAACTCCAAGGCATTTAAATGTGATGTAAGATCAAAATTCATTAAACAAGGCAAGGAGATGTTCTAGCCAACATCTCTCAAGAGGCAGAAATATAAAACTTGTGCAGTGGAGAACATAAATATGTTGTGCCTAATCATTTTTGATTCGGAATACAATTAAATCCAACAAATCAGATACTCATTGAATATTTACTATGGGCCATGTACTATGTTAGGCTCTGAAAAAAAAATGAAGAGGGAACCTGTGATTTCAAGAATCAATTGTCAAAACCAACTTGCCAACATTTATATAGACATAATCCAAGACAGACTTGCAGAAAGAACTGTAGTAACTCCAACCTTAAAATGATCACCTTGTGGAACAGCTAGTTAAGTCTTCTATGAGAAAGAAAAAGTTGAATAGGCTCTTTGAAGGATGGAAATGGGAAGAGGGCTTTAAAAATGAAAATAAGTGCACAGCAGGGGCATAGCCACAGTTTTTGTGGATGCTGAACATTCTACTGCTACATCCTGTAGATACCCACCTTTCTAGAGCATGCAAACAGCTTCTTACTGCACTCTGTACCTCTCCCTATGAGATATCTTTGGCTGAGAGGTCTTGCATAGCAGGCTTGTGGGACAAGGTAGTAGGGTCAGGGGGCTGAGACCCAAATCAGCAACAAATAGAGATTTCCCTGCCCTTAGGTAAGTGTGTTTTATACTACCTCCTGGAGATACCCAGCAGGATGGGACCTCAGGTACCAGGATCTATTGATGTTCATTAGCTTATCCTTCTTTGGCTTTCTCCCTTTCCTGCTTTACTTCTCCGCTCTCCTGATGGTTTTTTTCTGGTACCACATGCCAAATAACATGCTTGTACTTAAATCCAACCTAAGACAATGGGCAAGCACAGGGATTATTAAGTAACCACAAACTGTCCAGCATGTGTGTAGAGGAGAGGATGTATAGGACAAAACAAAGGCAGGAGACAGAAAACTTGTTGGCCTTTTACTCTGTGCCAGGAGTCCTATAAAGCTCTATTCTACCTTTTAATTCATTCAATATCAGAAGATCCCTATGAGTTAGGTACAAATGTAAATCAGAGGCCAAGAGAAGTTAACTTGTGGAAGATCATACTCTGTTGGATTAGAAACCAGAATTCAACTCCATTTCTCCGAAATTCAGAAAGTGGACTTTGAAATCCAATGCTTTGCTGCCTCTGTAACATTGTGACGATATTGAGTGCTAATCTTGAGAATTTCTATCTCCTGGGTGAGTACTGAGTGGCTGTGGGAGTTCCTGAGAAAATGGAGGTATGGCAGAGGGGTTGACCCACTGGGGTGGCAACTCTGGTCTGCAGACATCAGAGGAACTTGGCCAATCAAAATCCCTAGGTAGATATGCCCAGTCATGCACGGTCCATGGGTGGCCACTGTTTTGACTGACATCAAGGTTCAGATTCAGTAGTCAGACAAGCCCCCATCAAAATCTTGGCACCTTCATTACTTTTTCCTAGGTTTTGAGTGACTTACTTCCCTTCTCTGAGCCTCAGGGTTGTTATTTGTAATGATACAAGTTATTCCATAGGGTTCCTGTAAAAACCAGCAGAGCTAACAAGCTTCAAGAGTTCTGCTGTTTGCCTGACATGTTCAATGTGTGTTAGCTGGTCTTATTAAAGCCTAAAGCTCTATCTTGTACACATAAGGCTGACCCTTCATATATCTCACAAAATTTAACCACTTCATCTGTTTCTTCAGAAACAAAAAACAAAAAAACTTTCAAACAGTGCTGTTGCTTTATTGAAGATTTGTGGGACTAATAACAGGTTGATCACCCTTAATAGGAAAAATCTGAGTTCCAAAATGCTCCGGATATCTGAAACTTTTTGAGCTCCAACATGATCCCATAGGTGTGGAAAGCTCCACATCTGATTTCATGTAATAGGTCATGTCAAAATAGAGATGCACTAAAAATATTTTATGAAATTACCTTCAGGCTATGTGTATAAGGTGCATATGAAATAAAAACGAATGTCCTGTTTATAGGCTTGGCTCCCGTCCCCATGACATATCATTATGTATATCCAAATATTCCCCAAGTCCAAAAGTATTCAAAATCCAAAATACTTCTGGTCTCAATCATTTTGAATAGGGTTGCTTGACCTGTATACAGGATAAACATAGATGTGCATTCTTGGCAACATATGCCCTCTTAAGACCTACTTTTCAAATCCTTTCTTTCTTCATTGTCAGAGTTTTGTAAGATCACTGGATGGGGAGCACAGTGACACAGGGCCTTGCTGGAAATGTACTCTGGCATGTGTGGGACAACACCCAATTTCTTCCTGCCCTGGAAGAAGTTCTAATGGTAGTCCCACCACAAGTTCAGTTCATAGGTACTATGGCTACATTTTAGCATGTGCAGGTATGTCCAAAAGCTAGATAAGACATGCTTTGCTACCAGAACTCATAATCCACAAATCAAGGAAACCAACTACAGATGGCTCAGATTCTTATCTGTTATCAAGCATTCTTCTTCACAATTTCCTTCTTATTCATATAGGTCAACTTTTTAATGTAATTTTTAAAAAATTATCTATGATAGCAGAATGCATTACAATTCTTATTACATATATAGAGCACAATTTTTTATATTTCTGGCTGTACACATAGTATATTCACACCAATTCGTGTCATCACACCTGTACTTTGGATAATAATGATCATCACATTCCACCATCATTAATTACCCTATGTGCCCTCCCTTCCTCTCCAACCCCTCTGCCCTATCTGGAGTTCCTCTATTCCTCCCCTGCTCCCACTCCCTCTCCCACTATGAATCAACCTCCTTATATCAAAGAAGACATTTAGCATTTGGTTTTGGGGGATTGGCTAACTTCACTTAGCATCATCCTATAGATCAACGTTTTTGGAACTAAGTGGAACTTGGAAAAAAAAATATAATCCATACTATATATGTATATCATCTATATCTCTAAATAATCATCTGTACCCTTATGGACACTTTTCATTGCAATGCAGTCAAGTCAGTCACAAAAGAATGTTTTGCACCCAGTCCCAGCTTATACCTGGTTTTATAGAAGAATCCAGAGAAATGTAAGCCACTTTTCCTTCCCTAAGTAGTTTATCATTTTATCAGAGAGGAAAAGAAAGTACTAGTGTATTTAATGCAGAGAAAGAAGGATATGGCCAATGGGTAGTGATTTTCTAAAGAAAGGAGATGGAACTTAAGTTTGGGTGTATAAGATGATTATGATCTAGGTAAAAGGAGAAGATGGCATTGGTGAGAGTGGAAACAGACTGAAGCTGGGGCCACTCTAAAATTGAGAGCAACTTCTCAGGCTGAGAGTAAATGCTGAGGAGCTGCCCCCATCTACCCACACTGGGAGACAGAGAAGCTGAGAATGGGAGGTTGCCCCCTCCCTAGGCTTGTCCAGCCCAGGCTAACTAAATCTGCATTTCTATATTTTCTGCCTCTTACATATTATTTCTCACTTTGCTGCCTCTATTCTTTCAAAAACTTAATTGGCCCCAGAACTTGCCAAAGATGAAATTTTTGAAGCGGTAAGTTTTCTCTATCTTCCTTTCAAACTGGCTGTGAATAAAACCTATTTTCCTACCAATTTGACTTTGAATATTTGAGGAGCAGCGCGTGGGATAGCCTAGGTGCTTCGCCAGGCAGTATTAATGCTAGCCCCTAACAAAGGAAGGCGTTCCATGGGCAGAGGTGAAATAAAGGCTAGGAATCACTTGGGTCAGTAACAGTAAGCCAATTGGCTTGGTAGGCATGGGGGTGGGGTGAGAATCACAGGAGACAGATTTGGGAAAGGGAAGCAGACTCAGGCTGGGGAGGGCTTTGGCTTCCCGAAGCTCTGTCCTCAGAACATTGCTGAAAACTACTGTCCTAACTCAGCTGATCCTAACTGCACAGCTTATGACAGGAGCCGTGATTTTAGTGATATTTTTTGAAAATACTGAACTAGCTATGCCAACAGCACTTTCCTAGCTTCCTTTTGTGATGGGGAGGGAAACAGAACTTTGAACATGGCCTTGTGATCTGTTTTCTGCCGACTTCTGCTTCATCTCACCCTCTTCACATTCTCCTGCTCTCCCCTTTCACACTTTGCCTTCCAGCTCTTTGTTCAGCCCTGCTGACTTTGGTTCTTCTCTCTAAGGATTCCTCCCACTCGAAGCCTTTGCTTGTACTAGAAGGCTCTTCCCTTCCACTTCTCTTCTTTGATTGACCAGTCTTCATCTTATAGCCTGCAGCTCAAAGGAAGACTGAAGCTAAAGGAGTGTCCCTGACTCCTTAAACGAATCCCCTAAATTATATGCTCACAAAACACCCTGGGCCTCTCTTTTGAGACTGACTGCAGGTTGTGTATACCTATGTCCGTGTCTATATAGTGCATCTCCTACTGCACTGTAGGCACCAAGAAGAAAGAAAAGCATGTTTGTTTGCTCACCAGTATATCTCTTGGCCTTAGCACCATTCCTGGCAAAGAACAGCTACTTAGCAGAGATCTGTTGGATCAATGCATAACTAAACAAATGAATTGGTGAATTAACAATAAGCAATTTATTTGCAAGGGTTTAAAGCAAATTTAATAATCTAAAATTTAATATTTATTATTATTATCAACTTTGAGGAATAGTAGTTGCTTGTTTCATTAAAGAGCTTCCTATGTCTTTCTTCAGCCATTTAGCTTATTTTTAGAACTATTATTCACATGTTGGGAAACCAATTCTACACCCACCCCTTATCTTTTATTCCTCTGAGTTGAGGTTGTTTTAAAAAGGAGGGCAGAAAAGTAAACACTTTAATTTTGTGGTTCACTTCACATTTCAGTTATTCTTTCTTATTCTGAACATTGTAAATGGTTTGAAAGATCAAACTTTTGCATTTATATTGCTCTTTTCATCAACAGATGTCTAAGAGCTTTAAAAGCAAGTGCTAATACATACAACAGCATTCCAAACTACAAAAACATGTGCACATTAAAGCTCCTTTAAAACAAAATGTTACAATAGGTACACAATACAGCAATAAAACTTTCTAATACAAATTAGAGATTTTGATTAAACCTTCCAAATTGATGAAGGATGAATTCCTGCTGAGAGCACCTATCATTATAAATCCCACAACAACATCTCTTCAAAGTATATGTGGATTTAAAAAGGTATTCTTTGAAAGCTCAGGGATTTGAAACACTTGTAAATATAAAAGGGCAGAAAAATGCCAACTTTTCTATTTCCTTTTAAGGAATGTAATTGTATATTTTCCCCAATATGCATATAAATCTATAAAGTTTCCCATAACCAAAAGATTTTGCTGTACCCTGTAAATTTTGATAAGCTATATTTTGGTTATATTCACTTCAAAAATATTTCCTGATTTCTACTGGAATATTTTCCTTGACTCATAGTTTCTTTTAAAATAAGTAGTTAATTTTCAAACATTTGGCCATTTTCTAGCTACTTTTAAAAATAAATTTCAGCTTTCATTCCTCTGTGATAAGAAAACATTCTTTGTAAGATTTCAATCCTTTATAATTTCTTAAGACTAGCTTCATGGTTCAGAAACAAAAACTTATAATTTTTGTAAATGCTTCATGTGCATAAAAATGTAGAATCTTTGTGTGGTGTTATTTATATGACAATTAGATCAAATTTATTAATTGAGATAGTCTCATCTTTCATATTCTTTCTGATTTATTTTAGTCTGTTTTATTATTTACCGGGAAAGGCTTACTAAAACTTTGAACAACATTTATATATTTTTCAAATTCTTCTATTAACTTTTAACCAGTTTTTGATTATATACTTGGGTTTCATGCTATTAGAGTGTGTACATTAACAATGATGATAACTTCTGGGAAGGGCAGTACTTTAATTATCATGCACTGTTTCTCTTTATTACCTTTCTTTAACTTCTCCTTTTTTTATGATTTTAACATAGCCATATCATACTACTTATTTTGTAGGAGGTCATTTTATGTATTTTTTTCCCATTTCAATCCTGTTACTTTCTACTTGTCTCCTTATATTAAACTGTGTCTCTTCTGAACAGCATGTAATTTTTTCTTATCCATCGTGATGGCCCTTATCTTTTAATTAGAATATTTGGTATGTTTACATGTACTGTATTTGTTAATATGTTTGAGTTTTCTCTTTATCCCACCTGATATATTCATTTCTGGTTTCTCCTTTCTAGTCTTTTTTTTTTTTTTTAAATCAAGTAGCATTTCCTTTTATGTTTCCCTTTCTTTTATTCATTTGTTGTTTACATATCTTTTCATTACCCACTTAGTGATTACACTGGAAACTATAATATGCATCTGTTCTAGTTTGGATGTGAGGTGTCCCCAAAAAACTCACATGTGAGATAATGCAAGGTTCAGAGGAGAAATGATTGGGTTGTAAGAGTCGTAACCCAATCAGTGATTTAATCTCCTGGTAGGGATTAACAGAGTGCTAAGCTAAGTAAAGTTGCAGAGTGTGGCTGGAGGAGGTGAGAATTAGGGTGTAGTTTTGGTGTATATATTTTGTATCTCGAGAATGGAGACTTTCTCTCTGCTTCTTGATCACCATGATGTGAGCTGCTTCCCTCTGCCACACACTCTACATGATGTTCAGACTCATCTGAGCCCCGAGAGATGCAGCCAGCCTTCTATGGACTAAGACCTCTGAAACTGTGAGCCCTCAAATAAACTTTTCCTCCTCTATAGTTGTTCTGGTCAGATCCTTTAGTCATAGCATAGAAAAAGCTAAGTAAAACAGCATGCTTAGCTTTTGTGAGAGTTACCTGTAGTTCTCTTTTTTTTTTCCTGGCATGATATGTGCATCATTTTTTTTTATTGGTTGTTCAAAACATTACAAAGCTCATGATATATCATCTTTTATACATTTGACTCAATTGGGTTATGAACTCCCATTTTTACCCCAAATACAAATTGCAGAATCACATCGGTTACACACTCACATTTTTACATAATGGCATATTAGTGACTGTTGTATTCTGCTACCTTTCCTATTCCCTACTATCCCCCCTCCCCTCCCCTCCCATGTTCCCTCTCTACCTCATCTGCTGTTGTTCAGTTCTCTTCCTTGTCCCCTCTTCCCCTCACAACCTCTTATATGTAATTTTGTGTAACATTGAGGGTCTCCTACCACTTCCATATGCTTTCCCTTCTCTCTCCCTTTCTCTCCCCCCACTCGTCTTTGTTTATGTTAATCTCTTCTTCATGCTCCTCCTGCCTGTTCTGTTCTTAGTTGCTCTCTTTATATCAAAGAAGACATTTGGCATTTGTTTTTTAAGGGTTGGCTAGCTTTGCTTAGCATAATCTGCTTTAATGCCATCCATTTCCCTGCAAATTCTATGATTTTGTCATTTTTTAGTGCTGCGTAGTACTCCATCGTGTATAGATGCCACATTTTTTTTATCCATTCATCTATTGAAGGGCATCTAGGTTGGTTCCACAGTCTAGTTATTGTGAATTGTGCTGCTATGATCATTGAAGTGGCAGTATCCCTATAGTACACTCTTTTAAGATCCTCAGGGAATAGTCCGAGAAGGGCAATAGCTGGGTCAAATGGTGGATCCATTCCCAGCTTTCCCAGGAATCTCCATACTGCTTTCCAAATTGGCCTCACCAATTTGCAGTCCCACCAGCAGTGTACAAGTGTACCCTTTTTCCCACATCCTCGGCAACACTTATTGTTGTTTGACTTCCTAATGGCTGCCAATCTTACTGGAGTGAGATGGTATCTTAGGGTGGTTTTGATTTGCATTTCTCTGACTGCTAGAGATGGTGAGCATTTTTTCATGTACTTGTTGAATGATTGTATGTCCTCTTCTGTGAAGTGTCTGTTCAGGTCCTTGGCCCATTTGTTGATTGGGTTATTATTTATCTTATTGTTTAATTTTTTGAGTTCTTTGTATATTCTGGATATTAGGGCTCTATCTGAAGTGTGAGGGATAAAAATTTGTTCCCAGGATGTAGGCTCTCTATTTACCTCTCTTATTGTTTCTCTTGCTGAGAAAAAACTTTTTAGTTTAAGTAAGTCCCATTTGTTTATTCTTGTTATTAATTCTTGGGCTATGGGCATCCTATTAAGGAATTTGGAGCCCGACCCCACAGTATGTAGATCGTAGCCAACTTTTTCTTCTATCAGACGCAGTGTCTCTGATTTGATATCTAGATACTTGATCCATTTTGAGTTAATTTTTGTGCATGGCGAGAGAAAGGGATTCAGTTTCATTTTGTTGCATATGGATTTCCAATTTTCCCAGCACCATTTGTTGAAGATGCTATCCTTCCTCCATTGTATGCTTTTAGCCCCTTTATCAAATATAAGAAAGTTGTGATTTTGTGGATTGGTTTCTGTGTCCTCTATTCTGTACCATTGGTCCACCTGCCTGTTTTGGTACCAGTACTACGCTGCTTTTTGTTACTATTGCTTTGTAGTACAGTTTGAACTCTGGTATCGCTATACCTCCAGATTCACACTTCCTGCTTAGAATCGCTTTTGCTATTCTGGGTCTTTTGTTATTCCATATGAATTTCATGATTGCTTTATCTATTTCTACATGAAATGCCGTTGGGATTTTGATTGGCATCGCATTAAACCTGTAGAGAACTTTGGGTAATATCGCCATTTTGATGATGTTAGTTCTGCCTATCCATGAACAGGGTACATTTTTCCATCTTCTAAGATCTACTTCTATCTCTCTCTTTAGGGTTCTGTAGTTTTCATTGTATAAATCTTTCACCTCTTTTGTTAGGTTGATTCCCAAGTATCTTATTTTCTTTGAGGATATTGTGAATGGAGTGGTTTCCCTCATTTCCATTTCAGAAGTTTTGTTGCTGATATACAGAAATGCCTTTGATTTATGCATGTTGATTTTATATCCTGCCACTTTGCTGAACTCATATATTAACTCTAGCAGTTTCTTTGTAGACCCTTTTGGGTCTGTTAAATATATTATCATGTCATCTGCAAATATTTTTATGCCTTTAATTTATTATTATTCCTATTTTTATGCCTTTAATTTCGTTTGTCTGTCTAATTGCTCTGGCTAGTATTTCAAGAACTAAATTGAATAGAAGTGGTGATAGAGGGCATCCCTGTCTTGTTCCAGATTTTAGAGGGAATGCCTTCAGTTTTTCTCCATTTAGGATGATGCAAGCCTGAGGTTTAGCATATATAGCTTTTACAATGTTGAGGTAAGTTCCTGTTATCCCTAGTTTTTCTAGTGTTTTGAACATAAAGGAATGCTGTACTTTGTCAAATGCTTTTTCTGCATCTATCGAGATGATCATATGGTTCTTGTCTTTAAGTCTATTGATGTGGTGAATAGCATTTATTGATTTCCATATATTGAACCAGTCTTGCATCCCAGGGGTGAATCCTACTTGATCATGGTGCACAATTTTTTTGATATGCTTTTGTATTTGATTCGCCAGGATTTTATTGAGAATTTTTGCATCCAAATTCATTAGAGATATTGGTCTATAGTTTTCTTTCTTTGAAGTGTCTTTGTCTGGTTTCAGGATCAGGGTGATGTTGGACTCATAGAATGAATTTGGAAGAGCTCTTTCTTTTTCTATTTCTTGAAATAGCTTGAAAAGTATTGGTATTAATTCTTCTTTGAAGGTTTTGTAAAACTCCACTGTATACCCATATGGTCCAGGACTTTTTTTGGTTGGTAGTCTTTTGATGGCTTCATCTATTTCTTCCTTTGTTATTGGTCTGTTTAAATTGTGTGTCTTCCTGACTCAATCTGGGCAGATCGTATGACTTAAGAAATTTATCGATATCTTCACTATCTTCTATTTTATTTGAATATAGGATTTCAAAATACTTTCTAATTATCTTCTTTATTTCTGTAGTGTCTGTTGTGATATTGCCTTTTTCATCCTGTATGTTAGTAATTTGAGTTCTCTCTCTTCTTCTCTTTGTTATCATAGCTAAGGGCCTGTCGATCTTATTTATTTTTTCAAAGAACCAACTTTTAGTTTTATCAATTTTTTCAATGGTTTTTTTGTTTCAATTTCATTGATTTCTGCTCTAATTTTAATTATTTCTTGTCTTCTACTACATTTGCTGTTGCTTTGCTCTTCCTTTTTTAGGTTTTTGAGGTGTAGTGTGAGTTCATATATTTGTTGGTTTTTTCTTTTTTTGAGGAAAGAATTCCAAGAAATGAATTTCCCTCTTAAAACTGCTTTCATTGTGTCCCATAGATTCCGGTATGTTGTGTCTGTATTGTCATTTGTCTCTAAGAATTTTTTAATCTCCTCCTTTATGTCTTCTGTAACCCATTGATCATTCAGTAACATATTGTTCATTTTCCATGTGATGTAGGATTTTTCCTTCCTTCTTTTATCATTGATTTCCAGTTTCATTCCATTATGATCAGATATGGTGCATGGTATTATCTCCACGCCTTTATATTTACTAAGAGTTGCCCTATGGCATAATATATGGTCTATCTTTGAGTAGAATTCATGTCCTGCTGAGAAGAACGTGTATCCACTTGATGATGGTTGATATATTCTATATATGTCGGTTAAGTCTAGGTTATTGATTGTGCTATTGAGTTCTATAGTTTCTTTATTCAACTTTTGTCTGGAGGATCTGTCTAATGGTGAGAGTGGTGTGTTGATGTCACCCATAATTATTGTGTTGTAGTCTATTTGACTCTTGAACTTGAGGAGAGTTTGTTTTATGAACGTTGCAGCTCCATTGTTTGGTGCATACAAATTGATAATTGTTATGTCTTGTTGGTGGATGGTTCCTTTTAACAGTATATAGTGTCCTTTTTTATCCCTTTTGATTAACTTAGGTTTGAAGTTGATTTTATTTGATATGAGTATGGCCATTCCTGCTTGCTTTTGAGGGCCATGTGAGTGGTATGATTTTTCCCAACCTTTTACCTTCAGCCTGTGTATGTCTTTTCCTATCATATGAGTCTCCTGAAGGCAACATATTGTTGGGTTTGTTTTTTTGATCCAGGTTACTAGCCTATGTCTCTTGATTGATGAGTTTAGGCCATTAATATTTAAGGTTGAAATTGAAATATGATTTGTACTTCCAGTCATGTTTATTTATTTATTTATTTTAGTTTGGCTAGTTTTTACTTTTTGGTTATTTTCCTCCCAGTTTACTGAGATACCTCCCACTGTTAGTTTTGGGCACTATTTTTCAATTCCTCTTCTTGTAGTATTTTGCTAAAAATGCTTTGCAGTGCTGGTTTTCTGGCTGCGAATTCTTTTAGCTTTTGTTTATCGTGAAAGATTTTAATTTCATTGTCAAATCTGAAGCTTAATTTTGCTGGATACAGTGTTCTTGGTTGGAATCCATTATTTTTCAGCGATGGAAATACATTGTTCCAGGATCTTCTCGCTTTCAAAGTCTGTGATGAAAAATCAGTCGTTAACCTAATTGGTTTACCCCTGAATGTAATCTGCCTCCTTTCTCTCGTATCTTTTAGTATTCTCTCCTTGTTCTGTATGTTGGCTATCTTCATAATTATATGTCTTGGAGTTGGTCTATTACGGTTTTGAATGTTTGGGGTCCTGTAGGCTTTCAGGATTTGGCAATCCATTCCATCTTTCATCTCTGGGAAGTTTTCTAGAGTTATTTCCTTTAATAGGTTGTCCATTCCTTTGGTTTGAATCTCTATGCCTTCTTCTATCCCGATGACTCTCAAATTTGGTTTTTTTTATGACATCCCATATCTCTTGAATAGATTGCTTGTGGGATTTAAGCATCTTTTCTGTGTTGACTATATTCTTTTCAAGTTGATAAACTTTGTCTTCATAATCTGATATTCTGACTTCTACTTGATCTAGTCTATTTGTAGAATTCTCGTTTGAGTTTTTAATTTGGTTTATAGTTTCCTGCATTTCTAGGATTACTGTTTGATTTTTTTTTAAGATCTCTATCTCCTGGTAAAGCTCGTTCTTTGCCATTTGAATTTGTTTGTTTAATTCATTTTCAAAATATACTTTTATTGCTTGGACTTGCTGTCTCATGTCTTCTCTAATATTCCTTTCCATCTGAGTTAGGTATGCCTTGAGTTCTTTCCCTATCCATGTTTCTGATGCTTCTGTGTCCTCCTGTAGATTTAAGTTGTCCTGCATTGTTTGTACTCCTTTTTTCCCTTGTTTTTTCATGATGTTCACGTTACTTTCCAGCTCAATTTGATTGCTGTGTTTCTGCTCTCTTCTATAGATTTGTTTTTGTTTTGTATATCTCTGTTGTCTCTCCTTTGTGTTGGTAGACTATGCCTGCTAATGTGGATTCCGCTGGGAAGGAATTCCGACGGCCGAGCTCCAGTGACGTCACCTCTCTGCTATGGCGGGCCCCAGGCTCCTTGCCGGGGTGTCCGAATGGGGGGTGGGACTGGACTGTCTCTGGATGGTTTCAGCTCCCGGTCGCCAGCGGGAGGGTGGTCTCTAGCCTCCCATTTGCGCTGGCAGCCGGCAGGCGATCTGTCACCGGTGGGCGGGCAGACTCCAGCAGCCCAGTCGCTCAGTCGGTCGCCGGGGGGCGGGCGTTCTCCAGCCACCTAGTCACACGGGCAGCGGGTGGACTGTCGCCGGCGGGCGTGCGGTCTCCAGCTGCCCAGTCGCGAGGGCCTGGCCTCTAGTCCCCTGGTTTCTCCTGCTAGTCCTGGTTTCTCCTGCTAGAGCAGATTTCCCCTGGGTGATGCCTCTCCGCAGTTCAGACTGTACTCTGGGCCTGCCGTTTGTTGGGTGTGGAGGGTGGCTATTGGGAGCCCCAGCACTCTATTGTTTTGATTTTTTCCGCTTGTCCCTCCCCCCGCGCTGGCAAGACAGTTTTCGTTTTTGCCGCTGATGGGAGGGGGAGTTGAAGGTCAGGTGTCTCTAGTTTTCCCCGCGTCTTTATGCAGGCTCGCTCTGATAATCCCTCCCCTGTAGAGCCTAGGAGAGATTTTATGCCAATTCCCCGCTGTATGGGAGATGAGCTGAGTAACACACACCTGTTTTATTGTTGCAATCTGTCGGAGAGTGGCCGGGGTTACTTCAGCTCTCCAAGATGGTGGCTGCTGGTTTCCTTGGTGGAGTTTCCGTTGTGGGGGATGGAACTGTACCACTTCCTTCCCCATCTGAAATCCTGAACTCAGCCCGGGGCTCAGTGAGGGCTCAGCCGGCAGGATTCCACAGAATCCGCAGCAATGTTTCTCCCTGCTTGCTGGTCGCTTCTCGGCGGCGCCCCGCCGTCTGTAGCTGCGGGGCAGGCCGCACGGATCAGTCAGCCCGGATCTCCGGTCGCACAGTTGGCTCGTGTTTGAGACTCAATTACCAGACCTCGGTACTGGAAATCCTTCCTCTAGGTTTTGGTGCACCCCCATTTTGCTGTAAGTTCCTAACAAGATAGTTTTTTGTTGTTCTAACTCGTTATTTATCTGCGCAGTGGCGCGGTACACGGGGTGTGATGCAGTCTATTCGCGGCCATCTTGGAGTCTCATGTCTCACCTGTAGTTCTCTACTTTTAAAACTTCCTGAGAGTGCAAGGATATTTAAGCATTTGAACTCCATTTAATTCCTTAATCCTTCTTTTGCTATTTGCTATTCTGAGGTGCATTTCAATTCTCTCTGTATTCTAAGGAAGACATGTCATTTTCATTGTATTACAAAGTCAATATTAACTTTGATTTTTCTCAGATATTTACCCTTTCAGTCATCTTGTTTTCTGAAATTCTTTGTCTTCAACTGAAGGATTTTCCTTAGATTTTCCTTTAGTGTGTGTCTTCTGGTGGTAGAAAATATTTTTTTGCTAGAAAATACATTTATATTGCTTTTATTTTTTCTTTTGTTCATTAAAACAACTTCATTTTAAGATACTTACAATTTCAAAAAAGAAGTTCCCCTGATGGTATGCTAGGGCAGTTGAAAGTACAGAGGTGCCTCCAATTTGATTCAGGGTGGAAAAGGATAGCAGAAGACAGATGAAGCAGAGGGTGAGAATAGGGGGGTTCAAAGTATTGGAGGTACTTATCCTGCTGTTGCTGTCATTGAAGACACAGAGATGATGACATGAGGCAAGCATTTCATGCAGCCTCTAAAAGCCAGGAACACACCCAGCCACATGTAACTGAATCCTGTCCCAAACCCAAATGATCCTGGAAGCAGATTTGATTCTGGAACCTCAAAGTAATGCAGTCCTGCTAAATTTTTGGATTTGACTGTGAAACCAGGATCAAAGAATCAGCTGAGCCAATCTATGCCCCAGAACCGTGAAATAATACATTTGTATGCTTAAAGGCTAAAAACTTTCTGGGATTTGTACTAAAACATTTAAATAAAGAATATAATATTTATAGTACAATATCAAGTTTAGGAAAGTGATATTGGTACAATGCACATCTATTCCATTTTATCATATGTAGATTCCCAGAACTACCAATATATTCAGGATAGAACTCTTCACCAAGATCTGCTTTGTGTAGCCCTCTTATAGTTGCACCCCCCCCAACCCAAATATTACTAATCCCTGGCAATTACTAAGCTCTTCTTCATCTCTGTAATTTTCAAAATTTGGAAATGTTCTATAAATGGAATTGTACAGTGTGTGACTATTTGAGAATAGCTTTTTCTTTTCACTCAGCATAATGTCCTTGAGAATCCCTCTAGTGTGCTAGGTGTTTAGCAATCATTCTTTCCTATCTCCATTCTATGATTTTTATCATGGTTTAAAAAAAGACATAACAAAATTCACTATCTTAAGCATTTTTAAGTGTACAATTTAGTAATGTTGAGTATTTTCACATTGGTATGAAACAGATTTCCTAAACTTTTCTATACTGATTAAGAAAAGCTCTAATTGTTCAATACCCCAGCCCCAGTACCACCACTATACTTTGTTTCCATGAATTTGACACTTTAGATACATCATAGAAGTGGAATCATGGAGTATTTGCTTTGTGGTGCCTGAGTCATTTAATTTTGCACAATGTTCTCAAGGTTCACCCAAGCCATAAATTATTCCAATTTCATTGATCAGTAGTATTCCATCCTGTGGATATATCATAGTTTATTTAGCTCTTCACATTGGGAGACATTTGTTGTTTCTAGGTTTTTCCTAATAGAATTAAAGCCAATTTGAATATTTGTGTACAAAAGTTTGTGTGGACATATGTTTTAATTTCTCTGGGATAAATGCTGAGCAGTGTAAATTGCTGTGAAAATTAAGTGTACACTTAATTTTGAAGAAACTGCTGAACTATTTTCCAGAGAAATTTATCATTTTACATTTCTAACAACAATGTAGGAGAGATCCAGTATCTCCACACACTCACCAGATTTGGTTTTGTCACTGATGTTTAAAATTTTAGCTGTTCAAATAGATATATAGTTATAGTTCATTGTAGTTCATTAATTTGCATTTCCCTAATGGCTAGAGATATTGAATACTTTTCCATGTGTTTACTTGCCATCTGTACATTTTCTTTGATGAAATCTCTCCTTATGTCTTTCATTCATTCTCTAATTTGATTGTTTGCTTTTTTTAATTGTCAAAATTTTTAGAACTTTTTATATCTTAGATATAATTTAATGTGAGATGTGCTTTCCAAATATGTTCTCCTATTCTTTATTCTGCCTTCTCATACTCTTAAAAGAATATTTCCAGAGCAAAGTGTTTATTTTGATGTCATCTAATTTATTGATTTTTTACTGATGAATTTTACTTTTGATACAGTGTCTTAGAACTCTACAGCAAAGATCCTGAAGAGTTTCCCCTCTGTTATATTCTAAAGGTGATATAGTTCTACATTTTCCACTTAAATTTATGATCTAAGTTGAGATAATTTTTGCATAATGTGTGGTTTAAGTTGGAGTTTATATTTTTACCAAAGATTTGCCATCATGTCTTCAAATATTTTTTCAATCATACCCTCTTTATCTTCCTCCTCCTCCTCCTCCTCCTCCTCCTATCTGCTTCTGCTTCTTGCACATATATTTGATACTTTGTTATAGTTCCATAGTTTTCTGAGCCTTTGTTCATTTGGTTGGTATCACAAGTTGCTTCTTTAAGTTGTTAATTTTAATTATTCCCATAAACTACTTATTGAATTTAAGTCTTAATATTTATTTATTTATTTTCCCATTTTTATTTGTTCATTTTAAATATATATATGAGAGTAAATTGTATTTTGACATATTATATATACATGGAATATAATTTATTCTAATTAGGATCCCTAGATATTAATATTTAGAACAGATTGATAAAAATAAAGAGTTCTATGTTAATGTTATTATGGAATGCTAGGGAAAACATTTTCAAGGTTATGAACTATCTCAGTTATCTCAAAGCCAATAGTTCACTAATGATCAAAGGCTGATAATTTGTCTTCATAATGGAGACCATTTTTTTTTTTCATCTATATCCATTAGTCATTAAGATGATTTCAGGTCAAATACTTGTTTGCTTAATACTTTTATTTAAATATAAATAATATATAAAATATCAGAAATAAAGGAAATAAGTCAATCTCACAGTATTAACCTTCTTTAATTCAATAATTAAAGCCAAATGAAAACACTTTATTTTCCATTTGATATTTACAGTAGAACTTAAATATCTTACGAACGATAATGGAGCACAAAAAAGAGTGACAGGATAATAGCCTGTCACTTCATGCCATTTTCATAAGAATTCTTTGGCAGAGTGTCTCAATTATAGATTACTTATTTTCAGATATTAGACTGCATTTGATTTTTGAATAGCTAAATTTTTGCAATAAGGTACATAATGTTAGCATTTTTTCTAAATAATTGTTATCCAGGATTTATTCAAACGAGACAGTTCCTAATTTCTTCAGAGAAAAAAACAATTACTTTAGAGATTATTCTTTGAAGTAAAAAAAATAGCATTGGATGCCTATTCAGCCTTTTATGCAATTCCTTTACCATGATCCTCACAGATTTAATCCCATGTAGGGATTAACAACATGTCTTAGTAGTGACATGTAGTCACTGAAAAGCGAGTCACCCTAACTTGTTACATCTTTACAGATTAGTGAGTAGGGGTGTGGGACTTTGGAATAAGATATAGCCTGTTTTGGTTATGAGCCTGCTACTTACTAGATGCTTGACTTCAACTTATTTAGTTTTTCAAAACCCATTTCTTTATCTAAAGTGGGGCTTACCATATGTAATTAGATATAATAATTAAATTAGAGCATGGAAACTTTGCAGGAAGCACACTATGTCATCTATCTTGTACTTTAACTTTTTATTTATTATTATAAGGAAAGAACGAGAAACAGTTTTCTCATTTAGAATGAGACCTCCTAAATAGCAAGTAAAAGAAAAATGGTCCCCAAAGAGTGGTTTCTAGGGATTTTTATTGACATTGAACCCCTTTTGGGGGATACTGACAATACTATGGCTGCACTTTGGGTCAAGATAGCATGATTCTGGAAAAACAGACAAATTGACCTAGCAGGGAATGTAGATCCCCTTGGATGGCCGTTAAGTCTGCCCACTTGACAAATGATGGTGCATTGTAGTATGGTGGTTTAAAATGTGGATACTGGGGCAGACTCCCTGTATTTGAGTTTTACCACTAACTACTTACTTTTCAACAAAGTATTTCACCTCCCTCTCTACATCTCAGGTTCTACATATGTAGGAATGTACCAGTAACTAACTCTACCTCTTAGAATTGCTGTGCATATTGGAAAAATTTGCAGATATTAACTGTGTAGAACATTTCCTGGCATGTAATGTGAATTCAATCTATACTGGTTGCTGTTTAACTCTGACCACATGCAATAGCATGACACAGTGAGACCTAGGCTGTTCTATACCTAGCAGACAATCAATTTAAATTTTAAGTAGGGGATAAATAAAAGGACAATATTTTCTATAGTGTTTGCATTTTGAATTACGTAAAAAATAGTTCTTGAAGGTTTTCCCAGTTTGTTTTTTTAAAAAAAACATTAAAAAATTAGTTATAGATGGACACAATCTCTTTGTTTATTTATTTTTATGTGCTACTGAGGATTGAACCCAGTACCTTACATGTGTGAGGCAAGCTCTCTGCTACTGAGTCATAACCCTAGCCCCCTACTTAATAAAATTTTCATTAGAGAATAGGAGAAACGTGCCTCTCAATGTCCAAATTGAAAATAATAATTAGAAGTTATCAATTTTTTTTTTACTTTTCTCATTTTGTTTTTGTTAACAGAAGAAATAAATGAGCTCATGGGGGGAGTGTGGATTTTGTTTGCAGAGTGTGGATTTGATCCACCCATTTGACATGAGAGTTTGGGCCAACTTTCAGTGCTGCCCAACATTGTCTACAGTTTACATAAAGAGGCTTCTTTAGCAGAAAGCTGGGAAACTAATGTGTACAACATCTGATTATTGATTAATAATGTCTTGAGCAGAAAATAAAGGACAGTGTGCCTGATAACTGTCTCTGGGAATTTTTGATCATTTATTCCTCCTTTATATAAAAGCTATTTATCCATCAGGATAGAGGTAGGCAAGGAGGAGGGCATCCTCCCTAATTGTGGATAAAAAAATTCACATAAAACAACAGCCAGGTAGCTTTACCTAACCAATGTTCTGACTACATCCATATTTTTTACTCATTCTAATTGGTATCTGAATAGACTCTAAAGAAAATATTCAAGCTTTAGGTTTGTTTTTCTTAGTTAAATGCATTCCACTAAAAATCCATTTATTGAAGTATAATTTCATATAATGTAATAATAAACTCATTTGAAATGTGAAGTTAAGTGAGCTTTGAGAAAAGTATATATTTAACTAACCACCCTCACAATTAACATATGCTACATCTCTGTCAGCCCCCCAAATCCTCACATGTCCCTTTACAGTTAATAGCCATAGCTCCAGTCCAACTGCTGGCACAGGTAGCCACTGATCTGTTTTCTCTCATTACAGATTTTATTTTCCATCCTAAAATTTCATGTCAATGGTATATTATGAGTACTCTTTTGTGTCTTTTTAATTTCATACAATATATTGATTTTATACATGCATTTTTGTATGTCATTCTCTCTCTTGTATACATTTTTGGGTCTGTAGTATTCCATTTCATATATTTACTATAATTTGTTTATAACTTACCTGTTGAAGGTAATGTGGGCTTTTTTTCCAGTTCTGGGCAATTATGAACAAAGCTGCAATGAACATTGCTATTCAAGTCCTTTTGCTATTGCATTTTTCCTCACTGACATTTACATAATTTTTATATCTGCATGGAATGCTTCACAGAAATAGGAGAGGAGATACAGATTATATAGTTACAGCTTCCTTGCTTTGGTTATATAAATTCTTTTTCTGTTCCTAAGATGTGTGATGTTATCCTTTTGGTATCTGGAATATAATAATGTGAAATTTATTTGGTGGTGACTGTGTTATCAGTATTCCAGGACACACGGGAGTGGCCAAGTATTTTTGGTGGTTGTTTCCATTCCTTTTTTACACTTCTCTCTGTGAGATGGCTGGTAATGTCAAGCCCACGAGGGAGTAGAAGTGTGGAATGTGTTCAGTACTTTTTTAAAGACCAGATTTTAATATTTTTTACTGGACTATTTCTTCCCTTCTTTTGGTCTGTATTCAGATTTATTCTCTTTACTTTTACTCACTGACACCCTGGTGTTTTCTTAGCCATTAGTCTTAGTTCTGAAATTACCAGGAGAAGATCCAAGAACCAACTATAATGGAATAGAGTCACATATTTCAAACATTTTCTGCTTTTACCTTTACCCATGAAATATATGATATCCACCTATTATCCACAAAAGAGATGGAGTAATTGTGAGAATCAGGCTCAATGTTTTGTTTTGTTTTTTGTTTTTTTCCTTTCAAATTATGGGGAAATTTAAACCTTTTCTCAAACTTGAGCTTTTCCTTCATTTAGTTCTTCTTTTATTTAGTTCCCTTGTGCTTTTGTACTCAAATTCTTTTATTTGGGTTTGCCAATCATGAGTATCACCCTGAAATGCCTTCATACTCATGTCTAAAACCTCAAATATAGTATGTTCTTAGAAACTACCAGACCTTCAATAATATAAGCCCTGATAATCAAAGACAATTATGTGGAGCAACATCCGGGTCTTCCCCTCTGCTTATTGTGAAATATTCAGAACATTCAGTAAAGTATCCCAGCAAGGGAGTAATTACCATGCTTGACAGCCTAATGCTAGGATATTAAATTAAGACCAAATAAGATACCTAACCAAACTACCTCTTAATAAGAGTGACTCATGGCCAAATTGATGTGAGAATCAAATAAATATTATGGAACTCCTTTAGGGGGAAGGAATTCCTTTCAATTTAAGTTCCATTTTAATGGAATTCATTGAACCTCTTCAAAATTTTCCATAAAATGCCCAATAAAAAGCATGAAGTCTTAAAAGAGTTTAAATCATCTTTTAAAAAGCAATGGTGAAACTCTTTCCCTTTTCCTCCCACCACATGAGAAGAGGAATGTAGTGCTGTAAATTCCCCTGTAATTTTAACAGTGGACCTGGATCAGGAGGAGAATGTCTCCTTAAAGAGTTGAAGCTGGCCTAAAGCTGCCCAAAGCATAGGCGCTGGGTGTTCTAGAGTTCTCACTGGGCTGTAGTCAAATGGAAGGGCTTTCCCAGGACACATGAAACAAATCAGATCCAGAGAAAATGTTAGTCACTCAGCCTGTGGCTTTGTATTCCTTTTATCAGAGAATTGGTTTGCTGGTTTCTTTTTTCTAATTTACTCTCCATGTTTTATTTTACTTATGTGTATTACTTTTAAGTTACATACTATTTAGACAACTTAGACGGATTTCAACCCAAATATTAGGAAATCCTGATGTCTTTCACCACTACAACTGGATCCCTTCCAAACATGTGGAGAGAGGGTCAGTGGAGGTAATAGTGAAGTGGCACGAGTAGAGCATTTGGCATCACAGGACAGAATTTGCATTTTTTCTTTGCTGTATGTCAGAAGTGCCTTTTTGAGTATGTTGTTAGCATTTTGAGATTCTGCTTTCTCATCCTGAATAAAATATTTTTTACTTATAAATAAAAGAATATCATGTGATTAAAAAATAATACAGAGTAAGGTATATGTATATAGTAGGTTCTCAAAAAGTTTACCTCTATCAGTGTAAAGTTACAGAAGAGTTTTCTTGAAAATTGTGTTTTCAAATTGAATATGCTCAGAGGTACCCATCAATAGCAAATTTTTCTTGGATAAAGATAATGTCATATGTAATGAACAGACCACAATTAAAACTCAATCATATGAAGTAATAAGATGGCAAGAAGAAAAATTAGAAAAAGAAATCAGAAAATAGAAACTCTTTTGGCTTTCAAATAATGAAACAATCAGACATAACCAAATAACTATCCTTAATATACTGAAGAATTAAGGATTAAGAATTAAGAATTAGTTTCTTTTAGGAAGCACTTAGAACAAAACTCCGAAATGAGAAGAATCTTGGAAGATTCATTCCTTTGTGGCTACCCTTAAGTATGATTCCTTCTTGCAAATCTTATGTAGAAGTTATATACAACAAAAGTAAACTCAGCTACTGAGTCTCACCTACCATGTAATAGCCAGTATAAAAACCCATTTTACTCTATTTCTTGAATAATTTTCTCATTTCCCCGTTTGCTTGCCCATACCATCCTGGGTTGCATTTTTTAAATGATGTAATGGCACTTTAACTCATGCTAAAGTGTCCACTTTTTTTGAGGATCAAAGCTGGGGAACTCTGTCAACCATAAGCAGTATAAATTAAAAGAAAGTGACACCAAAGAACATCACAGTATTTAAAAGTAGGAAAAATATCTTGAGGAGACAAATGATCTTCAACAAACTTACTCAGAGCAGAATTTTCAACAGAAACAATGTAAGACAAAATACAGGAGACTATCTCCACATTCTGAAAGAAAGTACATGATAACCTAGTTGTTTATGTAGCATAAACAAATATTGAACAAATATTAAAGGTTCTTTTCAGGTAGGAGAAATGGGATCACAGATGGCAGTTTAGAAATGGTGGAAGGAATAAAGAGAAAAAAAAAAAAAGCCTGCTGACAAGTTCATTCATATGTCTACTGTCTGAATAAAACACTATCGGAATAACTGAATATTGGCTGCCCAAAATAAGGAAAATAATGTCTCCATGGCTTAAAATACAATAAAATTTAAATAGATCCTTGGGATGGGGATAGATAGCAATACATTTTGTTGTTGTTGTTTTTATTTTGCATCATGCAGAAATAAGGTAAAAGAACCAGGTAATAGCATACTCTACTCATTAACATATATGTATTATAATCTCTTAGGTCACAACTAAAGTGATAGAAAGAAAAGTCATTTAGGAGTGAGGGATAGGAAAAAATGTTTAATCTAGATTAAGTAAGGAGAGGAAAATTTTCCAAAAACTCGTGGGAAAAAATAGCACAATAAATTATAATAGGTTTAACTTCTGTTATATTAATGATTATATACATGTAAGTGGCCTTAATGCTCCAGTTAAATACAAAAATTATTAGTTGACTAAGACAAAAAGTGCTGAAAAAAAACAGAAGAAAAATTAAAAGTAAAACTTGAAAATATATGAACAAAAACCACTAATGAAACCTGGTGTATTACATCATCATAAGACAATGATGTTGGATAAAGCATTTCTGGAAAGAGAATTATAATAAATTGTAACAAATTAACTTTACTTTAAAATATAATGGTGTAGATTAAAGACGTCCCTTCAAATACATTTTTAAAAAGTTGACAGAATTAAAAGGAGAAATAGCTAGAAACACAATAATAGTAGTATATATTTTAAAATACTCCTATCAATATTTAACAAATCAAGCAGATAAAAATTAAATTGTGTACATAATTTGTGGATGAAGGAAATATTTCAAGTGGAAATTACAAATCTTTTGAATTAAGAGATAATAAAAATATCTAAATAGTATAAGTTACACAGGCAATATGTGTGAAAACAAATATATAGTCTTAGATGGATTCATTTAAAAAGGAAAAAACTGAAAATCACCAAGTTAACTAGTTTGAAAAAATTTAGAAAATAATTAGCCAATTAAGACTAATGAAATGTGAAGGAAGAAAACAACAAAGGACAGAAATGAACAGAGGAGACAAGTAATGCAGAGCATTTACAAAGATAGAAGTTAATTAATAAAATGGATAACACTGATCAAAATCATGTTTTGAAAATTTTAGAAAGAGAGCAAATGAAAAAATTCTATTAATAATTGTAGGTACAAATACCAATATCAGGGATAAAAAATGAATATTACTATATAATTTCCATATATTAAAATAAAACTATTAAGGATAATTAGTTTCTAATATATTTAAAAATAAAGATAAAACATACATATTCCTAAAGATCATAATTTACCAAAACAGACAACAAAATATGTGTAAATTCTGTAGCTATTAAATACATTGAATCTTTAATTAAAAGTTAAAAATCTTTCCACATATCATATGCCAGGTGAAGTGTGTTGCACTACCTAATTATATCAAGATTATGATGGCAAAATCTGACAATGATATAAGGAAGAAAAATTACAAATAAATCTCCTCTGAATGTAGATGAAAAAAGTGTAAAGAAAACAATGTCTACCAAGTGTGAGACAGACAATTCACCAAATTGAATTTTTTAGTTTTTGAAAAATGGCTTATTGAATCACTACAATAGTAGAGGGAAAAATGTAATCTTATCCCACAAAACATGCAGAATAATTTCTGATAAAGTAAACATTCATTCATAATGTTACAAAGTTTATCCAAATGGGATCAGAGGAATTTACCTTTCATTTTATAAATGGTATCACACAAAATCTATTGCAAATGTACTATTTAAGATGTGCTTAAGTGTTATCTGAAATTATACAAAGATGACCAACCATGTATGGGACATCCTCTTCAATGAAGAAATAAACGTCAACAACAACAACAAAAGAGTAAAATGTACAAGGACAAAAAATTCAAAATAAGATTATTATTCTCAGATATTAGAATTCACACACATAGAAAATTTGCTACCAGGTTATTAGAATTAATAGGTAAGTTTAACTATGCATTTCTCTATTTAACTAAGAAACAACTAGAAAATACATTTTAATAAATATGTCACTCAGTAAAATTAAAAATACAATTTATCTAGAAAAATATTGAGTTAAAAATGTCGATGATCACTAAGAAGACATCTACATTATTTATAGATCTTAAAGAAGGTCTGAGTAAATCTAACAATATGTTATTATAAAAATTTGAACATAAATATGTTGTATTTTTCCTCAAAAGTATCTAAAGTCTCTATGTATTCCCATAAAAATACTTTGAGAAATTTTAGTTTGTGTGCATGTCACTTGACATGATGATTCTGAAGTATAGTGGGAAATATAGAGACTAATACTGGCAAACACACTTTTGAAGAAGAACAAGATGGAAGAACTTGAATACCACTGTAGCCTAATTTTGAAATTGTACACTAATTTTTACTGTTCTATAGACAAATGAGGTATTTGTTCAAGAATGGATAAATAAAGCAGTAGAATAAAATAAGATAGATTGAAATGCAAAGGGTTTTTAATTTATGGCAAATTTTCTAGTAACAAGCAGTACTGTTTTTTCTATAATGGTGAGGAGTAAATTGCATATTGATATAGAAAACATAAATTTGACCTTTGCTCTACAGCATATGCCATACATTATACACAAACATCAATTCCAGAGAGAGTATATTTAAGTGTAAACAACAAACTTCTAGATGGTAATAGGAGAAAGTATTTATTCTTTTTAGTAGAGAAAGATGATCACAAAGAAAAGATTGATAAATTTTACTGCATTAAAGCTAACTTTTAAATCAAAATATCTGCAATCTGCAGAATGAAGAAAAGATACTTTCCATATATATTTATAAATTTATATTTTTTATGTATATACATATACATATATACATATATATTCATATTTATACAAGACTTCTTAAGTGAGATTTTTTTCTCTTTTTTAAAAATCTCACTCTGGGGTGGTGCTCTGAGATCACACAGGGTATGGTCAGCCTTGGTAAGGTCAGGGGGGCCTTTACTGTCAATAAGACAGGAGAATTGGAGAGCTTTGAGCAGAGCAGTGATGTGTTATAATTTGAATTTGTAAAATTTCTTTGGCTTCGCATGGAGAAGCGTTTGGACATGAGCAAAAGCGTAAGTAGGAGACCCACTTGGGAAGCAATGAGCTGGGATGGGGGAGGAGGCACTAGGGGTGATTGAAAGTGTGTGAATTCTGGCTATGATTTGAGAGTAGAGCCATAGGATTTCCTGATGAAACAGCTGTGCATTGTAAGAGAAAGGAATGAAGGATGACTCTGAGATTTGTGAATGAAGAGTATGTTATTTATTGAAATGGGGAACCTTATAACTGGAAGAAGTTGGGCAAGGTTAACTCAGAGAGAGAAAAACCTTTCCACCAGTCACATTTGGATTGTCTCCTATACATCTAAGTGGAAATGTCAGGTAAACAGCTGGGTTATTAATCTGAGGTTCAAAGAAAGATGTGAGTTGGAAATATGTATACATTTCAGCGTATTAAGGTAGTTGGATAGGAAAGAAAAGAGGTCTGAGGACCCTGAGGTACTCTGAAATTTGTAGGTTCAGGAAGATAAGTAGAAACAAGTAAAAGGGACTGAAGAACAGCCAGTAACAGGAGAAAACCTGAAAGTGGTGTCCTAGGAAGCAAGTGAAGAAGGCCAAGAAATAAAAAAAAAAAAAAAAATGATCAATGTGTCAAATGCTGCTCACAGGTCGAGAATGATGGAGATGGAAGACAAAATACTGGACTTCACCATGTGGAGGTCTGCGGGTTTCTGTTCTCGCAACTAAAAGGCTCAGGGGTGACTCCAGTTAAACTGGGCTAACTGGGCTGCACGAAATGACCACATAAGAGACACAGATACCTTTTTCTTTGGGGTCGCTGTGACGGCTCCTCTGACCTTAAGGGTCTGCAGAAAGAGAGAGAGCAAGAGCACACGCTGACGCTTTTATTGAGGAGAAACTATTCAAATGAGGCAAGGGGTCAGGTTTCAGGGGGCTGAGTCTACCTTCATGATGTCCACTGTCAGCAGGTTGACTGACATCTGGGTAGGCCACACCCAAGGACACAGTTAAGAGAAGGAGACACACACAAGGCACTTCCAAGGAAGATTCTATCCTAAACAGGGCAAGGGGTTATATTACAAAGGAACAGGTGAGCATAGCTTCACCCATGGGGCTGCAGCAAGACACACCCATGCACGAGACAGCCTCGGACCCAAGAAGGGTGGGGAAGCCGCTGCCATATTTCTGCGACTGAGTGCCTCAGCGCCCAGCTGGGGAGTGTGACCCAGTCACGTGCAAGGTTGGTCTCCCACAGAGGTCATTGGTGACCTTGTCAATGATCATTTTTGGGGAAATATGGATGAAAATTTAATTCAAATGGACTCCAGAGAAGTAAGCATGGCAAGTATAAACAACTCTTTGAAGCATTTGGTGTCTAGGAAACCAAGTTTTTCTATTTGTTTGATTGTTAGAATATAGCTATAACAAAAGCTTTAATGTCCTTCACTAATTCTTTCATCTATGTCCTTAAGTTTCAATGGATTTGTTTTTCTTCTCATTCTGGGTAGTATCTTCCTGCTTCTTTGCATGCCTGGTGTGTCAGACATTATCATTTTTCATTTCTGGAAACTAGGTATTCCTTTATTCCTATAAAGGTATTCCTTTAGTCCTATGTTTTTAGACTTTTTCTCAGACACCAATAAGTTACTTGGAAGATTTTATCCTTTTGAAGCTTGCCTTTATGCTTTTTTAGGCATGTTAGTTTGACAAATTTTGCCCAACTACTTATGCAAAATCCTTCTGAGTACTATCTAATGTTCCATGGATTATGAGAGTTTTTTTTTTTTTTTCCTACTCTAACTGGTGGGAATACAAACTGGTATGTAAACAATTTCTGTTCCTTTGTGAATTTCAAGGTTTTTTTTTTTTTTTTCCTTATCCTTTGGGATAATTATTTCCCTGGCTGTGGATAATTTCCTTACAGGGATGCACTAATCAATGCTTAGTTCAAGACCCAAGGGGAACCTTCTTCAGATATGTGGAGTGGTATCTCTGCCTGGGTTTTTCTTCTCCAGATCCTGCCCTGTAAATTATAGTGCCCTGGTCTCTCTGCACTTCCAACTCTGTCATCACAGCTCAAGGAGACTATTTGAATCCCCCATCCCTTTATTGAAGCCTGAAAACCCTTCCACACAGTAATAAGTTGGGGTAATCACAGGACTCTCTTATTTTCCCTCTCTTATAAATGATTATTTCATGCTAAATTCCAATGTCTGAAAATGATTGTTTCGTCTATTTTATTGTTTCTTTTTTGGTTTACTTTTGGGCTAGCTCATAAATCTGGTCCCTGTTAATCTATTTTGCCTGGAAGCAGACATCAAATGTTTTTAATTTTTATCGCACCTTTTTCTGTTTTCTACAAGTAAAATATATCTAACATGTTTCTGTGTAGCATTAACTTGGAATCATCTATTCGTTTACTAACTCATAGCAAGTACTCTTAGTGAAGTCATAGATAGTACTGAGCAGGTAAAGACAAAGTCTTCATGCAATTGATGTATAACATACATTTTCTATAGTAAGAGCAGATATTCCCATTCATTTCTCTTCCTCAGCTCCTCCAAAATATTTTTACCTGTTACTCTTGGGCAAATACATGAAACTTGAGCTTCATTTGAATCTTAATTAACCAGATGGTTTACTTAAACTATTGCAAAAAATCAAAATTCTAGCCATAAACAAGAAAACCTTACAAAATGTTTACAGAGAAGGCAAATATTTTTTCAACACCTAATGTCTGTTAGGGATGGCACCAGCAGGTCTCACATATATTATCTGTTGATATATCATGACAACCCCGTTAGATAGTGTTATGGTTTAGGTATTAGGTGTCCCCCAAAAGCTCATGCATGAGACAATGCAAGAACATTCAGAGATGAAATGATTGGGTTATAAGAGCCTTAACCCAATCAGTGAATTACTCTCCTGATGGGTACTTGAAGGTGGATAGGTTGTGGACAAAAGAGGTGGTCATTAGGGACATGTCTTTGGGGTATATATTGTCTTATCTGGTGAGTGTAGTCTCTCTCTCTTTCTGCTTCCTGATTGCCATGTCTTGAGACTCTTCCCTCTACCACACTCTTCCACCCTGACATTCAGCCTCACTTTGAACCCCAAGGAATGGACCCGGCTATCTATGGAATGAGACCTCTGAAACGGTGAGCCCCCAGATAAACTTTTCCTCCTCTAAAATTGTTCTTGTTAGGTCTTTTAGTCACAGCAGTGAAAAAGCTGACTAACTCAGATGGGCAGCATTATCCCTATATTATTTTCACTGATATTTATGTCAAATTCCCAATAGATTGTAAAATACTTTGAAATTGGCAATCATTACTTTGATTCTTGGTATCTAGTTAATGCTAAATAAACAAAGTATGCCTTCGTCTTTGCATGATGATATGAAAATTATCTCAAGGAAAATCTCAGGTGACAAATCACAAGGTACAAAATTCAAAGTGCACTCATGCTTACAACTATTTGAATCTATTTACAGTGTTCCCTGCTGCTCTCTTGGCATGGAACTAGCTCCAGGAAACAGTTAATTCTTCCTCTAAGAAAGTTTATTCTCTCTTTACATTTTTTCCTTTCTACTACAGACAAGGCCCATTAATCATTATTTTAAATCACAGTTATGCAAAACCAAGCAGAACTGATGAAGTTCAGCAAACCTGGTACAATTTCTAGAACAGCTATAAGCACAGTGCACCTGCCTGAGTCTTTGCCTGGTCTCACATGTTGCCAAGTTCAGTCACTTAGACTCAGCAAGGCTGAGAACCATGACTGAGATGGCTTCAAATCAGAAACCAACTTATTGGCTTGTGGAATCCCCTACATGTACACTTGCAGGTGTTTTAACATAGGCATGGGTGGTCTGTCTGGTAAGTGAGGTATTTTCTTCTTTGTTTCTCTTTCTCCTGGCTTCAGCGTGCTTTCTACCCTCTAATCCAATGTCCAGTTCTTTCTCCTGATACTCGTTTGCCACAATTTTTAATTCAGCTAGATTCTAGCTGGTGGGGAGGGATTCAAATGGAGAAAGACCAAATCCCTGTTTGTATGTTATCTAGGTAATCAGTTACCTTTACCAAGGGACACATGACTGAATCAAATTAAAGGGGCCAAGAGGCAGACTAAAACCTTTCTCATATCCTACTTTGCCAAAGCACCTGCCATCCCTATTTCTTCTACATGGAAGGTTGGTTTTAGCCTATTTGTAGTCTTCAATGTGATCTGATATCTCACATGCATTTCCTTTCTGGATCAAGTTTAAAATTAATTAGCACTTATTGTGGGCTTATTATGTGCTTAGTATTGAGTAAGTAGTTTCACAAATTCTTTATATCTCATTAAGCCACAAAGGCAACTTTGTGAAGTAAATATTTTAATCCTCACTTTGTAGATAAGAAAACTGACACTCTCAGAGGTTAAGTGACTGTTAAAGTCCTCTTAGTAAGTTGCAGAGCCAAGATTCTAACCTCCATCCAGTTCTTCCCACTACACAGTTTGGGAGCCAAAGTAATTAATATGAAGATTCACAGGCTGTGTATATTAAGCTGCCCACTTATGCTCAGCAGGTCTATTATAAGATCATTATATTTATAAAGTGCAGGATTATACACACTGTTTGCAATCAGATACACACAGAGATCAAGCTACTTAGTTTGTAGTGCTTTGATCTGAGCAAAAGAAAGACCTTTCTGAATCCAAGGAACAAACTGTGAGACATAATCCTTGGAGGTAGATATGGAGAGAGAGAAGTAATATTAGTAAACTTGCAATATCTGGATATCTGAAGAAAACACTTGGTGATGTAACATAAGCTTTATTACATTAAAACAGTAATTTGAAGTAAAAATACTGTGTGGAATGATCTCCGTGGCTGCTCATGAATGCTTTCAGCTTCCTTATGGGTACATTGCTATTTTTACTGCATGAAGAAATCCTGGGGCTATTTTAACCTTCTCAAGTTCAAATTGCCTTTTATATCTATTATTTTGGGGGTTGATGTTTGCTGGGGAAAAAAAAAGTTAAAGGAAAATGTTGTATGCATTTGCATGAATTTGAGTTGTGTAATCAGTATAGCAGTGTCTATAGCTCAAGGACTAAGATTTCCATACACCTGTATGGATTTGGGTCTACCCAAGGACTCTCCCCTCTTCTCTGCTCTTCTCCAAACTCACATCACAGGGGTATTTGTCGCAGAATTGCTCTGACTGTTCCCTCTGCCTGGAGCTCTCTTCTCTAATTAGCCAGGCGGATAAATCTAGCACCTCTTCAAGTCCTTTTCACCTTATCATGGCCTTTGTACATGTTCTTCCAATGGTTTGAAAGGTTAAGACACTTCTTTCAGAGACTTCTCTAGCCTCTTTGTTTCTCAAGTCTTTGCTTAAATGTCAATGACTCAATTGTTTTATCTATGCAGCGAGGATAATAATATTATCAGGAACATAGGATTGTTATGAGGATTAAATAAAATCATATCTGCAGAGAACATCCAGAATTTCCTGATACATATTAGTATTATAAAGCGTTAAATATTATTATTAATTAGTATAATTAAAATACATGGGGAAAGGCCTGCTAACTGTGGCTGACCTCAGGCTGAGGACTAGATTGGTGGTAGCATGGAGAAAATTTTATGTGTTTCACTCTATACTATCCTATCTCATTTCCAATTTTTACTATGAATATTTATAATTGATGTAATACAATAAAAAGGATAAAAGAAAAAACATTTTTCTTGTCATTGTCCTACTACTTTTATCTTTTTTCCCAAAGGGACATATATTTAAAATCAAATTGTCATAATGACAAACATCAAAGAGCATTAATAATGATGATTTATGCAGTATTTACAATATGTCTGGCCTCGTGCCAAGTGCTTTATGTTCATTATCTCGTTTACTCTTTATTTCACTCCTGAGGATCTAAAGCAGGGTTTCATGCATGCTGGGCTAGCACTCTATTCCAGAGCCTCAGTCCTGCTATATTTCTTTTCTTTTCTTTTTGGTACCACTGAGCCACATCCCCAGGCTTTTTGTACTTTATTTAGAGACAGGGTGTCACTGAGTTGCTTAGTGCCTTGCTTTTACTGAGGCTGGCTTTGAATTCACAATCCTTCTGTTCAGCTTCCTGAGTTGCTGGGATTACAGGTGTGCACCACTGTGCCTGGCAGTCCTGATATGCTTTTTTATTCTATATTTCATTCATTCATTTTTGTTAGTTTTATGATAAGTGTTGTGCCAGCCACCAACTTATCACTTCTCAACTCCAATTCATTCTTCAAGACCTATTTTGTGATCATGTATGGAGCTCCTCTAAATGGTTTAGAGTGAGGATGAAGTTAGGCTTACTTAGCAGAGAGCACAAGGGGAATACCTCAAGAAGAAGGGCTCTCCTGTGGATTCCATCTGTGGTGCAAAGCTTTCAATATGTGGCACCAGAGAGGGGCTTTCTGCTTGCCTGTGGCTGCAGACCAGCTGTGGTTTGGCAAACCACAGTTGGTCCCCTGCCAACTGTTCTTTCTTGTCCATCACCATAGCATAGCATATGAAATTTCCTTATATCTTGTAGCAACTTGCTTATCATAGTGCAATAATTATTCATATATAAACTTTTCTGTGTACAAGTTGGCACATGCCTGTCAATCCCAGTGATTGGGGAGGGTGAGGCCGTAGGATCTCAAGTTTGAGGACAGCAACTTAGCAAGACCCTGTCTCAAAATAAAATAAAAAGGACTGAGGATGTAGCTCAGTGATAGGGTGCCTCTGGGTTCAATTCCCAGGATTGCAAAACAAAATAAAAAATAAAAATAAAAAACACAAGCTTCCCAGATTAAATCATTATGTGGTTTCTAACTCTTGATTGAATATGAAAGTTTTCATTTTTATTTCAAATTTAATTAAGTATTTTAATTTTTCTTGTTTCCTTCCTTTATTAAACCTTATGTGAAGTACACAAATCTTAAGTACAGAATTCAATAAATTTATACACGTAAGGGCGCTCATACATGTGACCTGTATCCAGATCAATATACTGAGCATTCTCTTTACCCTGGAAGGATTCCTGTTAACTCTTAGTAGTCCTTACATTGTCTTCCCCACAAAGGTAATTAATATTCTGAATTCTGTCATCTACCTAGATTTTTTTCCCCTTGAGTTTCTTGTAAATCAAACCAGAACATCCATGCTTTGTTATTGTTGTTATAGGTATCTTTGTAACAGAATTCCTACCTTATTAAGTCACACACAGAGATTTACAGTGCTGTGCTTGGGTTTTGAATTTTAAAAAGTGCAACATTATTTTTCTGAATTCAACCAGATTTTTCCTATATGATTAAGTTATTGTGCAGAGCAAAGTCTCCTGAAAATATACTATATTTTTTTGGCTTATGTCCAATGGACTTTCCAGTTATATTTGTAATAAGTGGACATGCTTCTAGGTAATTCAGAGTCAAACCCAAGATATTAAGTTGATGAAGATGTAAGCTTCCATGGTATCTCCATTGTTGAATTCAATATAACTGTCATCCTCATTATTGCATTTCCTCTTTCCTTTTTTAATTTTATTATTCCGTATAATTTTTACATAATAGGTTTTATTGTGGCACATTTGTACAAGCATATAACATACTTTGTTCAATTCCATTCCTATGATAACCTCCATTTCCCCTCCCCAGGACCCTTTGTCATCTCCAATGGATGCCTTGCCACTTTAGAACATGCATGCTTTCATGTTTCCCTTGTCTCTCCACATGTCTTAAATATTCATTCATATTGTGTGTATCAGTATTTTGTTATTTTAATGGCTGTGTGATACTCCAGTGTATGAATAAGTCACAGTATGTCAGTTCTTCTTTTGATGGAAATTTGAGTAGCTTCCCATTTTTTTGTTTTTAAGGATAAATCTGCTATTGACATTTTGGTAAAAGTTTTTGGTGAATATATACAGTCATTTCTTCTGGGAATGTACCTAGGAGTGTCATTTCTGGGTCATAGTATAGACTTATATTTAGCTTTAGAAGATATTGACAAATGGTTTTCCAAATTGACTGTACCAATTTACACTCCAACCAGAAATGTTTTAAAGTTCAAGTTGCTTCACATGTTGCTGTCAGTCCATTTTTTTAAATGAAAAAGTATTTTTAGAACAGTTTTAGATTTGCCGAAAAAAAAAATCACAAAGATTGTATAGAGAGTGGTTGTTTATAAACCAAACCCCATATCTAGTACTACTGAAATTAACATGTTAAATTATTGTGGAATAATTGTTATAATTAATGAATCAGTATTGATTCCTTATTATTAACTGAAGTCCATTTTTCATTCAGATTCCTTTATTTTTACCATATTCCAAGGTTCTATCTAGGATATTACAGTATATTTTGTCATGTCTCCTTTGTCTCCTCTTAGCTACAACAATTTTTTTAGTCCCACTTGTTTTTAATGAACGTGTTCATTTTAAGGAAAAGACCCTTTTCTTACATATTTTGTTAAATGTCCTGCTGTTGGAACTACTTGTCTGCTGTTCTGCTCATGATTAACTGAGGTTACAGGTCTCAGGGAGGAAATCCACAGAGGTAAAATGCCCTTTCCTTCACAGTGTATCAGGGATATGTATTATGGACATGACTTGTAACTGTTGATGTCAATCTTGATCCCTTGGCTGAAGTAGAATGTGTTGGATTTTTTTCCACTGTAAAGTGTTTCTTTTATCTACCCACTCACCCACTTTCCATATTGCACTCCTTGGAAGGAAGCCATTAAGCACAGCCCATGCTCAGGAGAGAAGATTTAGAGTTCACCTCCTTAAGAGTGGAATACTCACATGAATTATATATACTTTATGCACAGGAGGCTGTTTCTTCTCCCCTACTTATTTATTTATAACACTACAGACTCAAAGATACTCACTTTATAATTTGAGTTATTCATTTCGACATTACAATTTTTTCCCAAATGGTTTTGGCTCTAGTTGTCGGCTGCTCATTCAGATTGGCACCTGTGTGCCTTTAACATAACTCTATAATTGTGGTCCTTTAAAAAATCAATTATTTACTAAAATAAATTATGATTAAGGAGTTCCTTGCTTTATGGAACTATTAGATACTCCATACTTAGTTTATATACTTCCTATCCAATCTTGTATTCAACTAATTCTCTAAGAAGTCCTTGTTGCTTTTCGATGGGGAATGGAATTAGAGCTGGGCATGGTGGTGCATGCCTGTAATCCCAGCAACTCGGAGGACTGAGTCAGGGGAATGGCAAGTTCAAAGCCAGCCTCAGCAATTCAGCAAGGTCCTATGCAATTTAGTGAGATCCTGTCTCAAAAAATAAAAAAGTAAAAAGGGCTGGGGACATGACTCAGCAGTAAAGCACTCTTGGGTTAAATACCAGGTACCAAAAAAAAAAAAAGTATGGAATTAAAAACCAAGATAAGAGTACTAGGTGTATTCATTGCTATTGGAGTATTCTCAGTCTTTTTAACTGCCTTCTGGGAAGTTAGTGTTATTTTATTGAGATCTTAATTTTCTCCAATGAGTAAATGAGGCTGAATAAAATTTTATGTGTTCTTAAAGTTATGAAGTGTTTGTCTTTTTTAGTTTTTAAAATCAACTTGTAAGATTACTTTTCATTATTAATAATGAATGTCAATGTCAAATACAGACAGAAACACAAATCAATTTATATATGTATATATACACACATACACACATACATATATATATTTAAATATTTTTCCTATCTATTTGTTTTTACATTAAAATTTTAAGGTTTACATAAAGTGAAATTGAGTTATTTTGATATGTATGTAATTATTGTTAAGTTAGGGCTTAAGTTTGCCATTTCACTATTTTGTTTCTTCTGTTTCTTATTGCTTGGTTTCTTTTCTATTTCCTTCTTTGGAGTTATATGAAGTGTTTTAGAATCTGTCATCATTTATAGTGATTTTTAAGTGTAGTATTTCATATAGTTTTCTTAGTGATTGCTCCAGGTATTACAAGATAGATGTTTATTACAGTTAACTGATTTTAGGTGAAGTGTAGAACAGCTAACTTCTATTTAATCCACTGTATCTTTCACTTTTAAAATAAAAGCTATTTGGAGAATTTTCTCTACATACATTGAATACTCATAAATAGTTTTATAATTTTTTTGCTTTAGTTTTCTTTTATTATTTTGTTTCTGTTTTGAAAACTTTCATTAGTTGTTCCCATGGATTAACTGTGGATCGATGACATAGATATTTTACCGATGAGTATACTGTCAGACTTTTCAATTTTGTGTTTTGAGACAGGGTCTTGCTAAATTGCTGATCTTGAACTTGTGATGCTCCTGTCTTACTCTCCCAGGTTGCTGGGATTATAGGTGTGTACTGCAGTGACCAGCTCCATTTGTTATTCTTTAAGAGTAGATTTACTAACCACAAATTACTTTATTTTAGTTTTCCTTTGCCTAAGAAAATCTTTATTTCCTTTTTATTTCTGAAGAATATTTTTGGTCAGATATAAAATTCATGATTGACAATTTTCTCTTTCAGTTGTTGAAAAATGTGGTGCCACTTTTTTTCTGACCTTAGGGTTTTAGATGAGAAATTCCTGTCCTTCAAATTGGTGGCCATCTATAAGTAACTTGTCACTCAAGGAAAAAATAACACGTCTTCATCTCTGATTTTCAGTAGCTTAATTATGATGTCTTTCTTTGACTTTAGCCTATTTGAGGTTTTCTCAGCCTCTGGAATCTGTAATCTTATGTCTTTCCTAAATTGGAGGTTCAGCCATTATTTTCTTTTTCAGTTTTGTTCATTCTCCTCTCTCCTTTTGAAGCTCTGATGATGTGAAAGTTAGCTTGCTTTTTTTTTTTTTTTTATCCCCAAGACCCCTGAGACTATTAACTTTTATTCAGTCTATTTTCTCTCTGTTGTTCAGGTTGGATAAATTCTATTGATCTATCCACAAGTTCACTGATTCTATCCTCTGTACTCTCCACTCTACTATTGACTCCTGGGAGTTTTTTTTTTTTTATTTTATTTTTTATATTTAATAGGTCTATCATTTTCATTTGGCTCTTTTTTAATAACTTTTATTTTTATTGGCAATTTATTTTATTTTATTTTTTTTAAGAAGGAACTTCTAAGTGCTCTTAGAGGTATTTTTATGATGGTGACTTTAAAAATCCTTTACAGATAATTCCAAACTCAGATTCATTTCAGTCTTTTCTCATTGAAATCATGATTCCCCTGTTTTTTAGTATGATGAGTAGCATTTGAGTATCCTAGACATTTTGGATGTTATATTATGAAACTCTGGGTTCTGTTTAATCTTTTCAAACATGCACCACTGTTGAGCTATATTATAAAAGCTGGGTGGGCTTGGATGCTCAGCTTCCTACTGTGTGAATGAGGGACACTAATCCAAGCTGCTTTGTGGCAGATGGCTGGAATAATTCGGCTCTTGCCTGCCCACCCGCCCCAACCCTGAGGCAAGTGGGACCTTGCCTTAGACCATGCTTTTGCCACTGAGACAGACAGTGAGATCAGCCTCCCTGGCACCAATGGAGGGGACAGGGGCAGTGTAGTACAGACTAGTGCCAGTTCCCATCACTTTTTTCAGGCCCCAGTGATACTTGGGTGTGGGTGCAAAACAGTTGTGATGGACTTGACCTCTCATTGTTTCATTAAGTCTCTGCTGGCAGGTGGCAGTGGAGGCTAGCTCACTTCTGGAGCCCTCTGATACCACCTGGGCAGGGCAATTAGAGCACCTCCTGTTTTTTGCTGGTCAGGGATTGAAGTTCAGCTCCCTGCTGTGCTTTGCTTCCACTCACCTGGCATGGGATTCAGAGCTCTGCCTGCTTTGGTCAATTAGCAGTTAGAAGAATAGCTGTCTGTGTGGTCCTAACCACTGGGTGGGGAGACTGGGGCACCACTGTCTGATTTTACTGTGTAGGGAGGTGAGAGGAGTGAGTGAGTGGAAAGTGGAGTGTGGGAGTGTGTGGATGATAGGATTTTCCATTGGTACTTTGAGTAGGGTGAGCATTGCCAAAGAAGTGTAATGTACTGTTCTGTTAGCCATCCTTTCCCTGATACTTTGACTAGAAGAATAGGCTTATCTTGGAGTTTTTACTCAGACCTGTGCCTATTGGAAGTTCTGGGGTGTAGACTTCTGTAGTGCCTAGTCTGGGACACAGGGTGAGGGGTCAACATGGAAACCAGGAACTCACCTCCCTGTTGCTCCTTAAGCTCCAGGGTCTCTAGAGAGTCCTTCTTTCCACCTCTCAGAGATTATCTATGATTGTTGTCAATGGCAAGAGGGAGGAGCTGGGAAGTGTGGGGCTCATTCATCTTGGCCACAACTGGATGTCACCAACGACATCTCTTGAAGAGCCAAAGTTTTTTAAAGTTTGTGAGACCCAAATTTTTATTAATTTCCTTTCATGGGTTATGATCTCACCATCAAATAAGATATTAGCTACTGATTCTTCATTAACATCTTTTATCAGGTTGGAAACACTTCCTTCTGTTCCTAGTTTGTTGAGAATTTTTAAATATCAGCCTTGCATTTTGTTGAATTTCTTCAAATGACTGTTCAGTATCTGTTGAGATGATTATGGTTTTTCTTAGTTTTGTAATCAGCTGAAGTACTTTGATGAATTTTTGGGTGTTAAACTAACCTTGAATTTCTGGCATTAAATCTCACCAAGTCATTGTGTGTTATACTTTCATATTATTAGATTCATCTTATTAAAATTGTGCTTAGCATTTTTGCTGCCTTTCATTAGGGACAGTGATTTATCATTCATATTTCCTTGTAATTTCCATATCAGGTTTTGGTATCAGGGTGCCCTTGAATGTATTACTTTCTTTTTACTAACTTTTCTAGAACTTCTTAGTGCCCATAAACCTCATCTCTATTTCTTGTTTCAGCAGGTCTTCTTTTGATATATTCCCACCTTGCCAATAATAATTAAGGCAGCTGATGGTTAGTAATTAACTCCAAGGTCAAGAATAAATTAGTATACATTTGAATTATAATCTTTTGATTTACAGCAGCTCTAAAGTGAAGGTAATTAAATGTTATAGTCTTAAATTGTCATCAAATCTTTAAAGATGGATATTTAAGTAGTCCATTTAAATAAAAAAATTGAAATGAAAACTAAAGTGTTTGTGAGCATTCTTACTACCATTTCCACAATTTAAAAATTATTGTTGTTATTATTATTATTATTATCATCATCATCATCATTATTATTATTTGGTTTTCTTTACTGAAACACTTTTGTGGCCTTGAAGAAAGTAAACAAGGAACATTTAAATTGTTCCTATATTTTTCTACTGGTTTAACTTTGCTAAACTATTGTGAGTCAATGATGCAAAGTGTGTTTATTTGCATGTTTAGTCAAGTGAAATTTTTTTCAAAATATGGTTATTAAATGTTTAGTATCTCTATGGAGGATAAAACAAGAATAAATAATTTCTTACTAATAGAATAAATATGGTGTGTGCAGAACAAACAAACAAAAATTTCAATGCTAATTTCTTTATTGCAGTAAGGAGATTCTGGTATCTCCTCCCCAGGGACTAGTTCCAAATGCTGCAATTCCCTGTATCCTTAAATACAATGGTAGCTTTGATTTGATATTTAAATCAGGTGATCATTAGAAATTCAATTTTTATTAATTGAATAAATAATAAAATTCAAATTTTATTAATAAATAAAAACTGGTTATTAAAACACCTGATATGTGCAGTAGGAATCTTCCATAGACTTTAAATTTTTAAATTGTTTTTCTTTAGTCAGAAAGAGATTTAAGCTATTTTTTAAAACTCCACGTTGTTTTAATGACATTAATGATTGCAGGGTTACACTGTCCAGAAGCATCTTGTTTGAAGTGCTTCCATCTCTCAGTAACTGTGTTTTTCATCTCCATTTTATGGATTGAAATGTGTTGCCTACTCACTGAAATCCAAATTGCTCTTATGCAAGGTAATACAACTTGAATGAGAGCAATGTCATAGAACAGTTTGCTGTTGAGCTCTTGTGTTTGCATGAACCTGCTCAGATGTTTTAATGGAAATCCAGGGCTGAGGAACTTTTTCTCAGTCATTCCTATTCCTTCTGTCCTCTGTCACTGAGTGAAGGGACTCAAGGTATTCCCTCAGAGGGAATTTCAAGATAATTAAGCCGGGAAAGCTTCCTGTTTTCTAAGAGTAACTAAAAATTTGAGATTTAACAATTAAACTCTTTGTTTTTAATTATTTTTGGATTTTTAGAAAATATATGTGCTGTCCTTTCTGGCACTTGAAAAGATGAGTTGTTTTATGTGCTTATCTTCATCATATATTTATAGTATTTAATCTTTACAATAACTCAGGATGTTAGATAATGTCATCCATGCTTTTTTTCCCCCAGTACTGGGGATTGAACCCAGGGTGCTCTTAACACTGAGCTATAGTCCTAACCCATTCTTCATTTTATTTTTGTAACAGGGTCTTGCTAAGTTGCTGGAACTAGCCTAAAACTTGGAAGCCTCCAGCCTCAGCCTTCTGAGTAGCTGGGATTATAGCAAGCACATCACAGAGGATGAAGCTCAAACTTGGAGACATTATAAGGCATATCTTTGAGACAAGATCACAGAGGTAGTAAATATCAGAGCATGTACCAAATCCAAGCACTTTTAAATCCATAACCATGATCTTGTATTGCATTAAGTGAGGTTGGCTAGTGCCCATTTAGAAGGATGTTTATAGAGGTGTTACCATGCCCTGAACAGTTGTTCATATGATATGACATGTAAGACACTGTGAGGACTTATTCAGAAATTCTTTGTGACATTGCCTAAAATGATACGTGTTCAACTATGGCAGATGCATACTTGACTTTAAAAAGAGTGTCATTTTCTTATTTCCATGAGTTAGCAGATCTCCTTATCAAAACTCAAAAGAGATATAAATGAAATCTCAGCTTTTCTCTTCCACCCAATTCAAATTCTGTAACCTTAAAATTCCATAAATTACCAATATTCTAATTTTTTACATGGAAGTTAGCAAAAACAGAATGGAATTTGAGTATTTTGAAACCTTGGGAAATAGGAAAAGCTATTCCCAAATGTCATTTACACCTGCCTTTCTTTGCCAAAAGCATAGCCACATGGTTAATATTTATGATAGTCTTATATTTCTTATACTTAAAGCTATATTTTAATTTCATTGCTAAAAGAAACTGTCATTTCTTAATCATTGTTATATACATCTTGTAGAAAAATAGGATTATAGGTAGCATTGGTGGGACAGTCAACAAAATCTCAATCTGTCTTTTAACTCTACAGGTCTTGATGGCCTAAAGGATCTCATTAGCCTTTAAGTTTACCAGACAGTCTCCAAAATTTGTTTCATATACACTTGAACACTGGTTCTAGGTAAATGCCATAAAAGCATCACACAGTTTAGCATGCTGTTTTGGTGTACCTCTCAGAACCTCAGCTCCTTTCTTAGACTGAAGGTGTGGCTGCTGAAAATGAATGACTCACACCTGAAATCCTTTGGGCAACTGGAGCTACAGCATCAAAAGAGTCTGGAGATATCTAAGAGTCCTCTCCTGACTGTTAGGGGACCAAACAACCCTTACCTTGCTTCCAGGAAGGATATAGCAGTCAGAAGCAATCTCATAGGACCAGGTCCAGGGTAGGTACATCCAAAATGAATTCCTTGCTTAGCTTCTCTGCTTTCATATCTTGCTTCCTTCATTCTCACTGGTCTCTTCTGGGAGCAGCCCCTCAAAAAATAACTTGCAGAAGAATTGTCGTCTCCAGTTCTACTGTTAGGCAACTGGACCTAAGACCCACTGCAATTTAGCCAAAAGAAATGATCTCCCATGCCCGTGTTTACAGAGTGGGCCTGCGTTCCATTTTGAGATACATAAATATCTAATCTCCATTAAATTTTATGATTGTGTTTTCCTTTTCTAGAGGGAGGGAGAGGGTAGAGGGAGAGTAGGGTTATATATTGTGAAAGTTACATTGCAATGAATTTCCATAAGCTATGAGTGTGGAAAGCAATGTTTCATATCACTGGTATTTTTGAGGTGATTACCAAAAGTCTGATACATAGCAAGGCCACAATGAGTGGTGATCACCTTCTTTCTTTTCGTATGTTTTGAAAAGGATTTTATAATCACTTTTATGTCTGCCTGCTCCAGATTTTATTGTCTCCTACCTATCTCTTCTGCTGGCAGCATCTCACTGTGTTTTATGTTTTGTCAGTTGTAGCCAGACTGAAATACAGCAGACACAAAACAGAAGCTGATTTTACCCCATCTGATGTGGACACTGTTAATTTATAACAAAGCTGTTTTGCCATTGCTGGGGGGAGGGGGGAGTAAACAGTTGGTTTGATGGAAAAGCTTCCCTAATCCCTGGAGAACAGTGAGTTCAGATGTGATGTAAGCTGACAGAGGGTGAAAAAAAAAAAATAATCTTCAGGCTGATAAGTGAGTGCAGCTATGATGGACTGGGCTGGATGGCATTTGCAGAGAACACAGGGTAACCTGCGGTGGCAGTGCACTTGCAAAAGGTGACATTGGGAAATGATGATAATCAGCTTGCCAATATTTACAGGAATGACAGAATGATAAAAAATGTAGAATCTAGATTCTGTATGAAGTTCACATGGAAAGGAGATTTGCCTGCTTTAATTCCTTTTAAGATTATTGTTCTCAGTTGATATTTTCCTAAACACCAGTAGAGGCCTCCAGACACTTCATTAAGTAAACAAACACCCCAGGATCCTAACACTGTCCCTAGGCAGGGGAGAGCCAGCAACATGGGGAGGAATCAGTGCAATCTCTGAGGGTTTTGGTGAGAATGAGTTGTAATTAGAGAAAATGGAAAACTTTGTGGTGTGATGTGCCTGAATGCCCATAAAAAATAAAATACTTGGTCTAGAATGAAAGGAGGTCATGATAAGTGTGATTATCATTATTCTGGATCACATTTAATTATCACAAGGTAGGCATTTCACTGTTGATTTATTATGTTGTTAGTGAACCATTTCTCTCAAGCCATTTAATTTGCCCAGCATTCTTATAATCAAAACACCACAGTTGGAGAAGAACAGAAACAAGGTAATTCATAGACCTCCGACCCAAGCTATTTGGCAAGGACAACTTTTCTGTCCTTTTGGCATAGGAAGTTTTAACTGAGCACAGTGCTAGAGGAAGGGTTGCTGAATAGGTACTAACCATGAAAGCTTTACAAAATATGTAGCTAACCTAATTCATAAAGAGCCTTCTAATAAGCAATGAAAGCACCTATTTTGTTAAGCATGCATGTATTTTTATGTATGATCATATGTAAGTGCCAAGATCTGTGTGACCATGGTTGATTTTTTCTTCCAAGATTTAATGAGTAATCAGTTAGTTCCCCAGTTCCATGATGCTCTCAGGTATCTGCCGGTGCAGGATAGATGCTCCTTCTGAGGTAAATGTCCTTCAGATTCTGGTATCATTGATAGAATCCTCTAGGCACCAACACCTCACTGACTCCTTTAAGCTACTTCAGCAGCTTTTTTATATATGACATACTTGTCTGGACTGTACCTTTAGCTGACAGTATAAATCCACTCGTTTTGCGGTATCATTAATTGATTTTAGCTAATTAGGAGCATTTGGGGGGCCCTAATTTGATAAGGAAGTGTGAATGCATTTCTCTCCCTCCCCCAACAGGATTTTTATTTGCTGAGGTATTAGGAGAATGTTAATTGGGCTCTGTTCTTCTGTCACATGGATGGTTTCTAAACAGAACTAACCATATAGACAAATGGGTCAGAGAGAATGCTGGGTGTTAGTCATTTGCATGATTTGTCAAGCGAGGTTGTTCACTTCTGGAACAGAATCTGAAAGGCATGAGTGTGTGTATGCCAAGATGGGCCAGACGGTTCTTTGCCTTTCACAATATTGCTCAAAGTTGAGGGCCCCTCCTCCCCATTTCAGAACCTCTCAGGAGGCTGCAGAAATATGTGTGTCTCTTCAGTCACTGCCATTCTCTCCCTACCCTCCAGCATCCCCACTGTGGCCCTCTTTAATTTTCATGCGAAAGTCACAGGTTTTGAAAATTCACTGGCCCTGCAGTATTTGCAGAAGATCTTTTGAAGGGTTTGGGCCCTGGGATTCCTTTGTTCACTCTCTTCTGCTGAAGGCAGAAAAGCTGGGCTGACTGTCTGTGTGTGCCTGGAGCTTCGAAGCAGAGGGAAACAAACAGCAGAGCCTGGAATTCCTGCAAGGAGCTTGTTTGTGGATGGAACCCATACAGTGTCTTTGTTTACATACGAGTGGAGATTTTCATGGGGAAAGGCTGGGGTATGCATAAAAAGGAGCTTGAAACAAGGAGCCATTTAGGAAAGGAGGAAAGGGATGTCTGACAACATTTTAAATTTTGTGGCTGCAGGAAATGCTCATTTATATAATGTGAGCTTTCTGTGAAGATATGGTTGCTCTTAAAGGTGAACACTTTGTTCTCTCTTTTTATTTCTTGTAGTTTTACACTAATCATTCACACATTTGCCTCCCATTCTGCTTATGACCAATTGGTTAACAACAGAAGTAACTAAAAATCATTTCTGAGCATCCTCAGTAATTATATTCTTCCATTTTGATTCTGCAAATCAAATCTCAAATGTTACTTTCACTACCAAAAGGCCAATTGAATTGTTCACTGGAAACATCTGCTGCTGTTTGCTGTTTTCAATCTTTGAATTGTACAATGGAATAGGATAGAGGGAAGGAAGCCCTAACAGAATACATGGCTCTCTGAAAGAAGCCTTAATGAAGGGACATGAGCATGATGTTTGAAGATTCCATTTGTCCCTTGTTTATAAACCTGTTTCCTTGATTTTGTGAGTCTTGGTTGTCTCCATCATAAGATGAAGATTAACAGTGCCAATTTTCTAGCATAATTATGTAATTGTTTAATATTTTTTTTTGCATTCTGATGTTCATCCTTGGCCCTTTTAAATTTTAAAACAAAAATCACAACCATTTAACACTGGTTAAATGTAGGTGCTTAATAAATGCATCACCTTGTGTTTTTAAGTGATTCTTATCTGTAGAGTCCCATTAATATAAGCTTCATGAGCATGAAGCATGTGTCTCATTCACCATCATGTCTTCAGCTTTTTGTAGTAAAAACTCGAGAGACATTTGTTGCATAGCTGAAAAAGGGTCAGTTGTTAGAGCATCTAATATTAATATTATTGCTATTTTTATGGTTAAAATTTTATAGCTAGCTAGACACAGTGGCACATGCCTGTAATCCCAGCAGTTTGGGAGGCTGAGGAAGGAGAATCATGAGTTCAAAGCAGCCTCAGCAAAATGAGGCACAAAGTAACTCAGGAAGACCCTGTCTCTAAATAAAATACAAAATAGGGCTGGGGATGTGGCTTAGTGGTCGAGTGCCCTGAATTCAATTCTTGGCTAAACCCCCCCACCCCAATTTTTTATATCTAAAACTTTTCCAGAAAATTATGTAAAAGTAGAATCATTATCCCCTTGTAGAAAGTTATTGAAGAGGCTGAAGTGAATTAAACTTCCAAGTTAACAACATGGGGAAAGATGAGCAAATCAAAGCCAGGAAAAAGTAGAAAGATTAAATTCTATATATAAGAAATCAATAAAATCATGTTCTTGTAATAATAAAGTTAAATTAAAAATACAATCAATGAAATAGTAAACAAATCTGAAATAGAGAAAACCAATAGACCAAATTTAAAATTCTTAGTATAACTGACCCAAAGAACAAAGAGAAAATGAAACACTGCTAATGCCAGCAACTTTTAAGCATTGTTAATAATTAAAAAGTTAATATTAAAATTAAAAATTTTAAAAAGAAAGTTAATATTAAGGACTGGGGATATAGCTCAGTTGCCAGAGTACTTGCCTTGCATGTACAAGGCCCTGGGTTCGATCCCCAGCACCACACAGAAAAAGTTAATATTAATATTATCACTATGATATGATACCTGAGAATATCAACTTTATGGAGGAAAAATTTAATTTGGCTCATGGTTTCCATCCATTGTCAGCTGGCTCCACTGATTCCGGCCTTTGATGAGACAGAAGAATATTGTGGTGGCTAAAATGTATGGCAGAAGCTGCTCACCTTATGGCATCCAAGTCACTCACCTTATGGCATCCAAGAAGCAAAGAAAGAGAGACAGAGAAAGGGAGGAACTAGGGAAAAGATAACCCCCCAGTGACCTACTTCTCCATCTAGGCTGGATCTCCTATAATTTCTACCACCTCCCAATAGTCTGCTCAATAATGAACTTATCAATCAATGGATTAACCCATTGGTGAGCTCAGAGGCCTCATGATCCAATCACTTCCCAAAAGCCTCATCTCTGAACCTTGCTTCACTGGGGACCAAGTCTTCAACACATGAGCCTTTGGGAGATATTCCAGATTTAGACTGTATCAATTGAGAAAATGTTAATCATCAGAAGAAGTGGAAAAAGTTCATGAAATACAACACTTAACCAAAGGTGACACATTCTAAATATTCATGTGTTTCAAGGAAATTGAGCCAGATTAATACCTTATAATCAGTATTTAGTACTAATAAATGAAAACATGTATCATTTTTTAATAGTCAGAACATTTTACTATATAGATACATTATAACCCATTTTTAAAACTACCTTCACCTAAACATTTTAGATCAGTTTCAAATTGCTGCCATTCTAAACAGTAGCTGCATGGACTCCCTTTAAAAATCCTGTGGTGTTCCGCCTCTGGCAATCTGTCATACATGTCCCATTCCACCATCACTCACTGCCAGTCACACACTATTCAGATGACAGTGAGAAGTGCCCTCCCAATGCACCCAAGGATCTCAATCATCTGAGAACTCTTTGCCCAAATGGCATTTTATAAGCTTATTCTGAAATAATGTGGCTGGAGACCATTCCTGTTTGGAGATTTTAGAAGGTCTATATAAAGAAATAATTTAAGATTCATTACTTAATCTTTCCTGTGCTAGTTGGGGAGGCTGGAACACTGATACAATAGCTTAAAATTTTTAAAATAATCTTTTTGGACAATTTTAACCTAAATACTCTCAGGCTTTAATTTCACAAGCATAATTTAAATTCCTAGTCATGTTCCAATTTTTCAGGTTTTCTCGTACAACCAAATTCTGGTTTGAATTAAAAAGAACGGAAAGAAAGAGGGAAAATGAACTAGAAGAATAGCTCTGGATACATATGGATTCCTCATTTGTCTCAACACTACATTTCCATCTAAGTGAATGCAGATTAGATTTTCATAGTGGTAGATAGGTGTTCATAATTCATTACTTTATAGTTCAAAAGCAAAGGCAATATGTATTCCTGTGTCACCATAAATGTAAACAAGAGCTAAGGAGTATTATTCTGACTTTATTGCAGCGAGATTATTCACAGAAATGAAGACCTTTCTTCATGTGAGATGTAACACCTACACTGGTGAATATAGCTTTCTCTGGTAGTTTTCTAGGACAGAGAGAATAAAGAGGAGATAAAGCCACTGAGTGAGCTGCCGAAACAAACCTGGTCAGGGACTCAAACCCTATAAAATTGGAATTGAGTCAAGCTTGGAGGGAAACTCCCTCCCCAATGTGTCTGGTGGATAACATGCATGTCCTTCCTTTAAAATTGTTTGGCAAGATAAGCAAACTTATAACTGTTTAGCATCACTTTCCTAGGATAATGTATCTTAAGGAAGGAATGATTCAATTGTCTGATAAAAAAACTTAAATGGGGTTTTGCATCCATTTCATTCTTTTTAATCTGTCATGTTATTTCAGTTTATAGTGAGTCTGACCTGTCTGAATTGCTAGAAAACATTTCAATAAAAACAAAGAATAGAATGAAGAGAAATGTGCCATCATCATTTTTATTTTCTCATGTGTTTGAAAAAAAGCTTTTATTGACTTTGTACTCTGAGACGAGGGTAACTTTGAGTGGCCACTGTCTGGGGGTAATTTGCTGGATAGACTTGTGCACTGACCTGTGACATTTGCTAAAGTGCTTATTTGTTTATTTTTCACCCTTCCAAAGTTGAAAAGCCATATTAGACTTTCCATAAGGTAGAGAGAAGCTGCTTCAAATCCAAAGGAAGGTGATAATGTAGTAGGATCAAGGCATCAATTGTTCTTCAAATAAAATCTGTGAAAAAATTTAAATGAACATCTGTTTGAAGAATAGAGCTATTAAAGGGAGTGTTCTGCACAAACAATATGCCATGCAGAATAGTTGTACAAATAATGCTGTGAAATTGTTTAATTAACTCATAAAGCAGGGAATCTAGTAAAGGAAGTGTATGCAGTACACTCTGGAGATGTTTGACAGTCTTCAAGAGCAGATGTGATTATGATTATAATTATTTGAGTAAATTGAGCCATAATTTCTCTTTCTGTTGTAAAATAAGGTATATTATGAATCCTAAATAGGACAAACCTTTGAGCATAAATAATTCATGCAAATCTTGACTTTTGTTGGAGTGACAGCATTTTATCATTTTCTTCATTTCATGGAAGTGTACTTTTGTAAATATAGCTGAGAAGAATAAGTATTCAATGTGTGACTTGAAAGTATCGACATTTGATTTTATGTGTGCTTTGTAGAAATTGGTTTCCATATTTTATAGATATTCTTTTCACCATAGATTTGGATGTCCACAAATGAATACGTTTTTGCTCCTAGGAAGTACCAATTATTTATAAGATCATGGTGTGTAGTGGATATGAAGTAATTTACTTTTTTAATACCAAAGAAATGCAGTCAGAGACCTTACAATATTGAACATGAAGGCTACAACAGCATTTTTTTGGTGTGTGATCTCAACTAGTTTTACTTGAAGTAGATTCATTGACTATACATTATGTATCAAGTTTGTTAAATATTATTATGCAAATTTATTAAATTGAGGCTACTCTATTCTTTTTCATTCTTCTTCATTTTGGAAATTGCATATTTTTGCATTCATAACTTTAGTTAGTAATTGCAGCAATGTTACATTTTCTGTATATTGCCTTTATCACTCTTATTAACTGAAATTACTGCTGGAAGGAAATTAATCAGACAAATTAGTATGCTTATTCATGAAACCTAGATTATAGTAAACCCCAAGATTAAGACTAATGAAACAATTACTTATATAATCATTACTGAAAATGGGAACATTGCTCAGATATCTGACAGTGACTGCAGCAGCCTTTGGAAGTAGACAAATGAATGTGTTTTTCTTGACTGCTCTTTCATGAAAGCAAGATTATTATCACCTGCTGGGAGTTTTGCTTTCATATTCAACATTTTCTTGGGTAAAAGGTCTCTGCTTACTAGGAAAAGGAAAATCCAGTTTTCTCCAGTGGGCTTCTTTCCTTGAAACTTAAGCTCTTCTGAATCTGACATTTCCAAATTTAAGATGTAGACACTCAGGGCATGATGCTTTTGCATGAGAATAAACACTGCACTAAAAGTGAGACTACTTAACTAAAGTATTTTTAAAAGCCCATCTAAAGTTTTTAACTTAAATTAATGACATTTTAAAAAGCAAAAGTTGCAATAGGCTTACAGTAGAAATTCAGAATGCCCTCCATGTATCCAGAGACAATCATTGTTCCATTGTTTCTCCTTCTATTTTCTGGTGGTCACCTTCATGTTGAATAGCTTTTCTGGACTGGAGATGTTAGTGGGAAGTTGGTGATTTTTCTGCTACTACAGTGGAAGATATTAGTCACACCACTTCCTGCATCCTGTTCCCACTCCTAAAAGTGTTTTAAATAAAAACTTCATCATTTATCCTTGAAAAGATAAGTAGTACTTTTGAAGTATTAATTTCTTGTTCTGTGGAATCCACACACACTCCCCTGGTTCTCACATCGTAGAGTGACAGGATGAGCATTCCCAACATTTTCTTATGCTGTTTTCCTCCATATTTTGGTTGCAGGAGAAAAAATAGGACTCTCGGTGAAATCTGAACTTTGGATAAATAATAACTGGTTTCTAAGTGCAAGTATGTCCTAGATGTCTTTCATTTATGAAATACAAAACATAAATGATATTTGATTAACTACATGTGAGTAAGAAGAATTTATTGAGATGACAGCAAAAACAAGCCAATCAATTAATTCATCCTGCAAAATGCTCAGCATGTTAGAAATTTAGGGTACTAGATACTTTTAGGCCAGATTTAGGAAGTCAGGAAGTCAGGAAGATGGTTGTAAAGTTCTATTTAAGGAGCAGTTAGATACCCAGATCATTTTCCCAAGCCTGCACACCCACTCAGAATGCTGTGTCTCATCCAAGAAGAGAAGTTTCCATATTGTTCCTGCATAATTGATACAGGGAGGTTCAGCAGGAGAACTAAAGGCAGGGTGTGACCTTGCATTGAAAAGAAGATTGAATAAAAGTTTATATTCCATGCAGGGAGTGCCCTGGTTGGCCCTCTTCCCCTTTTTTTTTGGCTCTCAGAATGCTGCTGGCAGCCTAATTTTGCAGGAGTCTAGATGATTCCATGCTTGAGTCAAAAGACTGTCTCAAAACAAAAGTCTTACAAAAACTGTCATGAGGAAGCCTCAAGTGAAATAGCATGGTCCCTATCTGTATCACTGTGGCCAAGGCTGTTAGTCCAAAGCCTTTGTTAACAAAAAGAGCCTTCAATTATTTTTAGGACCCCTCCCTTAAACATAAATTCTTGGCCAGGAAAAGTCAAATACTTGAAATTTCTAATGTAAAAGACGGAAGACCAAAATGAAAAAGTAGAAAAGAAGAACTCAGAGGAAACTAAGTTGATAAAGAAGAGAGAATAATAAATTGTAATTAAACTTCTTAGTAAGATAAGATACTGCATTTGAAACAAGAACAAGGTCACTTAACAAGGGAGCAACAAGAAAGAACATTGCAAGCTATAAACAGGATAACAGAAATATTAACATGGATTTAATGTTTGCAAAATAAATGTGAGACAATATTCCCAGAAGTAACATCAAAAAAAGACAAAAGTTAAATAACTGGAGGAAAAAATAAGGAATATAATGTTTTCCAAAGATATAACTGAATATTATGGGTTGCAAAAAAGAGGACAGAATAAAGAATTAAAAGTTTTCAGAGATGTAACATCATTCCTAAAACTGATGAACGTAAGGTTTCAGATTGCTGGCATTCATCAGAAATCAAGAAATAAAAGTCAGTGAGAAAACCCCAATACTGGTAAAATGGATCATGAAATTTCAGAACATTAGAAATAAAGAAATAAGTCCTTAAATTTCTGAGAGAGAGGGAGAAGAGTAAAGGCCAAGACTGAGACAGAGGAAAAAGAAGAATGAAGAGAGAATAGTGTGTAACAGATTTCCAGCCTTTTCTGGCATTATTGGAAGGCATCAGATAATATAAAAACTGAGGAATCGGGACACAGAATATAATATTTTGTTAATAAAGAAGAGGTGGATATCAGAAAAAATAAATATAGAAAAGATTACTTGTGCTGGTTAGGGCCTGGGAATATAGAGGAATGGAGAAGATAACTTTGTTTTATTTCTTACAAAGGTATTTGACTTTTAAAATGATGTGTCTGCATTACCTTTGTCACCACAAGTCCCTCCCAGAACCAATCGGTAACTTGTTATCTTGGTTCTGCTTGATTCCGAGTGCTGCTAGCTCATGGAAAACAAGACTGGATACCCACAACACCTGGAGTCAACTGCTAACCCCAAACCCCTAAGACAGCAGCCTACCGACCCCTCCCATAGCTCAGTGGGAAAGAAATCCCAGACCCCAGACCTGCTTGGGGAGAAGGAGACTTTAGAGCACAACCTCTCTGACTATTGAACAAAAATTTTCCTTTTGTCTTAAAACTACTTGGTAATCTGCAGATGTCGCTGAATAGGAAAAGAACCCACAAATTCAGCAACATTTTGGTATAAGTAAGAAAAAATTAGGCAAAAGTGTTAAGGGTTCATTTCCTTATGGAAAGGGAGAAAAATGAAAATAATTTGAGCCATATGAATCCAGTAAAAGTCAGCATCATGAAGCATGCCTGTGATTCCAGGGACTTCATAGGTTAAGGCAGGAGGATCTCAAGTGTGAGTCCAGCCTCTGAAATTTAGTGAGACTTTGTTTTAAAAATGACTGGGGTTGTGGCTCAGTGGTAAAGCATCCCTGGGTTCAATCCCCAGTAATATCAAAAAGAAAAGATTTAAAAAAAGGAAAGCATCAAGAATAACTCCATGTGTAGAAACATGGACATTTTATAGATTAAGGATGATGCATTTTTCTGGAGCAATATACATAGTGTTGCTTGCAAGCTTATAACAGGAGGATATCTATGAATGTGGCAGGTTTCTTTGTGCTCATAGACTTTATGGGGAACAGGGAGAGGCTAGTATGATGGATCCCGACTGGGAGTGGAAGGGCAGTGATACCACAAGGTTGTTGGGGTAGTAGGAGCCATAGACACTATCCACTCAGAGGCTTCATGTATTGCATCCTTTCTGAACATGATTTTTAACAGCCTGGTGAATATGGCACCACTGCCATTAGAACCACATTGTTACTCTTTGCACCAAGGCAGTTGTTTAGGATTCAACCATTTGGAGTGATCATCATGTGTTACAAAAAGACCTGGATTTATTTGGTCGAGATCTGAGGCAAATGAAAATAATCTGAAGGAAAGGAAGAAGAGAAGAAGAAGAAAAAAAAATCAACAACCCCTATATCTTTTCTTATGCCAATTATGGGATAAGTCCTCTTTAAGACATTTCCACATATACTATGTCATATACATATGTCAAGGCAAATGAGAATTAAATATAGCTACTTACACACATATGGCAAAAAAGTTACTCGTACAATTTCAGAAGACATCTCAGCTTCACTAAGTGTGTGCCAAGCCCAATAGCATTCAACTTCACGTGGTTTATAGGATACCACTAGAAATGCAAAGTTAAACTATTCTAACAAAATTACAGGGTCCGGATCAAGAAAGATAATGGCATCACTGTACTTTGCCTGGGTCATACCACATTTGGAATGTTGTGAGCTCTGCATTTCAAACTGGGAAACAAGTTGAGTAAAGAAACAATAATTGCAAAGAAAATCAAAGCCAGATTGTATGAGGAGCAGTTAGAAGAACCAAGGACTTAAACCTGGAGAAAGGAAGACTTAGAGCATATTTGGCTCCCTGGCTATATTTTAAGTATTCTCATTTAGAAGGAGTAGATTTCATTCTTGATTTTTTTTTTTTCCTGATATTGGAACTGACACAGGGATAGATGTTGTAGCGAGGCATTTGACAGAAGTAATTTCTAACAGGCAGTGAATGATAGAATACCATGTCTCATAAATCGTTTACTGACCCTTCATTGAAAATGTTCAAGGAACAAGTGGTTGATCATCAATTAAGTACTTGGGAGGGGATTCTGTACCAGAATAGAGACTGGGCCAATTGTAATTTAATGTCTGACCTAGGTCTAACCGCCTATGTTCTGACAGATGTCAATCTTGAGATTCAATCACCAAATACTGATTATTCAAAATAAAGAAATATTGGTCACTTCCTATGTATCAGGGAACAGAATAAATACTGTCGCTGTCTCCTGAAGCATTATATCCAATGAGTAGATAAGAATTAAGCAGTTCATTGCATAATTGATTTTAATTGAATTATAATGAGCATCAGGAAGAACTGAAAACTAATATGGCAACATACAACACCGGCTCCAATCTAGTTTGGAGGGTGGAGGGAAAGGTGTGATGTGAGGATGTGTAAGGAAGTGATGTCTAAGCTGGAATCCAAAGGCTGAGTTAGCCACTAGGAAACTACTCTATAGTCAGAGTTGAGGTACAGAAAAATATACTGGATTAGGAGAATGCACATGTTGACATTCAAATCCTTCCTTAGCACTCAACCAGTCTTGTAGATGTCGCTTAGCCACTCCTTAATTTATTGATGAGCTATGTGAATCAGCCAAGGATTGATTTTTCTGCTTCATGGGAAGTTCTCCTTTGCTCACAGCCCATTTGATTTGCTTTGGGTTCATACTATGACCCTTCTATTTTTATTGAGGGATTCCTTGTTGGATATAACTGACACCAGGACTCACAACTCTATATTTGTACACTCCCCAAAAAAGTCACATTCTGAGTTACACCCACAGAGGCAAGTGAAATCTCTTTTGTGCCCTTGATTTGAGAGCTCGAAATACTGTTGTTTCAATGCCACGTGTAAAACCAAGAAGTGACTGAAGAATGGCTCTAGCAGTAAATGAACCCATCCTTCCCCTGAATATATTTCAGAAATCTGCAGAGTAAAATCTTTCATCTCAATTAAAGATGGACCTTCACAGCACTTCAAAGCATCTGCGGATATGAAAGGGGTAACTAGGGCTTATGAAGTGCTGGTGAATAATTACATGCTGAGATTTATTGGTGAGCAGTCTTGTGTCTATAAAAGGTTGGCTGACCAGATAAAACCAGGCATTGGATAGAGGGAGGATTCTTGAGCCACTCAATCATTTGCAATTTCTAAGGAGTTTTCCAAGGGGAAAATCGGCATTCACATGTGATATAAGCAGACCTTTACATAGACTGAGTAGATTCAGCTGGCCCAGGCTGCTTCATTTGACAGTGTCTGATTCAGTGCCTGAGAAACGTCAGCATGCTTTAGATCTTTGGGAGATTCATCATGCCTGCTCAGGGCTCAACTGGGCATTTCTGTATTTGTGAGGTATGTTTTTTGAATCCATGGAGTCATTTAAGTTTAAATCGGTTGAGAAATGTAATGTTGTACAATAGTGTTTGACCTGGACTCGTTGAGGACCATACAATCAGAAAATGTTACCTATAACATTCTTGATTGAGGCTGAAGTTTTTACAGTGTGATTTGTGGTAAGACAACTGGATGGTGCCTTTTTGTTTAACATCTGCAGATGTTGGATCCTTGAAGATGCTGTGAGCGTTCAGTCATGGCCTGAATTTTTTTTTTTAATAGAATTTACTAGGCAATATATTTACTGCATAAATCCTCAAGAAGTATGAGCTATTATTTTTAGACTATATTTAATATTTACTGAAAAACATATTTACAATATAAGACAAATGAATAAAAGTGGGAATAATTTGAACAGTTTATATATGGGCCACATCTAGAATTGTATATTTTCTATAATAAGTTTTTTGATGAGTTCATTACTGTTTTAATCAATTTTTTTAATGCAACTTTGAAGGTGTTTTGTTTTGTAGTCATGAGATCTGGTATACAGGATGACTCATGGCATTTATAGATGTTCACATTGCTCAAAGACTAAATATGGTAACATGGACTAATTAAAAGAGATAAACGAATCTTTAAATTATCTTCCTCACAACTTCTATTTTACCTTATTGGTCTTTATTCTTTAAAATGAACTAAAGAGACCTCTTTGTTCTAATCAGAAACTATCTTTTCTAGGGCAGTATTTGTGTAGCAACAAACAGTTCTCTATAAAATTTATAAAATTTTTTATAAAAGCCAAGATTATAGAGAAAAATAAAAGCTTTCACTTATAAATACTTAACTCTCAGTTTTAGTGTGATAATTTGATATCCAGTTATATTACCTGTAAATTTTATATTAATTTTATTTTAGTTTTTTTATATTTTATTTTTTAGTTGTAGTTGATACAATACCTTTATTTTATTTATTTATTTTTATGTGGTGCTGAGAATCAAATCTAGGGCCTTGCACGTGCTAGGCAAGCACTCTGCTGCTGAGCCACAACCCCAGCCCAGAACTTATATTAATTTTGTGACATAAAAATGGATGAATTTCCAGAGGAAAATCATGAGAATATTTTTAGGAACATTTAGGTGACCCAGGCCAAATTTTTCATGGGGCATAGAGTCTTGGGAGTGACTATGACATCCAAAGGAAAGAGAAGAAAATTTGGCAGGCCCAGCCAGGCCTCAAAGCACAATGGAAATGAGATAAATTAATAAATTGAATCAAAATACATAAATTACTAAGTTCTTCATTTTTAAATAGGCTTTACTTTTCTATGAAATTACCCTACAGTTTTGCCTTCTAAGTATATTTTTATGCAAGTTTCTTTGATTGGAATTGTGCCCATAGGGGTCTAATATTCTTGAGCATTCACATTCTTATGCATAGCTTTGAGGATTGGCTACTCATTCATTAACTCTTCAAACTTAAATGAATAGTTGAAATAATAAGGCAAATTGGTTTTGTTCTTTTAGTCTTCTTTTCCTGGGCATTCTTTGCATTGTGGTAATATGTGCTATAAATAAAATAGAGCAAGGAACACATTGTCTTGATATTTCACCAGAACAAAATAGTTTTTGAATAGGAATTACTTATTTCTCAAAATTTTTAGGGGATTTAAACCTTGTTGTTGAATGAAGTAGTGAATGACAAAAATATTTTAATAGTCTTACATGAATGAGAATTCTGATGGAAAGACTAGGTTTGTGCAGAGTCTTGGGAGTTGAATATGATATCCAAAAATCATCATTGTTTTATTAATCCATTCTTTCAGGGTCCAAGTTAATAACAGGATCCAAAGGCCAAAATCACAATCCCCATGTTTATTGTTAGCTACAATACATGTCACCAGAGCAGTGTTTGCTGTCTGGAAAGCCTGAGAATATTTCCTAATCAAAATTTCTATAAATCTTTGATATCTTCTTATTTATTTTCTGCAGAGTAACAGCCTCTTCATGTTTGATGTTCCAGAAACAAGAGCCTGTTTCTGTTGAGTTTGATTATAGAAAGAGAGGTCTCCTCACAGGGAGCTCAGCAGGCTGTATCATGCTTGTCCCTTCGTCTCTTTCATGGAAGGAGAGAAAGGAGGAAGAAGAGCACAATATGGAATTGGTGATAGTAATACTGGCAGAGCCTCAAATGATATTTGTTCTGCTATAGTCACTTGCCACTGGAGGCTGCATTTTTGCAGCAGATGAAAGATGGATAGCATGCAAATGCTTGGATTGAACACATTCTAATACTTTAAATTCTGTCTGTTGGTCTCTGTTATATAAGTATTGTTTGTCCATATATTTTGCTGTGATTACACTGGTGCTTAATTAGAATAATTAGTATGAAAACACAACATGATTTGTTTGGTTATAGTTTTCTACCAAATATTTGAATAGGAGTCAGGGGTTCTTTAAAGTAGAGGTGGCGAAAAGTAAAAAATTTAGAATTTGGCCTGGTTTCAAGGTCTATTAAATTTCAATGATTCTGCAATATGGTTAGTGTCTTAAAGGTTATGGGATTGATGTTTCTTCACTTTCCTTATGGGGAGAGAATTAGATTAATTGTTAGGCAATGCTGCAGGGGAACTTTTGCATAAGGGCTAGTTTTGAGTTTTTTCCTAGAAAGGAATGAAAATGGTAGAAATGAGGTCAGTTTTCTATTATGTCTGATGACAATTTCCAGTAAAGTTTGATTAGCCACAACACATGGGTTCCCGGGCTCTAGTGTAGATTGCCAAAAGCAATGTCTACCCACGGAAATCATTGTACTTGCTTTGATATTATAAACTCTTTATACAAAGAAGACAAGGGGTAACATTTTGAGACGGAGTCTGAAAATACATAAATTCTGAGATCCAGCAAATGGAAAACTCTCTATTCCACAAGTAGAAAGTCTGTCCCCATTAGGTATACCAAGTGGTGGGGAAAACCATCTTAGATGAGAGGGATTTTGTAGTAGTTATTCAGTCTTAATAGTCTCTGATGAGACTGTATGGATTTTCATTCATATATTCTAATTTAAATAATATTCTTAATAAGTTAGCAAGTTACACAATCATTAAATACCCTACACATTAAAATTAGAATTATATTATTATTTGTTTATTTGTCCATTCAGTAAATATTTATTGAGCATCATTTAAGAATCAGACACAAGGCATTTGTGAGATAGAGTGAACAAAACACAAATATTTTTATTTTCATAGGACTTTCTCTTTAATGAAGTAATACAAAATTCTGGGATTTTTTTTCTTTTTTCATGCTATACTTTATTTTACAAAAGGAAAATAGCTTTGTGCAATTCATGCCATTAAGATACATTTCTATTGCTTGGGATGTGCTCATGTCTTTTCAGATTTGCTATGATAACATTAAGGCTTTTTGAGACAGTTGTCAAATTTTGCCTAATGTTGGGGTCTGCAATGATGTTAACTTATGAAAGATTGAACATATGGCACTGACTTTATTTGTTCAAATACCTAGAATAATCAGTTGCAGAACTAATTGGGTTCCTTTCCTGGTCCTGTGGAATTGAAAATTTACTAGAAACTCCTGATTATTTAAAAGTATATCAGCCTAATCTTCTAAAATTTACTTTTTATAGAGATCCAATCAGGCATTTTGCATTTACTTATTGTGGGTATTTTTATTAATAAATAGGGAGTGCCTTAGTCAAATAATTGATATAATTAATCTGGTTAAAGTCTCAAAAGAAAGAAAAAAATTTCATCATTTGCAAGACATGACAGTATTATTGCTCATTTCACTTCTAGACATTGTTATCATGGAAAGCACATGTGACCATGACTATCAGCATAGGATGTATCATAATTCTAGTTTATTTTTATGATAATGTCTATAAAAATACCAGTTATGCCTATATGTTTAAAGTGAGATAGCAACTCTGGTAATTATATGGTGTCTGTAATGACTGTAAGCCAGAAATTCTCTGTATGTCATATTTATGAGTATTTGATTGCTTATTAACTCAACTGCAATTAATTATTTTACTAAAAAAACATATCAAAGATTGCAAATGACCTAATTTTTAAGACAAATTAAAAGGGATTCAAGGTTATCCTGATAATGAGACCATTAATTATTATCCATTGGAGCATTATGATATAGTTTCTTGAAATGAAATGAAAGGAATGAAACTGTTCATAAACCTAGGCATGGCTATGGGAGTGGGGTGCCCAAGTGATCTGCATTTGTAGATGATGAATGATGCTCACATGTGCTATGTGCTAGACCTTGGTCCAGGATCAGTCTTTAGGACTGACCCACCAGTCCTAAAAGATTCTCTGATTGACCTACAGACATCGTCTCCATTATTATATTCTCACTTCATATTTTCTGATGTTTTAAATTGTCCTCATGAAATATTCAGATTTCAAGGAAGAAGTGACTGAGATTAAAAACTCTCACTGTAAACAATTTAATTCATGGATTTCAAACCTTCTATTTCTATCCTTTGACCACTATATTAAACTCTTGATTTAGAAAAATTTCAACTTCTTTTAGTTTAATGGTCTGTGATTTTTTTTTTTTTTAAAGGCACATTAGTAAGCTACCTCAAATTCTTTCTGGAGACAAGTTATTAAAATTTGTAGCAAGAGTTTAGTCAGGAAAACAGACACTTCAAATGCAGGGCATTTATTACAGGTAATCAAAATATAGGTGAAGGAAGAGTTTAAAAGGTGAACAGGGAACAAAAGAAACACAGGGATTAGCAGCAGCAGGAAGCAGCTTCCATGTCTGGGTTGAAAGGGTTAAAATGAAGGAAGGGTGGTTTACCAAACTGCGTGCCTAGGCTGTGTTGATCACCTGTTTGGTAGAAGTTGCAGCAACACACACCACCAAAAATACTAATTGGGAAGGCAGAGAGGGAAATATCCTGATTTTTCCCTTCTCCCCACTATTCCTTGCTCCCCACCCCAAGTCTACTGTTAGAACCTCCTTTAGACCAAACCCTGCCAGGAGCCAGCACATACAGGCCTGGAGAACATATCCATGCAAGTGTGAGGCTCCCTGTGACACAGAACAGAGCAGAGGAAGAATGAGAAATGGATTTGTAAGCACACAGCACAAAGGAGATATGGCTCAAGTAATCAATACAAATAATCTTTTATTCATAGTCACAATATCCTCAAGAGAAAATAAACTAACTGCTAGTTAAAAAAAAAAAGTACTATTTTCCAGCAGGTTTTTTTTAAAAGCTTGATAAATCTCCCTCATTGTTTATTTTTTTAAATTGTCACTGTACATATTTATGAATTTATAATAATCCAATAAATGTATACTTGTGTGATGATAAATCCAGTGTAATAAATATTTCCCTTTTCTTACACATTTATCATTTCTTTATTTTAGGAACCTTCAAAAGCGTTTTCTTCCTAGTTTTTTATAAAATATATAATAAATTGTTGTGAATTATAATCACCCTCGTGTGCTGAGGGAGATTGGGTAACAGGTACCCATATACAGTTATATAGAAAGATTAAGTCCTTCATTAGCTTTCAACAGTGTTGCAGTCTCAAATACAATGAGAGAATACTTGCACATTTTCTCATCTACTTTTTCTTTCTTTTCTTTTTTTCTGTATGTGTGTGTTGGGGAGACTACCCAGGCCTTGCACATACCAGGCAAGTACTCTGTCACTGAGTTACACCCCATCCCCTCATCTATTTTTTAGTGTGGCATTTGTTACATGATTATAAAACCAAGAGAATATATTGCTGGAGGAAATTATGTGTCTTCTTTTTCTTGAAACTGTTAGGTATTTGGTTAAGTTAGTGCCTTAACAATTCTACTTAGAATTGGATGTGTCTTTATAGATGGTCATTCGAGCATGATAAACTTACAAGTTACATTCACTAATATGAGTTCATAACTTCATAATTATTAGATACTTATTCAGATAGAAATCAATAAGTTGGATCCAAAGGAGTTAGAGGGTATTCTGGAAAATAGAGCAGTATATATGACGCATGTCAGGATTTACAATCTTTATTATGCAAAGTAACATGGTTAGAGATTTTCAGAGTGGAATGCAAGAGGTTGGAATGATTTTCAAAATTTCACTATAGGGAAAAATATCTTCTCCCTAGTAAGAAAACATATGTCCTACAAATATTTATTTATACAGAGTTTTGATGAAATTTGAATAATTAAAATTGGCTTTCAGTAGATTACATCAAATCTTGGAGACCCATTGAACAGTTCTTTTTTTAGCAAATTACTTGGCATAGGAATACTTCTTATCCAGACAAAATCCCTGCATCTTTTTCACTTACTGAGAAAAGACTTTACACCTGTGCCTTTACAAATGGAACAACTATGTAGACATTGTCCTGAAAGGGGAATTTTTATTAGAATCAAACAATTTTACCCAGCCCTGGGTAAAATTGTTAATATTACAATACTTAATGTTTGTAAAGAACCCAGGCTAATGTTTTATACAAGGTAAATGCTAAAGAAGTACTTGATGAATACATAAATTCATAAAAGAAAAAATCTCTGGTCTGTATATGCCATAGTAATTTCAATCTTCATGCTAGCACTTATGATAAGTTCTCTTTGCTTGAATTTCCACTTCTTTTTCTATTCGTCCAGATCCTAAAATCCTTCCAGAATTGGTCAGACTCCACTTCCTTAAGCCTTTCATGACAACTCCAGTCTTTAAGGACCTTATCTTTCTTTTATAATCTATTATATGTATGCACAAATGTAGTATTTTATGTATTATCTTTACCATTGGATATCAACCAGGGGATGGCATTAAAATTCCCTGGAGAGCTTTCCTAGAGTATATGTCCCTATGCTCAATTCCCAGAATTTGTAGATTTATTGAGTTGGGCTGGTACTGAAACACACACATTTTGGTAAAGCTCTCCAACAAAGTTAATATAAGCCCTAGTATAGATATACTGATAAAAGTGATCTCTTTTGATTACATTATTTATTAGCAGAGTTGTAAACTTCCTGAGCCTATTGATCATGCTTTGCTTTTCTTGGATATCTTTCAATAGTGCTGGAAATATGGCCACTACTGAACAACACTTTTCTTTCTTATTTGCAAGATCTCTGACAGTGGGTCCTGAGATATGCATTGCCAAGGGATTATCAGAGACAAAAAGGCTTACGGGAGAATCATTCAACTGTTGCCACAATAACAGTGTGTCACAAGTAGGTACTTATATTTATGTTTCTTGAGTCAGCAGGATAGGTTGGACATCTCTGTGAATCTCAGCAGGCCTTCTTCACATGTTTGAGGGGTGGGCTGGCTGCTGACTGGACCCACTTAAGTGTCTGCCATTCAGCAGCTCACTCAGGCATCTGTGAGCTTAGACTGACTTTGATCTTGACTTTCAAATGACTTTGATCTTCCTCTTGAGGCCAGCAGGCTACAAAATGCAATTTTCTCATGGTGATAACAGAGGATAAGAGGACAGCCCAGATGTGCAAGTTCACTTCATGACTGTACTTGCATTGAATCAACCAAAGCAAGGAATGTGGTAAAAAGCCCACTCATGAAGGGAAGGTATTATACATTATATGGCAAATGCTGTAAGTACATGAATATGGGGAGAATTGGTGTCATTACCCCAAACTATCACAGTAGTGCTCCGGTTAATATCTCTTCTCTACAGAGCCACCATTCTGAGAATGCCTTAGACTGAAGGTCAATTCTTATAGCATATAATCTGGACTAAGATCTGTTTAAAACAAATTTACCACCTTTGAGTAAGCAAACAAGGAATCTTATTCAGAGGAAAAAAAAGAGTGGGGACAAATAAGCACAGGAATCCCATTTCATTTGCTGTTAAATAGGAAACTATCACCTTACATTTCACAGACTTCATGTCACCCAGATAATATGGCACACTTCATTAAACTAGAACATCAAATGTAGAAACCAAAATATTTGCTGTTCAATAAGATTATCTGCTACTTGAACAAGGTTGGAGGGATTGTCAACATGATGTGTTTGAATCCGGGAAATTAAACCAAGAACTGTGACTGCGAAAATGTTAAAAATACCACAAATTTGCTTTGAAATGATATAGCTTATTGTTGTCACTTGTGATTTGACCATTGGTACCATCTCTATTACCTGTGATGTTGCTTAGCGAACTGTTACAAAGCAACCAGTGCCATCTATCATGGAAGTCCAACATGGTAATGCTAGAGGCATCTTGGGGCTGAAAAAGTTGGTGTTAAGTTCTGCAGCTTCCAGCAAGCCCTTGTTTAAAGGATCTATTTCATAAAGAGTCAGATAATTATAATATCACATGGAGTAACTAACTATAAATATGTATTTGTTGATCATCATAAGGATAGATACTTTTTCCTAAATGAATGTGGTCCTTTTCCAGATTTGATTTTTTTTTTTTTGGACTTGCTCTGGATGTAGGTACTTAATTGGTTCTTGGTGAGAGAGGCTGATCAAATACATGAGTATTAAATAAACTGAGATGTTGAGAGCCACAGCCGAAGGGGCCCCAGCAAACTTCCAGCTGCCAGCAAACTTCCAGCTGCCAGCTGATGATTGGCTCACAGCGGCCCCAGCAACTTCTAGCTGCCAACTGATTGGCTCCTCTGCAGTGATGCTCATTGGGCTGTTTCCCCGCCCTTTCAGACCATGGAGCTGCTCATTGGGAGACTTTTTTTTTTTTTTTTAAAGATTCCAATGTAAGAATTTATTTATTTATTTTTTTGCAGTGGTGGGTATTGGGCATTGAATTCAGAGTTGTTTTACCATTGAGCTACATTCCTAGCACCCCTCTTAAATTGCTAAGGCTAGCTTCAAACTTGCAATCAAATTGTGCAAGGCAAATTTAGAGTCCTGCTTCATCCTTATTATGCTGTGGGGTTTGGGGAAAATTACTCAACAACTCAAAATTCTTATTTATAAAAGAAGGTGATTTGGATAAATAAATAGCAAGGGTCTTTGGGCATGTAGCCAAATAACAAAGCAACTGAAATGAACTCTGGATCTATTAGATGTACAGACATTCCTCCTTATCTGAAGGGGACTAAATACCAAAATGTAATGCTCAAGTCCCTTATATAAAGTGGTGTGGTGTTTGCATATAACCTACACACATCCTATTGTATACTTTCAAATCATCTCTATCATACCTAATAAAATGCAAATTCTATATAAATACTTGCTATACCCTATTGTTTAGGGAATAATGAGATGAAAAATGTCCATATATGTTTAGCTCAGACACGATTCATTTTCTGAAGTTTTTCAAACCACGTTTGATTGAATCCACAAGTGGAACTCACAAATATGGAGGGCTGACTTCACTTTTGTTCATGTTACTTGTGTAGAATCACCCTGTATGGGTAGATTAACTATTGTGCAGGTTTTTCTTGATCTCTCTTCCTAAAAGGAGGAACTTTAACATGTGGGATAAAAAAAAATAAAAGGCAGCCTGGAGATGCAGACAAAGGTGGAATTATACAATGTGCCTAGGAGAGTTTAGTTTGATGGCACCTTGCATTAGTGGCAAAATTTTTCAATCACAGCTAAAGAAATAAATAAGGTTAAGTTGAGGCTTTGACATAACTGAAAAGTATTTTTCTGATACTTTCTAATTGCTAAGAGAAGAGAAAATCTCAGAGGGGTATGATAAGGTCTTTTCTCTGAGAGGTGGAAACATTTCACAATTTTGAATGTGCAATTACAATGGAGCCAGAGAACAGTTCCGTTGTTCTAGCAATTAAGAAATGATAGCCCTCATAGCATTAAGCACCCCGGCCCCTCGTACAAGTGCATGTGTGTATGCCCACTTTGTCTCTAGGCAACATGGAACCACCAGGAGCAGGCTCTGAGAAAACTAGGTCCTCAGCAGCTAGAGGTTAAAGGCCCAATTTTTCATCCTCAAATGGAGAATTCTGTGGAACTAACATTGTAGTTTACTTTAGTCTGAAGGAAGAAATAATAGTTTAGGAATTTGATTCCCTTAAGAATTCTTTGGTGGAGCTATGCATCTAGTGCCACTTGTAGCAAAGAAGATGAAGAGAGCACTTGGGCAAGCTAAATTACACCTGGGATGCCACATAATTAAGAGATGTTAACAGAATGGTTCTAAAGGGGGAAGGAAGGAGCAACAGCTGGTCCTGCCTTGGGAACAAGCTGCATTCACCTTGAGGAAGTAAAGACTGTAATGGGAATAAAGCCTGTAGCAGAAAATGAATTATTTCAAATGTTTGTTTTCAACAGAGTCTGAATCTTGGTGCCTTGTGAATAGCCGAGTCCTATAAATGTTTAATATGATGTTTAATAATATGTTTCAAATGATATCTCGATGTCAAAGCCACTCATAAGTACACATATTTTGATCTTCATTTGACTTCCGTGATAGGACAGGCTAAAATTGAAGCATAGTAATTTTCAGAATTTAAAAATTAAAAAAATTCAAGCTCATGAGATTGTCTTAGGATGAAGAAAAGGAAGACAAAGTCATTCCAGTAGTGACAAAAAGGAGAAAGTTTGGAAAAATAGATAACTAATGCTTAGATTTATCATTTGTTGCTTATGTGTGATAAAAATTTCCAGTATATTCAACAAGAAAACAAAATAGCATGTTTCTAAAAAGCCAACCTATACATGAGGTAAAAAAAAAAAAAAAAAAACTTTCTGTTTAATTTGCATATAGAAAAATCTAGGTCCTTATTTTCCATAAGAAGAAAAATTGTGAATGAATATTGAATTGTCAGAGCTACTGAGAACATTCTATTATGTGAATCATGATTTGGAACACAATTTCCCTTTCAGGTAACTGGCTGGAGACCCTCCCGTGCTGCTGTATTAAATCAGATCACCAGTTTTAATTAGATGGACTATTCTGCTTTCTTATCTTCATCTCTCTCTCCATGAGCCATTTCCTCATCTGAAGGAGGCAGTAGCCACCCAACAGAGAAAGCCTTAAGATACAATAGTTAGCTGTCAAAAAACAAAGGCTGTTTTCAGTCATGAGAGCATTTGCTCAATGGAAATGCTCCTTTTATTCTGGATAGACATATTTGTGCCCATTTCTACCTTAATGGGACTTGATTTTCTGGTTCTTAGGGATCTAAGTTCTTTAGAACTGTTCTGAATTCAAGGACTTAACTCCAGAAAACTTTCCTAGCTGTTTTTTGTTTGTTTGTTTGTTTTGTTTTAACTCTGGCCATACATTTTGCTATGTAAATAAGTTTTTAAGAAGTGGAACATGCAATAAAAATGTCCAACAAGTGCATAAAGGAACCAAATAATCGGAAGAATTTCCAAAATTTTAATAGATGTAAAATAAGAAAATTCAGTGGTCACTTGAGCAATTTGGGGCTAAATGAACAGACTTTATTCCTTTGAAATTTACCAGACCACTCTCAGATATCCATAGTTTCCTTGGCATCATACTCTTGGGTCTTCCTGCCTCCATGGTATTCTTATGGGAAGAAGAAGCCTGGGCAGGAAGTTTTGCTATTTGAGTAACTGGAAACATAACACCTTTTTCTTTTTCTATTCTTTTTTTTTTTTTAACTGAAACAAGTATGTGGCTATATCTGTCCTTTATATCCCATATTAAAAAATTTGGAAACATCTCCACGTTATCCATTGTAAAGTAGAAAGGAGTCCTGGTTTTACATAGCTCCCAGCATATGTAAGACCTCAAATATTTGCCAAAAGACCAGGACATGTGGGAAGTAGAGTCTCTGTTTTGTTCCTTCAGCCTTTATCTTTATTATACCTTGAGGGTAGAGAGAGTCGCAGTCCAGTGTACTAAGAACTGTTTAGTAACTTTCAACATTTTCTGTAGAATTATATACAAAATATAGCTGCTTATTTGAAATTGTTTTCAAAATTAGAATACATACTGTTGAAGTGTTCATTATTTGATGGGTATATACTAAAAATTATAGTATATTTTAGTATTTGGCTTATCTCATAGGGCTTAGGCTAAACCAATATCTCTTTCCTGAACATTTGTAATTGTGTCCTACTGGTTTCCACACTTCTGCACGTGTCCCATGATAGACTTGTTTACCCAGCAGCCAGAGTGATGCATTCAAAGCATAGGTCTGATTTGTTCCACCCACGCCCCACATCCTCAAATGGCTTTCTGTGGTAGGAAGAATTCTAAGATGTTCCCAAGATTCCCAGCCCCTCACCTATGCGCATGTGATTACGTGAAAGGATAATCCTTGAATGTGAACAGGACTTCTAAATATGTTGGAGTTGACTTTCAGGATTATTACCATTTTATGGTGAAATGAATTCTGTAGATGTGATTAAGGACCCAGATCAAGTCTTGACTTGAGCTAATCAAAAGGGAAATTACTGTGAGTAGGCCTCAGCTAATCAGCTGAGCTCTTCACAGAGACCTAGGCCTTCCCAGAAATCAGAGACTTGCTCTCTGCCAGATTCTCCTGCTATCTTGGAAGAAAGCAGCCTTGTATGCTGAAGGGGTGGGTGTCTGTACTCTTGTTTTCACTGGAGCATTATTTACAATAGCCAAGATAAGGAACAAGTCCATCAAGGTTTTGAACAGATAAAGAAATCATGGCATATATACACACAATGGAATAACATTTAGCCTCAAGGAAACATCAGGCAAGCAGCTTAATTTCAGAAGCACAAAGCAAAGTATTCTCAATTTTACTCTTTATGTAATATTTATAATATTACCTTATTTTACTTATGTGTATGTAAACTATACTTACCAAATATATTGTTGATATTATTATCTTGAGCAACCTGTTATTTGTTATGTCAACTAAAAATAAGAAAAATGAAAGATTTTATTTTATTTTCATTTATTCCTTCTCTGTTTTTCTTCTTTTGTTTATTATGTAGGTAGACCTAGTTTTGACATATAATTTTCCTTCTTTCTGAAGAATTTTTATTTTGTATTTCTTACAAGGCAGGTCAAACTTCCTCAATTTTGATTTGCCAGAGAAAGTCTATATGTCTCCTTCATTTTTGAATGTTGGCTTTACTAAACAGAATCCTAGGTTGGTAAGTTTTTCTTTCTTTTCTTTTCTTTTTTTTTTTTTTAATTTGTCTTGTTTTTTAACAATTAAAATATTTTAGTCTACTGTCTTCTTGCTTATATCATTTCTGAATAATTCATATCCTTGTTGTTCTACAGGCAAAGGGTTTTCTCCTCTGACTTCTTTTAAGATTTTCTCTTTGATTTTCTGTTGTCTGAATATGATAAACCTCATTGAGTAGGCGTGTGTGTGTGGAAGGGTGTGCTTAATGTTTTTGGAGCTCTCTAAATATTTGGTTTGGATTCTTAGTTTGGGAAAATTCTCAGTCATTAGTGATTGAAGTATTTCTTTCGTCATTTTCTCCTCCTTCTAACATTCTCATTATACTTACACATTTTATGTTTTTCCATAAGTCTTAGAAATTCTGTTCTTTTTCTCTCTTCTAACTTCATTTTGGAAGATTTTATTGATATTTCTTCATGTTTGCTGTCTTTCCTTGGCCATATCCAATCCATTGAAGAGTCCATAAAAAGCATTTTAATTTCTAGTATGTTTTTTATTTCTATATTTGTGTTTTTCTTTTTTTCTTAGCATTTCCATGTCTTTGCTTTTATTACCCATCTGTTGTTGCATGTTATATACTTTTTACTTGAAAGCCCTCACTTATAATTTTATCATTGTCTTAAATTCCCAATTTGATACTTCAACATGTCTGTGTCTTTGTGTTTTGATGATTTCTATGTCTTTTAAATCTGTGTATGCTTTCTGTTTTCTTTTAGATCTTTTAGTATGCTTTGTAACTTTTTGTTATAAACCAGACATGACATACTGGGTAAAAGGCCCTGAAGTTAGTAGAACTTTAGTGTCAGATTTGTGTTTATTTGGCTAGGGTTGGGCTGTGTTTACTCTTTGCAATGTTTGCAGGTAGCAGAGGCTAAAATCTCTTCTGATCTTCTTGTTTTTATCTCTCTTGTTGTCATGGGGTTTGCCTAGAAAAGTCTTTTTTTGTGGGATGGCTACTGGGGATTGAACTCAACTCAGGGGCACTCCACTACTGAGCTATACTCCCACCCCTATTTTGCATTTTATTTAGAGACAGGGTCTCAGCTTAGTGTTTCGCTTTTGCTGAGGCTGGCTTTGAACTCAAGATCCTCCTGTCTCAGCCTCCCCAGCCGTCAGGATTATAGGCATGGACCACCATAGAAAATTCTTCTTAAATGCAGTCTACAGCATGCAGTTATTTCTATTGCATTTTCCTCTGTTATACAGGAGACCTATTGATGTGGTAAGGCATGTGAGGAAGGAAAGCATTCTATAGCTCTATGTTTTGGTCTTGAGTTTTAGTGAGCCTATGCCTGTGCCCTTGGACTGTGACCTTCATAAGTACTTCTCAGTGTCTTTCCCTTCTATTGAGACAAGAAGATTAGAGGAGGCTATAGTTGGATATTCCCTTTTCTCTAAGTTACTTAGTTTCTGGCAAAATCAGTCCATTAGGTTCAGTTAAAATAGTTTCTCTTGTGGGCAGTTCTTTTTAATAAGAACAGAATGCTCTGAGATTATTTTAAGTGCCAACTTTTCCTCTTCTATAGTCAGAGGCATCAGGAACTTTTTAATTTAAACTTTAAATATACAAAGCTAGCAGGGATTTTGAAAGTAAAACTCACTAAATGTGGGGTCCCCAAACCCTGAGCTCCTTTGGAATTTTTAAGACTCCATTTGTCCACATAGAGCCTTTAGTTATTCCATTAATTACTATTTAGGTTTTTCAACCCCAGTACTCTTCATGTGGCAGTGTTTTACTTGAAGGATTCTGCTTCAATAGGTGTAATATATTGGATGCACCTGTCTCTACAGTTTTGGGGGCAGTAGTTTACCCTTCACCTTAGTTCTCAGAGGATCTATGTACAGCTTCCACTTTCTCATTTGATCAGCTTTTTTTGTTGTTGTTTTATGACAGCAGTGATTTCCAAGATCCTCTCCTGTAGGACCAGAAGCCAGAAGTGGTAACACCACTATTTCATCATGAGACTTAAAGTTCGTTCTACAGGGGGAAGACCTTAGAGAATTGTACTTTGGGTCTTAAATACTTTAGCCTTGCAGTGACATATCATTACACCCACTGGCCAAAGTAACTCGTATAGAAACGTAGACTTCTGTGTTTTGGGAAGAATAGGAAAGCCAGACTCATTATTGGAGATTATTATTGATGGAGCCCAGAGCACAGTATATATGAGACAGTATTTCCAACTCTATTACTTTGCCCTCTTATTGCATTATATCTTCTCCCCAGGATTTCATAATACCGTACTACACAATAGTATATTATATAGAAATCTGTCATGTTGGATGCTCTGTTTGTTGTCTGTCCCTTCCTTCCCACCTTAGTGGGAGTACCATCAAAGAGACTTTATCTCTTCTGTCCACTTTTCATTCTAAGAATACAGTTTATTCCAGGGCTTAGTACATATTTGGTTAATGGATTAGTGAATGTTTATTTGTTTAAACCATGGGAACTATGAAAAATGAACTCCTGTTTGAACCCTTTATGTCAGCCAAACTCGTCTCAGAAACTGTTTCTGCAGCAGAGACCAAGCTGCATTGACCTTGTACAGAGACTTTGTCAAACTGGCTGCGTGCATTCTTTGCCATCAGACAGCAAGGAGAGAATGAAATCGCCTCAGAAGTTCCCCAAGAGTGTGGTACTATTTTAAGACAAGGGTATACACAGCCTGAAGGAAAATGAGTTTAAAAATGAGCTTAGGTTTTTAAACAATGCAGGCAAATGGTGTCGATAATTTGAGAAACAGAAAAATTCTCAGTTTAACAATCTTGCCGTCTCAGATTTATGTTTGTTATCAAGGATATGTAATTCTCTTTCCTCACTGAAGAGCAAAAAGCTCAATCACCTCTTGCATATGAAATGTAGATGAAGTGCTTGGAACGTTCTTCTTAGGCAACAGACCTGCCAGATCCCGGGGTGGTTGAAATCTCTGCTTCCTGCTGGTGCAGTTGCACCATCTTTGTGCTTTTTTAAGCTTATTGTTCTCTCTGAGCTTAATCAGTGCATTCAGGCATGTAATGAAGAACAACATGCTCACACAAACAATTCACTAAAGTCCACAGATATGGTGATTTTTATCAATTATATTATTCAGTAGAGTAAATTTGCAATTTATTAAAAACTACATAGATTGAGTGACATCTGAAACACTGGTATATTGACATTCATGATATCAGCAGCTGCCCTCTAAAACAAAATCTTCAATTGGTGGCATTTTGTTACAGTAAGTATACAGCTTTTGTCTTTCTACTTGCTAGAGGAATGTACAATAGCAATGCAATTGTGTATTATGGGTCCCTTCAGTGTGAAATTCATACTAACTAAGCTTAAAACATTTGATAGCGAAAGGCAGAAGCTTCCACAGCAAACTCTTTCCATTTTCACCTCCACTAGTTTTGGCTAATGAGATGAATGTAGGTCAAGAAGGCAACTTTAGATAGTGAAAAAATATCCATCAACAACCCTGCCATCTACTCAAGAAGTACCTGATCTAAGCAAGTTGCTTGTCTTCTTTCTATTTCTCTTCCTTCCCTTTTAAATAAAGTGTTTTATGGAGTTTCAGAGCATGTTCATGTACATCTCATTTGATACCAACATCTCAGTGAGGTCAAGGGTTCTCAATGCCATTTCTAGATTGGATCCTCAGAGAGTTAACTAGGAAAAAAGCCATGGATTTTGCCTCTCAACACAATGCTTTTTTCATTAAACAGCAATTGTCTAGGTCTCAGTTTCCTCATTTAAAAAAAGGGATACATATACCCACCTTTCCATTCAACAAGGTTGCTGTAGGGATGACAAAAGATTTTAAGTACCATGTTTATGCAGTTGTAAAATAAGTGTCTTGCTTGTGTTAAGTCCAAAGGCTCTGTTCTTAGACAAATAAAAAAAAAAAGCCTACCTTCCTACCTTCTTCAACAGACAGGGTTCAATAATGATACATGTGAACAGAGCCCTGAATTCTTCATGTAAAATATTTGAAATTTTATCTCTTAAAGGAAAAGGGAATAGTCATTAAAAAGGTAGCCAAATAGTAACTCTGGTTTTGTTCTCTCTAGGCACTGTTATCAAATTTAATTTTTAAAAATGATTTGTTGATTTGCATAAATGCTGTTCTACTTTCTCTCTCATAGATAAAGATGGTCTTGTGTTTGAATAAGCTCTGTCATATGGATAGGGATATGATTTTCAAGACAGAAGTACAAAAATAAACATCTATTCCCTATTCCAAAATATGTTATAACTAAAAGCTTTTTTTTTTTTCAAAGTGTAAAGTGTGGATTAGAGAAATCTTTCTTTAAAGAACCAGGATTTGGAGAACATATGGCCTCTGTCACAAATACTCAACTCTATCATTTTAGATAGTGTAAAAATAGCCTAGACAATATGTGAGTGAATAGTATGTTCCAATAAAACTTTCTTTATGGACAGTGAACTGCCAATTCCATATAATTTTCATATGTTATGAAATACTATTCTTTAAAATATTTTTCCAACTATTTGAGAAAGGAAAAACCATTTTCAGCTCATGATCATATAAGAACAAATGACAGGATAGATTAAGCCATGGCCATGTTCCACAGTGACCTAGAGCACAGGGCGACAGACATTCATTGCTACTCTAGATGATTCATTAAGCTGAAAAAGTGTTTCCAAGGAGTTTTTTTTTCTCACCATATAAATTTTCAGTACTGATGTCAGCAAAGACAACCTTTTATATTAGGGTTCTAGAAGTTAGGTGGTTATTATAGAATAGGAAAAATAAGAGGACCTTTTCATTAGGAAGGTAGAGAGTACTGTTTTATATTCAAAGGAGGAAGATCAATTAGCAATTTGGCAAAAGCTTGAAAAACACGGGGCAAAAACTTTAACATTCTCCAGGGCTAAGTATATTACCACTCTCAATTTGGTACTCAATAAATATCTGTTGAACTCAGTGGGATTCCCACAAAGTTCCTAAGTTCTTGCTTAGTTTGTAGAATCAACTGAACATGGGCTATAGTCATCTATTTAGAAGACAAGGTGTTAATGAAATGAACTTTATACTGGCACTCTTTACTGCCACTTGAAGAAGGTTGATTAAGAAAGACTTAAATGACAGTGGGGTTTTATGATTGTGCTAGGCAGTAGGGCAAGGTGTGCACAATCTAAATGATGAGCCATTATGAGCTTGATAATACCCATGACTAAGCTAATCTGTGGCTATAAATTGGATATCTATGTAGACTGGGAAATTCTTTCAAATCTCCAGTGTGCAATTTAATCACAAGGAAGAAGCTAATTATTGCTATGTCCTATTATCTTGGAAGTTCATACCCTCACAGTCAATGTCACGACAGTTTACTACTTAACTCATCTTTAGTTTTTCCCAAGTGTTATTTTTATTTATTCAATTAAATCATAACTTTCTTTTGGACAGGATCACGTTACATAAATAGGAACAGCATAATGGATAAGAACAGTGGAGTCAGGCTGCTGAGTTCAAATTTCACTTTGGGGTAACTTTTGTTACCACTAGTTTTGGCTAATGAGATGAATGTAGGTCAAGAAGGCAACTTTAGATAGTGAAAAAATATCCATCAACAACTCTGCCAGCTATCCAAGAAGTACTTGATCTAAGCAAGTTGCTTGTCTTCTTTCTCTGTCTCTTCCTTTTCTTTTAAATAAAGCGTTTTATGGAGTTTCAGAGCATGTTCATGTACATCTCATTTGATACCAACATCTCAGTGAGGTCAAGGGTTCTCAATGCCATTTCTAGATTGGATCCTCAGAGAGTTAACTAGGAAAAAAGCCATAGATTTTGCCTCTCAACACAATGCTCCCAGAACTGAAAAAAAATTTTTCCTTTGCTTTGATATGTACCCGTAATGCAACTTAGGGGCACATTTCATAGTGTCTCTTTGCTCTCAGTTTATACATCTGCAAATAATAATAATGAAAGAATACACTTGATTGGACTGAATTACTGTGGGAGTTAAATGAGTCTATGCAGGTAAGTGCTCAGAACAGTTTCTGGAACACAGTAAGCCTTCAATAGTGCTAGGTAAAAACATACCTTTGAGTGCCAGTCTGATGCTGTAAAATCCTATTTATAAAGTGATGACTTCTCTAGTCTCAATATTTCCGTAGAACTCTATGTAAGTGATCCACTTGGAATACTTACACTTGAGACTGAATATACAAAGTTACCATGCCCACAAAGCAGACTAATTTTGTTCCCACCCAAACTTCTTTCCTTTAGTCTTTCTCATTCTAATATAAAAGGCAATTTCATTCATTTTCAGGCTAAAAAACCAAATTCAATCCTGACGTCATCATCAGTCTCTTGCTTTCTCATCCACATTGTGCATCCTTTCCATCAGTGTAATTCTAATAGTTATAGAGACTAAGTCCATCCCCTCACATATCATACTTGATATCATATTTATCTTTTATTTAGAATACTAGTGCAGTCTCTTTTCTGCATTCACGGCATCTTCCCATCTATTCTCCAAACACCAGCCAGCTATATCCACAGCATATGCACATTTCCTGGCACATGGCAAGTTTTCAATAAATCCACTAAAGGAATGTTTGAAATGTTTGGAGGGTACTTGACTTATAACCTTATGATAGGCACTGAGAGAATTTCATTCAAAGTGATATAAAATTCTAAATAGTCTCTGCCTTTTAAAATTGCCATAATAAATAATTCCTTTAGAAGTAGGTGTAGAAGGGGATGATAGAACTGCATGATTTTGAAGGATCCTCCAGACTATAAAATTCTATGAGTCCATCACTTTTTAAAAGCCATAAGGCCAAGATTAAAGCAGACAAATCAACCTGGATGAACACTTTACTGAAATATTCTTGAAAAGTGTACCAGATTGGGGATTTAGTTTTATGAGCCCTGCATTTGTACCAGAAAGGTTGATTTGTGAGTCCTGGAGTTGTACCAGATGTGCATGTTTTATATTCACACAGTTAGTTAGAACACATTATTTTATGGAAAAGAAAAGAATAAACATGCTTCTTAATTAGCTCTTTAGGAAGTAAAGGTAGAAAACTATTTTGTGTCAAATTATGAATCTCTATATAATATTTTGTTTCATTTCAGCACAGCCCTAGTCTATAAATTTTTTTACTTAAGTATTATAAAACAAGTTAAAGCGGCTGGTATAATTACTTCAAACTGTAAAATATATTTATTTTCTTATTGTTAGGGTTATCGGTGATTTTCAGGAGGCTTGAGCCCATGATGTTCTTTAACACTGAGCCCTGGTTCCTCTTAGTTTTCCACAGTGACTATCACCAGATTGAGAGATGCTACAGAGAATGGTGGACAGGGGACTTGGTGGGTCACAGAATGCTGCTAAAGGCTGGTGGGTTGATACCTTTCCTTGGGACACTTCTACTCCTTGGCACAACTTTTATTTATCCTCTTTTCCCTTCAGTATGGGAGAGCACTACTTGATTTCTATGACCAGAAAATTCAGAGGCTCTTTTCTCTTGACTATAAGTAAAGAGACTATGAATAGACATGGGGAAACAAATGAATGGAAAATATAAATAATGATAGCCAGAAGGAGAAACGGAAAAGGGGAGAGGAGAAAGGAAATGAATGAACTCTCAATTTTTGAATGATATAGAAAATGTGTGGTGTGTGTGTGTGTGTGTGTGTGTGTGTGTGTGTGTGTGTGGCTTACCTTTGTTGAGATGCCATGAAGCAAAACTGCACCCGTAGCAAAAGGCACAGCTTACCCAGATGATCTTGATTTCTAAACACAGTACCCTTTTGAAGTGAACTAGGGCCAGGGCTTCTTGCAATGATGGCTGATTCTACAAGTTTATTCTACAGGAGACATTTTATTGTAGCAGACAGTAAGAAAGTCTTTGCTATGGTTTGGATGAGTGTCCCCCAAAGATGCATCAATTAAAGGCTTGGAATCCAGGGTGGTACTATGGGGAAGTGGTGAAAACTTTATAAGAAGTGACCTACTGGGAAGTCCTTAGGTCATTGGGGATATACCTTCAAAGGTGATTGTGGGGCCCTCGTCCCTTTCGGTTCCCCCTTTGCCTCTTGGTTCATGAGAGTCGTGGTGTGCTCTGCCACATTTTCCCATCATACTGTGCTGCCTTCACAAGTAGACCAGAGTCATAGAACTACTCAGTCATGGAAAGGAACCTCTAGGACTGTGAGCTCAAATAAACCTTTTCTCTTTGTAAGTTAATTCTCTCAGATATTTTGTTATTGTGACAAAGAGCTGACTAACACAGTGTCCAGAGAGTGACAGAGACATGCCAAAAAAGAAATAGAAGCAGCTTGAAGGAGATTCTACTGGATAGATTTGGGAATTATTTGAGCATTGAAATATAACAACAACAATAATAGTAACAATCACAGTTCATTAAGTGAAAATAAGAATTCACGAAACCATTTCTATGTTAATTTTCAAAACAGAATAAAAGAGAATGGAATACTGCTTTTCTTGGAAGTAAAATGCCAGTCAAATATATGTAGAAGGAATGATGGAGTGAGAAAATCCTCAATGGGTGCTAAAAGTGGTGGGTAACATTTTGAAGGGGGCCAGGATTTCTGCATAGACTTAAAATCCCCCAAATATTTATTAATTATAAAGAAACAAATAGTGGAGATGTGGCAGATATTCAAGTAAACATCAATATTGAGACAACTAATAGCAATACCTCCAGACATAATGAAGAGAAGGATGAGTTAGTACTTCATCATTAACTTTGCCAAAGCCACCTGAATTAAATCATGAGAAAATATCAGACATACCCAAATCAAGAGCTCTTCTATGAAATAATTGATGTGCATTCTTCAAAACTGTCATGGTCATAAAGGATAAAACAAAGGAAAGGTGCCAGGTTGAAAGAAATTAATAGACATGATAAGTAAATAAAATATATGTTCCTGGGTTGGATCCTGAGCCAAGGAAAAGAAAATAGAACATTATTGGAACAATTAAAAAATTTGAATATGAATGGACTGTGGATTACTGTCATAGACTGCGTGGCTTAAACAGAATATAGTTATTTTCTTATAGTGCTGGAGGCTGAAAACCTGAGATCAGAGAGCCAGAATAATTGGTTTCTGAAGAAGGTTCTTCTCTTGGGTTGGGGACACCTGCCATCTTGCTGTGTGCTGACATGACTTCTTCTTCACATGCCATAGAAAGAGAAAAAAACCTCTGTAGGGAGGTGAGCATGGACAAAAGGAGGTCCATAAGTGTGCCAGCAATATCCAGTCTGGCAAGGGGGAACTCAGTGAAGATAGAGTGGTGGCTGCACAATTTGAGCAGGGTCTGCCCTAGTGAAGGGTTTGCAGGGTGGAGAGAAGCACCACATCCAGCTGTATTGGTACTTCAAGAAATAACACAGTGAGACTCGACCACTGACCGTCTGTTGGCATCTCATTACTGTATATATGTTTCACTTTGCATGATTATTTAGTATAAAACATCATGTACCCGACTGAAGTACTATTTCATCTTTCAAATACCTGTCAGGCCAACTTTCTTACCTAAAGCTTTCTATCACTTTTGTTTTTCAAACTGTGTTTATATTAGGCACAGATAGCAAAGCTATACATGCCTTAGCAAATAAACTGAAAGAGTTTTCCTTGGTTTTCAATAACCAAAAAAAAAAAAAAAAAAAAAATTCAGATCATTGGGACTATCTGATCTTTTCTATTAATAACATTTTTTATTGCTAAATCATAAATGTATACATTTATCAGGGGCAATGTGATGTTTTGATATGTAGGTGTCATGATTAAATCTAGCTAACATATCCATCACCTTGACTTTCTCTCTTTTTTAATGGTGAGACACTGGAACTTATTCATAATTGTTCTGAAATATATATATATTATTATTGACTATAGTCATTTAGGTATGCAAAAATTCTCAAAATCTGTTCCTCCTCTGTATCTGATGCTTTGTAAACAATTCTCCTTCCCTTTTTGTACAGTCCTCTCCTCTGGATCTTGTACTGAGACTCTGTATGAAACTGAGCACCCTGAGAGATCCTCCAGCCACCATGACAGACTGTGAGGACAATTATATGTGCATAGACCTTTCTGTGGCCTTAGAATAGACTGAAATCATTCAATGTGCCAACTAAATAAGGGAAAGTCCCTCTCCTACATAAACTAACTTTTCCTCAGAGAGCCAAATAGTGATATAAGCAATTTCTTTCTTGAAAAAGTGCCAGAAACTTCCAAACAATCTGAAACTGTTAAAGTCTGGATGCAACAAACAGTCCATCAGGAGTCTTTGCAGAACCTTATACCTCAGCTCACTGGCACTTCCTTGTAGCTCCTCCCCTTGGCCCTCAGCCCCTTGCACACGCTGTGGACATTACCACATCTCACACTTCTTCCTGGCAGCACACTGAAGTCTTTTCTACATTTTCAGCAGCGGGTGGGGGTGGGGGGATAGGGGAGTAGAGAGAAAGTTTTTCTCAGGAATTTTGTAAGGAAGCTTACAGGGAATGTGTATATTACTGTACATGTAAAAATCAAACACTGTCCCAGGTCCCCCTACAGCAGAGACCAAGATCCACAGATGCTCAAGTCCTGTATATAAAATGGCATAGTTCTGCATATATCTTGTGCACATCCTGCTGTGTACTTTATACTTTAAATCATCTATAGGTAACTTATAATACCTAACAACATAAATTACATGCAAATAATTACTATGCTGTATTATTTTGGGAATAATGAAAATAAAAAGTCGGTACATATTCAGTAGAGACACAACTCTTTTTAATATTTTGATTTTCAGGGGCTGGGATTGTGGCTCAGTGGTACAGTGCTCGCCTATCATGCATGAGGCACTGGGTTCGATCCTCAGCACCACATTAATGTAAAACAAAGATATTGTGTCCACCTAAAACTAAAAAATATTAAAAATATTTTAATCTTCAGGTGATCAATCTAGGGAGCAGGAAGCTGAGGTAGGTATGAACATGGAGGGCCGATTGTATAGGGAGGGACACATTCTATTGTTGTTGGGTTTTGTGGTCACAGGGAGCCAAGGCCAGACAAACCCATAAAGAAGGCCATGATAACAGAGTTGTATATAGGGGGTCCCCTTAACACCTGAAGAGATCCAGGAAAAGGTTTGAAATGTTTCTTTTCTTTCTTTCTTTCTTTCTTTTTTTTTTTTTTTTTTTTTTTTAGTTCCATTGAAAACAAAATCCAGTATTTCTTTTTAAGATTTTTGGGAAAGAGTTGGCAGGTGATGAGTTTAAGGCATAAAATACTGAATGGGTTAACTCCAAACTACAATTAATTTGCCACTATTTCTGTACAAATAAAGTAGGAATGACCCAAAGGTAGCTAAATATATCATCTGATTTCCCTCTTTTATTATACCGTTAGCTACCAGGGATATTGTTGCCTTTCCCTTGGGGAATTGAGAAGATGGAGAAAGGAGGAGAAGCAGAATAACATTTAAACAACAGTGCTATCGTGCCAGCCATAGCATCTCAATGTGATGTCATAAGTAGCTGGTGTTGCCATGGCAACATGACAATGGTAAACAAAGATGTTTTCAGGATGGCCAGAGCAAATGTGGTTTTTGTGCTTACATCCTCCCTTTGCTCCCAATCCCTACCATAGTGAGAAAAGATTTTGTTTTTCACTTGGCTATAAATTGAATTTTCCACATTGAGATAGAATAGGTGAAGTAGGTCAGTATTTTATTTTTCTGTTTTTTTTTTTATGTTCTACAATATTACATGCTGGACATTTTGTTAAAGGTTAGAGAATATATCACATATTGAATTCTAAAATCCTCCTGTTGTGTGGCATTGCTAAGAATGCACGAGGGGAAATTCTGTGATGTGGAATCACAGGGCCATGACAAGTCTGACAAGATGAGCCTGAGTGACCTTACCTCCTGTGGTCACACAGCCAAGTGCACCATTGAGGATCTCAAAAGCAGATAAGGCAGATGAGGAATGGCTCTCTCGAGACAAATGCTGATCGCTGTAACTTGAGTAGGAAAAATAAATGTGGGGCACTTAAAGCATCATGGAATGAGTGACATGATGTGACATGCAGAATGATGAGGACAGACAAGCACTTGGGTGCTTCTAATTTTTCCATTAAAAAGATTACACATCATTAGGTTGTTTAGTAAAAATCAGATTTATATCTAAAAATTCAACTGGGAAAGAAACCGGAAGAAGAAAACTGTGGCAAAATATGTATTCCTTAATGAGTTTATTGGCAAATTGTGATTGTGTTTCATAAGCCACTGACAGCTACTCTGCCATACAGACTGATAAAATCCTTAGAGGCAGCACTCCCTGAGATCTTTGTAATATTACTCAAGAAGGATTAATTTCTATGAAGGGAAGTCAGTTGTTTTTAGTATAAAATAATGAGATGTAAATGTGCAATAGTATCAGGCACATTAGCTCAGAAAGTTTGAACTATTCCTGGGTGATAATTAGATTCCTGGTGGGATATTTCCGAAGAAGAGGGGTTTCATTTTGTTGGAGTCAGCTGGGAAACAGAGGTTGGAGTCTGGGGTCTGATGAAGGTAAGTTTGCCTGATCCTCAAATAAGGAGCCTGAATCCAAGCCTGTGGTCTAGAAAGAGAAAACACAGCCAGGGCAGAAGGAAGGGGAGAACAGCACTGTTTCATAAACACATCAGTTTAGGATGATGCCAATTTCTTTGCTTGTTCACTCATAAACTAAAAAAGCAAAGTTCCATTACTTATAAGTTCTGTTTCCCAGTCAAACTCCTGGGACTAAGTTTTATGATTGTGAAGGAGGAGAAAAGAGATTGACTTTTGGCATCTGAAAACACATGTCTTTCATTAACTCAATTGTGCCTGTGTTGAGAGAGGAACTCTCTGCTTTTGGAAACGAAGAGGGTGTAGGAGAAATAATGTAATGATGAGAAACACTGAGGGAAGAGGGGAGGGGTCGGAATCCATGGAGATGGGAAGTGATGAGAGAAAAGCCCAGAAATTACTGATTTCAAAAGTCATTGTCTGTTTCTTCCTTGCTCCTGTCTCCTCTCTACCTACCCGCCATGAGAACTGCAGGTGCATAGATACAGTACTTTAATTTGTGAGCATCTGTTCATCCGATTTGAATTCCGTGTTCTCTAGGGGAAATTCTGGGAGGCAATGAGCATGAAATGAGTCGCAGAGCCATTAGCAGCAGCAGAGGTGGGGAGGGGGTCTCTCACCTGAGGTGAGGCTTTGAAAACGTCCTCCAGTGCTCCTGACTTTTCTAATTAAATGCTACCACCCCTGCAGATGGTAAAACGATGTATATATTTTGTTGAATTCCCTAAGAAAAGAAGCTTTCATTTGGGTTGTTCAATAAGAATAATATTCTTTGAGGAAAGATAGAAATCTCACTGGAATCTGTAAACTTAATGCAAAGTAAATAACACCTGAAAAGTATTTTAAAAGGGTTCTATGAATCTTTGAGTTATGTTAAAAGACTGAGACTCATAAAGAAGAAATATGTTTTCAAGGGGTTTTAAAGGGGAAGAACAGTTGTCTAGTCCAATTCTAAATTCCTGAACCTCCCATAACCTATGAATGTACAAAACCCAGAAAAATACATAATTTCTAATGATTTTCAGGGAAAATTAATTCATGTTATATAATCTATTATCTGAGCTGGAACATTTTTTAAAAGTTTAAGGGGGGCATTTTTAAAAATATTGTTTTAGAGAACAGACATAACTAGGCTGATCCCCAGCATATTAAGACAACTGGAGATATAGCACCTTACTTACACCTTTATCCTATAGTTAAGGAACCACTTCTGCAAGTCTTTTTCCAAGTATAGAGAAAGGTCACCTTGGAACTGGCACACAGTAGTAGAATCATTGTCTGCCCAACCCATCTCTTATCATCTGATTGTGTCCCTACATTTTCAAATCAGAATGTTGAGGCACAAGAAAACTAACCTACACACTCTACTTCCCTCATCTCTTGGAATTACCCTTTTCCTAGTTCTTGAATCTTTAGGAATGTTCCCTGTGGCTTCCCAGAGGCTAATTACAACAGCAGGAATACTCCCAGGAACACAGTTTAATGAGTCTAATTTTATTTCCCTAGTAACTAGAACTTCTAAATTACACTAATTTCCTAGACCTCAAGAATTATTTTTGAGTGCTATCATATTTAGATGATATTTAACAATGAAGTTGTAATATTTCTTTCTTGATATATACCTACTGAGAAGTCTTTGAACAAGCCCCAGTTAAGAAATTGTGGTTGTCACCTCACCATTCTTTTTAGGTGGTTTCTTTTTCTACTTCTCAAAGATTTAACAACAAGGTCTTTAAAATGGCACACTGACAGGTTCAAATTATCTAGGTAAATATTGAAAATTGGACATTTTTGAAGAATGGGTTAAGTATTTGTGTGGAATTGTACTATGGAAGGATCCTGTACAATGTTCTAAGGAGCTAGACTTTATTCTGCATTCAGTGGGGAATAACAGAAGCATTTTTACTAGGAGAAGAATGCAGGATGGGCACCTTTGAAGAAGACACTCAAGTGCAACCTAATGCGGAAGAGCAGCTAGGAGGTGCTTGCAAAAAACTTGGATAATAGAGCACAGATATGAGCTACAGGTCTGACTTCATCAATAGATTCAGTACTAAACTGATAGGACTAGATTTTTGCAAGATAAAATGCTAATGAAATATTGAAACACTTAAAGAAGGAAGACTGTTACACAAAATAGAAGAGAGGAAGGTTAACAGATATGAGCTATGAAAACAGAGGAATTAGATTTCAATGGAAAGTAAGAATTTGGAGAAAGAGGAGTATGAGTTGAGCATGGGTAAAGATAATGAGTTAAAGCTGAATGTAATAATTTCATGTGTTCATTAGACACAGACGTCCCAAAACTTTGTAAATATCAAGTCCAATGCCCTTTCAATATATGAGGATACGAAGATTCAGAGGAATAAAATGAATTGACAAAGCTCTTTCAAAGCCTCACAGAGCTAGAATTGAAATACAAAGCTTCTAATTGAAATACAAAATCTTCCAAAGACTCAGTTGAAATTTTGAGTCTCTTTCTCTGAGCCAAAGCTTACTACGTCTTGCTGTTTATTTGGTTAAAGAGAGTTGGTTGAGTAAATCACCGAATTTTAGTTCCTGTAAGAACTTATTCTGGGTGTTGGTTTTTTGCCTAAATTGTCACTTACACCTCAGCTGTATTTCAGCATCAGCTGCCTGCATTACAAAACTGTATAAATCTTGCTTTTGGAGCAAAGTTCTCTAAGGAAGATGACACATCTCCGCCATATCACAGGTTTCCGAGAGGGTTTCCAAAGGCTTTTGCAGAAGTCAATCACAGTATCGAGTCTGGGTGTCCCCGTTTCCTCTTTTTGTCTTATTTTCTGCAGCTGTGTTAGGAGCAAGCAGAGGAAGTAACCAAAAGTGCATCTGGTTTAGGATGATTCTCGAACTTCCTTTTCTCCAGCATCTGTCTTGCTCTGGAGTGATTCACACAGAGGGCAGTCTCACAAATAGCCCTTTGTCAAAGCAAACAGCCTGTTTTTCTTTGAGAAATGCCCTTTTGCCTAATGTGGTTTTCAAAAACTGTTGTTCATCCAAAGTGGAAGTGTGTGTTGCTCCTCGACCTGCACTGCTCATGGGAACGTTACCAGTTCCTCAGAGCGAAGGCAGATGGTTGCAGTATGGAGTCAACACTAAGAAAGATTTTTTAGGATCATATGAACATATTATTAATAAAAGATTGTTATGTTTAGGCAATAAAAAGCCCACAGCCTATTTTTCAAAGGCTATTTCTCACAGGTGTTTCCATCCCTATGAGTCTAATGTATTTATTTAACATTATGGCGACTCAATAAAATTTCTTTGTTTATTTTCCTTGAACATTATTAGCATATGGTATCATTGGGAGGTATTAGGTTGAATTTTAGATAGTGGTATATTTTCATAATCTCATTTTTATAAGTATAAAAGCACTTTTCACATATATAAGTTGACTTTTTGTAGTGATTTTTCTTCAAGGTGGATTAGCAAGACAAGTCTTGCATATTTTATGAGGCTGGTTGTGATTTTTACTTTGGAGGTTGCTTTACCTCTGTGTTCTACCCCATTAAAAGTTGTGTGTTTGGGTTTGTGTGTGTGTGTGTGTGTGTGTGTGTGTGTATGGTGTCTTCTGTTTGGTTTGCTTTGTTTTGTTGACTATAGTTCAGGCCACACTAGATGATTATGTTTATGTTCATTCCATCCATGACCTTGTTGCCTGTGGGCAAGTTCTTATTTGACCCGGTTCTCACTACACACACCACCACACATAGGACTTACCCATCTGGAGGCTAGCCATTGTTTCAGGGTACAGTCTTCACCTGTGTCAAGTCCTGCACCCTGGGGAAATCTAGGTTATTTGTCCTACAATTGCTTTAGTTGATGAAGCTACCCAGGATCTTTGGCTGGGCCTGGTGGTCACTGATGTCTGTGAATGTGTCCCTGTGAGGCACCTGCTTGCTGAAACGTGCACCAGTGGTTCTGACCTCCTTGGTCACTGGGAGGAGTGGGAGGGGAGAAAGAAGAAGCTCTGTGACTCTTGGATTCCCATGGAAGTTTTGCTTGTTTCATCTCTGGAACACTGTGAGGCAAATGCTACTCACTTCTTTTAAGAGACCCCAGCTGCAGAGAGTTGCTGACCACAATGGGGACGGTTGCCAAAACTGTCTGTTGACGTGCTGTTGTGCCCAGAAATAGTTGTAAATTAAAAAAAAAAAAAAAAAAGAAAGAAAGAAAGAAAGGAAAATGAAAGCTCCTGGAAATATTTTGAGATAAAAGGAGCTTTATCAATGAGTATGTCTACATAGACACAATTTGTGAGTTCGGGGACCAAGTCCACACTATTTTTCACAGTGTTTAGGCTCCTTTGTTAAAGTTGGGTTAATGAATTTTTTTTTTTATCTTGGCTAAGATGACATCAAATCCCAGTTGGTGGCTCTGTAATATTTTATTTTATTTATATTTTTTTAGTACTGGGAATTGAACCCAGGGACTAGGCAAACAATCTACCATTGAGGGACATCCTTATCCTCTGTAGAATTTTATTTTAAAAATACATAAACAATAAAAAATGTAACCTACAGTTAATAATTTGGTTATTTTGTCTGGAGAAAGTAAACTTTGATATCATGGCTTGGGGCAGAATTCCAGACTGTTCGGTTGCTTTTGCTTCATTCCATCATGCTATTGTCTCTGTGTCTTTGAGAAAATTGCTTCATATATTTTGTTTTCTGTTTACTATGAATCTTAACAAGTCATTAATATCCGGCTGTGAATACAACATGACAGTGAGGAGGAGAAACCACATGCATGAATATGTCTCTATTCCTGATTCATGCTGCAGGTAGGACTCAGTGGGGATGACACTCATAAAGATAAGAACAAAGAGCTTCCTCCACCAAATGAATTATGGTGAGAAAAATTTTGGCCAATTGTCACTTGGGGGCTTTTAAGGAATCAATATCTCTCTCTCTCTCTCTCTCTCTCTCTCTCTCTCTCTCTCTTTCCCACTCCTGAGTTGGGAACACATTGAAAAACAAGACAAAAGTCAAACAGAGACCAAAATATTACTGCCACTTTTGATAAAAAGTTGCATTGGAGTATTTAGTTCAATATATTAACAAGTGGATTTACAATACTTTCTCTACCCTCCATAATGAATTCAATCTAGCATTCAAAATTGTAGGCATGCTAGGTACAATAGCACATGCCTATAATCCCAGCTACTGAGGACGCTGAGGCAGGAGAATTGCAAGTTCAAGGCTAGTCTTGGCAACCTAGTGAGATAAGATGGACTGGGAATGTAACTCAGTGGAAAAGCTTCCCTGGATTCCATCCCCAGTACTGCAAAACTGAATCAAAACAAAACCACCTGCACTCTTCTTGCAGGATGGGGACAGCAGAACACTGCAAGGAATCACAATCCACAAGTACCTTCCCTGAAACTCACATCACATCAACGCCTCCTTACATGAAGAAGTATGGGTGTTTTAGTCAGCTTTTCCACTGCTGTGACTAAAAGACCTGACAGGAACAATTTTAGGGAGGAAAATTTTATTTAGGGCTCATGGTTTCAGAGTTCTCAGTCTATAGACAGCCAACTCCATTCCTCAGGTCTGAGGTAAAGCAGAACATCATAGAGGGAAGCAACTCATATGATAATAAAGAAGCAGAGAGACTCTACTCACCAGATACAAATTATATCTGGTAAGTAGGCATGCCCCCAATGACCCACCTCCTCCAGCCACACCTACCTGTCCACAGTTACCACTCAGTTAATCCCACCAGGGGATTAATTCACTGATTGGATTAAGGCTCTCAAAACCCAGTCATTTTTCCTCTAAACCTTCTTGTATTATCTCACACATTGGCTTTTGGGGGACACCTCACATTCAAACCATAACAATGGGAAAGAGATGATCTGAGAAGCAAAATGGAGAACGTGAATCGTAGTTGATGGGAAGAGAGAAAATTCTGTGAGTGAAGTAGACAATGAGCCTACCAGCTAAGGGGATTAGAAGAAGAGAAAAATGAGAGGAGACAGCAAAAGGACAGTCTTTAGAGCCAATTTTGCTAGTTCAGGTGGTCAGGTGAGAGGCTTAAAGAGTCCATTTCACAGATTTAAAGGGTTAAGAATTCAAAAATTAGAGTCTGAATGCTATGAAGGGGCAAAGAGTGGTGGACTTAATTTTTTTAGTGTTTGAAACTCTTAAAGGGCTATAGGACAAAGGGTGAGCTAAAAGTAAACAAATTCTTGCAGAAACTGAAGCTTATTTTAGGAGCCTCTTAGTCTCCAGAATTAAACTGAGGAGATCCCAGATTGCAGGTGCTTATAGGGACCTAGCAGAAATGAACACACATACTTTATAATGGGCGATATAACACCATCTTAGTCCTCAATTTATTCCTGTAAGCAGTATTACAAAAAATGCCTGGAATGAAAAAAATCCATGCACACAAAGAAATAAGATAATATGAATGAGAATAAATGGAAACACCAGACAGTAGAAATAGGATTTTCTGGATTCCAAATATTGGTGGTATCAGACACAGCTCTTGAGAATAATTACACCTTATTTGTCCAAGGAGAAAGAAAAGAGACAGTATGGAGAATTCTGGAAGTAAAAGTAAAAAAAGTCATAAAGCAACACTGTCCAATTTCTAGATTATAAAAAAGCCAGTAATCCACAATGGATTGGTTTAGTAGCAGATTAGATGCAACTAAAGGAAAACGTGATAAAATGCAATAGAGATCAGGAGAAAATATTCAAATTGAAGAATAGTGAGATTAAAGGAAGGGAATTTAGAGAAAATAGCATCAGAGAGGGCATAATGAGAAAGTAAAATATATGTAGTTGAAATCCTAAAAGAAGAAGGAAAAACAGGGAAAAGAAGTATTTGAGACAGAAAGGGAGATGGCAGGAGGGAACCAGGCAACGAATCCCGATCTTCTCATACCACAGGAAGGAAGCAGCTGATGACAGCAGAATTGAGAGGTAGGTGACAAAATAAATGCTCTGTGACTTGATACTACATAATCTGAGACCTGGAAAGACTGAAAGACAGGTTAGAGTAGAAAACAGAACTCAGTACCCTAATCCAAACCTGTGGATGGGGGGCATCAGAGAGAGAAAAGAGGGGGGCAGATATTTTCTTAAGCCTACCCACTTAGAAACTGTTGGAAAACTGTCGAAAAGACAAAATTCAAAACACAGGAGTCTCCCTAAAACAGCTCAAACCACTTAAAAACAAATCATAAAAAGAAAGCTAAGTGGGGCTCCCACAGCCATCTTGTGGAGTCCACAGACATCAAGTCACTCTCTTAAATTAGCATGGCATCTTCCCACACTCAGACAGCTGCAAATTAAGCCAGAGGGAAACCCCCTGCAGTGGGTCTTCTTAAGAATGCCAACACTAGAAGGACTACTACTACCCCAAATCTCAGAAACCCTCCCTCCCTTGACCCCTCCCTATGAACAAGGAGAACAGAGCAGGCTGAGGGGACCTGGGCCAAAGGAAGTGCAGGTCTAACTCTGAGCAGACTCTGCAACCCAGGCAAGGGTGCAAACCTCTGGGCAGACTTGCTTGACTCAGGCCACAAGAAAGCAGTTTTGGACTTGAACAAAGGAAAGCTGATTCACCAGGTCGCAAACACTGGCCCTGGAGAAAAACTGTGGAAATCTTAGAGTCAGTCCTCAGGATCATAGCACCATACCAGAGGGAAGCTGCCTGGAACTCCAGGGACATACAGACTCAGTGGGAGGCTGCCAGAGGCTGTGCAGCAGAAAGGGCTGGATACCAGTCTGAATCACAGCCTGAACCATGATTGCAACTGGCAAGCAACAGGGCATTGTTTGGATACTTGCAGCACCTTGCACCAGACTTATTAAGCAGAGGAAATCAACACCCTCTATTCATAACCTGGGGCAATGGAAACTAGAGTCCAGGTGAATCATTAGAGACTATAGGACCCCAGAGTGGAGGCAGCAGGGGGAATACTACTGCACCACAGAACACCACCTGGGGAAAACCCACAACCAGTGTTCCGGCTCACACAGACAGCTACCAGGATCTTCACTATCACAGAAAGAATTCAGCAGAGGGGAACAGGTGCACCAATGACCCACAGCAAACACAGGGACAACATCAGAGCCTGCATCCTGAACTTGTGCAACATTAGAATCAGCCGACCCACCACACTACATATACCCTTTGAGATATAAACAACCTTAATGTCAACTTTAATGATATAAATAGCTCCTTAGGTTGAATGATAATTGTTAACCCAATAGCCAACACTGTACCTCCAATCCATTTGAATGTATTTCATCTAATGGTTTATATCATTAATTGGAAACTATCTTCCTATCTTTGTTTTCCTAGCACTGGTTTGTCCCTGCTTCTCTTATATACTACTCATCCTCTTGCACTATCCACTATTACATCAAATAACACCAACTCATCTATTCATCCTTTTTACATTGGAGTAAGTTACCATCTTATTGCTTCTCTCTCCTCTCTCACAGTCTTCCCCTTTCTCTTTCTTACTTTCTGTCCTTCATTTCCCCCTCCCTCAATCCCAGAAACTTTTTTCCTTTCTCCTTTTAGCACTCACTTAAGGTTATAGGAAGTTTACTAAGTTTTTTGACCTGTTCCAGAATTTTGTTATAGGTTTATACCTGAATTTGAGGAGCTGTAGAGAACAACTGCAACAAGATTTTGTTCTTATCAAGTTGAATCGTATGAGGCTTGGGTCAGAAGTGATTCCAGTAAATAGTGCTCAGTGGTATCTCTTAAAGTGGAGCTCATATTGGGATCAGTAGAGGTCATGAATTGAATTAAAATATCTTAGTCTAGATATCCACCCAACCCAGGGTCCTTAAGAAAAAGAAGCTCACATAGTTGTCCTTCACTTAAAAGAAGTCAGAACTGTGCTGATAGATGGGTAGACATACAAGCAATATGAAAAAGGAAGGGAACAAACCATCCCATACAACCTATAATACTTCAACAACAGACTTCACTGACACTGTGGAGGAAATGTCAGGGAATAGAATTTAGAAAATTCATAGTTAAAATATTCTATGAGCTGAAAGATGATGAATGGAGTGAATTTCTGTCTGTATTTCAGAAAGAAAATATAGGATGTGAAAGATCACTAAAGGGAGATTCTGAAAAAGAATCAAAAATCTTTGACGTGAAAAGATCAATAAATTAAATTTAAAATGCAATGGAAAACATCACCAATAGATTAGATCACTTTGAGGGAAGATTTTCTGGACTTGCTAACAAAGTACAAAATCTTGAAAATAAAGTCAACCATAGAAAAATGATGTCAAGAGACAAATATTCAAGAATATTCAAGAAGTTTGGAATAATTGTAAAAGGATGCATTTTAAATTAATTGGAACAGATGAAGGCTTTGAAACACAACTAAAGAATGCATGATCTTTTCAATGAAATAATATCAGAAAATTTTCTGAACCTTAAGAATTAAATGGAAATTCAAATACAGGTGACATATAGGACTCCAAATATACAAAATAACAACAGTGCCACTCCAAGACTCATAATATGGAAATCCCTGACATACAGAATAAGGATAGAATTTTAAAAGCTGCAATAGAAAAGTGACTGGTTATATTTAAAGGGAAAACACTTGTTTTTCAGCTGATTCTTCAACCTAGACCCTAAAAGTGAGGAAGGCTTGGAATAATATATACCAAAGTGTAAAAGATAATGGATGCTGACCAAGAATACTATACCCAGCAAAACTGAGTTTTATATTGAAGATGAAATAGAAACTTTCCATGATAAAATAAAGCTAAAAGAATTTATAACTAGAAAACCTGCACTGCAAAACATATTCAATAAAATATTTCATGAAAGAAAAATGAAAAATAAAAACCAGCATAGGGAGACATTACACTAGAAGAATAGTCAACTGAAAGAGAATCAAGTCCAATTTAAACACTAGAAATAAATCAAAATGACTGAAAATAAAATTATCTCTCAATAATAACATTAAATGTAAAGGGCCTAAACTCTTCAATCAAAAGCATAGGTTGGCATATTGAATTAAAAAAAATATATATGCTATCTCTAAGGGACTCACCTCACAGGCAAAGACATTCACAGACCGAAGTTTAAAGGATGGGAAAAAAGATACCACTCACATGGATCTCATAAACAAGTAGGGTTTACCATTCTTATATCAGATAAAGTGGACTTCAGAGATAAAGAAGGACATTTCATACTGCTTAAGGGAATCATACATCAGCAAGATGTAGCAATTGTAAATATTTATGCACCCCGAAATGGAACATCTATGTACATCAAACAAACCCTTTTCAATGTTAAGAATCAAATAGACCACAATACAATAATACTGGATGACTTTAATATGCCTCTCTCATCAATGGATGGATCACCCAAACAAAAATTAAGTAAAGATTCTATACAACTAAAAAAATATAGTCAATACTTTAGACCTAACAGATATCTTTAGTATTTCATCCATCAATGACTAAATTCACTTCTCAGGAGCACATGGAACATTTTCTAAAATACACCATATTTTTTGGCACAAAGCAAATCTTAGCAAATATAAAAAATCGAGATAGTACTTTGCCTTCATGAAATTACAAATCAATAATAAGATAAAATAAAAACCACTCTAACATTTGGAGATAAAATAATGCAGTCTTGAATGAAGAATGGATAGTAGAATAAATCAAGGGAGAAATTTAAAAAGTACTTAAATTTAAATGAGAAAAGTTATACATATCAAAATCTCTGGGACATTATAAAGATGATTCTAAGAGGAAAGTTCATAGCATTGAGTCCATACATTAAAAGAACAGAAAGATACCAAAACAATAACATAACATTACAACTAAAGGCCCTAGTCAAAGAAGAACAAACCAACACTAAAATTAGTAGAAGACAGGAAATAATTAGAATCAGAACCAAAATCAATGCAATTGAGATTAAAAAATTTTAAAAAATTAATGAAACAAAGAGTTGGTATTTTGAAAGAATAAACAAAATTTTATAAACCCTTAGCTAAACTAACTAAAAGGAACAGAAAAATTTAAATTATCAAAATTCAAAATGTAAAGGAAATATCACCACAGACACTACTGAAATCCAAAATGTCATCGGAAACTAGTTTGAAAATTTATACTGCAACAAGTTAGAAAAACTTGAAGACATGGGAATAGCTTCTAGAGACATATAACTTATACAACTGAACCAGGAGGATGGAGAAGTTAAACATATCAATTTCTAGTAATGAAATTAAAGCAGACATCAAAAGCCTACCAACAAAGAAAAGATAGGGCTCTAATGGATTCTCATCCAAGTTCTATGAGACCTTTAAAGAAGAATTAACATCAATCCTCTTCAAATAATTCCATGAACTAGAAAAGAAGGGAACTCTGTCAAACTCATTCTATGAAACCTGACCAAACCAAAACCAGACAAAAACGTGAAGAAAGAAAGAAAAAAAAAAAGTCATACCAATATCCTTGATGAACACAGATGCAAAAATTCTTAATAAAATATTGGCAAACCTCATACAAAAACATATCAAAAAGATAATGCACTATGATCAAGTGGGATTCGTCCCAGAAATGGTTGGCTCAACATACAGAAATCAATAAATGTAGTCCACCACATAAATAAAGACAAGAATCAAATGATTATCTCAATAGATACAGAAAAAGCAGCTGACAACACTATTGCACACTAGAAAACTAGGAATATAAGGAATTTATCTCAGCCTTTTAAAGGCTATATATGACAAACCCAATGCCAATATTATTCTTATATGACAAACCCAATGCCAATATTATTCTTATATGACAAACCCAATGCTAATATTATTTTATATGTAACAAACCCAATGCCAACATTATTTTGAATGGGGAAAAACTGAAAGCATTTCCTCTAAAAACAGGAAAAAGAAAAGGATGACTACTCTCACTACTACTATTTAACATAGTCCTTGAAACTCTAGCCAGAGCAATAAGGCAAGAAAAGGAAATTAAAGATATACAAATAGGAAAAGAAGACTTCATATTATCTGTTTGATCCTATACTTAGAACATCCAAAAAATTTCCACTAGCACTCATAAATGAAATTAACAAATAATAAGATACAAAATCAACACCCATAAATCAATTTCATTCCTATATTCCAATGATGAATCTGCTGAAAATGAAATTAGGGAAACCAACCCATTCACAACAGCCTGAAAAAAAAAATTGGAAATAAATCTAACAAAAAAGCTAAGGACCTCTACAGTGAAATCTATAAAACATCAAGGGAAGAAATTGAAGAAGGACTTAGAAAATGGAAAAAAAAAATTCCCATGTTCTTAGATAAGCAGAATTAATATTGTAAAAATGGCCATACTGCCAAAAGTGCTATAAAGATTCAATGCAATTCCCACAAAAAATTAAAATGACATTCTTCACAGAAATAGAAAAATGCAGTCATGAAATTTATTTGAAAAAATAAGGGACCCAGAATAGCCAAAGCAATCCTTAACAAGAAAAGTGAAGCAGGAAGCATCACAATACCAGATGTTCAATTACACAGCAGAAGTATAGTAACAAAAACAGCATGATACTGGCACCAAAATAGGCATGAAGATCAATGGAACAGAATAGAAGACACAGAAATAAACCCACAAAAATAGTTACCTCATACTAGAGAAAGGTGCCAAAAACATATTTTTGAAGAAAAGATAGCCTTTTCAACAAATGATGCTGGGAAGACTGAAAATACGTATATAGCAGAATAAAATTTAACCCCTATCTCTCACTCAGCACAAAAGTAAAGGAAATTAAAGGGATACCAATAGGAAAAGAAGTGGATCAATGATGGAGGAATCAGAACAAAACTCTTGTACCTGCTAGAAGAAAATGTAGGCCCAACACTCCAACATGCCAACGCAGGAACTGACATTCTTAATAAGACTCCTGAAGTACAAGAAGTAAAATTAAAAATCAATCAATGAGATGACATCAAATTAAAACACTTCCCTAAAGCAAAGGAAATAATCAAGAACATGAAGAGAGAACCTAGAAAATGGGAAAAAAAATCTTTGCTACCTGCACCTTAGAACATTAATATCCAGGATATACAAAGAGCTCAAAAAACTTAAAGCCTAAAAGCAAATAACCCAGGCAATAAATGGGCAAAGGAACTAAACAGACATTTCTCAAATGAAGAAATATAAATGGTCTACAGATACGTGAAAAAATGTTTAACACTTCTAGCAATTAGAAAAATGCAAATTAAAATTACATTGAGATTACACCTCACTGCAGTCAGAGTGGCAATTATCAAGAATACATATAACAATAAATGTTGATGAGAATGTTTAGAAAAGGGTACATTGTTGGTGAAACTGCAGATTGATGCAACCACTATGGAAAGCAGTATGGAGATTTCTCTAAAAAATAAAAATGGAACCACCATATGACCCAGCTATTGCACTCTTCAGTAGAAATCCAAAGGAATTAAATCAGCATATGGTAGTGATGCTGTCACACTGATGTTTAAAACAATGTAATTAACAATAGCTAAGTTACAGAACCAACATAGGTAGCCTTCAACAGATGAATGCATAAAGAAAATGTGGTATATATACACAATGAAATATTAGCCATAAAGAAGAATGACTTTATGGCATTTGCTGGTAAATGGATGGAACTGGGGACTATCATGCTAAGTAAAACAAGCTAGTCCCCAAAATCAAAGGTCAAATATTTTCTCTGATATGTGAAAATAAGAAGAGGTGGGATTAAAAAAAAGAATAGAAGTATGATCAGAAAGTAAACAAAGGGGAATGTAAATGTGGAAGGAGGGATGGGATAAGGAGTCAGTAGAATGAATCTGACCTTAATTTTCAATGTACATATATGAATATACCATAGTGAAGCTCACCATCATATACATCTACAATACACTAATTTAAAACAAGACTATAAGCAAGTATAAGAAAGATCAATAGAGTAGAGGGAAGGGATCAGTGCGTGGGAGTAAGGGAAGGGAAGGGGAAATACTGGGGACTGAATTAGAATAAATTATATTCCATGCTTTTATAATTATGTCATAGTATATTCTATTGTCAAATATAACTAAAAATAACCAATAAAAATAAATATAAAGAAAAAACAATAGTATTTGAAAAGAGAATGGCTGAGAACTTTCAAAATCTAATGCAAGAAATCAAAATACATCAATTAGCCCTGAAAACATTATGTAGCATAAGTTAAAAAAAATGAAGCATATCTCAATATATAGTTGCAAAATTATTGAATAAGAAGGCAAATAAAAATATGGTAAGGCTTGTTTTGGTGGTAAAAAGATAAAGTAAATGTAAAGGAGCCACATTAAGGGTTAACAACTGAACTTAACAGAAACCATGTCAGCCAGGATGAAGGCTGCCCTTAAAATGTTGAAAGAAATTAGCTACTAACCACAAAGCAATATTTGGTGGGGGAAAATGCGTTTAAAAAAAGACAAGATCATAAAAACAGTTTATAAAGAGTCACAGAAACAACCCCCAATTAAATTTTGTTTTTACTAACAGTATCACAATGAAAGGAATATTATGGGTACTTCTTTAAAATGAAGAAAAATCACACCAACTGGAAGCTCAGATGTAGTTCTATGAGGAATAAAATTGATACTTAAAATATTCAATAAATTAACATAGTCTGTGTAAAGCAAAAATGAAGTCTATAACATGTCAGGAGAAATAAATAAAGTCTTTCAAGATTTGTACATTATTTATAAAAAGGGTCCCAATGAAGTTAGTCTTTTATAAACTCCAGGATAAGTACTAAAAGGAGAGTTAAGTAGCATATAACTTTCAAGCTAATGTGAGGAGGCAGCAAAGTAAGAAAACAGGGAGAGAGGAGGAGGGGTATGGGGAGGGGGAAGGGGGGAGGAGGAGTCCTGAAAAGCAAATCAAACCAAAAATAGAGCATGTGGGACAACTGGTAAGAAAAAGTAATGCTGTGTGTTTAAACTTTACGTAGAAAGATAAAGCTGCAGCTAAACCAATACTAAAAAGACAGAACTAAGAGGAATAACTCTACCTGATTTCCAGAGTTTTAAGACAGCTAGCAAGACTATTGTGGTATTTGCAAAGAGACACTTCAATTAATAGAACGGATCAGAGAACCCGGATGTACCACCATACAAGCACATCCAACAGATTTACAATAAAGATTCAAAGGAAATACAATGGGTTAAGAAAAACATTGTCAACAAATGGTGCTGAACCCATTGGAAATCCATAGTGGTCCCTCCTTATCATGGCAAAAAATAAACAAAATAATTAAAAAAAAAAAAAACACTGAATCTCATGCAAAATAAACTGAAAATGGGCCACAGATCATAGATTAAAATGTAAAGTTATGAATCTTAATGAAGATAACAAGACAAAATCTTCAGGATATAGGGCTTGGTAAATAGTTCTCAGACATAACAACAAATGTAAGAATCAGAAAATAAGAAATTGCATTTCACCAATAAACATCAACAACAACAACAACAACAACAACAACAACAACAAAAACACTTCTGCTATATAAAAGACCGCTAAAGAGGATTAAAAAACAAACTGCAAGAAAATACATGAAATTCACTAATTTATATCTAGAATGTAAAAGAATTGTTAAAACTTAACAGTAAACCAGAAACAATCCAATTAAAAAATGGAAAAAAAGACTCATGTTTACTGCAGCACAATTCACAATACCAAATTATGAAATCAGCCTAGGTGACCATAAGTGGATGAGTAGATAAAGAAAATGTGGCATGTATACACAATGGAGTTTTGTTCAGCCATTAAAAAATGAAATTATGCATTTGCAGGAAAAAGGATGGAACCAGAGTCCATTATTTTAAGCAAAAGAAGTCAAACTCAGGTAAAGGGTTGTATGTTTTATATGTAGAAGTTAAATAGAAAAAAAAATATAAAAGAAAGGTGGGGGTGGATCTCAGGAAAATCAAAGGGAGAACAATAGAGGGAAGGAACCAAGATGTGGGAGTTGAGGAAGGAGAGGAGAAATGCTAGGGAGTAATATTGGCTAAATTATGTCAATATATGGTGTATTGTATGTATGTATGAATATTTAACAACAAATCCCATCAGTGTGTACAACTATAATACATCAATAAAAAATGTGTGAATAAAGAAAATGGAAAAAAATGTGAAGAGACGTTTCATGGAACAGGATGTATATGAATGAAAAATAAGCACATATATAGATATTCAACCTGACTAGCTGTTAGGGTAAATAAATGAAAACTAAAACCAAGATGGTATACCACTATATACCTATTAGCACTGATAAGATGAAAAATAGTATCCCAAACCCTAATAGATCAATTTTTAAAATAGACAAATTTCAGAGAGAGTGAGAGAAGAAAAAAACATAAAAATGACTGTTGTGTACATGAAAAATGTTCCATATCATTAACCGTCAGGGAAATACAAATCAAAATAAGCATGAGATATCACTTCATACCTGTTAGGATGGCTATTATCAAATAAACAAAAGAAAATGCAGTGGAGGGAATATTGAGAAATGGGAACACTTGTAGACTGTTGGTAGGAATGTGAGATAGTGCAGCTGCTGTAGAAAAGATATGCAATACCCCCTCCCCCAAAATTAAAAATAGCACTACCATGTGATTCAGCAAGCCTACTTCTGGGTATTTATCCAAAAGAACTGAAATCAAGATCATAATGAGATATTAGGATCCCAATATTTATTGTAGCACTATTTACAATAACCAAAATTGAAAGCAATCTACATATCCCTGGATGGGATGAGTGGGTAAAGACTAATGCAGTATCTATATACAACAGAATAGTATTCTGTCTTAAAATACAAGAAAATGCTGCAGTGTGAAAACATGAATAGACCTTGAAGATGTTATGATAAGCATAATAAACTAGTCACAGGAATATTCATATTACATGATCCTGATTATATTAGGTAACTGATCTAGCCAGACTCATGGAATCCTAGAGTTGGGTAGTAATTGCCAAGGCTTAGGAGGAAGGAAAAATGAAGAGTTTCTAATCAGTGGGTATAAAATTTCAATTACGCCATGTGAATACATTGAGCCCATAGAAAACTATAATATCTTGCACACTTGAAAATTTTGTTAAGTGGGTCTAGCTCATGCTATCATGATAAAATTTTAAAAATTTGAAAATAGCTACCACAATTCTGGCAAGAATCTAAAGAAATGGAATTTCTCACACAGGAGAATGTAATATGGCATAGTCACTCTGGAAAATAGTTCAGTCATTTAAAAAAAACAATTAAGCATACATTTTACCCAGCAGTTGAGCTGCTAGACATTTATCCTGGAAATGAAAATGTTTGTCCACAGGACAATCTATTCATAGCAGTTTTGTTTGTAAATAGCCAAAACCTAGAAATAATCAAAATGCTGATTAAAATAACAATCTCAGAAGATTGCATACTGTATGATTCCATTTACATAAGATTCCCAAGCTGACAAAATTAGAAAGATGGAAAACAGATTAGGATATAGAAAGTTTGAATTTAAAAAGGAAGGAATCATTAACCAAAGAAAGATGCTCTATTGATATTAATACCAAACAAAGCAGTCTGAAGCAAAACCTGCTCGTGAGCAATCACATGGTTTTCAAGGTCTGTACTTTGAATATTGATTTAGTTTTGTAAGAATCCACTGTGCAGAATACCACTACAACTGGACTTATAAAGCAAAACAAAATAAAAAATTATATCTCATTAATGGTGGAATAAAACCATTTCTTAATACACACACACAAAGAATATTGTAATAACTGACTTTAACATCAAGTTATTTTTTAAGTAAAATTGATAGTACATTTTTGTGCTTCATCTCATGACTATTTCAGTCACTCCAGCCTAATTATTCCACATGCATAGTTGTGTTTTGCTTTCTTCTCCTTTAATGCCTGATTCTGTTGCTCTCTCCTCTTTAAATGTGCAAAGACCTTTTAAGATTAGAATATACCCCGTTCTGAGTGTGCCTATTTACTCTCCCATTTTATTAGTAGCAAGTCTAGATTTCATAAACATCTCTATTGATTTCATACCCCACTCTCCTGGTATCATAAAACTGTTCAGAAAGCTGGAAGTATAATTAAAATGCAAAAAGTAAAAGCATCTCTCTGGGAAGAATAATATCTAGTGGGCAGCTAGAGAAGAACTAGAGGGTATCTTTATAACCATAGAGAGAACTCTTTTGCATGTTAAGATCAGCTTATTCTATTTCAATCTCTCCCATAGTTATCTATTTTCTCCCCTTGAGAAACTCTTCAATAATGATTTGCCATGAAGAAGCCTTATTTGAAAATGGAAGCACAAGAAGTTCCTCTGAGATTTAGATGCCCATGGAATTTTCCTTTATACTTAACATTGCTTGAACACTAATAGGTGCCTAACTCAGGGGCAAGGTGTTTATTTTTTAAAATAATTTTAACATATGACCAATCAGATCATTTTTTATCCATACAAAGTTTTACGTTTCGTGAAGTAATTCTGATAAAAAATTTTATTTTTGACTCTTACAATTTTTCTGAGTTTTTCATGCCAATAATTATTATTCCCAGTCGCAGAAAAGGAAACAGGTTCAGGAGTTGCATGGCATGCTTGGGAAAATATGACTGTCCAATTGCAGCAAAGCTTTTTCTCAAACTCGGTTTTTATAACTTTTAGCTCAGTGCTACTTCTACTTAGTCATACTGTCTTCCTTCCTTTATTCATGGCAGTGCACTGCATCCTGATCTATTGAAAGAATATCTCAGGAAAAATGCACAGACCTCTCTCTTAGGCACCATCTTTATTCCATGCTTACGTCTCAGGCTTGCTTCTCTCTGGAGACTAGTTGTTGTTTGGGGCAGATCATTGCAATCTGCCTACTGGTGAATTTGTCTTTCATCAGCAAATTTATATGGTTGTTTCTGCTCTACCATGTGGTCCCATGGCAAATTTATCACAGACTGTTTGTTGGGTTTCTTTGCCGCCTAATGTCATTTGAAGACAAAATGATTAAATGAAATCCAAATCACGATAAGTACAGTGCCAAGCACAGCCCACATGAAAAAGCCCCAACTTTGAAAATAAGATTGGCAGTGTTATCAGTATAGGATATTATAAAATTTCACTGATGAAAAGAAACTAAAGACTGTTGAGGAATATAAATGAAAACAAAGTGTTGGTTTTATTCTCTTAATTTGAAAAAAAAAAAAAAGGCAACTCTAGTTGGATTCACATCATAGTCTAATTATTGATTTCATCACCACAAATGAGAACCAGAAGGACTGTAGAAGAACAAGAGCCAATAAAAACACAGCAGAAAGTGTGGAAAGAGTAGAAGGAATGTAGAGAAATTTTATACAAAGGGTATAAAAAGCAGGCACTGTGAGAAGAGCTTTCCATAACTAGGAAAGAGAGAGCCTATAGCCACCTGCATTTCAAAAGCTGCTTTGGATTCCAGGCCCAGGGCCTGTCTTGAAGTGAACTTGAGGGTTTCACAATGACAAGGATGTCCCTGAGCTATTTCTGGATGATGGGATTCATCTAGTATGGCAGCTTGGTCTTGTGGACTCAAAAACATTTTTAAAATAATTTTTCCTGTGACTAATTTATACATTAAAAATAAATTACCCTAGTGGGCTGGGGATACAGGTCTGTAGTAGAGTGTTTGCCTACTATGTGTGAGGCCCTGGCTGAACCCAGTTCCAAGCACTGCAAATAAATAAATAAAAATAAAATAAGATAAGATAAAATAAAAATAAAAAGTTTAATAATAAACTGCCCAAGGTTTTGCTTCTTGATGTCTTTTAGAAGGCTTGCTGCTTTAGCAATGCCATACCAGAAACTGTTCCATTAATATAAAATTTGCATTCTAGGTACTTAGTCAATCTGAGAACTTCAAAGAAGATAATCAGGAAAGAAATTTAAGACAGCAGGGAATTACTTTTATTTTAAAATGTTGAGATTGGTGGTGGGAGGGAAATTGGAAAAGAAGGAAAATTTGGCTGTGAGATTGTGGGAAGCGTGGGTTAGACTAACCACTGAACTGGCTACTGTCCAGATTTCCTTTGTTTGAGTTGTGCCTTCCCAGATTCATTTACTTTTGTTTTTTTTCCCATAACAACCAAAGCTTTTTATTTATTTAAATTTATATTTTTATTTAAATTATATTTCTTCTAAAACAATTTTGTGACACACTATAAATTGAGAAACAATAATACTCGTTACCGTAAGTATAAAAGGAGTTATGATCCAATCAATATAATTAAGTTTGAGCAGGATACTATTTTATTTGTTCAGAGTTCTAAGATTGAAGCCTTATTATTTTATTCTTTTTAGAAGGGGAGATTAAAAAGTGTAGAAGGAATTTTTAAAGTCATGTTATCGTAAAATTGATCCTCTTTGATGTAGTCTGAGAGTTTAAGAGATAATTTTAAATTGAATGCTAATTTTGTGAATGAATCCTATTATTGTTGTTTGATGTATTTGGTTGCAGGCAAGAAAAACTGGTGTTAAGAGGACATAAAGTAGGCAGCATGAACTGATCATCATAAAGTCCTTTGCAAAGGTCATTACTTGGATGAATCAGCTCTACTCTCCACAGACAATTTGCGTCTCTCAGATGGTGATTCAGAGATTCAGAGTTGGAAGTCTAAGTAGCTTAGAGCATGTTTCCTTTCCTTGAATAGTGATGGTGGGGCACTTGAGCAACCGTTCAATAATAATGTATTCTGATGGAGAGAGTGAATTCCTCCAAAGTATGTTGGCTCTCTGGCACCACACAGAAGGGGAATGGATATTCTATAATCCAAAAACAACAAATGTTCATTGCATCTGTTTGATACTCTGAATGGATACCACCAGTGGTTTTTTACCCACCTAACACCCAGATTCTGGAAATCCCTGTGCAGAGAGGATCTCTGTTCTGGGAAGTGGTGAACAGGCATTCTAGATCACAGAGTCATGAAACATCATATATCTCCTGAAACTAGCCCAAACTTTATAAATTCAGAAAAATCAGTTGCTGGTTTATCATTAATCTCAACTTATGCACATGTTAATAAGAAACCCTGGCTACCACCTGCACAATTTGCACGTTAAAAAAAGTTGGAAATAAAATTAAGGAGATGTTCTAGGTGAAAGTACTCAGGTGAAAGATGTGTCATATTGGAGAACCTGGAAAAAAAAAAACATGACCATATATGGTAGCATGTGAGGAAGAACATCTGTGAGGCCTTTGGTTGACACCAGAGGACAAAAAATTGGAAGATTCTTAGAGTAATCCTAAGGACAATGAAAAGTCACTAAAACGGGGATGACACCATAAAAAGGACCTAATTTGTCATTTGTGTGTGTGTGTGTGTGTGTGTGTGTGTGTGTGTGCGCGTGTGTGAAAAGATTGTACCAGAAGAGGTTTTCAATTATAGTTGTCAGGACAATTTAGGCAAATCCTCCCACCATTCAGAAAAGCTGCATAAACATAGGAAAAATTAGATTAAAGTCTTTGGAACTGTTATAAAGTTGTGATAAAGTAAGAGGACACCAGCTTGGAAAAAGAGGCAAGCATCACAGGCACAGCTACTGATCCTAGGGTTGAAGAGAGTGGTTGAGAGATTGAAGCACCTAGGAAAGCTATCAAGAGGATTAATCATGTAAGACAATCAAAAGAGTCCTTCAAATGCAGAGCCTAAGGGAGAACTTCATCTCCCCATGATGTAAGTGAAATATCCATGAAGCTCAATACTGATTCGTTTATTTAGCATAATGTTTCCAAGGTTTATGTATGTGGTGGCATATATTAGTCCTTCCTTTTTATTTTTGAATAATATATCTTTGCATAAATGTACTGCATTTTATTTGTTATTTCATAAATTAATAGATATTTGAGTTGTTTCCACTTTTTGACTTTTATGAATAATGATGTTAACAACATTCATATACAAGTTTTTGTATTAACATAGGTTTTTATTGAATCATTTGGCAATTTTTTCCTAGTCTTTTGAAGAAATGATAGACTGTTTCCAAAAATAACTACTATTTTACATCTCTACTGACTGTATATGAGGATTACATTTTTCTTTATATTTTTAACAATTATTTTCTGCTTGTAATTGTAGCTATCTTATTAGGTATAATGTGGTATTTCACTATAGTTTCGATTTGCATTTTCCTAATGGTTAATGATTTGAGCATCCTTTCATGTAATCATTCATTTTTCCATTGCACATTTTTAGAGAGTTTTTAAAATTTAGATCTTTTACTCATTTTTAAAATTGGGTCATTTATATTTTATTATTTATTATAGGAATTCTTTGTATATGTTTAATACTTGTCCTTTAGCAGACATATTATTTGTAAATATTTTCTACCATTTTGTGATTGTTATTACAGTTTCTTGACAGTTTCCTTTAAGAAACTGAAGTGTTTTACTTTGAAGAAACCAAGTTTATCTATTATTCATTGCTGTTAGTGCTTTTGGTGGAAAAATAAAAATAAGAGAGATTTGCTTAAACTTATGTTCCAAAGATTTACTCCAATTTTTTGAGGTGTTTTGCAGTTTTAGCTTTATTTTGAAATGGAAGTTGCTTGAGAAATAGTACTTTTTAATAGAACCAGTTCATAGAGAAAAAAATGGAAAAAAAATATGGGTTGAAGAAAAAGTTACGAGTGTACAATTTCTGAAGAGGGAAGATTAAGAATCCTGCTAGAGGGCTGGGGATGTGGCTCAAGCGGTAGCGAGCTCGCCTCGGATGTGTGCGGTCCGGGTTCGATCCTCAGCACCACATACAAAGAAAGATGTTGTGTCCGCCAAAAACTAAAAAATAAATATTAAAAAAAAAAAAAACTAACTCTCTCTCTCTCTTAAAAAAAAAAAAAGAATCCTGCTAGAAGAATTGATCTTAAACTAATTGAAAGGAGAAGAAAAGAATATGATATACATGTAGATCTGTAGTTGGGAAGTTCAGGGAGTTACTGCATGATGGTGTTGAGGATGAATTATGACTCTTTCAAATTCATATGTTGATGTCCTAAACCCCAGTACCATGGAATGCAACTGAATTTGAAGCTAGGATCTTTAAAGAAGTAATTAAGGTAAATTGAGGTCATATGGGTGGTCTCTAATCCACCATGACTGATGTCCTTTTAAGAAGAAGAGTCTAGGAAACAAATACTCAGAAAATGTTTCATGGATGTTGGAATATCATCTTTAAGAAGGTGGTCTTCTCATGATTTGGAGACAATAAGAAGAGTCAGAAAGAAGGCAACCTTCTAAGAGCCAATGGGAAAGGCTTCAGAAGAAACTAACCCTTTTAACACCTTGATCTCAAGACTTCTAACCTCCAGAAATGTGAGAAAATAACTTCCCATTGTCTAAACCATTCAGTCTGTGGAACTTCATTATGAAAACCCTGGAAAACTAATATAGACAGTTTCTATTTTTTTTTTTTTTCTTGGAAGGAAGACTGGAAATAAGTAGGTAAGTAGGTAGGTAGGTGAGCAGATTCGTAATTTGAGAAATGTAGACAAGCTTGAGATGTTGATTTTAGAGTAGAAGGTCAGATTGGCTGGGAATTCCTAGATGATTTCTTGTCTCTATTGTGGTCCCAGATAGCTTGATAATTTGAATACACAGTAGGGTCTTCAATGGGAAGAACCTTTATTCTGAGCTCAGATCATATCAGTTTGTAGTTTGGAATCTTTGACAAGCTCACAGTGGCTAAATTCCACATCTCAAGGAGGACATAGATTATACATGAAATCACTGTAGCTTTAAGTTAAGTAACCACAACTGGTTCTAGGAGTAGGTCATAGAGGTGGAATCACAAACAAGATCTGCACCTGGTATGGGCAAGTAGACTAAAAAGAGGAGTACTTGCCAATAATCACAGAAATCTTGACAATAGGGCATTCTTCTCCAGGTACAACCCTGGATAAAGTTAGAAAAAGCATCCTCATATCTGAATTATTTGTCTAAGTCATAGATTTCAAAAACAAAGGGTTTTATGAGTATGTGAGTGTCATGAATGTTTAGATATGGATCTCATTTTCTAAGATGAAAACTAAGTGAGAAAATGTGATGAATCAACATGAATTCAGTTATGCTTTTTAAAAGTAACTCAAAACAGTCATTACAGATCAGATGGCTTAGCCATATTTGTATGTAACTATTTAATAGTTTTAAAATAGAATTTCAACTAGTCTTGTGTATATGAATATGCACAGTTCTTCAAGGGTAGTTATAGTCACTTTGCCAAAATTAAGTGACACCTAGCTTAAGATATTGGGCATAAATGAGAGAAGAATAGTTTATTATGCTTCCTTAAAAATGAGTAGGAATAAACAAAATTTTAAAATAATACCTAGGTATTTAAAATGAGTTATTATTTCCATATATTATTTTCTTTTTTAACAAAGGCAGATGTGTATTTTCTTGGTGAATATCAAGAGAAGTGAAGATAAAAATAGGTTGTTAGAGGCATGTTAGCAAAAAATATAAACACATTTTTCTTTTTCTGGATGGTAGAGATGAGGAGGAAAAGCAGTTTGGGGGAAATTTTAAACAAAAGCTTTTCCTTCAATTTCCAGTGAGCAGGAAAGATTGGTAGGCCCACTTGAAATGGTCTTGGTACCAATTAAAGATTAAAGGCCAGTAATCAAGAAGAAAGATTATAATCAAAGTCCATACACACAGCGGTGATCTACTCTTCAGTGAGAGAACTTAGGTACCCAGCAGGATCTTTGAATTCATTTTATTAATTGGTTTGTTTCACTTTCTCAGATGATTATTTTTCAAAATTAAAATATATATAAGTGAAACGTTAATATTCTCAACTTTTCTTGTTATAACACTATGCTCTGTCTTTATTTTCACATTTCTGTGTTTATTCAATCATATGCAAACATATTTCTTTGTACATGAATGTGTTTATAAATAAACCTCTATTGTGGTAAGTAGATACAGTATAATCATACTCATTAATCACTGCAGAAAATTATATAGTATGTATATGTACCCTCATCTGCTACTATTTTCTACTACTAACAGTCAATATATTTTCAGTTTTTTGTGACTACAAAAAAATTATTGCAATATCTATCTTTTCACATATACCTAACACATTGTTGGTTTTCATTTTGGATGTGAATATAGCTTTCTTATTTCCCAAGAAGTTTGTACCAATCCCTGCTTTCACAACTAAGGGTGTGAGTATGCTCTTCCTTTTATCATTGTCTGCATTGAATGTGTTCAGTTTCTTCTAATTTTGTTAATTTTATAAATAAAAAGTAATACCTAGTTTTTGAAGGCTATAGTGAGAAGTTTGTTCCCTGGGAATACTGGTTTTAAATTAGAGTGGTCTTTGGGTCAGTTAGGCTCATATTTCTTTACACACATATTTTTGTATAGTAATTTTACCTGCTAAATAAGATCTCAGATCATATAACAGAAAAAGTAAATGTATTTTTAAGCACATTGGTCATATTTGTACACTATATGATCTAGTTCTCAAACAACCCAATTGTGATGTTCATTTTGTTAAGGAGAAATAGATTTACAAACTTATTGACTTAAAAAATCGTACAACAAATTGCTAGGTCGAAGGCTTAATTCTACTTCATATTAGTACAAAAATCATGCTTGCCACCCCCAAATTGCACGGCCTAGCAAATGGAACTGTGATTGTTATTGCATCTGATAAAACTGTCTATGTAGGTAGGTAAGTAGGTAGATAGATATTTGTTTTATTTGAAGAAACTGGCACACAGTTATGGCAACTGGAATGTCTGAAACTGCAGAGCGGGCCACAGCAGATGAGATCTGTTGCAAGTCCCCTGCGGAGGCCGTCTGGAGGCACAACTTCTTTTATGTGTTACCTTATGCACCTTCTGTTTTAAGGTTGTCAGTTAAAGGAATGAGACTTGCCTATGTAATGAAGGTATCAGGCTGTACTCAGAGTCTACTGTACTGACTTAAATATTAATTATATTACTACCTTCACAGCAGTATCAAGACTGATGTTTGACCAAACTATCTCCCATAGCTTATCCACACTGACACATATGATTGACCATCAGACTATGTGCATTCCTGTGGGATTTGTTTTCTTTTACTCAATTTATTTTGGAGGAAGGGGTTTCTTCCAAACTATATTTCTAGTTCTCTGCTAAGTATAATTCCATCATGTAAACAGATTATAATTTATTTATCCCTTTGTTCCTACAGGACAACATTTGACATTTTCTTTTTTCTTTTTTGCTGTTGTGATATTGATGTGAATATTTTAGATGATGGCCCCTAAATTTCATATGTAAGAGTTTCTTTGAGATTATCCCCAGATGGAAACTTGCTGGGACCCAGACATGTACATACTCAACTTACACCATAATGCCAACGTGGTATTCAAAGTGCTGTACCAGGTTTTGAATTCCCACCAACAGCGGGTAAGAGTTGTGCCCTGTTGTGCTCCACATTGACCTTTTCAGAACCTTTAATGTCTATCAATGTTAGGATTCTTTGTCTCTCATTAGCTCTGCTAAATATTACTTGTGTGTCCATTGTTAAATCACTAAACCATAAGGGTTCTACTGGCCCTAAATTGTCCTATCTTTTCTCAGACCATTCAGAAGATGTTAGAAAACAAATCAAAATTCATACCAGCTTCCTGTGCTCCAACACTGAAAACATTTAATTTAACATGGTTCAAGATGTTCACTGGGTCAAAGAGCCAGTCTGTCAGACAGCTGGGGGTGTCAGTTTCTAAGCAAAAAAACCTGGATGACTATGACTGGTTTTGCACAATAATAGTTAAGTAGGAATGTAATTACAGTTTGCCTAAGGTAGTAGGCTGATTGAAGCTGTGTTTTTCATGTTAAAGTAAATAGATCTTATAAGGTCACTTGAAATACTGCATTTCATATGGGTTTTTTATTACTTAACATATTTTTATTAGAGGGCTGTGAATTTGGGGGAACTAAGGGCAATTGGATGGAGCTTGAAAATTTGAGAGCTTAGCTTTAAGAAGTCTTTTTAGAGTTTTTCATAAGCGGTTTTTCTCTTTATGTCATTATTATTTCAAAGAGGGTTTAATTTAATAGCACTTTTAAAAATGAAAGTCTATGCTAGTCAAATACCTCCAAATAGCTATTCTAACAGAAACATTTGGCCTAATTTAAAAAATTTAAATTAACATATTAATTGTACATGTTAATGCGGTTCATTGTGATATTTCCATACTCACATACAGCATGCATCAATCATATCCACCTGCACTTCTTCTACTCCCTTAACTCCTAGGCCCTGTGTTGATTCTATATCTTAGCTATTGTAAATAGTGCCATAATAAATATGAGTGTGTAGGTATCCCTTTGGCATGCTGATTTCATTTACTTTGGGTATATATCCATTTAAAAAAAATCAACAACTTAAATTTCCATCTCTTATCAGATGGAATAAGATTGGATCTTGGATTATATGTTTGTTTGTTTTTGGGTATCGGGAATGAACCCAGGGGTACTTAACCACTGATCCACATTTCTAGCCCTTTTTTTTTAAATATTTTTTTAAATATCTTTATTTTATTTTTATGTGGTGCTGAGTACCAAACCCAGTGCCTCACGCATGCCAGGCGAGTGCGCTACCATTTGAGCCACATCCCCAGCCCTCCAGTCCTTTTTTATATTGTATTTAGATACAGGGTCTAACTGAATTGCTTAGGGCCTTGCTAAGTTGCTGAGGCTAATGTTGAACTTGCAATTCTCCTGCCTAAGCTTCCTGAGCTGCTGGGATTACAGGAAGAGTCTATGGTTTCTCAGTGAGTAGTAACTATATTCATGCACATCAAGAAAAACTGGTGTAAAAGTTGCTGAAATAAATCTACTATTTTTTTAAACAAAGTTCTGTTTAAGATGGAACAGGGGTGGTGCACCTTTCTCTAAAGGACCATATAGTAAATATTTTAGGCTTTGTGGGTCAGTCTCTGTTGCATCTACTTAACTCTTCTGTTGTAGCATGATAGTACCCATAAGCTATATCTAGACAAGTGGGTGTGGCTATGTGCTAATCAAACTTTACTTACAAACACAATTGAGAGACTGCATACAGCTCACAGGTTGCAGTTTGCCAGCCCACTTTAGTCTGCTAAAGCACATCAAATATTAAACATGCAAAACAACATTTGTCATTATACTCCTCTCCTCTTACTTCAAGACTCTGATAGCTCTGTAATATAAAAACTTCTTTACCATCCCCATACTTATCATTTATTCAGAGGATAATTATAGTGAGCTTTTTGTCCAGCTATTGGTACTGCATTTAAAAAGGTTAATGGATTCTTTCTAAGGACATGATGCATTTCATGGTACTGTTTATAGGAATGGTTTGATTGAGTCTGTTTACTTATTGATTGTAATAGTCCCTCCAGCAGGTGGGAGAAATGTCTGCTGAGTCACACTAGGCTAGTTGGGGCAGCAGATTTGGCAGATGTTTGAAATATTCAAACTCAGGGCTCATGGGGAGTGAATGAGACCTTCTCCTTGTACCTGTGCTCTCCTGACAGCAACATTCCTCCCACAGCCTGCCCTGTGCCAGCTCCAGGAGGCAAAGTGCACACATGATGACACATTCCTAGCTGGTCTTGTCCTGCCTCTTATGAAATCAGTTGAGTGCAATGTAGATCATGGGGCATGACCTGAACTAGCAAATTCTACTTATAGACAATAACCATGAAGAGTGATTCTGAGCTTATATGAGTATCAAACCTTAGCTAGTGGAAATACTCAAAATGACCATCATGCTAGTGCCTGGGATGTGGTCTGGGAGGAGGGCAATGCTTGCTTTTATTTTTCATGAGCCTCTCATCTTCTTTCTATCCCCCATCAGTACCGTAGTTCAAGTCATATCCTTCTCTTCCTTGCGACTTTCCTAATCCATTCCTGTGAGTCCTCTCACCTCATTCTAATCTGTTCTCTACACTAAAGCCAGAGTGACCTTTTGAAAATGCAATACTGATTATTCCATGGATGATCAAAATTTCTTTTCTGGATTCATATTGCTTCTAGGAGAAGGTCAAAATCATTGCTGTAACTTTCTCTCATGACTATGCATGCTCAGGCTCCTGCTCATCTTTGCAAACTCATCCAAGCCTATGTTGGTCCATACTAAGTATCCCAGTTGCATTTGGCATTATTTAGTTCATCGAATTACTACTCTCCATGCAGCCTCCAACCTGGGGACTTTATTGTATAACACATACTTACTATTCATGCTAGAACTCTCTTCCCACCCATCCTCATAGGGCCCTTTACACCAGATGCCTCTACAGATGGCTTCTCCATCAGTAGAGGTATTCAAACATTGATTAAGCTGTTTGGAAAGGTTGTGGGAGAGATGCATCTATTATGAGACTGATGAGTGAGATCAGTGACTCTTAAAGCCCATTAACAACGCTGAGATATTTTTCATGATTAGTTTAATTGAGTATGGTTTCTGTGGAATACAGACCCAGAATAAGTAATTCTCATTACATAAATATAGGAAAAGGAAATATTTAAGAGACATATAATCTTAAAATGGTGTTGATCTTCTGCTGATAGTTTTAATTTCTTAAATTGATAGGAGTAGTACAATATACCATAATCTCTTCCATGACCGATAATATTTCCTAGGATCTCAACTTGTTCTAACAATTACTGCAGGTCTGGTATGTTGCTTATTAAATTTAGTCACTGTTGATTTTGGCAGTACTCTAGAAACATAAAGAAGAAATTTGATGACTTTAATGATCAAGATACATATATCTAGTCTTACAGAATACTGGTAAGAGAGCCTAAAACAATAATGTTGCCAGTTGCAACAGTTTTCCAAACTTAGCAGATTTTGAAATGTCCCTGATAAGTTGAAATGAAAAAAAATATATATTTTTTTTAATGGAATATATATTGAGTTGAAGTAACTTTACTTTGGTTTTGATTTGCTTAAATCCCTTATTCAAGAAGTGAAAAATTCTTCAATGTGAGGTTCAAGTTGCCTTTCAGCAATGCCTAAAGTTCTCTGGAGGCTTTTATGAAAGCACAATGATTTCAGTCAGCATAATTTCCTGGGCTTCCTTCTTATAGCAAGAAGAGTCACAGTTACCTCTAACATGATTTTGTACTAATGATATTATCCTTTTTTTCTCTACAAATGGGTGTTGTGAGGTTCCTGAGGGCAGCCATGAGGGATAAAGTCAGCCTTCCACTGCTTATACAGAGAGTAAATGGTTAATTCTCCTAAGGAGGCAGTCCTTGTGTGTCAGTTGATATTTTTCATTCATTATCCTGGTAATTAGCAATTTATTCAATTAGAAATACAAGACAAAAATAAATAAAATATCATAAGTTGTTAGGGCTTCTTTATTAGGTTTCACAACCCCAAAATGTATAATGGTAATAAAGGATTTGTAAAATTCAAAAACTGACATTACTTTTTAAAAAATATGATTATATCAATTCCCAAAGTTAACATGATTACAAGGGGAAAGGGGAGATACCCAGGTATATGATGGAGAATCATGATGCTTTACTTATTAATTCATTTATTTTGTTTATTTAAGCATCAAAATGTCACTACTAACAATGAAGAAACTTTAGTCTGAAAAACTTGAAAAACATTTCTTACCTTATACTATTTAACTTATAACTTTCCTAGATTTTGACTGTCACATCTTGCAGAATGAGAAGATCTGTGGTCTTATTATTAACAGGTCTAGTTTCAACTCATGGCTTTTAGATTTCTTGCTATTCTCCAAAAACTCAATGAGCTCCTACAGGGCTCATTTTCCCCCTTCTGTACAGTGCAGGCAATTTCATCAAGCTGAGAGTTGATTTGTGAATTAAGAGGGCTAATTCATGAAATGATTCTTTGCAAATTATACGGTACAACAAATTCACCAAATGCCACTTCAAAGGAAGAAGAAATATTAGCCCATTTTTACCATTCTTATTAGGGTTGAAAAAAATAAAAATACTGTTCTAAGGAGGGTGGTTAATTGATAATGAGGTAGAAATTCCAGCATTGTCAGCATCTTAAACTCACTTTCTTTTTAAATTTGTTCTTTTTAGATATATGTGACAATAGAGTATATTTTGACATGTTTTACATACATGGAATATAAGTTATTCTAATTAGGGTCTCATTCTGTGGTTGTACATGATGTGGAGTTTCACTGGCTGTGTATTTATATATGAACATAAGAAAGTTATGTCTGTTTCATTCTACTGTCTTTCCTTTGCCCATCCCCACTTCCTCCCCTTCATTCCCCTCTCATTCAAAAAACTTCTATTCTCACCCAACCTTATTGTGTGTTAGCATTGGCATATCAGAGAGAACGCTTGGCCTTTTGTTTTGGGGGATTGCCTTGTTTCATTGAACATGGTAGTCTCCAGTTCCACCCATTTTCTAGCAAATGCCATAATTTCATTCTTTCTTATGGCTAAGAAATATCCCATTGTGTATGTACATGACATTTTCTTCATCTACTCATCTGCTAAAGGTACGTAGATTGACTCCATAGCTTAGCTATTGTGAATTGAGCTGCTGTAAACATTGATACGGCTCTGTCACTGTAGTATGCTGATTTTAAGTCTTAAACTCACTTTCAACATTATGGGTTGGATCTCAAAACTGGTCACCCATAATATCCACCCTGTCTGGTCAACCACTTAAACATCAATATGAGTTGAATCATAAATTCTATAATTATGCAAGTATTTACTATTGAAATTGAAAAAAAAGAGAAATGAACAAAAAAAATTATGTTCCTATAATATCTAACATTTTTTCCTCAGGAATGAGGTTGTGTACAGCATAGCAAATGTAAGGTAGAACTAGTTACCTTTGTTTTCTCTACTAAGAAGACCAGTCCCAAACAAATCCATTGAGATCTGGTGTTCGCTACTGTTTCGTAATTTTTCTGTTTGCATTGGACATAATACATAATATCTAGAACTTTAAAAAGCTGATAGTAAACTTTTAAAAAGTATATGTGCAATTTGAAGATTAAAGAAAGATGTAGGAAAAACATGAAAGGAGCCCAATGCTTATGTCATGAAACTTCCAATGATACACACAGAAAGCTACCTAACTTTTCAAAATTGTTCTTCTAAATAGAGTAAAGGGAGAAAGTTAGGAGGTAAATGCATATATATGTTGGAGAGGAAGGGCAAGTATGGCACTTGTAGCCTTTGAACCTCCCACCCTCAACTATTGACATTGACTTTTATAGTTTTTTGGTTTACATTTGATGCCTAAAAAATATAATTCCAATTAGTTTACTGAGTTTTCTAAAAGTTTACCTACTCTTAGAAGCCTTCCTTGATGAATCCAGTTGGACCTAATATTTGAATTACTGTATCATTTTTTAAAGATATGCCTTATTAAGTAATTAAGTAAATATTTACAAAGTTTCAGACATATTCCCAGTACTGTACTAGATACTGAGGACATAATAGAAAAAAAAATAAAAGAGACAAAAATCACTTTCAATGGAGAGTTCATTCTAGTGGAGAGAAACTGCTAATAAAATAAATAAGATATGTAGGTTAGTGAATGATAAATACTAAGAGAATATTAAACAAGGAAAGGAGGAGAGGAAGTGCTCATTATGCTAGACTATTTATACATTAAATAGGGCAGAGAAATCCTCTCTGGAAAACTATTTAGAACTACTGAGTTCCCAGCAGAGAGTTTTTACCCTGTGTTTTCTTCTAAAAATATTGTTTCAGGCCTCACATTTAAGTCTTTAATCATTTGAGCTGATTTTGGTAACTGGTGAGAAATAGGAGTCAAATTTATTCTTCCACATCTTGATATACAATTTTCCCAGAGTCTTTTATTAAATATATTATTTTCTTTCTCTGATGCATATTCTTAGCACCTTTGTAAAAAAATCAGTTGTCTTTAGATATGTGTGTGTACATCTAGATTTAATACACTGTTTCATTGGGATATAAGTCTGCTTTTATGCCAACACCATGCTGTTTTGATTACAACAGGTTTGTAACATAGTTTGAAGTCAGATGATGAAATGCTTCCTGACTTGCTCCCCTATCCCCACAATTGCCCCCTTAAAGTGATTTTGGCTTTTTAAGGTTTTTTTGGTTGTTACAAACAAATTTAAGAATTATTTTTCCTTGTTCTATAAAGAATGTCATTTGTAGTTTGACAGGAATTGCTTTGCATTTGTACATTGCTTTGGGTAGTATGGGCATTTTAACTGTATTTATTTTTCTACTCCATGAACATGGGACATCTTTCCACTTTGGGTGTGTGCCATCATTATTTCTTTCATCATTGTTTTATAGATTTTTATGAAAGATATTTACTTATTTAATTAAATTAATTCCTAAATATATAATTTATTTTCTGTGATTATTATAAATGAGATTGCTTTTTTGATTTGTAGTTTGGATAATTCCTTATTGGTGTAAGCTCTACTGTTGAATAGAGAAGCTGGGCACACAATGTGTACTTGATTTGATTTGTTCAAAGTTCACAGAGAGGCAAAGTTCACCTGTGGGTGTTAGAAACAAGATACCATTACTTCTGAGGAGAGAGAAAGAACTACTTATTCACAGGGAATAAACAGAATATGTCTGGAGACTAACAACATTCTATCTGATGTTCATTTTGTGAAAATTCTTCAGGGTACATGTATATAAAGTGTCGGAAAAATCAGTATGTGAATTGCAGGTTTTCACTTTTTGTGTAATGGGTGTCTAATTGTGTACTAAGTAGATGGAAGTAATCGATTGGTCCTTGGATGCTCAGTAAATGATGGTGCATCTCATGACATTTGTGTTTGAAGGTTAAACTTAAATTGAGATATGCATCATAAGCTCAAAATACTGAGTGTGTGCAGGTCTTCAATGTTTTTCTATTATTTATGCCATTTCATTCCTCTTCTATTTCTTTTAATCAATAACTTTATGAGATGATTGACGTAAGGACCTAGAAAATCTTCATGTAAACAGAATTGATGATTCCTTTCTTGCTGCAATAGAGGACATCATTCTTCTTTTATAATGCTAAATGCCAGTCAAAGACAGGAATATTTATACTTTGGAGCACAACGGTCAGTGCTGTTACAGGTTCTGATTATTCCTCTCATCTTTTAAAGGTTATGATCTGGACATGGGCTCTTTTTTTCAAAGTATACATTTTGGTGGACTTTCTAAAGCAATTAGTAAGCCATATAATCATTTTCCAGCAAATGCTCTGAAGCCTTAAAGAAATACTTATTATTGTTATGACAGTTATCATTTTAATTATAAAGCTGAAGCCAAATTAAAAAAAAAACTTTAATGCATCTGAATTCTTCCAACATTAAATTATCCTTTATAACATTGGATTCCTGGTGAAATATGCTATCTAGATTGAAGTAAGTTTTCTTCTACTACCATATAGTTCAATCAAATTATCATATCTAACATAAGCATTGTATATCCTGTGAGAAACTTACAAAACACTGATTGATGACATATCAGAACTGTATTTCCTATAATATTTCTTTATCTCTGGCAGTCTCTAAACTTTTCAAAACATTGATGTTCATAAATTTCTTTATATGTGATAATTCGAAAGTATTGGGGGCTTTTGAACAAGGGCAAAGTTTATCTAAAGGAGGCAGCAGCTATGTAGTGTAATTTGAAGAGTGTTGGAGAAGTTGTCCTGCCGATATAACCCTCAAATATTAACAAGTTAGTATTACCTTAAGTTAAAACAGCATGTACAGAGAAGGTCACTGTTAAAATGAAAATACTTCATCTCTTGGGGATAACATGGTATCTGCTTTCCTTATATTATTAATCCTATTTACAGATTAGAATAATATTGTAGCCAGATCAGGATGAGGACCTTATTGCTGCCCAGGTGCTGCGTCTTCTCCTGGTTGTTCTACTATTGGGTCTATGCTTATTCTCTGTTTCTTCATATGTTGGGGGAATCTTGAGAAGTGACAAAGGTGATAATCTATGCACATGAAACCTTAGTGTGTGGAGCATGAGTCTGAGTCATGACTATTGCATGGCCTTCACCAGATGACTTGTCTGTTGCACATTTTGGCACATTTGACTAAATGTCTTTTGACACTCTCTCAGTTGATACTTATCTGTTCCCATTCTCAATAATTATTATGAAAGTAGTTGATATTCATTGGATATTTTTGACACACCGAGCACAATGCTAAGTTTCTATTTTGCCCTATTTAATTTCAAAACATCTCTGGGAGCATCATTCCCATTTTACAGATTAGAAAATCAAAGACTCAAGTGGCTAGGGAGCTCGGAAAATGGTTCTACAGTAAACACACAGTGAGCAGGAATTTGATCTCAGGTGCTCATCACATAGAGCCTCAGTCCCCAGATATGCACTGCTGTCCTTCCTGTTCTTTTCCTAGCACTTTTTCTGCCTCTACCAGAATGAACCCCTTGAAGGTACTGTATTTCCTTTTTCTTTATGTATCTATTACCCAACTCAGTGACAGAAGCAACTTGTGTTTGGCAAGCGATGGATAATAGGAATCTTGTAGAGATCTTGTGTCTATCAGCCAGATTCTGTGGGTGCTAAGAGGGCCCTGATCTAGGAAACATTTGTCTATACAGCCTTTCATTGCCTAAGGTTTGGCATAATGGCACACAAGCACCAAATGAAAGCTGCTGCATTTCCCATTCAGCACCAGGAGCTGGCATGGAGGTCTCCAGAGGAACAGAGATCTAGCTTCTTCCTCTCTCATGCATTTACAACGAGGGCAGTAGAGAAAGAGACATGAAGCAGGTGGAGTGGATGGTTAACACTTGGTTATTTTACCCTGTTCTTTAGGCTGTGGAACGGAGGTCAATTCATGGGGCAAGACAGCATGGCTGCCTCCATGGCACCCAGGACACTTGGATGGCCAAAGGTGAGGAACAGGTATTTAAACAGCCAGCAGTTCCTTAAGTTCTGAGTGGTCTGCTTACAGTCTGTTGAGACTTTTCCACTTGCATGCCTTCTTGAACAGTGGGTTTCAGGAAAGAGAGTTCAAGAAGAATTATAAATTAGAGATACCTGGCTTCACTGGGGGGATGTAAGTGGCCTGAGAAGTGTACCTTAGTCCACTTAACCTCGTTTTTCTTTTGGTTGCATGAAGCCATGTCCACTGAAAGAGTCTTTTAGTCCATTTCCTTTTATCCACTCACTTTTCTATCCTCAAACTCTAGGAATCTTCCTTTCAGACTCCTTCCTCTTTGAATTGAGCCTCTCATTACCTCAGAGGGGAATATTTACTGTGCACACAACCTATCAGAATCATGCTTGGGCTAATAAACGTTTAAACTCCTCATAGGGATGGTTCTTGTAGAATATTAATGAGAAAGACTTAATGGGATCTGGTACAGAAATCCACTGGGTATACCACAGAAGCCTGTCTGGTTTAATTCAGAATTTTCCCATATAACAATTCCTTGCATACGGAATTCAGTTGACTACAAATTCTAGTAAACTGGTGATTTGTTACCAAGTACATCTGAGTGGGTTTATTATCCTAAGTGTGAGTTTCTCTCTCTTTCTCCCTCTTACTCCCTCTCTCTCTTTTAAATATATATGTACACACATGTTTATAATATGTATATATTATATGTAGATATAGATATGTATATTTACATCTACATTTATTTTTATAGCTAGATGTACATATATATAGACATAAATATATCTATATTGATATATATTATATATGTATGTATTTACATATATTATCATGGATACATAGTTATATATTATATATCTATATATTATATATATGTATGTGTGTGTGTATGTGTATATGTATATATATATATATATATATATATATATATATAGAGAGAGAGAGAGAGAGAGAGAGAGAGAGAGAGAGAGAAACTGTTTCTCAGAGGAAGAAAGGATATCAGCTCACTTGAGCCTATAGAAGCTTGAGTCTGTTAACTCCTCTGGTTGCTCTAGCTCCAGGCACCACCCCCTGTCTCAAAAAAAAAAAAAAAAAGAATAAGAAAAAAAAGCCATATAAAAAACTCATGGTAGAAAAGAGGCTTCATAACTTGAAAACTGCTTTAGATAGGCTCCATAGTTGAAACAGGGTTCTTCTTAAGCTCAAATTTTCCCATGGATATTTCCCCTGTCTCCCAATAACCCTAAGCCCCTAAAGTTACCGCATGCTTTCCTTAGGTTCCTCAGAAAACAGACTCTACAAAGGAGATAAGAGAGAGAAAGTTTACTGGCACATGCTCTTAGCAATGATACCTGTGAGAAACCAGGGAGGAGCTCTGAGCACAGGGAGGTGAAGTGCTGCGTGTGTGTTAAGATGGTAGCTGGCCATCAGGGAGCTCAGAGCTGCACTGAAGGGTGTGTGCTGCCTCATTCACAAATCTGAGCAAGGACAATTTCTTTCAGGTCCTGAGGACAGATCTGGGCCATGAGTCCTTAACTGGCAGCACCCGGCAGCCAGCCAGGGAAATGGGTTCTTCAGGCTTTAGAGAGGGGATCTGGACAGTGCACTATAAGAGTCTGTATATGTTTTGTTTCTTCAAAACTCATCTTGAAATTGCATCTCCATTCTGGGACCTTTAGTAGGTGCCTAGGTTCATGAGGGTATTCTATGAGGGTGTTCTGTCTCCTGTCATGTGAAGTCAAGTGCCACCTTAGAACTCTGTCCAAAGTGGCTTCTCAACCTTGGACAGACTCATGAGCCAAAATAAACCTCTTTTCTTTTACAACTGTGTTATTAGCAATAGAAAATTGATGAAGTCATGTATCTTGATGTCCTATACGGCTCATCCCTATGCTGCTGACTCCACTTACTTGGACCAATAATTTCCCTCCATCTGATTCCATACTTAGGAAAATCTATTGGGCCAGGCATGGTGGTGCACACCTATGACCCAGCAACTCGGGATGCTGAGGTAGGAGGATTACAAGTTCAAGAGCCTCAACAACTTAGTGAGGCTCTAAGCAACTTAGTAAGATCCTGTGTCAAAATAATATATATATAATATAATATATATATATGAGTAAGAAAAAAAGCCATATAGAAACTCATGGTAGGAAAGAGGCTTCATAACTTGGAAACTGCTTTAGATAGGCTCCACAGTTGAAACAGGGTTTGGAATCTGCTTCTCTTTCTTCTTAAGCTCAAATTTTCCTATGGATATTTCCCAGTACACTTGGGAGGCTATTTTATATATGTGTATGTATGTATGTATATATATATATATATATATATATATATATATATATATATATATTCATTAATTAAAAGGCTGGGGATGTAGCTCAGTGATAAATTGACCCTGGATTAAATCCCAAGTACCAAAAAACAAAAGTGAACTGATAAACAAACAAAAAGCCCCCAAACTCTACTGGGGCAATATACACTGCTCCTAACAGTAGCTACTCTTGGAACCATAACTAATGACATTATTACTATTTTAGATTTCTTTCTTTGTTGCCTCTTAGGTGCTACCTCTTCTATTCAGGTAGAATATTCCAGTGGCATCCGTGAGGGTCATGTAACAGATTGTAAACTTGTTCCACTGTGCTGACTCCCACATACTTTCTTTTTAAAAGCAATTTACCTGCAGCCCTGCCTGGCTGAAGTCAATAGCATATGCTCATTCCTCCGCAGACAACCTATTATCTACAGGACAAATGCAGGCCTAAAAGGCTCCTCTCTTCCAATAAGAAGAACACAAGTTAACACTGAAAGGGGGAAATTTTGTGACCTTGACACAGACCAGATGTCAGAATTTGGTGTGACAGGATAATTAGGAGCAAAGACCTCTAACCGTAAAATCTGTAAGAACAAATCCCAATTAGAGCAAGTCAATAACATGGGTCAAAGTGATTCCGAATTGCCTTAGATCTTTACCATGCACTGTGGGGACTTGAGAGTCTGATAACATCCTACCTTTGGTCAGCAAGCAGTGGACCTGAGCAGGACGGTCTGGGAACTTCCCTGGGACCCCTAGTAAAACTGGAGGGCAGGAGGGGCACATTGTCCTCCTCTCTGGACCCACTCTCTCCCTTGAGAGTGTCACCACTTTCCCTTTCCTTATCCTTTCTAACAAACTTTTGCTTGTTGCTGTGCATTTTGTTCAAATGTTTTCCAGAACCTCTGTGGCTGCCTTGGCTCTGTGACTCCACTGAAAAATATTTGAGCAAAATACTTACATGAGCCCCTGATTACCTTGTCAAGTCACAAGTACTCCACTTACTCATTTAATCACAAATCAAGATGTCGATGTAGCAAGCAAGGCTACTAAAGGACATTTTGATAACAAAAGTAAAAGATCTCAGGTCTGCTCCTTCATGAACAATAGCCCTACCTCCTCCTCCTCCTGATGATGAAGGTCCATTATCCCTGTCACTAACTCCTTTTCTTGCTTGCTTGTCTTCTGGCACTTAGGATCCCTAAGTGATTACAAGCTAGCCATGGCTTGAAGTTTAATTAGACACTGTCTGTGTACCCTAGTAGAAGCTTTACCTCCCCACCCCCAAACCAGGGAGCCCAGAGCTATGGGCAGGGGAGAGCTCAGGTTTCCCAAGCAGTTCCCCAGGGATGATGGCAGGAGGGTCACATTTTCACCACTTGTCCCAGGTCCTGTGTTCTGCCTATTGTGGATATGCCACACAAAGGTCATTTGCTTAGGGTCCTACAGAAGAGTAGCTCATTTTCACAGTTTTATTTTTCAGGCTGGTATCTTAGTGGTGTCTTCAAAAGTCTATTCTACTGTTCTACCAGGACTTTAGCTTCTGAGTGTTGCTGTTCATGATAGGGCCTTGGATCCAGGGGTCTCGTGTACCTCCTCTTTGCTGGATAGCAGTGTCCTTGGTCTGATATACATGTGGATGGACTAACCACTCTATAGACCCTAAGTTAGGGCTACTGGTTGACATCTTATGAAGAGACATGCAATGATTTGCTTTGCCTGCATCCTGTTGGCTATTCTTTTCAGAGTAAAAGGGTTCCAGTGTAATCAATTTGTTACCAAGTGGCTCTTCATTCTGCTTGAGAAATTTTACCATATCAGGGACTCAGTATAGATCTCTGTTGCTAGCAGGTTGAACATTCAGTGGTAACAGAAGAGAGGTTAGATTTTTAAATAAAGGATTCCTGCTGTTGGACCATATGTAACTTCATGCTTTACCATGGTTACTGCTATCAGTTATCCATTGCTGGGTAGCAATGAAAGATGCTGGCTCAAACGTGGTGCCTGTGTAGTGTTTTACATGGTGTATGCTTTATCTTGGGTGCATGGATGCAAAACAAAATTTTAAAAAATCTTTATAATTGGTGCCTATTTGCAAAAGTCCATCCATGTGCTTTTTTCCCAAGACCTGCTCATCTTGGTCTTTCAGTCTCTTTCCTTTAAGGCCCCTAGAAGATGCATGGGCTTAATTGCTTTCCCCTATTTTCAGAATCTAATGGTGAATTCCAAGGCTCCAAAACCGAAGAACATGCCTCTATTTGGATATAAGGTTCTTAAGAGGTAAGTTAAAATGTCAGTGTTAGATTGGGCCCTCCAATCTGACTGGTGTCCTTATGAGAAGGAGAGATTAGGAAAAAGAAACACGAAGGGTGTCCATGCACAAATGGACAACCATGTGAAGAGGCAGCAATGGGGTGGTCATCTGCAAGATAAGGACAAAAGTCTCAAGTAAAACCAACTCAATAGCATATTGATCTTTGACTTGTAGCCTCTGGAACTGTGAGTTAATAAATTTATGTTGTTAAAATCACCCCATCTGTGATGTTTTCTAGAAAACTATGTAAGCTATGCCATTCAGCACATTGTTCATAAGCATCTATACATTCCTATACTACTTGTCTTTCCAAACTATGTGGATGATCAGGTGCATCAAAGCTAGGTTGATGGGGGCACTTTCCCTCACTGCTGTAATTCAGAGTCATCCATAAATAGTACTTTCTTATCTTGTACCCATATAATGAACCAACACATTTGTGAATCAAGCTCAGCTTTGGTCCCTCTTCTATAGATTAGTAATAAAGTATCACCCATGCAGTCACAGGTGTGAATGGAGGAAGAAGTCCCATAGGTGGGTGTCATGGGAGTCTGAGTAGCTGTTCTGAAAGCTCACTGGTTTCCTGTACCCTCTATCCATGCCTATGCCAATCCAAGAAAAATCATTGAATGCCTAACTGGAACTAACACACTTGCCATTTGCCCACATCTCCACGTTATTTTCTTGACCTTAATACTTAAACCTATTGTCAGTGGGAGACCTTCTGCAGGGCCCTTTTTTGACCTGTGTTACATTTCTAGCTTGAGATCTTTCTGCTGCTAAATAAATGAAGGAGGATGTTAAGTTGGGAATATACTGTCTTCGAAAATAAAAGTGGGTTTATTCATTAGCAGGTATTGGGCTTCCTTCCTTCTTATGGTGAAAAGAATGAGATTCATTACTTTTTTTTTTTTTTTTTTTACTTTAGAGTGAATATTCTGGCATGATCCAAGGATACTGACCTTTACTGATGTATTAAGAGTAAATCTTGGGGCTGGGATTGTCATTCAGTGGTAGAGAGCTTGCCTAGCATATGTGGGGTTTGATTCTCAGCCCTGCATATAAATAAATGAATAAAATAAAGGTTCAACAACATCTAAAAAAATATTTTAAAAAAGACTAAATCTTTGTAAGTTTATTTTCTACTCTCTGTAACACACATATATCATCAAATTTTTGGATTATTCTTGCCATTTCTTGCTCACCCAATACAATTAACAAAATCTCATTGGCTAGAAGGCCAGAAGAATATTCTGTGGAATGCACAGATGGATGGTCTAGGTCCTTTCCGATTGCATTACAATAGACAATGAGTAAATAATAAGTCCTGGGACAAGACTGTAAATCTTGCAAATGCAACTGTTTCTAGTGTTCTTTCTTGATAGGGTATAGGAAAAAGCACATTCCCCAGACCAATGTGCTGAGGATCATGTTAATATAAATCTAACATACTGTCATGAAGATGTTACTTAAATGACTTCATGCCAGGTCTTCAGTGTCACTCAGTTTTGAGGGGCATACTGGTAAATTAAATTAGGATATGATGGGGATCTTTGTCTCCAGTAGGTCCTTTAGAATGTCACTTAACATCTACTATTATGTGACTTTTTTTTGACTTGATAGGAGTAGGGAAGGTAATTTTGGAGGTTTCTACTTGACATTCTTGTGACTACAGATTTAATCCTATAAATCACAAGAAACAGTGTGGGGATGATGCCACTGCCAAGCAGTCACGTGTGTTCCCAGTGATGCACCCGAGGACCCAGGAAAAGACCACTAGAGTGAGTGGGTCATCATACCCAACAAACTACTATGAGCTCAACCTAAGGCAAGACTCTACTTATTTGATTCCTAGATGCTCCTGCTTAATTTAATGGCAGCAGGGACCCTGGTTCAGATTCAGAAGCTTTTTATCAGGGAATCAGGGCTTTTTATTTGAATGACTGCTTTAATTTTTTCTTCTTATAGTTCATCAATACTTCATTTGAGAGTTGCAGCAGTACCTTGTAGCCTGCCTGTACATCTTGTCCCTAGGAACGTCTTATTTTACTAATCATGTCCACAGCTCTCTGGCTCACACCGCTTTGGGTATCTCTATAAACTAATTGTTATGGTAAGTACACTCAATGTGTCTGATGGGTAAGTTTAGGACTTGGTCTCTATTAATTAATATTCTCTAATCCAGTGGATCCCAAACTCTGCTATGTAATAGAATCACCAAATATTGAAAAAAATCTTGATATTCTGATGCCCCATTTGCAACCTATCTGAATTAATTAGGTGGGAACCAGGCACCTGTAATTTTGAAAAAAAAAACCCAGATGTGGAAAAGTTTGAAAACTGCTGTAATCTATGTTGCTGTCATGGCTGATCAGTTTGGTATCAGCATCTCTACAACTAGCTACTGGTAAACTTTCTCATGATATCACTGTACAGTGACATGGACTGTCAGTACTCTGTCAGTACTTCTTGTCCTTTTAGTAAGTAGAATATCCTCCAAGTCCTCTGATACAAAGTAGCCACTGACTGGTTTTGGGGCCCTATGTAGAATATGCACTCATCGTGCCCATTTCTCCGAGCCATTTGATTCCTTGTTCTACCATCTGTACAATGGCCATTCTACAACATTTTACTTAGTGTGCCCCTTCACTTTTTTCCAAGTAGCATGTCTTCCTGATTTTCTGCTAAGGTATTGAAGCCCATAATGCAGGAGAGTGTTCCCAAAATGATGAGGTCTGCTGTATTCAACTTTAGGTGCCTCACTGCACCCCACCTTGACCTAATGTCTTCAGAATCTTGTTCTATAACACTCTCCTAGCTTCTACTAATATATGTTGACTAGATCCCATGGTTTCTTCAATTTATTGTCCCTTTGCCCCTTGCTTAGGACCAGCATGTCCTAAGCTTGGCTAAATTATGACATGATCCAACTTGGTCTGGCAATAGGGAGAGAAGAGGGGAGAAGATTTTAATAGGAGAGGAGAAGGGGGAGGGATGTGTTTCAGGGCAGCAGTCTCTGTATTGTCTTCAGCCAAAGAGAAGTGCTAGTCTTTCACAGGAAATGTCAATTATTTCTATGTACCCAAAGGGTTTGGAAAATTGTGGGATTTCAAGTACACTAAGTACATGGGTTCAGATATTCCAACTGCTGTCTCAGGTTCCCATGTCTTCCATTGCTCCTCCCTTGGTCTCCTAGACCTTGGCTTAGCTGACTGACTGGTAATGCAAATCCAACCTCCCCAATGCTCCACTACACGTAATCATTAAGTCCTCAGCCAAACACAAAGCTTTTTATGCCTTTCTGGAGATCAGAGTCTTTATATATTGCCAAAAGGCCCTTTGATATTTATACTTTGCCTTCAATTAGTCATTAATCACTCTCAGACTTTCTTCATGTCTTTCTAATGTATAGTTGGCATGCAACAAAAGTTTTCAAATTTCACTTTCCTTATAATTGCTATTTTCCTTGAGCCTTTTCACATTTGTGATATTGTACCACATCCCCCCAAATGTGTCCCACCCCAGTTTATCACCAGTGAAATTTGTAATAATTGTACTGCTATAGAGACCCTTGGACTATCAGTATTTAATATCACCTGATAGGGTCCTCCTTGCCAGTTAGTACTGAATACACCTTCAAAATTCCATGTCGGGGTTTGTTTCTAGAACCACTCTTGGCACCAACCTTTTTACCGGGTTCCCTGGGAAATAGACCCTGAGAGGAGATGTGGACTTATCTGTGAGGTTTCCTGGAGCCCTCTGAGAAGCTGTATGTATAAGAAAGTGAAGGAAGCAGCATTTTACAGAAATGAGACTCAAACACAGTTACAAGGATGGCCTCAGCTGATCCCAAGTGAACTTGAGGCCAGGGTAGCTCTAGAGTAGTCCTGAATTGAGGCATGGGGTCAGAACTTTGTACTCCTACACTGGTCGGTCTTTGGAATCAGGCTGCCTCCAAGGAGGGACACTCAGTTCCTTTAACTGAAGAGCATTCCAGAGCTAGGCTCAGCTGGCACCATTCCCAGGAGGGGACTGAGTAAGTCAACTTAAAAGAGTGATCTGTCAGTGTACTGCGGCCTATTTGGGCTGTTAATAGACAGATGACATCTTAAGGAATGTTGGAGGCCAAGAGGAGCCTTAGAGACCAATTAGTGTTCTCTCCCTTACTTTGAAGCCTCTAAATTAAGGCTACTTCTAGAGCAAATGCAGTCTTCCTGCTTGAACTCCAGGGCTCTTTTCTCTTTTTATGTCACCATGCTTACATTGAATTCCGGAATGTTGTGTACCATAAATACAGGGAAGTAAGGGGGAAGGAAATAATTAGGTAAAAATACTTTAGCTCTTGTCATTGTTAGGTACATTTTCGTTTAAGCAATAAACATGCCTTCAAAATATCTAAGCACGAAACTCATCCTAAACCAACAATCTCTACTCTCCAAAGAATTGGTGCCTCTTCTAAGAAAAACGTTATAAAACCAAACCAAAACAAAACAAAAAAAACCCCAGAAAACTGGATGCTTTTAGGGCATATTGTTCAACCTCACACTGGGGACCCAAGGCATTCACACCTTGCTCATTTTTGCTATTGCTTGCTCTTCATCTCCCTCTTTATGATAATCTTCATTCACACACTTAAAAGAAATTTAAATTTTTGATCCAATTTGAAATTCTACCACATTGAAATTGGTTTGGAAGTATTTAAAATATTGGTTTCAAAAGGAAATAATTGTAAATAAATGACAGTATTAACAATTGTTCCTTCCTGTGAATGACCTGATCCTGGTAACTATTCTTAGCACTTGGCAGAGGCTGTCTGTGTTAAGAATGGGATTTGGTTTAGGGAAGGGCTTGTTTATGAGCACATTTTGTGGCTGAGGCATAGGAAAATGCTCTGTAGACACTAGAGAACCTGCATTTTGGCAAAAAGATGCAACTCAAGATGACAAGTGACCAGAAAGAATATCAGGATGTGAAGTCTGTGGAAATAAGCACCATGATGTCTAAAATTTAATTTGAAATTTTCTTCCATTCCCTTCATTTAGATTCATCTCTCTGTATAAGATGGTAACATCTACTAGATTTCCTTTGGGAAAGGCTGAGGGCAGTTGGAGGAAACAGCAAAACAAGCAGCTGTTGGAGTTGAGTCAGAAAGAAATCTAACAAGTGACAGCCAGGAAAGCGCCAGTTCTTCAGAAATTCTGTATAAAAGAATGTTGAGCCACTGGGATTTCCATAGGATATGGGGTAAGGGCTGAGTCTTTTTCTTTGAGACACTAAAGGGAATTGAATCATAACCCCAGGAGGCTGGAAAACTTGGAAAAACAAGTCACAGGTATATATTCTATTTATCAGGTGTTGCATTTTTAGAATTGAAGGGGTTTTTTTTGTTTGTTTGTTTTGCTTCTAAAACCCATGTTTCCTTGTTTATTTCTTCAGATACCTCTTCTCTAAAAGAGATTTTCTGAATGTGTGGCTTTCAAACTCCAGGTGGAATGAACTGTTTTTTGGTTGGTATGAAGGCTGGCTTAGGGAGGCCCTGTAAGTCTATGCGTTCAATTCCAGCATTTCAAGTTGTGAAGGCGCAGTTGGCTGGAAGGCAGCCCAGGCAAGTGGAACTAGACAGCTCAAGTTACAATCTGGGCCATCTTGGGCAAGTTACTTAACCTCTCTGTTCCTTAATGTCCTCTTAAATAAAACAAAAGCATATTAGCATCTACCATTCAGAGTTGCTGTAAGGATTAGATAAATAATAAATATAATGTACATTGGAGAACTTATGACAATGTGTTAACTATTACCACAAAATTGAATTGTATAGAAATATTTGTTGAGCAAATAAGAAGAGGAATGACTGCTAAGTTCAAAGAATTATTCACTATTTCTATGAAAGGTCAGGGTATGCATATATGCAGATTCACACATATGGGAACTGGATTGAGAAATCCCTGAAGCTAGGGATTGCATCCCACAGCTATTACGATGGAACCTGGTGTGGTAAAGCAACTGCTGCTCCATGATGACAAAAATAGCTTGGCTTCAGCCCACTGGGTTTTGGGGTTTGACCTTGTGGAATGTGCAGTGAAATTACATTACTTCTGATTATCTAGAAGTCCCAAGAATATGGAAGAGAGTAACATTGTCCTTAGACAGGATAGGGTACGTATTCAAATAGTATCTCTATTTTTTTTTTTTTTTGAGGAGTATTGGAAATTGAACTTAGGGGCCCTCCACCACTGAGTCACATCCCCAGCCCCATTTTGTATTTTATTTAGATACAGGGTCTCATCGAGTTGCTTAGCACCTTAAAATTGCTGAGGCTGGCTTTGAACTCGCGATCCTCCTGCCTCAGCCTCCCGAGCTGCTGGGATTACAGGTATGTGCCACCATGCTCAGCGCTATCTCTGTATTAATGGGAAATATATACTAGCACACAAAAACAAAAATTAAAATAAAACCACCTGGATTAAATTATTGTTCTACCTTCTGTGTCCTTGTACATATCTGCGTATTTATCACCTCATTCAGGAATGATTTCCAAATTGCTTACAAAATATCATTTAAAAGAAGTCAAGGTAGGAGCTGGGGTTATGGCTCAGAGGTAGAGCGCTCGCCTAGCATGCATGAGGCACTGGGTTCAATCCCCAATACCACAAAATATAAAATAAAAATATTATGTCCACCTATAACTAAAAAATAAATATTAAAAAATAAAAAAGTCAAGTTAAAAAATGAAGAATATAGTAGAAAGAGACCTTGCAACATATAAGAAACACAAAAGAAAATATCATTCATAAATAACACAAATTATAAGAGAGAGAGGAGACTAAAGGGAAAACTAGACAAAAGACATAAATAATTAATTAGAAAAAAAATTATCAGTAACAAATATCAATAATAAGCAAATAAAATGAAAGTAAAATTATATTTTTCTTCTATTAAATTAGCATTAAAAATGATGAGATGGGTGAAGTGGCACCTGTCTATAATCCCAGCAGTTCAGGAAGCTGAGACAGGAGGAGGTTGCTAAGTTGGAAGCCAGCCACAGTAACTTAGTGAGGCCATAAGCAACTTAGTGAGATGTTATCTCAGAAAATTAGAATTAAAAAAAAAAATGCTGAGGATATAGCTCAGTTAAGTGCCCCTGGGTTCAATCCCTGGTACCAAACAACAAAAACAATGAAGAACACTAATAACATACCCAGTTAAAAAGAGAAAACAAAATATAAGCACTCATAAAATGCTGGTGGAGATAAAAATGATTACAACTTTTTCTGAAAGACAATTTTGTCACATTTATCAACAATCTTGAAAATCTGCATATTGTATGAACCAGGAATTTTACTTCTAGGAATTTCTTCTAGAGAAATAATGGCACTAATATGTAAAGCTAATTATACAAGGAAGCTCATTCTAACATTGTTTAATTAAAAGGTGGAGATAGAGGATTGGATAAATGATAGTATGCTCATACAAATTTAAAAACCATGATAAATACAGATTTAAGGTCACAGTATGTTAAGTGAAAATTTATTATTAATTCACAAAGCCATATTAGGTATAGATATAAGGTCATAGTATATTAAATAAAAATCATGTGTTAATAAAGCTATATGTATAATATTATTTTTTTTTCTAAAATGTGTACCCACACACAGCAAACTGAGCAAAAATACTGCTTTTGTTTTCAATGCTTATTTTGGGGGTGATTTTTTTTTATTTTTAGAAACAGCGTTTTTACGGGATGCATGGATTTCTTTAATAGGCAGAGAAAGTAAAATTACCTCTATTTTGATAAACAAAGTATCAGTTAACGCCATGCTGGTAATGAAACATCACATAGTAACTTACTTAAAGATGCTAGCAACCTAACTGATCCCCACTAGTCAACTTTCTCCCTTGACTTTGTCACACACTAGAGAGGACAGGTCAATCTAGATGGAAGACAGTCAATTTTCCTTTGAGATCAGCTCTGAACTCCCCAATAAAGAAACTGCTACTCTATGCTGTAGAAACCTTTTCTTGGCCTCTTTATTTTTTTTATTTTTTTTAAATTTATTTTTTAGTTGTAGTTTGACAGAATACCTTTATTTTATTTATTTATTTTTATGTGGTGTTGAGGATTGAACCCAGGGCCTTGCACGTGCTAAGCAAGCAGCTCTACCACTGAGCCACAACCCCAGCCCTCTTGTTCTCTTTACTATTATTCTTTCTTCTGTTGTTCTTTTTTTCTGCACTTTGAAAGTTCTTGAACAATGCTCCCAAATCTAGCAATTCCATTGTCTAAGATGGGCTCCTGTGTAATTCAGCTCATTCTTATGAAACAGAGGAGGGCAAAAAATCTTTAAAACTAGTAGGAATACAACCAAGTTCCTGTTGGAATTTTAATTCTCTTAGCAGGGCCATTAGTACCCAGCCTTGCTAGATAGAATGCAAGGGTGTTTGACCTAACTTGGCCTCAATACTGAGCTGAGGGACCACAGATGCTGCAGAGTTCTACACAGACCATGTTTCTAATCTAGGAAGTTCATACATGGATTAGCAGTGCCTTCTAAACATGTTTTCAGAAACCACAAATGAAAATTTTTAAAATGTGCAGTCAAGGTGATTATCATTTTATTTCTTTGAAAAAGTAAAATAGACTGTTGGCATTTTATAACTCAGAAGTCCTCAATATACACAATTTACAGCTGAATAGTTTGCAGAGATGGAAAAGCTGACACTAGGGGAATAAATTCAGTGGTTTTTCAGGAAAACTACTTAGTGCAGACAATATTATAGATGACTTAATTTTTCAAGGTGATGCTTAACTGTACTATGAAAGAATTTAATAAAGGGCAAACTTAAAATAGCCTGACTTTAAGAAATGTTTCAATTTTATTCATGTTTCTAGGATATTGATTATCAGCTTTGTGCTAAAAGAAATTTCCTCATGCTTCAAGAAAAAATAAATTTTGTATGCTGCCAAACTGCCCACATATATGTAAAAATGCTCTGCAGCTTAGAATCAATACTATATGTGAGAGCTTATATTAATTATTAGGTGCAAATAAGAATTAACTTAATTCCAACTATTCTTAACACAGCTATGTTTCTCTAATGAATAAATTTCTTAAAAAAAAAAAATTCCAAGCATTTTAATGAAATCCTGCAGGATAGAAAACATTTACCAATTTAAATGTGAATAACAACATCTGCAGTTTTTTGGAATAAAAGGGAGATCCTAATCCATGTTTCCAGGAAAACCCAGAGTGGAGCTACCACTCACACACAAAACTAGTTTTTAACTAAACCCTATGCCAGTTGGTGCAACAGATTTGGAATAAAAAGTTTACTTGTATTTAACTTAAGATGTATGTTTGAGCCAATATCTTATTTTCAGCTTAAAATCAATCTTTCAAAAAGTTTTTTTCTTATTTGTTGAATTGAGATAGTGTTAGAGAAAAAGTTATTTGGTAAATCCTTATATGAAAAGTTTTACTTTTTGTTCTACTTCATTAGGTTAACAATAATTACAAACAATAATAACAAATAAATTAAAACAAAAATTTTAAAACTTTACTAGTTCTGTTAAATGTGTATATTTGAAAGACTTTTTTTTTTTTCTCCTGTCCTTAAATTGTAAGGTAACTTTGTTCAGCTTCTCTGAATTCTGCACTGACTTCTAATCTTCTCGGGTTTGTTTTCTTATTTGTAGCCAATATAGCTTCTTTTATTTGCAAAACAAAAGTTCATAATGATTTATGAGAAACACATTTAGATTTCTAGACCATGCCACAGGGCTTTTTTAATGGGAAGAGACAAACTGAATTTTCTATAAAAAGTAAGAGAGGAAAATGAGGGAGGGAATAACCAGGAGAGAATATTTTGGGTTTTCCTGATGCATGTAATTCTTAACAAGTGATTAATAATTTCTGATATGATCCAAATATAGAGTGGGTTGTTTATTCTTTGACTCAGCACACATTCCCATTAGCTATGCAATCAGGATGTTTTTCTTTTGCCTTTTCCTCATTTGTGCATTACTGTCAGGGAATTAAAAAAAAAAAAAATAGCCTTGAGATGAGATTAACAATGCAGTGTCTTCTCTCACTTAACAGGCTTTGTCTTAGCAGGATACCAAAATTTAAAATTGCATGTGTCAGGGTTGTAATAGTTTTACAAACTATGTTTATCCTCCTCTTTTTACCAACTTTGAGCCACAGCCATCCTAGCTCATAGGGTATGTTTTAGTCATTTGTTGTTGTTGTTGTTGTGACCTGACAAGGATAATTTTAGAGGAGGAAGAATTTATTTGTTGCTCATGGTTTCAGAGGTCTCAGTCCTTAGATGGTCAACTCCATTGCTCTTTGGCTGAAGTGAGGCAGAACATCATGGTGCAAGGGTGTGGCAGAAGAAGCAGCTCAGGACATCAGAGAGACAAAGAGAGAGAGACTAAGCTCTGCTCACAAAATACCCCAAACACAGGACCCCCAATCACCTGCCTCTTCTAACCACACCCTACCTTCCTGATGTTACCACCAGTTATTAACTGTCAGAGGATTAATGCACTGATTAGGTTAAATCTCTCATAAGCAAATCATTTTGATGGGGTTGGTGGGAAGGACTCTCAGTGTAGGTAAGGAATGATCAGTCAGATAGGCAAGATGGGGGCTTGTTCAAAAGGAAAGGAAATAAAATTCTAATACCTTCAGGACTTCCCCCTCCTCTTCCCCGGTTACTAATGTTACCTGCCTCCAGGGAACTATTCCTCCCATCAAAGAGCTGTTAAGGAATGCCCCCGGGGCCACTCCCTTTGTGCCTATATCTAGAAGGGCTCCTATCCTGCACTTGGTTGAGCAACCTTTTGGTCTAGCAAGATAAGAGGTGGAGGGGGCTTGAGAACAAAGGAAATTCAAATTTTATAAAAAAGGCCTGATACCCCCACCCCCTCAGGCACCAAGAGGGACCCCCTCCTCTGTGAGGGAGAGTCTCAGTGTCTGTGTCTCTCTCTCTCTCTCTCTCTCCCTCCCTCCCTCCCTCCCTCCCTCCCACTCTCCCTCCCTCCCTCCTATCCTTTAAATTAAATGTTTTGCTTTTGCCTGGGCATTTCTCAGGTGTTCAATCTTCCATATCTGGGGAATGGGACTCAGTCCTGATTCTCAACACTCACATCATCTGCACCTCTAAACTTACTTGCATTGTCTCACATGAGCTTTTGGGGGGAATACCTCATATCTAAAAAATAATAAGGTAGATTTACTCTACATCAGTCCCTGTGCTAATTAGCTGTAGAAAGTTGGAATGAGTCCAGAGAGAAAATGGTGCCCATTTATTTATTAGCTACCTGGATACTTAGCACATTCCCAAACCACCAAACGGGAATTGGTGGGCAGAAATTTTTAGGGATCAGTGCCCCATAACTGGTAACTACTTATGTGAGGACATGATGGGGGTGAGGCAGAAGCTTGCCTTATTGCTGCTTTTTCTCTTCAACTGTTTGGAAAAATGTACTTTGCAAACAAAACAAATGCAAAGTTTTGTTTCTGAATAATTGCAAATCAGTAATTATTTAATACTTTCATCTATGGTCCACAGATAGACTTCTCTAGAGTTTAATTTTTCTAACAAAGGAACTGATGAATCTCCCTTGCTTGCATCTCTCTAGATCCTTTGTTTACTAGACATCTACTAGACATCTACCATATCTAAGAAACTATGGGCAGATTTTAAGAATGATTAAGCCATGTAATCTGTCCTAGAAAGAATTCATAATTTATATAGGTAGACAAGGTAAACACTGTAACGGTGTTCCCCAAACCATTCCCAGTTTCTGTGACTTGTTATTAGGATATAAAAGACCCAGTTTATATTTGTGTTAATTGTTGTATATTCATTACATTAAAAGCATACAAAGTAGAATTAGCAAAATCAAAAAGTTCATGATGCAAAATCAAGAGGAAACCAGTCATACACTTCCACAAGTCCTCTCCTGTGGAGTAATTCAGGATGCTCTTAATTCATTAATTCATTGTTTAGTAATTGAAATTCAGTACTCTGGAATTTCACTGGAGACTGGTCAAATAGGCTTTCTTTGCCTAGCACCTACTCGAATCCCAGAGTGCCATAAAGGAATCAGGTGTTCAACATTAACTATACCATTTGAACAAACATGTTAGGCAGGGTAAGCCACTCTTATTTGCTAAGAATGGTGGAAACATTCCTGAAAATCCCTGAAAATAATTGCTAGATGCTCACGGACGGCTAAACTTGCAAGCAAATTTCTCTAAGGATATCAATACTAAGTTTGCAATATTACCTCTTTTCTGTATACAAACATGGTAAAAAATAGAGCAGGGATTACATAAAAGATAGATATATGAGATTGACATAAAGAGATATGTAGATAAATGTAACAGAATAATGAGTCTAAAAGTAGATCCATATATATGTATGTAGTCAAGTGACAGAGGTTTCAGGGAAATTCAATAGACAAGAAGAGGTCCGGAAATGGAGCTGTACTAATTGAGCATTCATATGCAAAAGAGTAAATCTCCCTTTTTACCTAGCACTTTCTGTGAAAGTAAACTCAAAATGTATCATAGATCTCAATATAAGGACTATAACTGTAAAATTTCTTGAAGAGAAAACAGGAAAACATCTTTGTGACCTTGGGTTAGAAAAACATGTATCAGTATCCAAAGCATGAACTACTGAAGAAAACAAATAAATCAGACTTTACAAAAATGAAAACTTCTGCTTTTTGAAAGATATTATAAGGGAAGTTGAAATGGCAAGTTACAGCAAAAGAAACAATTAAGCATGTGAAGAGATGGCCTATAGAATGAGAGAAAGTCTTTGCCAGCTCCTCCTCTCACAGGGGATTAATATCTATACTATATAAAGAACTCAAAAACGCCTAAACAAATAAACAAAAAACCCAAATAGCCCAATCAATGCATGGGCAATAAAACTAACCAGACATCTCTCAAAAGAAGAAATACAAATGTGTGTGTGTGTGTGTGTGTGTGTGTGTGTGTGTGTGTGTGTGAATATATATATATATATATATATATATATATATATATATATATATATATATATATCTAACACTTTTGGCAATCAGGGAAATGCAAATTGAAACTACATTGAGATTCCATCTCCAGTTAGAATGGCAATTATCAAGAATACAAATAATAATAAATGCTGGTGAGGATGTAGGGAAAAAGGTACACTCATACATTATTGGTGAGACTAAAAATTAGTATAATTACTCTGAAAACAGGATGGAGAGTCCTCAAAAGACTATAAATGGAACCGTCTTATGACCAAGCTATCCCACTCCTTGGTATTTATCCCAAAGAAATGAAATCAGCATAGTATAGTGACACAGGTACACTAATGTTTATAGCAGTACAATTCACAATGGTTATTGAATAATTATTGAACCAGGCCAGGTACCCATCAACAGATGAATGGATAAAAAAGATGTGGTATTATATACTCAAAGGAGCTCTATACAACCATAAAGGAGAATCAGATATAGTTTTTGCAGGTAAATGGATAGAACTGGAGAATATCATGCTAAGTAAAATAAGTCAGACTTAGATGTGAAAGGTCAAATGTTTTCTCTAATATGCAGAAGCTAGAGCAAAATAAGGGGGAGCAAAAATGTGGGGGAGGTACACCATGAAAATAAAAGGGAGATCAATGAGTAGAGGAAGAGGATTGAGGGGGAAGAAGGAGGGATGAAGAAAGGGAGGAACAGTGGAATGAAACTGACCAAATTATGATATATACAGATATGAATATGCCACAGTGAATTACACCCTGTTGTATAGCTATAAAGTACTGATTTAAAAAATAATGTATTCATAGAAAGAAGACCAGTAGAATAAAGGAAGGAGAATCAGAGAAAGGAGAAATGGAGAGAAAGAGGAAGTACTGGGGTCTAAAATATTGGAAATTATATTCCATGCATGTATGGTTATGTCAAAATGGACTCCATTATTATGTATAACTATAATGCACTAATAATAACTTAACAACTAGTAAATGCTTCAGAGTAGAAAATTTCATTTATGCAACATTATAGGAAAGACAAAATGTTAAAAGTCAGAAATAAGATTGTTGCCTGCCATTAGGGATGAAGAGATTGCATGCAAGGAAGCATAAGAAAACTCTTTGAGATGGTAAACTTATGCTCTATTATGTTTGGTGATGGTTACATAAATGAATAAAATTGTGTATATATATATATATATATATATATATATATATATATATATGACTATAGAGAGACACAATTATATATATATAATTAAATTTTTTATAATTATATATCTGTTTTAACAATGTTTTATATTATACAAATATTTATTACAAATAAATATCACTGCTATGAGCCAGGCTGTAAAAAGTGCAAGGATTATCTCATTGCAATTATTGTAAATTTTCAAGTTATTCTCAGGGGCCTATAGTATTTAGTAGTTCTGGGGAGAGTTCACTGTAGGCACTATGGTATGAAGGTTTGTAGTTCAGAAAATGAATTTGAGTTCTACTCTGAGGAATGTGAAAGACTGAGAGGCAAGGCAAGAGGGAGAGAGGTCATTCTGCTTCATCTTCCACTAAATTTTCTCCACGCCTCCTTCTACTTCTGATGATCCCACAAATGCAGACATGTTGTTCTCCTGATGACAGATCAACAGTTGTTCCCATCACCTTGGGAATGGTCCAAGCTCCTCGGCATGCCATGTGCAATGGTGATGACCTGGCTTTCCTCTATCTCGAGCCCCACTTCCTACAGTGCTTTCCTTCACTTCCTGAATTATCACCAAGTTAATTCCCCAGTCAGCAGCTCTGCCTGGGCTCTGCTTAGAGCAGTGGTGTGCCAACCTTCAAGCTGTGGAGCCTGGGAAGGCAGACAGGCAAAAATGCCAAGTCAGAATTTTTCGATAGGGAGTGAGACAGAATTTCTAGGCAGGAATTCAGAGGGCAATCAAAAGAGACAATGAATCCTCCAAGTTGGACCTCTAAAGAGGATTCTGGCTCAGAATCATCTTTTCTTGTTGGAAAGAACCTCTAATAAAATAAGACCATTAGAGGAGAATGGAATTCTGAGATCAGAGATCAGAATCTTCTGGTGCAGGTCAGCATAGCAGAGATGTTTAAAATCAGAGAATGAGGCCATGTAGCACAGTGGCTAAGAGGACAGTCCCCAAGACTCTGAACTCTGCCTTTCCACCTACCTCAATGGCTGTGTTACTTTGGGCTTGTAATTAAAGCTTAAGTTTTTTGTTTTTAATTTAAATCTGTGTGGTGATTAAATGCAATAATTCTGATACAACAATTAACACAATAATTGGCTCATAGGAAGCTGGAGTGAATGGTGTTTAGAACAACAACTTCTAAAGCAATCCTAGTACTCCTTTGCTCTAACAGGAGTATTTGAAAGGCAGAAATTCCCTAACCTTGCCTATGAAGAGTAGGAGAATACAGCAGGCAGGTAAGTTAAAGGTTAGTTTAGATCTCCTAAAGCTAGAAAAATTGGACAAGGAACAATGGGTTAGAAAAGCCTGGGTGGGTTACCTTACCTTATGGAAACTGAGGTCTTCTTATCTGGATTTGATACTATTTTACAAACCTTCCAGCTCTAACATGTTATGACTCTGTAAAATTGAATAGGTTGTTGAATTATGACAGACATACTCTTTCATTTTATATGACCTTAGGAAAGAATGATGCCCTCAGATGATCTGACATTTCCAGCTCTAACTTGCCTCATTAATTTAGAATTGAAGCAAGAACAGGTGGGATTGACAGTGGAAATTGAAATTGAAATTGGCACATAAATTATATAGAAAACTATTAATTTTGTGCAGCAATCCCATTGTTATCCACAAAGTTTAGGATAATAGTATTTTGGGGGAAAGTTTATGCAGTGGTTAAAAGTACACTGAATCGTTTATAAAGAGCACATTTTCAACAGGAGAGATAACTGGGAAGTGACATTAGCAAGATGGTAGAAGAAGAGTATTCTCCCATATCTTTCTGTAGAAGCATTGATTTTGACAACTGTTCACAAAGGAAAATACTTTTGGGGGAGTCAAATGGAAGAGTTCTGGCATATGGAGAAAAAAAATTGAAGGATTAAACAAATTGAAGAGGTTAAAAAGAACAATTTCATTTTATTCATGTTACCCCCACCATTCCAAAGTGGCACACCTTTCCCACACTTTTTTTCCACAGAAGAAAGTGAGCTAATATTGAATGAGTGCCCAGGTCCCCAGATGTTAAACAAACAAACAAACAAAATGACACTCTAACTGCTCCCCACATCAAACCCCAAATATGAGGTAAACAGAATGGTTGAATCGTTTGGAGAGGCTAGGGACAGAGACAAGAGGGAATAATGCTGAAAACTATTCTACGGAACCTATCAGGAAACCAGACCACAGGACACTTGAGGCATCTTGCCTATGAATCTATCCAGCCAGTCCGTGGACACTCTAAATAATTCACATTCCTTACCTACCTTCCAGGATAGATTCCCTGTGTGTTCCCAAGCACGGGGAGTACAGAGTTCTTACATAGATGGCAAACTTAACTTTGTGGGATTTGAAAAAAAAAAAAACACATAAAGAGGTTTATGGGACACCATCTAAGGAAAATAAACAGAAGGCTCTCAATACCTAGCCTAGCTTTGCATGCCTGAAAGAAAACATACAATCTAAAGAACTCATCCCCAAGAGGGAACAAGAGGAGTAGAATGGACACATTCATAGAAAAGGTCTTAGAGAGCCTCAGAATCCTTAATGGGGCTTGTTAGTGAAGATGTTTCCCCTCAATACAGTAAGTAAAACTGGATGAAGTGTTTATTTCTTCAAATGTGTAGATAGCACTGCAAGATTTTAAGGAATTTGAGTAATCAATAAAACTTGACACCACCAAAGGGATGAAATAATATTCATGTGATCCACAACAAAGAAATGTATGTCAGTAAATTGTCTCACAAAGAATTCAACATAATTGTCTCAAAGATGCACAACAAGCTACCAAAGAATATAGACACACAACTCAGCCAAATCAGAAAAATAATGCATGAAGGAAATGATAAGTGAACAAATAGAAATCACAAAAAGTAAACAGAAATTCTGTAGCTGACTAATGCAGAGAGTAAAATGAAAAATGAAGATCCCAGAGGGATAAGTGAGAAAAAAAGGGCAGAAACCCTATTTAAAGTAATAAGGACTTAATTTTTTCCAAATCTGGGGAGAAATATGGACATTTTTTTAATACATAAAATTTAAAGATCTCCAAAAAAGTTCAATTCAAAGGAGATGTCATCAAGAAACCATTATAATCAAACTTTCAAAAATCAAAGACAAAGGGAATTTTGAAAGCAATAAGCAAAAAAAAAGGGCTTATACAAAGGATTTATTATAAGACTAGCATCAAAGTTTTTTGTTTGTTTTTTGTTTTTTTAGCAGAAATTGCAAAGTTCTGGAGAAACATGTTCAAAGTATTGAAAGAAAAAAAAAGGCAAGAATATTTTACTTGGAAAAACTATAAATGAAGAAAATAAAGAAGAACTAAAGGCTTCCTTAAACCAACAAAAGCTGAGGAGATTCATTGCCATTAGACCTGCCTTACAAGAAATGATAAAGTTCTTCTAGCTGACAGGAAAGGATGTTAATTAGTAACACGAAAACATAGGAAAGTATAAAACTCATTGGAAGTGATAAGTATATGATTAGATTTAGAATGTTTTAATAATGTAATGGTGTGTAAATCACTTATAAGTCTAATAAAAGTATTAAAAAATATTAAAAATAATAAATATGTGATATTTTTGGATATATAATATAAACTATATAAATTATAACATTAAATACATCAAACGTGGGTGAAGTGAAAGTGTAGAGTTTGGGATGCAATAGAAGTTGCTGTTAGCTTAAAAGAGACAGTTATAATACAATTCATGTAAGCCTCTAACCATAAAGCAAAAATTATAGAAAAGATACACAGAAAGGAATCAAAGCACACCACTTTAGAAATCATCAAATCAGAAAGAAAAATAGCAAGAGAGGAAGAACAGAGGATTTATATTCCATTCTAAAATCACTTAAAAATGGCAATGGTACAACCTGCCTTTAACTAATTATTTTAAAGATAAGTTGATGGACTTCTCTAATCAAAAAACTTAGAATGTCTGCAAAGGAAAAAAATACTCCCCAACCATATGCTTCCTATGAGAGACTCATTTCAATCTTAAGGATACACATAGATTGAAAGTTAAAGGACAAAAAGAAATACTCTGTGCAAATGATAACCTAAAGAAAGAAGGAATAGCCACACTTGTATCAGACAACAGAGACTTACTTCAGAAACTCTGAGACTTTTTTGACAAAAAGGTCACTACATGATGATAAAAATGTTCATTCATCAAGAGGATTTAACAATCATAAATCATATGCACCCAACATTGGTGCACCTAAATATATAAGGCAAATATTAACAGAAAACTGAGAAATAGACAGCAATAAAAGAATAGTAGGAAACTTCAAAACTTCCCTTCCAATAAGGGATATATCATCAGAATGGAAATAAAATCAATAAGAGAACATTAGACTATAACTACACTTAAGACTAAATATACATAAGTGACATATTCAGAACATTCTATCCAAAAGCAACAGAATGTACATTCTTCTCAAGAATATATGGCAAGTTATCCAGGATATATTATATGTTAGACAAGAAAAGTCTTAATTTAAGAAGATGGCTTAAAAACATGTGTTAGTCAGCTTTTCTTTGCTGTAACCAAGTTACCCACTGAGAACAACTTGGAGGAGAAAAGGTTTATCTTGGTCTTATGATTCCAGAGGGTCAGTCCATGGTTGCTCAGCTCCATTGCTCTGGGCCTGAGGTAATTCAGAGTATCATGGCAGCAGGCACAGTGGAGGAAAGCTGCTCAGCTCAGAGGAGCCAGAAAGCAGAGAGGGCAAGTCAGGATTTGAGGACAAAGTCTAATCTGCCATGGTATACTCCCAGGGACCCTTTCTCTCAAGTCATGCTCCATCTGCCTGTAGTCACCACCGAGTAACTCATTTAAATTATTCATCCATTAAATGGATTAATCTAATGAGGTTACAGTTCTCATAATCTATCATTTCACATCCGAACCTCCCTGTATTGCCTCATGAGCTTTTGGGGGCACATCTTATATCTAATCCATACTAAAAAGGAAGGAAATTCTTCCATTTGTGAGAATATGAAAAATTCTGGAGAGAGATTCTGCTAAGTGAAATAAGCCAGTCACAAAAAAAGGCAAATATCACATGATTTCATTTTATGTGGAACATGAATGATATAGTTGAACTTAGAGAAACAGGGCATTTGGTAATTGCCCAGAGACTATGAGGTAGGGGATATGGGGAAATGTTTGTCAAAGACCCCAGACTTTCAGTCATAAAATGAATATGTGCTGAAGATCTAAGGTACAGAATGGTGACTATAGTTAATAAAGTGTAGTGGTTATGGATTGGCTATGAGGTGTCCCCTGTTTGAGGAATGTTTGAGGAGAAATTATTAGATTGAAGCCTATAACCTAAACAGCCCATCCTAGTTTGAATGGATGGATTGTGTGGTAACTACAGGCAGGTGGAGCATGACTGGAGAAGGTAGGTCATTGGGGGTGTGCTGTGGAAAAGTTCACTTTCCTTGAGGTCCCTTCTCCACTTTCTTGTTGTTGTTTGCTGGCAGCCATGAATGCAGCAAGACGCATGCAGCACGCCCTTCCACCATGATGTTTTGCCTTGCCTTGGGTCCAAAGCAATGGACTCAGTCAACCATAGATTTATCTGTGGAACTGTAAGCCAAAATATACTTTTTCTTGTATGATTTGTTCTTTTTCTTTGGGGGGGGTGTACTGGGGATTGAACTCAGGGGCACTTGACCACTGAGCCACATCCTCAGCCCTATTTTGTATTTTATTTAGGGACAGGGTCTCACTGAGTTGCTTAGTGCCTTGCTTTTCCTGAGGCTAGTTTTGAACTCGTGATCCTCCTGCTTCAGCCTCCTAAGCTGCTGGGATTATAGATGTACACCACTGCACTCGGCTAATTTGTACTTAATGGGTATTTTGGTCACAGTGATGAAGCTACTTGAAATTTGCTAAAAGGGTAGATCTTAAGTATTCTTACCACACACAAATGTGTATGTTTGTATACACTCACACAGTAACTATGTGAGGTAATATGTTGGGTATGGCAGTCATTTCACAGTGTATGTGTACATCAAAACAAAATGTTGGTAAGGTTTGGATATGAGATGCTCCATAAAAGCTCCTTCATTAATGAAGGAATGTTTAGAGCTAAAGTGACTCGATTATGAGAGCTGTGACCAAATCACTTCATCCTATTTTAAATAGAGAGGATGGTAACTGTAGGCAGGCAGGGCAAGATCACTGGGGCATGCCCTGGGAAGGTGTATCTTTACATGGTTCCTACCTGCCCCATGCTTCCTAACCCCACCATGAGCTGAGCATATTTCCTCCACTGAATCTGCCATGATGTGTTGTTTCATCTTTGGCCCAGAGTAATGGAGTCAGCCATATATGGACTGAGACCTCTGAAACCATGAGCCTCAAATAAAAATTTCTTCCTCTAAGGTCACAGTGATGAAAAAGATGACTAAAACAGTTGTATACCTTATATATATAGAATTTTTATTTGTCACTTTCCCTCAAATGGAGAAAAAAATACATTGAATCCATTCAATTTACACCATTTCCTCTTAATGAAAATACAAATAATTGAGGAGGAGCTTACCATAATTACTAAAGGCTTCATTTGGATCTAAAACAGAGAACTCAGTAAATATGAGTCCTTTTGTTTTCTTCTTATATTTTCTTTCTCATTCCCTGTCTATTGACACGTTAGTTCAGAGATGTAAGTTCATGTGACTTACTGCTTTGCTGAGCTCTTCTGCAGAAGGAAGAGAAGACTTACGAATGAGTCTCCTGAAACTCCCTTTCCAGTTTTCATTTGGAATATGCCAACTTTCAGAACTCCCTACTGACAGTGAGAACTAAAGTTTGGTAGAATCCCAACTGCCCATAACTCTGGAAGGGATGGTTTGCAAAGACCGCAAACTCAGAATTATGCTTTGAATTCTTAGGGAATCAGTCAATTCCTTTTAAATGCTTCGCATACAGAATAGGTAGTGAGCTACCCAATAGCTAAGAAAAATTACCAAGGACAAAGAACAGAGCAAAGAAAATCTGGTATAAATTCCAAAATCCATTATTTATTTCTTGGTTTCAGGAGTGTCTATTGCCATTTTAGAATCAAAATAAGATAAAAAATCCTGACATTCCCTTCATCTGAAGCTTTTTGTTAATATGTTCACAGAAAGTTTGCTGAGAAAAATCTCTCAGAAGTACCTGATTATGTGTACTGAAAATAATATTGGTTATAGTACTTTCATTTTGCTGTTAATTAGCTGGAAGAACTTACTAATGATACATAAGAAATAGTGTGTCTCAGAACAATGGGAGAAGTCTTTCTCGGCTTGACATCAAGAAGGGAAAGAAAGGAATTCAAAATTCCCCTTGCATCATCTGCAGAGAGGACAAAGACAATGAAACTGGAGGGAGAAGAATTTAGGAAACAAAATATTTGCTGGGTCAAATAAGGTGACCAAATTTTTCCCAAAGAACGAAAAGAAAATTGGGAAATCCCTATTGAATAAAATAAGCATGACAGAAAAAAAATGAAGCCTTCAAGAAGTGAGCACTTACAGTGAGTTTTGAGTATTTGCAGATGCAAAGATTAAGGGTTGTATAAATATTATCACCAGGGACCTCAAATGTGAAAGCAACTGCCCATCACAAAATGAAGAGGGACTCAGGGAAGAGAATATGCAACAAAGGAAGCAGGTAACATGGATCATGGATGTTCTCACACAAGGTCCATCCCCTCACCCACCACAGAGCAAGTGAAGGCCAGTACCAATGTACTGACAAGTACTATTAGTGATGGTGATCTTGAATAAATTAATAAAAAATAAGCTAGGCAGAGGTCTCATCAAGGAAGGTGATAAGGCACTTGTACATGAGGGAGATTTCTGGAAATGTAATTCAACTATAGAAAGACTTCTGTATTTAGTGTCACTAGGAGATTTTGTGTAAAGGAAGAAAAACTCCTGTGAGCATCCCAAATAATAATAAATACTCTTAAAAGGGTTTTCTCTGGTTTTTGGAATCCAAGATAGGTGAATTTAGAGACATATAAATTGCAAGGATAACAGTAGTTCTCATTTGTGGTTTTCCTTCTCTTTTGGACCTTTATGCTAAATAAGATATTTAACAAATATTTTTAAAGCATCTATTTGATGTTGCGATTTATTAAACAGGACACAGGAAGCTAAAGACTCAAGGCTGAGCAAAGGGGGAAGAGATGGGGTGAGATGCAACTGGTCATGTGAAATCGGGAGAGGTGATAGAGGCACAGATATGGGGACAGTGGCAAAAAGTGCAGAGCAAATTTGGATGACTTTCAGCCATCTCATTTCCCCCCATAACATAGAAAACCAGGTGGAAACCTGGATGGCTAGGCAGTGGGGCAGTTAAGCAGAAGAGTATTAGGTCATAGCAATGCTAGAGCTAGTAGAGGAGATAGGAGGCAAGGGCTGAAAACTGGGTACAACTTTGAGAAGCTGAAACCTACCTTTTCCCAATAGCAAATAATTTACTCTTCTGAGCAGTTGTTGGGACCAACAAGCTAAGGGAGAGTGAAGTCTGAGAGCCAAGACCTGGGCTTTTTTGGAGCAACTCCTTAAAGAAAGCTCATGAAGAACTGTCTCATCTCTGGATAGGATGGGGATCTGACATTGGTTGTCAGAAAGTCTGTGCTGAGGAGCAAAACATGTAGGTTCCCAATGGCTCCTTGGAGAGGATCATTAGTCAACCCATGTGACTGGAACCTACAGGAGCTGAGGAACACTGAGCAAGGGCCCAAGTCCTCTCAGTACTTAAGCCTGCAAGAAAAGACAGGGATACAAAAGTTGCCTCCTGCTGTCTAAATTAGGCATTTTTAGACTAGCTGATGCTACTTGCCAGTGATTTATAAGCAAAGATCACTGTACTTCCACAGCGAAGGCAACCCAGAGCCCAACCCCAGTCCCAGTAATCAAAGGAAGAGTAACTCACCCAAGGAGGCCCCAGTGCCAAGCAGACAACAGTAAGAGCAGCAAACATAAAAGCTCTCAGAATAAGACCCCGATGACACTGGGCTTCTGGAGGCAGCTCACACTTGCATTAAAAAGTAATAAGAGAATTTAATGAAGTTCAGATCAGTACAAGAAAGTAACCACCTTCTGGTTCTAACCATAAAAAAAATATCCAGCTATAAAAAATAATCAAGAGGATGATCAATGTCATGACCTGAATTATTCACATTATATCAAGTAGAAAAAAAATATTTTAAAGCACAGAGCAAAGAAATAAAGAGATGACCAATCAAGGAGAATTTGACAAACAGCCTCAGTAACCCCAAGAATACTAAAACAACAGACTTCCAGGAGAAGAAAAGAACTGGTAGTGGTGGAGACAATAATTAAGCAGATAATAAAGGAAAACTGTAGCAAAGAACTGGTCTGCAAATTGAAAAATTTCAGATGCTAGGCTACACAGAACAATAAGAAGTCTCTAAAATGGCAGTTGGAAAATGAAATAGTAATAAGCAACACCCCTTAAATACTTAGGAAAAATGAGTAAGAAAAGCATAAGATCTTTGTATAATAAGCTGTCAAATCTTACTAGAATGTAAAACAAGATCAGAAAAAAATGTGAATGTATATCTTATTTATGAAAAAGAGGCTAAATTTTACAATGATGGAAACAAAAGATAAATATATAAATTTAATGTAATTCTAATTAGCATTTCATTCATGTTTTTAAGTGGATAGAAACTTCTTAAAATTCACATGGAAAGAAAATTGACATAGCTGAGAAACTGTGAAAAGTTGGAGTGCAATAGGTGCATTTGCTATTAAAAGTATCAAAATATAAAATTATAATAACCAACTATGAAATCGGTATTTGCTAAACAGTATATGCTCAAAAAATTCAACAGAGAATCCAGATATAAATCTCAGTATCTATGAGAAGTAACATATAATTGCATAAGAAAAGTAAAACTGTGCATCTTTATTTTTAAATGAATGATGGTTTTTATTTTGAAATGTCTCCAAAAATAAATTATTAAAAACTTCCAAGAGAATCTAGAAGATTGTATGAGAGATGAGAATTTAAAGGAAACAGGCTTAGGTGATTCAGAAGTTATAACAATATCTGTGGGTTTTTAACGACACTGAAATCTAAAACATTTGTGAGGAGTACTGTGTATTGTCATAAGTGAGGACAACAGACAAATGGTAAATGGAGCAAAAAATTTTCATGTAGATGGCAGAGTAGGATTTATGTAAATAAATATTATATTGAGAACTTTTAAAAGTTAATTGGAAAAAGATGTATACATTTACAAAATGTGGGCAGATAATATAAATGGGCAATTCATGTAAGTGCAAATGTCAATAAATATATATGTATTCTGTTGGGACAGCTAGAATGTAAGCAATAGAAGGCACACACTACAAGAGCAGGGGTGGATTGCGGCCTGCGTTGTTCACTGCTGTGTTCCTTGTTCAGGGAGTCATGGGAAAACAATAGGCACTCAGTGCAGATTCTTAACCAAATGAAAGAACATATACAAAATTCTCCAATGCAAATTAAAATAAAAAAGAGATACAGCTTTACATTCCCTAGTCTGGTACTGATTTTTGAAAGTCCAAACATCTATTATTAGAGAGGCGATTGAGACCAGGCGGTGCCCATATATTGTTTGTGAAAATGTGGTTTGTTCAAGCCAGTTTGGAAAGAATCTGACTCCATCTTAATAAATACTATGAATATGCTTAATCCAGCAATATAGCACCTGAAATTCCGCCTTCCATGTTCAGTGATCCATCCATACATTCTTTATAGATAAATATGTAAACATGTGAATATATATATATATACATACACACACACACACACACACACACATACACACATATATACACGCACCTTAGGAGGGAAATTAAAACAAATATTTTCAGCAGTAGAAGAAGTAAATACATCATTATTATATAATCACACTTTAGAATATTGTACAGCTTTCAAAAAATATTGTAATGCTGTAATAGTTGACTTGTAAATATTTCCATGAAATATTGCTAGGTGAGAAAAGCAAGATAGTGAAAAGATTGAATAGTTCAATATTTATTTTGTAAAACAAGCAATAAGAAAAAATTCTATTATATAGGTGTATACAATTATATGAGCAACATAAAAGTGGAGAAAGAAGCACACCAGCTCCTTTCCATGAGTCACTTGGTGGCAATGAGGGGATGCTGACACTGATAAGAGGATGTGCATGCACTGAATAATTCCAGGGGCATTATTCATATCAACTGTGCTGGACATGCCACATTCAGGTGGCCTTGATGGTCCCTGCCTCTTTGTTTTCATGCACGTTTTTTTAACCCTCCACTTATATGTATGTGGAGACTGTACCACTGTATCTTGTTTCCAAATATTAGGATTCAGCAAAGGTGATGCACTACATGTGATTATATTATCTGTGACCATGGTACCCATATTTGATCTCTCTTCTCCTTGCTGGCTATAAGGAAAAAAGTAGGCATATTTGGAAAATCCACATGACAAGCAACTGCTAGTACCTCTAGGGACTCACTATGGCCTCTAGTTCCACACAAAATGAAAACTTGCAGTCTTACAACCATGAGGAATCATGTGTTGCCAGCAATCACACAAGTAGGGAAGTGGCTACTTCCTTGAGCAAGCTCCAGATGACGCAGCTGTGGATGACACTTGATTGCAGACTCCTGGGACACTAAGCAGAGACTCCTGACCCACAGGTATTGTGAGATAAGTAATTTGTATTGTTTAAGCTGCCATGTCTGTGGCAATGTTGTATGCAGTTCTAGATAATTCAATGATCTCACTGTGATCTGATGTTTGCAGTTAGAGATACACAGAACCATGTATAGCAGTCCTGGATAGAGAGGAGGAGGAGGAGAAGGAAAGTGATACAGGCAAAAAATAAAAGACTTTATATAAATATTTTTATGGTGTCCATTTGTGTTAAATTATGTGAGCATGCGCTAATGATTAGAAAGAATAATTTTCAAGTGAAAAGTAAGTCGTGTAGTAATGAATATATACAATCTACTTTAATTAAAAATAAATTTTAAAAAAATCACACCACCATTTTACATATATGACTAGATGAATATAATGTTTATGATGAGCAGTTTGGCTCCATGATTTTGAAGTCTTTCCAGCACAGGTGTTCTGCTTTGGCAAGCAGATCTATAGTTTTGTGTGTGATGACTTTCTGAGAATAACTTGCTCCTTCCTTGGAGGATTCAGGTGACATTTCAGGGTTAGGCATCACAAAACACTGTATTTCAAGATCACTGTATGATCTTGAAATGACTGTGGCTCTGCCTTGCTCAATTTTCCTTGGTAAGATAGCCTCCATTGAATACTATTATCCTGTGGTTGCTCAGGTTGGTCCTCTAGCTTGTTACCCTTATGTTTTCACTGTCATTTCCCTGTCACTAAGGACACATGCAATCTAGGACAGATGCCATTCCAATAGGCTGCAGTTACCTTTATTTTTTAAAGTGTGATGGTAATTGAATTGAGGATTTTTCTTTAAATTTCTCTGGCTTTGGAAAAGTTAATGATTCACTTTCATTCATTGCTATTTCTTATTTTTCACCCTTGAAAGCACTTCATGAGTCGGATATTCATTTAATTCTTGTTTTACAAAAGAATTAGCATTTTTAACTCTCTTTTATAGATGATCTTGAAATGACATTTTATATCAAAGCAACACTAGGAAAATTACTGTAGAAGAAAAAGCTAAAAATCATTCTCAGTAAAATAAAATATTTTTTCAATAGTTATTTTTCTATCTTTTGAGTTCACAGATCACTAAGTTGGCAATCATGACTTCTATGGGAAAAGGAAAGTTTGTATGTTATTTTTTTAGCAACCATGGAAAATAATTATGATCTTTTAATAGCATTGAAATAATATGTGTGCATCATGTCATTTGTTCATTCATCCACTCACTAGCTTCACGTATCTTTGTAATCTTATATGTGTGAAATAATACAAATGTATATATGAACTGCAAGCAAGGCATGTGTGAACTTAAGGTGTTTGCTGGTTTTCGGTGTGTAGGTGTCATGCATTCATTTATTTAACAAATGTTAGGCAGGACTGCATTAGTTGAAAACTATACAATACTGAATAAGGAAAAGCAGCTAATCCTATAGATACAGATTCACAACATAGAGGACAAAGAGTTTCATGGAAGAATCCAATAGTTAAGCTTTAACAAATATCCTAAGTGTTATTAGAAGACACATTTATTGCTCTAAGTCTCTATGGCATGTGGAAGGGATTTGAGGAGGGACAGAGGTTCCTTCAGAAACTGAAGAGCAGGAGTGACCCTGGGGAAAGGGTGTAGGGAACACTGTACAACGTGGGAAAACCTATTCAAAGCCTTGTAGCAGGAAGGAACATCCCATGATTAAGGCACCAAAGATCCAGGCAGCAGAAAGCTCTACCTAATGGGAAACAAGGGTGGGGTGGGGCCAGAAAGACCACAGGGACTTCTGGGACAGGGCTATCTTGGGAATCACCTGGGGAACTGGGAGCCCCCCCAGACCTATTCAAGGAGAAACTCCCACAAAGAACCCTAGCAGCAACACAAAGCTCTCCAGGTGTGTTAGTCAGAGTTTCCTAGAGGAACAAAACCAATGAAATGTATATATTAGGGTTTATTAGATTGGCTTACATGATCAGAAACTAGGTATGTCCACATTAGCCATCTGAAGGCTGGAGAACTGGGGAAACCAGTAATTGCTTAGTTCAAGAAACTGGAGTCCCAGAACAAGAAAGATCAAAGATGCAGCCCCAGGCTAAGGCTGAAGGCCTGGAAGCTCCCTGGAGAGTCACTGGTCCAAGTCCATGTTCAAAGTCTGAAGAATCTAGAGTCTCATGTCTACAGGTGATGGCAACAGCAGAAAATACACCTGCTCAAGAAGAATCAAATTTGCACTTGGGGGCTAGCTTCCCCCTTCTAATTTTTGTAAAAGAAGGATCCTTAACCTATTAAATGGTGCTGCCCATATTCAGGACAGGTCTCTCCACTCAGTTTTCTGACCCATGTGCCAATTAGTTTTTGGAAATATCCTCACAGTCCTTTCCAGAAGCATGCCTTACCAATTTTCTAGGTGTCTCTCGATCCTGTTAAGTTGACAACCAGGATAACTATCACACCAATGGTTCCCAAGTCCAGCCAGTGTTTAATGATGCAGGACCAGCAGTGTCTTAAACCATGTTAGGATGTTAGTCATTTTCCTAAATGTGATGGGTTTTAGTTGGCAATAAGCTCAGCTTTTGATATTTGGAATAATACTTTCACCACTATCTGGGGACTATGTCCATGGTCATAACACAACGAATGCACAGAGAATCTGAAGGGTATTGCAATAAGCTCTGAGTGGAGAGACATTGACATTGCTAGGTGCTGAGGAAGCAAAATTAAATTAACAAATAATTTAGGCAATTTCTAAGGGATCTGTCCAGATGACATTACTTTCTTGTTTTTATATATCCAGTGTTATGGTTTGAAAAGTCTAACTTCATTTTCATTTTCATTCTTTTTTCTCTGTAGAAATTTTTAGAATATTCCCTTATATTCTATTTCCAAATCACACTATAATGTGCTTAGCTGAGGTTTTAAATTTTTAGAGTTCATAAAATTTCCTCACTTATCCTGTTTGGCACTCTAAGCATTTGTGCAGCTGGTGATCTGCTATGTCTCTTTAATTCTAGAAAATTCCAGTTCATTATTTTTCAACACGTTCCTCCTTCTGTACAGTTTTCCTTCTTCTAAGACTCTTATGAAATCATGTAATGTTACTACTTCTATCCTCTCTTTATCCCTCTCTCTGTTTGTATACGTATACTTGAATATACACATGATATGTATAATGTTTTATATGTGTGTATATGTAAATGTACATTAGTATGTATGCCTGAGTGTGTGCATGTGTATGTGTTATCCCATATGATGCCTTGTGGGAGTTCTTCAATTTAACTATCTGGCTTACTAACTCACTTTTTCGTGTTTTATATTCTTCTATTTAACACATTCAGTTCTCTGTTTCAATAATGATGTTTCATACCAACAAAACCCTCTCCAAAACTTCATTGTAATTGTATCATGTTGCCTGCATCTCCTCCTATCTCTCTGGGAGTAGTGTGCTATTTTGAATATCTATTCTGTGCCTTCCACTGGCTGGTTTCTGAGTACAAGGTGTTCATTTGTAAGGCAGCTTTTTCTTTTTAACCTCATGGGTATCCTGGCTTTACTTGAGTGTTGGGTGGTAATATTACTTTTGAGAAAGGATAGAAAAAAAAAAAACCAGCAAAAGTCTATGTCTTGATTTGTATTCCTAAAAACATTCTGGAAATGCACCTCAAGACTTAAATTACTGCAATCTGGGTGATCATTTCCCAGTTCCTCCATTGCCTCACTCACGAGTTCCCTCTGCTAGTCAGTCTGGTCACTGGAATACTTTCCGGCACTTCAATCCTACCCTTGCCCAGAGAGCTACTTGTAATATCCAGGAACAGGTCTACTTGGAGTTGGGTTAGACAACCAGGACTTTTTGGGGAAGGCTTCCAACTTAAGTTCAGTTTTGAGCTTTCCTGATGCCACCTACACTCTTCACTATTGCTGTCACTTTTCTGTACAGCACAAAATAAATGGGGAGTCATTTAGGACTTCAGATTTTGAAACAATTGTATGGGCCTAATCTGGGTAAAGAAATGGTTGCAACTAGAATGCTCTTTTTCTTTAGTTGTTCTTTTAGACATACATGACAGTAGAGTGTATCTCAACATACTATACGTACATGGAGTATAACTTATTCTAATAAGGATCCCAATCTTGTGGTTGTACATGATGTGGCGTTACACTGGTCATGTATTCATATATGAACATAGGAAAGTTACGTCTAATTAATTCTGGTCTTTCCTTTTCCCATCCTCATCTCTTCTTGCTCATCTCCTGGGAGATCCCAGCCAAACTTCCTCACCAACCCTGACTGCTGTGACCCCACTAGGATCATATTCTGTCAGTTTCTTCTTAAGGTTTTCTCTTTATTGCATGGTTATATACTGAGTAGGATTTTGAGATCCATCAGCCTCCTTCTTTCTGCTCTAGCATCTCCATGGTTACGTGAGTTGAGCTCACAGCCATTAGAGCAAGTTTTAGTCTTCTTTATTAACCCATGCCTTGTAATTTCTAATGCTATCAAGGCCTTTATCAACATATACATAAAGAGGAATTTGAAACAAACTTCTTGAATAATAGATTTTCAACCCTTATAAACTCCCATTCTTTCTCTGGATTATTTCCAAATACTTTCTCTCAGATTGTTTTACTTTTAGAAAAATACAAACCCTGTGTTCATTTCCCAAGGCACAAAAAGCATTAAATTTCTTAGAATATAACAATGCTATCAATTTTTCTTAAAGAGTTTTTCCACATATAATCAGAAGCTCTGACTTACTTTGCATAAATGTTTCTGACTTTTTGGGACATTTTTTAATATTGGTGGAAGTAATCACTGGAATGCAATATTTTTACTACTTATTATAATATACATGTAGTAAATTGTTTCCCATTTTAGCTTTAGGTGATATTTCTATTTTACTTTTAAGATATATCTCAATGTTGAAACACTTTAAAATAAATTATATAATCTCCCCTTTGATCTGTTAGTGATTCAGCAATTTTTAAAAGTACACATTATGCCTTTAATTAATTGTGATTTTTTTGAGATTTTTTTTTTTTGCTATGAAATGAAAGAAAAAATGACGAGGAACTTAGCATATCATTATTTTTCTTCCAGCTCAACTTCCCAGGATTCTTAACATAATGTCAGTTTTTGAATTTGACCATTATTATTTGCTACCTTCCACATCTCCTTAAGCAACAATTTTTAGCTTTGGTATCATATTTACATCTGAAATTACAACAATTATTTGATCATATCAGTTTTTATCTGGTGTCAATGCTGATTTCCAATTGGTTTATGTCATGACTTTTCCATCCTTGTTGTTCTTATCAAATTGAGATAGTAACATTAATTTTAATGTTTTCAAAACAGAATTTGGAGATTCTTTATATGAGATACAAGCAGTTCTTGGCACAGAGTAGTCATTTAATAACTGTTTTATTTACTTTCATATTATTCTGAAGGGCATGAGAGAGCATTTTAAGTTGGCAAAATAGTTTCCATTTAAAAACTACTGTGGTATTATTTATAATTCATAACATCAAAAGATATATACTCAGTTATGTCTTTTCCAAGAAAAATGTAGAGTATAATTCCTATATACTTGCATTTATAAAATATTTTTCTGCCATCTAAATGAACAAATGTGGTTAAGTATAATAGATTTATCTCTTTTTCTCTGTGTGTGTGTGTGTGTGTGTGTATTAAACTTTTCACACTTTCATCTTGAATTTGTCTTTGCACTTGAAGCTTTAGAGAAGAGATACGAGGTCACCTAGATTTGTAACCATTTTAGTGTGCTTTCTCCTTTCTTCTCCTCCATCTAGTTATTCTAGTTTTTTTTTTCTATCTGGTCTATGCTTCTATCTAAGTGTAAATATATTTCTATCTAAGTGTAAATATATATCTACTCTTTGTGGCTGGGATAAGGTTGAACCACTCTAGTAATTATTAGTGTTATTATTAATTAATTATTAGTGGCTATGGATGTGTTAATATAAAACCCCCAAACTTAGAGACTTAATAAGCATTTAATTATCCCTTAAGTAAGTTGAGTAGTTCTGCTGATCTGGATAAGGTGTGGTTGCTCTTCTCTAGAATTGCTCAGGTGATGGGAATCATTGTGATGAAGTTCCCTAAGGTTGGCCTTAGGTAAGATGATTTTCTCTGATATGAATCCTTCAGTGGACTACCTAAAACTTCTTTACATAGTGGTGAGGAGGTTTCAGAAGAGAGGACAGAAGCAGAAATCTCTTGAGGTCTGTTACAATGTTACTTATACTAAATTCTAGTGGTCAAAGCAAGATGCAAGAATATCTCAGATCCAGGATTGGAGGAGTTAAATTCAGCAAATGATAAGAAGAGCTCTGAAGTCACATGGCAAAGGGCATAGAGATGAGGAAGATGGAGATTTTGAGATGTTTTTACAACCTACTGTTGACAACCATGTGATTGGATATTTAATTTTGTCTTTGATTACAATTTCTTTACAGTTATCTTTTGTTGTTATTATTATTTCAAAATCAGAAATCATAACCAAGACTCAGGAACCAAATTAGCCACCTTTTATTTCTATTCTTCATATCAGTTATTTTTTCTCTAATTCTGGCCTTTAGTTTTCTTTGAATACAAAGTGTATAATAGTATAGAATACAATAGGAAAAAAAAATTTAGAACTATTTGTGATTCAGTGCTTAGATTTTTTTGTTACAGTGATAGATTAATCTGTTTCTTCTTGCTACAACAACATACTTGAAACTAGAAACTTTATATAGAAAAGAGGTTTATTTATCTCATAGCTTTGAAGGCTATAGAGATTGGGTAGCCCTATTTGTTCAGTTTCTGGTGAGAGTTTCCTGGTGGATGCATCACACTGGCAGGACACATGTAGAATAAAACACATAGCAAGAAAGAAAACCAGAAAGAGTCAAGCACTGTTTTCTCTTTTTATATCAATTCTCTTTCGCTTTAGCTAACTGCAGAACTGTGAGAAATAAATTTTTATAAGCCACTCAATTTAAATATTTTTTGTATAGCCACCTGAGCCGACTAAAACAAATTGATTATATGACCACTCCTAAAGGCAAGTGAGTATGGGAAATGCCAACAGGAAGAAGAAAGGTAGTGGTAAATGGCTAGCAATGCCTTCCATTGTCCTTCCCCTTCACCCAAGAATAGGTAGGAACAAAGAAGAATATGATCTTCAATGAAACAAAGACATGGTCGAACCACAAACATACATTTTATACAATATTTTTCTAGTTAGTGACATACAGAAACCAAAATTAATAAGAATTGATATATCTCATTTGGGGTCAACACAATTTTGAAAAAGAAATTACTAAAGTAACGACTTCAATGACAGAATTTTGGACCAAGAATGAGCCACTAAAGAACCAGAACATGTTTCAGTAGAAACCAAGTTCATTCAGCATGACATCATGGGGAGACAGCTGCAGGACCCTTATTGACAAAGCACTCTTACCCCTGAACTGTACCTTCTTAGTTTAAGTGAATTGTAGGAAATTATGCAAATATTAAAGTTTAAAAAAAAAAGGAATGGAAAAGCTCAAATAAGAGGTAAGGCAGATATACATTACAAGAACAATATAGGAATTTTTCAAAGAAAAGGAACAACTCAAAGAAACATTTCTCAAACAAATTAATGGATCTAGTGACTTTCTTTCTTTCTTTTTTTTTTTTTTTTTTTGTATCAAGGATTAAACCCAGGGATGCTGAAGCACTTTGCCAAACTCCCAGCCCTTTTTATTTTTTATTTTGAAACAGAGTCTTGCTAGGTTGCTTAGGGCCTCGATAAGTTGCTGAGGCTGACTTTGAACTTGTCATCCTTCAAACTGGTGGGATTATAGGTGTGTACTGATTACTTTTTAAAGAAGAGATGAGAGAACAGGTAAAAAGTTTCTGAGAATAAATTATATAATTCCAGAAAAATATGAAAGGAACTGGTAGAACTTAGAAATTGAACAATATATTCAAAGCATTCAAAATAAAAAATATAATAATGATACAGATATAAAAGTCACATTTAACAAAAATAAAATAAACATGATTTAAAATGCCATAGACACCATCAATAAGCAAAAATTGGTTATATTGTAGCCATGAATTTAAAAAAAATGTTCTTCTTAGTCCATTTTATTTTTACTTAGAAAAAATTCTTTAGGAGAAGGAATCATTTTTACTTCAAAATCAAAATTTTTTTAGATATATTAATGTTGATTTCTGATTTTTTACTTACTTTAGACAGAGTATACACTATATATGAATATATGAGAAATGTATTATATATATTATATATTAATATATATTTTATATATATGAGAAAAGTATTTATATGTGTGTGTGTGTGTATGTGTGTGTGTGTGTGTGTGTGTGTGTGTGTATCCAAATATATAAGCCATTTACTGATACAAATGGATTTTTGGGATAAACGAGCAAAGTATAAAACAGTAGAAACAATACCATCTGTTTTGAAGTTTCATGTGCATGTGTTTGTGTGTGTATGTGTGTTTTTTTGGCATACTTAGGCATTCAAATTATTTAAAACTATCAAAATATTGAGTAATTCTTTATAGGTGTTAAGATTATAGGCAAACAATTATTTTTTATCTGTATTTTCTAATTTTTCAAATTAACATGAATTTTTATCTAATTAAAATAATTTTAAAAGGACACATTTAACAACTTGTATTCCTGGATAGGTTGAGATACATATCTATGTTTTTAAAGATGTTCCCAGTTTTCTCCTGTCTTAGCACATAAAAACTTCTAGAGTAAATTAGGTAATTTACCTGGTTCCTTGGACTCTAAAAGAATGCTTTCACAGAGAGGGAAGCAAAAATAGCATAATAAAGAAACCCATTAGAACTCTACAGAAAGTTCCCATTTTTAAAACTGTTTTTTTTTTTTAAACAAGAAATGCTTTAGCTGATGTGAATAGGAAAACAAAATTTCCCAGATGTTCAGTGGCAAAGTTTTATGATATCTCATCATGCAAATATATTTGTTCTCCTTTTTATTTACATTGTACTATGTTTTGTACAATTATTTACTAAATAGATTACAGTCTAGTGTTTTTTCCAATTATTTCCTAGCTTTTCTTTTTTTTTTTTTTTTAAATCTCACATGGGGATTTCTTTTTTGTCAAATGCTGGTAACTCATTCATTCAATTTCTTCACGAATATGAATAGCTACATAGCAATCTCAAAACCACAGGAGAATGTCAAAGGTGTTTTTTAATCTTTTTCACAAATGACTGTAATGGTTGAGAAACAGGTCCAGGGCAGGAAATCACCTTTTCCAACCAAGAATTTATTGTCCACTTAGGTGTAAGAAAAATCTAACTCAGTGGGGATGATTGTATTTTCTTTTATTTTAAATTTAGAGGATTTAGAAGAGACACACACACACACACACAAATGTTTAGAGTTATTGTATGAATATTTCAATCTAGCTTGGTTTAGAGAGCTAGAATCTGCAATACAATATCACTATAAGAAGACATGTGGAAATATATACATGAAAAAAAAAAACAACTAGAGTCTATTCAGAACTTTTTTTCCTTGAAAGGTTTTATGTGCTTATTACTTATTTATTTTAAATAATATTTTGTGGAGTCAGCTAGACCCACTCCACTCAATGAAGGTATTACTTCCCTTACTTGCGAATAGCAACAATAAACCAAAACTATATCAAAGAGAAATGGGAAGGAATATTTTACTTCCATAATATAACATTTCATGAATAAAGCCTATTCTTTGAATATGACATATTTAAATAAAATGTATCTGAATATTAGCTGCCTTTTATATTAAAAAATTGGCAATTCTATTGACTTTAGTCCAAGTATTTTCCCCTTGCAGTGTATGTATTCTTCAAATCCTTGAAACCCTAACTTTTCTCCAGTCATTGCTGCCCCAACAGGCTCTGCACCTACTTTGACCAACCTAGCATAGATGTGACCTGATGCAATTTCTCTTGGTCTACACAATTTTCTTACTCTTCACTTCCTGCTCAAGGCTTCTCCAGCAATGTGGAGAATATCTGTGGGGATTCACCTGGCACTCATGCAATGAAATGTGAACTTCTATGTGTCATCCTTGACCAATGAAAAACCGAATCTAAAGGGGAAAAGTGTTGCATTTTCTTCCCTCAAGAGTCAACTTCAGCGACTCATTTACTAATGCTCCCCCAAAAGTCTAATTTGTACTAACACTAGTTACTTGCAGTGGTGTCCAATACAAATGATTCGTTATTCATTCCTTTTTCATTCTCCCTTTCTCTCACTTTTGCTCTCCTGATTAGTTGTTCTAACCAAAATTATCTGCAAACAAGATTTTGTATTGGGATCTGTATTTATGGAAACCCAGATTAAAACAAGAGGCAGCCCTTGAAAGCTTTCAGATGGGATTTTAGAACTGGCAATGTGAACCAACTATTGCCAAGAACTGAAGTGGTCACAACTTCAGTTCTGCAGTATCATCACAATAGCCAGGACTTTCATCTCAGCTAGACAGCGTACATACCTAGAGGAAGGTGAAATATGGGGTTCCATCACAGATATGGCACTTGAATAGAATGGAGCTGATAGTAATTAACAATTAAACTGTTGATTATTTTGTTATCTAGTTTGGAAGCTTTGAAAAATTAAAATAACAAAAGCGGATTAATCAAGTTTAATTCCATGTATACCTTAAAACCAGAGTCCCCTATGGCAAGGAAAAGCATTTTCTCCCACGGCTTGGTACACACCATGAACAATAGCATTTATGTGATTTACTTATAAATGTGGAAGAGTTGCCAAGAAGAATGAGTGCATCATCTCAAAGGTCACCTTTGTAAAAGGCAGATGTACTTCTGAAAAGAAAAGAGCAGGATCCTTGGTCCTGAGATGGAAACATTTAGATGGACAGGCTGGGGATCCTTGAAACCTCAGAAACCCCATGTGTCCTCTAAGCTTAAAGGAGAAAACTCTTCAGTTTTTCAAAGATACTGCAAAAGCTTCACCTGAGTCATTTGCTCGTGAAAGGACCCTTGTCTTCCAAAATTCTGTTTTTGATACTCCAAGTAGTTGAGATAATTTACTTTGCTTTCAGTGGAATGCACTTATATGATTCACTGTTCTGGCCATGAATATTTAAATGATTGCTAATCATTATGGTGTTGAAAGGGCTTCCATGAACACTCTTGTCATTGACTGAAATCACTGGAGTCATGACACAAAGCAGTAGGACCAAAAGTTGAACTGTGATGTGAAAATGTCTTGTGGTGCTAAGAGAGATATGTTTGTAAGATACCAACCCAGTAAGTGATGTATACAAAAACCTATCCAAATCTAACTTAATCATAAAAAAATTTGACCGGTTTTCACCTATTTGGAAATCTGAAAAAAATAACATAATATTACTAATAAATTATATGATCAAAAGGTATATTTCTAATCTACCAATAATTATAATAAAGAAAATAAGCCATCATGCCGCCAAAAATGTATTAATAGTATCAAAGAGGGACAATTGAGCCTGTATTTTATTTTTTTCTTTTAATTTTTTTATTTTCTAGTAGTTGTGATACTTTCTCAGGGAGTGGCAAATTACTTATGTTGGTCTAAGCCGAATCTCAATGCTTACCAAGGAGATAGGATATTTTTGCTGGTTTAAACGTGGAAGAATATTGCCCTAAGAAGTATAAGCTATTGTCCTCACAATCACTTGGGCTGGATAATGGATCCAACACTAAAAAGGCATGCCTGAAAATGAAAAAGTAAAGAAAGAAATTATTTGAACCCTATAATAAACTACCTGTGAAACCATTGTGTCATTACATGAGGCAATAAATTCCCTTCCTTAGAAAAGTTTGAGTTGGGTTTACATCACTCAGAAGAGACAGAAAAGATCCTCACATGTCACCAACATCTGGACACAATGGAAAACAGGGCTTTTTGCTTTTTGATATAATAACCTTATCTAATTATTTCCAGTATTGTTTCAATCATGGCCCAGGTAATACTGAATAACTCTTATTTATTCATTTATTAGCATTCTTGTCACTGCCTCAGGAAAGCCTTTCTGATTCTGAGAAGTTTATTTTTCTTGATTTGCATTCTCATAACACCTTGCATTTCCTACTCATAGACAGGCAGATGGATGGCTTCTAGATAGATGACAAATAGATAAATGTATTTTTCATGTCTTTTCCTTTAAACTCCATGAAAATAATTTGTGTCTACTTCTATTTTCAAAGTTTTATCTCCAGAACCTAGCCCAGTATCTAACATGGAAAGTGTCTAATCTAGTCTAACATAGAAACAATACACTTGATTGAAAAAATACTGCCCAATTGAATTGACATGAATTGAATTGATGTAAATGTAACAAAATAAAACCTTAGAACTGTTCTCTAAATTATTATCTGCCTGTACATACATTTAAACGAATCTGTATGTGTGTATATGTGTAGTTGTATATGCATATGTATGTGTATGCACACACAAATACAAGCTCAAGAATGTGGGGGGCAGATTTATTTAGATTCATGGTTCATGTAGCAGCCACAAGGTTTAAGACCTTTTCTAAACACCATTTGATTCTAGAGTAGACTAACTGACAGAAAAAGAGGAATGTGTGCTCAGGATGCAATCTATAAACATCAAATTTATTTTTTGTTTAACTATTTCATTTATTCACAGATTACAAAAGTGTATGATGTATATGGTAAGGACAGCTAAACATTTGAGATAATTCATTAAAAAATTGAAGGTGAAGACACTCAGCATGAAATAAAACTGACCTTCTTGGTGATCAAGGAGATCATGGGAATAGGGCACCATAAAAAAATTACTGGCTAGAAATTAAAATGATAGTAACCCAGCAAAGTGAGAACTTGTCTCAACTTGTCTCGCCTCTATTGTAGCTGAATGAAATTCCTATGATTTGTCAGATTGGATGCCTTCCCCCTCCTCCAAAACAAAGAGATTCTATTCGGATGTAGAAACAGGACCTAAAGCAAAATTTGGAGACAAGACAAGAGTACAGCATATTCCTTCAGTGCCACATTGGGCTAATTTGTTAACAGTCCAATCCTGGGATTACTTCATTCCCTTGAAGAATGGATTTGTATTGGACTGTATTATTTACTACTTGATTGGAACCCAGAAACTCTGAAGGTGTATGATATTTGCTGATTATCTTTCCATTTAAAATATTACCCCAAAGGTTGTTGAACCTGGTGAACCAAGTTATTATTCTGTTAAACCTGAACAAGCTTTGTATCCTTTTTTTAATATTTATTTTTTTAGTTATAGGTGGATACAGTATCTTTATTTTATTTTTATTTGGTGCTGAGGATCAAACCCAGTGCCTCTTGCATGCTAGGAGATAGGAGAGCCCACTAGGCAAGTGCTCTACCTCTGAGCCACAACCCTAGCCCAAGCTTTGTATCTTAATAGACAACTAATGTCCATGTTTTAAAATATCATGTAACAGGTTTCTCAAATGTCCTTTGGTCAACTTGGTTATTATAGTGGTCATAGAATTAATGTGTGCAAATCAGTGATATTCCTATAGTCTATATTTGTCTTTAATTTAAAAAAAATATCCTTTGACAGAGGCTACACTCATTTCCTGTTTATCTACCCAAACAGTTTTAGAAGTATTCAGTAATATATGTATTTTGAAATTTTTTATTATTATTTCATTGACTACATGAGAATTTTTTTTCCCTAGAGCTACTTTTTTTTCCTTAGGATGAGTGGATCTTGTGAACTGTTGAGAATCAAACTCAGGGCCTCTTGCATGCTAAGCAAATACCCTATTAGAGAGCTTTCTACCCCAGCCCTATAAACTGGTTTTACACATTCACAGACCTGCTCTCTTCACATGGAGAGGGATTTAGTTTCATAACCAGTGTGTCCACATTCCATCCTCATATAATTATAGTGTTTGACACATCACATGATCTTCATGGCCTTGGGCACAAGCTGCGGGTGTTGGAAACTTCAATGGTTTGGACATTCTCAGTCTTTCTCCGCCCCACTTTGGTATTGTTTTTCAACATTTTGAAAGATCAGAAACCAGTAGGCAGCTCAAGGAAGTGACTCAATAAGCTTGCGGAACAGCTCATTTCTAGAAATTATAAAAGCTGTGTGAGATATGACAGGGTCGCCAACAAGGGTGAGTTGTTAGCAAGGAGGGAGGCCCAAGGGGTGGTATTAACAATGTCTTCTAAAGCCATCTTTTGGCGCCTCTGTCCCTGTGAAGCCAGTACACCATCTGGCAGTTAGGCATGGTGCCATTTAAACAGATGGAACCAAGTGTGGGAGGCTCAGAGACCATGTACTTCTATCAACCCTGGTCCTTGACAGGGTTTTCACTAGAAATACTCAACCAACTGATTCATTAATTCCACCTCATCTCTCAGTTCCTCGGTAAAAGATGATATTTCTTCCTTTTATTGAGGAAAAGGCAAAGTTTTGTTCTTGGGCATCTGGTGCTTTCTGAGTTTGAGGAGGCACCAAATCTTGCACATGCCACATTATTCCTACAGCTTTAGCAAACTGACTCTTCATTAAAAAAAAAAAAAAAAAAATCCTCTTTCAAAACAGTTTACAACAACCTAGTTTTTAGCCTCATAATTTGGTCATAAATGGAGACTTTTGGATGTGACCAAGAAATAAAACACATTGAGTCATGTTTTTTCTATTCATGATGTCCTAGAAAGCACTTGAATTGAGAGAGAAAAAGCCATCAATCATTTGTTCCTTGGAAATTTTTTATTGGACACTTAATGTAGGAACAATAATATGTTATGATTCAAAGAAGTAAATTATGCAATTCTTCCCTTCAAGATACTTAAGTTTTGTTAGGAAATAGAATACTTAAGTAAAATAACAACAATTCTTCTCCCATTATAAAATTTTCAACATTTTTCCTCCTATTATAATTGTAACAATTAATATAAAGCATTTCAAAAATAAAGAAAGCTAGATAGAAAAAAAAATCATCATGGCCTCATTCCACAAAAACCATTCTGGGATATTAATCTCTAGTGTATGTGTTTTATTATATCTTTTTGGTTAGTTTTTCAATACATGTTCTTCATTTGGTTCAGGTATTTATGATCTATTTCTTGTGTGTATCAGATTTCAATACTGCTGTTTTTATGGCAGCATATGCAGATAGCCATGTTATTATGAGTCCTTTGTAAACATCATTTTAAAGAACCATAATTTTTTTATATTTTAAAAAGAGTCCATTAACTAAAAACACTAAGTTTTTTTTTTAACAAAATCTTTTGTTTTATTACTAAAACTTCAGAATTCAGGTGGAAAAAAAGGAGTACCTCTATCAAGACTCAAACTCAGACCTACGGTGCTATTTATTTCCACAGGATGTGTCATGTGTCCATACATGATTTGAAGTTTTAATTTGTTATATATGACAGCATAATGCTCTACAATTCATATTACACATACGGAGCACAATTTTTCATATCTCTGGTTGTACACAAAGTAGAGTCACACCATTTGTGTCTTTATACATATACTTCGGGTAATGATGTCCATCTCATTCCACCATTTTTTCTACTCACATGCCCCTGCCGTTCCCCTCCTGTGACTTTGTCCTATCTAGAGTTTATCTAATCCTCCCGTGCTCCCCCGCCCTCAACTCCATTATAAATCAGCCTCCTTATATCAGAGAAAACATTCAACATTTGTTTTTTGGGGGATTGGCTAACTTCACTTAGCATTATATTCTTCAACTCCATCCATTTACCTGCATATGCCATGATTTTATTCTCTTTTAGTGCTCAGTAATATTCCATTGTGTATATATACCACAGTTTCTTATCTATTTGTCTACTAAAGACATCTAGGTGGTTCCACAGTTTAGATATTGTGAATTGTGCTGCTATAAACATTGATGTGGCTGTGTCGCTGTAGTATGCCATTTTTAAGTTCTTTGGGTGTAGACCGAGAAGTGGGATAACTGGGTCAAATGGTGGTTTTATTCCCAGTTTTCCAAGGAATCTCCATACTATTTTCCATATTGGCTGCACCAATTTGCAGTCCCACCAGCAATGTATGAGTGTACCTTTTCCCCCACATCCTTGCCAACACTTACTGTTGTTTGTATTCTTAATAGCTGCCATTCTGACTGGAGTGAGATGAAATCTTAAAGTAGTTTTGATTTGCATTTCTCTAATTTCTAGAGATGTTGAATATTTTTTCATATACTTGTTGATTAATTGTATATCATCTTCTGAGAACTGTCTGTTCAGTTAGTTCCTTGGCCCATTTATTGATTGGGTTGTTCGGTTTTTTTTGTGTTTAGATTTTTGAGTTATTTATATATCTTAGAGATTAGTTCCCTATCTGATGTGCATGTGGTAAAAATTTGCTCCCCAAATGTAGGCTCTCTACTCACCTTACTGATTGTTTCTTTTGCTGAAAAGAAGGTTTTTAGTTTAAATCCACCCTATTTATTGATTCTTAATTTTAATTCTTGTACTATAGGAGTCTTATTAAGGAAGTTGGGGCCTAATCCCACATGATGGAGATTTGGTCCTATTTTTTTCCTAATAGATGCAGTGTCTCTGGTTTAATTCCTAGGTCCTTGATCCACTTTAGTTGAGTTTTGTGCATAATGAGATACAGGAGTTTAAATCATTTTGTTGCATATGAATTTCCAATTTCCTAGCACCACTGGTTGAAGAGGCTATCTTTTCTCCAGTATATGTTCTTGGCAAAGATAATTGTAATTAAATGGTTTAGTCTCTGTGTCCTCTATTCTGTACCATTGGCTACCAGTCAATTTTAGTACCCAAACCATGCTGTTTTTGTTACTATTGCTGTGTAGTATAGTTTAAGGTCTGGTACAGTGATGCCACCTGCTTCATTCTTCTTGCTAAGGATTGCTTTAGCAATTCTGGTTCTCTTATTTTTCCAGATGAATTTCATGACTGCTTTTTCTATTTTTATGAGGAATATCATTGGGATTTTGATTGGAATTGCATTAAGTCTGTATAGTGCTTTTGATAGGATGGTCATTTTGATGATATCAATTCTGCCTATCCAAGAACAAGGGAGATCTTTCTATCTTCTAAGATCTTCTTTAATTTCTTTCTTTACCATTCTATAGTTTTCATCATAGAGGTCTTTCATCTTTTTCATTAAGTTGATACCCAAGTATTTATTTTTTGAGGCTATTGTAAACGGGGTAGTTTTCCTTTTTTCCCTTTCAGAGTATTTGTCACTGATTTACAGAAATTTCTTTGATTTATGAGTGTTGATTATGTATCCTGTTACTTTGCTGAATTCATTTACTAGTTCTAAAATTTTTGATGGAATTTTTTGGGTCTGCTAGGTATAGAATCATATCATCAGCAAATAGTGCTAATTTGAGTTCTTCTTTTCCTATCTGTATTCCTTTCAGTTCTTTCATCTGCCTAATTGCTCTGGCCAGTGTTGCAAATTCCAGTTTTTAGAGGGAATGCTGTAAATTTTTCTTCATTTAGAATGATGTTGTCCTGGGGCTTAGCATAGATACCTTTTACGATGTTGAGATATGTTTCTGTTATCCCTAGTTTTTCTAGTGTTTTGAACATGAAGTGGTGCATTTTGTCATTATGCTGTCTCTGTGTCTATTGATATGATCATATGATTCTTATCTTTAAGTCTATTGCTGAGATGAATTACATTTATTGATTTCCATATGTTGAAGCAACCTTGCATCCCTGGGATGAATCCCACTTGATCATGGTGGACAATCTTTTTGACATGTTTTTGTTCAATTTGCCAGAATTTTATTGAGAATTTTTGTATCTATGTTCATTAGAGATTTTGGTCTGATGTTTTTTTTTTTTTTTTTCTTTGATGTGTCTGCCTGATTTTGGAATCAGGATGATATTAGCCTCACAGAATGAGTTTGGAAATGCTCCCTCTTTTTTTATTTCATGAAATAAATTGAAGAGTATTGGTATTAGTTCTTCTTTAATGGTCTTGTAGAACTCAGCTGTAGAACTCCAGTTCTGACTGAGTTTTTCTTGGTTGATAGGCTTCTGATGATTTCTTTTATTTCATTGCTTGAATTTGATCTGTTTAAATTTTGTATATCATCCTGATTCAATTTGGGCAATTCATATGACTCTAGAAATTTGTCGATGCCTTTAATACTTTCTATTTTATTGGAGTACAAGTTTTCAAAATAATTTCTAATTATCTTCTGTATTTCTATAGTGTCTATTGTGATTTTCCTTTTTTACCATGTATGTTCATAATTTGAGCTTTCTTTCCTTCTCTTTATCAACATGACTAAGTGTTTGTCAATTTTATTTAATTTTTTAAAGAATCAACTTTTTGTTTTGTCAATTTATAAATTGTTTCTTTTGTTCCAATTTTATTGATTTCAGCTCTGATTTTAATTATTTCCTATCTTTTACTGCTTTTGGTGTTGATTTATTCTTTTTCTAGGGCTTTAAGATGTGATGTTAGGTCATTTATTTGTTGACTTTTTCATCTTGTAAGGAATGTAATGTAACAAATCTTGTAAGAAAGTTCTATACAATGGCCTTTCTTCTTAGTGCTGCCTTCATAGTGTCCCAAAGATTTTGATATGTTGAATCAGTGTTCTCATTTACCTCCAAGAATTTTTTAATTTCCTTCTTGATGTCTTTTGCAACCCATTGTTCTTTTAGTAGCATATTACTTAGTCTGTAGTAGGTGTAGGAGTAGTTTTTATTTTTTATTTTTTCATTGATTTCTAATCTCATTCCATTATGATCTGATAGAATGCAGTGTAGCATCTCTATTATTTTTGTATTTGCTAAGAGTTGCTCTGTGTCATAATATATGGTTTATGTTAGAGAAGGATCTATGTGCTGTTGAGAAGAAAGTATAATCATTCATTGGAGGATGAAATAGTCTATGTATGTCAGTTAAGTCTAAGTTATTGATTGTATTATTGAGTTCTATAGTATTTTTGTTCAGCTTTTGTTTGGAAGATCTATCTAGTAGTAAAAGAGGTGTGTGAAAGTCACCCAGAATTTTTGTGTTGTGGTCAGTTTGACTCTTGAACTTGAGAAGAGTTTGTTTGATGAATATAGATGCTCCATTTTGGGGGACATATATATATTGTAATTGTTATGTTTTGTTGGTGTATGATTCCCTTAAGCAGTATGAGATATCCTTCTTTATCCCTTTAGATTAACTTTAGCCTGAAGTCTAATTTATTTGATACAAGGATAGAAACCCCTGCTTGCTTCTGCAGTCCATGTGAGTGGTATGATTTTCCCCAACCTTTTACCTTCAGTCTGTGTATGTCTTTTCTTATGAGATGAGTCTCTTGGAAGCAGCATACTGTTGGTACTTTTTTTTAAAAATCCAATCTGGTAGTCTATGTCTTTTGATTTGTGAGTTTAGGCCATTAACATTCAGGTTTATCATTGAGACATGATTTGTACTCCCAGGCATTTTCGTTATTTAACTTGAATGGGTTTCTCCTTTGATTAGTTCCTTTAGTGTTACATTTCCCTCTGCTGATTTTCAATGTTATTTTCATTTCCTCTTCAAGGAATATTTTGCCAAGAATCTTCTGTAGTGCAGTTTTCTAGTTGTAAATTCTTTTAATTTTTGCTTATCATGTAAGGTTTTTATTTTATCATCAAATCTAAAGATTAATTTTTCTGGATATAAGATTCTTGGTTGGCAACAATTTTCTTTCAGAGATTTGTATATGTTGTTCCAGGATAGTTCATGGTCTGGGTTGAAATATATGCCAATAACCTAACTGGTTCCCCTTATATGTAATCTTATTCCTTTCTCTCATGTCCTTTAAAATTCTCTCCTTATTCTGTATGTTGGGCATTTTCATTATAATGTGCCTTGGTGTGAATCTGTTGTGATTTTGTACATTTGGTGTCCTGTAAGCCTCTTGCATTTGGTTTTCCAAATTCATTCTTCATATTTGGGAAATTTTCTGATATTATTTCATATAATTGCTTATTCACTTCTTTGGTGAAGTGAATAACCCAATAACCCTTGAGTTTGTTTCTTTTTAATGCTATCCCATATTTCTTGAATGTTCTACTCATGGTTTCTTACCATTTTCACTGTGTGGTCTACATTCTTTTCAAAATTATATATTTTGTCTTCATTGTCTGAGGTCCTTCCTTCCAAGTGGTCTAATCTGTTGGTGATGCTTTCTATTGAACTTTTAACTTGGCTTATTGATACTTTCATTTCAAGGATTTATGTTTTTTGTTTGTTTGTTTGTTTTTTTAGAACTTCTGTCTCCCTATTGAAGTAATCTTTTGCTTCCTGTATTTCTTTATGTAGCTCTTTATTAAAATGATCTTTTGCTGCCTATATTTGCTCTCTTATATCATCCTTGAATTCACAGAACATTTTAATTATGTATATCCTGAACTCCTTCTCTGACATTCCTTCTGCTGTGTTGGCCATGGATTCTAATGTGGTATCTTGATTTGTTTGAGGCACTTTCTTCCCTTGTCTTTTCATGTTCCTTGTGTGTGTTTATATTTTTAAAAGCATCCATTAACTAAAACCACTAGAGTTTATAAAATAATTTCTCTTCTGGGGGGCTTTGTGATTATTTAAAAGTTATTGTTAATATAAATTAAGTTTTAATCATTTTTGTAAATAAAGTTTTTTCTACTTTTATAAATTTATTCTTACATAATATTTCCAGAAGGATACTTTTTTGCATCAAAGAGAGTAAAATGTTTATTAAAGATTCTTGGTACATGATCAGAATCTATTATTAAATAATTATTGAGTACATTTTTTATTGGTTGCTCAAAACATTACATTGATCTCAACATATCATATTTAATACATTTGGTTCAAGTGGGGTATGGATTCTTATTTTTCCACGTGTACAGATTGCAGGACCACATTGGTTATACATACTGCCATACTAGTGTCTTTTGTATTCTGCTGCCCTTCCTATCCCCTTCCTATCCCCCCTCCCCTTCCCTCCCCTCCTATCATCTCTCTCTACCCCATCTACTGTAACTCATTTCTCTCTCTCTTTTTCCCCCTTTTCCCCTCACATCCTCTTATATGTAATTTTGTATAACAATGAGGGTCTCCTTTCATCTTCCATGCAATTCCCCTTCTCTCTCCCATTCCCTCCCACCTCTTGTCCCTGTTTAATGGTAATCTTCTTCTCATGCTCTTCCTCCCTGCTGTGTTTTGAGTTGCCCTCCTTATATCAAAGAAGACATTCGGCATTTGTTTTTTAGGGATTGGCTAACTTCACTTAGCATAATCTGCTCTAATGCCATCCATTTCCCTACAAATGCCAAGATTTTGTTATTTTTTAGTGCTGAGTAATATTCCATTGTGTACAAATGCAACATTTTTTTATCCATTCATCTATTGATGGGTATCTAACAAATGGGCCAAGGATCTGAACAGACACTTCTCAGAGAAGGATATTCAATCAATCAACAAATACATGAAAAAATGCTCACCATTTCTAGCAGTCAGAGAAATGCAAATTAAAACCACTCTAAGATATCATCTCACTCCAGTAAGAATGGCAGCCATTAGGAAGTCAAACAACAAGTGCTGGCGAGGATGTGGGGAAAAGGGTACACTTGTACATTGCTTGTGGGACTGCAAATTGATGTGGCCAATTTGGAAAGCAGTATGGAGATTCCTTGGAAAGCTGGGAATGGAACCACCATTTGACCCAGCTATTCCCCTTCTCAGACTATTCCCCAAAGACCTAAAAAGAGCATACTACAGGGACACTGCTACATCCATGTTCATAGCAGCACAATTCACAATAGCTAGAATGTGGAACCAACCTAGATGCCCTTCAATAAATGAATGGATAAAAATAAATGTGGCATTTGAGTACATTTTTTTTCAGGCATTATATGAGGTATTTAAATTCATAAATATTTTCTTAATATTCACAATCTCCACCCTGAGTAGATACTTTAATTCCTATTTAATTGACAAGGCAACCAAGAGAGCAAGCAGTGAGTAAAATTCAAGGACTAAAAATTCCACCTTTGGATTTTTAATCTGGTTCTTATTCTTCCCCACTACCCTGATTCCTTTAGATGAGGTATGTTCAGAAAGGAGGACACTCATTGTTGAAAAATTCAGTAGCATAGTCTACTTATTGACAAATATTTTCTTCTGATGGATTCTGATGTCTTCTGCTGCTCTGTGTGAAGGCCTCATTTTCTACCTCCCTAAAGAGACCCTTCTTTAAGTCCTTCAAGTCCTCTCATGTGTTCAAGAATAACTCTGATGGAGGGAAAGAGGAATTATCTTTGGCAACAAGTGACTTGCATACTTGTTGAAGAGCTCCCTACAGAGGAAATTATGAGTTTTCTTGGATAAATTATCTCGTTTTTCCACCAGATACACTTATGTTTCAAAATGGGAATATTTATATCTATAAAATGGATGGGATATCTATAAAAATGGGAATTCTGAGTATTTCAACTAATGTGTGAATTCATTTTTTAAATCTTTTTTTTTGTGAAATCAAATCAAAGAAATTCATTTGTTAGTCTCCTTGTTATGTTTAAACATGTGTGTTTTGTGCACATGACTCATTTTCCCACCCTGTTGTAAGGTCTTTGAAATAAAGAATCAAGAATCAGACCTCATATACAGCTCCTCAAATATAAGAATCACTAGAAAATGCCCATAGAGTGGCATGCATTATTTGCGTGTTATAAATTATCTTTCTCTGGTTAGGTAGGCAAAATAACATGTTGCACTGGGTTCTTCACTCTATAGGTTTCAAAGGCAATTGTTCTCTTCAACGTTGTATTCTTTAAAAAATTGTCAGGATACATAAATGTTAAAGTCTCTTTTTATAAAGAAGTATTATAGATAATGTGTTTGGAGTAATCATCATTTTTTTTAATCAAATGAGATTTATATTCTTCTTGTAAATCTTCTGACCAAGTCTGGTATTTTGGTAATACTCAAAGAGCCAGCTGTCATGGGTTTGTGCCACTTTTTTGTTTGGGGGTCATTTTACATGTATATGTGATTTATTTCAAAGAGTAGCCTGTTGAAAAGTACTTTTGGTGCTAAAATATTATAATACCAAAATTTATCATGACAAAAATAATCCATATACTTGAATCTTTTGTTTTAATTGTGGAAATTATACAAACCCCAAAATGTGTAAGTCATTGCTGGTGGATCAGAGATTCTTTGGGAAATGTAAAGTAATAAAAAATTACTCATTTCTCATGTGGGATGAGTTTATACTGGTTATTACTCTTCCATGACAGAAACAGCCACAAACTTCACTTTTTAATATCCTTGGTAGAATTGCTCCCCATAGTTCCATTTTTAAAATTTATCAAAAGTATATTTTTGCTGGTGGAAAAGATTTTTGCTCACATTCTTATGTTTGGAAGTAATATTTAGAATGTAGGTTTCATTCCAAATGTTTTAGGAGACTTAAATAAAAAATATATAATACAATAAATTATAGTAGGCTCTTCTCTAAGAGAGGAGAAACTAAACACTAGTAGGAAAGACATGTATGCATTCATTAATACATAAGCACTATCTTGAGCAAAATCAAATTCATTCTTAGTTGTATATCAAGTATCATTATGAGTGCAGAAAAATCAAGAAAGGGACTTGCTGAACAGTGGAACATCTTCTGTTTCTGGATTGTTCCAATTCTATCGTCCAGGACCTGTTCAAATACTCAGAAGGAACGGCTCAGTCACATGGATAGGTACTATAATTATCTTCTATAGTCACTGATGAGAATTCTGGGTATAGTCTTCAAATGTCATCTGGAAATCCTGTTGAAACTCTTCTACATGAACACCCTGTGAGATCTATAAGAATCTTCACAGTTCATGATGAAACAAGCAAATAAAGAATATGATTTTCAAAATCCCCAATTGGAAACTATTGCAGTATAAGTTTACAATGAAGTGGGTAAACATAAATTATGTTATAGTAATTTCAAAGAAAACTACACAGCTGTAAAAAAGAATGAACTATAACATGTATCATTGTATCATTGAAAAAGCAACTCATAGGAGAATACACAGATTATGAATCTATTCATATGGATCTAGAAAATAGTAACAGTCAATAAGTGGTAAACATACAAATAAAAATAAGAAATATACAAAGTCAAGTTATTGGTTAGAAGTAATTAAGGAATTGCAATCAAAGAAGATTACACAAGAAGTTCTTAAAGAGTAGCTGATCTTTTAAAAAAAAGTTTTGACATGGGAACATAAAAACATCTTATTTGTATTTATTCCATATACGTTTTAGAGAAATTCTGTATGAATAATACTTACACAATAAGTGAAACTTTTAAATTCTTGATTGTAAATACAAAAATTATTTTAATGTGGTATTAGTTAAAACAACAAATAATATATTGACATATGAATTGTAGAGATTCTCTAAAGAGCAGAACTTGGGACCCAGGTTGAAATTTTGCTGCTGCTCCTGAGTGTAACAACTTAAGGCAAATCAGATAACTCACTAAAATCAGTTTTCTCACTTTTAATTTAAGAATAATTCACAGCTCTTGCTGTATGATAGACTTGTTGCCAAATTCAAATAAGCTCTCAAATGTAATAAACTAATGTGTATTTCCAATTTATAGTTAAAAATATTTTCTTTACTCAAATACAAAAACATAATATTATATATATATATATATTAATTGGCATCATGCAATGTTTTGATTCATGCATTTATGCATTTATTTTGTAATGTTTAAACCAGATTAAACATATCTATAGCCTCAAATATTACCATTTCTTTAGTATCCATTGATCAACTTTTCACCATTTTTCCTTACAAATATGGAAATATTAATGAACAGAATTTGGATTGTGTAGTCATATTTATAATATTTAATAACATATTACTATGCATTTCTGACTGTTGGTTATTAAGAAGTGACTTTTTACCATAGCACTTCTATAATATCAATTATCATACTCAACATTCAGCATAAAGCAAATGGTACATATTTACAGCTGATTAGTATATGTAATGGCTGTTTTGCTGAAAGTCAGTTTTTTGGAAACTACTAAAGAATTGATTTTCAAACTAGCCAATCCATGTAATTGTACAGATATTCCAGTGCCTTTAACAATTTGTTCTGATAAATATTAGCCTTTTCCTAAGATGATTAAATACATTAGTATTATAGTATAATTATAAGAATTGTTCAAGTTATTAAAAATTGCCTAGCATCAGTGCTTTAATGCACTTTTGAATTCTGGCACATTCTTATTTGTGTATTTTTTTAATTGACAACTATAATGTGATGTTTGGATATATGTATACATTATATAGTATCCAAACCTGGATAAACATCTATGTTTTCAAAAACTTATTCTTTACCATAATAAGTATTTTTAAAATATGTACATTATTCTTAAATAATCAAGAGGTTAATGTCATATTTGTTCAATACAGTTAAAAATATTTTAAATGTCTTTGAAAATAAGGTGAATTATGTAAAATTTTGTAAATTTGGCAAATATTTGTTTATTAAATGGACACTTTGGAGATTAAATTTTTTATGAATTAACCTGTTTATTTATGGCAGGCCTGGGGAGATTTCATTATGTTTTATAGCAAGAGGATAGGGAAAATGCAAAGGAAATCTGTGTGTGGAAGAGGGAGCCACACACAAAGAACTTGGGAAGATTTAATTGATGAATATGGAACTAACACACAGGATTGGATTATCACATCAGACTCATGCAGATTAGAGATTTTAACTACTATCAAGCTTTCCTAATAATTTCAAGGATGCAGGCAATCATGCAAACTCTGAATGAAGGAGGGAGAGGAATGTAACCTCCCACATGTTGCCTGAGCTCTTTCTTCTGTGTTGGTCGTACATAACTGACACAGAATAAGAGGAAGTCTCTGAGGTTTGTGGAGTTATTTACATACCAGATAATGTTTCAGTTATGAAACATCTCCATTCTATGCCCCAGAGAAGTGATTTGTTGATATGGTATTCTCTACAGAGTCATACTTCAAAACCTGTAGATCTAGAGCTTATTTCCTGCACATAATCCTTTGACTAGAGATATCTTGCAAATGGCATTCTGTAGATATGGGCTTTCCTTCTCGAAAAGATCACTAATCTGTTTATATATAGATTTAGCTGACAAAGCCTCTGGCCAGGTCTCTGACTTTTTTTTTTATTATTATTCCTTTAGACCAGGCACATAACATTGCAAAGGGAGAAAATGATTATACTAACTGTTTGAATCCTTCCTTCCAGAAATTTGGATGAATCTCAAGATATATTTCTTTCAAATTATGCAAGATAGAAAATGCACACGAAAAAAGGGAAAATAGAAATTGAATATCAAGGCAGTCAGAAACTTAGGGAAAATTAAGTCAAGTCCTTGTTCATAATAGTATAAATAAATAAATCATAAATAGAACACACAGCATTAATTTCTGTTACATATGAAGGGCCTTCTCAAGTTAATAATAAGGAAGAAAATTTCAACCAGAGAGAGAAAAGGGAAGAGAAAATGAAATAAGCAGTTTATCCAAAACTTTCTAAAGTAAACAACTAAAAGTGCTTCCCCCCAAAAGATAAGGTGCCCAATTTTATTATTTAATGGCTTAAAATATAAGAACAATGAAATAATATTTTTTAACCTATCAGTCAAAAAATGGTGGCCAATGTTATAGAAGATCTTAGGAAATAGAAATTTTCTTAAATATTGACAGGTATATAAATTTATGTACATTTTTAAATAAGTCTTTAAATTTTAGAAAAGTTTTAGATAAATGAAAAAAATTATGAAGATAGTGAAGAGTTCCCATGGATCTGCACCTAGTTTCCCCTGTTATTAGAAAATCAACCTCAATATGGCGCTTTGATTACAATCTATACATTAATGATAGTAAGATGAATTCCCATACTGTAGGCAGATTGCCTTGGTTTTCCTATCTTTTTCTTCTCCAGGACCCCATCCAGGATGCTGCATTGCATTTACTTAATAAGTGTCCATTGGTTTCTCCTGTATGTGACAGTCTGAGACTATCCTTATTTTAGATGGCTTTGAATGTTCTAAAGAGTACTGGTGAGGTATATTTAGAGTGAATCTCAAATGGAATTTTTCTGATAATTCCCTTGGGATTAGACCTGCATTAGGAGAAAGACCACAGAGACAAAGTGCCATTTCTAAAATATCATATCAAGGGTACCTACTATCCACAAAACTTGGCACCGTTGATGGTGACCCAGCTGTTTTCTCAGTTATAAAATCTCTCCTTCTCTCTTCTTTCTTGTGTTCTTGTGGGGGAAAAAGAAAAGTCACTTTTTTGTAGTTCACACATAAGGAGTTGAAAAGCTTAGTGTGTGTGTGTGTGTGTGTGTGTGTGTATAAACTTTATTTTATTTATTTATTTTTATGTGGTGCTGAGGAGCGAATGCAATGCCTCACCCGTGCTAGGCAAGCACTCTACCACTGAGCTATAACCCCAGCCCAAGGTTCACTTCTTTTATAGGCATTTACATAAATTATTTGTAAGTATCTTGCATTCTTTGTATTTTTTGTTTTCTTTTCTTTTGAGGTTTTACCTTTCCCTGAATGTCATGTAGTTGGAATTGTGCAGTATGCAGCCTTTTCAGATTGGCTTCTTCCATTCAGCAATAGGCATTTAAGGTTCATCCATGTCTTTTCATGGTTTGATAGCTCATTTCTTTTTATCTTTTATAACACATTTTATTTATCCATTCACCTATTAAAAGACATCTTCCTTCTTCCAGTTTGTGTCAATTATAAATGAACATGCTATAAACATTCAAATGCAGGTTTTTGTGTAGACATAAATTCATAAGTCTTCAAATTAGTTGGATAAATGCCTAGGAGCACATGGTAAGATTATATTTAGCTTTGAAAGAAACTGCCAAATTGTCATTCAATGTGGCTGTAACCATTTTGCATTCCCACAAGCAAGGAATTAGAGTTGCTGTTACTTGGCATCCTCACCAGCAATTGCCATTGCCAGGTTTTGGGGATTTTAGACATTCTAACAGGTATAGAGGCATGTAGAGGATGATTTTGTATTAATTCCCCAAATTCAAATTATGATTATTATTAGACAAGCAATTACATATCTAGGGATTTATCTAGTAGATAATTTTGCAAATACAGAGAGGGAAAGAGAGAGAGAGGAAGGGAGAATGATAACAACAGCATTGTTTGTAACTGAAAAAAAAACATCAGTAGGAAGCTAATTAAATAAATGATAATATATGTATTTAATAAAATGCTGTATAGTCCTTAAAATGCTTTATCTGCGAATATTAACACAGAAAGATACCTAAAATACGTGATGTGATGAAAAAAATCATAGCATTATATGCAAGGCTGGGTTCCATTTCCATAAGGAAGATATGTGTGTATATGTGTAGGATATATTTGTAGGGGCTTGTAAGAAAGGATTGCCAATGATTGCCTCTGCAGCAAGAAGTTGAGAGGATTATGCAAGAGTGGTGGTGAGAAGCGATGCAAGGAAAAAAAAACCACATTACTTTGTAGCTTTAATTTAACAAAAAATACACTATATTTTCTTTTAAAAATAAATGTTACACATTGGCTTTGAAAAATGAAACATCTTCCTATAAACTAAAAGATAAGGACTGAGAGTATTTCAAATATTAAAAAATTAAGTGTAATTGTGCTCAGAATTCAAATTTTTATTATAGCTCATGTTAAAGATAAGAATGTTACAATGAAATAAGGACTTAAAATCTGATATATATATATATATATATATATATATATATATATATATATATATATATATATATATATTGCATCTGAGTCTCTTCCCCCCTTGGTTCAGAAGCTCCTTTCAATTTCTATAGCAATGGCCCAAATTGAATCCATCATTTTTAAAGTTCAGAAAATACTTGAAGATGAATGGCTTAATGTGCAGATGAGCTTAGATAAGCTGACCCAATAGTTATGCAAAAGAATTCAGTATGAAGTACTGCACAGGAAAATATATTTGGAGAATCTCATTATAGAAAAAATGAAAAAAAAAAGTATAATCAATTAAGCAAAGTTTAAACGTTAGCAATCAGTTATCTCTTTGGCAAACTTGTTTGTTCATGTATTTGTTTTGTGGGGGATGGTACTGGGGATTGAACTCAGGGGCACTCTACCACTGAGCCACATCCCCAGCCCTATCTTGTCTCTTATTTAGAGACAGGGTACCACTGAGTTGCTTAGAGCCTGGCCATTGCTGAGGCTGGCTTTGAACTCGCGATCCTCCTCCCTCAGCCTTCGGAGCCCCTGGGATTATAGGCATGTATCACTGTGTCCTGTTTATTCATGTATTGTTGATGGTGCTTTAATATAGGATTCACTGATTCTATTTTTCAGATGAGCACAGTGGATTCTTGGTCTTCTGGGCTGACCTCCATTCTGCCCAATTATAAGAGAGACCAGTTAAAAATGAGTGTTTAACAAGCTTCTTAAAAACAAGCAAACAAAATTCATTTTGGCGAATAGTAAACATTAGAGCACAGCAAACATTTCAAATCCTTGCCAGCTACAACCAGCGGTGCTTACTGAGTTCTGAACCCAGTGGACAGGCAGGGCAGTGGAAATTACTTCAGGTGGGAGCTGTGTACTTCCTTCAAACAGCACTCCACATGCTGCCATACTCACAATAAGTAGGGCTCTGTCAGTAAAAGCAGTGCCAAATTTTTAAAATAACAAATAAATAAATCTAGTATACAGCAGCAATTCATTTTTCTTTCTTTTTATCTTTTCTTGCCATTGATTTTCACAGAAATGCACCTTTTCCAGACTGCAGTCATAAAGCTGATTATATGAAAACATTGCTGTATGGGCTGCATTATATCCTTTCAAAATTCCTAAGTTGAAGTCTCTTAGAATGTGCCTATATTTAGAAACAGGGCCTGGAAAGAAGTAATTAAGTTAAAAAGAGGCTGTTAGATTGGGCTCTAACGAAACCTGACTGTGTCCTTCTAAGTAAAGGAGATTAGAAGGGACAAATAAAGAGATATCAGAGGCATATGCACATACACACCAAAAAGATAGAGAAAAGATGGCCACCTGCGAATCAGGACTGAATCCAGTCCTGTGGGTCTTGGTCTTGGATTTTCAGTGGCTAGAACTGTGGGAAAAAAAAAACAAAAAACATTCTCTTGGTTAGATCAGCCAGGCTGTGGTATTTTGTTGTGATAGCCTGAGCTAACTAGTAAAGTCACAGAGCTCCCAGGCTGTTTAGGAAGAACTCTAGGTGAAGGTGGGATGTACTTCCTTCTAAATACCTAAGAATAAAGTGTGTGTGAGACAAGGGATTTTAATGCAGCACAGACGAGAAAAACAAACAAACAAACAAACAAAAAAGACCAGCCTTACTGATACCCAGGACCTTCTTGAGGGTTGGGGGAAGCAACTCACTATGAGTTTGCAGACCTTGTTCCAAAGGCCTGTACCCCGGCACCTACAGCAGCCACACTGAGAGAAAGCTAAGCCTGACCACCTGCAGAGAATGTTGAAGCCAGTGGTTGGAAATTCCACAGGACACATGTATAACTCAGTCCACAAAGTCACCTTATCATGAAACACTCCAGTTATAATTTCCAATATACAGCACATAATTTCAAGGTCTGAGGTTTAATATTCACAGAAAACATGGACAAATGAGTAGCATGTTTTCTCATCTGGCTTGTACCTAAGCAGCTTATAGTTTTGGTATCTGACATTCTCAAGTTCAAAGCTGAAACCAGATCAAAATTTTCATTGTATTAAATGACCTCAATCATCACATAATCCTGGCAGATTTTAAACACTATATCAATCCCTTCTGAATAGCTTTTCCCCCACAATACTAGAAACTTAATGATCTGTAAAATTACTTAGGAAGGAAGCTGTGGGTAGAAAGGCTAAAGTAGAAGACACATGTGGGTTAACCCATGAAGCAGGACTACAGAGCAGGGTTCAGTGAACTTCTGAAGAAAGTCTGCATTGAAGACTTCTTGTCCAGTTTACCTCTAAGTTTCTGTTAGAGGAGGTCCATGCCTCCAGCTACAGCATAAATGCTGACAAATAGCAACTAGTTTCAAAGATCTTGCTTGAGTTCAGAGTAGGGAAGAAATGATGAAATTAGAAGCATGGCTGGAAATTATTTTTGAGGTAATGTGCTGTTTTAACTGCTGAGGCCCTTCTGTGCTATCAGGAGCACAGGAGTGATGAGAGTTGTCAGGAGTGATGAAGTTATCTGTCCATTGACACATGTCCACTGTAGAGCTATCACAGATTAGAATCAGTAGCATCACCAGTGATTTGTGTGGCATCAGGAAAGTTGTGGCTGTGGAGTTGGTCTAGAAATAACCCAGGTATCCTAGCTCGGCTAAGCAATACCAGCCTGATTCAATTAGGAAATTGAAATTTATTTAGTTCTTACTACATGCCAAGCCTGTGATAAGCATTTTATGTACATTGTCTGATTTCATCATTGACTGAGGAAATGAGCTCAGAAAATTGGATAACTTGACAAGAAAGACCCATGTAGAGAGTTATGGATCCAGAGACAGCCCCCAGGTCTCTATGCTCCAAAGTGTTCTCTCTTCAGTACTTTGCTATTTATAACTGTCTTTCTAATGCCCTCGTATGATTAAAAAAAAAAAAAAATTCTACTTCCCAATATATTTAAGAGCATGCATTCTAATTCACATATATTCTCACCAATATTTCCTGAACAGACATAGCCAACCTGATTTAAGCATTATCGCTGTACTCTAACTTGCTTCTTTTTTTATTTTTATGGTTAGATTCTAGTTACTTATTTGGGGGACCAATAATAAAAAATAAAAATAAAACACAAAACTAGTAGTTACCTCCCCCAATAAATGAAAAGTCTTTGTACAAGTCATATATACCCTCTTATGATCCATAGATTAATGTGAAAATGACTTAGGCTACTCTAGAGCAAAAACTAAAATGGGGGTACAATTGCAAATAATTAATCTGGAGTGAGGAAATGGTAACTGAAGGAGAAAGAACCAATAAAAAGTGAACTATTGCCATGAAAAGCCTGTGCTTACAACTACAGGGAAATGTTGTAAAACTCATGCCTTCAATTTATCTCTATGGAGGGGTAATGGAGCTGGAGTATTTATTATATACCAGCTCCTGAGAGTCATGGGTCATGGGCTATTCACTGGGGAGTTAATTCCCTGGTAACTAACTGCATGTGGACAGAGTGCCTTCTGTCTTTCTCAGATAGGGATGATCTAAGATATGGAAGTGCAGATATTGGCAACTGAAAATTAACTGGAAATTCTAAAAAGTGTGGGCAAGGCAAGGACAGCCTCAGCTACCAAAGGATAAAAAAATTTCATATGCTAACTTAGGCGACCCACATTTAGCTACTAGATCATAACAATGAAAATGATCATCAGCTAATGGTTTGAAGACTGAAAAAGAAAAATGTATTTTCGAGGTGAGGAAAGTAGGTGGAGGTATTGGGTATTTAAATTCTGAAGGAAGCCACGTTTTATTAAGAAGACACTACATTTTCATGGTCCCTGATTTGTAGACCCCTCTCCCACTGTATCACTGCTTTCTGAAGTAGAGTGACAGAAGCCCTGGAAGAAGAGGAATTCAACTAGCAAGAACCCTGGAGAACTAGTTTCTTCCTCACAAAACCCTGGACTGCCTCCAGACTTTAAATACTCAATACCTTTACAAATGCAAGGCAATGATGCATTGTTTGGAATTTTCTGAATGTGGACTATCATAAGGCCAGAAACAGTGGTCAAGCTGTCCACTGGCTGGGCAGCAATCATGGTTAGAGAAAGAACACACACAGATAATGTTTTCTACCGCTTTTTCACTGCTATGACTAAACGATCTAACTAGAACAATTTTAAGGAAGAAAAGTGTATTTAGGGGCTCACAGTTTCAGAGGTCTCAGTCCACAGAAGGCCAGCTGCATTCCTTGGGGAAACATGGCAGAACGTCATGGACGAAGAGTATGGCAGAGGGATATAAATATATGCCAGATACAAATCTATACTCCAAAGCCATACCCCCAATTCGACCTCCTCCCCCACTTCAGTTACCACTCAGTTAATCCCTGTTAGGGAATTAATTCAATGATGGGTTAAGACTCTCACAACCCAATCATTTCTCCTCTGCACCTTCTTGCATTATCTCACATGTGAGCTTCTGGGGGACAGACACCTCACATCCAAACCACAACAGATGAGAAGGTGAAATTTCAACTCTATTGACACCAGGTAGGTAAGATAGCTTAGAAGTGTGAAGTTTGCTTAGAGGGACTGAGAAGAGACAGAGCCAAAGAGAATGGAGCCTTGAAGGCACAGGGCAGCAGGGGGCAACACAGGGCAACAGTGCCTTAACTCTTCTATCTGCTCAACTCCCGTCAGTCTGGCCCCCTTCTTCTGAGGAGTTATGTTATGTGAACCATGTTAACCATGCTCCCACCTCTGGGACTTTGCCCTTCCTGTTTCCCCTGCCTGGATCCCTCTTCCCCTCTGTTCTTGTGCTCCTTTTATTTCCTCCCACAGATCTTTGCTCAAATGCTTCCCCAAAGAAACGTTGCTTCTCGGAGGATCTTATTCTACATTGTATTCCTCTGTCATTTGCTGTTCCTCATCTATGGATTAATATGATATAAAATAATATACTGTAATGTAAGATAGCAAATACAAGATAGCCAATATAATATAATGTAATGTAATGTAATATAATGTAATATAATTAAACATCTATCTCTCCCAACATGACTGAAGGCTCTTTAAAGACAAGGGTTTTGCCTGTTGTGTTCAATGCTGTTTGCCTAACACTATACACATTGTCTGAGATATGTAAGGCTCTTGGTAAATATTTGCTAAATGAATGTTTTAATCAGTGAGTATCTGTTATTTCATTGTGAAATAACACAATGAAATAACATTCAGATGGAGGTTCTTCCTGTGGAAGGCACTGGGGTCTCAAGAAGATTACTACAAAACACAGGTAGCAGATGTTACATCTTGGAGCAGCAGACTTATGTTTAAATCACACTTAATGTAAGGCAAAACAGTCAATCTCCAAGCTTTGGTTTCTTCTGAAAAATTGATTTAGTCATTATTACCTCTTAGGTTATTGTTAAGACTGAGATAACAAGTACACTGTTGATAGTGTTCTCCTTGGAATGCAAACATTGGAGATCATTTATTAATGCAATAATAGATCTAGATCTAAATGACAATCATTCATGTCATTATTTTGATTATTCTTAAACAATCCCATCTATTGTTTTATCTTTGGTCTGGTTTCATGGGGTTTATTTATTTTTGAAAAGCTGAGTTGGGCCAGGATCAGGAAGGCTCCTATATTCCAGTCAAGGACTATGATATAATATGCACCTGGTAAGGAATTTAGACAAAGAATTCCTGAGCAGAAACTACCCCTTGTGAGTGTTTTCAAATGTTTGCAAAGTGCAATATTGGGAGGCTTTAAATTTCATCAAGTATGTTCTGTCATGCCATTCTCCTATTCTGTTTTGCAGAAAAGAGAAAGAGTCTTTTTCTCTATTCTCTTAGGTTCAGTGCCCTGCTCTGTGAATTAAACTCACAAGAGATTAACAACAACAGTAACAAAAACAAAGTTTGTTTACCTATTCAATGCACATACACACAGAGCTCAGTAAGAAGAAACTCAAGGAGTTTTTAGAACACGTGCCTTATATGCCACCTTGATGCAGGATGATAAATTGTGGAGAAGTGACAAAGAAACAAAAGATCTGGATTCCACAGTCCTCTCAGTTTTAAGAAGGTGAGTAGGAAATGCATATATGGGGTTTGTTTGGGGTTTGTTTATACAGACTCATCTCACGTGTCCTGCCTCCTGTGATAAGGGTGGTTCTCCTCTCCTGGTATGGAAGAGGGGAGAAGGAACGCTTGCACCAAGGTACATGTATGCTACCTTTAAAAAGGGAGCTTTATTCCCTGCAGAAAGAGGACAAACAGAAAAACCTTCCTGGACTTTGTATTTCTTAATTGCCTTCAGCTCAAAGTGATGATTATGTCAATGTGGTATATTTTGGGGTGGTATATTCTTTTTAAAAAAATTTGTTCTAATTGGTTATACATGAGAGCAGAATGCATTTTGTTTCATTGTACACAAATGGAGCACAACTTTTCATTTCTCTGGTTGTACACCATGTACAGTCGCACCATTTGTGCAATCATACATCTACCTAGGGTAATGATGTCCTTCTCGTTCCACCATCTTTCCTACTCCCATGCCCACTCCTCTCCCCTTCCTCTCCTTTGCCCAATCCAAAGTTCCTCCATTCTCCCCATGTGGAATGGTATATTCTGATTCCTTTCAGATCCTTACTCCACGCTGAGCAAGGGTTGATTTCCTTCTCAGAGTTGGATGGCTTCAAAATGATCAGCCAAGTGAAAGAGTTGGCTTCCTGTAACAAGCAGGCAGGTTCCTAGAACTCTCTGAGGTGGAAGTCATTCGCTGGAGCTGCCAAACAATTTTTGAACTAGAAAGCAATTGTTTGGGTTCCCAAGTCCCACTTGGCTACTATAAACAAACACCTGGCATATTGTCAATAACATTCTTGGGCCAACAGGTGACAATATCAGCAGGAATTTAAAAACTATGTGTGGTTGTAAAAACTCTGCTTTTAGAAACATGAACAGGATTTAATGGGTTCTAAATTACTTAGGTAGTTTGGGTCCTGTGTGCCACTGTACTAAAATTTCTCTTCCACAAAATTGATTCGGGCCTCTAGAGGATTAATTTGAAATATGTTGGGCAACTGCTTTGGAATCTCTCCCATATGCCAATAAATCTCTTGATCTTAAGAAAACATTTCCCGATATTCAGGAACTTTTCCATTGTTCTCTGCAACTTTCCCCAAAGGACACATCAGGCTTTCCTAGACCTCTTGACGCCCACATAATTTTCACATACTAGGTGCCAACAGGTCAGAGGTGAGCAGCAGTCACTGGGGGCTGTGATTTGAACATTTATTTCACACTCTCTGCTTTTCTAAAATTTTGGAGGTGAAGAAAGGAACTAAAGAATTTCTCTGCATTGAATGAAAGTCTTGTGCATGGAGTTTTTCCTACCCTGCCGTCATCACAGTGGCAATAGAGCATTGGCCTTAATACATTCTGCATGAAGAGCTAACTGTTACTGAAAGGTTCCAACTCTATGTAAACCTAGAGTCATTGTGTAACCTGTGGCAATTTTTCCTGCTACCCAGCTATCCTGAAAGTTAAGCATTTTTGAAAACACACAAATTCTTGATCTGATATAGTATTATCAGATCTGCCAACTCTAAATAAGCCATTTTCCCCCACAGTATGTTCCTTGAACATGAACTATATGAGATTCCCCAGGAAAAGAAAAGTTTTCTAAGGCTAATGACTTCAGTAATTTCTGTAGAATATTTTTTTTTGTAAAAAATATTTTACAAATATATACATTAGCACATTAAATGACTTGAAAAGGGCTACCAAAAAAATAGATCTGTTTCATTTGGCTTATTTCAGAAAATGCCAAAATTATTTGACCACAATTTTTTTTCTTAAAATTAGTAATATTCTACAGAACTAGAAAGTACTCTAAAGCACTTAATTTGGACAACACTGTTTATAATAAACACAACTAAGTGTTTTTCAGAGCTTAACAAACAATCTGCAGCCTCTAGTTTATTTGGTAGTCCAGAGTGGAATTGTTTTAGAGCAACAAAACTCCAAACTTTTTCTGTAAAGGAACATAAAATAAACATTTTAGACTTTGTATAGTTTGTGTTGAAACTACTCAACTCTGTCACTATAGTGTGAAATTACATATTATAAGCAAGATGTAAACCTATAGGTAGCTATGTCTCAATAAAACTTTATTTACAAAAGCAGGTTATAGACACAATTTGGGCCATGGGCTATTGTTTGCCAAACCCTGTAATAGAGTAAGGCAACCCCTTCTCACTTACCATATAGTTCCCTAATACTTTGAAAGTAACATAAGGTTAAAAAAAAAAGGGCCTTTGTTATTATTTCTGTAGCCAAGCCTGGGCTGCTTTACCTTACAGGAGAGAGCAGCTTAGTTCACTGAGGTCATTACCTAAAATCCATGTCATGGTAATCATAACCAGGATGAATCAGTATCCCTCTGTAACTAAGAGAATAACTTATAAGGTAAGTGCCCCATATTTTCCTTAAGTCTCCTCAAATGGACAACTAAAAATTCCCAAGTAAAAGGGAGAATACTTTACCAGAAGGACTCCAAACTTTTATAGGCTAAATAAAATAGGGAGGTGCTTATAAAGAGATCCACAATAAGTACTAGAAAATACCAAACCTGGGGTTGCTTTAGCAGCTCTTGTGCAGATTCGACTGTTTCCATTATGCACAGGGGACCACCCACCAAAGAAACATCCAAAGATAATAATCTATGAGAAAGGAGACCACAAAAATGTGGACACTAAATTTCTGGCAAGCCCTGGTTGCTCATGTTTAAAGAAGCGATTGTCCCTTAGATACCAAGGTTATGTCACTAGCTTTATGCTGGCATGAGTTTTGTTTATTAATGCTTTATCTTTGTGTCTGTTTTTTTTTTTTATTATTATCATTCTCAACATTTTCATTCTCTTGTGGTATCAAAAGAGAAAATTCTTAAAGGATAAAAAAGCTTCAAAAAAATTCTTTAGATAAATGGAATGATAGAATTTTGTCCCAGAAGAAATCTAAAAATACCTAACCTAACTACATTAAGAAGATCAAGTAGGCATCTTGTCCAAGATACCGAATGATCAGTTTCCAGCCCCGAGAGCCAGGTTTCCTGAGTCATGTTGACAACTGTTGAGAGGACAGAGTCTGAGAGTGGACGTTGTAGACCTTGTGAAGTTTGTTATCATGTTCCTGTCTGGGCTTCTCAGTGTGAATGACATGCACACATTCCAAGGTGGAAAATATCATACACTGACTACAACTCCATTTGTTTCTCCTCTGTTGTAAATTATTTGTACACTTTGAAAGTCATTAAGCCTTATGTTGCAGGATGTGTGCGTGCTCAAGTAGCAGGGGATTTTTGCTAAATCGAAACTGGGAAAGAAAGTTTAGTGACACCTGTCAAACTTACCACCTTCCTCAGTTTTATGGCCTACTTCAAAGTAGAAGGGGGAAAGGAAAGTGAGAGTCATCTCCCTGCTTCTCTTGTTTATTCAAGGACCTACATGTCATATTTTGGAAAAAATAAACTCCATCAGGCAGCAAGCATCTACACTGTGGATTTGTTCCCGTGACCTTGTAAGAAATGCCTTGAGAACACAGCACCAGGGGACCAGGGAAGGGGAGGACTCTCAGACCAGCATACAGCTGTATTCTCAGAGCCAACAACATGGGGACATCAGTATCAATAGATTCTCACTTTCAGCCATAGGCTACTGATGTCTGGGAAAGTTTTGGTCATAGTTAGCAATGTTCAGATGTAAATGTCCCAAAGGAATATTAAACACTTTCCAAATAAAATAAGAACTTTAATTTTCTCAAGGTTGTGATTCACATATTATTCTTAAGTAACCACTAGCACTCACCCTGTCAAAAACCCACTAAACTTCAATAACTCTTTCATTGTTGTTTTTCTAAGATTACATTTCAAAATATCCTCACCTATGCACAAAACTACGTATGAAAAGCAACAGTCTGTATATGGGATTTAAAGTATATGAAATTAATTAAAATGTAGAGAAACACTGTTCTGCTCAATCATTGCAAAAACCATTAAATTTCCCAACTCCTGCAACTGAGAACAACATTCCATACAGGTAGTTTTATGCAAATTAATGATATTGTGCACATTCCTTTTAATTGAAAATGGTAAAGTCTTTGTTGTAAGGTTAAACTTTAAAATGGATCATGTGTTAAATGTTCAAGAAAAATTCTTTTCAAAGTGAATAATAGTGCTTTTCCCAGATGGTGGATTTCTAACCCCAACAGACTCTTGGCATGATCTATTTTTTTTCTCCATTCAGTTTCCCATCTTCTCGAAATGGCTCTTCTTGGAAATTGTCATGACCCCATCTTGGGGCCCTTAAAAGTTAGGAGTATTCATGGCCATCTTTTCTGAATAGAGAACCTTCCCAAAGACATATCTCTTTCCATATTTACATCTATAGCTCAATCTCAGTGCAGTGCTCATCTAACCCTCAACATTACCTCAAGCTTCCAGACCTTCATGACATCTAGAGGTGGTTGACTGTGTACTGTCATGTAACAGATCTGAGCAATTTTGCCTTGACATCCCCCCTTGCAGCAGCTAGAAGTAACTTTTACATTTTAAGGTAAACTTTTAAAGGTGGCAGCCTGGGTGTGCTAGCAAGTTTCTTTTGCTTACAGAAATCTGGGCTTGCCTGAGCCAGAACCACTAACAGTAATGCAAATGCCACAGATTCCAAGGCCTGTCCTGTTCCTGGGCTTTGGATTGTGCAATTGCTGCCTAAGTCTGGCCTCAGCCCATCTGCTTCAGTGTGGGAGTTCTGCTCATTGTCCTTTGAACAGCCACATGCTTTATTACCTCCATCTCCACTTTTGGTCACATTGTCACTTGAACTGAAATGGCTCTCCCAAACTGCTACATACTCACATTCCATTGCCCACCTCCCCACAGCCAAGCCCCAGTATCAACTCTGCTTTCTTTGTGAGTCCTTTTCTGAAAACACCATACATAGGTATCTCACCACCTTTGGGGGACCCTCAGTGTGCAGTTCTCTAAGTTCTTGTTTTGCTTGATTTCTTTTAAAAAAAAAATGGTTTTTTATGTAGCTCTTATGTGTTTGGAAAGTACCTTAAAATCTCATTCTACAGATCAGAGTACTCAGTATGAAATTAGCACCAAAGTTGCAGTGACTGAACATAATGTGAATGGTGGCGGCCTCTGGATTTCACACCGCTGGGTTAGAAGAAAACAGTTCCAAATGCTCCTTCTGTGAAAGTTTTTCATTTCTCAGAATTAACTGCTGCTTCAATATCATGTGATAAAAATGAAACAATGTCTAATCTAATAATTAATTTCTCCAGTAATGTGCCAAGTATGTTATTGCTACCATGCAGAGTATGAACTGTGGGTCCTATAGACTTGGTTTCCCAGTTTTTACATCTTTTAATCACAGACAAATTGCTTAACTTTTTTGAACCACAGTGTTTTACGCTCTCTTTTCTTTCTTTGTGTTCATTAAGAAATTTAAATGATGCAATATAAATTATAGGATTTTAAAAATAGCATCTTATAAATGGCAAACCTCTCTTTAATCCATTTTTTAATGTCAGGCTTTATGAAGATATAAAATGAGAAATTACAAAATTGGACAATTCAAGGAAATTCCTCTTGTGAGATAAGAATTTATTTTTCAGATTTGCTGTCTTATAGAATATTCTTATATATGCTTGCCAGTGTTTTCATTATAATCCATGCATATTAATGCTATTCCTTAATGCTATTCTTTCTTTACTTCCAGGAAAGTAATTTAATTCAGTGATAACTATTATCATTAACCTTTGTGTTTTAAAAATGCACGAAAGGCTGAAGGTGTAGTCAGTGGTAGAGTGTCTGCTTAGCTTGCATGATACCCTGGGTTCAACAACATCACCAATAAAAAAAGAAGAAAGAGAAAATGGGACTGGAGGGACTATGAATTTGTACAATTGCTCCATGAAAATATTTGTCACTATCTACTAATATACCTATTGCCTAACAATTCCATTTTTAGGTATCTAATAAGCAGAAATGTAAATATATATTCAGCAAAAGAAATATACTGGAACAAAAGAAATATACTAGATAGCCAATTTATTTGTAATACTTTAATTTGGAAATTACCCAAATGCCCATCATCAGTATTAGAAATAAATGAATTGTGGCATGTTCCCACACCAGAAATCTAAACAGCACTAAAAATACAGAAACTACACTTCCACAAACAGCATGCATGAATCTCACAAATATAGTGTGGAACAAAGAAGAGGCAGATACAAAAGAGGATGTGCTTCCATTTACATTAAATAGAAATAAAGGTCACTCCCCCCATGCCGTGAGGAGAACGAGGCAGTGATGGAAGGAGGAAAAAGAAGGTACCCGGTGCTGGTGACATTCTGTTTCTCAGTTTGGTTGCTATTCTCCCAGAGTTATTCAGTCATGGAAACTCACTGTGTACTTTTCTGTTTTGTATATTAAATCTGAAGATCGTCTTGTTTTCAGTCCTCAGACCTGTCCTGGCTACTCTTGGCTTTGGAAGCCCTTGAGGGTCCTTAGCACCCCTGGGTAGCCAGCTCTCCCTCTCCAGTTGCAGAGTCAACTTTGCCCAGTTCCCATTTCCTTCCCTTAGGACTCCTCCGGGAAATGGCCAACTTCTTGCTCTGATTTCCCCAGATCCTTGTTATGAAGTTGTTCCTTGTCTTCTATTACCATCAGCTCCAGGATAGTTTACATTTCTTTAGGTTTTTCTCCATTTTCTAATCTTTTAAAAGTGTGATCTCTTTTCTAGTTGCGTTCCTTTCTTTCTTATTCTTGATTCTTGTGAGATGCCTCTTATCTTTTGCTTCACTTGTGAGTTTATTTCATTTTTTTAGATTGTCACTTTTCCATTCGGGTTTCTGTGGTAAGCGAGAATGTTCTGGGGACCCACCTTGTGAGTGGCACCTTGAGGTACAGGGTGTGGTCCACCCAGCAGCTGGAGATTCTTGGCTTTAGGAGGGTGTCACTTCCTCATCTATCAGGGAACACAAAGTGATATTTCTGCATTTCTGTGTTTCTCTTTACCACACTTGGGGCTATTAGGTGTGATGTAACTCACACTGAAATACTGCTTAGAGTTGTCTTCGTGATTGGCATAAGATGGCCCAATGTGCAGTGCCTCTTTCCCCCAGGAAAGGATTACAGACAGATGGTCACTTCTAGTCCTCTGCTCAGTCTTGTCCAGCATTATTGTCTTCTGATCACAGTCCAGATCTGTCTGGTTTTATTCAGTTTATTTAACACATGGCAGTGTCTCCACAATTTATTTTGCTCTTTCATATTTAAAAACATGATATTTCTACATAATATATATATATATATATATATATATATATATATATATATATATATATATGTAATTATCTCCCCATAATGACATTAAGGGATTATGAACCACTCACTAAAATAAAAATATATGGACCTGATGCACACAGAGGGCATAAATGAAGGAGAAGAGAAATTTCTTTGCTACAGAACACCAATTAATAAAGACTGAAATGTTTGTGCTTTATACACATTATAGTAATAACTGGTACATCCTAGACTTATCAATGGTGCTAAAACCAGTGGGTGAAAGTCTGATAGGAACAGAGTACTTGCCTAGTTTTAGAGTATGTCTTTACAGTATATCTCTGGATAAGAGGAAAAAGTAACTTTGTTGTAGCAAAACTGGTTGACACCATTTTCACCAACTGAGTAAACTGGTGATCCCTCCCCAATCACAGGACAAAATCAACCTGTGTGCTAAGGACAAAATGCTGCTTATATCACATTTTTACTAAAAATGAACAAGCTGAGACTAATCATGAAAACTGTTAGATAAATCCAAATTGAGAGAGACTATTCTCAAAAAGTCAATATCATAAAAAAGAAATTAATATCGAGGAACTTTTCCAGGGACAAAAAGACGAAAGAGACCAAACAATTGAGTATGATGTGCTATCCTTAATTGGATCCTGAATATGGAATAAGAACAAGATCTATAAAGGGCACTATTGAGATAACTGGCAAAATCTGAATGTGAATAGTATATTAATGGTGCTCTATAGATGTCAGATTTCCTGTATTTGGTAACTGCATTGTGATTATGTTAGAGTGTGTACTTGTCTTAGGAAATATTTGTTGAAATACTCTTAACAAGTCTTCTTGATACATGCAACTTACACTGAATATACCAGGAGAAGGTTGAGATAGATAGCACAGTTGAGATAGTAAGATTGTGGTAAAAATATAACAGTTCTGGTGAAGGTATTCGAGAGTTCTTTGTACTACTCTGTCAACACTGTTTAAGACTGGTGTTATTTTAAAATACTAAATTAAAATTAGTGTCCCACTAATTTAGGTATAAATTAAAGAAAAAGCAATATTTTTTCCATTATACTAGAAATTATTTGGTTCCCCAAAATTCATGTTCCTGGTGTTATTGTTTGGATTTGAGATGTCCCTCCAAACTCATGTATGAAACAATGCAAGAAAGTTTAGATGACAAATGATTGGATTATTAAAACCTTAATCTAATCGGTGCATTAATCCCCTGATGAGGATGAACTGGATGGTTACTGAAGGCAAGTAGGGTGTGGCTGGAGGAGGTGGGTTCCTGGGGGTGTGGCCTTAGGGTATAATATAAATCTGGGAAGTAGAATCTCTCTCTCTGCTGGCTGATCATCATGGGAGCTGCTTCCCTCTGCCACATTCTTCCGCCATAGTATCCTGCCTTACCTTGAGTCCCAAGGAACAGAGCTCGCTGTCTGGTTGTCTATGGACGGAGACCTCTGAAACTCTGAGCCTCTAAATAAACTTCTCCTCCTCTAAAACTGTTCTGGTTGGGATTTTTAGTCACAGCAGCAAGAAAGCTGGCTAAAACACCTGGTATCTGAACACCACATTGCTATGACGACCACCCCACAGTAAATTCCCAGAGTGGCTACTTTCTGATGGCTTTCCATTGTCCTGAATCTCATTACAAGATGTTTTCCCCAAATTCCATGATGCAGTCCTTGTTCTTTACCTACTTTTCTCCCTCCTGAATTAAACTTCAGTGCCCTTTGCCCTGTTTTTCCCAGCTCCAGATATCCCCCTCTTATCCACAGCTGAGGAGGTCCTGGGGCCAGGCCTGCTGTCATCCTCTTGTCCCTGCCAGCCTCCTTCAGTTTTGGACATTCATGTCTCCCAAGGAATCAGTTGTAGGAGCCAAACCTCGTGTGGAGCTGTCTCACTTCTTTTTTTTTTGTCACAGTGCCTCCAACTTCACCTCCACTTTTGTTCCACACCTAGCACTCCTTATAAGCTTCTGCTTTCCTACTATATATTAGGAGCTCCCTAACCTAGATCCATGACAGATTGGACCAAACTATCATTTTTGCCAGTAAAGTAGAAAAGATAAAGCACTATTAATACCGTCCTACCGACAGTATAACAACAACTTTGGACTTATATCATAAAGTTACATAAATTTAGATGTATCATAAAATATAAATATATATTTTTTCTTAATCTGGTCTCCTAAGTATAGTTGTTCTTTGCAACAAAGCTAACCCTCACTTCTTCCCTTCATAATTTTATTCCTAAAACAATCTTATGAAAAAGAGGTAGTGATTTATGGGGTGGGGATTTCTGGCACCTGAATTTCCCTTTCACAAATCTGTCCCAAGTGACCCCTATTGGAAGGCTGGGCTGAACCTCCCTCTGAGGGATAGCTGTGAAGACTGAGAGTCCTTCTCCCAGAACTCTGGAAGGTGGCTTGAAGCAAATGGTCCATTTGTGACCAATCAGATGATTCTTCAAGGAACCTGATTTTAATACTTAGTACTCCCAGAGAAGTAGGGATGGGGCATTGTGTTGTGGGGAGGGTGATCACTGTGATGGCAACACTTAGTGTCCAGTGTGCAGGGGTAGTGGCAATCTAGCAGCTTCCTAGGTTTTCATATCTCAGTCTTTCTTGCTCTGTTTTTGTTTCCAAACATGAGTCTCTGGATTCTTAGTTGATTCTAAAGCTCCCTTATTTCAGCAAATCAATTTTTGGCTTAAGTTGCTAAATTTGGTGATGTCATTTGTGTGATAGGTCCAGTTGATACTAAAATTTCAATAAGAATCGGATGTTCATAGATATAAATCAGCCAGCATTCCTATCAGGTGCATGTCTCAGCCACAATTTTAATTATAATTCACAGACTTTAAAAGTATTCCCTTATTTTATATTATGAAGTCATTTTTAAATGTTCTTTTTATTTTACTAATAAAATAATAAAGTCTATAGGCCACTCATCCATTATTAAATTACAAATATACTGAGTGGGAGATCATATCAATGCTCTACAGCTCAATTCAACTCCCACATTCTTTGACATCTTTCTGTAAACTGCTCTTTGGACATATGCCATTGTGATTTCTTTACACTGGTTAAAATAATAATCATAATAATTCATTTGCTTGGCATTCCCTCCAGGTGACCTTGGAGCTATTCTGTAGCTGCAAATTCTGAAAGAAGATAAAGATGTTTCCTGGAGGAGATTTTCTACTTGGCAGACCTACCTCAATATTTTGACCTTTGTGAGGCAGGACTCTTTTTCTAATGAAGAAAATGAGTCATTAGTATCGGTAAAAGAAGAGAAAAAAAAAGATTTAGAATATGTTTGATCAAGTAAGTAGGTTGTGTGTGTTCTTCCTTCCATGTGAGAGCTTGAGTGGGTGTTTCCGGCCCAAACGTTTTTTTGACATTCCGATAACCTGCAGAATTGTAAATGCTGCTTCTGAAAGCAGTGCATTGTGGGACTGTGAAGAATGCTCTATTCAGGTCTGAGTGGCAACATCTGTGTGTCTCTTGAAATGTGGGCGCCCTGAAAAGCTTTGTCCCCTAAGAGAAAACTTGGCTTCCCACTGGCTTCTCTCTGTGGTGATATTGTCTGAGGTGTGTTTCCTCTTGCCCTTTGGCATGGCCCTTTGAGAGGCTGACCTGTGGAGGAGGCCTAGACATCTAGTTGCAGAAGCCCTGGGAATAATAACATGCTGCTTGATAATGAATGCAAATCCCAGCTGTCAAAGCAAAAGTTCCAAATTAAAGTGGACAGGCCCTTCTCTGTTTGCATGTAAATAGGTCAAAGTAAACATGGAGAGGCAGGAGCAGTGCCCATATGATCACTGATTGAGAATTTTTTCAGTTTTATCTTTCTTGTCTTTTTATTCCATTCAGATGTGATGACTGTCAGAAGAGACGAATTGGAAAAACTGAATGTTATTCTAGAAATTGATCTGTATCTTTCACAAATGCTTCTACTACTACATTATTCAACACTTTTTTCACTTTTAGTGTAAGACTTTTTAGTAATATATATTTAAGCCAAACATATGAATATACCATAGTCAGATTCCCTAAAGAAATATACCCAAGTTTTGTTATTTTAAAACAACATGCCTAGATACTTAAAAATTTAACTAAATATTCTCTTCTCTAATTTTGTCTTAAAAATATCAGTTTCTTATTGAAACACCATAGCATATCTCTAAAACATAAAGTGTATAGATAATACAGGATATTTATTGCATTAATTTTAATTCATTAACTTGAAAATTTGTATTTCCAGCACACTAAATACTCTGAATAAAGAAAGCAGGTCACTGCCAACTTGTGACAATAAGATCCGTGATAAAATTCATTTAGAAAATTATAAATCTTGGCTTTGATATTAAGACCTATAAAAACTTCTCCTTTGGTCTGATTTTGGATTGGGAACACTGAGAATGATTCTTCTGTGACCCCTGCTGAGGGCTCCAGGTCTCTCTGTGGCATTCTGGGTTGGAAAGCTCCAGCAAGGTCTGCTCACATGGCCTTGGACTGCCCTCCCAATTAGAGCACTGCGCGTCCCCAGGCCCGTGGAGCCGGCATTGTTCATGTCTCCTGAAGCATGGCACAGTGTTTAGCGTGGTACTTAGTGCACAGCAGGCACGCCTGTTGCCAGTGACCAGCATTTACATACTTCCCGCGTCGACTGACAAAATGGAGAGTCGTCATCCATAGTCTCTCTGTGCTTCTTTCTCAGTTGGGATATCTATGGGTCCCAGTGAACCCTGAATTATCACTGCTTAACTATGTATCAACAGACTTCCTGAAATATCTTTTTTTTAAATTTCTAAACATTTTTATTTTAAATCTCTTTTCTCCCCTCCCCCAAAAGACATGGGTCGGTACAGCAATCATAAAAAGGAGATACAAACACAAGAGTCAAATGTCTCCCACAGTGACACTTACAAAAAACTGGGAATTGTACATGGGATTTCCAAACAGGACCTGCAGCAGCTACTAATGTCCCTTTACAAGAGTCAAACATGCCTATTAATACAGTATATACAGACACCCCATTCTGGAACTAATCTACAGGGACTTCCCAACACCTACCCCCTCTATCCCCAGAAAAATACCAAAACACACCCAAAGTGCATTTGTTTAGTTTATATCAAAACAGCTTTCCCTCTCCGCATCCCACCCTCAAACCCTCCCACCCAATTTAAGATTGACCTGCAAGTCTATTTTAACCATTTAGTCATTTTTTTATATTTATGAAAATAAATTATATAGCAACTATTTTAATAAATTAAGCACAAAAAGGGAGAGTAAAGGAGGAAAACCAAATGGGAAGACAAAAGTCAGGCCACACTTTGGCTTGGAGGAGGGCAGGGGTGGCTTAGGAGGACAGAGTGGTTGCAGGGGTGTCTGGTGAAAAACTGGCAACCCCCTGAGCCCAGAATGACACCCCTCTTGAGTTTCTTAAAAACAACCACAAAGCATAGCAGTGGTTGTGCCATGGGCAGCACCAGTTTTGGGCACCCCAAGGACCGGCCTACCCAGAGCGGTGCCTTGGTCTGAAATATCTTTACAAACTGATTTTTTGGACAAAACACTTAGACCTTAGTTCTCTTGTCTTTAAAAATGAACCCGACACAAAGAATGATTTCTAAGCATTTCTCTAGATTGAAGTTCTGGTGTCCAGTAATATATTATGGCCTAATATCTATCTCCATCTGGATGTCCCACAGATGTATTGAATTTAACAAATTTGAAACTAAATTCCTTTTCCCTTTAGTACCTCATCCTTGTCTGATTTCATTCCATGGAACTATAAGTTTTTTCCTCTTTAAATCCCCTTGCTCCTGTGTTTAAATCCAATCAGTTGCATGGTTTGCCTTTTCTTCTAAATTCACAGTCTTTTCAGCTATATGCTTGTGTTAACACTGGGACTGGTTAGGACATCATGGCTTCCTCCAATAGTCTATTAGTTTGACTGTCTATCGTTTCCGAACCTACCAGATATACATTGCTTTGAATGATCACATAATTTCTGTCAATGTTTTTTTATTATCTTTCTAACTGAATTCATATTTGTATCCACTATCCTTTGTAACAATATCCCAGACCACCTTCCCAGTTAATCACCTCCTCTTTTCAATGTGTTTTCTATGTTCCAGTCAAATAATACTCCATGCCATTCCAAATTACACTTCCAATTTCTTTCATCCAGTCACTTACTTCAATTAAAACTTTCTGTCATCTCTTCCTCTCAAATTTCATTCATCTTGGAACTTTATCTCAATTGCCATGACAACTTTTCACCAAAGTTTCTTGGTCCTTCAACAAGATTTGATCACACCATCCTTTGAATTCCCACAGTTATGTACTTCTAGCATTATTTTCATGTGGAGATTTGTGTACTTACTTCTCTATGCAAGTCAGCTTTTCGTCACTGTATCCAAAATATCTGATGTAAACTACTTACAGGAGGAAGGTTTTATTTTGGCTCAGGGTTTTAGAGGTTTCAGTCCATAGTTGGTTGGCTCCATTGGGCGTGGGGTAAGGTAGAAAGTCATGACACAGGGTATGGCAGAGCAAAGCTGCTCACCTCATGGTAGCCAGGAAGCAGAAGCGGGGAAGAGGGAAAGAAAGGGGCCAGAGACTAGTTGCACCATTCTAAGACATGCCCACAGTGACCTGCTTCCTCCAACTTCCTATAGTTTCCACTACCTTCTAATAATGCCATCAAATTATTAATCCATCAATGGATAAATCCATTGATGAGGTTAGAATCCTTATGACCCAATCACTTCTCAAGATTCCCACCTCTAAATACAATAGTACTGAGGCCTTCAGTACATGTTCCTTTGGAGGACATTCCAGATCCAAATGGTAGCACTCTCTGATAAGCTTTCTAAAACACTGAGTCCTGTTAGAAGTGTCTTACGCATCTTTTTATTCTTTGGAAATTCTTTCTTAGTATCATGCACGTTGAAATTCAAGAAGAATTTGTTAAAAGAAACTGAAAAGTTTCAAAGGTGTTCTGAGTGATCATTTGATTGTAAGTTACAGAAACCCACATCAAATAGCTCAGGCAAAGAACTTTCTGAATAGAAATATGTCATAAAGCTTCAAGGCAGACAGATTTCCCTGCTTCCAACAGTGTGTATGTTTTATTATTCTTTTTTTCTCTCCAGACTGTTGGTTTCTCTGTGCCCACCATAACATAACCTGAGTGATGTTCTCCTTGTTCAAACCTCCAGCAGAGACTAAATATAGTCTCAGAATCCCAAACCAAATTCTCAGGAAGAAATTGTGATTTACTCCACGAATCAGGGGTCTCTCTTTTTTTAATTTTTAAAATTTTTTATTTAGATATTACAGCAGAATTCATTACAATTCTTATTACATATATACAGCACAATTTTTCATATCTCTGGTTACATACGTAATATATTCATACCAATTTGTGTCTTCATACCTGTACTCTGAATAATATTTTTTTTAGTTTTATTGATCTTATTTTTTAAATACATGACAGCAGAATGCACTACAATTCTTATTACACATATAGAGTACAATTTTTCATCTCTTTGTATATAGAGTATGTTCACGCCAATTCATGCCTTTATACATGTACTTTTTTGCATTACAATTCTTATTACACATATACACCACAATTTTTCATATCTCTGTTTATATATAAAGTATGTTGACATCCAATTCGAGCCTTCATACATGTACTTTGGATAATGATGTCCATCACATTCCACCATCCTTGGTAATCCCCTGCCCCCTTCCTTTCCCTCCCACACCTCTTCCCAATCTAGAACTCATCTAATCTCTAGTCCAGTGAATTTTGAACAAGGTGATTGTCTCATTTGGCCAGCTGTTCTGTTATTACAGGCATTTGAAGAAAATTCTCTGAGAAGGTAGCAGAATAGGACAGTGGATAAATAGTGCTTATTAGAGAAAGGGATGCAGGCAGGAACATACCCCAAGAAGAACCATGCCAGCACTGAGGATTCTAATTGACCACATATATAAAAAGGCTTTTTGAATTATTCTATACTTCATTCCTACCTGTAAAGAGACTGTAGTACTTGAATCATCCATGTAACTTATGGGATGTTTCCGGCATGGTATGTTGCACAATCATCCACAGTTATTTGTTGTATTAAAGTCTTCCGGGAGAGTTTTCAAAAAGAATTATAAGGAAGGCTATTTGTACACCTGGTACTTTCCAGATTCAAGTAGATGAATAGCCAACTATGTTTTAGAGAAAATTGAACTATCAAAAGAACCACCAACTTGGATTATTATTGTGACTATTTGAGGTTTAAAACAACTTTGTTCTCCCAACCTTTAATAATAGGAAACAGTCTCAGAGAGCTGCATTGCCCTCCAAAGGCAGCTTTCCAATGCTGACTTCATATTGGACATGGAGATGATCATGGGAAAAGAAAAGTCCTCTCAGAACATGGAGTCAAGGGCCCATTAGGTGCATAGCCAATGAGTGACACCCAGGGAGCAAAACCAGGGCTTAGTCAAGGAACTTTCCTCATACCCAGAATGGAGGATCCTGAAAAGTTTGATCAAAATTACTGAAAATTTTCAGAATTGCTATAGATCAGTGATTTCTGTGTGCCTCTTCCTTTCTTAATGGGGCCACTACCATGTTTATCTTGTCCCTTATTAAACTACTACATCTGTGTGATAAGGGACACAGGCAACTTTTGTTTAAAACTTATGGGGCTCTAGATCAATAGACCTCCACCTGATCCTGATATAAATAACACAAATATTGAGCCACATGGTATAATTGGATTGGACTGGATTTTGGAGTCTCTTCCTGGAGAGAGTATATATTTTATTTAAAGAGTAAAAAAAAAGTAACAAGTGAGAATGGATAAGACTTGTAAGGAACATTAGTGTTGTGATGATTATCACAAATCATTTGCTGTCACAGCATGTAGGAAGATAAATTCTCCCCACATTTGATTATTGGACTTGACCTTGCGACTTATCTTAGACAATGCAATGAGCATTGAATTGATGTAGGGTGGCTGTTTTTTTCCTGGCATAAGACTGTACGTCCTGGATAGGAGCTCCCTCATCAATGTGGATCCCGAAATAAAGACAGCATGAGACGTAACCAAAAATCTGTGTAGGACAATTAATGTGAATGAGAAATAGATATTAGTCACTGCAAGTTGCTGTGGTTTAGAAATCCCAGTCTAAAAGTCGATGGGTATTGCAACCTAGCTAATGAAGCATTTTTATAAAACAGTTCATAAAGTACAACTTCTTCTTGATTTGCCCCTTTAGAGAGGGCTAAAGCTTTCCAAATCTTAAGAGATGAAGTAATAAAGTCACATAGTGGTTTTAAATTTCTTCTATTCCTTTCTCCTTCTTTATTCTTCCTTCCCTTCCTTTCATCTTTCCTTTTTCAAAACACTGCCAGTATATTTCCAAAAAAAATTATTAAGAAGATTGATGTGAAATGTCTAAGACTTGAGTTGTTCTGGAGAAGAAGAGGGAGGCGAGGAGAAATGAGGACTTCTCTTTTCTTTTCTCCTATACTCTCTCCACACTTGAAATGCTTGGGGTAAATTCTTGTTCTTTCAGGGTAAAGTGTAAAGGAGTATTAATGTTCAGGGAAGGAAAGTAATTTTTGTACAGTGTCACAACTTTTTAGAGCCAGGCAGGAGGCCATGAGTGCAGTGAATGTTAGCATGAGGTAGACGTCAGTTTGAATCTCTGCTCTGCTGCTTACTAAATGTGACCTTGGGCTGCCTCTTCAACATCTCCAAGTCTGTTTCTTCATATGAAAATGGGAACATTGGAAACTTCCTTGTAGAACTATGGAAAGGATTGAATGAGGCAGCATGTTTGCTTGTAAGGAATTATTACCATTTGTTTCTTATTCTTGATTCTGTTTTCTTTCCAATACACAAGTCTTCATCAGAATCCTAAAAATTTTACCAGAAAAAAATATATACTTGAAATGATTTATCTGTTTTTTTATTTAATAAGGGTGGATACTGGCTTGCCCATGATCACACTGCTAAATCTAGAACCTGAGTCTCATGTCGTCTGTATGTGGCAAACTAAAACTCGGTTTCTGACCATCTCCACATTTAGGGGTGTGTGCGTTAGAGTTGCATGAAATTCTCATGTATTTGCTGAAAGTTGCTTCTTATGCTGGAGTGAGCAACTGGTAGGTTTCATTTTTCTTCATTCCTTTGACATTCAGGACTGAAATGTTTCTACTTAGCTCAGCAAAACCCAGCAAAGCATATCAGAAACTCAGAAACTGTACTGTTGGGTTCAAACTGTAATCGATTTTGAAGCAGTGTAAAATGCTACTGTGAGAGAAACAGCACCCCGTTTCCCTGAAGCCTTTTCATGCCCAAGTGACAGACACTTAGTACTATAAAATGAGGGAACTGAGAACAACTACTTAAAGAATAGCTACCACATCTCTTCTCTGGGATAAGAGAAACAGATGTGACTTTGACATCAGAGATTTCCCTGCCAGAAGCAAGAGGGCTAAGAAAGAAACTTACTGAGCAGTGCAACCCAGCTTGTCAATTTTATTAAAAGGGTGCATAGCTTGCAAGACTTGAAATCCATGCAACCTTGAACTGTAAGGCTACTAAGTCATGTAATAACAAGATTTTACTTACAGGCAGGAAGGAACAGTATTTTGGGTTTAACCAATCAGGCATGACTTTGGATTTCCCAACCTGCCACTTGAGTGAATTTGAGCCAATACCTGTGGGGCAGAGAAGGTTGTCCAGAAGAAAAACACTGATATTGCAAGTTTGAAAGAGGGTGCAGACTCTGCTTGCTAGCTCTTGGGACTTAAGACTGAGCACAATGCTTAGAAAACCAAGGAATCTCCTGATTTAATGTTCTCTGGGAGACTCCTACATCCAACTCTCTTTCCTGATACAGAGCCAGCATTTAGGTCTTCCTTTCCACTTCCACTTTAGCCCATTCTATAAGTGAAACAGGAAGGAGAATTGGGCATGAAAATACATACTTACTTCATGCTGTTGACTTCATTTTGAAAGCTAACTGGGATTCTAACTGGTGAGTGAACTCTTCCTAGATCCTGTGACATTTCCCTGTCACACTTGGGCTGGAGTGACTGATGTATTTGCACCTTTGGATCTTGAAGTAGAGTAATCACATTGGGCCTCGGGGTGAGATGGCACAGGGAGGTAAGGATGGTGCAGACATGGGGTGTGGGCTGAGAGGCTGGCATGATGTCCCTATCTCTAAGACTTCACTGACATACCCAGTGATGAATGACTGTCTTGGGGTTATCTTCCATCACTCACCTTTGACCTCTGAGGGTGAAGTGACTTGGTTCTGGAGTTCCAAGCTGTGGCTGAGAGATGTGAATAGACATCCCCAAAGGAAGCAAATGTTGCCAAGTTCAGCATTACAAGCTCATCTTAGTGCTCATGGAGAAAGCTTAATAATAAGTTTGGAAGGGTTTCAACACTGTTTCATCCAACTCTATAAACTTACCTCAATAAGCCTTTGTCTTCTCTTTGGAAAAAAAAATAGGAAAACATTCAGGCCTCATTACTGGTTCTTTCTGATAGACAGTGGGCGTTTAATAACTACCAGTTCCTCTCACACTCCTTAACTGATTGAAAATGATCCTGGAAGGCTCAGCTTAACAGATTTTTGGAGATGCCCCATAACAATTTATTTTTAAATTGCTTTGCTCTTTTTCTTGCCTTGACTTTTTTCATTTCACATCATTTTATAATAGACTTTTATATGCTTTTAAAATATTTGTTTATTCAGCATAATTTGCTTTCATAGTATACTACCAATGCCTGTGGCTCTCAACTGAGTGCATTCATACTCATAATCCAAAGAGTATGAATATTCTGGCTGCTTTACTTGGGAGGTCCACTTGTTTTGTATTAAATGTTGCAGGGACAGAGGTTCTATATAGTGTCAGGGTTAGTGTGTTAGACAGTGTATGGAAGGTAACAGTGATCATGAGTCATGTGGTATTGTCCACAGTTTAGGGTTCCACTGGTACTGAGTATCTTAGTGTATAGACAAATCATTTATGTTCCTTTTTAAAAAAATGTCAATTACATGAACATATTAAATTAAATAGTCTTCATTGATGAATCCTGAGGAGCTGAATTTTTAAAGAAAAACCCACACTTGTGAATTTTGAAGTTTGAGAAAGAGAACTTGCACCATATTCATTTAGTTTCCATGATACAGGGTTCTCCTTTTGTCTAACAGAATAGTTAGTTTCCACACAAAGGATGCTTACTCTTGGAATTATGCCAGAGAAAGAACAAGAATCCATCCAATAAGCATTGTTGTTTATCTGGCATCTTAAAGGTTTTAAGAGGTTTAGAGAAAGATGTAGAACATATAAGGAACACATTATGGAACAGAATATAAGATTCACATGACATAAGTAAAATTATCTCCAAAGAAATAACAAGTGGTGACAAGTTTTTTTGGACTTGTTGCCAGAAATTTTGTGACTACCCACCCTCTTTCTAATAGGGACACTTAGTAGATAAAGAACAAGATCCATTTTCACAGGGAATTTGGCCAACAGGATCAGAAGCAATAACAGGAATTGATTCTTTTTAAATGTGCAGTAAAACCTTTATGAATGCAAATGCTCAGATGAGTTTTTTTGCATTCCTCATTTATTGAAACAGCAAATATTAGCTTCCTAATCAATAATATATTTTATAAAAATTTTAACTTTTAGTGTATGTTTGGAGACAATGAAGTTCAATGCAGTATCATCTGTCTTGAGCACCAGTGGCATTTTTCCAATAACAATGGACACTCTCACAGCTAACTGAAGATGTGTGAAGTCCTCATCTAAACCAGTAAACTCCCTCTGTCAGACTTGGAAACCTTGCAACTGGGGGCAGTTTCTTTTCTTCATTACTTTAAGTTATTCCCCTCTGTTTTGAAGATATTATTTTAAAATACATATCTGATACCTTTCTCTCTCTCTCTTTCTCTCTCTCTTTCTCTCTCTCTCTCTCTCTCTCTCTCTGTGTGTGTGTGTGTGTGTGTGTGTGTGTGTGTCTCTCTCTCTCTGTCTCTCTGTCTCTCTCTCTTTCTCTTTTGGTGGGGATACCAGGGATTGAACTCAAAGGTGCTCAACCTCAGAGTCACATCCCCAGCCCTATTTTGTATTTTATTTAGAGACAGGGTCTCACTGAGTTGCTTAGCACCTTGCTGTTGCTGAAGCTGGCTTTGAACTCGAAATCTTCCTGCCTCAGCCTCCTGATTACAGGTGTGCATCACCATGCCTGGCACCTTTCCTTTTTTGTCAGTGTTAATCACCCCCATGGTACAAGTTAGAACCTAGTATTGCATTTGTGCCATCCCTAACATTCCAGGTTCACATGCTTCAGTGTCCCATAGACCTCTTTGTTCTAAGGGTGCTGAACTACTTGCAGAGTCTCAGCTATACTACAGGCTTCCACGTCTCTTTCCCAATGCAGGTGCTGGTCCCACCTGCCTTTCCACTGACAAGCTCTACTTAAATTGTGTTCTTGTCTAAGCTTGCTTTGATGGCATCCTTCCACTCCTGGCTATAAGTAGTGGCTCCTGCTCTCTAGTCCCCATGGTATCATGAAAACGCCTGTTCCATAGAATTAAACACTCTGCATTCTAAATGTCTATTACTACGCAGTAGCTATTCTGTTGAAAGTTTCTTGAAGGCATTTATTATGTAGAATTCCCACCTTTTACAGTGAACCCAGAGATGAACATTTAATAAATGCTCCAAAATGTTCAGTAATAAAAATGCAACTATATTAGTCATTTTAAAGCTATACATAGAAGGGAATACAATTTTATGTTGTAAAAATATTAGGCAGACATGATCTTTTAGAAACTGACTGACTTGAATTTCAATTTTACTTTTTCCTCACTCTAACTTTGTGGTTTTGATTAACCTCCTTTACCCTCTGAGTCTGTTTCTCCTCTATAAAATTGTAAAAAAAAAAAAAAAAAAAAAAAAAAATGCAAACCCCATTGGGTTGTTTATTTAAAGATAAATAATACTTTTTAAAAATATAGTGCATTTACCACAATAGTCAATAAATGTTAGTTTCTGACCCTTTCCAAAGGTTTGAATAAACAAAGTATTTGTTTTATTTTTGTTTGCTTAATCTTCAGTCAACCAGAAAATTAAATTAAATGGAAACTTATACTTCTAATTCTCTAAGTATTGTGGTTAATTGCTATTGCTGTGTGTGTGTTCTGATAAATGGCGGAGTTCAAAGGTTTGTGTCTGTGTTGACAAGGAGCTGAAACTTTTGGGTCTTGAAGCTGAAAGTTCCTTATGGTACACAGAAACATTCTTATTCACTGGCCAGCAAACTTCCCGAAGTTCCCATAGTCTGACCTAAATCCCAGAGCTCACAAGTTAGGTACAATAGTTAGGCCTGCTGGAAACCAGCAATATTTCAACTGTGTCAGGGTAAAAGTGACTTTACACACAGCTGGCTTGGTAACCATGATCCACAGGGAAATTTCTTCATCTGACTTATTTCCAAGTTCTACTTCTACTTGTAGAAGGGGACAAAAGGAGCCAGTCAGAAGGAGCAGACACTAATCTCAACCATGTGGGAAAACCCAGTATCTCAGAAATTGGAAAGTCTCCATACATAGGAACTTAGATTATTTTGCTTATGGGTTAGCATAGGCTGCATTTTGGTCTGTTTCATTTTAAACAGAAAGACTTTGCTTTTTAAAAGTGTACACGAATTTCCAAATGTTCTCTGACTGTGCAAGTTTTCTTGATGTGGTTGGAAACTCCTGTGAAAACTTCAGACAATTAAACCCACTCAAAATGGAAGCTCTGGACTCTGATCTTAGTTGGAAAACTAATCCTAAGGTCATTACATATCTGGTGAAAAGTAACATGAGACTGTTTTGTGGTATTGGGCTTTTATCTTAAAGGAGGAACTGAAGATGTTTTTGCAAATGCAGATTCTGAACTAAGGCTTAGCTAAAGGAAGCAAAGGCAACAGGGATAGGAAGATGATCAAGAAAAAGAGATGGAATTCTCATTTGAACCCTAGCATTTTGACTATGAGAATTTGGCCTCATGGCAATTCTGGACTGAGTGAGATTGTGCACAGGTTTCTCACACATTAGCTAATAAATGAATGCCTTAGGAATGTCAGCAACTGCAAGGTCCTAGGAAGCGAGAGGCATGGTCTAAATACCAAAAACTTCAGTGTGCACAAAAGCATGGTTCTTACAGTCTAGGAGAAGATGGGATTTCATTTCAAATAATAATTAATATCTTATTTTTAGTGAAGACTTGTAGAAAATACTAGAAAAATTTCCATCCAAACTGTGCATACTTAACTGTAAGTGACAAGAGTGCTTCCAACACAATCTGTCCCTTGAAGTTGGAGTGACTTCTTGACCATATAACTTTGTCAGGCAGAATATAATTACTTATATATTTAATTAATGACATGTGTTTTTTCTACAAGGAACTGAGGAGTACTTTGCATTAATAAATTTTCATGTTTATTTTTTCAATATTTCTTTCTGACTTCAAGTCTGACTTCAACATTGAGAAGAGAAGAGGAAAGGGTTAAACCAGCCTGAGAACTCTTAGTGATTCTGACAGCTAACTCCCTGGGAGGGGTTTCACTCTCAAATGATTGGGTAGTTACACAGCATTTGGCAACATCTATGCTGATGGGTCCGTTTCACCAGATAGTACCATTGATCTGTATATTCAATTTATATTTCTAGCTGCTCTACATTCCTAAAATCACTATAACTAAACATTGAGCTGGGCAAAAGGGTGTAGAGCCTATGACAATCTCTCCCCCACCCCAGAAGGAATGCTATTTATTCCCTATTTTTATTCCAAAATTATAGTAGGTACACAGGATAAGAAAATCAAATGGCAAAAGAGAATTAATATAAAAAAGTAAAAGCAATCTCCTTTTGCCAAACTCAGACTTACTCATAACAGGTAAGAATTTTTAACTATTTTTTAAATTTTATTTTCTATAAATAGTTTATATTCACAGCACTAAATTACATATTTGTATCTCAATTTATTCATTTATCAATTTTAGACTTATTTACTTTCAATATGAAAGATGATGAATCTTGCCTTACTTTAATCACTTCTTTCATTCTCCTCCTGGTATTATTAGTTTAAGTTCTTATCAAGGTTAACTTTAAAGTTTTATATGACACACATAAATATCTGTTTCTTGACCCATCAACTTCAGACAGCGTTCACTGACTTCACACTACCTTGGATGAGGAAATAAAAGCACAAGCATTTTTTCTTACTTCTCTCCTTCCCAACTTCAGTCAGTTATACTTTTGCTTTTCCATTGCCAAAATTGGTTTCACGTATTCTGCTCTGTAAATGCAATGAAACTCTTCATTTTAAATTTACTAAAAGTCAGTACTATTTACAACATGTTTACATTTGCAAGAACTCTGATTATTTTTATAGAAAAAGATATGGGATCCTTTGTTATTAAGCTCTTCAGTTAAATAACAATGTTTTGTTTCAAGGTCAAAGGGAGAGTTTCTTGTTGTATACTCCATACTGATATAAAGTCATGCCAAGTTTCATAGGTGGGCCATATCTTTCTTGAACAATGTTTTGTCTTCTTTAATACAGAAGATGGGGAAGAACAATGGACCCAAGCTATTCCAAAGACTTAGCTTTAGTAATTGTTCTGATTATCGCTCATTTTTGCTTTCTGGCTCTGGCATCAACTGAACCTGCTGGGTACCTCTAAGAAAAGACATCTTCCCCTCCAATATGACTAACTTGAGGGCCTCTTCAAGGTACATTCTTCTCTCCTACATTCTATATTCATCAGTATGATCCTATCTACATTCTTTGTCCTAGGAACTTACCAAAATTTCTAATTTGCTGATGGATCTTGTATTACTCTGGTTTCTCCAGAGAAATAGAACCAACAGGATACATATATGATCTGCATTCAGCAACTTGGATACCTAGAAAAGCAGATGGTATAAGCAGATGGTCCAAGTCTGAAGTCCTAAAGTTGGAAAAGACCTATGTCTCAGCTCAACGATGGTGAGGCAGAGAGAGCAAATTCTCCCTTGATCTGTTTAGATCTTCAACAAATTGGGTGAGGGCCACTTACATAAAGAAAAACAATCTGCTCACTTAGTCTTACTGATTCAAATGTTCATCTTATCCCAAATCACCCTTATAGATACACCCAGAATAATGTGTAACCAAATATCTGGGCACTTTGTGACTCAGTCAAGTTGACACATAAAACTAACCATCACAGATACCTTTCTCATTTGCATATTCATTATATATTTTGGGACAATATATATGGGGTTTTGGAGAGGAGGGAAACAGATTCCATCCTTTTGAAACAGAATTATTGCCTGTTTTCTATTGCTGAAGTGTTAATAAACATGATTATTTACTTTTCTGGGTAATGTTTGCTGGTGATCACTCCATTCCCTTCTCTCCTTTTGTACCATCGTCTGCCTTGAGGAAGCTAGAATCCAGGAAAGCACATTCTTCAAACACTCCTGGTAACTATAAGTTCTGCCAATAGGAAGTCAGTGGGATTGAATGGACATAGAGGGAAGTATCTTTCTGCTTCTGGATTCTTCAGGGGAAGTGGCCAATAACTTAGGACACAGGAGTGACTATGACCTCATCAGGGTCTGTAGATCTGAGAATCGCAGGAATCAAGTATGGGGAGGAACAGCTGAGCATGGGTTTCAGTGGCATTGATGGAAACTTTAGTAGCAAATACATTTTTCTCCACTTTGGATAGTGCTCTTTACTCTTCTACTCAACCAAAATTTCTTATATTAAATTTACCATTATTTGAAATATTCAGAGGATTTCTGCTTCCTTACCTGGACCACGACTAATATGCTCATTAACATCATATTCCTTGCTATTTTTTTAATTATGTGATAAATCTTTAAAGTACAATGTCAGCCTAAAGGAAAAGATAAAGGTAAGTGAGTTGTTAACTTATATTTAATGCTTGCTGTATTCTAGTCATAATAACCCTGAAGTAAACATTATCATATTCATTTTATGAAAGATAATCTAGGATTAGATATATTTATTTGATCCAAATCTCACAGTATAAATTGACTTCCAAATCAAATTTTACTCTTCTCATTTGAGTAAATCATACCAATATTTGATATAAATCCTAAGAAGTGGTGGTTTATGAATAGCTGGAAATCTCTTTCATTCTGAAATTTTCTTTGTCCAATGAAAAGCTGTCTAATCAATTTTTATTCTTAGACTTTAGAAAGATTATTGGTCTTGAATTAAAATAGCCCAGAAAAAGAGCTTCAGCAGACCTCTCTGAGACAGACAAGTTGAGTGGCAGGTATGCTACTAGTTGTTATAATACTTTCAAACCATTATTATATTTTAATAGCATGGTTTCTATTTTTGTGGTTAGGATACTAAGGGGAGAAAATAAAAATTTTTACAGGATTTTCCATTCAAGCATTAACAGAAGGATGAAAGTAGAGGAACCTCATGAACCTCATCACACAGTAACACCACCATGTGCAACTGAAATTAGCAAACAAGTTTTTATCTGCTCTTAGGGTTCAGGCAATAAAGACAAGACAGAGTGCGTGCTCAAGCAAAGTTAGAATGATGTTTCCTAACTGAATATCCTCTCACCAACAACAGAGAAAAGAAATCAGCTTAGAGAAGGTTATTCTTTGGGGAGGCTTTTTGAAAATTAAATTCCAAGAAATCACTAAGCATATCTTCTAGTTTCCAACTTTTAATGTGACAGACTTTACAGACTGCCATCTTACCTTTGGGCTGTGGTGGACCAAGTAAAATTGTTTCAAAGTAAAGAGATCTTATGGTGTGAACATTAGCCCAAGAATTTTAAAATACAGCCACCATATGATCCAGTAATAGCACTGTTTGGTTTATATTAAAAGGAAATGAAATCAGTATGTTGAAGAGACATCTACACTCCCATGTTTATCGTAGCACTATTTATAATAGCTAGAAATGGAAACAATTTAAGTGTCCATTAACTGATGAATGAATACAGAAAATGTGATACATGACACAGATGAATACTATTCAGTCATAAAAAGATTGAAATCCTGTCATTTGCAACAGCATGGATTGAATTAGAGATCATTATGTTACCAGAAATAAGGCAGGACCAGAAAGACAAGTACCACATGATCTCACTCATATGTGGTAGTTACCAGAGGCTGAAGAGAGTGAGTTGGAGGGGAGGGATGAGGGAAGGATGCTTAACGGATACCAAGTTATACTCAGATGGGACTAAGAAATTCTGGTGTCCTATTCTGCACAGTAGGGGAAGAAGAGACAATAGCTGCTGTACATTTAATAAAGCTGGAAGAAAGGTGGTATATGGTTTCAACATAAAGAAATGATAAATGTTTGAGGTGATAAATATGTTTATCTAATTTGAACGTTGTACACTCTATACATGTACTGAAACATAACATGCTAACCCATCAATATGTACTATTTCTATGTTTTCAAAAGTTAAAAATAAACTTATTTTTTAATAAATAGGTCCCTTACAAATATAAAAATAACAAATTTTAGACATTTGCATACCTGTCCATGTGTTTGTTTTCCTCTGAACACAGCCTCATAACCCAGGTGCGAGAAAAATCAAGCTGTGCTCAGAGATGTGATTTTCTTACATATGCCTGATTGCTATTTTTTTGCTCTTTGACAATCTTCTCCTAATAGAACTGGGAGATTCCAAGGTAAGTAATTAAAAATGTATAATGAACATATATTGCTGTGACCTAGTCCTACCTTATCTATGGAATTCAGTTGCCTGAGGACAACTGAATAGTCTAAAACCATTAAATGGAAAATGCCAGAAATAAATAATTCATAAATTTCAAATTGTGCATCTGTTCTGAGTAGCATGATTAAATCTCATGCCATCCCACTCTATGTGAATTATCCCTATATTAGTGTATCCACTATGTACATGCTACCCTCTCATTAATTACCCAGAAGCTATCTGGGTTATTAGATCAGTTGTCACAATATATCAGTGCATGTGTTTAGGTAACCTTTATTTTACTTAATAATGACCCCAAAGTGCAAGGGTGGTTATGCAAGAGAGACACTAGGGAAAAAGAACACATTAACTTTGCTACTGTGTGGCAAAGGGAATATAAGAAAAAATATAGCACACAGAGGGTTAAGTACTATCTGTTGTTTCGGGTGTCCAGTGGGGTCTTAGGACTAATCCTGCATGCCTAGACAGGGATTACTGTACTCTGAGAACAGGAACTTCCTAGAATCACTTCTTTGGAGCTGACTCAAGTATCTGGATCTTCTACTCCAAATGGGTATTTCTAGGGATCATACTCCACTGGCTACCATTCTATTTGTTTAATATGATACCATATGTCTTTACTTAGAAAAAAAAGGAAAATGCTTTCTTCTGAGACACATAATAAAGCCCTGACGATGTGTTCACATTATGTACATGCAGCAATAACAACTCACCACTGGAGAAAAGCTGTTCCCCATTTACAAAAGCCTACATTTAAATAGTCTCAGGTACTAATACATCCTAGTGTACCCCCTGATGGTTTTAATTTTGACAAAATAATTTACCAAGAGATTAAGTCTCAAATTAAATAGTATAAAATTAAGAAACTTTAATTTTGAAGTTTCAATTACCCTTTGCAAAATCATAGAAAGTTCTAGAAATAGAAGGAATTCTAAAAGTAAGTTTTATTACTTTAGAAGTATTAACAAAAACAACTTTTTAGAAAGGAGGAAATACAAAAGCTGTATTTAGTAATGGTTCAGTGTTTCTCTATCCTTAAATTGGAGCAGGGAAACTCAAGTTTAATAAGCATCTGGATCAAAACGCTTATCCAGTCCTTATTGAATTGTTTCTGACATCAGTATACTAGTGTTTAAAATTGATGTCTTCACTAGTGGGGCAAAGATCTAATTTAACTATAGTGTACTTAGCAGCCCATATTTTAAAGGACTCTTCCTCTGCTATGCTTAGTCAAAGCTTAATCATAAAATTTGCTCCTTAAAAATATAAAATTCTTGCAAGAAGATAGTGGGAACAATCATAAGTAACTGAAACACATGGGAGCTCTGGACATTTCCTGAGCGTTTGCTTATGGCAATAGCTTCATTTACATGTGTCATAACTGAGGTCAATTGAGATTACTTAGCAATTCAACATCGTCGCAACTTGCAGTAGCGGAACTGCATCTTAAAGCCATATTTTGAAATTAGTACATTATTCAGTGTTGCTTTTACAAGGTTCCTGACTTGGCTGGAGGAAATCTCTGCAACTTCAGAAGAAGAGGCAAGGGGTCTCCAGCAGAATGAATGTCAGAGGCAGAGGTACTGGGCATCTATCAGCACCTTTCTGCTTCTGACCACTTCAGGTTGCGAAAGTATATGTGTGAAGATTTGAATTTGTAAATGGTATATCTTAATGTGCCATGCAGAATAGAAGCTCAGAAGATGGCAAGCGTTGCCTTAATCCAAGCTCAGTGCACATTTTGTGAAACCGTGAGTATATTGAAGGCTATGATAAGAAATTATATCTGAAATGAGAAGTTTTCTCTACAATCATGGACAGAGAACTTGCTTAACTATAGAAACAATGTTTTCTTAGCATTAAATATGGTGTGAGGAATTCAGAAAAGGCTGGAAAGAATGGAAATCAGAGGGTACATTCTCAGCAACCAGCAATGCTTTACACAGGAGAAGCTCTGGATACCATTGATCCTAGGAGTTGGAATGTACTCCACATTGACATGAAATAGTGAGATAATTACCATGATAGCAGCATTGAAGGGGGCAGCAAATCTCAGCAATCAACATAAACAACATTTTGATTCAATACTTTTTTAAATAAAAATTAATGCCAAAAAAATCCATGTTGAACAAAATAAAGACAATGAAGACAAGATCTGATCTGAACTTGCACAAATTGACTGTACACCTTAATTCTGCCCTTATCATATCCTGTTTTGGATTTTAAAATTTGATATTTTGTTCATCATTGATTTTTTACATTAATTTTTTTAAAATGTTGCATTGCGATATTAATTATCTTGATGACTGGGTTTTGTGTTGTGTTTGTTGGTATCTTCTTAAATTTTGCAGTATGTTGAATGACTGATATAGTTGCCCATAGACCTAGTGCTGACTGGCATGGTGTCAGACCTGCAATACATATTAAAAATAGTACTTAAATGAACAACTATATGGTGAATGAATTGACGAATCATATCGATCACTAAAGGAGTATTTTCTGTTTCTCTTTCTAATTCCCTCTCCACAAACTCCTCCTTGGAAGGGACAGAAACACACAATATGTTCCAGACACCTTATTTTGACAGTCATCTTTTTCAATGTTTTAAAATAAGGTAATGCATATTAGAAACTTTAATTTCTCTATTGCTTAAATCATCCCATTGTAATGAATTAATTATTGTCAGCATATTGAAGCACACATGGGAATTTCCATTCACAACACAATGACATCTTAGTGTATTTCTACTTTATTCTCAGGATAATCGTCTTTTTTAGCTACAGCACGAGGAGCTGTCAGCCGGATAGTGCCAGCAAGCTTAGTTCATCAAGTGCATTTGGATAAGAGTCTGTCAAAGTAATGCAGAGACAGGAAGGAGGATGTGTAAGAAAGTCAGAAACAGAGGGGACATAGGGGAAATGGTACAGCTCTCATTCTGTGTGATGGCACCATCCACAGGAAAGTGCAACCTTTAAAACTTAGTCTTAAAGCCAAAATATTTTTCCATTTAAGTCTTTGAATCACCCAAGGAAAATGCCTGGTTCTCAGATCTTCTTCCTTATGGAGTGTGGGACAGGGAGATAGTCATGGATGAGCTGGAAAGCAAAAACAAAAACAAAACACCATTTGTGCATCCCTGAAGGACATGAGAGTTACATTTGCTGTGAATTAAGTGCTTGTTAGGTGAGGGAAAGACTGTGAATTGAAACACAGAATGTCAGCTTTTTCCTTTGTGCTGAATTGAATTCGAGAGGGTAGGAGGAGTACTTTGCAAATTCAAAGGTGTATTCCTCCTCAATGCTTCATTCCCAGCCTCCCAAAGCCATCCAGGGTGTGATTTCCATAAAACAAGGGCAAGGCCCCTTGACAATACAAGGAATGAATGTCTATTTTCATTGTTGTTGGCAGGATCTACTCTCTAGCTCTGGACAGCTTCTGTGATAATGTGGCTTTAGAACAGCTTTCCTATGTCTTTCTCTTTCCTTCCCCTCTCCCTTCCCTTTCTTTTCCAAGTGAATTTCTCCTTTTAAGTAAGACAGAGAAGTTTGAGGGGTTTGGCTGGACCCTAATTGAAGAAATAGCCAAAAAGCTAGAAAATCAGAGAAGGAAAGAGTCTTTGAGGAGTCCTAAACAAAATACAACACACATGCGCGTGCACACACACACACACACCCAAAACAAACAAACAAAAACCCTGCAGCAAATAGCACTTTTCAGTGTATTCTTTTTTCTTTCACCTCATCTGGCTTTTTTTGGTCTTAGATAAAACAGAGCATATATAATGCCATTTCTGCTTCCTTCTGTCACAGATAAGTGAAAGCAATGAGTTTAGATATAAATTGAAAAGTGCTTAGGATGTAGAGGTGTAGAAAATCAATCAATGTATCTTCAGAGCTAGCTAATCATCTCCAAGTTAGAAGTGAAAAAAGAGCTGAGTTTCCGAGAACCTAACATGCAAGCTAATTTTTCCAAAATCATTTTGTGGAGCAAGTATGATAAGAGATTAATGTGATGAGATGCAATTTCCAGTTTTCCTCCAATTATGATTGTGTTATATGAATCAGAGCAAAGGTAGTTAAAGTTGTCACACGCTGGCTATTGCAGGGCAATTCTTCATCCTCCCTGTGTGTCTGTCTGAAGGAATAAGGTCACTTATTACACTCAGAGGCATACCCAGGGTTCATATTTAAGCACATCCATCTCCTAAGATGGAATTTTGTACTGGTGAAGCTGGAACTGATGGGGATTTGATGAAATTGCATTTAATTCTTGCTTGCTATTTGAAAATAATCTCTCTCTCTCTCTCCCTCTCCTTTTTTTATTATTACATAATTATATTTGGGAACTTTTACTATTCCTTTCTTTTAATCCTATAAGTATGTGATTTTTTTTTTTTTTTTTTGTCATACTGTCCATAATCTCCTGAAGCTGCTTTCATGTCAGCAAGATGCTACGGCTGTTTGGTAGATGTCATGCTGGAGATGAGGTTCTTGGCTTCTTGTTCCTTATTGCCTCTGGAATGTGTCAGGCTTCAGATTTATTTAATAGAGTTTACACAGCTGTACATAAGGACACTGTATGAGGCCTGGGAGTTCAATCACTCAGCAAAACAAACCAATCAACAAATATTCATTGGTCAAGCCATCTGGAATTGGTGCTGGAGTATTTCATCCACAGATAAAGAATTTTAGGTTAAACATTTTCAATAATCATCAAATATTCTAGCTAATTATTGAGGAGGTATTCAAAAGAGGTGACTATGCTGCGAAAACGTCTGTGTTAAATTGTTTTTGTATAACTTGTGGAGTGACAGACAAAAGGTCTACAGAAACCTGTGATACAGTATCAGGAGTCCCCTCACATCCCCAAACAGAACCAAACCGAGCAAAGAAATAAACAAAAACATCAGAAGAGTTTATTTAGAAGTACAGAGACGATTCATTGAGTAAGTTTAATTTCTTGAAGCATACAATTTGAAGATATACTTTTACTAAATAGTAGAAAGGATGAAAAAAAAAGAGAGAGAGAGCAACTGTCTGTGTATAGACAAAGGCACATGCCTATGATCCCAGTGACTCAGGCAGCTGAGGAGGAGGATCACAAGTTCAAAGACAGCCTCAGCAATTTAGCAAGGCCCTAAGCAATTTAGCCAGATTCTGTCTCAAAATTAAAAATTTTAAAAAGGTTTGAGGATGTGGCTCACTGGTAAGCATCTCTGGTTTCAATCCTAGGTATCCCCCGTCCCCTCCAAAAAGCAACAAAAACAACATACTAGTGTCCTACTGGAAGTTGACTTAGTGGGTCAATGTAATAGCACAGCACAAGGCCAAGCCACAAATTCCATGGAAGTCTGTGGGAAGAGCTTGTGCAGCCTGTGATTTGCCAAGTATATTCTGGCACTTGCCATGCAACCTGTGCATAGTATTAATTCTATTTATTGTGACAACAGCAGTTATCAGGATGGCAGAGTTTCCCTGTCAAATGCTGATCCAGGTAGCTGGAAATTTCAATCAATTTAGTAAATTTCCCCATGTCCAACATCTAATAAGTGGCAGAGTTAGGATTCCAATCTTTGTCTCACTTGAAATCTATGCTCATACCCACAACCCACACTTTCACCAACATCGAAGACCTTATCCTACTTGATATCAAGTGTGGTTTTATGGCCAGTCTGTTTAGATTTATAGATTTATATATGGGTAAAGTATAGTAGAAATATTTAGAAATATGATGCATCTTTTTATCATTTACTGTCATTTCTCACCTTTTCTGAGTTCCTCCATAATATATTCATTGTGTATAGTTATTCCATTGTCCACCTTCACTCAATTTTCCTGTAGGATATATCCTGATAAATACATGTTTATTGAGCAAAAGGATGAATAAATATTTGCTAAAACCTGTAACTCTCACAGCTAGGTCCTTAGGCATATTCATCAATATCAGATTTTTTTTCTATTAAATGTTTGATTAAAAGACAAGATTAAAAATGATTAGGTTCATCCCAACTTCTAATCTAACATATAGCTCATCCATAAGTTTCTGAAAGGGTCAGAATTACATCTGAATTCTTGAATGTTTTTGGAATTTCTTTGTGTTTGACAAATGGTATGCTTAGCATTTACTGCCTGAATGATGTAACCATTATCGTTACCTAAAAATAATGAACATATATTAAAAAACAACTATCATATGATGCTAAGTTAGGTGATGAATGGAATTCAGGAAATCATAATGGAAATAGTGACCAATGTCTACCATGTGTTGGGCGTTGTGCTGAGTACTTTCTTTCAATGCAATACTGCACCGAATCCTCCCAATAACCTCATAGGCACCATCAAGACCCTATTTTTGGAAGTAAGGAACTCAACTCCTGGAGAAGTTAAATAAATTATTTTTCAAGATTTTATAGCTAGTAGGAGACAGAGCTTGGGTTTAAATCTAAGCCAGGTATTCCAAATTTCAGAAGCCTCCCTTCACTGTCACTTATCTATCATGGAAAATTTTATTAATGCAAATAGCCATTTATAATGCTCCTTAATAATTAAATTATTTTCTTTTAGCTCAAATATTAATTTCATATTAACTTGCTCAAATGTTGCTGTAGAGTTACGCCTTGCTATTCAATATGAGTCATTCCCTTGGAATGCTGTGTCAAATAATTTTTGCACAAATCACACCCACAATGAACAATGCATTTTCTACAATTTCCAGGATCAGTGTGTATTAAGTGAAGCCAGAATTTAGGATATATGAAAAGCAATTTTCAGCATAAAATCTTTCCAGAGATCTATGATTTTTCCTCAATCTGTTCACTTGCTTCATAAACACCTAATCCAAGACTTCTCTTTATCAAGTTTCTCCAAAAACTTTGACCTAGTTCTCATACAATACTCTTTTGAATGCATATTTAATAGACTTACTAAAATGACTTATATATACAAAAGCTAAACAAAATTAGCTGTCAAAACTACACAGGGAAGAAACATACCAAGTCTTTCTTGATAAGTAGACCATTCTCCTGGTGGGAGCAAGAGTGAACTAGCAGTGGCCTCACAACCATGAACATTTTAAGTCCTAAGACCTCAGATGATGGTTTTCAAGGGCAATAGCATATGGAGTCCATGAGAATTGAATGCAGTTTACTTAAGCAAACTTCTGCTGTATGACATATATGTTCGTTTTTTTAACAAACACAGGTTTAACACTTCTATGTGCCAGTCAGTTTTTAGTGCTTTACAAATATTAATTCATTTAAACTTCAAAACTACTGGGGTGGGGGGACATACTATTATTATCCCATTTTGCAGAAGAGGAAGCTAATGGCCCAAGAACTTTTCTACCTGCTAAGTAGTGGAGCCAGGATTTGATCCTAAGTGTATATTTCTGACTCCCCAAAGTCATCTTATCTCCTCTCCAAAGCCTATAATCGAGATAGAAAGGACTCATATGTTCCCCATTCAAATTTGCATATGATATGTATCTAATATAGGTCCAGGAGTTCACAAACATCTCGTCATGACCATTAAATCATGCAAATTAATTTGCAGTCTGCTTAGGGAAAACCTACTGTGGATAGAAACCAGTTTCCATTTGTCTAGTCCTTGTTTCCTTCCCAAATGATAATAACAAACAGGGGCATTTGATTTTCTTTTGTTGAGCCACTTTGCTTATCTTTTTAAAAAGCACTTCCTATATGCATTACTATTCTTTATGGCTTCCAGGCCCTGGAGTGATAATGCAGACCACGTGTGGGAGACTAGCAAGCCAGAGGCCAGCCACAGGAGAAGCACACTGGAGATTCTCCGGAACTTGTCCTGGGAGCCCCTATCCTTTTATCCCTGTCTCATGGATTATGTACAATAATCCCAACAACTTCCTGAGATTCTGAGCTCAGGTCAGGGAGTCGTTTTCATCTCCCAAACTGCACATCTCAATCAGAGGCAAACTACTTTACTTTTAATGCTACAGAAAGAATTTCTATAGTCTTTATTTCTAGGGTTTGAAGAAAAGGGAAATGGATCTAAATTCTCAATGGTTTTCCATTGGCAATGATTTCCTCAATTCAGAAAGTGAATTTAAGCATTAGAACATGTGGGTCTTTTTATCAAGAAAAAAAATGTGTATTTATAAAACAACTTCATAACTCTAATAAAAGTGTTTTAAGTTGAAAAAAAATGAGGCAGCTAATTTTTTCCCTAAATTTCATATCTCTTTTAAGTATATATTATATACTTAAAATATATACTTTAAGTATATATTATATATTATATACACATGGTTCAAATATCAGAAGTACAAAATTTCTATAGGAACTCTTTTCCTAACTTTGTCTCCCAGCTACTTAGCCCATTTTGGAAGACACACAAAATTCCCTTGTAAGGAAAATGGAGTCCATCAGGCTCCCTCATCTGGATGTCCAGGAAGCAATGACTAAGATGCCCTATGTAACTCAGGAAAAATACATGTGCTTTCTTATATAATCATATAATTTAATATTGGCACACTGCCAGCTTTGTGGTAATTCTGTATATAAGCTGAGCAGGACTTTCTGCTGAGCTGATTGTCCACCCATTGAATAAAGGCATGTTATATCTCCCTATAGCTCTGTATATCTTCTTCAGTCTGTCCAAGTCTCAAGTCAACCTGCCTGAGATACAGTGGTTGCACTATAGTTGGTGAAGTCTGCATGATTCACAGCAGACCTGTGTGGTTCCCTCTGCACCTACAGAGGGGGTATTTGGGGGTGGACAGCCACAAGCCTCTGCTATTCAGAGTCAAACCTCCTGGATACCTGGTTTCCTCCCCAGGAATAGCAGCAGTTGATGATATTCCTATGGGGTTGGAAAAGGTGTTAAACCAACTAGGAGAGAGCCTGGAAAAGCACAGTGCACACATGGCCTTTGGATGTGTGTTTCTTACAGCTCCAGGAGCGGAACCCAGTGCAGCTCTGTGGGAGGCTGGCAAGATGCAAGAGGATAAAGAAAAGGCCCTGGAAGCTAGGGCATGATCACTAGAAGAGGACCTCAGCTAGCCTACTTGGCAAAATGTGCAAGGATCTGGATTGCTGTCAAGGTCTTGGGAGTTGTTTGGATGGGTAAGACAAAGGTTACCCCAGATGCAACTATTAATAAGATCCAAGTCTAATCCATTCCCATGACCATAAAGCAATTATGAACCTCTCTGTGATTGTCAGGCATTGGAAAATGTTTATACCCCATCTGGCCCAAATGATGCGACTCCTTTTTGGTCTAGTAAAGAAATGGCAAAATAGGACTGGACTACAGAATTGGATCAAGCATCTGGGGGCCAATCTCATTGTGCAGAACCCCTGTGTGCTACATGGCATTGATCCTGCATGACCTTGTGAATTAGATATATATCACCCAAGAAGGATTTGTGTGGGGAATATGCCAAAAATCTGAACAGCTAAGACAAACTACCAGATTTTGGTCCCAACTGTGGAAAGGGGTAGAAGGATAGAAGCATTCTCTCTAATGGAGAATCAGTTAGTGGCTGTATATGCTCCGTACTAACCACTGAGACTATTATCACAACCTTCCCTATTATCATGACTAGGACATATCCCATTATGTGTTGAGTGTATGATTGGGCTACATGGCCCTGGAGTAGGACTATAGACATCAATCCTACAAAATGGGGACCCTGCCTACAATAACGAAGCACACTGTCAACCAGCCATCTGCAGGCTGAACTTTATGAGGTGCTTGGGCTCATTATCTATATAGATGACCACATCATTATAAAACACAGGGAAGCAGAACCAGAAGCAAGCCCATACCTAGAAGATCAGCTACCTATACCATCCAATGCTTGGTACACTGACAGCTCCAGTTATGGACAACTGCCAGTGTGAACGGGCACCATCTGATTTGATACTGGTACAGGACAGAATACCAATGGACTGAGCTACACACTGTCTGGATAGTGGTTGCATGAGGTATCTCCTATAATGATATGTACTGATAGCTGGGCAGTGTATCAGGGACTTGCACTGAGGATTTCCACAAGGCAGTTAACAACTAGTGAGTCATGCATCACCCATGCCAATGCTGTGGCAGGAGCTCCAGGAGCTAGACCACCAGAAATAGGTGTCATGTTACAAGACATGCACCAATGGCCTCCCCCGCAATGATGAAGTTGCATGACACTGGCAAAAGTCAGCTAGCTAGAAACAGCCGTGTTACTTTGTACACTGAACATGAGGTGGCCTGATGGTTGCATATAAGGTTTCTGCACGCCAGCCAAAAAAACTATGTAAGCCATAATGAAGACCTGAGGTGTACCAGTGACAATGACTGACATACAAGATGTATTTATGTATATATATATATATATATGTATGTCATATAGCTTGCTCCAAGGAACATCCCCAACAGCTGGGAGCTAACATGGGCCAGGTGACATACGGGTCAATGCCTCTCACCTAGTGGCAAAAGAACATTATAGAACCCATGCCTAGTTTTGAATGGTATAAGTATGCAATTACTTGTGTAGATAGATACTGCAACTGGGCTCTTGGCCACTTTCCCAGCATGACATCCTAACCAAAGAGCAATGACATAGGCTCTGGAATGCTTATGAACAGCATATGACTGGCTGTTGGTGATAGAGAGTGACCAAGGTGCTGAGAGCCATAGCCAAGTAGGAATGACGCATGGCATTTTTGGTTGAAAGATGACCCCAGCAAGCCATTGAGATGATAATGATTATGTTTAGATGTGCATTCAATTGGAGATTAGACCCCTGCTGTCTGCCTAGGCCTGCTACTTTGGAGCTCTCAGGACTCCCAGAGAGTTCCCATTGGTTGGGAAAGTGCGGTAGGAGGGAATTCTGGAGGAGGGATTTCCTGTTGATGGAGTGTGTCCCAGGAGAAGACCGCATGCGTGGCATTAGTGGGAGTTTTGGAAATAAAGTTTGTTTCTGCTTGAGTGGCTTGTGATTTTGTGCCCAGCCAGACTGTGGCACCAAGGGACTCATTTCACTGGTGCATACACACAAGAATAGGCCAAGTATCTAAGCATCACCTAGTCATTCCATGTGTCATATAACCTGTAAACAGTGTGATGGCCTTTTAAGACAGGGACTGCGTTGTGCCGCTGAGACTCCCACACTAATTGGTTGGACCAAAAGACTTTGCATTTTGAATGAACAAAGTTAAAGTGACTCTGCCCAATAGAAGCCTTGCTACATCATACTGTTGTACCCATCCAATTGCAAATTTTATATTTTACCAGAGGGTGGGATTTGCCTTTGTTAGTACCTACAACTGCCTTGTCCTTTTTTGCCCATAGGCACGTATGGGCCAATAAGCTGGTTAACTGGGCAACACATATGCTACTGTTGCCAATCAGTCTGCATGTTGGATATGCCTAGAAACGCTGCCTAGCATTGCAAATGACCTGCCATGATGAAATAATCCACCAACAACCTTTAACTGAACTTTGTGAATGTGGAACATGACTGATTCTCAATGAAATTATAGAAGAGTCATATGTTTAAAGGTGAACAATAGCCAGTGGATCTCTCACAATCTATTATTGGTTATTCAATATGGGATGGCTGAGGATGGCTCCCTGCTGAAGCTGTTGAGCATGACCAAAATGTACCCTAGTGTGTAGAAAATAAGGGTGTGTGAATATCTATGGAGTGGACCTTGTAAGTTTTATGAACTATAATAGTTAATAGTTCTAACACCTGGGAGTCACAAAATGTACAAAATGGTAGTCATTTTTACCCATCCCCTTAGGGTTTTTATGTATATATGGACAAAACGAATGGTCATATTTACCTACCAAATAGACTGATGCATTTAGGGAAGGCCTTACAGCCTCAGCAAAGTTTCAAAAAACCTTAACTGAGCAGCCATCCAATTGGGATGCTTTCAAGTAACAGTATCACATGTAATGTACTTTGTGGTAGCATTACTCCTTAGCGTTGTTCTTGCCACATGGATCTACCATTGATAATAAGATGGAGATTACTGGCACTGTCCAGAACCCTTCATGTCCTTGCCCTCTTAAATGAAGAACGGCACCAAATGGAAAGTAGTGTTGCAAATTCAGATGACCCTTGACATACTGCCTATCTCCTGTGATGCACTATGTGCCCTCATAGGCACTCACTGTTGTGTATATTAGGTGAGCATCATAATGTAAGCCAGATGCTGCAAACCCTAGCCCTTGAAACTCAGAAAATTGAACATTGTCCCTACAAGAATGGTTTGGACACCCTGGCTGCCCCATGGAGATAGATCTTGTTCTGTTGGTGGAGGACAGCTTGTGTATTAGTAACTTGCTGTTGTGCCTTATATTGCTGTCATGAATTGTAGATACAGGGCTCTGCCCTCCTCACCAAGGAACCTTCACAGATGATGCCTGTCACATAGATTGTATGGTAAGGAACCCAGAAGGGTGGAAATGTAAGAAAAATGGAGTCCATGAGTTTCCCTCATCTGGATGATTAAGATGATTAAGATGATTGAGATGACTTAGATCAGTCAGGAACAACAACACATGTGCATTCTTATATAACCACATGATGTCATGTTTGGCACACTCCTGGCTTTGTTGTAATTCTGTATATAAATGGAATAGGACTTTCTGTTGTACAGATTGTCCACCCATTGAATAAAGACAAGTCAGAACTCCCTATGGTTCTGTGAATCTTCTTCAGGCTGCCTGAATCTCAAATCAACCTGCCTGAAATAGAGAGGTTGCACTACATCCTGTTAGGAGAAACCTTTTAAAAATACGTAGTGATTTAATCAATAAGAAGAATATCTATGAATAACCAAGATGAATATTTGAAGCTCCATTTGAACTGAAAATTGCTTCAAAATATCAGATTTTTTGGAATCCTGTCAGCATCTTATTGACTCAATGTCACTTAAAAATATAAGGATTTTATTTTTTTCTCTTATTATTATTTATTTATTTGCATTACAATTCTTAATACACCTTTATACCACAATTTATCATATCTCTGTATATAAGGTATGTTGACACCAAAGTCACCTTCATTATTATACAAAATACATATATTTTGTATAATAAGAAGGTAAAAGGGAGGGAGAAGGGGAATAGCATGGATGGTGGAAAAATATAAGGATTTTAATGTAAAAAACAAAGGCACAATTGAGCACTTGGACTATGACTTTTCTACTTGGAACATGTATTGAGATGTATTTTTAATTGTCATTATAAATTAAAATTAGATGATAATAGTTCTATAGGAGAACACAAACTATTATTTAATGCTACCTCTAAAATATCAAGTTTTGGGTTTGTATCTTCATTCAATTATATATGTCTTTTCAAAGATCATGGAGACCCTCATAATTATATATGAGATGTTTAGGATAAAAAGGAACAAGTTAACAAGTTATTCCAAAAAGAAGAGCAATGATAACACCTATATATGGGCACTCCCCTTCCCAAGCCATAACATTCAGAGGTGTGTGATGAACTAGAAGGTCATTTATTGCACTTAAAAACAGTCACACAGACAAGAGCCCACAATCACTGCATTAACTGCAGCTTACAGAAATCAGCATATGAGAACAATTGGGAAGAACCTTAGATGTGTTCCAAGTGAGAATCAAGATTAAAAGTCTTTTTGAATATGCTATACCCTTATATATACATTCCACTGGTGCTTTAAAATAAAAAGGAAGTAATTATTTTGGAGATTCAGGACGCAAATCTTCATCTACATCTACATTATTAAAAATGAAAAATTGAGAGACAAGTTCTAAGCATTTTTAGAACTTGCTTGTTTTTATTTTTTGACTCATATTCTTATAGAGTTAAGGATGCTCTCTGGTGCAGGGAGCATAAACAGCAAATGGTTTCTCTAAGAGGTCATTGTGAATATTTTAACACTAATTTCCAAGGGTGAAAATATACCTGCAAGCATTTTTTAGCTAATACTGCAATGGTTTGCATAGAGCATGAGTTTTGTTGAAGCATTCATGCGTTATCATTAGGTAACAGAAGGCAAGACTTGGTTCCAATTTCAAGTTGATGGGTCTCAGGTGAACCTCATCAAAAGTACTACCCACACACATGAAGCTAAATGAGTTTTGTTTTTAATGAGAAGATCTGTTACCATTATATATTTTGACTATTTCCATTGCAGGCATCCTTAAGAAATTTAATTATATTCAGTTCTGGGATAGTCTTTGCTGTAATTTGGATCTAAAATACTCCCAAAGATGTGTTACAGGCTTAGTTCCCAGCTTGGTGATATTCGAAGGTGTTGGAATCTCTATAATGTGGGACCTAGTGGGGTATTTTAAGTCATTGGAGGTGTGCCTTTGAAAGCAGTTGTAGGACCCTGCTCTCTTCTCCATTCTTTGGTTCCCAGGCACCATGAGGTAAGCCTCTTGCTCCACTGTGCACACCTGCCATGGTGTGCTACCTCACCATGGAGCCTAAAGGCCATAGGGCCAACCAATCATGGACTGAAACCTCTACAAGTCTGAGCCAGCAACTCTGTTCTCCTTATTGCTGTTTATCTGAGGTATTATCCCAGTATGGGAAGCTGATATCAGGGTTGCTTGGTTTTCACTATGTATTTCTTTCATACTCAGTGTTCATAAAGAAACAATTCTTAGGCAGTACATGTTATATTTATAAATTTCCATCATATAAAAGAAGTGAAGAGCAATAATTTACCTTTTGTTTCTCAGAGAGGACATTGAATTTCATACGAAAAACCCTCAAATGATGTAGACACATTTGGAGGTGCTAGTATAAATAGTTAACTTACACCTTAACTATGGTTGGTCATTCTGATAAAGGATAGAAAGAGCATAACTGAATTCCACAAAGAGTCTCCCAAACTCATTTATTGAATATCTTATCCCTCCCCACCCCAACTTGATCTTTTAAAAACTAGATTCACCCTAAGAAAAATTATGAGGTATAAATTTCATTTCCTTTTATTTCTCATATTCTTTTTAGCTCACAGCCACTTAAAGAAGCAGCAGAGAGAGAAACCAGGAGTTGAATGTGCTTAAGGAAGCCACAAAATAGATTTTAAAATGCCTCTGAATTTTAATGATTTGATTAGGATAATGATTCTTGTGTTATGTTTGCTATATTCTGGAAATTATATATTATGAGTATTGCTGATTGCCAGGTATAAATTAATAACCTGTGTTAGGGCTTTAGCACTCTGAGGACATTTATTTTATTATGACCATCATTGTCATTAACATCATCATCAATATCAATACATAAAATCACAGTTTGTTCATATTACATATGATCAGCATTTTTGTCTTGCCTGCTCTGAATGGTCCCTATTATCAGACAACAGTTAGGTCTATATCTGTACGTTCCCAGCATTCAAAAGATTGTTTTCATCATTCCAATAAACTGATCCAAAAAGTTAAAAAATAATAACTGCTGATGAACACAAGCTTCTGCTGTATTATATTTTTAAAAATCTGGTTTATTTATAATAAAACAAAAATGAAACAAATTAAATTAAATTAGATAAAAACAACACAAAACAAAGCCTAGCTATTGGGCACTTACTATGGCCAGGCATCCTGCTGGGTGAGGGATACCAGGTAAGCAAAATATGCACTGTCCCTACCCTCATAGAGATACCTTCCTCAGGCTTGTCCATTGGGGCAGGAGGGCTGTATCAAGAAGAGCTGCTGACTTGAGTCATGAAGCCTCTGTGCAAGTTGCCAGACTTGACAGGGTAGGAAATGAAATGGAAGCTCTGGAAGAGAAATTATTCTGTTTAAGGATGCGGGCCAAAAGACGCAGGAGAGGGAAAAAGTGAGAGGTAGTCAGTATGCTCAGCAGAAAAGTGAGGGAGGAGGAAGTGGTAAATGAGGCTCAAAACCAAGGCAGGGTCCAGGCAAGGACTTTATTCAAGTTGTTAATGAATTTGGACATTATTTTAGGAATAATGGGAAGGGAATTATGTTTGTATTCTAGAAATTGCAATGACTGGAATGCTGTGAACCCATGTCTCAGTCTTGGCCATTAATTAAGAAAAGACTGGCAAGGCCTGATGGGGGATTGAGAAAGGACAAACAGACACATATAGAGAGAAAAATCCCAGGCCAGGTAGACATCACCCTCTGATGGAGGATAATGACCCAGAGCTATACAGCACCTTTGTTATATAGGTTTCATCAAAATATATTTGTGGGAAAGTTTTAGCCAAGCAGGCAATCTGAAGGGCGCAGGACTGTCAAGACATTAGGGTTATCTTGTTATGCTTAGAATTATCTATCCCCAGGAGTTGGTGCCTGAGCTCAAAGTCCCGAATGATACATCTTTGCACCTTCCCATAGAGCCAGGTGTCACCATAGCAACTGGGCCATCTTGACCTGCACCTTTGCACAGAAAGTTCCCAGTGCAACGCAGTCATGAGGCAGTCAGAGGGACCATGATTCGAATCATCACTCTCCACATTGGAATAGAGAGAACAGAACAATGGCAGGCAGGCCAACCAGTTAAAAAATAATCAGAACAACTTCAGTGAGAGTTAACGGAGGCAGTAATGGCAATGGTGACCAAAGGAGTAAATGCTTTTTAAGATATACCTAACAAATATTCAGTTATCATTTCCTTGGTAAGTATTCAGGTTCCTGGTTGGCTCATGGGAAGATGGCCCAATTGGGTGAAAAGTTGATGAGTTCTATGTGGCAATGCTGCACTTGCATTGGTAGTAAATACAAGTGGCAATATCTAGCAAACTGTTGGATGTAAAGATCTCGAGTTCAGAGGCAAATCTGTGAAAAGTAGAATAGGGAACAGTCCATATGATAGCCTTGGAAGTAAATGGGGTTTTCCAGACACAGCATGTGATAAAGAGACAATTCTGAATGACTATTAAGTGATAGAAAAAAAGAAGAGAAGCCCACAAAGAGGTTTAAAAGGGCAGGTCAGAAAAGTAGCAGAACCATCTAAAATATAAAGAGAACAATCTAAATGTAAAAATGTAAAGAGAGTGGTACCTGGAGAACCAAGATGGGAGAACTTCAAGGAGACGTTGTTATTACTGCTGCAGAGAAGTCTGAGCAATCTGCCAATGAGATGTTTATCGCATTTGGCAACAAATAGGTTACTGGTGAATTTGGCAATAACAGCCTCAGTGAATTGGTGTTAGCAAACCCTGCAGGGCAGTGGGTTGAAGTACGGGAGGAGGAGATGCTGATGAAGAGTAAAGGCCACACTTGGAAGAAGTTTGATCAAGGAATGGAAAAGAGAAGTAAAACAAGTTCCTTTTACAAAAATAAAAACCCTTATAGTATCAGTTAAACAAATATTATTTAATATGGTACAATATCAGAGTTAAAATACAAATGATTCTAGAGAACATTTCAAAGGAAATGCCTTCCTCTGCAGTTCTTAAATATTTTGAATTTGTGCCAATGCTTAATATTCAAAATTCTTATTTGGCAGATTCCTCTTCAATTTACTCCATTTCCATTAACCAATAACAAAAGTCAAACTTGTCTCTCCAAAGGGCATATTTGGCTCCACAACCAGGTGGCTTTCAGCCATTTTTTGTCATCAAAACTCTTTGGAGATCTCTGGTTTATACAGCCAACGAAGAGGGAATAGTCTAACTGCTCAAAGTTAATTAGAGGAACGGTTTAGCTATGCCTTTTACTTTCCCTAATATCTTTTCTTTTTGTCTGAAAACAAACTGTGACCTTAAAGTCTAACTGATTTAATAATCTTGGTTTAGAGATGAGGAAATAGATGCTTAGAGAGTTATTGTATATTCAAAACAGAACATGTAAGTAATAGGATGGGACCACACCACTGATCTCAACGATTTGGCTGTGTATTCCATCTTTCCCCATTAAATATGTGCCTCTTAATGTAGATGGAGTTCCTTTCTCGACTGAAGGGTTAAGTTTTAAATTATGAGATATTTTGTCTCCAGTATATGAATAAATATTAGTGGCTATTGAAAGTTTACACAAAATGCTGAATGCTATAGCACCTGCCATGATAAGAACCTCTGCATGGATCTTTAACAAGAATGATTTCTTAATTTCACAAAAGTGATCTTTAATTTCAACCTGTTTATTTTCTTACTAAACTAAATCATGTTAACACTTCTATTTGATAAGTTAGCCAAGAACTTAAATAGAGATCTACAAGAGTTCTATCACAAGTACTGGACAAATTTTTCTAAAAGCATTGGACAAAAATTGGCAAACACTCAAGATATTGAAATAGTTCAGTCCCATAATAAGAAACCCCTCGAGGCATTAAGCAGGAAATTTGATTTCTCAAAATCCATGTGTTGTTTTGTGTGTATGTGTTTTTGAAGGGGTAAGTGTATGTGATCAGGCGGAAAACTGGTAGAAAAATGATTAAAAAAAACCAGAATCTAAGTAACAGTCTTGGCTACAGCAATAAGTAGATTTAAGAGAAACAGACATACATACATAAACTCACACACCTTTAGTTGTAAGAAAAAGATAACCTGATATTACTCTGAAGATCTTCTTTTATAAACTTGATTTTTTTAAAAAAAAGGAAATGATCTCTGTATACTCCTTTAAATAACTGGCAGGAAATTTCCTATATAACATTTATTCATTCTATAAATGATATGTATTATTAAAGCCAACAATTCCACAATTTCATTGGAGAATTCATACCTGCTACAAAATTTAAAAACTGATAAAGCTTTAAAAATCTTTGTTGTGTTTTATTTGCCTTTTCTCCATTTTTTCTTTGATTTTTTAATTTAAACTGAGTAAATCTATTTTATTATCAAATCTTTCTATTATATCTTATTTTTCTCATAAAAACAATGAAAAATAAAATATTATGCTAGTAAACATGCAAACAAAACTTTTAAATACAGTAGAACAAATGAAAGTTTCCTAGGTATAAATTTTAATATTAAATAATAGATGACAAAAAATTAAAATTCAATTACATGAGCATGTCAAAGAAATAGGACTAGTTTTGGGAGGCACAACAATAATTGAGTCTAGATCATTCAAGGTCTATTAGGAAAACTAGAAATGGTGGGGGAACTGAGAGGGTCCTTTGTATATTATTTTGTTCATTTAGCATATACCAGTATAATAAACAGATGATAGGTGATAGCTGATTATTTTCTAGAGGGATGAATATAGATGCTTGTATAATTTTTTTTAGAATAAGAATGATGTAGCTTTAGGAAACAGATGATATGAAGGAAATTATATGAAATTAAACTATTCCATATAAGCTTTTGGTAACAATTTAATATGAATGAAATGTCATGTTTAAAGAATCCTACTATGCCTTTGCTAACTATTATTATAAAATATAGGCTTATGTTGTTGACAGATTTTCAATATTCAGAAGCTTTCACTTCCTATGTATCTTTTATTCTTATAAATAGCTTGTGAAGTAGTCAAAAAGCCATAAATGTTGTTATTTTTAGATGAAGAAACTGAGGCTCAAATATCAAAGATCTAAAAGGTCATCTCAATCTTAATAAAGATCTCTTTGCATGTACCATTGGGATGTTATTCTGAAAAGACTCATTTCTTTTGACTTAACTAATTTGTCCTGGTTATGTTAATTAGATCAGGATACTTATTCACTTAAAGCTTGAAATATGTTCATATGGATTAATTGTGCTGTAATGCATTCTATTTTTTAAATACTAAAATTATACCATAGAATAGCAATGATGGTCTTCAGATTTCTTTAGTTTACCCTCTAGTGATCAGGTGTGCTTTACCCCAAGGAGAAGGAGTGATTCCTTCTGAGAGCATGAAGATAATGTATTATCAGGGGAAAGCTTAAGATTATAATAAGAAATCATACTCCAAGTCATACCTCCTTTTATTATTTGAATACTATATAATACTGATGTTATATAGCAGTTCTATATAACGTCAGTTTAAAAATAATGTTCCCTGACAAACTTGATAAACCCCATTTTCCCAGCCCGGGAATTCTCTGCTGCCATATCCCATGCATCATGATTGACACTTGAACTTCCTTATCAGAGTCCATCTCAATATATTTATATATAGCTTAAGTAATTCATATAGTTTCAACTGCCAAGTATGGTTTTCTTTTGTCATGACAGTGAGTAACTGAACTTGTGGGAAACACATTTCTACATTCTTTCTCCTCAGTAATGCTTTCTCAAGATACACCTTTACTAAATATCCCTGTAGTTTAATTTCACAGAAGTTCATCATACTTCTATTTGACCACCAATGTTTATAAATGTAGCAGAAAAAAATGAATCTAATGAATCATGCAGAAATCTAGTTAATAGTTGTAGCATATTTCTGTTAGTAAAACCACAACTTGAAGGGGAAATGAGCTTCAAACAAAAAAGTTGAATGATTCAATGAATCAATTCTTGAAAATCTTGAAAGAGCATGCATTCACCCAAAACACACACAATATATGCACACACAACACACACGATACATGGAGTCATGAGTAGAACTTGAGTAAAAGTACTTTTTATAAAGACAAGTGAATTCTCTTTTTGTTAAAATTAATTATTAACTTATTTTAGAGAAAATTATCAACAAGTCTCTTGATACCAGAAAGTAGTTGAAAATAATTGTAGCTCTACCTGTAGACAAAGGGAAAATATGTGAATTTAGAGATTCCTCTTTGGTAATAGGAGAGTGGATAGATAATCCAACCAAGACTCCTGCTAAGGACTACCAGCAATGCTGGACAAAATATATTTAAAATTGATTTTACGGCATTTAGAAGATAACAAAATAGTAAAGAATTACTACAATTAAGATCTGGTTGAAAACCAGTGCCCATGGAGAGAAAGCCAGTATTTTAGAGTTGTTTATCCCCTTGGTAAGTTTTGATTTCATAGGTAATAACAAGAAGTCTAAGAAAAAATGATGTTTTTGAATGTCTCTCTAATCTTGTGAGATACGGATTAGATTTCAAGGTTACATTGGGCAGCCTGGATGAATTTTACTTGCAAATATCTAAATCATGAAAGAATGTTGGAGCCCTAGAAATAATGAACCTCCAAATAGTGTAGCCAATAGAAAAAAGACTTTAAAACAATTAATATGATGTTTAGAGAAACAAAGATTGACTTAACAATTCCAACAGAGATCAGGTAAACTAAACTATAAAAGCAAATCTCATTATAGTTGTAATATTAAAAAACATAGTAAGTAAAAATAAGAACTAAAGAAATGGGTTAATATTAGATTACAGCTAGCCGGAGAATTAATGAGCTAGAAATAAGAGAAAAAAATAAATAAATCCAGAATGAAACAAGGAGAGGCAAAGGGATGGAAATCAGAATGAGGAAGAGACACAGAAATGTAGAGAGAAGGTTAAATCTATGTGTATTAGAGTCTCACAGGACAGTACTGAGTGGAAGCAACATTGAGGAAATAATGCCGTGGATTCTCCAAATGCAATGGAAAATACTAGGAAACCTGTAAAATTTCGAAACAAAAAGCAGTCCTCAGCTAGACTGATTAAAGTAAAGCTTCTAAAAACAAAAGCAAAGCAAAGAAAAACTAACAAAAAAAAACAACCTCTGAAGAACAGGAAAAAAATTCAATGATGAAATCTTAAAAGTAGCAAAAACCAGAATACAGTTAATAATTAAAAATTCAGCTAGCAATTCAGTGCTCCAAAGAAACACTATGAACTTGAAGAACATGGAATAATATCTTAAAAGTCTGAAACAATTGAACAAACAGAAACCCATGAATTGCCTATATAAACTTCTATTGTTGTTTATCCTTCAAGAATTAAAGTAAGGGGCTAGGTTTGTAGGTCTGTGGCAGAGTTCTTGCCTAGTGTGTGCACAACCCTGAGATCAATATCCCAGTACTGCAAAGAAAAAGTAAAATGATATTTTTCAGAGAAACAGCATTTATTTAAATAGTAACTTATAGGTTAATATAAAAATAAACCCTGTGGATTTCCTTTTGATAGAAGGAAATTGATACAAAAACTGAGATGAAAATAATGTAAAGGATAAAAATATAGATACATCAAAGTAAATATCAGCATTCTGGAACAATAAGTGGTTTCAGGGTTAATATGTATGTAGAATTTAAACACATGACAATAAGTTGGAACAGAAGAAAATGAAGAAGAAATCCTCAGTTGTTTTCTTTCCTTCTGAAGATATTTAGTGAACCAATCAATTTAGACTTTGATGAGTGAAAAATGCATGCTATAATCTCTATGTAATCATGGAAAGAATACAAAAATAAGATATTAATAAAAAAGAAGCTAATAAATGAAGAGAAAGAAATATAGAATAGAAATTATTACATATAAACAAACTAAATTCTATAAAGAATGAAGATTGTCAAACTGAAAAGTAAAAGCCATATTTATAACAAACACATAGAAAATTGAAAATGGAAGGATAAAATAAGAAATGCATGTAAATACTAATTAAAACAAGGAAAAAGACTTGTGTCACTATATTAATATCTGTCAAGTAAACTTCAAGAAAAAAAATATTATTAGAGGTAAAAATCATTCCATAATGACAAAGTTTTGATTCACTAGGAAAATAAATTCTTCTTTATTTGTACTTAATAACATCATACACACAGTCAAAATTGATCAAAGCACGAAGAGAAATAAATAGGTCTGCAATCGTAATGGGAGACTTTAAATACTTATTTCTAGACTGATCAATCAAGCAAATGAAACAGTAAGGATAAAGATTTGACATTATTTGACAACCAATTTCACTAATAGACATTCATACACAAGTGAACATAATACTATACAAAAAGTCCTCTAAGTAACACTTGAAATTTAGGGGAAAAATATGTTGGTCTAGAAAACAAATATCAATAAAACATGCCTCTACAGGTTTCTAATGTTTAGTTGTTTCATGTCTATTTATTAATCTGTTTTGTCAATCTATATCTATTGGTTAAATGTGTGGTCAACAAATTTCTAAGGATTCAAATGATATTGATCATAATAAAATTCATCTAGAAATCAATGTAAAATTTAACAAATTTTTTTCTTTTTTTTTTTCTGGAAATCTAGAAAGCTACCTAATCAATAAATCAAATAAATCAATATTTCTTAGTATTAGAAAATATTATTTTCTAATAAAATATAATTTTTACATTTCCAATGTAAAAAGTATTACTTTAAAAATATTAAAAATATTTTAAAACATTTAATTTTAAAAATACATGAAAATTAAAAGATGAATTAGAAAATGTTTTAAAAATTTGAGTGGTGATGCAGATTGAAAACCAGAAGATGTGTCACTACTGTCAGTAAAAGGAAAATAAGAGAATATTATGAACCTTATGCTAATTAGCTTTGAATATTTAAATCAAAATAGAGAATATAGAAAATAAATTGTTCTATAATTATTTGATAGGTTGATTTTCTAATTAAATGTACTTCCCCCAAAAAATTTCCTAAATTCCTTCTCTAATGATTTGTATCAGACATTTAAAGAATATAATAAAATTAATCTTGGAGAGAGAAAAAGGGAGAAAATTTCCTCACTCATTTTATCAAGTCAATATAAACTTAATTCTAAATCCAAAGAATGTGGTACAAAGAAACTTACTAGATATACTCATTCATGAACATAGTTGCAAAAATCCTAAACAAAATGTCATCTAATTGAATCTAGTAATGTATACAAAGAATAATAAACATAGGTTTATTCCAGGAACTTAAGGTTGATTTTACAAAAAGACATCAATCAGTGTATAGAATAAGAAAGAAAATATCTGTTTAATAGATAAATGTAAATCTGTTAAATAAAAAATTTAACAATTTTTTTTTGTTTTTTAAGAGATACAGAGGGAATACTTAATATGTTTATAACATGCATTTGTGATTTAAAAGTAAACGTTTTGCAAAGTGGAGATAAGGGAAAACTTACCTAATCAATGTTCCTCATGTGGATTAAATGAAATGTTAAATAAAATTCCATGGTGATTTCTTTGTTTGTTTGTGTTGTTTTTGAAACACTGTTGTTTTGAAAAATTGATTCTAAAATTTATGTAGTGATGCAAATGATCAAGATTATGCAAGTCACACTTGAAGAAAAGAAAGATGTGAGGCATTGTTTTCTAAAGTATCAAGTCTTAAGGTAAAGTTCAGTAAATAAGACACGGATTTTTGTATAAAGAGAAGTAGGTAAGAAATCAGAAGGATGTATGCCCCCCCCCACACACACACCCAGCAAACTCACACATACCTGGATGCTTTCATTTGTAGCAACAATAGAGCAGCGAGGAAAGCCTGGCTCCTAAGAAGCAATCCCAGAGATGTGGGGTGTTCAGTAATACAATGCACCTTGATCCCTTGCCTCTCAGCCTCTCATCCTGCAAAAAAATAAAATAATTCTAAGTACTTTGGCCCCCTACATGAAAAAGTAAAAGAAGGTAAAGTTTCTAAAATGTCAAATAGAAGGTCATCTTAATGATCTGGATAAAGAAAGAATGTTTACCACGAGAGAAAAAATGATAAATCAGATTATATTGAAATTTTTAAAAATCTGTTCATCAAAAGATACCACATGGAGTACCAAAAGAAGTCACTGCTGGCTGGGCATGGTGGTGCACACCTGTAATCCCAGCAGCTTGGGAGGATGAGGCAGGAGGATGATAAGTTCAAAGTCAGCTTCAGCAATGGTGAGGCACTTAAGCAACTCAGGGAGACTTTGTCTCTAAATAAAATACAAAAAAGGGCTTGGCATGTGGCTCAGTGATTGAATGCCTCTGAGTTCAATCTCAAGTACCAATAATAAAAAAAAAAAAAAGACATCGCTGTATTATTTCATGTCTGTGAACTTTAAAAAATACATAGAATTAACTGTCATACTGGGGGGTCAAAATTATAAAGCAAAGCAGTGACTTTATGAGGTAAGAGACAGAAGAGGGTAACAACTGAGTAATATTGGGAGAAGGGTTCCTATTTCCTGATATGGGTAGGATTTATGCAGTTAATTTTGTGAAAATTTATTAAGCTGAATGCTTTTGCTTGGTGTACTTTTCAGCATGTGTTAGATACTTCACAATATAAAGTGTTAAAGGAAAAAAAAAAAAGCATATGGGCAGGCTGATTAGACACAACCAAAGAGAACTAACTAGTGCATTGACACCCATCCACCTTGGGTTGTCTGGTGTGTTCTCACTTCTCTGTTTTTAATCTGAAATGTTCGGTGCATTGATTCAGGATTTCTGACATTGAAGAAGCCATGACTATGAAATTTTCAGTTTAAAACTCAGATAGATGACAGACTCAAGATCCAAAATGATCTTGACAGATTTGTATTTCTAGCTCCAAACCAAAAAGAAGAAATAATATATCCATGACATACAAAACATTGGCTGTCAGGGGATTAGGCAGGGAGACCTCAGGCTTCTGCTGACAAAAAGTGTTTCATCTGTTTCCTGTGGAAATGTCAGAGCTCCATGAGTTGGCCTGGCTTTGGGACACCATTGAATATGTGGACCTTGCATTCAATGAGAATTAAAGACACCCACATAAGTACAGGAATATGTATAAATCAAACCTCAGAAAGGATCAGTGATGGGCAGATGCAAAACAGTTTTCAAATGGTGGTTATAGCTTGCAGTTCTTCCTCCTACCTGGCTAACAGGGTTTGGGAGGAAAGCAAAGTCTAATGCTACAAAATGATTCTTCAAATAATTCCTTTAATAGCCACTCATTGAAAGCAGTGATACATATGGAATCACAGCCCAGGAACTTCATTACAGGGAACAAGGAAAGAGATGGTTACTTTGCCACACTGGTAATCGTGATTGGAGAAAATAAGACCATATAGTTAAATGTTTACAGATCTCTCTACATAACTGAAGTCTGGTCTTTCTTACTAAATCCTCTTGTCATGTAAAGGCCTTGTTAACTGTTGACACCCAGGTAAAATACAGAAGGTACCCAACTAAGAAAGCCAAGATTCTGGCACTGCATATGAACAAGATCAGTTAAGCCGCACACCTTCAAGAATTCTGTCCACAGTAAAATCCTTTCTGGCTAAGCTAGGGTCATTCATGAATCAGTTGTAACAGTGTAACACAGGTGAGAAATATCTTAAAAGGATATAATTTGTTTATCTGAATCTCAATTCTGGCAAAGCAAGGACTACATCTTGTCTTTTTTTTTTTCCTATTGAATTTCCAGAGCCAAATTCAAGCAATACTCAGTAATTACTGATTGAAGGAGTGAAGAGATGTTGGGAGATAGATAGGAAGGACCAAACAGGTAAAATGTCCTGTATTGGCCACACCTGAAGTATAAGACAACAGTCCATATGACTTTTTCAAAAGCAAATGTATCATTAGGTTACAGCAACAGAAAAAGCTTAGAATCTAGACAATGGAAGGGAAAAAGTTCAGTCTACCTCAAGTCAAACCACATCTGCAGCTTTGAGTTCACGTGGATGCTAGTTTTACAAAACTTATTAAGAAATTCAAGTTCAGCAGTGGTGGCCAGAGGGAGAAGAGATGTAAAAACCAAGTCCTTCGACAGCTGAAGAAATGAGAGCTACATGGCTTGAGAAGGAAAGAGAACAAGATGGGCATGTACCAATATAAGAAGAAAAGGGTTGTCATATAGAAGACAGTGTAGACATCATCTTATTGCCGGCTATGGATATATATCACCTGTTAGAGCTGTACAAAAATATTGAGACCACTCCAGACATACCAAATCAGAGCTTCTCAGGATGGGACCTGTACCTCTGCTGGCATGAAGCTCTCAGATGACCCTGATGCAAAGCTAAAGTTGAGAATCACCAATGGAGACCTATTTTTTTTTCCCTAAGTGAAAGTCTTTAAGACTATTAGGTAGAAATGATAGTGAGATAGATATAAGCTTTTTAAAAAGAAAGCATAAATAGTCTTATTAACAAAAAATATCTGGGAATAGAATATTTGATTAGCAACACTTGTTTCAGAAAACCTTTGGAAGTATTAAAAAAAAGAGACTAAAATAACAACAAAATCTTCTGTGGATCTTGTCAAAACAATTCCTGTACAGGTGGAAGGTCACTATAGAAATCTGAGCTCCTCTCTGAAGTTACTGGTTTTTGAAGCTGGGGACAGTAGCCTTCTCATTTATCCAAAGGTCAGATTCCTGGCAATTTTAAGCTTACAAAATGCAGTTATATAGATCTTCACTGGGTTTTACTGCAAAATTTGACAGTAATGGATAATCAAGCTTATCAAGAATGTGATAAACTTGATTATCAGTTCCTTTTCTAGCCTGCAGCAGATTAGGAGAAAATGAAAAGTGAGGTTGGGAAGGTTATTGGAAAGCACACATAATGACAGTCCCAAGAGAGGGTATAAAGAATAAAAAAGAGAAAAATACAAAATGCAAATAGAAATCTGTTCCTGCACAGGACACTCATAAATGTTGAAAATAATGTTGCTGAGTCATCTAAAAGTGATTGACTTCTGGTGGGAATCATATTTTTAAGAAGGCAATTTTCACATGATAGAATTTTGGGGAAAAAAGTCACTGTTTGAAAAATTAATTTACACTTCCTTTCTTTTTTCTTTTACTTTTTTAAATGAAATATAATAGCCATACAGAAAACTATCATAGCCAAGTTCATGAAAAGATAAACACACTGCATAACCAGCATCCAGATTAAATGCATTAAAAAATTATTCCCAGAAAGCAAAGTCCCCTCCCACTCTCTCCAAACACATCACTCCCAGTCATTACTAAGGAAGCTGCTGTCCTACTTCTAATAGTGTGGACTTTGTCCTTCACATAACTAGACTCAGGCAGTATTTACTCTTTTACTATTTTGTGCCTCAATTCTTTTGTTCAATTTTAAATTTTTACAGTAATGACTCCCAGGATGTGACAGTAACTTGTCACACAAATGATGGCCAAGCAGGGAAAAAGAAGCCATAGCTCTTGACCCTCATCGAGTTTTAGAAACTTTTCCCTCCGTAAGAAAGTCTTTAAAACATGTTTTCATCTCAAAAGATTTGTTTCAATTGTATGAATAAACCAAGAAGTAAAGATATAAAATCAGCAAAATCAAACATCTAAGTTAATAAGTCATTGCTGTATGTGAAGTAAGTAGCTTGAATGTCAAATTTTATCCGTTTACTTTCACGTGCACTCCAGATGGAAATAAATTATTTTGAGAAATAATCACTTTAAACTATTTTGTTTTTTTTCTATTCAATCAAGATATGGAAGGTTAAGTTAACTCTCTAAAGGTTTGACTCTAATAAATTCTCTCTTTTGCACAGACCAGTGTGATGATCAATGTGGCAGTAAAAAGAGCTGAGAAAATAAACAAAAAAATTAGCAAATTGACTCCGAGTGTTAAGACCCTAAAAGTGAAGGCCATGTCAGCCACATCCTGGCTGTCACTCACCAGTCAAGCAGCTTTTCCTGGTCTTAGCCTGGAAGTTGTTTAGATTTACTTTTGTACCCTCATTCCTTCAATATTCAAATACTAATAATATGTATATTTTTGGAGATAAACAAAACTTAGTAACAGAAATTGTCTTTCTAAGGTATAAATTAAAACATATTCATTTACAAACAGAAAAATATTCCCACATAGCATACACTTTTAGGGGTTCCTAAAGTTCTTAAAAAGAAATGTTCAAATTAATAATATTTCAATTTCCTGGTGCTGCTTACTCCTTTTTGGGGAATATTGGTGAATGCAGTGTCCTGCAATGTTCTTTTCTCAGATTTGTGATTAATCTTTATAATGTATCTTCCTTTTTATCTTTTTATTCAATGCTGCACTTGGCACAAATTCTAAATTTTGTTACTTGTTGACTTAAATTAATTTCAGAGGCATTATATTGCCCAATGAAATACCCAATTAAAAATTATGTCTTAAACCTGATTACACATTTGAATAATAACTTTGGTTACATCTATAAAAATAAATAGTTTTTTCCCCCCAAAAAAGTTAGAGCCCAAGATGCAATAAAACCTTATACATGTATAAAGTGTAGAAAAGGGTAACTTTGGCAGATAATTAAATAATAGCAGGAAAACAGCCACTCTAGTCCTATAAATAAGCAAGTAAAACAGGACACACATAGAAACAATTTAGTTTTCATTCTCAGCTCAGAGTTCTTGTGTGGAAATGATTAAAAGGAAAATTATTTGCTAGTTGAAGTTCACCCTACCCTGACACCATGTCTGTGTCATGTTTAAATTCACACTTAAAAGTGTGAGAGGCATATCTAAACATAAAATTGGCAGATGTATATTTTTTATGAATCACTTTAAATCACTCTTCTGCATGAAACAGTCATTTGAAAGACATTAAAGGTAAGATTTTTCAGTTCTATTTTAAGAAATGGCTGACTTTAGCCAAGGATTTAAAATTGATTTCATTCATTATTTGTCTTTAAAATCTCCATGGTAACCTCGGGACTCCCAAACTTTCTACTGCAACATACAGAGGATCTAAATTATCACAGAGGTTTCACAAACTCCTTAAATCCAGATTGATTTCAATTTGGATAAATGTCAATACTTTATCTTCCAAATGAGGAAACTTAAGAAATTGAACAACACTTGCTGAGTTACTTAAACAAGTTGATTGAAAGCATAAAGCAAGCCGGGAGCTTGTAATCCCAGCAACTTGGGAGGCTGGAGACAGGAGGATCAAAAGTTAGAGATCAGTCTCAGCAATTTAGCAATAATGCCTCAAAATGAAAAGGGATAGAGGGATGAAGCTCAGTAGCAAGGAGCTCCTGGGTTCAATCCCTGATATCAAGAAAAAGAGAAATTGAGAGAGAAGGTGTTAACCAAGGTCTTTTTTTTAACCCATGGACATTTCTCACTTTGGAAAATGGCATGTGACTGAGCCAACAGACCCCTGTCTTGCCACAGCAGGAAGAATGGCACCAAGGAACAATGCTTAGAAGGTCCTCATCATCAGTATTGGAAAAGATGCCATTTAACGTTCTGTGCTTCTTTCCAGAAGGTTTATCTGAGTGTTGGAATGCCTCTGTGCACGCGTGGACACCACACATCGCTTCATTAGAGCTCACGTTCCCCCATCTATACAATGGTGATAGAAATCGCATCAGCCTTCCTCATTTTTTAAAACAGGCTTTGGAAACCAGCTGTGGATTCCAATGGCCCATCTTAAAAATACAGAGAAAAGAAATTTTCTACTGCAACATACAGGGGATCTAAATTATCACAAAGGTTTCACAAACTCCTTAAATCCAGATTGATTTCAATCTGGATAAATGTTAATACTTTATCTTCCAAACGAGGAAACTTTTTAGAAGATGAATGATGCTGGTTGAGTTACTTAAACAAGTTGATTGAATTTGGAAAGACGGGAAGAGGAAAATGGTCAACTTTCCTTTTTCTTAACCAGGTCCCTTTTCACTATTACTTCTGATGTTGGATCATGACTGGAGAGAAGAGAAAGGCGCAGGAAAAACAAAAACTGAAAAGTCCTGGAGGGGAAGAGTGAACCTCAATCTTCTAAAAGGAAAAAAAAAATGGAATTGGAATCTAATTTTCCTAGTTTCTTATCCCTCTGCTTCTGAATTACTGGTGAAAGCACCCAGAGAATTGCCAAGTACGATGTTCATCTCCTCACTTTTACTCAACACGCAGATGGAAAATTGGGGGTGGGATAAAGGAAGGAAAGAACAGAGAAAAGACATTAACAGAATTGAATTCCAGATGGGACAGAATGAAGAAGGCAAATGGCATTCTGGCTCTCCCTGTCTACTATTCATGCTTTTTCCTATGGGAGGAAAAGGAGGTGGCTCCTCCTGAATGCTCCAAGTCAGGGAAGACAATAAAACATCACCACTGTGACAGCCGGGTTATTACTTTCTGACTTGTGACCAAAATGAGACCCCAGTGTGGCAGAATTAAAATTCACCATCTCATCCATGAAAGGATTTTCTGTACCAGACATTTTGTTAAAGGTTTTTTAAAAATGGCTTAATGTGTTAATATTGAAAATAGATGCATGTAATTGGAGAGTGAGAATAAAATACCATGTGTATTAAATTAATAATGTTTCATTACTCACCCATCACAGAGTCATTATTTTAAATAACCATATTTCATTTCAGTGGACAGAGTGTAAATGAGTATGTATTTTTATGTAAAGTGGACCTGCATCATTATTTATTCATGAGTTTTAAAAGGATCATTATTTTTGACAGACAGCGCCTGTCAAAAGATTTATGCATAAGAGCTCATGTTTCCCCACAATAATCATCAATCAATAAACTTTAGAACTTGGTACTTAAAATTCAGTGTTATAGAGATGCACATTTTGTTCTAATTAAACACATGTTTGAGTTTGGAAAATAAACTGCAACCTCAGTTCAATTATATATAATCTGAAATATCAATATTGCATGTGCAGGGTGAGTCATGGTTTTAGTTTGGGAATGTGTCTTGTTACATTTTAAATGATTGCTTTGTTTCCACACACCAGGCTCTTTTCTGTATCCCTGTGGGGCAGAAGGGGAAGCTTACAAGATTTGGCTTTTAACACTGTAATTGGTTATCAGTGATGGTGGTTTTCTGAGCAACAGTGCCATCGTTCCCTGCTTTCAGCCTGATTTGAAGAGAACTGAGAGGGCATAAAGCAGGCGTTTCGGTGGCATAGCTTTCACTATGACACATGGAAGTCAGTTCAGGAAATGGGAAGAAATGATGTACAGGGGATAATGTATAATTAAAAAACAGCTCAACTCTGAGATGGAGGACAAGGCTGATGGAAGACAGTTTCTGAATCCTCACCAAGGAACAAAAAGACAGTAAGTTACCAGTGTGTTGCAAAGAGTCACTGTTCAGAGGAGAATGCATACTGGTTCTATAACCTTAACCCTAGAGGGAAAAACTGAAAGTATTCAGAATCTCTAGGGACCAGCTAGCTGTCCCTTCAGGATTTCTATAGACATTACATGAATTGCTTTTTCCAGATTCCTGGCTTCAGATGGACTGATAATGCTCAAGACTCTCATCATCTGAAATGTTCTGACATTCAATCCGAATGTCACAATTAAATATATTTTCCTACTTGGGCAAAGTCTATCTTCATATCTAGATTTGTAGAATTTAGGTTATTTATTATTTTGATGTATCCATTGACTCAAACGCTGGATACCTCGTTTCCCTTCCATCAGGATTTGAAACTGGAAAGCTGTACATTTGCCTCTCTGCCACCCCCCGGAAGCATAGTACATTGACAGGAGCACCACAGCACAGAACACGTTCAACCTTTATCTGGGACGTATGCAAATCCTATTTCCAAGACCATTTTTTTTTTTTTTTTATCAAGTGACTGAACAACTAGGCTAATGAACAAAGTGTCATACCTTTCCTTGATGGGGAGAGCAGGAGAGAGGGACAGGTAAGAGGGAGGAGGGAGAGGGAGAGGAGGCAAGTCAGCCCAGGGTGCTGGGCTTACCAGCAGCTGGAGGAGTGAATGGCAGCAGAGGGAGGCCTCCTCACACAATCACAGGAATAATGGCGCCTCTGTACTTTCCATTAGATTAAAAGTGTAGCTTTCAGACCTGTCAACAGACATTCCCTCTAGGAAATAAATTGTCAGTTTAAGAACATGTTATCGGGCAAATTCATTTGCTTGGGAGTAAGGCTGTCTGGGCAGTTCTGGGATGAGCTGAAAGAAGGAGGAAGAGAAATGGAAAGTGGAACTTTTGTCTATGGAAAAAAAAAATATGGGGCTATTTTGGAGCAACTTCAGAGGGGAGCAAACTCCAAAAGGTGGAGGGGCCACCCCAACATGTAAGAATCAGACTTCAGAAGAAGAGTCTGCCCAGTGAAAAATGATACCCTGAGGGAGGACTACCTGAGAGGTCAAGATCTGGATATTTATTGTGATAAACTGACTTTTAAAAGTATGTTTTGGAGGAAATGAGAAAAGGGGCTCTGCCATAAGCCTGTACTCCACAAGAGAAAATAGCTTCAGAGGAGAGAGTAAGAGAATGGGGGAGGGAGGGAGGAGAGAAATATGACCATGGCAGCACAAGCTTGAGAAAGCTTTCTGTGAGACATGGGACTGGAGCTATGGTTGGGGATGGCAGAGAGAGAAAGCCAATTTTATTTATAGATTTTTTTTTTCAACTTAAAAAAAAAGTCATTCACACAAATGTACTGCAGGAAAAACAACTTATTTTGAGCATTTATCATGATACAAATTTAAACTTGTTTTTTACTTTTGTACTTGGTTATCTGGTATTTTTTTTCACTACAAAATCTGTTATCGGGGGTTTATTTTATTTTATGTTTACTAATAAAGTCTTAGATAGTTACAAATTTCTTTCTGATTTAGTTTCCAAAGTGTAGATTACCATTTTAAGAAACTTGAAAGATAGCAGATGTCAGATAGATGTAGAAGGAAAGAAGATGCCAAGCTGAGATGCACCTAGTAATCTTCAGGTCAAAGGCAAAGAACTACTCCCCCTTCATTAGGAGAGAACAATTGCATTTGTGAAAGTGTTTCAAGTCCTAGAGTGATAGGATTTCTGAGGCTTCAGAGGTTATGGATTTCTGTTTGTTAACACAGGAAAAGCTTTTACATCTGCTTTTTAGGTCTCGTATTTGGTTGGTCAGTACATATGTATATATATAAAACATAAGATATAAATAAGTATAAGCATATATACTTTAAATAATTTAACTATTTTTATTTATGTAAAATATCTTTGTATATATGCACTTGGTAATAGTCAAGGTATTTCTATAGGTTTTTCTCTGATTTTGGATTGTTTTCCTATTCCCTCCCCCCCCCCTCTCTTTCTCTCTCTCTCATAAATCTTCATCCTAGCCAACTCCACTGGCTTTAAAGTGAAGTGAAAAGAAAACTTGCTCAACAGTGGTGCAACCATCTACCAGTGGTTCCCACTTATCTCCAGGTATAGGGTCCAGGATCCCCATGGATGTTTGAAACCATGGATAGTACCCAACCCTATATAGACTATATTTTTCTATACATAAATAAATACCTTATCACATATTGTAATGGTAACATTTTGCAGCTTGAAGTGCAACAAACTAAAATTAATTTATTTTTTCTTTTTCACATTTTCACAAGCAGATGCATTCTTACCAAATATCTTAGCAACCTCAGCATATGTTTTTTTTTTTTTTTTCTCTCTGCCTTTTTTGAGAACTCTTCACTTAATCACTTCACAACTTTGTCTTTGGCACATCCAAATTGTCTGCATCACCATTACTGAGCTTTAGGGTCTTTATTAAGTAATATAAGGATCATTTGAACCTAAGCACTATGACACTAGGACAGTGGATCTGATAACCAAAAGGGCTACTAAGTAACTAATGGGTAAATAATGCATGCAGCAGGTATGTGCTGAACTAAGGGATGATTCATGTCTCCAGCAGGTGGAACAAAGAGAGATAGCATGATATTTCATCATAATACTTGGAAGAGTTTACAGTTTAAAACTTAAGAATATTTACACTATTTCTAGTACTTTCCATTTACTATTTTGCCAATGCAGTTCATTGCAGGTGACTGAAACTGCAGAAAACAAAACTTTGGATCAGGCAGTTTATGTTATGTTTAGGTTTTCTACCCATTCTTCTTATTTATTTTTCTCAAAACTTATTTGAAAGTAATTCTCTTTAAGTAAGCTTTTTAAATGAACATAAGGAAAAGATATACAAAACACAAGTGTGAATATAAATTTTTAGAACATTTTCCCTAACAGACATACTTTTTTACCTAGTATCTTGTTCCCAAAATGGAATGATGCCAATATCTCAAGAGCCTCTCCAGTACCTCCTTCCTGTTGTTATCCTTCCATCTTCTACAGAAGTGAGCAGTATTCTAACTTGTATCTCCAGAGATCACCTCTATCTGTTTTTGCCTTTTCTTTAAATGGAATCATGTGGAAGATACACTTCTGTGTATTGCTTCTTTGACTCCAACTTGTATTTGTGAGATTCACATTGGCTTTTTGGTATAAGTCTGTGGTACTCATTTTTATTCCTCTGAACCATTCTATTCTATAAGTAAACCACTGTTCCATTCTATCAGCAATAGGCTTTGGGCTGTTTCCTACACACATCTATGTCTGTTGGTGAACACACTGCCTTTGTCTGAGATACGTATTTCATGTGGAATTGTTAGATCACAAGGTATACAATTTTCATCATATTATTTCCAAAGTGATTGTATTAATCTGTACACCCAGGGAGTAAAGGGCTAGCTACTCTGCATCCACCATCATTAGCACTAGGTCCTGTCAGTCATCTGTATTTCAGCCATTCAGGTATCCCTGCAGTGGCATGGCATTGTGGTTCAAATTCATGTTTCCCTGATAATGAAGGAGCTTGCGTGACTTTTCAAGTTAGTAATTTTTTCTTTTTTTGTTAAATGCCTGACAGAGTCATCAATTTATAGTTGGTTTTTCATTCTTTCTTATTGATTCATAGATTATGTATAGTGTCTGAGTGGCCAACCTGGATTGGAATTCTTTAAAGCAACTAATACAGGTTTTAATAGAATCAGAACCACCTGGATTTTGTATTCACATTTCAGTAGTTTTCTTTGTCCTTACTAGTTTTAACAATTTTGGTAACAACTAATAAATCCATAGGACTAGGAGTATATATTCAGTTCACCTATTAGGAATAAAAGTTTAGGCATGTTCAGTGGCCACAGGAGATGAGCATGCTTCAGGTCCAAAAGAGAAGAGTTTCCTACACCAGAATGGAACCTGGGCCTACCCACTTTTGTTCCCAATTTGTTTTATTATCTTGTTTATATTTATTGCAATCTTGACCTCCTTCTTTTCTATCTTTCTTTCTTTTTTTCTTCATTTTTTCTTGTTTGCTTTGGTTAACCTTTTAATTGAGGCATAATTTACATGCAATAAAATGCACAGATTTTGGAGTACAAGACAGTTTTGAAAATTCATACACCCTTGTAACTACTAACTCAATAAGAAAGAGATCATTTCTAGCACCAAAGACAACTCCTCTGTGTCTCTTCCAATTCAACACCCCCACAGATACTCACTGTTTTGATTCCTACCAACACAATTTAGTTTTTCATATTCAACAACTTGGCTAAGCATAAGTATGTGTACATCATGCTCTGTTTTTATACTCACAATTACTCAGTCTTGGCAAAATCATCTGAGACCTTCATTATTACCTTACACTCCTTTACAAATTACCCTGCTTGCTTTGGGTTCTGCCACTGTTCTGCTATCTTGAAAACTCCTAAAAGATTCTGTGCCATTATGGAGTAAGAAATGAAACACTTTATACTGGTCACTATAATACTCCACTTAAAACTCCTTCCAGACTCTAATGGTCAGAATCTTTGCATTCAACTCAGAAACATTTAGTTTTGGGGATTGTTAATATTTTTCTTTCCCTCCTTCCCTCCCTCCCTCTCCCCAAAACCTCTACTTGCCTTTTCTTTTATTCTCTTTCTTTCATTATATGTTTTTTTTTTTTTTTTTTGCAAAATGGTAAACTACAGAATTTCTTATGTAAGATAAGTCATGGAGTCTTAATATCATTAGGAGAGTAAAAATGTGACTGTGCTAACAAACCATTTGAAAGATATAAAAAAAAATCATATTAGTTACCAGTCACCAAGCATTAACTAAAAAATCAATAATACAATGTGAAATAGTGAAAGGTCAAGGTGACTCCAATAGCACAAAAAGATTTAGGCATCAATGTTCCAAAATGTATGAGATACAAATACACAACCCAAGCATGTACAAAGTGATATATTTAGGTGTAGTAGTAAAATATCAGAGCTCCTTTATTTACTTATTTATATCTCATCCTTTCATAATTCATTTCTTTTAGATGTATGTTTTAAAATGTTAAAACATAATGTTATGAAAATATCTCTTCTATGAATAAGTATAAATAAATGAGAATACTCAGGGATACTGGGCCCCTATATTCAGAAGGGTTTGGAATGCACATCTGGTGGACCCAGATGTGTACTCAATGCCTTATCACAAAGCTTATTTGTCTGTACAGATGAGTAATGAGGTTCTTTCATGGATGCCATTTACTCCCCAACGGATTTCTCTCTCCCTGGTCAGTTTTGAAGTAAATATACCTTACGTGTTTGATACACTGTGTTTTTGTCTTATCTGAGGGCAGAGGGGACATGGATACAATTTGAAAAGGCATTGACTCTTACATCTATCTCTATTCTACACTTGAAGATTTGAGGGCCTTCTTTTTGTAATTAAAAGTGCCTGTAAAATTGTCACTAATGTTTTTAAATTGCTTATAAAATTGTCACTACCTTTTTTTAAACACATGCCATATAGTTCTTCCCTTAGCCCTTGGAAACCTCTCTGTGGATGGCATGTACGAGTTTCAGCTCAGTTCCATGATAAAGAAAAGGAGGTGGTATCATGCTTTGGATCTTACAAGTTCCCAAAGGCTCATATTCTAAAAGCTTGATCCTCAGCTTGTGATGATATTGGAAGGTGGTGGAACTTTTAGGAGGGATCGGATGGGAGGAAGTTAGGTCATGGCTGTGTGTCCTTCAAGAGGAAGTTGGGAGCCGACCACTTCTTTCAGTTCTCTCTTTACTCCTTGGCCCCTCCATGAAATAAGCAGCTTTGCCCCATCACATGCTCCCACCATGATGTTCTCTGTCTCCACAAGCCCAAAAGCATAGAGTCAGTCAACTATGGACTGAAACCTTTGAGACAATAAGCCCAAGTAAATCCTTCCTCCTTATAAATTGATTTGTATAAGGTATTCATCCCAACAATAGAAAGCTGACTAACATATCAGGGAAGTCACTTGAGAGCAATGGATGTTAGAGATGAAGAGAAATCAAAGCAAGGGCCTGAAATTCTACAGAAACAATCACTGACCTCAGATGCAAATGCATCTCTGGTGACCAGGAATGGGAGCAATCCTCCAAGTCACTTGTTGGACATTCAAAAGAAATGTGTAGACTTTGTTCATGTAAGAGATATCTTCGATATAATGTCAGCCAGATTAGTTTTGGGAGAGAATTGGTCAGTCCTACTGAACAATCTTTCCATGGTTCCTACCTGTTTTTCTAAGTGATAAATATCCTATATCTATGCACTTTTTAATTACCTGGATGCTAATTTTTTGTTACTTTTTGAATTCACAAAGTATATACTTTGTCCTAAAAGAGATTTGTTAAAACATATTGTTATTCTAACATAAACAAGTGTGTTTAAAATGGTGTTTTATCATGATTGTTTACACAACTAAATATCTCAAACAAGTTTGAATCAAAATGACCAAAAGTGTGCTCTGTTTGTATTGAATATATGACAAAGGAAGATTAAACTAAAGATAATGTGTAAAAGATATATAAAATTTTATATAGTGATGCTGGCAATAATACAATTTTGATGTTAATAATAAAAACATTGGCAATTGATTTTATTGCTACTGATGGATCTATCTATGGTTCTTTATTATATTAAAAGGCAAACAAAACAGATTCAAAATGGATAGTCAGTGGTCAACAGGAACATTGTTATAACTCAGGACTCCTGCTTTGCATTAACATTACGAAGCTTGCAATAGTGAAACGATTTTAATCCATAAACTTCCAGCACAGAAAAGGAAGTGAGTCCAGTGAATTGTGTGAAACTTCAATAGACCCAACAGGAGGTCACCCACTGCTAATAGGGCAGCCTATTTCACCAGGTCTGCATTTATGTGTTTCATGAAAAACCAACAAATCTGAAGACAAAATTTCTTACTTAACCACATTCAAGATCAATAGAAAAAGCTAGCTGGACTACTTTCATGCTTCATCTAAAATCATTGTGCTACTCTATGCTTAAAGAAGAAATCTTATCTGTAACCCCAAATTATGTTTGTCTCATTCAAACCAATAAAAAACATTTATTACATGCACTTGCCCTGCAGAGCATGCCTAAAGAGCACTCCGGTATCTTTTAGGAGAGAAGATAGTTTTCAGAAACATATGTGTGATTACGCAACTCTACAGCTACACTGAAAAATCATCACCCTCTCTGCAACTCTTAATAGCACTACTAAAGATACACCATGAACAGCGCCTCAGTACCATGCACAATTTCAGAGGGCAATGAATTTGCCAAGCCGTTTTCACTAATGGCCTTCAGGGAGAGAATTCTTGAACATGGCATGTTGAAAGCAAATTTGATCCAAACATGCTGTGGCTCTCAGAATGTCAAGCCCTTTGGAAATGCAATGTACTCAAGACAGCCCCACCTGATCAAAAATGGCACCAGCATCAATTAACGCCAACAACTGCAATTAGGAAACCACAGATGAGTAGGGACATGAGAGGCTCTAATTTCTCTGTGCCCAGGATCTCTGTTCTTGGTGACACCTGTCATGTTTCATTGATGTGAATACTTTGGGAGGCTAGTCACCATCTTCTTGAAAATTGCATTTCTGACCAGAGCTCCCTAGGCGCAATGTCAATTTATCTTCATTTGCAATGGCTCCCTAGACAGACCCTGCATGCTCCCAGACAAGGAGCCTTTACATCTGAAGAAGGGTGCAAAGCAATATCTAGCTGCAGCCATGTAGCTGAATACTGACTTCCGGGAAAAATGAGATTAGTTTGTATGTAGGGAAATCAATGTCACAGGCACTGAGAGAAAATATGGCAGTAGTGCTCAGAAATGCCTTCTTATCACTGTTCAGGAAATTAGGATTAAGGGAAGAAGTTTTACACTTTGGAAATGTAAACCATGAGATTGAAAAATAGTTAATATAATTTCATACTCATGCTAAGAAAGTTATATGAGAAAATAGAACAAGGATGATCAAGGCAGAAAGATCTTCTATCTCTCAAATTTTAAAATGCAGTTTCTATGGTTGCAAATATGTCAATTTTTAGAGGGTCTGAGTGTGGGCCTTAGGATAAAAAGTGCATATTTACACAGACATAAGGACCCAGACACACACATACTTGAAATTAACATCCTGTAGGTAAAACATTAAGTGGGAAAAGAATCTGTAGTTATGTTACCACTTAAAACCCAAAGACTAATTGCTTTCTTTTCATTTCCATGAGAAAGACACTGAGGACTCAGGGCTGAGATACACGTACTTCATAACATATTTCTCTTGAAAAGATCTTGGATATCTTAGAAGAATTCAATCCAAATACAAATGCAAGTTTTTCCTGGTTCAAATAGATAAATTTGAGAACTGTGTGGTGGGTTGATGAAATATTATTTTGCTTTCTTCCCTGTTATTATAGATCTTTTGAAAAAGCATTTTTCTAGACCTTTAGGTTTAACCTAGAGTGATCAACAAATGTTGTGCCACTGGGATGCACATTAGGAGCATGACTTTATACTGGCTTCTTCTTTTTTCCTCTTACCTAATAGAATCGAGTTTCACACATCATATCTTGATGGATGATCCTAAGTAGTTAATCAAATCTCATCTTTCTGCTAATCTAATTTTATTGTCATAGATGTGGTCTCAGCAGTTTATCTTTAGTAGTAATCAGATTTTATTTTTAATCCAAATAAGTTCAATTGGGTTTTAACTTCTACACATTTTCCTTGTTCAGCCAACATGGATCTAGAGGAGATGAAGGTTCTACAAGTTGCTGCTCTTATATTGACATTTGTCTGCATGCTTCTCCTTGTGAGACATATACATGTCCCATAACCAAGACGAATATGCAGCAGAGACAGGAGGCAACAAATATGGAAACTAATGAGAGGTGGAAAGATTTAGGACCTCAAGGTTAACCCAAGTTTTTCACATGTAAGTGGGGAGTTTATTAACATTACCTCACAGGACTGGGCTTCATTAAAGGAGATGGATGTTTGACTCAGTAGACATTGAGAAATGATCTTTCTGCACATCATGAAGTTCTATTGTGTGAAACCTGATGTTACCCTAATGCTGGCAAATAATATTTAATAATGTTTTGAAGGAGAAATGTTAAATTCTTTGACAGGTAGTTCTGAAGTATCTTATTATTTGAAAAACTAATTGTGTGGATGAGCAGGATATTTAATTTTAAGCGTATATGGTATTTTGGTGCACTGGAGAGAAGAATGGGTGGTGGGTGGGGACTGTGTACATGTGTGCTAATGGGGGATGCAGCAGAATGAACCAGGTCTGCTTGTAGCCTTAGAGGTGGCAATTGGGGGTGGTGGGCAATTCCTTGGATGCTCACTCCCTCAAATTTGAAAAGTTCTCCTCATGAGAACAATGAGTGTACTTCAACAGAAAAGAGTCAGGTGGCATACTAAGATGCTCTCTGACTTCCAAATTCTTGTTTATTTTCAGTTGTACTGTAGAATACATTAATGACTATGCACACATAGCTGTTTATATCGAAATTAATTAAAATTAAGCAGAAGTTTCCTCAGTCACATTTAAAACACTCCATAGCTACCTATGTCAAATGATTAACATTGATGGTGCAAGCTGAGAACATTTCTCTCATTACAGACAGCAGGCACAGCAATGACAAGCTGTGATAGGGGACAGAAGGGACAGTGGAATGTGGTACAATACATACTGGCTATGGAAACACCTAGGTAACCTTGGCAATCCTTCCCCAAGGTTAACTTCCTGTAAGAACTTCTGCTGGTTATTTAACCTCTCTGAACTTCATTGTCCTTGACTCTTAAGTGGAATTTAATAATGGTGATCTTTCAAGCTATCATGAACATTACAGGTATGAAAAAAGTCTAGTTTGGTGTCCGACTCAATAAATGCCCTGTAAGCGGCATGTATTATTATGGTTATGATTATTAATAATGCATGCTAAACTTAAAGAAAAATAATTGAATACCCTAAATTGTGAGAACTAAATTATAGCATTTCTGGAAGACAAGGTCAATACTTAAGGAAATCTTGCCAGCAACATTTCAGCGTTATAATAGTGGTGTGAACTTTTCAAATATGCCACTAGTTAAAATGAGTCTGAACTTTGAATATCTAGTGTGTTTGTGTGTGTGTGTGTGTGTGTGTGTGTGTGTGTTATACATAACTTTGAAATTAGATTTGGAATGTAAGTGAAAACTATAAGGCACTGATAATTTTTCACAATGAAATAAGGCTAAATATAAAGGTTAAATATCCATTTTAAATGCATGATAAACTCTAAGCATGAATGTCCCTTTCCAATCAAAAGCATATTCTTTTGTGCAGTTATTAAGATTAGGGTTTTTTTTTCCTTACTTAATATGCAAAATACACTGTGACAAAAGGTGGCCCCTAGGCAAGGAGGAAAAAAAACACAAAACAAAACAGCCAGAATTGCTCATTACAATCACAATGAAATAATGCTTTTTAGAAAAGAATGTTTTCTTTTGTTTTTCTTCCCCTGATAGGAAACTGTGAAAATTGGGGTTCTATTCAATTCATCTTTTCCTTCCACTTCAAACACATTCCTCACGGCCATTTAAAAAGTCTTTTCCCAAAGTGAAATTAATATTTTCCAGACTAGTATTAAGAATAGCAGCTTCTTTGCTTGATTCTCCAGCAATCAACACAAGGAGCATCAGTGCATTGCAAAGCCAGTGGGGCTTCCCAGGGCACAGCAGGGCTGATGATAAATAATTCAGACTCCTGGGTTATTTCTGCCGGATCATCAGACAGGGGCACTGCATTTGTACTTCAGCCCCTTCCAATCCTTCTTGTCTCCATGTAGCTTCTTTTTGTGAAGGATGTCAAATTCCTTTGCAAATTGTCTTTCCTTTTCTTTCCAATAAATCTGAGAGGTGTTGCATTGTGCAGCTTTGGTTCCTGGTTCAGGGTCCCAGTGGCCCTAATGGGCACAGTTGGGGTTCTATCTGCTCTGAATGGAGGAGGGGCTGTTTGGTCAAGCTAAAGTCACCTTATGTGAGCATTACTGATTGGCATATTGTCAACATTAGGCTTGAGAAACATATTTGTCCTGCTGATGACAGTGATGGTTTATGAATGAGTGGATTTTGATATTGGTTAATTAGAAGGAACTTGACTGCAGCATCTGTCACCCAGCAGCAAACAATGTCTTCTGTGTGTTGTTTAGATAAATTTCCTTATGGTATAAAAGCTGGCTAATATAAGAGTAGGTCAACAATCAAGAAATGAAAAAATACACTTTTAATTTTTTTTTTTGCTGAAAACATAAGGTGTGTTTATATGGTGCCATCTAATCACAACTGCCTGTAACTAGCATAATAACAATAATGACAAGGAGGCTAACATTGAATAGCTTTTAAGATGTAATAACTACTATTTTATATGTGGTGTTAGAGTTTATTCAATACAGAGATAAACTCTCTAACTCTTCTAAGTGTCCCAAAATAAAATACACCAACTTGAGAAATAACTCCACCAAATTCTGAAGACAATAATAAAAATCTTTTTCAATAGTGTGAAAATGGTAAGCTGGGTGATATTCAGAAATTACCTTGGGCTTTCTGAGCTCTAAGCTGATTTAAGAAAGCAGGCCAGATGTTCAGATAAAGTACAGGTGATTAAAGGTCTCTAGTGTTAAGTCCTTAGTTCTAGAAACCCCCTTCTTCCAGGGAGCGTCAGTGTCTCTTGACAGTGCCTTCCCTCCTCATGAGGTTTTTTTTTTTTTTGAGTTTTTGTTTTTTTGTTTTTTTTTTTTTACAATGTAGTAGTAAGTAACCTTATAACTGTAGGGTAAATAGTAAGGTTTATTTAATAGCATAAGCACAATAAATTCAAGTAAAACGAAAACAAAATAGCCATGGGTATGGAGAAAGGCATTTGGTGGAATCTTCTGAAAGTGGCTTTTGATCTAGGCTCCCTTCATGGTCCAAGGCTCCATGTCCCTGACACTGTGCTGTGTGGGAAGCCCTGTTAGTGGCCCGAGCTTTCCTATCTCATATTATCACCTGCACCATGAGGATGATCATGGCTCAAAAAATAGTCACAAGGGCTGGGCTTGTAGCTCAGTGGTAGAGCGCTTGCCTAGCACGTGTGAGGCACTGGGTTCAACTCTCAGCACCACATATACATAAATAAATAAAATGAAGATCTATCAACATCTAAAAAAATATTTTTTTTAAAAAAAGGCAGTCTTGAGAATTTAATGTCTTAATGTTTACAAAAGACCTAAAACAGTACCTGGCAATTGACTCTTTGGATTATGGACTAAACCTTTTACTTATTTCCTGTACTGAACCTATTTTCCCTTGTTTCTTTCTGATTTGACCTCTTTATTTCACCAGGGACAACAGTGGAAACCATAGCTTGAGCATTTTTATAAACACAACAGCCAAAAACTTGTGGGAATTGGAATCTAAAAGCAGCTATTATTTCTGTTTCCAAAACTCTTTTCTCTGAAATTGAAGTAACCCTATTGACTCTCCCCTCTTTTCTAAGTTAACTTTTTAATGTTAAACAACTGTTTAAGGGATGAGTAGAATCCACTGTAGCTATAATCACCCAGGCATGGTGTATATATATGTGTGTGTGTGTGTGTGTGTGTGTGTGTGAGAGAGAGAGAGAGAGAGAGAGAGAGAGAGAGAGGAGAGAGAGAGAGAGAGGAAAGAGAGACAGAGAGAGAGGAGATAGAAAGTTGGAGGAAAAAAGGTGGGAAGAAGAAAAGTTATAAGGAGAAATAAACAAACACAAAAATAAGGCAAGAAAATCAAGCAGAGAAAATATTGCATGCAGGGACAAGATGGCGCTCTCACCGTTGGAAAGCTGGGGCCATGGGGTTGGCCTGTTTTTCTCTTTGTATAACTGAATGTTGGATAAAATAATCCCAAATGGATTTAGAGAAAGAAAGACATGCCAACGATGGGATCAGGACAGCAAGCAAGATAACAAGGGCAAGATGTTTAACACATCAAAAGTTTAGTACTATAATTTCTCCAGGCTGGGATCCGTGTTAGGAATGTCCCACTAATGGTAAATTCATAGACTTGAGTCTTCTGTGAAGCCTACGCTGACCTTCCTCTGGCCCCTGATTGAGATGGATATCTGTTATTTTTTTATCCATTAACCTCAGCAGCATTACTATCTGAAGCACAGCATTTTGACATTGTGTTATGATCATCTGACCATGCTTCTTGTTCCATATAACAGATGATATCAGAAATTTCTCAAGAGAAGTCTATATGTGCCCAATAAATAGTGGTAGAGTGAATATGATGTGTTGCTGTGTCTATTCTCAACCTTAGACTCTGTGCCCATTCTTGACAGGAATGTCAAGTTAAGGTGATGAGTTGCCATAAGCAACTTTAGAAAACAGGAGATTTCTGAAAAGTGTTCACACCAACCCTTATTTAAGATTACTCCCTTTAAAAGGCCACAAAAGGCAGGGCTTGCTTAGGCACGAGCTTCACATGAATTCTGCTTTTTCACATAGCCTTTATAGTTGATAGCCAGGAAAACTGATTGACCTTAAATGCAGATAGAATGCTGTTAAACAAAACAGACTGGCCTGCATAAATAAAGCATTGTGCTGATCTTCAGTTTCTCCATGCTGCATTGAGAGTTGCTCAGATATTTCAATATAGCATCTTTGTCCTTTACATGTCCTCTTAGAGGAGACTTAGCCTCTTGTGAGTCCTTTGATCATTTCTCTCTTCCACCCTCACCAGGGGGTACATGCTAAAAGGTTTCTTCTACAATGGCTTTCCCATCCCCTGGCCCCTTTTCTTCTCCTGGTTCACATCAAATCTGCTTGCATTACCCAGATGCCCTGGCGATTGGAAACAGAGAAAGGCAGCCTGTGGCTGGGGAGCTGTCCGAGGAGAATGAGATGGCAACATTCACTCAGAACACTGTCCCTCTGCTTCCAGTGCAAATGCCTTTACAATGGATCTTTGTTTATTATCACAGAGGAGATTTTTAAAAGACAGCTTTTAATAGATGCAGATCCTCGGGGTGAACTCCTGTCTCAGGTCAGCTTGGCTGGAGCTGTGAGTAGCTTCTGGAAATGGACTGAGGATATGATGATGATTTCCCATCATCGCTGTAATGCAGAGACACAGAGAGCCTGACATGGGCCTGTTTTTATAGGACCTAAAACTAATACCAAGTTAAAAGTTCTTAGCATTCTCTTCTCCACCAAAAAGTATCAACACTAACCAGGATTGAGCAGAAGAAAATAAACCAGAGCAGGAATGTTTATCCTCAACAACTAAACAATAATTAAAAGGGAACAGGGTAAGTAGCCACTGTTGTGAGATACACTGTAAGAGTTGAGCAGTATCAAAGCAATAATGGCAGTCATTAGCAAGAATTTGACAAGGCAGATGGTAAGATGGCTTGGAATGCTTTCATAACGTTTTCCATGTTGGATGAGGAACAAACTGGCCCAAAACACCTCAGATTTCATACCACAGATTACATGTCATAGACTGTAACCAAGACTAACATGAAGTAAAGAAAAAATACAGTAGTCAGTGTGGGATGACCATCTAAGGAAGTGGAGTATCGGGGGTTGAAACAAGTGAAGATTTGATAGCCCGACTGCCTGGTTCTGAAGTCTAGATCTTCTATTTGTTATCTCTTGGCAATACTATTTCTCTGTATCTCGGTTTCTTCATCTGTAAAATGGGAATGACAGCAATAGAATTTATATACTTCCATTGCTTCAATAATTATGAGACTTAATTGGTTTTTCAAACATAGTAACATATTGGTGACTGACATCCGTATGGATATTTGATGAACAAACGATCAAGCCATTTCATACTTCCTCAATATTTTACTATACATTCTCTGGGAGTAAAATCCTCTCTAAATGAAAAGGGATATTGCATTATACTCTATTTTTATGGTATAGACAGGTTGCAAGATGCACAGAATATGGGTCTTGTTCTCAAAAAAATTACAGTCTAGCTTGGGAAGCAAGATACACAGATATGAGAGGTTGAACACTCTTAACAAGGATAACATCATTCAAAAGAACTCACTGAAACACATACCATGTAGAGTAGTCTCTGAATGGGCACTTGCATGATAGACGTGAGAACAGAGCAGAAAGGGAGAAACCCCTTTGTTCCCCAGTCATCACATAAGGCCTGTCTGAAGAATGTCCTGTGAGGGTAACAGTACCACTTGGAGCAGCTGGACTTCTATCCAACAGTAATTTTCACAATGGGGAAAATGGAAGGCACGCTTTGGGATGTGATGTTCACCCTGGATTGTAAGGCTTTTTACTAAAGGGCATGATTACCTTGTCACTCACTCACACATAGGCAGCAAGATATCCACGCATTTCTTATTTAGTGGTAGCACATTTTATACCGATATTCTCATCAGTTTATAAGCCCAGAAAAAAGTTGTTACAAATCTTCATGTTTTTTTTTGCACTCCATCCAAAGGAGCACATCTGGTCCACATGATAGGGCTTTGCTTTCCACGTCAGCAGAAAGTCTATTTTTTCTCATATATGATATTTTCAGAATCTAAGGCTGTTTGAAATAAAATTAGTTATGGCTACTAACAAATAGAAAACAAATAATCAGTAATGCACAACACAATTAGAAATTACATTTGTTCACAAAAACTTTAGTTGTTCATATAATCAAAACAATGCTCATGACCATCACACGATGAAGCAGGGGTCCTGAAGATAATTTGTTGTTTGTGTTGTTGTGCTACTTTTTCTTCTCTCCTCTCTTTTACTCTCTTTTTTCCTTCTCCTGCTCCTTTTCCTTCCATCTCCCCATTTGTTTGTATAATTTGACACTATTTTTGTATTCTACAAAGTTATCATAGATAATAAGAACAAAATCTTGAGTTTTCCGCATGTGGGTTTATGCCATTTTCTTTATCTTGGCAGATTTACCTATTTTATAACTAGGAAAAAGAAAGCATGGGTCAATATTGGATTTTTTATAACTTAAAACAAGATTTTTCTTAAGGTTCTGACAAGTGACTTGTAGATACTAGTGTGTATTCATAAGATCCATTGACAAATATCCCCATGACATTGTGACGACATTCCCCAGAGTAGCACACCTAACCTGAAGACTAATCTTGTTGGAATGACATAATAGATTTAAAATGTCATGTTTTGTGCATTATAACCTTAGCTGGATAAAAAATGCTATGTGCAGTGTAAGGTCCACATATCCTATTACAATCATCTTAGTTACTTTGTGCTCATCTTTCCGGATATTGCTTTATCTTTAAAACTGGTTTTTGAATGTATATTTCTCATACAATTAAAAATTAAAGTCAGGGCAGCAAAAGCTTACCATATAATAGGGGAGAATATTGTCAACAGAGCCAAAATGAAATCAAGAAATAGCAATGACCTAGAATCAACATTAATGAATCATTTACATCAAGCACTTCAAACACTAGATGATCTTGCTTGAGTATTTATTTGGAATGAATACAACGGAGCAATATTTCCCATAGCAGTTCTCATATTGCTACCCATGAAAAAGTTTCCTTGCTAAATAAGACGGAAAACATGAAATTCTGATTCTATATCTTGGAGATTTATAAAGCACATTAGGTGGAAAATTTCTTAGAGAGATTCTGTAGTTTTTAAGAATTGAGATGCAATTTACACACCATAACATAACCATTCTTAAATGCTCAATTGAGTATTTTTTAGTATATTCACAAGTTTGCACAAATGTTGCTACTATCTAATACCAGAATAATTTCATCACCTTCTAAAAAACCTCTGTACTTTTTAACAGTCCCTCTCAATCACCTAGTCCCTGACAACCAATAGTTTACTTTCAGTCTTCACTGATTTGTCTATTCTAGAAATTTGTCTATTCTAGAAATAGAATCATATATGAACTATTATGCCCAGCTTCTATTAATAGTTTTTGAAGTTCATCTGTGTTGTAACATCTCTCAATTCTTAATTACTTTTATGGTTGGGTAATGTTCCATTGTATGAGTATGCCACATTTCATTTATCAAACATCATCTAATGGACATTTAGATTATTTTAATTTGAGGTCATTATGAATAGTGCTGCTGTGAACAATCATATGCAATATTTTGTTCTGAATTTATATTCTATATCCTTGGGTCTATACCTAAGAGTGGAATTCTTGAATAATACAGTAACTATGTCTATCTTTAAAGCAACTAAAAACTTTCATCAGCAGCTGTACACTTTTGACCCCCACTAATTCCCAAAGGACCCAATTTCTCCAAGTCCTTACCAACATTTGTCATGTTCAAGTTCTTCCTAGACATTTGTCATGTTCAAGTTCTTCCTAGTAGATGTGAAGCGGCATGTCATCATGGTCTTGATTTGCATTTCCCTGAACTCTAACTATATTAAGCATCTTTCGTATGCTTATTGACCATTTGTGTATCTTCTTTGAAAAAAAAAAAGGCTTCAGATTTTTCACTTTTTTATATATTTATTTATTTACATATTTATTTATTTATTTATTTATTATGTGGTGCTGAGGATCAAACCCAGTGCCTCACACGTGGGAGGCAAGGACTCTACCACTGAGCTACAATCTCAGCCCCTTCACTTATTTTTAATGGGCTGTATTTTTCCTTTAAGTGGTAGAATCTCTTTATGTATTACAGATACTGGACCTTTATCGGACATATGACTTAGGAATACTTTCTCAGTTTGTGGGTTGCATTTTTCTGTTTGTGTAGCCCTAACATTGATTTTTTTTAAAAAGTGTTCATTTGTATTTAAATTTAAACTTTCAAATCTGATTTTGCATCAAAGGGAAAATCTTTTTAATTACCTTTGTAAAGTTTGAGATAAGTCACTGTCCGGATTTCCCTTTCCTTGTATTATATACATAAGAGCCACAGCAATAATACTAATTGATACAAACACAACAAAAGATAGAAATGTTTATATTTCAATATGGTTAACATATTTGAACAGTGATGGTGATCTGTGTTTACACTAATAGGGAGCTCTAAGTTGTTTACCTTTGATATATAACAGCCCTGAAACAACTTAGTAAGGTAGCTGGCATTGTTTCTACTTTACAGTGGAAAATACTGTCAACTGACCAGTGTTTGCCCAAATCCAGACAGAGGGTGTGTCTGGAATCACACACCATTTGAAAAACAAAGAGAACATAAACAATTCTGTATCCTTGTTGAGCTGTATTTTAGGAGGACAGTAAATCTGAAGAATAAACTCTTGTCCATTATCAGATATGTAAGAGAATTCTATGGTGAGTAATAATCCTTTCTTTTCCTCATTGGCCTCACAGCGGTGAGGATTAATGATTCCCACGAGCTCTTTGTATGCCCTCTCCCCACCAAGGAATCCTTGACCTACAGTGGTTGCTAAAAGCCTACCTAACACTGGATAGATTGTACATGTCTTTCTTTCTCTCATCCCTTAAGAATTTAGGGACCATATTATCTTGTTCCCTATTCTATTACCAAACCTTAATCTATGTTTGACACATAGAGGGAATTTCTAAATGCTTTAGTGAAAGAAATCAATAAATAATTTTACAGATAAAATAATACAGAGTGAATAAAAGTTAATAGATATATAATTCTTAAAATGTGCAGATATTTTTGTCCAAATTCTTTTCACCTATTTACTCATACAAACCATATATCAAAAAACAACTACAGTTAGACCAAGATGACAGAGAATACCAGCCTTTGTCCCCCCACAAGAAACAAATATAGACAGCTATCCACAAGCCAAAATAGCCAAAAAAGAGGCTCAAGAACCCTTTATCTAATGTGTTTACAATAAGACCGTGAAACAAAAAGATAAAAATTTTTAAAAAGCAGGGTGTATTTGTAACTGAAAGGATAATCTGTGACATCAGCTTATGGAGATGCCAGGAGGTGGGGAGGAACCAAGAAAAAAGGTAGATGCTATTGGAATCAGCCTCTTGGTGAAAGGCTGGTCCCCAGGAATCTGTTCTGTAGAAGAAAACAGCATTTTTGCCACTGAGTAGACAAGGGAGACAGGCTGCATGGGCCCTCAACAGCAGCTGCTTCAGGACCAGAGCCATCACCTCTCTCAAACCCACATGCCCAATCCCTGGTCCTTGGCTGCCCCATGAGTGCCCATATTCCAGACCCAGGCTCTGGGTTTGCACTGTTCTTCCCTGTGTCTCAGCATTAGAGCAAGTGATCTTATTTGCACTCTGACTCTAGAACCAAGGTCTCTTTAAGTTTGCCTCTCCTCTGGGTGTTAGTTCAGCAGCCAAAGAGAACTAGGGTGTGCTTGAACTTTGGAACCTCTGTCACTCTTGCATATCTGTGCCACCATTTTCAGCTCCCTGGCTGCTTGTCAAGCACCCATGCCTGATAGCTTGTGAGCAATACAATGATTGGGGTGCCTGTATCCCAGGTTCTGGGGCCATTATCAATACCTGGCCCCTAGAACTGTGGTTTCTAAGTGTGAGACCAGATTTCATCAGGTCTGTGATGGTGCCAGATGTGCCACTCCTCAGGGACCTGGTGTCACCATCACTGTAAGTGGCCAACAAATCAGATTCAATGCCAAGAGGAATTCCCTCAGCTACCACTTCTTTGTTGGAAGAAAAAGATCAGGAGGACCTTAGCAGCCAGCATATATATAGAAAGACATTCATTTTGAGGCTTTGGCTTACACAACTATAGAGACTGAGAAGTCCCACATCTGCCGTCTGCATACCAAAAGACCAGGAAGCTGGAGTAGTTCCAATCCAAGTCCAAAGGCCCCCAAATCAGGAATGCTGATGTTCAAGGTCAGGAGAAGATGCCAGTCCCAGGTCACCCTTCATCTGCTTATTTTTGTTCTATTCCTGCTCATAATGGGTCAGATAATGCCCACTGTCATTGGTTAGGATGATCTTTCCTCAGTCTACTGATTCAAATGCTAATCTTTTTTGGAAATTCCCTCACAGTCATAACCAGAACTAATGTTTAATCAGATATCTGTGCATTCCATAGCCCAGTGAAGGTGACACATAAACTTAAGTAACTTAACCTATTACTTGTATGTTCCCCTTCTTTTCTTCCATTGATGACTGAAAGAGGAGGGCAGTGCCCCTCAGACTTCATATAGATGTGTTTGTGATGCCAACTTCTGGGAACAGCCAGGAGGGTTCACAGAAAGACCAGGTATTTAAAGTGACCAAGGAAGGAGTGGCTTCAGAGGTCTCAGAAGATGAACAGTACCTTGCTGGGAGTGAGTAGATATTTTAAGTGTATTCAAGTGACTCTTAAATGGCACATCATCTTGAATAAAGTGATGTGGATTTGACATAATGCCCCTGTTTGACACAGAGTATATAAAATGCAGACCACCATTTTTTCCTGCTTAGATGTGGAATATGTCAACTGGGAAGGCTATTTAAAGTGGTACCAGATTAGTCCTAGTTTTAAGAGATCATGTAAATGTGTGTTCAAACATCTTTGTCCTGGTGATCTTTTGAGGGAAAGTCTGAATTTGTGTCTGAATTACTTGGAGCAGGCACAGAGGATGCTCTTCCAGCTCTCACATGGTTGCTGATTACCCATGTTGATACTAACTTCTCTCTTGGAGCAGAGTAGCACAGCTAAGTTTACGACTGATAGATGTATCACTGAGTGTTCAGCTTCTCAACTCATCCTGAACATTATAAACCAGAGATTCACAGATTTACTTAGCTGTCTGTTGAAATCATTTGGGGAGTTTAAAGGACATTGATGCTTGAAGCATCCTGCCTACAGCATTTCCATTCAGATGTCTTGGGGTAGGGCTGGGATATGGGGATTTTCAGAATATACCGAATGAGTCCAATATGCTGTCAGGCTAAGATCCACTGTCCTGAAGTGTTGCTTTTAAACTGTTCATGCCCAAATTAGCATTTTTACTACAGCTGTTGAGTTGGCATGAGATATCTTGTAGAGTAAAAAAATCAGATAATGTCTATAAATTGCTCAACAAAGTTCTTGACAAGACTAATGTCTCAATAATACTGTGCTTTAATTCATGCAATATTAGTCCTTATTCTTGACACACACACACACACACACACACACACACACACAGAGCCTATATTATCATGATACAATTAAACCACCACTGATAATGTTACAGGAATTCTGTAGTTAAGAGACAAATTCAAATGAACTCTTTTTTAGCCCTAATTGTATAAAATTCTTCTAAGTTATACCAGTCTATCTCTCTGGTTAAAGATGACAAAAACATAACTTTCTTGGTCACTTAGATATTGTTTTAGGATTATTTTAGTAAGTCATATTATTTTCTACATATGCATAGTACCAGAAAGTTTATGAGAATTCAGGCTTCAATCAAAAGCTAAAATTTCAGACCTTTGGTATAACAAACTCTAATCATTTAACTTAGCTTTTAGCAATTTTCCCATTATCTCTCTCATCAAAGAAAACCAAAAGATATTTGGTCAATTTAAAGTCCTGCCCAGTTACATTAAAATGGTGCTTCATTTAAGGTCTGAGTATTTACCATGAAACTGTACTCATATAGATTTGTTCATTTAGAGCATATTCAAAGTTCATGGTAATTATATAAAGTATGTTTCTATCAATACAGCTGTTGTTGATCTGCATGTCAATATATTTTGAATTTTCCCTCTAAGCCACTGGAAACACACCTTGAGAACAAAGGTGTTCCATTCATAGAAAAGGTAATGGCTATGTGAAGGAATTCATGAGGTGGGGGTGGTGAGAATTTAGGGTGAGAAAACAGCATATGCCAGATCTTGAGGTGCAGAGGGGCTTGGCCTTTCCAAGAACCTAGAGAGAGAATATTAAGATAGACTAAAAAGGCAAAATGGAGCATAGTAAGCAATGAAGCAGGAGACAGGTAGGATGAGATCTGCATCTTTGGTGCAATTTGCTTCTTCATGTTGATTCTTACAGATATCCATTCAATTCCAATCTGCTTTAGTTCTACAGTATAGGTCAACTATTTCCACAATAATTCTGTGTAAAAAAAAAAAACACTTCAAAATTACAGGCTTTCATCACAATTATTTATTCTCTCTCAAACTTCTTTGAGTTGTATGGGAACTGGCTCATCTGGGCTGGGCTTGACTCCAAGCTGCATGTTAGAGCAAGATATGTTGCCGGAATCTTTCATCTTTCCTGGACTAGTGGGCTGCTTGGGGTAGTTTCTCTTGTGTCCGTGGCACAAATGCAGGTGAGTAAGCCCAACTATACGAGCACATGAAGCTTCTGTTTGAATCGTGCCTGCCTGCTAGTGTCCCATTGATGGAGACAAGTTATGTGGTGAGCTCTATATCAAGGGTCAGGGAAGCATACTGTGCAGTAGGAGAAATATAAGGTTATATGAGTTTAATAACTGAAAGCATGGATGGAAAGAAGGCTAAGAAATCTGGGATAAAAATTACATCCCACCATGGTGAGTTTTGGCAACTAACTACCTTGTGATATCCTGGTCACCCATCCTGTCTTCCATCACGGGATTAACTTGGCCTTTCTTGACCCTGACATTTCATTTGGTCCTTGTTCTCTTATGCTGCATGAGTTATTCTCCCCCAACTTCCCCAAAAGAATAACAGCAGTAATCACTATTCATTGACTTGGGGAAAACATCTGGAGAGTTGTTTTTGTTTTTGTTCAGTTTTCATCTGGATGTTTGGCGTTGTGTCAAAAGCTCTACTTTAAGAAGTTTTAAAAAGTCCTGTTAGTGCATTACTTCCTCTCCACATTATAATAATACTCCAGAGTCTCACTCAAATGCCACCCTTGGGAGGCATGCTGGGAACCACGTTATAGGGGAAGAACAAGATAAATCCTTTCAGATGCTTATTCACAACAGTAAATTTCGTCATAAACCTAAACCAACTGGCCCATATTAGAAATCATCCTGGGCATTGTTAAGTTACATTACATGAGATTCTAATGTATAGGAGATCTTTGGCATCCTTGGATTTAACCACCAGAGTTTCTGCTATTTTGCTAATTATGCCTGGGACCATAGAGTATAATCATTGTCATTTTTGTTGAGCTATACATTGTTTGTTATATCTCCCTGACTTGGAACAACAGTTTTGTTCTGTGATTGTTGTTACTTTTTCTCTTCTTGGGAAAACATAGATTTAATAACAATGTTTGAAAATTTGGAAAATTTTCAAGTAGGTTGGGATACAGGATAGCACTTCTCAGTGTTAGGAGTCTTGATATTTCTCCCTGAAAAGAAAAAATAACTAAGAAGTCAGAGTTTGATCCTCTAAGTATAATAAAGCAAAAACACACTTGCAGTATATATTCATCATATAATAAAGTATAAATATCTTTGTCTTTCTGAAATAGTTTTTCTCTATCAGTAAAACAGATATATAATTAATAGGCTGAAGTACTAGGTGCAGTTTGTGGCACAATAAGATATTGTAGGGGTAACTGCAGAAGAAAGAAAATGTATGTGGAGCTAAATTCTGAAAAAGAAAAGGCGGTCATTGTGAAATAAAAGCAGATCTACTCAAACAAAGGGAAAGAAAAATCAAAAAAGCATGGATATAACTACTTAGGCAAGCAATCAGCAGAACCAGCAAAAGGTTTCAGGATATGATACAAGTTAGCATCCTGGAATCCAGACTTAGTACTACAAGTCCGTGTTGATAGGTCACCTTCCATGAGACTGTGTACTTCTGGAAAGAAGGGATCACATCCTCCTGATTATTTATTTGTTTGGTTGGGTTTTATCATCTCTGATTTTGAGATCACTGCTTGATTCAGAGTAGGTGCTTAACACATGCCTGATGAACAAGTGAGTGAATATGCATAAAGCCTATATGAATGTCTGTCATTGAATAACAAGGTCTGACTTTTCAGGGTGGTGGTAGAAGCAGAGGTGTCTCTCTGCAGGGCTGGAGGGGGAGGATCATGGAGATCAAGGCCCACTGTCCTTGAGTAGAGGACAATAGTAGACATGACAGAAACAAGTACCCAAGGCCTAGAATTAAGATTACAGTCTATTTGCAGATCTAAGGAACAAGAATTCACATGGCAGGAGTATTAGACATTAGAATGGTGTCACAAGTTCAGAGAACAAGAAAAACTTGCTACTGCATGCCCTAAATGTTGGATTAAAGCTCCTTAAGCAGCCCTAAGTACTGAAACTGTCCCTTGGGCAGAAGTGAGATCAAGTGACCTGCACTGATGGAAAAGAAGGTTAGCAATCTTGTGAGGTCATTTAGCTATGTCTTCATCCTAGTGTGTCACTGAATGTTGAGAAAAGTGTAATCTTCCTAAAGCAATTTGAATAATGCTTAAAATTGAAATAAATATGGAGTTCCATGCTGACCGATTTTGCTGTTGTGGTATATTGAAATGAAAACAAATATTTCTTATTCTTAATTACAAATCTCTAAGAACACTGCAGGGCATCTAATTAATTTTCATTTTTAAATTCATTTCCTGGGCTGGGATTGTAGTTCAGTGGTAGAGTGCTTGCCTAGCATGTGTGAGGCATTGAGTTCGATTCTCAGCACCACATATAAATAAATAAAATAAAGGACCATTGACAACTAAAAAAAAAAAAAAATATTTAAAAAAATCTATTTCCCCTCCAAAATAAAAAGGAAAGAAGAAAGAGTGAAGTATCAAATTCTATTATTTGGGAAAGGGACAACAAAATAAATATAAAGAAAGAAGAAATAAAAATGTAAGTACAAAAATAGAAATCAGCAAATTATAAAGCAGGAAACAAATGATAAAACTATGAACTGAGCCCAAGAGTTGATAAATTGATAGTAAAAAAAGTGAGAGAGATTATGGGATCAAGGACAGAGAGAGAGAGAGAGGAATGAGAGAGAGAGAGAGAGAGAGAGAGAGAGAGAGAGAGAGAGAGAAACTAGTCACTAATAAAAAGAAAGTATTGTGAAGAGGGAGAGAAAGGACGAGTGAACAAAATTATACATTAGAGGAGAGAAATTAGGCACAGATACAAAGACATTTTACTTTGTTCAACTATGTGAAAATAAATTTGAGACATGGGATTAAAAAGAATAAATTACCCAAACAATTTAGGAAAATGTACCAAGTAAAAATGAAAAAAAAAAAATAGGGATTACCAACAGTAAAAGCAGTTGATGCAGACATTTTCTTGGGGCAATCAATCATATCTGAATTAAATAAGAAAATGATTCTATTTGAAGTTGTTTCAGAGATAGAGGGAAAAAGTAGTTTATATTTCTTTGTGAACACATCATTATCAAAACCTGACAAATAACATGGTATAATAAAATCAAATAAAAATCTCACCTATGTTGTGATAGCAAAAGCCAAAAGGTTTTGTCAAATAACCCATAATCACATTTATAAGAATGATATAATAAAACCACATGAAATTCATACCAGGAATGAATTCATACCAGGGATGGCTCAATACATGGAGATCTGCTAAAATAGTGTAGGTATTAATAGCTCCATGAACAGTATTTACCATCTTCACACATGCCCAAAAGGCATTTGCTAAAATTATTTTAAAAGAGAAATGAATTGTTAATCTCCTGATCATCATATTGAATTATCATGGATTTAATAAGAAATGCTAGTTTTTTTTCCATTAAAATCTACAGGCTAACAATGCCTGACATGGCATGTATTACTTATAATTTTCTGTAACTTCTACCAATATCCTTAGCCAAAATAAGATAAAAGGTATAAAGGCTAGAAGGGATGATGCCAAATTTTCATTATTTACACCTTATATGAACACTGGAAGGTGAGGAAAAATCAATACTTGTGTAATGATTAAAAATTCAGAAGGTTAATTGTAGATTGGTATACAGCACTTATTTTCAGTTGTTCACTGTCTCCCTCTGAAGGAGACTTTTTAGACATTGTTTTTTTAATCATTTTTTCACATTAAATTTTAATGACATAGATATACTAAATATTGTTTTTGTACTATGTATATATCTGACCCTTGAACATAGAATAAGATTTTGCTCCTGAAAGCCAGTTATTGTCTCTTAGGGGTAATACAATCTCTGTTAAGAATGCTTAAAATAGATATTCCCACATAGTTCATTCAAAACTTCAATTCAGTACCAATCAAAACAGCAATAGTAATTTTTTTTGGGGGGGGGGGAATACTGATTTAAATTTATAAGTTGGAACAGAAAATTTTTCAAAATGAATAATGAAGGATACTAGATCTCTAGCTATTAAACATATCATAGGAAAGAATAATAAATATTTTATAACAAATTTTCCACAATAGATATTTTATAAGTACAGCCAATGCATGTGGAACTTATGATTGAAAAAAATGGATTATGAAACAAATGGAATTGGGCTTTTATTATAATCTTTACATAAAAATAAATAAGATGCTTCAAAGATTGTAACACAAAATGAAATAGCATACAAGTAGTAGAAAAAAATATGAGAATTATTTTTATCTTCTTGGAGGGAACACTTGTGGAACAAGGCATAAGTGTTAAAAACCAGATATGATAAAAATAAAAATGAATAGCTTTGCATAAAATTAAAATCTTTGCATGGTTAAGAATATAATAAATGATGTTAAAAGGCAAAAATATACCAAAATAATACATATTTGCATTGTATATGTAAAAATAAAGCTAATATCCCCAAAATACTGAGCTTAAATTAATCAATGGTAAAGTTAGCGATGACACCACCCCCCTCCCAAAAAAAGGCAATCTCTCTCTTTTTCAGTACTGGAGATTGAACCTAGGACCTTGCTTATGGTAAATCCTCTTTCACTGAGCCCCCCAGACCTGAAAAATGGGCATTAAAAACAGAAGAAAAGGAAATACAAGTATTTTTATAAATGTAAAAAAAAAAAAAAAAGAAAGAAAGAGCTTATCTCACCAAAAAACCCAAAGGAGATACTGTTATTTATGTCCTAGAATGACAAATTCAAAATATTTTATAATGTGTTATTGGCAATGTGAAGACACAGGAATGCTAATCCCTTCTTACTAGGTACATAAGTCAACGGTGTTGAATTTTAGCACAACTTATCCATTGCTGTGACATGTGAAATTTTACTACTACTTAATCAATGTTTTCAAATTTAAATATGCTGCAGATATATTCACACATTGTAGTTACAAACTTTTCCCTCAAGAATATTTGCTATAACACTGAACTTCTATGTACATATATGAACATACCATAATGAAATCCGCAAGTCTGGGTTTCTAATTGAATAAGATATATTCCATGTTTGTATAAATATATCAAAATAGATTCATGTATAACTGAAAGGAACCAATAAAAAATAGAAAAAAATAAAACAAAAATAAAAATGATTGGTGAGTTTTTTAAAAAAAAGAATATTTGCTGCAACATTTTTAAAAGCAAAGAGTAACTGAATATCCAACAATAAAAGACTAATTATATGATTATGATACATTCATATAGTAAAATTTTATCAATGAAGAATGACTTCCAAAACATATTAAGGGGAAAAAGCATATTTTTTACAGTAATTAATATTATATCACGTTTTATTATGTGTTAACTTGGCTAGACTTTGGTATCTAGTTTTTTAAACACTCATTTCGATGTTGCCGTGAAGATACTTTGTAGATGTAATTAATATTCATAATAAGTTGACTTTAATAAAATACATTACTCTTCATAATGTGTGAGGGCTTTATCCACTCAGTTGAAGGTGTTCAGAGAAAAACAGGCTTTTTTGAAAAAAGAAGGAATTCTGTCCCTTACAACAGTTATTACCTTAACTTTCAGACTGCTAATCTGCCCTATAAACTTTACACTTTATAGCTCCTACAATAACATGAGGAAATTCCTTAAAATCTCTCCCACCCTCCCTCTTTCCACTCTTTTTTTCTCCCTCCCTCCCACACATATGTCCTATTGGCTGTTTCTCAGTAGAATATTGACGGAAATGCTATGTTACAGCACCTTTTGTAAAAACTCGCTAGAGTTGTGATGATTGTATACTTGGTGACCATCTCTGGAAGGACATTCAACAGAGCAATAACAGTAGGCAGAGCCTCAGGTCCCACTCCAGACCCTTGGAATCAGGCTCTGAGTTTTAACAAGATTCAGAGTTAGAGAAGCTATGGCACCGAGAGTGGTGTGGGAGGTTCGGTTCTGATGAAAGGTAACAACTTCTTCAGCCTGGACCTCATGTGTTGGCTGAACTTGAAGGTTGGGCAGATTATCCAACAGAAGTTCACTTGGTTTAGAGAAAAAGCTGAAATCTAAGTAGGAAGAGAGGAAAGATATACAGAGAGATGATTTTGGAGAAAAAAAAAAAACAACAGGACTGATAGAACTTGAAAATTTTGCTTATTCAAACTGTGGTTAAGCTATGGCTTTTGTAAGGTCTCCAAAGAACAAGCAAGCATGAAGAGTGTTATAACTCAGTATGGCTATTCAAAGAAATTGGCATACAAATAAATTTTTTAGTCCACTATGTGGCTTAAAAATGAGCTCTGTTTTTTAAGTGGCCTCCCCTGCTACTGAACTATGTTGGTGCATCACCTGCTCTGTCCAAATAACCACACTCAAAATCAAAGATCTATCTGTCTCTGCTTGCTGAAGCATTTTGTAAGCTGCTTAGGCCCACAGGCCAATCAGATCCCAGATGTCTAGCACAAGTCAGTGCCACAGAAACAGCTCTGCAAAGTACTTCTTACTGAAGCAGATAAGGGCAGATGGTTTTCCACTTATGCCAATATTAAATTATTGTCTGAACCTTTGCATTCTCATGACCACAGGCAGCCAGGCCCACGCCTAGACTTAGATACAGAGAGCTCCAAATTTATAACTACATAAGATTATTATAAATGAGACACAGCCATGTGTACCTGTAGCTCTAACTACAGTTCATATCCAGTTGTCTTCTGTTAACACAAACCAGCAAAGATCCTGTAGCCAGGTACATGCCAAAAACTTAGTGTTGGACTAGAAATCTTTGGTCCTTCAAAGTACTAGTTCATAAGTCATACCAAAACATGGAGGACCCCAGTATTTTGATGTTCCTTCAGTATTTTGGTATACATGAAGCATTGCAATTGTGGTTTACAAATTTTATATTTTAGTAGTAAATCATTTTTGAAATGTAATTTTAGGGTAGAACATCAACATTTAGAATAGAAAACCAGAATTTCTGTAGGAGGTATGTAGGCCCAATTTACTATCTGTTAAGATTGATTTTGTTCCCACAGTATACTCTGAAAAGCAAATATGCAATCCTAGAGATCTATGGAACATGATTTGCAAATCAGTGATTTAAGTGAGACCCAACTTTGGTCTGGTGTCTCATTTTCCATTTTTACTTTAACTCTTCTTCCATATCCATATCCTCTTGAATACCCACGTCACTAAATCTCTTAACTCTTGTTGTTTTTTCCTTCAGGTACAGTTTTCTAAAGTACATTGTGTATCTGCTAATGCCCTTAAATAGCATGCTGAATGGATTTTGATTCTTCTAGGCTTAAATCCACCATTTTGGAAATTTTATATATATATATATATATATATATATATATATATATATATATATATATATATAAAATATATATACTGTGATTCTAGATAGTCATTCTAATGCAGTAGAAAGAATATGGCCTATAGAGTGTAGCATAAACCCATTTAGCATCTGTATGACTGTATGACTTTAAGCAAATAACCTGTCACTTTAAAAAAAATCCATAATATCAGAATAATATCTAATTTGCAGAGATAAGCATAAAAACTTGCTCAGAATAATATATCCCACATAGTAAATACCAAATGATTTGGGGAGGGAAGTGAAGAGAGGGGAGTTGATAAAGACTGCTAGCTGTCCATCCAAATCCATCCTCTCTTTTAAGGAACAGTTTCTGGTGAGGATTTGCCTTCTCCACCTTTTCAGGGCCTTTCTTAAGTAGCACTGCACTGTGCTTTCCATCTATTTTTAGCTAGCACTAATGCAAAAAAATTTGACCCATTTTTATTGCAGGCCCATGTGGGTTTGTTGTTGTTGTTGTTGCTTTTTAATCTAATTTGGTTGGGTCTTGTGAACTTCAGTGAGGTTAGAGGTGTGAAGTTGTATTAGTGCCTTTCTTTTGAAAGGGGAGGAGGATCACCAATTTCTCAACCTGCTCATGCCCTGCAGAGTTGCTAGAGTACTGCTCTCACATGTACCAGCTCAATAAACAATGGAATACAGGGGCACCTGCCAGACCTCATGGCTTAGGAGGTCCAATGGGATCTTGAGGCTCATGTTACATACTCATTTGATGCTCCATGTCAGGAGTCAGGTCTATGCTAAGCTGGGGGCTGCTTTGGCAACAGTGAGTGGTTTTCTGCTACGCAAGGCCCCACCTTGCTCTAAACTGCTGTGTGTTTCTGACATCATTCTTTTACTGGCCCGGCATCTAATGGCCATGGATATCTCTAGCATCAATGGAGCTGTTGAACCTTGTAAGCTGAGTGACAGGGTCATTTGTGTTGCAGTTAGAAGCCTGATTCTTGAATCTCTAGGCTCGCAATCTGCTTCTTGGGGCCATTTCTAAATATTAGCAGTCAGTGTAGTTTCTTTAGAAAAACAGTCCAAGACACATGGTGTTCTTATTTTCTTATTAATAAACAGAAATTGTATAGATATCTATACATACACACGTATTTGGTGTAAATGTGATGTGTTTTGATGTTTTGATATCTGGATACATTGTAGAACAACTAAATTGAGCTAATTAGCATACTCATTACCTCAACACTGACCTTTTCTTTGTCATGAGGATATTTTAAATATTGTCCTAGCAATTTTTAAGTATTGAATGTATTGTTAACAACTTTAGTAACCATATTGGAGAATAGATCCTTTAAACTTATTCCTCTGTCTAACTGAACTGTGTCCTTTGACCACCAGCTCCCAACCTTACCTCTGCCTCTAGCCTTAGTAACCACTTCAAAACCATTTTACTCTCTGCTTCTGTCAGTTTGATTTTTAAAGGTTCCATATATAACTCAGATCATGCCATATTTTTCTTTCTGTGCCTGGCTTGTTTTACTTAACCTAATGTCCTCCACATTCATTCATGTTGTCACAAATAATGTAACTTTTTTTTTCTTTTTTAAGACTAAAGAGTATGCCACTGTATAACTTTGTATGCATTCACTTATTGATGGGGACTTAAGTTGATCACATATATTGGCTATTGTGAATAATGCTATAATGAACATAGGAGTTCAGATCTCTCTTCAACATATTGGTTGCATTTCCTTTGGCAAAATCAAAAAAAAGTTATGATGGTTCAGTTTATGTTTAGATTTTTAAGATGGCACAAAATGATATGCATTCAGTAGAAAACATACTTCAAATTTGGTATTTTATCTTTTCCCAAACCAGAGATATGTAGTTCAATACTCTCTCTCAATGCTAGGAAATGCCAGCCATCTGCAGCTCCCAGTCAGCCCTTTAATCATATATGTGAACAAGTGATAACCGGTAGTACTGTGTGGCTAAGCTATGATGTTGGTAGGTTAAATACATTTTGTCCTCAACATATTTTCAACTTATGAAGTGTTTATCAGGATGCAATCTCCTATAAGTCAAGGAATATCAGTTTGCACAGAAAGAGAATGGCTGGATCATGTCTCCATGGTAAATTTTTCAGAAATTTCCAACTGTTTTCCATTATGGCTAGATTAGTTTATATTCCCAAAAACAGTGTACAGAGGTTCTGTTTTGTGTGCATTCAAGCTATATTTGTTATCTCTTATCTTCTTGATAATATCTTGATAATATTGTTATCCTAATAGGTATGAGGTGACATTTCAATGTGATTTTAGTTTGCATTTCCCTTAGTTTAAGTGACACTGAGCCATTTGTATGTCTTTTTTAGAAAACAAATTTTCAGGTCCTTTGCCCATTTTTGAGAGCTATTTGTTTTCCCTATTGAGTCGAAGAAGTTCCGTATGTTTTCAGGGCTAATCTCTCAACAGATGTATAGTTCACAATACTTTTTTCATTCTATAAATTTTTTCTTCATTCTGATCGCTATTCCCTTTGCTGTGCATGATTATTTAGTTTGATGTACTCTGAATTATCTTTGCTTTTGTTATTTGTTTTTAAGTTTGTATCCCCGCAAAATCTTTGCTCAGATTAATTTCAAGAAGTTGTTCTCCTATTTTTCTCTTACTTTTAAGCTTGAACCCATTGTGAGTTGATTATTATATATAGGATAAAGATCCAATTCCATTCTTTTTTTATGGGGATATCCCATTTTCCCCACCATCATTTATTCAAGAGAATGCCCTGTCCTTTCTCTGGGTGTATTTTTGGTTCCTTTAAGATCATTGGCCATGGATGTATGGATTGATTCCTTGCTCTCTATTCTCTTAGTATACATGTCTGGTTTTGAGCCAGTACTCTGCTTGCTTTGATTGCCCTCACTTTGTAGAAGATGTTACAAAAGCTGGGCTCAGTGGCACATGCCTGTAGTCCCAGTGGATTGGGAAGTTGAGGCAGGAGAATTCCAGTTAAAAGCCAGTCTCAGAAACTTAGCAAGGTCCTAAAAAATTTAGTGAATCCCTGATTCTAAATAAGAAATATACAAAAGGATGGGGATGTGGCTCAGTGGTTAAATGCCTCTGGGTTCAATCCCTGGTACCAAAGGGAGGGGGGGGGAAGATGTGGCAAGACATTCATTTTGGAAAACAACTACGCAAAGCAGTGTTTGGGATCTGAAAAGAATGAAACTGGTAAGTGGGGAAAGTGAGTTCATAAATCATTCTCAAACTTCTCACTGTACTATGTACGAAGATTAATTTTGGCTAGAGATCCTCTCAGTATAAATGCCAACATTGTCTATTCCTTGAACTTCTGTCCAAGGAACAGAAAAAGGAGCATTTTACCCACTGATTCCTGCCTGTGAATCAAGGACAGCCTCCAGGAGTGTTAAATCCAGGTTTGCTTAGACACAAGAATAGCCAAGTGGGCTCCTTTTGGCATCTGATTTGGTAATAACAGAGAAGTCTTGGGGCAGAAAGAGAGATTCACATGATGCAATCCAGGTAAGGGGCTTTTAAATGACATCTACGTGCAGCCAGTTACTGCACCTACTACTAAAGTGAAAAAGGTAGGAAATAAAAAGAATCTCCTGTGAATGTGCTGCATCCCCAAATAAAGTAGCCATAGTAGGTTGAGCTTCTTCAGTAATGATAAACATGTAATTGTCATTTCTCTTCTACTTTTTGTAAATGTTTTGCTGTTAGCTATCATTTCTCACTATTATTCTTATGTTTTGTATGACATTATTTCAAACTCTGATGTTCTTTCTTTTCTGAGTTTGAAAGCCAGTCACACAAGTTGGTTAGAATTGTCCATAAATTAAGATTAAATAGACCCTGTGTAAAAGCCTGAAATGCTTTAAGAAGCACATGATATTATGACTTCTGATATGCCAACTTGGCCTACAAAAAGGCCATTTATTTCTCCTTAATGTCTCACTGTTATTTATATTTCAGTTAGAAGAAATGATCAGAGACCTAAGTTATAAGCAACACAGGCGGTTGTTATGATCTCATAATAAAAGTAACTATTGTTATTATTTTGTAATGAGGTTAAAAATTAAAAACATATTCATTATAGCATTTTGTAAGCATTAAAGATTTATTTTGCTGCTCAATAGCATATATCTAACAAATATATATGAAATTAGTATAAATTAGTACCAACTCAATTTCTTTCTGGTTCATTAAACTCAAAAATTTTAAAAACTTTTAAATAATACATAATAAGACAATGTATTATAAGCAAAACTTCCTATATAGGATTCCCAATATATGTTTCCAGGAAGGAAGAATGTTTCTTTTGAAAATGAAGCATTTTAAATCAAATATTTACTTCCTCTAAAATGTTTCCCCCAAAGTAATAAAGACAAAAATAATAATGTGGGGAAAACAAATTCCAATTCTAATGGCTTTTATCTTTGGTGCGGGCTCTAATAGTTCAAATTAAGCAAAGACTAAAATGCAAATATTGGTTTTGGTGCGAGCTACATCTCCAGGGTCTTTGTAATGTTTAGAAAACAGTCTGCACACTTCATTTCCTTTCTGTTTAGACAGCACATTGTTGCCAGCATTTCCTTGATTCGTACATCTGGAATCACTAAAACCTACAGCTGGGAAGAGCCGCCACCAGTGATATTTTGTTTTCTTGACTAAGAATCAGAACCTTGACCTCACCAAAGGGTAATTATCTGGGCAAGTCAACGATGAAGTCCTGAGGAGTGATGACAAGGCCACAGCTCAGGTACTGGCCATCCTAGGATTTGGAAGTGCATTTGTGGCTGCACTTCTCTGAGGTTTATGAGATAGTGTTGAAGACATCACACTGCCTGTGTCTCACCTCCTGCATCTCACATTTGCTTACACACAGGCTAAGCCTGGTCACTCCCGCCCCCAACACACACACACACACACACACACACGCACGCACACACGCACACACACACACACACACACCAGTACTGGTCAAAGTCTTATCTACACATGCAGGAGGTGAGAGAAGAGCAACGGCCCACTCTCTCACAAGCAATTTAACCCAATGGCCCCTCTGACACACAAATCCACAGCGAAATGCCATGAAGGAATCACTTCAAAGTTCTTCACTTCACAGTGAAGAAAAAGATGGAGACTATGCGTCTAATGGATAAGATGGAGTCTAAAAAGCAAGGAAGTTGATAAAACAGCAACATTTCATTTTAATATCTCAAAGCTTCCCTTAAAAATGCTTACATGAAGAAATGCTTTAATGGTAAATATGAGAAAATAAATTGCTCAAAGGGGCTTTCTCCCTTTGTATCATTTAAGAAACACAATAGAGTAAATTGATACAAAAACCCTTTGGGAAAACTCTTGGCAATGCTCACTAAAGCTAAGTGTAAATATGATCCAACAATTCTACAGCTCCATGTACCCAATAGAAAGGAGTACTTAATCCTATCTCGAGACATGTTCAAGAATCCCTGGATCACAAAAACTCCAAACTATAAATAATCTAAACATCCATTACAGTAGAATGGGTCGTAGAATTGTGGTATGATCATAGAATGAAATATTTAAAATCATAAAAACAACAGAATATTTTTACATGCAACAATGTTGAAAAAAAATCTCATAGACATGGTGTTAAGTGGAACAGCTCAGACTCAAAAGAGCATAACTGCATGATTTCATTTATATAAAATTCAAAAGAAGGCTAAGCTAATCTATCTTGATCAGAGGTCAGATGGGTTGTTACCCTGGGCCAGATACTGCCTGATAAGGAATATAGGGAAACCATGAGATGTTTGAAATGTTACATATCTTAATCTTGGTGTTGATACCTGAAGATACATGCCTCATTAAAATTCTTTAGAACTTACTCATATTTGAGTCTGACTTTAAGATATCTCTTAATTCAAAAGAAAAATCACAGTGGTAAACTCTAATAATACATAAGCAAAATATGAAATTTTTGTGAAAATTAATGACCCAACAAACTGTTATCTTCTTTGAACAAAGTTCCACTAAGAAGAATTCTTAAATTAATTACATAAACCCTTCTGGACCCAACCATTTAAATGAGTGAAATCACTTCAAGCAGTCAATTTAGAGGTCACTGTTCAAATTAAACTGACATTGCTCTTTACTTTTTGGAATTTACTATCTTCCTAGATTGCAGGATATTATTGTGAAGATGCATACGAGGTTAGCTATCTAGTAACATCTTAGGTATCCTAAGATGTTACTAGATATAAACAATTTACCACTGCTCTGGGAGGTAAAGGGATTGCAATGTGACTAATGACAGTTTTATTTTTTTGTTCAATAGTCAGCTATGGTTCGCCAAAATAACAAGAGTAATTATGTTGTCTGGCTCCAAAAATATTCCTGAGGCTAATTCTAAAGAGAGGTTCCAAAAATATGTAGATCTTTGTTAACATCAGTGATTAAAGGTTTACAGCTCACCAAAGCCTAACAGGTTTGTACAGTCAGGAAAAAATGTGAGTCTTGGAACACAAGTCCAAATCCAGGAAACTATGCAACTTTGTATTTATTACAGCAATTCCAACAGGAATTTGCCATTGGATAAGCTTATTTTGGGGGAATTATCACCACCTTAATTTACTCTAGGGTAGAAAAATAACCTTCACAAGCTTCAACTCTAGTCTATAAAAGGTCTCATCTTTCTTCAGAAGAGACCCGTCTCCTCCCTACCTAGAAGAAGGCTGTGATTTGTAGCTAGGACACTTCAGTCTCTTTGCCTCCAGTTTTCAAATAATCTATCTTGTTAAATCAACCAAATACGTGTTCAATACTCTCACATTTTCACACCTATATAGGCATTTTCACTCTTCTGTTTGAAAAAATGTTGGGCCAGCAGATGAGGCCACCCATTTGACCACCTCCCTGCAGAGGAATGTTGAAAAGTTGTCTGATCTTTCCAGGTCTCCACTTCCCTGTTGGTGAGATGTTGATGATATACTGCCTATCTTGCCAGATTGTTGGGAAGTGTTTAAGAAGCATTCTTGGCTTCAGATCAGAGATTTCTTTCTCTTTGCTGGGACTTACGGTGATTAATTTGTTCATTTTATAAGCATGGACGGAAATTTTCAGAACTCCAAAATGAGCCAAAAGAATTTTCTACAAGGTCTTTTAGTTTCTGATCTAGATGGTATTAAGTATTATTAATTCTCAGCCATCTTTATGTTGAGAGCCTTCTTCTTTTCAATTTTCTAAAAATGATTAAAGCAATGAAGGGGCAAATGTGACACAAGCCCCTCTGAGCTCTTTTTCCCAACAAGTGGATGACGCACCTCCCTCCTTTGCGCTAGAGTGATTGACACAGGTGTTGTCAATACCTTCTGTTATTTCTTCCAAGAGGCTTTGAAGTTAGGACTTCTCTTTTCTAATAGAAGTATACCAAAATAAATTTATCTAGGACAGAGTAAGGTATTAACTTATCTAGACAGAGCAAGATACAAATATTTTGTTATTTAATACTTTGTGTAATATGTATAAAGCATTTCTATGAATTGAGAATAGATGGATATAGTGTTCTTAAAATTCTAACATATTTTTATTTTGGAGTGTTTGGCTCAGCTACATTATAACAGAGTTTTAACTTTCTAGGCATTAGTTTATTTAAGTTATCTATGTAGAGACCACTGTTTGATTGAAATTACTAATAGACATTTGTCTTGTTGTTTTTTTAATTTCCAAATCTATTATCTCTCCTGCTTTTATTAGCTTCTCAGGCAGTGTCAGATAAGATTGTTTTATTCCATTTGTTCTAAATTAACACTTCTTACAATCTGAAGTTTGTACCATTCACCTCAGCTTTTCAAAATCAAAGACGACACTTCAGTTGATCATAATCATCAAACTAAATTGCAATGTGTTACTTCTGAGGCATGCTATCTTCCTTCCTAGAAGTGCACAATAAATTTAGCACTTCCTATTTTTATAGCCTCTGATGGGCACTAAAAGATTTAGTTGGTTTAATTAAAATGGCATATATTTAATTGCTAAACCCAATGTTAGAATTATACAATCTTTTATTATATTCAAAGCAATAGCCTGCTATGATAGCCAGTGTCTATTAAAACAATACCAATGTTTTTGTTTGCTTGCCTGAGTTTTGGGTTTTGTGTCACTATTAAAAACAAGTGCAGGCTGGGCATGGTGGCATATGCCTAGAATTCCAGCAGCTTAGGAGGCTCAGGCAGGAGGATCGGGAGTTCATAACCAGTCTCAGCAACTCAGTGAGGCCCCAGGCATCCCTGCAAGACCCTGTCTCTAAATAAAATATAAAAAGGACTGGGTATGTGGCTCAATGGTTAAGCACCCCTGGGTTCAATCCCCAGTACCAAAAAAAAAAAAAAAAAAAAGTGCAATAAAATTCTAGAACTATTAGGTTGTCCAGTAAAAGAAACTGTAGTTGGTTTAATTAAAATGGCATACATTTAATTTGTATGTACACACAGGGTGTGCTCACAAGTTAAGGAGAACAGACATGGTAATCTTGGTAAAAAGAGAATAAGTGATCAGATACTTCCAAAGGTAGCAACTGGACATTGTGACTTTTCCAGACAAACTTATCCATTGGTAAAATTAGAACACTGTTTACAAAATTATCACACAAACCTGAAGGCACATTTCTAGTCTTTCATATTTGTTCTCTAGCTTTTGCCAATTCCTCCTGTATGAACTTGAAAATTGAAATCCAAGACTCAAATTGAAGCAAGTTTCCCCTTTTTATTCACTTGTACAATTCATCATCACTGTGGTTATGTTTATCTGCAACCATTTCACAATCTTCACTTCTTTGAGAAACATGACTTACTGGACTGTACAGCTGCCTACACCAATGGATGTCAAAGTAAGTGCTTTATGATATTAGGCCAAAGGCCTCCTTGGGGGTTTTCTTGATTCCCCCTCACTAGGGTGGAGCTGATTCTTTCCCACAGGAAGTGAGCAAGGCTGCCAGCATTTATTCTAGTTTGATGGCCTCAGAGTAAGTAGGGTATGCTTTAATTACTTAAAAGTCATTTAAATCTATGCAAAAATTTGAGCTATCTTTTTACTTTGCATGCTTCACATTTCTTGGCCCCCAAATGGCTCAAAGTATTGAGCCTTTTAGTGCAATGGTCCAAATATAAGTAAAAAAGAAGAATTTTTGGAAAACTGTCCATACAGAATACCATTGGACATTACTGACTTTTTGTTATATTAGTTGAAATAGTTTAGGTAAAATCAGGACTTTCTGAACATACTCTTTTACAATGTTTTCACACTATTCAGTTTTGGTTTAGGAAATACTTAGAAAAATTATAATCAGCATTTGTTCTAATTCACTGATTACTTTCTGTTGTTAATGAAACAGTTATTCTGTCCCATAATGGGCTGTATTGGACATGACCTAGTCTCTGTTAACAAATAATGTTCAAGCACATCATTTGTTTTACCAGAACATCCATTGGAAGTCCCTGGCTGCTCTCCAGGTGCCACCTCCTCCACAAAGAACTGCCAGTACAGATTTAGTGCCCTCCAGACTTCTGCAAAAGAGGGTAAAATGTGATAAAGGTTGACTTGCTTCCTATCAAAGAAAAAAGCCTTAAATTCTAAACAGAGCAGAAAGCCAGGATGATTCTGGTGAAACTATGTTGTAACTTCACCCTTGAGAAATAATAGTCTCTGTCAGAAATAATGGAATCATGAGAACTAAATTAGGGAAAGAAAGAGTGACTGAGGCCTTGGAACTTGGTGTCCCTCTGAGGCACCCAAGAGGCATGTAGTAACTATGTATAAATCTGTGGATGTTCTAGAAAGGCAACTCAGTTGGACCCCACAGACCTTCCAGATGCCCCATGCTACCATATGTGGTTGAGAGCACAGACCTGGAGAATACTTCTGGATTCTGCTGATGTGATGAGAGGATGTAAGGCATCCTCACTGGCAGGTACAGAACCTAAAGATTATTTGTTTTGTTGATTAGGTTCTATAAAAACTAAAGGCTCTATAGTCATCTGGTAAAAGTTCTTTCCAACTAATGTCTATGCTTCTCCTCAGGGAGATTCCCTGAATTAATGATGTACCTCTTTCCAGACTTTCATTCATTGAAAGACAGCTTCAAATATTCCTGTCTCTGAATTGCCTCTGATCACTATGCATTTTCTGAGTCATAACACTATCTTAATCAAGTCTCAGCCACCTGTTTAAATTCCACCATAATGAAAATATATACAAAGACTAGCACAGCCCAGGAGGTGCCTGTTCTCTTCCTTTTCTCCCAGCAAGCACAAAGAAATGACGTAAGTGACACTGTCAAAATGAGTTTTTGTATTTAAAAGCCCTTTACTGAATACATTGGTGTAGAATTTTAAGATAGTATTCTGTTGGATCTTGTCCCACTGAAATAAATCACTACAAGTAGTTATTTGGAAACTTACTTAGGCTCTTTTATTCAATGCACAATTACTAGTCAATTTGATCAGTGTAGTTCCAGCAAAAATTCCTTCAGAATATAATCCAAACTGATAATCTGACATATCCCCCAGTTTATGTATAAGATTATTTACCAGTATTCTGTGCATTTCTGACTTTGAAAATTAGAAGTACTGTCATTGTCTGACCACGGGTGACTAAAGAATATTATATTGCTACTCAAAAATTAAATCCCTACTGTAAAATAACATTTAATAATGTAGGCAAGTGGTCAAAACTTATTTGTAGATAAGGGGGAAATATAGATCACACACACACACACACACACACACACACACACCAAAAACAAGCCATTTTTTTTAAAAAAAAAGACATAATAAATATAAAAATGTGTTAATATTATAGCACTTCTGGATTTTTAAAAAATAAATTTTATGGCTTTCCTGAATTGTGTATAATGAATATACATTATCTTATGCTAGAGAAAACAACAATTATTGAAAATGAAAAGAATCAACATAGTGAAAACAATTAGTCAAACTGGCCTTAAGAGATCATGTAGGTAAAACACCTGGCTGATTGACTCTTCCAGTTTTCAGCTGATTGTTTTGATTGTGCAGGCTTAGTTAGCCTCAATTGCTAAATCAAGAGCACAAACTTCCATAAATTCCAAACAAAGGAACTGCAGATAGGAATAGAAGAGGTATCTAATTTTTCCATGAGATCAAACCATCCAATTCTCTTGAGTCCAGGGTGAATGGGATAGCTTGGTGTATCAGTTAACTCTGAGCAAATCTAATGCTGTCTGCAGTAGCAGCCTTGTGCTTCTTGTGAGTGGTGAGTGATCTCAGGAAGATGTCCAAGAAATCCAGATGTTAAGGAAGATCACTGACTGGACAGATTCAGGGATATTTCATATCCCTGTAAAAAAGGAGAAACAACAAAGTGATAATAAAAAATGGATACATGGAAGTTGCTATCTAAAGGGTAAACTTAAACCCCTTTTGTATATCATAGAAGATCAAGATTCTAAGTCCTATACCAGTCTTTTTTTAAAATTTCTTTTTACTTAAACTAAAAATCAAATTTTGCTGAGATATTAGCCCAAGTCATAAAAACTGCCATGTGTCAGTTACTGCCCCTAAATAATGGTTAATTTTCTTATCTTAGATGCCTACACAAAATAAAAAATCTGGTGTATGGGTTTAGGCCTGGTTCTTAAGAGCTTGGGGTGGAATAATGCTTTTATAGCAAGACATTCAGCCTGACTGAAGGGTCTAGGTGTCAAAGTCATCCTAATTCATTACCTAAGGAATAATAAGAAATAAAAAAAAAAAAATAGTAACAGTTTTTTTTGTTTGTTTTTTTTTTTTTTTTATGCTGGGCTTCAGGCACATTTCCACAGGGTAATAGTCAAGTATTCTTGGGAAAGTCGCCCAAGATGAATGGAATGGAGATTATGACGTCCTCCTTGCTATTCTGTATTGTATGTGACATGCAGCCACTTACTTCTCATGCTACCCCAACTTCTGTACTCTTGATTCTCCCTGATGAAGTTCACTTTCCCTTTAATCCATATTATCTGACAACTTCTAACAGCGTACACAAAGCACTTACTTACCATTTCTTTAATAATATTTTTCCTGTAGAATATAAGCTCTATAAAGTCAGAGCTCTTCTGTATTTTGATTAGTAACTTACGAAACAGCACCCGGAGTCAAACTTTTCTTGTACCAGGTACTCAAGAAATAGTGCACAAATGCATGAATGCCTTATGAATCCAATGTACTCAAATGAGATTTTATGGCTTATAAATGTAAATCATTATTTTTATCTAGAAAGCGAACTGCCTAAAATAAATTCTGTTTTGTGACTTCCCTCATTAAGTTTGATAAATACATACTCAAGGAAATTTTTGTGCAATTATCTTGCAAAAATTCTAGGCATTCTAATTCTGATCTCGTGTATTCTTGTCCTCACTGGGCTAATGCTGAATACTAGGGCTCAAAGCAAACCTCCTTAAATTACCTCCTGCTTTAAAGTGTATCACGCTGTACTCCCTGGGGTTGTGTTCTTATAGAAGTTTTAGGAACATGCTTTCTTTCTTTTAGGCAATCAGGAGAGTGCTTTTTATGTATATTAGAATAATTGTATTTATGAGATATTGATGTATTGTTTTGATTTTGCTTTTATTTCTGTTGAAAAACAAAACAATAGGATCTATTTGTGGTTTTATCTTAATTTTTGTGCTCCTGATTTCAAGAAGAAAACCAGGCCTTTTGCCACCCAGTCTCCTTTCTTATATGCTGTCTCATAAAGCAAAATCTGCTGGCAAATGAAATTCTAATCTTGCTATGGAGCTTATAGTGAATGTGTCCAAGGAAGTGGGAGGAGAAGGTTCCCATGGAGTGGAGGAGGACTGAATGGGCTAGAGGGAGAGTATGCAGATGACATAGAGTCTCATTGCCCATCACAAAGACTTTGGCCCTTACTTTGAATTGGACAGGAAGCTATCAGGGATTTTGAGTAGAAGAATGATATGTTCTGACTTTCATTTCAAAAGAATTGCTCTGTTGCTTAAGAATAATCTGAAGAAGATAAGGGGTGGAGCAAGGAGAAGTGTTCAAAGCTATTGCAATAATATTGGGAAAAGGCAGTGAGTGGTGGCTCAAAATAATGGCTATGGGTCTGGTAAGAATGTCAGCCCTCGGGAAAGTAAGCCTTTCAGTAAAGTTTATTTACTGATTTTAATTATTTTAATTTAAATTAAATTTATTTTTAACTGATACACAAACACATTAAAAATAGTACATGTGTTGGGGTACCATGTGATATTTTGATACATGCATGCATGGTATAATGTGTAAATCAATCTGTCCCTCTGTTTTCTCCAACATTTATTATTTCTTTATGGTGAAAACATTCAAAATCCTGTTTTCTAGCTTTTTAAAATATACAATACATATTTATTTTATTTTGATTGGTAAATAATAATTGTATATATTTATGAGGTACAATGTGATGTTTTAATTATGTATACAATGTGGCATGATTAAATCAAGCTAATTAACATATTCATCACCTTCTTTCCTGTTATTTTTTTATAATGAGACATTGGAAATTTACTAATACAGTTATTTTAAAATACAGAACATATCATTCAGGAGTATAGTGGTATTTTTAAATAAGAGTTAGGGATGGGACATTTGGACCCATTTAAACCTTCTCTTGCCTAGCTCCCTGAAGCATATATTTCTGAGAATGGTGAGTTTGAGTACTATGTGGTCTGCAGATGTGGATGAAACAAAACTAGCAATTCCTGGCCCACATGGGCATTGAACTCAGAACCCTGATCTCATTCGCTCTGCCCTCATCAATTGAGCTAAGTCTAGGTCAAGATACTGCAGGTTCCCACACCCCAACTTCCAACAAGTCCCATGTAACCTGAGCACTGTCTGACAAACTCACTTAAAATCCTTGATGCTTCTTTACCTTTGTTGTTGAAACAGTATTTAATGCCAAAGAAACAGACTTAAAAATACAGCAAAGTTACAGAAAGTTCTGCTAATCAAACAGCAAACCCCAGATTTCTTAAACGGATGTAGCTATTTTCCAAAATCTAAATTTTTATATGCCCACTTTGAAAATCTTTTTAATTGAAAATTAATTAAAAATTTTTGAATTTGCTCACCTTCCCACAAGGGATCAATTTGCCTCCTGGGCACACAATTGTATGTTCTAACAAGCTTTCATGAAGTAAAGAAATACTGTATATTACAGCTCAAACGGTAATAAGATGGTGATAACCACCTCTTGAATAATAATTTTTAAACCCTTCTTCACCCAAGGCACAGTGCTCCTTCACAGGAGAACAGTCACGTGGGAAACATGCCAATTATAAGGCAATTGGTTTGTTTTTCTAGCAGACTTGCTTTATTAGGAGTCTCCTAATGTGTTACATGTTCTGTTACAAAGTGTGACAATTTATGGTGCATTCTGGGGATTTCAGAAAAGGGAAAGATCTTGCAAATTATTATCTGTGACAGAATTATAATTTTACAAATGATTAATCTCAATCATCCGTCGCTTTTTTCTCTTGGGTTAAGCGGGAAAATTATATCCTGCAAAATTAGCTGTCAAAATGTGAGCCTGTGGTTTTGGAGCATTTGTACATCAGGAGAATGAAAAGAAGATCTTTATTAATGAGGTGGATTAAATAAATAAAAAGGTTATTGTAGGAGACATGCTGCTCTGTTGCTACAATATGTCTCATGATTTCCCGGTCGTCACATAATATTTACCAAATTGAATGGGAACTCCATGTGAATATTACCTGTTTCTAGGGATGCCCTACCATCTAAGTGAAAATTTCACCTATGCCTCCCTTTTGAACTGGGTACAGATGATAATGCAGGTTACTGTCCATTGTTTTGAAAATTATAGTGAAGAGAGGTAAATATTTTGATGACATAATCATTGGGAAAATGTTTGAAAATGGGGAAAATTCTCCATACCTCCCTAGATCAGTGTTTAGATCACCAAGCAGTGGTTTGGGATAGAGGTGCTTGTTCAAAGGAAACATTTAAGAATCAAGAATCACATGAATGAATCAAGCAATCTTGAACTTGGCCATTTCGCCAGACATTGCTTTGCAACTTCTGTATAATTAACTCTAAATTGTAACATGCTACATGATGTGTAGCCTCCTACTTTGCCCTGTAATTATGCATACATATGTATGATGTCCCCTATAGCTGTGCTGTAAGCTCAGTCCCCAAACATAGTAGACACTAGATTAATTTTTTAAAAAGCAAGAAAAACCAGTGGGACACTGAGTGAGGCAGATGATTAAAAGTAGCAGTAGTTTGTCAATTGGGCTGCATAGATACACAGTCATATGATTAGCACCCAGACAATACAAGTCATGATGTATTTTTAACTTGGAAGAAAGAGCCAGGGCCTATTATTTTCCAAACTCACACAACAGAGCCGAAAACCCAGCTTTTGTGAAGGCTAATGATGTTCATGGCTGCTTCACAGTTAAAGATGTTGCTACAGCATCCTTCTAACCTCTGACTGAGCCTGACAATCTCTTTGGTTTTGTAAAAAAAAAAAAAAGAAAGTGAAGGTTTGGGTCCCACCTAACATCTACTGATTTTAATCCTATCAGAATTTCCAGTCCTCGGTGTGCTTTGAAATGGCAAAGTAACCCTGAGTGCCTGCCAGAATTGAGGATCCCTGGCAAAGGATTGGAACTGTCATTGTTTCTGAAAAGGGTGCAATGCCCTTTGCTCTTCCCTGCTCTTGCCTACTGTGAATCTTAGCTGAATGAATGGAAGACCCCACACAAGTTACCATCATAAGAAAAGAGTTGATAATAAGGTTGAATTTGCTAGAACCAGAAATTTCTAGAGGCTATGTTCAAGTTCCTTCGTTATCCTGAACTGTGTATGTGTGAACTCTCCCCTCTCTCCTTCTCTCCCTCCTCTCTCTCTCTCTCTCTCTCTCTCTCTCTCTCTCTCTCTTTCTCTCTCTCCTTCTCTTTCTCTCTCTCTCTCCAAATATCTCCCCAAATATTCCTGCATCTAGTGGCATGACTGTTTATTCTTCTCCATTCTCTATTTCATTGCTTTCTCATTCTTCATATGCTTATTTTGGGGTCTCTGTCAAAGCCTCAGCTCCCTCTAATTTCTGCTCTTAACTTTAGTTTCTTCCTGATCCATAAAGACTGTAATAACCTATTTGCCTCAGTGCCTCCTGTTAGCTACTTCACTTCTAACAGAAGCTCTGATTGGCTCCGCTCATCTTTTCACAAAAGGCTGTATCTTAGTTTACAGGTAATACACCTCCAGATCAGGTGTACCTTCTAATGTGGTCATCTGAGGCTGAATACTGGGAGTCACAAAATTTGCCTCAGGATGGTTTCTCTAAGAGGAGCTCTGCATGGAGCAAGTACTTGTATCTTATAGACTACGTTTCAACATCTGCTGTTATATAGATTTATTTGTATGCATTTAAATATAAGCATCTTCTAATTTTTGAACTCCTGAAGATCTGAAGTATTTTTATGTTACAAATTGTATTTAGTCACATGCTTGACACACAGTCTGTGTTCAATGTATGCTTGTTGCATTGATATATGTAATTATATTTCTTGTTTCTTCTTTCCCATCTTTTTTCTTTCTTCTTTCCACCCTCTTTCTCTTCATTCCACTTTCCATCTCTTTCTCCTTTCTTTCCACAACAGGTAAAGACCTACTATGCTGAAGACTATACTAGGTTCTGTAATAACAAAATTGAAAAAACATATTTACTACCATCAAGATGCTACTTGTCTCATGGGGAAAGAGGATGTTATGTTAAAAATAGCACATTTATTCCCATTACAATTTTTCTTTCCTCTCTTTTATATAGCTCACTAATTCCTTATGACCTCATTGCTTTGGAGAATTTTCGGAAAGAGAAACATAAGGAGCAGATGTCACTGTTTCTTCTTGCCTTTTGTAAATGCTTACATTCATTGCAGGGGTACTGTAAGTGTCCCAGAGGAAAATGAGAGAGGGGGTGTCTCTGAGGCAAGGAGAAAAGACGAAGAGAATCTTCTACAGCTGGGGTAAGTGTGTGCATTAGGAGGAGTTCAGGAGAAGCAGTGAGCTCACCCTTGACCCAGGGAGGTCATGAGTCCCAAGGAAAACCATTTGTGCTGCTCGCACTAAAGCTCCGAAATCTGAAATGTGAAATGTATCCAAATCTGAAACTGGGGGCACTGACATGATGCCATGAATAGAAAATTTTATATTATGAAACATTATTTCATGTAATAAACTATTAAAAAATATTGTATAAAGTCACTTTCAGGCAATATGGATAAGTTTAAGAAACTAAATTAAGTTTTGTATTTAGACTTTGGACTTATTCCTGAAATATTTCATTATGTATATGCAACTGTTCCCCAAACCCAAAACATTCCTTATGGTTTGATTATGAAGTATCCTTTCAAAAGCTCATGTGTGAGACAATGTGACAATGTTCAGAGGTGAAATTATTAGATTACAAGAAATATAACCTATTCAGTGGATTAATCCAGTGGAATGGATTAATTGAGTGGTAACTGTAGGGTGTGACTGAAGGAATTAGATCTTGGGGATGCGGGCGTAGGGGGAAGAGGAGAGAGGCTGAGTGCCTTTGGAGTTTATTTTTTGACCCTGTTGAGCAGAGCTCGCTGTTTCCTGGCTATAATGAACGGAGCAGGATGCAATGCCCTTCTGCCATGATGTTCTGCCTCATTTCAAGCCCAGAGCTATGGAGTCAGCTGACCCTGGACTGAACCATTGAAACTGTGAGCCCAAATAAACTTATCCTCCTCTAAGTTGTTGTCTGGTATATAGGTCACAACAATGCAAAGCTCACTCGACATACAGATTCCAAAAAATTTGTTGGCCCCAAGCACTTCAGGTAAGGTTTGCTCAATCTGTGTATGTAAACATGACTAGAATAATCAATCCCTAAAGGTAAGCATGATTAAATTTGACCTAGGGAAATTTTTGCTTCTAGTGGTGATTAGCATGAATTTGCAGAGTGTGTCCATGATGTTAAAGATAAAACTAGAAATGGAGACCAGAAAGCATAAACTACACATACCTGCTTCTGCTGCCTCCTCCCTGTTCCCAGGTAAGATGTGATGGACCCTCAGAGTTTGCCTCACTTTTTAGAAAGAAAGCACTACTTATATCCCCAAGTGTCCTCTAAGTACTATGCTGTTCCACTAATTCACTTAACTTCTTGAAATCTTACTCGGTTCCCTCTTTTGAGAACTCTAGAAAAGTTTTAGGCAGATTAAACTTGTACATAGAAAAGTACTTTTAAGGTGTAAAACATTTTATTAAAGTTGTGTACCATCAGTGACTTTATTAATATAGACAATTATTTGTTTATCAGTGTTTCTCAAAGCAAAGTATCTCAGTTATGCCCTAAAATCTCTAAGATTTTTTAATTCACTGAATAACCGTCTTGGTTATCTCATTCTCACATCGTTATCTTTATCAATAAATACAAGAGATCAAGAACTACGTTAGGTGTTGTGGAAATAGAGGTGAATAGAGAAGTTCTTGACATCAAAGAGGTTATAATCTAAAGGGGGAGTCCAGAATTTATACCCATTTGCAACAGTGTGGGAAATGCTTACCCAGGTCAAAAACAAAATGTTGAAGGAGAATAGAATTTGCTGCCCCAAAATATGTCAAGTGTCATGGAGATAATTTTGAGTTGAAAGCAATTAAGCATCAGCTGATACAGGAAGAGTCCTCTGTCTTCAACTTGTCTGCCCAAAATCAGGGTGTGAATTTCCCTTGGAGAAAGGTGAACTTTGTGCCCCTCCCTCTGTAGTGCCCAAGAAAGAAGAGTGACTTATCACCAAGGACGGTTGATAGCAGTAGAGTCTGGCTGCACATCCCCTACGATAATAGCTCTTCTGTCACTTAGCTCCCTTACACACATACAGTTACTTCTCTACGAGTTATCATCCCTTGAAGCCTAATCCTTCTTTCCTTTGTTGAAAATTGTGTTATTGCAAACCTCTGAGTGTGTAAATAGTAATAAAATTTATGCTTCTTTTCTTCCATCAATCTGTCTTTTGTTAATTTAGTTGGCAGGCCCCAGAAATAAACTTGAGAGGGTAGAGAGAAAGTTTTCTCCTTAACAGTGTTTTATGAGGAAAAAAAAGACCTACAAAAAGTGAATCCAGGAAACACTTTATGAAAAAATGAAGGTTGATTTCTGAATGATCAACAGGACAGAGTGTGTGTGTGTGTGTGTGTGTGTGTGTGTGTGTGTGTGTGTCTGTGTGTGTGGAGAGAGAGAGAGAGAGAGAGAGAGAGAGAGAGAGAGAGAGAGAGAGAGGGAACTTTCTAGGTAGAATACAGAGTGGGTAAAAATCTTTGAAATAAGACAGTTCTTAATGCCCTAAAAGAATAGTGAATAGTGCACATATTTTCCCCTTTTTTCTTCCTTTTCTTTTTTTCTTTTAGTACTAGAGAATTGAACCCAGGGGTGTTCTACCACTGAAGTACATCTCTAATACATTTTCTTTTTTATTTTAAGACAGGATCTGCTAAATTGTTAAGGCTGACCTAGAACTTGCAATTCTCCTGTCGTAGCCACCCAAGTCACTGGGTAGTGCACTTATTTTTTAGTAATGTCTCTTATTTTGAGGCATTTTTGAGTGTTAACATTTCAAGAACCTTCATAATGGCATTCAAAATAGGATTGCACCCAGTGGTTACAGTGGTGTACACCTGTAATCCTAGCAATTTAGGAGAGCAAGGCAGGGTTGCAAGTTCAAGGCCAGCCTGGGAACCATTGCAAAATCCTGTCTCAAAGTCAAAAATAAAAAGGGCTGGGCATGTACTTGGTAATAGAGCACCCCTGGGTTTAATCTCTACTACTGAAAAAATACATATGAATGGCTATATTGGATCAACTGTAGTATCTAGAACAAATGAGCCTTACTTTATTATATTTATCAGAGTGGATCATGAATTTTGTTTATTTCTAGTACCACATTTTAAAAGTGTCTTTGAAAGGTCAAACTTTTTTTTATAGAGGACCAAATGGTGAAAATACATGTGAGGATCTTTAATATCACTCAAAATAATGAATATGTAATGAACTAAAAACTCATTATGAAGTGCCATGAAGAGAGGGAAGAAATAATGTCAATGGTGCAATAACATTTCTTTTTATAAATGAAGACATGCGCTAGAAAACTTGTCAAAATCACAAGTGGCCCATTTCAAACTCATTTCATGATATCCAGAGTACTAACTTTTATTATGGCATACTATATTTTCAAAAAAGCTTTAAGAATTGCCATGGGGAAGTAAAACTGAACAAATAAAATTATCACATGACGAATTGGAAAAAATATGGAAGTTTTCCCAGATGAACACATGAATGATTTGATTTAGCAATTCAACTGCTAACATTTTATCTTATATTTGCATAAATGGCTAATGGAAGCAGATGATCACTGCAAATTTGTCACACACACAAAAATATAATTGCATAAAGACCTTTGAAAATAACAAAGGACATATGAAATAAAGGGGACTAGTTCCCTGTATTAAATCTAGAAATTTTTTACATGCAGTACAAGGAAACTTAATACTACATTATAGCTTCTATGAAAATAAGGTCAATATTGGTAACTAAGTTTCATTTCCTCAGGCAATACTTGTTCGGTGTAAATTTTTCTGCCAATATCCACCCTACTATCCATATTTTTTTCTTATTTCTCTGTGAAAAAAAAAAATCCAGAGCATGTGTATTGTTTTACAGGACATATTTTTCACACTTCATTAGTTCACTATAGTTAGTGGTTTCCATGTAGGACTCTTAAGTTATAATTTAGTGTTTTCATTATTCTAATGATAAAAAAAATTGATTCTCATGATATTACAATGAAAAACAAATAATAAGATCAAAATTTATATAATATATAGTTTTCCCTCATTTATACAGATATCATCTTTGAAATAGTATAGTCTAAAACATAAGCCTGTCAACAATTGATAACAAAGCTTTTTTACAAAGTGATCAAGTACAAAATAAGCTCTCCACTGAGTAAAACACCACACTTTCTGGTTTCTTTCTTTTTTCCTTTTTTTTTTTTTTTTTTTTTTTTGTGCTGGGGATTGAACTCGGACCTTGTACATACAAAACAAGCACTCTACCAACTGAGCTGTACCCCAGCCCCTGAAATATCACACTTATTCCCTTCATGAGCATCTAACCATCCCTGTGAACTGCTTCATCTCTGATCTATCCCTACTTTGTAGTTTCCTGTTACAACATGGCTAGGAGTTTCTCTTATAGAAATCTGCTCAAAATTTCTCTCCACTCAGCTCCAAGGACTGCAATTATTGAAGCCATGCTACAAAAGACACTCTTTTTTTTTTTTTAAGAGAGAGAGAGAGAGAGAATTTTTTTAATATTTATTTTTTAGTTTTCAGCGGACACAACATCTTTGTTTGTATGTGGTGCTAAGGATCGAACCCGGGCCGCACGCATGCCAGGCGAGCGGGCTACCGCTTGAGCCACAGCCCCAGCCCAAAAAGACACTCTTATTGTTTGTTTCAATTTTGTTCATTAATGTTCTTTTCCTAATAGCCAAAGCAGAAGCAGTCTGAGCAACAAAACAATGGAGTGATAGATTGTAACCCAAAGTACTATATAAATATGCACGCACACACACACACACACACACACACATACATATATGCACATATAATCATGTTTGTGTGCAACTCACACACACCAGATACATGTGTGTGTATACATGAATCTATATTGATATGATAAAATATATAAAAAACATAAAAGGGAAGAAAGTGACAAAACTTCTTTTTTTTTATAAAAGAATTCCAAACACATTTTTTTAAAAAAAATCATCCAGGATTAGAGCTTAAGTCACCATCCTTTAAGTTTGAATTAGACATGGCAACATGCTTCCTAAAAGTCAATATTTAAAGCAAAAAAAAAAAAAAAAAAAAATAGTAACTCTATAGTGGCCATTGACAAGTCACATTGGTATAATGTACCTTCTGAAATGAAGTACACACTGTGTACTTGATGTATTCTTTCCAAACCAGTGGTCCTGGCCTAATCATGAGGGAAAAAAAAAAAAAATCAGATAAAGCCAAATTCAGGAGTGTTCTACAAAATAGGTAATCTTTTATAAGACCAATATTATTTAAACTATCAAGGTAGGCCTAGAACTTAGTCAATGGCAATAAATCAGTGTCTAGTATCTTAAGTTTGACAAATGTACTACAATTATGTAAGATGTTAACAGGGGAAATGGTTCAAATATATACAGGAAAAACTGTGCTATCTTTGTGACTCTTTGTAAATTTGAAACTATTCCAAAGTCAAAATTTATTTTTTTTAATTAAAAAATTTGAAACACATCATTGGTGTTATTTTACTTTTAACAATCATGTTATTTATTAATAAAAGATTTTACAACATCTTACTAGCAATAACTAGTAGGTATCCACTGTTTACATTGTGCCAGTCACTGTGCTAAATCTATAATCCTACCCCATGGGTACAATCTGTGGTAAATATCATTATTCCCATTTTACAGGTGAGAAAACATGTTAGAAGGATTAAATAACTTGTTCAACATACCACAAATGCTACAAAGTTTTTACAGATTGTAAAATCATCAGAGAGATTAAGTGATTTTTACAAGTGTGGGATTGGATGCTGAAGCTCTGTAGTGTTTCATTCATTGATAATCAGCAATTTTTTGCTATGTAGGATATTAAGTTATCAAGAACAATCCATTTTCTAAATGTCCACACTTGTTTGTATGTGTTTGCTATAAACATAAAAGTGTATTGTGCCTGTGATTTTCATTAGTTCTCCTCCATCAGACACCTGATTTCTGAGGGCAGAAACAGGAGCTATTGTGTATTATCTCCTGCAAGTAATTCACCCCTGGTTCCCAGTCCTGTTTTCTGCAAGAGGGAGCTCATTGTGAGCTAGAGCCTGACTTTATGCATATGCTGCTCCAGAAAGGTTGGCCCACATCAATCATTCCGGATGCTGAAAATTTACATTTGAAAAGGCCTTTCCCAGACCCCGTGGGCACAACTAGCAATGAGGAAGAGCCCAGTGAAATGCCTGGTTTGGTTTTCCTGGAGGTGATGATGCCGGATTTATTTTGTTTTGTTTTTTGTTCTAAGATTAAACAGTCGATATAAGCATTTTCATCCTGATTTGATTCAATTACTTAATTGTTATCCTTGCAGAAGGATGTCTGAAGAGGAAAAAAAATAATCTGGAGCACAGGAGAGAGATAAAAAAAGGGGGGGGGGAGTAATGGGAAAACAAATAGATACATCTGTATTCACACCTGAGGTGCTTCAGCCCCCAGCGTCCCTCCAATGCACGTCTTTTGTGAGCCCCTGAATGTGACCAATGAGTGTTTTGCTAGTTTTGCTGTAACTCTAACAAGACTCTTCAAATATAACCCTGCTGTTTGCCTCACTGGCCTGCAGCAGCTGTTTACATAGCATGTAGATAAATAGAAAACTCGATCTGCTTATTTCCAGGAACCACACATTAGCAAGAAAGAAAGTTAACGAAGGGATGCCACAAAGGAGTACCCGTGTGTTTAATAAAACACTTTCCGCAGCAACCGAAAGAAGCCCTCCGCATGTGGGATGCAGCAGCTTATCACTAATTCAGAATCTCCCTTCAGCCTCGGACTTTGTCTTTCTTCCTCCTACTAGCTGCACTTCCAAGCGTGATGGCTTGCTTTGTAGTCTTCCCTGCTCTGGAAGGGAGCTCAGAGGAAGTGGAGCGAGAGAGTTCATTAGGGGTATTTCACAGTCACTCAGATCCCAGGGCCTGCGTCTCATCTTCACAGATCACAATGCTCATGGAGAGTCTTTCTTTATTTTGTTACTTATCCTCATAGTGCCAGAAGTCTACAAAGGCGGGGGCTCCTGCATGCTGCCATTCACATCAGTGGAATGCGAGCACAATTCAAAGTGTGTCCCTGTGCCTGCCTGCGTGCATTCACTGATTGCAAATCAGCTTATTGTAGTTTTAAAAAATTCAACATTTTCTTGAAAATGTGACATTTGAAGATGAAAATCTTATTCTAAGAGAAGCATATTACAAAAAGGAAGGATAAAATAAAGAGATGAGAGAGGAAGCGGGGAAGGAGAAGTGAATAAAGCACACAGGACAAATGGACAAAGAAAATGGTCAGGTAGATTATGTTGTCCAACCCAGCTAAGCTGACCTGTGAAGACCAAGTTTAGCTTAAAGTTTTAATTTACTTCTATACATTTATTTCTATTCAGATACCTGTTCCTCAAAGCCAATAGCCTTGCTAATGTATTGGTCATGTCTCAGCCTTAAGAAGTCAAGCTGAGCCAACGTTATTAGCGCTTTGCCAAATCAAAAGAGTCAAGACCCATTCTCCACCCAATGGTCCTTTTCTCTCTCAAGCTATCTGAATGAGGACCCTTGATTACAGCACCTTCTTCTAATTAGAAGGTTTGCTTTGAACACACGGCTTTATTCCTAGAAAGCCAATGGCCATTAATGTTTCCATCTCTGAAATCCATGGCCACAGGTGGGCATTTGCAGTTTTAACATGAGCTGTCTCTTCAAAGGGAACATGCTTAATATTATTTAACAGAAGCTATACATTTTTATGGATCCATAGAGGGATTCATCTCAGTTTCCCCTGATGAAATGAAACTTCTGAAACTCCTAAGAACGTCTGGATGAAAAATGAGCTGAATTCTCTTAGTTGGAAGCCTATGTGCTTCCATGTCTGCCCAGATGTAGTGTCTGTTCCACTGAATCCAAATTGCTTCTAATTCGCACTGGGCCCAAACAGGATCTTTAGGGTGGAGAAGCTAGCCAAGTAATGTAGAAGCTGGAAACATATGTTTTCCTAGATTAGAAGGACTTTTTTTTTTTTTTTTCAGATTTTTGAATTATCCTTTTAGAATTCTGTTTCTTTGCTTTAGTGGTTGACAACTATATATTCATGTATTTAGTTAGTGTGAATACAAATGCAGAGACAACTTTGTATCCAGAAGTAGAAATATGTGTGACTATTTTTTTTCTTTGATATTTGAGAATCCAGAGAGCATTTAGTCAAAGGCAGCAATACTGCATTTGACTAAAGTTTGAGGACTTTTCTTTCCCCCAGACCATTGAAGCAACACTAGACTTTTTACATTGTACCAGACTTCCCTGGATGACATCAAATTATCCCATATTCAATGTGTTCTACCAGGGTCTCTATGTACTTCTCCAGAGGCACCAACAACACAGTGTTGGAGTTTGCAGTGCAGTGGTGTTGGTACCTACTCTGTGGGAGGAATTGGGATAAGTTCTGTAAAAATAGTATGGCTCTGTCCTGGACCTTCAGTTGTTTAGACTTGCAATGGGAAGACATACATAAATAGAGATAAAATAATAACTTAAAAACTGAGTTGCAATATGTGAGAATATACATGTTACAGAACATTGGAGGTTTTTGGCCAAATTTTTGCAGAAGCAGTGAGTGTTGTAAGTTCAGATGAATAGTGTATACTCAAATTCAATAGTGTACCTTGGAGACAGAGTGAATGAGCCGTCCACATTTCTGAAAAGATCTGTTTCTCCCAGAGCAAAACAAGTAGTGGCCACTGGGCACACTTGGGGGCCTGTTGGTGTCTGTCTGCATTTTTAATATGCAGGCCCATTTTTATGTCAGCTGTGATGCTTCTTCTGTGATACTTTTTTTTTCTTTTTACTTATACTTTGAAAGCCTGATCTTAGACTCTAAGCTTTTCTGCTCTGCATTTCCAATTCTGTTAGTTTTCTCTGCAGCCAAATGTGCTTACATTCTTGCTCACCCAGTATTAATAAAAAGGATGTTTGCACAGCGGGGAAGCGTATTCTCATTTATCTCTGACCAGAAATGTGAAGAATGGAATAGCCTGATGGCCATTATCTTAACCCCGTGTGACTGCAGACATTTTGAAGTCCTGGAAGAGACAATTGGACCACGAAACCCTCATTAAAGTTTTCTTCACTCGGCATTAGACTGCAGATTAAGTCCCCAGTCACATTTCTTATAGAGGACTTTCTTTTTGCAATAAATAAATATAAGATGATTTTGTAGTCAACAAAATAGAGTCACCTAACTTGAAAGACTACACAATTCAGAAGTTCAGAGCTCTCAGTGGGAGTTACTGGGCATATCAATCTCTGAAATTCCTCCCACCCTCCACCCCATTAAAGAGAAACATTCAAGGTCATGACAGTGTTCCTCTGTCGTGATGAACCAGCTATCCTGTGGAAGGAAGGGAAGCTGAAGCCATAGAAAACTGTCTCTATTATGTCCACAAGTGACAAGGTTTTCATATTCAATTTGCTGCATACGAGATTAAAACTTAAGTGAATGAAAAAGGAAGGATGCATGGATACCCCCTACAGAAAATAAATAATTCTGAGACTTATTCTCACAAGAAACTCCTTGGAAGTAATATAAGAAGCAGTGACATACACATGCACACACACACATGTGCATACACGTGCATGCGCATACACACAGGATTAGTAAATAAGTCTAAGAAAACCATAATCAATGAAGCATAATCACAAAGGATTTCTAAGTGGTTGTTCTGGGTACTCGCTAGTTCCATATTTATGAAAGAATTTTTCAGTAGTTTTGAATGTGTATAAATGTTTATAAATAAGTAGCAAGGGCCAGATTCTCCATATACTACACCTTATAGATTATTATATTGAGTGCAAATTAATGTAGTAACATTTTTTGGATGTCTGCTATGTATCTAACATGGAGGGGAGAAGGAAAGAGACAGTTCCCTTATATTCTTAAGCAATTAGTAAAAAGTCTGCAGTGAACACTGATAAAATGTCAAACAAAGGAAAAGCTGAAGCCATGTCAATAGGGAGGCTTTTTGGTAAACACAGAGAAGGAGTAGGAAAGATGTTAGGAAATGGGAATACTAGAGGAGATATTTTCAGAGAGGAAATGCAGCTTTGTGGTAGAACTGAATGGGAACTTTAGCTGTTTAAGAGCTGACAGGCTGTGTGTGGTTTTGCACACTGACACACAGCAGCTCTGCATATCTGATATTTAACCATAGGAGCCTGAAGCTGCTAACAGACTGCATTAGAAGAAGCAGAAAACAATGTAGTGGGGACAAAACAATCCCCCTTTAGGCTAAGTGAAGTAAAAGTCCTTAAACTGAATGATCTAAGAGTTCCTAGGCTGCTGACAAGCTTGTACCCATATAAGGAATGTAGGTAGAATGCACTCTTCAATAGAATTGCACCAACTCCCTTGCCTTGATGTACCCCAAAGTTGCCTATGTATGAAAGTAAAAGCCTTGTTGCACTTGGGGCTCAGACTTTGGGAATCATCCCTCTGGGTTGAAGCACCACTAATAATCCAGATCTCAGTGTCCTAACTCGTTTCCCACTACAGCTTGAGAAACGCTTTTTAAGGATGGGTGTAATGAAAAGTGAAACTAGAGGGGGACAATTGAGGATCTAGGTCAAAGTGTCAGAACCGAACCGTTGTCTCTCTGGATTGTATCTGGGTTGCTTCCTCCCAGAATAATACTGACATCAATTTCCATCCACTGTCTCCTGGTTGTGGTAGGAATCAGAGGGCCATGGGGCCGGGGGCAGGGGAGTGTCACCTGGACTTGGCTAACACACAGGGATCTTGACTACCCTCTCCTAACACCAGGTGACCCTGGACTCCTCCTGATGCCGGGTTGGTAGACGCCACTCTCTGGGGCATCTCTCCCATCCCCCTCAATCTTAGTGCTGTTACCCTTTTCTACTGCTCTGTTCTCCAGTCTAGGGAGAACTGTTGAACTACTAAGTTAGGGCCAAGACTCAGAGTTAATCTGGGAAAAGAGACTTGTGGAAAGAAAGAATACAAGTATCAAAGTGTTTGTGAAAATAGAGACCTTGAGGAATCAGCCAGTCTGGTTCAGTGGTGGGCATAGTTGGGATAGTAAAAAGGAAGGTGAAAAAGATGTTAAATTTGGTCTAAACTAAGGCAGTCGGGGTAGAAATCTCCTGTAGGCTGCTCTGGTTTTAAATGGGTGATTTACTTCTGCTTCCAGCATCTATCAGAGCGCCTAGTATATAGTAGGCGCTCAAACTTATCAGGAAAATTGTGTTAGTTCTGAAGATAGAGCAGTACAGTTTTCAGCATAAAGCTACACCTCAAAAATCACCCATAATGCCAAATAACCATAAATAATTACAACTATATTTGCTATCTGGGGCTTGGAAGCTAAAACTAGGTTCAGTTATAATTTTTTCTTTTATACTCAAATATTGTCTAGACATTTCTTTTTCTTCAAATAAAATCCTGTACCTCAGTTTAATACATATTAAAACAACACTAATGACAAGATGAAAAAGCAAAGAGGAATCATTCTTATCATAGTGAGTGTAATGGTCTCAGAACGGCACCTCCCTACCCAGTCCTCCAAGGCAGTTCAGAACCTTGAACCCAGCTTCCTGTCCTGTTTATTGTGTTTGCCCTCATTGCAGTAGCCAGACTCAAACAACAGCACATCAGCATTCCTGGGATCCCAGGAGCTTGAGCATATTTGATGGAAGAATGAGGGAATGTTGGAAGGGTAAAGCTCTTTACTCACAAAGATACTAGGGAAAGGGAGGACAAAATAAAAACATAGATGGCCTGAGTGGTCATCCCAAGTAGACAAATACCCTCCTCTGGGGGTTCCAAGGTTGTCCATTCACACCCCTCATATGTGCCAGGGTGGGAATGGGCCACGGAGCAGCAGCAGCAATAGATGCTGTTTGTTTCCACTTAACTTCTAGAACCTATTTAACCACAGTTCACTTCAGCAGACAGACAATTAGACAGCATTTCAGGACAGCAAGTTTGGCACTCAAAGATAGGGGAGTTAGATTTGTGATGTGCACCCGGCTGAGCTTAGAGCAATTTTTCACACTTTCTGTTTCTCACTTTCTTTCCTGGGAAAAAGCCAGAGAACAGAGGCTTTAAACAATGCCTCTCACACCTAGTGACACATGGCCTCTGAGCCTGGTACTCCTTAGTGTCCAGAGGAATATGATCTTTAGTTTTTATACTCTCTGTGAAAATGTGGCAGGTCCACAGACGAGACTAGGGAAGCAAATAAAATTGGTTTGTTGCCTGGGCTGGAAAACAGAAAAAAGTAAAAATTGTGACATCCTCCTGTAGGTGAGAAGTACAGAGCAAGGTTACTCTACCCAGGCAAAAGGTCCTTGTCCTAGGCCTCATCATGAAACTTTCCATGTGTTGTTTCAATAGATGCTCTAGAGAGAACACAACTGAGATGTAAAAAAATTTTTTATTTGATCAACAGTAAGATTTCTTGTATATTTTATTTTATTAAAAAATATTTTGACTTTTAATTAGCTTATTGTATTTGATACACAATCTAAAATATTTATTTTACTGAAACATTTTAATTTATTTTATTTCATTAAAAATAATATCTGTTACCATCTAGGCACTTGGAAAGAAAATAGACACTTAACAATTGTTTGGCTGATGCCAGGATAATTCAAGTGCTCAGAATGCAAGTCAGGTCATGGCAACTATCAGGCAATTGTCTTCTACCCTTTACCTGCCTCTTGGCTAGGCAGCTGCTCCCAGGCTAATGAGGTGGGATTATTAAGTGCCTCTCTCCTCACCATAGGAAAGCCTGTGGGATTTGTTTGGCTACTCACTTAATTTAGCTAAGCACTATGTTTCCCCAGCATGTCCTGTGGGGCTTGCACAGTTTAAAAATGGAACAAGGAAGCCAAAGCTTGCTTAGATTGGGTACTGAATCTACTGCCCTGGCTTCTATGTCAGCCTGCCAGGACAGATCTGTGCTGCCTTGGGCTCCTTCTAATGTGAAAGGTGAGATGTGGGACAGCCCTAATGACATCAAAGGGACCCATGAATACAAGAGAACTGTGTCCCACAGAGGTTAGGTGTGGCAGAGGGAAGGGCTCTTCTGAGGACTCACCACACAGGAACTTAACTGTGCTCACTGCACATATTGTTTATTACCACTGTTGCTTAGGGGCCAGGTCTGATTGACATATGTGGTCACAGAAACAGAGGCGGTAGCTCTTAGGAGAACAGGAACTCCTCTCACGACCTCTAATCCACACACGTCAAACAAACTGAACCAACTCTTTCTCTGTGGTTTCATGGGATTCCTGGGGTTTACAAGGCCCAGGAAGCACTTCCTCCCCAACTGTAACCAATACACTAGTAAATGCACATCACTTATATTGATAAACATTGTTTATTAATGTGTCAGCCAAATTGTTAAGTATTCATGATGCTCTAACTTCTTGCTGTCATTTTTATCATCAATGCTGCGAAATACAATGACGGTCCTAAAGCCTCAGCTTGAAGCCAGAAGGTGTCAGAGCCCCCACAGAACACCCCTGGGAAACTGTAAACTGGTTCCCAGGAGCCTGCACTCCTGATATTAGCAGGAGCATGCAGCTCCTCAATTACTTACACTAGTGAGAGGTGAGATACCACAGTCACATACCCCCTACTCTATTCTTTGTCCACCAAACTGCTTGTGTTGCAAATTTAGTCCCCAGTGCAACAGTGTTGGGAGAGGGTTCTGATGAGAGATCATTAGACCTTGAGGACTTTCCCTTAGGGATGGATTGATGACAGCTTGGAGTGGGTTATTTATCCTGAGTGGTTTTATTCTAAAAGTGAGTTGAGCCTAGTTATCCTGCTCTTGTTCCGACTCCATGGGATGCCTTCTACCATGTTACGACCTTATAAGAGGCCCTCACCAAGCATGGCTCTTCCTTTTCCAACTTCCCAGCTTCCAGAATTGGAAAACGTACCTTTCTTTTCCTTATGAATTACTTAGTATGCGGTGCTTTGTGTCAGCAACACAAACAGACTAAGATACCTCACGACGACTTTGTACCCCCTCTCTCACTACCATGGAATCTGAGCGAGAAGTAAGGTCTCATATACAAATGACTTGAGTCTGACCTACCTCAGAATTTTGGGAATATCCAATCCTAGGGCTTTCCAAAAACCTGTTTTGTTTTTTTTCTTTTCTGACTGGAAAGAGAACTCCATTGAAATAATTTCTACCTTCCCTTCAGACTCACTTTTTAGAGGGTGCTGACTCTCAAATAGTGATTTGTGATTCCAAAAAAAGAAAGAAAGAAAGAAAAAGAAAGCCATGGAATCCTAGTGTATGGCATTGTATTGCATAAAAGAAATTATCATCAAAGGATGTTGGGCCTGCACTTCCTACCTAGTGCTTTAAATTTGAATTAAAAATCGGAGGATATCTCATTAAGATGACTGTATGGTTTCTCTTGAAAAGGTTGCATGCTTTAAAACACCAGGCCTGCATTCCTGCCTGTTGACAATTAGCTGGAATCCATCTGACTCTCTGGATGGAGGCATGCATTCTCTAGACCACCAGATTCTCCCCTGGGCCTCAATCAAGTTTGAAACTGAGACTCAGTGTGTGAAACTATTTAGCTCCTAAACTGACCCATTCATGCTCATTCTCTGCCTAGACTCTTTATGAATTCAAATTTGTGATCCCTGTTCCCAGTCATCCAGTCTCCTTTTATGTATCACTTCCCATATTGCCCATGATAACTGTCCTGGAAATTAAAGTACGGCCCAGGTGACACCACTGCAAAGAGTACTTTGTGGTTTGGCTACCGAGACAGGGACAATTTGTGGATTATTTTGGTGGTTTTATATCCATGGATGTTTATTAAAGTATACGTGAACATCTTTGAGAAGAGGTACAGAAAACATCACTTTTTCATGAAGAAATATGACCACAGGATCTGATGGAATTGACAATAACTTTAATGTCTATGTCCCCAAAGCAACTGATGAAAAGTATGCAAATTAAGGCTCTTAAACACAAATAGTGGCTCCCCATGTTTCCTCCAGATGAAAAGAGTTGCCAGAGTTTCATATTTAAAGGATACATGACAATATCACTGGACAAGTACAGTATCTTCTTTTATTAAGTTTTTATTACTGCACTATCATTACACATAATAGTGAGGTTCATTGTGACATATTCACACCTGCACATAGCATAATCTACTCCATTTCCACTTCCCCTCTCCATCCTCTTCTCCCTCCCCTTCCTGTACCCTACTGGAATCTCTTCTTTTTATTTCAGGAAAGTGAGCCATGATAATTCCTTTGCTAGACAGGAAATGCCCGAGATCAGAGAAAGGCGAGGTCAGTCAGGGATGTGCCACTAGGGGAGTGCCACTCCAGAGGTGGCATTTCAGTGGAGCCTTGAAAACTGAGTATGATTTGAATAGGCAGAAAGTGAAGGGAGTTTTCTGTGTTGAAGGAGGCATCTGAGGGAAGCATGTGAGAGGGGAGACAGGTAGTTCCCTGTGACAGAGGGCAGTTCAGCTGGAACACAGCTGAGTGCTCACACTTAAGAATCACCAACTATTTGATTTTATTGAAGATTCCTAAGTTTGGTTCCAGAAATTGTGTTTTAGTAGATCTGAATGAGGCCCCAGAATCCATTTTTAACAAGAGATTCTGCTGCGAAGGGGCCTCTGACCACAACTTGAGAGAAATTTACATAAGGTATAGTGTGGGTACATGGGGACAGGAGACAGAGTCCAGACCACAATCAACTTTAACTTCAGGCCACAGTGGTGGCCAAGAAAGATCTACTTTTCCTGGAAGTTTTATATTTAAGGTTAGATAAGGGGGTGGGCCATGTTACAGATGACATCCAAGTTTGGATCCTATCAGGCACTTCCAAGAAAAACAAGAAACATGAGAGTAAGAGACAGGCCAGGCATGGTCCTCAGCTCAGTTAGTGGCCTTTAGTTTGTTTGCTGTCTGTTTCTCTCTTCTTGCCTCTAATGCAGGAGCATTGGAGAAGTGAATACCCACAGCTCTGGCCCAGAGCCCACCCTCTTCAGCTGAGCACATAAAGCTTCCAAGCCTCAGTTCCTCATCTGTGAAATGGGATGATGGTGGCATCTTCTTGAAGTTGATCTAAATTGGGTAAGTATTGAAAGGCCTTTAGAAACCTACATGTACGTAAAAACATACTTAGAAATTATATTCTTAGGAAGAAGAGTTGATTTTTATAGTTTCTAGCATGGCATATGCTAGTACTCCTACACCATGATTCACATGTGTTTGCAAAATAAAGATAATGCTCTTTATAAAATATTACAAGAAAAAAAGAACCTGGTTACAATGTTGAATGAATGTCTACAATGATTGCACTTTTTAGTTTACTTTATCATTTGTGGGAAATACAGCAACATTTCAATAGCAATAATTACTACTGGTGAGATTATATGCAAATTTCTATTTTACTTGATCTTTTTGCTTGTATTTTCAAAATTCTTTCCATAGTCATCTATATTATTGTCATAATCAGAAAAGAGAAACTTCCCCCCACCCAGGCACTTTTTTTTTTTTTTTTTTGTCTTAGAGCCTTAATTCCATTTTGAAATCAGTTTGGAAGCAATATGCTCTTGTGACATCTCTTCAAAGACCTTACTGTACTTTCATTTTTACTTCCTGGAACATAGATCCATTTTTTTTTTTAAGTTTGTATGTGTGTTTGTGCACACAGTTTAGTCCTCAGAAAAAAAGAAAAAGCAAAATGGCAAAATGCATGCCTTAAATTTGAATGACTAAGTCAATATATCTCAGTAACAGGAATCTTTCCAATGTTTACACTGGGTTTGCTTCCAAATGTTTGGCTTTTTAATGGGTTGTAAATAAATGGGGAGGGACACAGTACTGGAGTATAATAAACACAGAGGATGCTAATGTGTGGAGAAGGAAAAGAAAAAAAAATGTGTAGAAACAAGCCAATTTCAGTTCAAAAAGAATGTGTAATCTTGTTTAGGACTTCTCTGACTTTTTGCAGGGAGGAAGCGTAGAAAAGCAGGCCTACATGAAAAGAGGCCTGAGACATTGGGTTGTACCCTGAGCTTCCTGAGAGACAAGAATTGGATGCCTCTAGAATGTTTAACAGGCTGCTCACCGCATGAACAATGAGCTCCAGTGCAAAAGCTAGAACTTGCTAATGGCAGTGTGGCAGACTTCTAAGTTCTGAAAGAGAAGGGGCTCCTATCTTCATTACATGCTTTCCTGGAATGATCAGAATGAATCACAAAGACCAACTGAGGCACAAAGTACAGGTGGTGGTTCAGAAGATGCCCCCAAGATGGGAACCATGACCATCCAAACTGGATCTCCAACCTACTAATCATTTACTTAGAAAATTCATTCAGGTCATTGTTGTAAAAGACAAAAATGACCATTTTTCCCTCCTGGTTACTCCTGCTTCTTTTGTTCAGATTGATGTGAGAAAGGAAAGCCAAGGGTGATGAGTGACAAGGAGAATCTTAAAATATGGGAAGAAGAAGTGGTTTATGTTCTGTTAATAGATTTGCCATGTAAATTGCAGAATTCAAAAAAAAAAAAAAAAACAAGAGAAGAAAGTATAGAAAGTAAGACAGAGTTGGATGCCTTATATTCCATCAGGCCTTCCTTCATCCCTCCATATTTTTCCACCTTCAATTATTGCAGGAAAGCAAATGAAATTTATATGAATGTGATCTAGAAGCAACATGAAGTATTTCACTAGCTTTCTCCTGGTCTTTAGAAGAATACTTTCATAAGAAATGAAGCATTTAATTTTTATTTCAAGGAAAAATTTTTCTCCTATTAATTAAAGATAAGCACTAAACCCTCCAAAATGTCTGTTATGGCTCAGATCTAAAATTGTGCCCCCCCCCAAAAAAAGTTCATGTGTTAGGCAACGTAGGGGCAATTTATTTGTTTTATTTTAATAGTCTCTCATTTATCACTGTAGGCATTTATCACTGTATGGCTAAAGGAAAGAGGTCACAGAGAGTGAATCTTGGGGACTATATCTTGTCCCTGACACCACCCTCTTGGCTTCCTCAATATCATGAGCTGACCAGCTTTCGTCCTCCATGCCCTTCTGCCACAGGGCTCTGCCTCACCTCAGGCCCAGAGTAATGGAATTGACCTACCATAGACTTTATCTCTGAAACCAGGATCCCCAAATAAATTTTTCCTCCTCTAAGTTGTTCTTGTAAGGTATTTTGGTCCCAGTGATACAAAGCTGACTATCACAATGTCTATCATCTGGAATGTTTGATGACTGAGACCTAAATTTTGGTATTTGTTTTAGAATAGTTATTTTTGCTTTTGTTTTTAATTTTGGAGGTAGAAGATATGGTCCTGGGTTTATCTGAGTCACCAATGATTTTAATTTTCTAATTCACCTTGCTGGTATAGGACTAATATATTATTTAACTAGAAGTTTGTTTTTTTTTTTTTTTTTTTTTTTTTTGTGTGTGTGTGTCTATTCCTTATAGGAAAACAAAGATATATATGAAATACACATACACACACATATAGATAGATAGATACCTATAAACCCCTTGCTGATTTGGCCTTTTATTATAAATATTGATAATACCATGTAAAATAAATTGTTTTATTTGTTTTATTTTAATAGCCTCTTATTTATCAAAATATTACATTGTTCTCCTTAGGCATTGCCTTAGAATTCTGTTACCAAATAATGACACCCAGGCATACTAAATAAAATCATAACAAAATTTAATGCTGTGGTTTTCCTTGTGTTAGATTGGTACTGGATGTTTAGAATTTTAAAACAGTTATGACTGGTTTAGTTGATAAAGAATATTCAGGTATTCAGGTCTACATTTAGAAGTTTAAACAAATGCTCTGCTTAAGATAGTCACATAACAATCCTTTGAAATGGTCTCTGTTTCTCAAATTTGGAACTCCAAACTTACCCACCCACTTTTAGAAAACTGTGTTTGGCTTAGCACAGTGGTGCACACTTGTAATCCCAGTTACTTAGGAGGCTGAAGTTGGAGGATCACAAATTCAAGGCCAGCCTGGGCAACTTAGTGACAAAAAACTTGTCTCTAAACAAAACAAAACACGAAAGAAAAAATAAAGGCTTGGGATGTAGCTTGGGGTAGAGTGCTTATATAGCACATGAGGCTCTGTTTCTAACACTAGCTTCACACACACAAAAATAAATAAATAAAAATAAAAAAGAGAAAATTCTGATCATGGTGAGTTTGTCATTTTATCCATTAAACAAAGCTAATGGGTTATGATGACAAGGGATCATTGCTTCCTTGTGAAGTACTGAACCCCTCAATAAGTACCTAAAAAGATCCAGAATGCAAAAATGCAATGCTATTTTTAAGTTACTTTTCTTTTTCCATAGGTTGATTAGATTAAAATGTGGGGTATGTGAAAAGCAATCATCTTTTTTAAAAAATTGCAGAAATTCAGAATAGACCCCAAATCATATACCATAAACTTCAATTTTAGTGGCTTTTTAAAAACCACATTACCACATAAGATACACCTTTAAAACACTTATGAAATGGAAAGAATTTATAGGAGCACACTCATTTGGAAATCAGCCATTGCTACATTTTTTTTTGCTAGTCTTTCTAAAGGAAATGATTAAATCTAAAATAAGACAATTACAATAACATATTCTCATCTAGTAATTGATAAATGATATATGGAAAGGACAGGGTTTTTTGGTTTTGTTTTTCCTCTTGATGTGGCAAATTTTATACTTTTTAAATCACTTGTCTCATAGTTTCAGAGAAAGGAAGGGAAAAAAGAGAGAACACACCAATTTAAGAAAGGCTTAATCAGAAGAGACATTCAATACATGGAAGGGATGATTTTTCCAAGCGTGACCCTGTCCCCTGTGTGTTCCCCTTCACCAAGTAGGGTCCCTCCCTGTACTTTTTCTCTCTTCCCCAGAAGAAGGCTGAGCCAAATATATTCCCAACAACCTTCAAAAAAGGATTATTTGGGATTTCACCAGAAGAAAGAATTTCTATTGTTAAATATATTACATTTCTGCATGAACAATAATACTGTGTATGGATTAATGCACTCTTCAGCACACAAATAAGTAAACCTCAGTTTACAGATAAAGCAGAAGCCACAAATCAATGTTCTGTATGTATTGAGATAAACTTTTTCTTTCTAGTAGGTATCATATGCCTTTAACTACTTTCCAATGACCTGAAACATAAGCCTTAGTTTAAATTAAAACAATTTCCTCACCAAAATGAATGTGTGGAAAATACAATGAGATTGCTTTGACTTTATACTTTGAGAGGAAGTAATGAGACTCACATCTTCTCTTTTCTTCAGGGTTTAACTGTGAGGCATAGGAAGGACATTGATGTTTGTTTTCACCTGTTCTGCAGCATCCTGTGGATTACATCAGTGTCCTGTCTATAGCATTGCGGGTTATGGAGGTTATGAAACTTGAAATGAAGGCAGTCTGAGAACAGGTCATTCAGTGCTTCCATAGGCATTGTCTTTGCATTGACACAAAGATATGAGTCAGTATGACTCACTGGGCTTCCTGCCCTAACCACTTCTCTGGCTCTCCATATTTAGCACAAGTACCTGTGCTGGCTCCTCTGCTCAGTGTGTGACCTCATGGATTTCACCTTTCCTTTGCTAAGCATTGACCTAGAAATTTTACTTAGACTTTAAGATGTATTTGATCCCTAGATGTTGATAACCATATGGACAAAACAACTTTTTATAATCTTGAATGTTACAGCTAAATGTTTTTATAGCAAAAAAAGAAGTTCAATTCTCTGAAATCTAGAAAAGCACTTACCATGGAATAAAGAAATGCACACAGGGACCGTTTGGGCAACCCAGTCTCACTATAGCTAAAAGCCTGAGAATAGGGAGCCTTGAAATGAAAACACAACCAACATCCTATCCTGTACTTCCTTGATCTACCCTCATCCCATCCCTAAACTCATCTCTGCATTGGATTAGAAATGATAGCCTGCCCAACCTCAGTGATTACCTTTTCCCACAAATTTTCTAGAGTAGTTAACTCCAGTCCAGAAAGACAAACTGTCTTGTTTCAAGCCGAATACCACTCTGAAACCTTGTCTAGCTTGATGACAGAATTCCAAACAGAGTTCAATGAAACGAGTGTAGCATCAGCCCCGGGGGTGGGGGAAGGCTGGGGAAGCTGTACCATTAGCAAATGGGAAAAAGCTTTCTGCAGCAGAGAAAAAGCATTTCTACAGCCAATTAGACAAATCACCCTTAAGGGGAAACATATTTCTCGATTAAAGCCTGCCAGCATGCAATAGTTCCCAATTAGTTCAAAGAACGCAGTCACAGATGTGGGCCAAACCATGCTACGTCCTTTTAGAAGTCCTCATATCAATAGTCAGAATCTCTTTGATTTTATGAACCAGTTTAATGTTGTATGTGTGTGTGTTTTTCTTTAAAAAAGCAGAGACTTATATCATGAGGGATTTAAATACATGTACACCCACTGAAAACAAATCGATGTTGGCAGATGTTCAACACTGGAGCACTGGAACTGGCAAAGTCGTGAGTACAAGTCCAAATTGACACTGTTCTAGTTTATGGCACTTTTGACCTAAATCCCACCCAAAATGCCAAACAAAATATTCTTCCTTCCATGAAGATGGTTGCCATATTTAGCTAATAAAAAATACAGGACTTCCCATTAAATTTGAATTTCAGATGACCTAGGAATGACCTTTTAGTGTAAGTATGTACATGTAATTTAGGGATATTTAGTTTATTTCTAGTTAGCATGAAATTCAAATTTATCTTAGCATGTATGTTTTCTGGCTGTGCAATTTATGAGAGAATCAAACTCATCTCTCTCAATTTATAAAAGTATTAATTTAAAAAAGCATTCACATACAAATATTTCTTGGAAAACTTTTCTTCTTGTGGAAATTCTTAACATTAGCAGACAAGTCACTGGAAAAGCTGTCACTAGTCTAGTGCAGATTCCATCTAGAAATTCTGGAGGCTCATGTCCTGATATAATCTGTGATAGACTTCAAAGGAAAAGATGCTACAGCAATGCTTAAAAAGTATCCTCTAGTCTACCTTCGAGCAAGTTCTTTGCTGCCAAGCAATCCACTGTTTTTTTTTGTTGTTGTTTGTTTGTTTGTTTGTTTTTGTTTTTGTTTTTGTTTATGGCCAAAGTCCAGTTATCAGACATGCATTGGTCTGAGTCTACATCACTGAGCAGGCAGCAGAACACATTGCAAATTAATCCCATGTGTTATAAGGCTGGGGTGCGGAATTCTTTTCTTATGATTTGAGACTCTGGGAATGCTGGAGGTGAAAACTCTGTTATTTAAAAACTCACTGGACTCCATACCACAGGAGTGTGGAGCAGACCTGGGTCCAGGAATCCTAAGTGATTTGTCCAAAGACTCACAGCAGGAGCCAGGGCCAATGTTAGGGTGATGACTCCAGGTTTGAACTGTGGTTCCACACCTCTGCTATAATCTAATACCAAAATTGGGGTTGACCATATGTGGCTGTGAATGAATTACAACCCACTTGATTAATATCTCCAACACTAAAGGCCTTCTGTTTTCTCCTGGTATTTCACTGTGCATGTGTAGTAAATATGGTGGTGAGGCTGCTGCTATTGACTTACAGCAGCAGTGTTTCAGGGTGAGCAGACTATTGGCTCTGGATTCAAGCAGACTTGTCTAAGTTCTGGCTTGACTCCTCACTGATCATGAGGATTTGGCTGGTTAAGGAACTTCTCAACCTCTGGGAGCATGCCTTTCCTCATTTATGGAATAGGAGTAATTACCATACCTACCTCGAAAGATGGTTAATAGGAAATACACAGGCAGAGTTCTCAGCATAGGGCCTGGCATAAAGTGAGTTCCTGTGAATGTCAGCCACCATTCAAAATCAGAAGTACAGAATTAGTTCCTATTTCAATGCACTCATATTGCAACCAGGAAAGACAGACATAGTCATCTCTACTTGGAAAGAAATATCTTAAATATTTCCTGTTAGATTAAGGTATAATATCCCATGAAATAAACACATGATTTGAGCCAATTATCCAACAAAAGTAGCAAGACCTTCCTTCTTACTCAGAACTTAAGTCACATTTGTCCAACAGTCTCTGCCAGTGGCATGGGGAGTGAGGCCACATGTGTATAAATGTTCCCTCTTTCTCCCCTGCCTCTCTATTCAAACTTGGCTGGACTGATTATTTTATTTAGGCTATTTTAACAACTGTGTCTAACTGCATTGCTGACTCATTTAATGATGATGGAATATAGCAGAAACAAATTCACAAAACCAGCAGAACTTCTCTTTGGCAGTATCTCACCTCTCATTCTCCAATCCTCTTTCATGATCCACACCCTTAGCATTCAGTCTTTTTTTTTTTTTTTTTTTCTCTCTCTCTCTTTAAACTCTCTGATTTTTAAAAACCAAACCCTATCAACTGTACACACTGTGACAGGCCACCAGGGGCCAAAATGACCTTTCCCTAGGCTACCTCCATTAAATCATTACATTTCTCATTTCCTAAGTTGACTCATCAATTTAGGTGTTTTGAGGAAAGAAAATTGAACTAATTTAATACAAAGAGTGCTGGACTAATGGTTCAGTTAATACAGCCAGTGTTTTTACTCTTTAAAAATGAAGATTCGGCCTCTAAATACAGTGGACTTTTCTGTGTTTTCATTTACTTTGAAGTAGCCATGTCTAAGTGAGAATTTTAATCCATGTGACCCTAAAAGGGTAACCCAAATGTCCCCAAGTTCTCTTGGCTTCAGGGATCATTCATCTCCTTAATATTAACTGACGTGGAATGTGCCCTGTCCTGCACAGCCATGGGAAGTCAGCTTTCTCCCCCTCATATTTCTGCAAATCCTAAGGAATGCTGACATGTGGGACAAATCTTTCCTGTAGTGATTTGTCAGTTCTTGTTCTGATCTGCTGCTAGGAACATCTTTGCCGGATACCTCTTTCGACATCGCAACCCTGCCCTGGGCTGCTGCTGAACCGCCTTATGTGGCCAGGCACCAAAATGCTGAATCAAAATCCTCCCTATATTCTTCCAAAGACAGCACCAGGTTATGGTATTTTATAAATTTTTTTTTAATGTTTGGGGTGATCAGAGATGAATTATAAAGCAAAAACAAAATAAAGAAAAAAATAAATTCAAAAATCACTATTCACATGGAATCCGACCTCATATTCTTCCTTAAAAGATTTCCTGTCATCTCTTTGTAATCCTCCCTACCCGCCCCATCCTCTCAGCCTCACCATGATCCAGGATACATATCATCTAATGATTCAGTAGGAATGAGGGAAAGGCACTAATTGGTACATTTCTTGCACCAGGAGGTACTCAGACCCAATGGGATGAAATGGGCCGCAGGGTTGAAGGACACATAAGTCAACCAAGAGAGAAATTAACTTGTGTGAATTTTCCTCTGGGGATATTCTAGAAGACATGCTGGTGTCAGAGTGATGCTTGGGTCAGGAAAACAAGCATCTACCAGGACCCATTTCTGAGATGCAGTCCATTGAGAAAAAAAAAAAAGAAAGAAAGAAAGAAAAAAGTCCTTTCTGATGTCAAACCTGCCCTCAGAAGGCCTCTCCATTTCCTCCCCATTTCCTTTCAGTTTTCCCATTTTGCATTGTTCTCAGATATGCATACTCTTGGCTCCTTGATCATTCATTCAGCAATTTTTACTAAGTATTTATTATGTGCCAGGTGTTGTGCCAGCTGCTGGGACACAAGATTGAAATAACATCATTAGTCCTTCCATCAGGACCTCAGCGGAGGTCAATAGAAATAACTCTAAATATATAAGTAGCTAGGTTTGGTACTCTTTAAAGGGAAAAGAGAAGACTTTCTGAGTAATTGGAAGCTATCTTTTTAGATTGGGGGGGGGGCTGAAAAACTATTTATAGAGAGGTGATGATTCAGTTAAGAAAGAATTGAATGAACTAGCCATGTGAAGAGAAGGTATAAACACAGGTAGGAATGTGGGGTGGGAATGGAGAGAAAGACGAGGGAAAGCATTCATACCAACGGAACTGCATGTGTGAAACATCCTAGGGGTATTTGACAGGAACAAGGAGAAACCTTCACCACCACACAAACCAACTAACCAACAAATACACAAACAAGATACCTAGAATACAAGGAGGTGGAGAGTGAAAGATGATATTGGAAGCGAAGCATGTTGGGCATGCCCTTCAAGGACATTCATCATAAGGCTCAGTAACAAGTTTCCATCTTATTCTAGGTGTAGAGGAAAGTTAATGATGAAGGGATGGGCCATGATCAGGGTGCTGCCACTCAAGAATAGAGTGTGAAGGGGTAACAAATGGCCAATGTAGAAGTGGGGCGACAGTTATTGGAGTAGTCCAGGTGAAAAGTAGTCCAGGTGAAAACACAGGGGGATGGAAAAAGGTGAAAAGACTTGAGGTACAATATGAAGGATAGCAGGGCAGGAACCCCTGACAGCCAGAGGGTTCCCCCAGCCCCGGAAGCTGGCATCTTGGAAATAGCCAGGTAGTGATTGAGTGTTTGTACTCTATCTTCAGCTGTGTATGATTTATGCTCTTTATTTTTTTGTGGGCTTTGCTTAAATAGAAATCTTTACATACAGTTCCTGGGTTGGAACAGTGTGAGTATCAGTGCTGTTTACTCTGGTGGGAAAACTGGAAGAGGAGCGAGGGTGAGGAATCCTGAGACCCAATGGATGTGTGAGCACCAGGGTCCTTGAGAGTCATGGGGTGGACATGGCCATTGAACAGCTGTGTTTGTGTTTCTGGGACTTAGAGGAAAGACCTGGGGTAAATATTAGGGATCCTTTTCATTTTTAGAATTTTACCGCTGCATTCTGAGAGAAATCTGAGAGGAAATAATAAACATACCTTCTGAAAAAACAAATTGTAAGAAGTTAAACAGGTTTATGAAATCTTAGGAAGCTTTTACACTGAGTGTCCCTGGTCTCCGCTGAAATTTCTAAGGCCTGATGGTATCCAGAAGGCCCACTGGGCTTTCACTCTGGGACGCTCATTGAGGTTCTAGCAGCAGGGAAAAAAATCCCCTAAGAATCATTTTAAAAATCATGACTGCCCTAGATATTATTATTACTCAAAATCTTTCACAGAACCACAATGCAACTATTAACTACTTATGCTTGTGATTTTGAAGTGATTAAACAAAATACAAACCAAACATCATGGTGCCCAGGCCTTTCAAACTTTGGGGAAAAATAATCAGGGAGAAACATTCAATTCAAATATTTTAAGACCTAAAGGATTTGGTGTGTTACAAAGTTAATTTTGTTCATTTAATATGTACTAGTTATCAATCACTGGCAAACATATGCACCTATATATACAAAATTCATACTCTTCAGCATGAACTTGGAACTGTAGCAATGAAGAATGGTAATTATACAGAAAATTAAAACAAAAAATTACCATCTTTATTAATCATATGAGTGAATCAGACAACCATTTTGCCTGAAATTAACTAAATTATCACTGAGTGCCTTGATGATACATTACTCTGTATCACTAATCCTTTCAAGATGAGAGAACTTCAGATGACACAGTAAAAGTAAAATAAAAGTAGGTATGGACTTTTGTGTTCTACTGGTACACACACACATTTTTTTTTTTTTACTGACATGTACAATGTAACTGCTACGAGATGATGTTTACTAGAAAAACTAGTTAAGAAATATAAATCCTGCTAGGAATCTGCTCCATGAAGAAATATGTTCAGAAACAGCTCTGCCACCCACTGAACAGTGTACACATCCAATCTGCAGGTTATTGTAATTATTTCTGAATGGGTTGACAACAAACTGCGTGGAGAGTCAAACACAACATTTAAGCAGCCTCCAAGTTAATCATGGTGAGAGCTACACAATCATTTCTGCAGGGCTGGGAGAATAATTTTCTGGCCCATCACCATCCAGTTTATACCAAGTCACTGGAGATAAAAAAACATTTTTGAGACTCCTACATCCCAATAAATTATACAAATTATCTGTCAAAGGCAAGTTTGATTTAGCAAGCACTAGTGCTGGGCAAGATACCCAGGGGAGCAAACCAAAACCACTGATAGAAAACACAGAAAGACTGAGGGCACAAATTCAGCAGGGAAGCATATGAGGGCCATAAAGCCCCACGAAGTGTTTGTGCCAGTCATTTCTTTGTGCAAACTCAAATTGTGTGCACGCTTTTAAAAGCCCGTACAGATTCCTTTACAGAAGAAGGCAAGATTAATGCAGATACTCGATGCTTAGAATAGGAAGAGACAAGAACAAAGGCTTGCAGAGATAAATCAATGACAGAATAACAGAGGAAATCAACATTTACTTTCTAAATAGCTAGTGGAGTTCTAAGAGTTAGGGCTAAACTAAAAGCAGAAAAGAAAGTCTCAATTCAGTTTATTGGTGTGAAAGAGATGGACAAACTAGTATGTAGTGGTCACACAGAAAACCAGAACAGTGTAGTGAGAGCTGAACAAGCCAGCAGAAAGCCAGACTGCTTGGTCACTCCGGAATGGGTAAGCTATGGAAAAACTATAGCTACTCACTATGCCTCACTTTCCTGTGAAATGGAAATTGTAATGAGACCTTTCTCACAAGTTATCTTGAAGATTAAAAATCTCATTCTTGTAAAGCACTTTGAACAATATTTGTTAAATAAGTAGGCTTTTAATAAACATTAGATATCATGGAGATAATAAAATAATGATCTCAATAGCAAATTTGCCTCTAAACATTATTCTCATGGACTTATTTCATGTTTTACATAATAGCAAGAAGAAGCAATTTTAAAGTTTTCCCACCTCCTCACTTGCTTCATTTCCTACTGGAAATCAAGGTTGACTGTGTGGATTGACAGTCTTGTTCCTTTTCTCTGTTCACTGATCTTGAAGAAAATCTGTGGCCATGTTTCTGCTATCCCAAGAAGGGGCTAACATTCTAGAGAGATGCAAAAGTTTAGTATCCGAGAACTTTTGAAAATGGCATGTTAGGCTGTGTGCAGGGGTATAAGGTGCACTAAGACAAGGTATCTCTCTGTGGGCCTTCGATAATAAATTGTGTGGCAGCTGTGTGAGACCTAGCAGAGCAGGTGGGTTGGAAGTAGGGGAAGGGCCAGGCTGCACTGCCCCACATATCATGTTCAGTAAGGTAGTTCTGTTCCCAGTCTCTCTTTACTACAATTTAAAACTCTCTAGGACATCTCCAGCCCTTTGTAGATGGTACATAGAAAAAGTAAACCATTACTTTTCTGTATCCATTTTAATTTTCAATTCCTATTGCAGTGTTTGTGGAATGGAAAAAAAAAGCATCTATTTTCCATTGTATTAAAGACTTCCTTTGGTGATTCCCCACACAAAGGAAATGAGATGCATCTATGACCTATTATGTCATTTTGTGGATATTTTTAGCTTATATAAGATTATTCCCCATACAACAATTGCCTATCTAACTATAACTGACTCATGTCCTGATGCTTCCTCCACTAAATTTGAATTTAAATAATGTCAGGTTTTGTAACTAAAGGATTTTACTAATTTGAATAATAAATCTAGTTTATAATGGAAAATAACAAGGACCAGAAAACTCACTTCAACAAGGCAGACCATTTTAGAAATATAAGTAAAAGCCAAAATTTAAAATATGTTCCCAATGTCTCAATCTGAAACTAACAGTCCATATTATCAGTATATGGAAAAGCTTCTGTTTACAATTATTTGTCCACGTTGAGTATCATGGATGTTTTCCATTATGTAAGTCAAAATTAAAACTAAACATTTATCAATCACTCAAAAACAAAACATTTTAGAGTAAAACTCAGTGAATATTGATTGCTAGAAGAAAATATTTTCCCTTTTCTAACACCATCTATACTTAATACTTATCATAGCTTGGATCCAGAATGTCCCCCAAAGGTCTTTGTGTTGAAAACTTGGTCCCCAGCGAACAACACTATTGGGAGGTGGTAGAAGCTTTGGGAGACAGATCCTAGAGGAAAGAACTTGGACTACTGGGTATGTGCCCTTGAAGGGAACATTGGTACACTGGTCTCTTTCTCTCACTTTCACTTTCTGGTTGCCATGAAGTTGGCCACCTTCTCTGCCATGTGCTCTCACAATGATAAACTGTATAACCACAGACCCAAAGCAAAAAGACCAAGTGACCATGGACTGAAACCTCTGAAACCATGGGCCAGAGTAATCTTTTCCTCCTTTTAAGTTGATATCTCAAGTATTTTGTCACAGCAACGGAAAACTTACCAACATAGTACTTGAAATCATAAAAAGTAGCAACTTGGATTAAATTAATGTTCTAACATGCACAATTATCAAAAGAGGATAATTTTATCTTTGAAATAGAATTTTGTCATATACAGAAAAGTCATTATTATTGATTTTCTATGATTTAATGTGTAATGTCATATTCATTCACATTTTGAACTTATATACTCCTTTTATTTACTAATTTGACAGATATATTTCTAGAGTGTATATTCTGTATCAGATAGTAGGATTTGAGTTGCAGAAGAGAGCAAGGTAGATGAAAGCTTTTGCTCCACTGGAACTGCCATCTTAATTCCTAAAACACCTTATATACCATGGTATATAAACAGCTTTATATACCATGGAAGACAAAGATTCCTCTACACTCAAGCCTGGTAAACAACAATTAGAACAAAAGCAAACATTTTGATTGCTGTTACAATAATATAATAGAAAGAAAAGTGATTTATGGTAGAAACCTTCTTCATTTATTGAATACCTCTTATGTATTAAGTCATGGGATAAATATTTTTATGTCACTTTATTTAATCTCTTCAACATCTGATGAGTAATGTTTTAATTTTTCTCATTTTACATATAAGGACTGTATATTTTACCCAAGGTCACACAGCTCTAAAATGATAGAATATATATTTCAACATAGATCTAGGGTCCAAATCTTTGTTCTTAATATTATTATCTTATGCTCAGTCAAACCCAGTGATGCAAGAGGTTGATGTAGCACAATCATTTTCTAAGAAATAAAGCTCATCTAGATTAAAGGCAGCTGAACCATTTAAATAAGACAATAAGTGCTCAAAAATGATCTCTTAGAAATCTGGGCTATAACATTATGGAATTAACATTTGCAAAAGAAACCAATGGTGTTGCTACATGATTTTATAGATACTTGTGCCTGTAATGCTCACCACATGGAAAGGTTGGGTGGCCAACGAGAAAGCATTGTTCAAGAGGATGAAAGGAGGATGCAGCATTCCTAAGCTCTGTTTCACATTGGCTTTTGCCATTCAATTGCATTATGTCATGACATGTTTTGAATCATTCAAAGATCATCTGATTAGAGTTGTCTTCTCTTTTTCCAGACAACTCCCATCACGTATACAGTTCATTCTCTGTCCTCATTCAAGCAAAGAAGTCTAAAAACAGTCTCGTTCTTTCCAAGTCTCAGAAAAGAGTGTCCAACAATTGAGCTCAGTCACACGAAGGGCAGGGGACAGCTGTGAAACAAGTGACAGGTGTGGTCTGAGTCAGTAATAGCTGGATTCCATCTCCAGGACAGATTCCTCAGTGTCTGAATATTTGCGTCACCATGGGTTGTACTTAGTTTGGGAACTGCATAAAATAGTACAGAGGACTTCTATTTTGTTGATTTTTTAAAATAGCTTTAATAAGACGTTTGAAAATCAACTAAAATTCTGAATAAAGCTAAAGTTGACTTTTATTCTAAGGGCTGGAACTGATAAGTCTGGAATTCTGCAAAGATGAAGAGATAAGATGGGATGGGGAATGTTCCTTCCTGTTCCTAGACCATTGCTGTGGACATAAAGTTTTTAGCCTACTGCTCTAGTTGTACCCTTCACCAAATGAATCAGAGCTACAAGATGGCAAAGAGGAGACGTGGACAAAGCAGAGTTAATTGCCTATTTCTGTTAAACAATTAATGGTAATTCCTCTGGGAATTGCCTTTTCTTTTCTTTCATCCAGATGGTATAAGGACTAGCAAGAGTTGTTCTCTTCTCATGATATCTCCCCCAGGGTCCCCCAAAAGACTCTCAGGCTTTCTCACAATGATACTGGTAAGAGTACGTGCTTGACCCAGTCCAGGAGAGAGCATGGGAATAATGCAAGCCAATGAAGAAAAGTCATGCTCTTGTCTTCCTAAAATCCCAGAGACAAGCCTGAGTGTGAATCCTTTACTGATTGGTACAAGGGTTATTCCTGGTGGGTACACAGGGTTTAAAGTTCTTTTTACTCCTGATAGTGTTTATTATTTATACTTCCTTAGACCATGCTCTCAGATTCCTGGCAGGGTTGCTTTGTACCATTCTCTTTTTATTAAGTTGAAGCTGAGGCTGAGAGAGATCTAGGAACCCACTAAAGCTATACAGCTAACAGGTAAGTAAGTCATGATTCAAATGCAGCCCTATCTGCCCCTACAGCCAGGAGTCCTTCATGTTGCCTCACACTCCCTGTGAAAGAGTGGCTGCTTCCGTGTCACCTGCTCTGCTCAGAAGCTGGCAGAGTTGTCTTGTGGAGGCTATGAGCAGTGGCTGCCTCTCGTGTCAGTATCCTATAACCAACCTCGAGATGCAGTTGTGGCAAGAGTCTAGCAGACTCATAGCATTCAGGATATTTTAGATAAGTGGGATTCCTAAAATTCTGAAGTTTAATTGCCTCTATTTTATTATTGCTTAGCAGCTAGATGTTTTATAAGAACAGACCAGTTAAGTGATCATATTTTTATTTTAACTGAATAAAGATCACATGTGGCGAGGTGAGTGATCTCAAGGCCTCATGCTTTCCCAGGATGTAGAGATGCCTCGTGACTCATGGAGATTCTAACCCACAATGTCTTTGGAACCTTATGGACAAATCGCTTTTTTCTCTGAGTTCATATGCAACTGTTTTGAGTAGGTCACTTCTTTGGCTTTCTGAGGCCACAGAGTAGATTTCTGGAAACTTACTATTTTTTCACCCAGCACCTTTTCTCAAAAAGCATGAGCCTGGCTTGAGTATAGAATATTGAATCATGTTTGAGGAGAGTGCTGAGAAAGCTGAACTCATGATCCTCCAAAATCTGCTTGTCACCTGCTGTGAGTTTCTGAATCATGCCGTGAAGAATAAAGTACTGGCGGGAGTGTCTCAGATAAAGTGTCAAAAGTGTCTGATTTAACTGTTAGCGCAAGGATTTAAGATGCTGCTTTTCCCTGGTGCTAACACCTCTCATTGATTCTGGAGCATTTCCATTCGTTGTTTAACAGAAACAGCCTCAGTATTTATAGCCCTATCACTCTAGAAGGGAAGCATTTGCAATTTGCACTTTCAATTTTTACTCTTAGGCTTCTTTTTTCTTTAAACACCCTTCCAATGGGTGTCAGACTACAATTGAATGAGTGCTTTTCAAGCAGTTGCACATGGCAAACCTCATCCCCAAAGGCAACCATTTCAGAGGAACCTCACAATCCTATGCAATTGAAATCTAAATTGATGAGCCCTCCTTAGTCTGAACCCCTCTGTAGTCAGGGCTCGGGTGTGGATTTCTGTGTGTTTGTGGGTGTCTGTCTCCACACTGCAACCAGAGTCATCCTCAGCGACAGATGGCTGCATCTAAAGTACCTGGAGATGTGTTTATATAAAATTCTACATGCTCTTCTCATAACAGGACATTACTTTCCCTCCATCAAGATGTGGGGATCTTTTAAAACTCTTTGATAAAATGTAATAGAAGTGGCACTGCATGACTTGTAAACTAAGGTATTAAAAAACGCACAAACTGTAAATCTCCATTATTATTTTTTTTTAATCAAGGGACTTGTTGAAAATAATAGGTATCATTTGTTGAGGGCTTGCTATGCCAGACATTGTTCTTAATACTTTGATATATTAACATACACACACCCTGAGGAAACCTGTAAGGTGGGAACCATTAAGCACTAGTCTGTATGACCACAGAACACTTACACAATGTCCAGGATACCCAAGTTCTGGGAGAGAAGGAATAGGCATGCGTGAGGTTTGAGTGAAGATGGGGTAAGGGAAGCCCAGCCATTTGAAGAACAAGTGAAAACTATCAAATCGTTGAGTCATTCAACAAGAGTTGGCTGACCACCTTCATCTACCCAGGAGCTGAGAATACAGCAAAACAAAATGAGGAAAATACTCTGCCCTTGTGGAACTGACTTGTAATGCACTAGACCATACCACTTTAAGTTTCCTAGGATGACATCATGTGCTCCAAGCTGCTTCCTCCGATTCTACTGGGTTACAGCTACTGAGAGAAGGAGCCACTAGGGAACATGCATGGGTTCAAAGCACACTGGCTTCTCTTCTCTATTTAAATAGGAGAGCACAATCAGTGGGATGCAAAGCCAGGAGAGAGAGAAGGAAATGTGAATACCAAATCAAACCCAATGCAATTAAAAAAAAAAAAAAAAGAAAAGAAAAAGTGTTTGATAATAATTTCTGATGGGAAGAAGTAGGAAGGTAATTTTGGACACTTCAGAGCATAGGAAGCACATCTGAGTAGACTTATTCCACTCAGTGGGAAGCTGGGGACACAGGAAGCCATAGGTTATGAGTTAGAATGTTTGGATGTAGTTTATTCCCTCCAAAACTCATGTTGAAATTTGAGTTGACAATATTGTAATATTGTGTTGTTGGGGGTGAGACTTTCATTAAATGATTAGTTTTGTAAGGAGGAGTAATAATCTTCTTAGGGAACTGAATTCAGTACCTTGAGAGCAGGCTGTTACACCGAGAGGCTGCCCCTCCTGTGTTTCCTCTTTCTCATGCACTCTCATGAACTTGAACGCCTTCCCCATCACCAGATGGTATGCTATGCTCTTGGATTGCCAAGCCCCCAGAACTGTAAGTCAAAACAAATGTCTTTCCCTTCTAAATCATCCAGTCTATGGTATTTTGTTGTAGCAACAGAAGCCAGACCGATACAGAAAGGGAGATAGGAAAAATCCAATGGAACATTTTGCGCACTTGAAAATTATGACCAGTCAAACGTGACAATGGTACTAATGGCTACAATAATTACAAGCATTTCTAAGTCAGAGCTCCCAAACAATGTCCAGATCATAGGACACGTTGCCTGCAATTTATCTTCCACTGAGTTCTGAGGATTTATAAAGGAAAGACTAAAGTTACCAAACCTAGCTTCTCCCTAAGATGGTTCAACTGGCTGCTCATCTTAGACAAAGTGCTGATTTTTCAGACACTTACCAAGTTGTAATTACAGACTGACTCTTCTAGATGAAAAGAATGCTTGTGCAAAGCCATTTGGAGGTTCCAAGCTGGATAGAAAGCCATCTTGCTTCATGACTCAGAAACCCAAGGCAGCAGAGCAGCTCATGAGGAAATGACCAGAAGCACTGCTAGGACCTGCATGGCGTCCAGATAGCTAGGCAATACCAGTGCCCGGCCTAGAACTGGGAGCTGGAAATTTAGATTTCTTTGCACTCTTGTGAAAAACAATGATTTCTCTTCATGCAATCACCGACTTAAAAGTTTTATTTCAGTAGCCTCTAAAATTCTTTTAAAATGTCAAAAGTTTTTGGTATGGTCTTCTCTCACACTATTCACTTAAGAGGAAGCAAATAAAGTCTGGGAATCTTAACATGTACTCCTATTCCTTCTGTGCATAGAGTTCCTATGCTAATCGAGTTCTCTGCAATTTCTTCAGACTTCTTGAAATGGAAAAGACAAATGTGTCATCTGAATAAAAATGCTCCAAACTAAAGCTGGTAAACTGGCTTAAGTGGAAAAAAAAAAAAATCAGACAGAAAGCTACCTTTGTTTTAAACACATCCACAAAATGAAGAGTACAGGGTTTAGAATCTAGATTCTTAAAGTGTATCTCATGACCCCTAAAGAATAAGTTCTAAATTGGAAAACAAAACAAAAATACTCCATATTTCTCTTGGTGTTTATTTCAGGCTTATTTTTTCTCTGATTAAATGAAAAGCAGAGAAGAGTAAAGAAATAAGCAGCACTTTCTTCAACCATTGGGAAACAATCACTCAAGGCCAAGAGGACCCCTGGGTAGCCTTACCTAGGTGGGACAAAGTGCTTGGAATACTAATAGCTTAGAATACTAAGAAATGGAATCTTTTCCTATACAATGTGATACATCTTCAGAGAAAAAAAAATGAAGATACTTCTTGGAAAATGCATAATTATGACTAGATATTTTTTCCTGAGGTCATATATTACAAAAATTTAAAACTTTTATATCAAAATATAAATAACCTCAAAGACGAAGCGAAAAATATTTTGCAATATTTGTAAATTTTTTGATTTATAATTCACTCAAATCAACCCAATAAAAATGACACATAGCCAGTAGAAAAATGGGAAAAATATGAAAAGACAATTAATAGAAAGTCATATAGTCAGGTATTGTATAAAAGATGCTCTATTTCATTTATTAATAAAAATACAAACCAATCATTAATGAGATATCATGTTTCACTTCTAAAAAATAAAAAAATCTCAAAAATTTGAACTTATCTTGCATGATTACAGATCTGGGAAATACAGGCTCTCATCTTTTATAGGGGAGATAATTATCTGGTATGATTTTACTGTAGAAAAATTTTCCAATATTTATCAAACTGTAAAATAAACATGTTTTACAACCTAATAATTTTACTACATGTACACACACCAAATAAAAAGTTTACTGCTAAGAATTTCCCTGGATATACATGGAACAAGTTTATGTAAATGCATGTGTGTAATTCTGCGTGTGATGTGGCTATACTGTTACACATATAGATATACATTTTAGTTTGAAAAACATTAAAATTGGATACAACCAAAGTTTATCTATAGGGGTTAAACAAATTTCAAGGCTATAACACACTAAAACACTATGAAGTCATTTTAAAATAATGAAACACATTGATCTCTTTTAAGTTATGTAGAAATATCTCATGAAGTAAGTGAGAAAGCAAAGCCTGGAATAGTGTAACTAATATAATCATTTTACCATAAAATGGAGATACAAATTTACAGAGGAAAGAGAGATGCAGGTATGTGGAATGTCCTCCTCATCCTAAGGAGCATAAGGAACCATGGATCACTTAGACATTGGGAAACGCTTGGGGGGCAAAAGGAAAGCATTTTGCTTTTGACATTGTATTCTTTTACATTTTTTTTAGCCCAATACATTATTATTTCTACTTTATAAAATACTAAGTTTATCTGAGCAGGGAAATTGTATTCTAGCTATTGTTTATTATTATTATTATTATTTGTACTTCTCTTATTAAAAACAAAATAGCATTAGCTCTTACATTAAAAGATGCTTGTCAGTCTCTGTTTTGCATGATGGTATTCAAAGACTAATTAATATTTAGTTAAAACTTTCCACGTTAAAATAAATTAAGTAAAACATTTTTAAGAGTGGGAGTATATAAGGATAGACTATTGATGCTCACTCTACATAAACATCTATGTCTTCATGTAGCAATGACTTTTCCCATTAATCTTTTTATGTGATTCTTCTACTCATGTCATTGGATGATAATTCAGATGCCTTTAAACATTTAGCAACAACAACAAATACACACACACACATACATATAAATATATATATATACACATATATATGTATATATATTTTTCATCAAATACAGCTCATTCATTTATTTTTATTGTACATATTTAAGGTGAACAACATGGAAATTTGATATGCCTACATGTGTACATAGACATAGCAAGATATTTCTATAGATATAATTACAGTGAATCACCTCAACATAACCATCAACTCACATAGTTGAGTTTTTTACTCAATAGAAACCATAATATTGTGGTAGTTATAATGAACCTTCAGCACCAGAAGAATCAGGCCCTATCTTCGAATGAATAAAGACCTTTCCTCAAAAGGTGACATCATGATATAGCTGATATGAATCCTACCAGCACCCATGAGATGGAAGAGGCAGCCTTTGCTGATGTAAAGGTGTCCAGGGCTCTTTTTTCCAGTGTCATCCATTTTGATTGGCTCTAACCTGGAGCCAGCAATGAGTACCAGAGTTGGGCTCCATTTTGAAGGGCATCAAACAAAGAGCAAAATCAGTCAGTGAAGAAAGGAAGAGTTGGTAGGCAAAGGCCGCAAATCAGATGTCTTCAAGACAGACAGAAACACAGGGAGAACCAAGGAAGCAGAAATAAGATACTTTGACAACTCAAAATGAACAAATTCCTTTCAAGACAAAAATGACCAAAACAGCATAAAATGAAGGAGAAACTCTGAGTCGCCTTATATCCATTAAACAAATTGAATTGCTAATTAAAACCCATGAACAACCACCAAATACCCATTAGAAGTGATAAAATCTAAAAACTGACAATAGCTAGAATTATCTGTATGGTAATAAGTTAGAACTGGAGATGTCAGAATGAATTCATGTTTAGCCTGGTATAGTCAAAGAAAGTTATAATAGAAATATTTGTAGATCATTATTATGGTTTAGTTTTGAGGTGTCCACCCAAAGCTCCCTTTATGTGGGAACAATGAGGCAAATAATTGGATTATGAGAGTCATGGCTTAATCAGTTCATCCTATTTTGAATGGACTGGGTGGTAACGGTAGGCAGGTGGGTCTTGAATAGAGGAAATGCGTCACTGGAGGTATGACCTGGAAGAGTGCATCTTCCCTGTGGCCTCTTCCCTCTACTCCTTTCTCCCTCTGCTTCCTGATCTGCCATGATCTGAGAGCTTCTCTGTGCTGTGCACTTCCGACATGGTGTTCCACCTCACCTTGGGCCGAAAACAATGGCTTTAGCCATCTAAAGACTAAAACTGCTGAAATTGTAAGCCAAAATAAATCTCGTTCTCTAGGTTATTCTTGTTGGGTATTTTGGTGACGGTAATGCAAAAACTGACTAAAACGGTCATCTGCAGAATGAAGCATTGAAAAAGATTATTATCGTCTTTTATATCACAATGTATAAAAATTACATGAATAATTGAAACAGGTCATAGACCTGAAATAGATCATAGAGACCTGAAAGTAAAACTGTTAAGAATTCAAATAAAAGAATAAAAATCTTTGTATCCCTGGGATAAGGCAAAGATTTTTAGACAACATATCGAAAAGCAAAACTATATATTTAAAGAATTGATAAATCTTATTTTATGAAATTAATAACTTGCCCTTTGAAAGGCATCATTATGGAAGAGAAAAGGCACCCCACAAAAATGGGGGTAAATATTTGTGATGTGTAGATGTGACCCAGAACTTTAATAAGGGGGCACACCACAATCAGTAATAGGACAAACGACCTCCTTAACAGAAGTTGTGACAAGAGGGAAGAACATGACAGCACATAAGAAGGAAAAAGTGTTCAGCATCGTAGGCCTTCAGGGAAGAAAATTAAAGATACCACTGCATATCATTGAAATAGCACAATTAAAATTACTAACAATAAAATATTGGTGATAACTGAAGTAATGGGAATTTTCATATCTGGGAGGAATATAAATTGGAAAAATAAATTTGGTAAAATCAATTTGGAAAAATGTTTTTCAGCTTCTTAGAAAGTTTAACATATACCTATCATTAAACCAAGATATTCAACTCCTAAGCATTTGCCCAACACAAATGAAAATATACAGCTACACAAAAAAATTGCACAAAAGTTACTGGCAGAATTTTTCATGAATGTCAAAAATCAGCAGAGGACCCAGATGTCTATTAAACATATGATATTAAACATATTAACATAATATTAAACATATGACTGAGTAAACTAAAATATGCCCATTCAAAGGAACTAATCATCTATTTAAAAAATGATGAACTACTGATTTGATCAATAACATAAATGAATCTCAAAATATTATGTTGATTACAAGAAAAAAAGAACACAATCTGTATTTTTAAATTTGTATACAATTTAGTTGTGTTGATAAATATAATGATAGAAAATAAATCAGGGGTTGCCTGGTGCAAAGGTGTGTATAAGATGGATTTTTCCCGGGCAAGAGGAAATTTTGTGGGGGAGATAGCAATGAAAGAGCTCTGTCTCTCTATCATGGTGATGGTTTCATGGCTATGTGTGGTTACCAAAACTCAAGTAATTGTATTTATTCAGTTGATGCAGTTTATTGTACATAAGTTACACAGCAATAAAGTCACTATTTAAAGAGTAATTTGCCTTTTTCAAAAAGAAATCACCAAGAATTTAGAGAAATATGTACTAGAACTGGAGTAAGGAGAGTCAAGATGAAGACCTAGCTGATAAACATCAGGAAAAGAAAAGAGAAAGATAGCTTGGGTGCTAACTGGGAGAGATGGTGACTTACCAGGTCCAACTCTGATGTCTTCAAAAGTTCTAGAGTCCCTGCAGGGTTACCAGGTCTGATCAAGTTGCAACCTTGGATCCGAGCTTTCTTCAACCATCCCTATTCTCCAGCCCCAATAAAGGAGAGGAGGTTGATATTCACCTTTGAATTCTGCCAGATAAATACTAAGATATTGTCTCTTAAAGTCTCTCCCATAGTAGGCCTATAAATCATTCAATGTCCTTTCCTCACTGACCCTCTCCATTTGAGACATTGGAGTTCCAACAAGGCACTAAGAACACATTTAGTGAATCCTCATTGTGAAAATATGAACTCTTTCTGAAGGTGTAATTCAAGGCATGTGTCAGGTGAAGTGTGTAAGTGGGGAAAGCTGAGTTTTGGCCTTGCTTCCTGCAACCAGAAGATGCTCCTTCCTAGAATGTAATGGCAAGGTCAGTCCTAGCAACTCATAGGAGAATGCAGACCAGGGCTGTTAGTTAAAGGAAAAGTCTTCAGTAAAGAACGCAAGCTTTCACCTTTAAAAACTTCTATCTCTATTGCACTAATACTAAGATTTTGACTCATGTGAAATCAAGCGTCTCTAGGACAAATGGCTCTTTGCTGGACAACTTCTGAGTTTTCCATTGTTGTCTCTAGTTCAATAAAGAACTCAGATGCACAACAGAAGACTCAGGTGTGCCCCAGGTGACCTCCTCAGGATCCTAACCTATTTCTTTCAACTACTTACTCTCTGTAAAGACCACCTAATAGAACCAAAGGATTTTTTTAAAGCAAGCGTATTTATTATATTGAGTGAGTAGTTCTTTGAACTACTTTATTGTGGGAAATGTTAGTAATCAAAAGTTATATAGTATATGCAATAACTGTTTTACAAACTAATAATCTTTCATTTCCCCTCCTTTTTCCTTCCCTTGGCACAGGCTGGAGTGCTTTGAATTGTGTGCCCCAAAAGGTGGCTTTGAAGCCCTAACCTCTAGTACCTGTGAATGTGACCTTGTTTGGATATAAGGCCTTTTTCTGTTGTAGATAAAGAATTCAAGATGCATTTAGAATGAGCTCTACATGCATTGACTGATGTCTTGGTAAGAGGAGGGGACCCTCTTTTATATAGAAAGAGAAAGGTCATGTGAAGACAGGCAGAGCATACCAAAAACAAGCCAAGGAATAACAAAGGGATCTGAGCGTCAGTGGCCGCTAGACACTGGCAACTAGACACTGGCAACTAGACACAGGCAAGGCAAATTCTCCCCAGAGCCTTCTCAAGGAGCCTTGTCCTGCTGTCACCTTGATTTCTGACTTGAACCTCCAGAACTGTGAAAGAGTAAATTCCTGTTGTGTTAAGCCACCCAGTTTGAGGTAATTTGCTATGACAGACTTGAAAACTAAATACACAGAAGAAGCCTGTAAACCCTCCCAGATCAGCAACAATGTTTAATTTAGACCATGCCTCAAAGCTACGTCAGAGAAACAAGGCACTGTAATCAGAATCAAGAATTTTTCATAAATCTAGCATAAGGTAAAATTCAAAGATTAAGTGATATTATGTAGAGCAAATTGTAGAGAGAAAAGCAAAACTTGGCAAAATTGCAAATTGGTACAATTATTTAAAGAAACAATCTAGTGTTATCCCGTAAAGCTGAAGAGGTCCTTTGACAGATACAACCACAGCAAAGGAGAGAGACTTTCACACACTGACATGTACAAGAAACTTTCTTAAGTATCATTGTTCCTAGTATGCCCAAACTGGAAATAATACAAATATCCATCAACAGAAGAACAATATATGAACAATATATACTGTCACCTTGATTTCTGACTTGATGCTATATACTAAACAAATGGAATATTATTTTATAGTGAATATTCATAGAATGTATCTACATGCAACAATCTGAATGACTTTTTCAAGTATACTGTTGGACCAAACATTATATATATATATATATATATATATATATATATATATATATATATATATATATAATTTCTTTATAATTATACAATTCCATTTATACAGCATCCTGAATTTGGACCTCAAAAGTAAATTTTATTATTTGTAGATGGATGCTTACCTAGTAAAACTATAAAGCAGAGCAAGAATGTGATTACTCTAAAACTCAATCATGTTTAACTATAAGGGGAAAGTAAGTGGCCATGATTGGGGGAATAAACACGGGATGGTGAGGGTCTTTAGTCACATTCTTTTTATTAATCTGGGTAGTGGTTTCATGAATGTTTGTATTTTTCTACACCTCCATTCATTATATTCTCTTTCTAATTATAAAATATTTTCAATATTCAAAAACACCAACATTTTAAAGGGTAAAGGATTTTAAAAAAATGAAAGAATCAATAGAAGTTTTAGAAGTATAAAATCCTATAATTCACCTTGAAGAAATGTGTGTTTTCATATGATTTTTTTCACATTATATTTCCTACTCCGGTTTCCAGCCTGTCAGCTTAATTTAGTTAAGGCATTTTCTACTGAAATCCAAGATTCTGGAAAAGAAAAAGAATATACAGAAAAAGCTCAACAAGTCTCAGCTGTTGCTTCGGGGTCAGGGCTGTGTGGGGAATGTGGTATTGACTTTGCCATGGACGAGCTCCCCCAGGGCTGTTCAGTGGTGACAGATTGGTTGGGGACTGGTGTAGGTATAGGAAGAGGCCCCTAACAGGCAGCTTGCAGTCATTCCCCAAGGCTTTTCACGTGGTCTCACTTGTGGCTTGCCCAAGCCCTGTGAGAAAAACCTTACTACGGCTATTTTTCATGTTTGAGACTGTTATGCTGCAGAAAAGTTAGGGAATTTGCCCCGAATCTCAAATTAGGAAAGCAACAGGGCCGGCATTGGATACCAGGTTTTCTCCTGTAAATTCCATGACTTTTCATGAAGTTCTATAGGAACCTGGTTGACATCGGCGTAGGTACAATGGGTGACCTGCATACAGCACTAATCCAGTGGAACCTCTCAAACTCAAGCTGTCACAATGTGGGCTGGTTGCCAGAAGGGTCCACAGAACACAGACATAGCTCAAACCTAATCAGAGCGCGACTGAAGACATTTGTTTCTTGTAAGACTGGTACCTCTGCCGTAATCAAAAGGCAAAATTAATATGGCTCCTGATGGTTTGTACTACTCACCAAAGTCCTCAGTTTATTTTTCACATGGTTGCTATTCCATCTCCTCTCCAAATTCTTGCACACTCTTAGCCAAACCTCAGTTCTCTACAAAGTAGAAGCAATGAATCACTTGGTAAATCATTTCAGATAAACAGACATAATCAAATTTCTGTGTGGACTTCGTGTTGGGGAAAGTGTGCAGACCCTGTTTCGTATGGCTGCCCTCCATGCCAATAAACGGCCCGTTTATAATATTGCTTTTGCCAAGAAATCCCCCAGGACTTTGAGTGGTTTCAATAGAGGATATATGAAAAGACTGAACAAATATCATTGAATTATCCCCATTCCTGTCCTCAAAGCTTTTGCAAACTTAGCAGGCTATTTTTTATGATCTCCTCAACAAATTGTGGAAGTCCATTGAATCCATTTCCAGTACTGGGATTTGGGGCTTGGGAACTAAAAGGTAAGTTTGCCTCCCTTAAAAGCTCTGATAAAGTAACTTTAAAATTAAACATGGCTAGAATGAAGCCAAAATGAAGGTCTCAGTCAGCATCAAGATGGATTTCTCTCTCTTGCTTTTTCCCATTGATTTTCTCACACACGATGCACCTGAGATACAAGCCAATGAATTACCAATTTTGCAGAATAAAACATTCTCCCTTGATCCATGAGAGATATGTTCCAAGACTCCCAGGAGATTCACGAAAGCACAGATAATATAGCACCCTTTGTATATTAGACATTTTTCTATGCATACATACCTATGATAAAATTTAACAGTAAAAGATTAACAGGAACTAAATAAAAGAACTAAATAAAATAATAAATAGAATAATTATCAAAGTGTTCTAATAAAAGAATGAATGTGGTCTCTCTCGAAAGAGTCAAGACAAAATATTTTCAGATTGTGATTGACTAAAAGTAACAGATATCGCAAGAAGCCAAACTTTGAATAAGGGTAGGGGGCACAGTAGTAAAACGTCATTGGAATCATCGGACTCTGAGGGACAGTGACAAGTCAAAGATGGTATTGTAAAAAAAGATTTCATGGTTGCAATGGTGTTTGCTAATTATCCATTAACTACACGTGCCACAAGGTGGAACACTGCCTCCCGACTCTAAAGCAAGTCTGGCCACCTCGATACTTCAAAATAGCATTCAGCTCATCTCCTTTCCGCACTCCCCTACTGCCATCCCTGAGAGTTACCTCCAAAGTAGAGTTGTACACATCCTCCATCACCTTAAATAGCATTTTGTCAGGATCAAAAATTATAAAATGAAATACACAAAGCCAATGATTTAGAACATTAGTATCTCCCTTTTGAAGAATTAGGAAGTCCTTCACCTAGAGTTTATTTTTAAAAATCAGAATGGCACATGAGTCCTAATATCAATAAATTGAAAGAGGGCATTGAGTTTATTTTTAAGAGAATTACATAAGAGAGATTTTCAATTTACTCCTTATGCCAGAGACTGGATAGTTTGAAGGTATTTTTAAACTATTTTAAATGAACATACCCCATCCATGGTCTCCAGCCAGCCTGGCCTGGGGAAACAGCTGATCTCTACTTTTCTAAGGAAAAGCCATGGAGAGAATTCTCGTACTAGATTTCCACATGCCTGAGGGATATTACTCCAGCATACAAATAACACGAGTGTTCCTTGCTCAGTGCTGTCACTACACATCTGCATGCAAATGACATTGCTTCTTACAGGAGAATGAACAGGAAATAAATAGAAGTAGATCAGTCTGAATTCTTCAACCAATATTTGCAGGAAGAATTTAGGTATTTTCTGATCTGATGGAAATCTTTACATGGGAATTGGTGGAAGCCTTGGAACCAATGAACCTTAATTCTGAAATCTGTAAAATGGAGAGAATAATCGCACTTTCTTCACTGGGTTACTAAGGAGGTTTAATGAGATCGTATGAACTATTTAATAAGAAGTGAAATACTTAGAATTGCTAAGTAAAAGTTATAATTTATGCTTGTATTTACATTAATTCTCAGCTGATGTATTCGTTTGCAAATGAAAACTTAAGGCTATTAGGCTGGAATGATAGTAAAAATACTACATATCAGAATATGGTGGTACTATATGTCACAAATCAATTTTTCTTCCATTGTGCCATTTACTAATTTTAGTTCCATTAAGGTCCTATATTTCCGTATTTCAAAAAAGGAAATAGGCTAATCTCCCTGGGGAGTTCATTAAAAAATAGGAAGCAGAAATATTGCTTTATTTCTGTTATACACCTATTGTGCCAAAGATAGTCTTGAACACACCTAGAAACTAGTTTCAACTATTTTAAATGAACATACCTTTGAACATATTTTTATAATTTTTTGATCCCGACAAAATATTCTTTACATAGAAGAGTCCTATTCAAATAAATCTCTTTCATTTTTCTTTTCTGTCCCTTTCTTAAAAAAAAATTAAAGGTATATGTGCCAGAGCATATCATATATGTAGGGCCCCCTGGGGATTCTAATCAGCAGGTGTCACCAGGATCTTTTCTAATTGGGATGAAATTCATGTGCAAAGAATTTAGTGACTTTTTTGTTTGTTTGTTTTCTGACTAAAGTTTTTCCCAATTAACCATGGAAGAGGTTGATGATTATTTATTGTGGGAAAAACTGCATAAAATCTATAAAGTGTTGCTGTTTTCATGGGAAACCTATAGTGATTAAAATGATGTAATGTTGTCTTAAAAGAGCAAAGGCACCTAGCTTAGGTAAGATAATGAGTACCCACACGTTAGAATTACCTGGAGTTTTCAGAAGCCACTCCTGTTTGGTTGGCAGTTGGGTTTGAACACTGATAAGATTAAAATACTCTTGAAGTGATTCTAGTATTCAGCCATGGTTGACAATAACTTTCACATAATGTGATTGATGCATAAAATCTAATAAAATTTAGCCTCCTCTCAATAAGTTTCAGATTCTACTTAAGGAAACTGTACTTTTTAAAATTTATTGACATACTTTAAAAGCTGTTAAATGATGAATTCCGAATTCCTTTTGTCTCACTTCCTCTCCTATCTCCTTCCTCTGGTAATAAAATGATTGCAGATGAGAGACATTGAGAAATCACACCTTTGGAATAAAAAGTAGAAAAAAATCAAGAGCCACTTAATGATATGCTTTGTTACAGATACGTTTAATCCTACAGAAAAGGAATTTCTTCTTCAGAAAGGAAATGTGCTCACCAAGAGTCCAGGCATAGTTATAGATGCTTGGGGAGTGTGTTAATTGTGAAAACTGAGCATTAAGGATGGATTGTGCTGGCTTTTATTTAAGGCTCTGTTGATGCTCATTTGTTTGGTGATAAAAAGCAAGATCCAGGGTTCTCCCCTCAGCTTTATCTTCCTCTTCGCCTTCTCCACTAAGCTCTGCGGAGCTATAACGCGAGCCCAGTTTTGTTACTATACCTTAGGAACCATGCTTGCCTCGCTCATGGCTATGCCAAAAAGCTGGAAGAGTCCCAGTGGAGGGGATCTGATTCCAATTTGGGGATGAAAGTACAATCCCCCCTGCCAGGTTTAAATTGAGAGCATATTACTCATTTCTAGTTAATTTTGCAGCCTGCAGAATAATTTGGCACATGTGTGCTGTATATGTTCTCAGCAGCTTCCTCGGGGACCCTGACCTTGATGGGCTAGTTGTAATGATGGGGGTGGGGGTGGGGTTAATCAATGGGAATTGTAGTTAAACACCCTAGAATGTAAGAAAATACATGCGTTAAAATTAAAAGTGAAATAATCAAAAATAAGGACAGTAGATTCATAAATGCTTCTTGTCTGAGGCATGTAGAGAAGTGGAATGCCATGATCCTCACGACACATGTGTTGACAAGAGACATGACTATAGCACTCAGTGTGGGAGAAACCGTCCTGTTCACAGGGAAATTGCACTTTCCCGTGGATTTTGTTTAAATTCAGTTCTTTGCACATAGAATTCTTATATGACCACGATCAAAGTTTCTAAGGAGAAACATATAATATTCACATATGCATTTACATAGTATTATTATTAAATGAAATTGAATTTGCATTCATTTGAAAAGTGGCAGTAGCTGCAGGTCACCTAAGTGTCTACATGTTTTGTAGTCCATGGTCATTTTTTTCTTTTGAAGCCAAAAGCAATTTCCAGGTCCCCATCTTAGATGTCTGCAGTATATCTGGACCCTCAAATGGTGTTCTTGAAGATTCCCGAAGATGATGCTTCTGCTTGTTTGACTCCATTCTCCTTTCCCTACCCTATATCTTACCTTTGTGGATGTCATCATTTTGTCTGAATCCATCACTTGAGCATGGACTCAGTTCCTCCCCATCTGCTGCACTAATACTGATAAAACACTGCTGTGCATGAGCTTTGCACTCAAAATCTGGGAGTCAATAAAGAACATCACTACACCGCGCATAGGAGTTGACTTAAAATAAACATTGGATACCGCCGTCCAGTCACCGGTTAACATTTCTTACCAAGAGTTGCTGCTCACACTTGCTTACTCCCTCACCCTGTCTTCTCGGGTTCTAGCCTATATACGATCTGATCTCTTTGACCAGGAATTTTTCCTCCCTTTAAAAACCCCTCCCTCAACTCTGGCCACGTAACAGCAATCAGGATTTCAAACTACCCAGTCTCTGGTATCAGGAGTAAATTGAAAATCTATCTTTTGTAATTGCATGGAGAAATTATAATCCCTATGTTACTAACCTGTGTTTTATGATTAATCTGAATCCCCAACCGTGTGTCTTTCTTCCTGCCCTCCCAGAGCAATTTGCCCACACTTCAGTTAACTTGTAACCTACTAGTTTTCCTCCCTCCCATAACCACATCCAAGAACTATTTGTTTTTATTTTGCTTAGTGTATCCCTTGGAATGCCCCCTACAGCATGCCCCATCCATGGTCCCCTGGCAGCCTAGCCTTGGAAAGCAGATGATCTCTACTTTAGTGTAACTATTGAATGTGCATATTTGGCCTTTAACTTGTCAGTTTGAAAGGGTGAAAACATTTCCTCCCCTCCACTTTATCCTAAGTGTCACTCCTTTTCCTTCTCCTCACCTGTTTTCGGTAGTGAAATTGGTGAACACATACAGGGAAAGGAGCAGAGAAAGACCTGTGGTGAAGTGTCAACTCTCTGGGAAGCATTACATTTTAATGTGCAATAGAATTTTAAGCCAAGATTGCTTGAAGCAAGGATATCTCTGGCTGCGGGATGCTAATCATCCAAAGCCAGTGGAGGATCTCTCTTTAGGGAAATGGGTCTTCCAACTACAGGAATCATGCAACATAACATGAATCCCTATGCAATTTTCCATATGTCTTCCCCTTCATAGACTAGCTTATTTTAATAGAGAAATTAAAATGGATGAGATTCAAATAGAGTCATGCCTTTTTCTCTGAATCCAGAGCATTTGTTTAATATCTCAAGCGAGTGATTTTATCCTTTGTCCTTCCAAACGATCACAGCCCTGACTTTCTAGTAGGTACTCAGTTGATAGCAAGGGTCCAGATCTTATAAAGCACTAATTGATTTCTGAAGGTTGTAAGTACTCATCTCTATTCCTTGTAAAAATTAACTAAAGTGTAATTTTGCTGGTCAATGTATATACTTACATTTTGGAATGGTGCCAAGGAAATGTGCGGTGACATGTATGATGTCACAGAGGTTAGGACTCTGAATCAGAACCAGACCCCTTGAGTGTGCAACTCAGCCCTGATACTCTCCAGGTGCCCCAGAGCAGGTTATTTAATATGTCTGGCTTAGTTACATTCTATGTGAAAATGGGAAAATAAAGTACCTGCCTCATGGGTCTGTTGCAGGAATGAAATGGGGCAATTCCTATTTAATGTTTAGAACGGTTAGTAAGGAATTAAAATGTGACTCCTCATGACTGTTTTCACGGAGATATCTTTGCGATAGATGTAAATTGTTGGTTACCATAGTGCTAAATTCAGGAAATTGCAATGAGTCAACTACACAACTTTAGAACTCCCAGATTCTTTGAAACTACAAAATACAAAGAGAAGGACAAAAGAGGAGCCATTTATAAAGAGACTTCCTTGGAAAGAATCAAGAGCCGTAGCTGTTCTAAGTACCTAAAATTCCTCTTGGTGTGGGTGGTTGATTGTGGGTCCTGTTATGATTTAACCCAATGTGTTTTAACTTTGAAGTGGAGAAGAACTTCAGTAGGACTATTTTGAGAGCTTAATATGCTTTGTCCGGGGTTGGAGAACACTGGGAAAGAGGATCTGACCCTGTTTCATCCATCAGAAGGTCTGAATAAGCGAAGATGAGCTCATTGCCAGGGTAACAGAGGCAGGAGCTGTTACTGGCACCCAAAGAGCCTCAATCTGTCAGGGCAAAGGACATAGCAACTTCCTTGTGGGTTAGATGCTAAGTCCTCAGGAAACAGAAAGTTGTCTGGTACTGGTACTGTCATGGATGGAAGGCCCAAAACAATTAAAGCTGGAGCAGAGCATCGAAGTGTTAGAGGAATTCCATGCCTTGACCCAACAGGTGCACCTGTTATGGAAAGAGGGCGTGTCCACCCAGGCTCTGCAGTGAGTCTTAGGAAGAACGTGTTCCAGAAATGCCCAGGTTTTTGAACAGGCACAGAGGGATATTCAAGGAAGACCTTTCCTCTTCCCTTGTCTCTTACCAACTTTTCCACCATTGTTCTGGCCTCAAAGGTCAGGACTGGCTGCAAAGTTGATTGGATGTATTAGTTAAGGCTCTCAACAGAAACAAACTAAAAGGATGTTTGTACACGTAGAAAAAGAAAGAGATTTATTTTAAGAAACTCCCTCATGCAATTTTGAAGGCTGGCAAGTCCAAAACCTGCAGGGTAGGCTGGCAGGCTGGAGACCCAGGGAAGCATTTTGAGTCCAAAGATAGCCTGGTGGCAGAACTCCTTCTGAAATTGGGGCAGGTCAGTCTTTGTTCTCTTAAGGCCCTCAATGGGTTGGATGAAGCTCTCTATGTTAAGGAGGGGAATATATCTTTCTCAAGGCCTAGTGATTTAAATGTTAATCACATCTAAAAAGTACTTTTAGAGAAACATCTGGAAGCATGTTGGGTCATATATCTGGGCTCTGGTCTTACCAAATTGAAGCATAAATTTAACTACCATAGTTGGTATTCAGGGAAGAGGACAGGAGCCAGGGGATGAAGAGTGAAACTAAACACACCGCATTCCTACTTTGAGCGTAGAGACCAAGGAAAGAAGGACAGGATATTTGATGTTAGATCTCATAGTGAGTTGGATTTATTTTATGATGGATATTGTAATTTTTCACATGTGTAAACTAAAGGGGACTTGGGACACCAGGACAGAAATACATGATCCTGCCCTATCAGGAGAAGATACTAACATTTTTAAAAAGGATAGTGGAGTAACAAAAAGGACAAACAAAACAAGCTTTTTGATTACTTCCTAAGTGTTCATGTGCCTGGTACATTGTAAACATTCACTAAGTATTCATTATAATTGTTAAGTGCACATACCCATTTGATAACTTTATGTAAATAGAACATAAAGTCTGCACCCTTGTATACATATTCTCTCTTGATGATTATTATGGTTTAGATGTGAGATTTCCCCCAAAAGCTCACATGTAAGACAATGCAAGAAGTCTTAGATCAGAAATGATTCAGTTATGAGAGCACTAACCCAATCAGTGAATTTATCCCTTGATGGGATTAACTGAGCAGAGACTGAAGGCTAGCAGGGTGTGTCTGGAGGAGGTGGGTCATTAAGGGCATGCCTTTGGGGTATATATTTTGCACCTGGCAGGTGGAGTCTCTCTCTCTGTTTCCTGGTCATTATGTGAGCTACTTCCCTCCGCCACACTCCTCTGCCATGATATTCAGCCTCACTTCAAGCCCCAAGAAAAGGAGCCAATTGTCCATGGACTGAGACCTCTAAAACTGTGAGCCTCTAAATAAACTTCCTCTTCTACAGTCATTCTGGTCAGGTCTTTTAGTCACATCAGCAAAAAAGCTGACCAAAACAGTGGTTACCCTAAATTTGACCTGACAACCTGAAACAGTGGCATATGTTTCACTTAAGTGCTTAATAGGTGAAAAAGAAAAAAAACAAGTTATGTATTTACTTCCTTTACAAAATTAAATGCCAATGGTGGGACTTTGTGTTTTGGTGTTTCACAAAAGCATTATCCCCTGTACTTTGCTCCATGGTGGGATGCATATGAATTGTCAAAGTCAAGGCTACTGACGCTAAGGCAAACTATTGCCAGTGTTGGTGTTTATCATTATCTATGGGGTCGGGGGGGGGCACTATTGAATCTCCTGTAAACATATAATTAGCTTGCTCTGCTTAATTAGGAAGGTGTAATTAATAACTTTTCTTCCTGTTCTTCCTCCTGCTCCTCCTCTCACTATTTGTCTCATTATAATATTCTTGCCTATTTTGCCTCTGGATCCTGAAAAGTACACTTTTATATAAAGTGATCTGTCTGAGATATCAGTTAATTAGATCCAATCCTAGTATTCAAAGGTGCTTTTCAGATATTATTTTCTCGGTCGTGCAAGCAATCTTTTAGGAAATGCTTTTAGAGTTGGAGGTGAAGATCAATAAGAATAAAATTGACAAATTTGACACTCAGGTGTAAGGACATAAAAGATTTGCATTAAGACAGAAATTGGCTTCATTACAGAAATTAAACTTCCCAGTTAAAGCACTAGTGGGTTTAATTTAGCCACGGGATTCTGGATAATCTTTTAAGAAAGTCTTGTCTTTTGTTTGTTTTATTATGTATTATTCATAAGAGTTAGCACTCGATTATGCAACACTTGACTCAAGTTGTTGTAGAAATTTTTACTTTACTATGTTAAAATTTGTGCTGAAGCCCCTAGACGCAGCTGTTTTTCTTACATAAAAATGAGATGCATGTTTGAACTCATGGAACCTATAACCCAGAATGGGTTACTGTGGACTCCTTTTTAAAAATAGAGGTAGATTGGAGATGGCACTGTGTTAAGTCTTACTTTTCAGAGCAGTTATGGGAAGGACTTGGCGACATCCTTTGGCAGCACACTGCATGGTACATAATTTGTGGTTAAGGTTGAAACAGGATTCATGCTGGAAAATCAAGCAGTTTCAGGAGTCCTATTCTCATTCCAACCAAACCACTTTGGAAAGACGATACTGCCAGGTTTTTTGAAAGTGGTGTAGAAAGAATGTAAGTCTCACCATTGACTTTTCAGTGTTGTATAAATCAAAAGGCTTGCCAACCAGAGGGCAGAATGCCGGAGTCCACAAGGGTGCAGGCAATTGCTCCGGTAAATGGTGAGTCTGGGAAATTGAAGTTGTGATACTGCCCTCATATTAAGCAGCAGGAAGGAGAGGATCCTCGGCACTTCTATTGATTTAAGTGGCTGACACCTTTTGACAACCTGTGACTTTTTGTTAAACCTCCAGAAAGCACTTTGTAATAGAAAACAATTAGTGTTCTTTTATCAGTTCTCTGGGTGATAAATCAGAATCAATTGATAATTTGAACACTGACTAGGAGCTGTGATAGATATTAATAAAATTGGGTAACAGACTCCTGTAAACGGAGAAATACAGAAAGGAGAACAAACTTCCATTTAAAAAAAAAATAGAAAAAAGAGTGGCCTTAGGAAGAGCCCTGACTAGTGGAGGGAAATGCTCTCCAGGTTCTGTTTCCATGCTGGTGTTCACCGAGCCTGAAGCACACGGCTAACCCTCAACTCCAGCCTTGTCATTTTCTTTGCAGATTTGGACATCATTTTAATCACAGTTTCTAAGGTGCTTTCTTCTTTGGGAGGGAGGGATCCTCAACTTTAGAACCTCCAAAAGCTATTGAAAGGCAGTTCTTAGGGACACTCCAAAATAGCAGAAGGTAATAAAAGTGAAGCAGCACTCTCTCCTTACCTTGCAGCAGGCACAGGACTTTCCAAGGAAGTGACAGGGAAAGTGACACCTTGAATCCAACAGGAGGATCTCTGTGGATAAATAGGACATGCTTCCCCACGAAACCTCTGCCTGCCCTCCCAAAGAAAAGAGCCAAGCCAGCCAGCATCTCCTGCCAGTGGGATTGGCAGCTATGACAACCAGCACATGAAGACACCCTGGTTTGGGGACAGAGCAAAGCAAGGACACGGCAGTATTTCCAGGCCCAGTGATATGGTAAAGATACTGCAGGTCACCTTTATTCTCTGCCTCCACTTGCCATGTTTCCCTGTGAGAAATATCAGTTAGACTTATGGTGATTTTTTACGAAACCACTTATCATTTTGCTCTCAAATAGCAAGAGAATATTAACATTTTTATCATATGTGATATCTGAAAATGCAGGGCCCTGTTCATTTTAATTGGGCTTCTGATTAGGACAGAGGATGCTGCACTGCTATAGTAATTTTTTTCTTTGCTATAGTGATTTTTTGAGGGCTTGTTTAAGCACATGAAACTAGCAGCAATCTCCATGAACACCTTTCTTATAGAAATAATAAATAAACATGCAATGAGACTTTGGGGCCAAACTGGAGTTGGTAACATTTAATTTCTTCTTGTGTTTTTGGCCAACTAAATGGATGGGTGCCTGTGGTAATTAAACTCACTTTGATAATTAGGCACCTAGGATTCTTAAATTCCTAATGTTAGTAAATATTTCCCAAGAATGGTTCCCCTATCCGAAGTGCTGCCAAATAATGTTTTCTTTTTCTTTTAAAAAAAAATCCAAACAAATCACAGAAGCTAGAAACAGGATTTGATTTTGTTGCACTTTTGTTTTCAAGTCTGAGTGGGATGATGAAAGTTGAATATAAACCATATTGTGTTATAAATTAAATCTAGTTGAACTTCTCCCTTGGAACTTGGAAGGCCATATAGACCAGGACACAAATTAAAGGAATACACAGGGTGATGGTGAAAGATTCTGCCTTCACGCTGCTTGCAAGTGGACAACTCATAAACACTACTTATATTTACTAAGAATTTGAGGCTAAGGCAGGCAAAGGTCCTGGACCATCCTGGAGGTGTGCTGTCCATAAGAAGGGTATAAGAGCAAGGTCCTGCTCTTGTTATTCCACCAGGAGATAAGTCATATCAAGCATTCTTAATTTGAAAACTATGCTGTCATTTTTTCTTAAGATCTTTTTACCACCTTTATAATTTGGTCTGCAGGCTTTCAGGACAAACTAGTAAACCAAAACAAACTTAGAACACTCACTATAAACATTGAGTACTGATGATACCATTCTATGGCATGCCTTATCTATGGTTATTTATTTCAAGTATTTCATGAATATAATTATTTCAGTATTCAAATGTTTATTTCCAACATTCAGCAAACCATTACGTAATCCTCTTTAGAAGGGGAAGGAGAACCAAGTCAGGGAATTATCTTTTCTTGAACATCCTGCTATAATTTGAACATTCATATCTTCCAACAACTTATAAACTGAACAGCTAATTACCAGTGTGATGGAATTATGTAGAACCTTTGAAAGGTGATGAGATCCTAAAGGTGAGGACCCTTATGAATGGAATCAGTTCACTGATAAGAAAAGGCCTCAGAGATCTGATAGCACCTTGATCTTGGATTTTTTTAGCCTCCAGAACAGTGAGAAATAAGTTTTTGGTTTTTTGCAAATCACCCAATTTTTTTGTTGTTGTAAGGCAGCCTGAATGAACTCCCCCCACCCCAGATGAGACCCTTTACGTCACAGACCTATGCTAGGTCACCACATATCATGAAACCATCTCCAAAAAGCTCTGACACCGATGGGTAGAATCTGCATTTCTACCGCACAAAACCATGTAGGACGTTAGAATTAATCCAATCTATTCTACACTGTACCCACTCACATGTGAATTGAAAATTCCCGCCCTACCCCAGTCACTAGGGTTGAACCTAGTCCTGTCATTTCAACATCATTTTGAAAGAATCTTCTGAGACTTGATAATATTCCATCCATAAAATGTGGCTAATAACCCCACAAAGCAAGGAAAACTAAGCTGGATGACGTGAAAAAAAAAAAAAAAGGCCATAATACAACTCCTGGTATTTAATAAATGCCAGTGTCTCCCTTTCTTTTCTGCCTTCTTATAAGAGTAAAAAAAAAAAAAATGTTCTTCTTGATTACATGCACAAATTTGGTTCTAACTCAGTTTTAATTGCACTATTTGATATAAGTAAAATGGAATGGATGTGATGAGTCATCAGGATATACATAGCAGACATGGGTTTTAGGTTTTTTAAATAAAGTTATCCTTCCCTACATATAGAGACATTTTGTTTCAGCCATTTTGACCATGTCTTCCCCCAAAAGTGTGTTTCTTCAAAACTCATAGAATACTTATGTCCACACACCATCAACCAGTACCTACCTATGGGACTTTATTAGATGCAAGGAAAGTGTAGTTTTACTTAAAATGTCATGTGTCAGCTAAAAGTCAGGATCTATGCCTGCTACAGAAGGACCTATTGGTTGTCATTTGGTATTTGCCACAAGAAGACATTACAAAATTTAAGATGAAAGGTGATAGTGACTTTGATTCTAGGTGTATTTTGAAAGTAGAGGCAAATTAATTTTTTGATTCACTGAATGTAAGATGTGAGAAAAAATCAAGGAAGACTTTGTGGTTTGGACAAAATAAAAGATTTGACTTGACAGTTGGAGAAGGGTTTATGGTCAGCTGGAGTGGGAGTTCAGTTTGGAAACTGCTCTTTGGAATACCTACTACATGTAGCAGGAGACTCTTCATGGAGACAGGAAATGTGTAGGTCTGGAGTTCAGAGGGAAGGTTTGGATTGGAAATATGAGATGGGGATTATCAAACAAAAGAAGAAAAGAATCTCGATGTTGGAATGTAGGGAGCGCCAATGTGTGGGGATCTCAAGAATGGAGGAGCCAACAAGACACACAGAGGAGTGATTAACGAGACTTTTAAGAAGTGAGTGTGGTGAATTGTTGGGAAGATGTGTGGAAATTCTCTTGTGATCACTTTTTCTTTTTAAGTGGGGTAATAAGCAAGGCATCAGCTGACAGGAGGTGGGGGAGGATATTTTGTGCAGGTTTCAGTATAGAGAAATAGTTGAACTGTATACCCATTTGTGAGTACCATGGTGGTATTCCATTGTTTGAATCTAAAAATGCTCCCCAAAGGCCCAAAGGTTTGGTCCCCAGTGTAGTATTACTGGGAAACAATGGAGGCTTTAAAAGGCAGGGACCAGTGACAGGTCTTAAGGCCATTTAGGGCAAACTTGTAAAGGGGATAATGAGACCCAGTCCCCTTTATCTTCTTCTCTTTTGCATCCTAGTCAAAAAAGATGGCTTTGCTCTGCCATGAGCTCCTACCATGTGCTGCTACAGGCCTGAACCAATATGATCAACTGACTTGGGACTGAAAACTTAAAACTATGAGGCAAAATAAATCTCTTCTCTTTATAACTTCATTATCTCAGGTATTTGTTGCATTAAGGAAAAGCAGGCTAACATGTGGTGGTATGTAACTAAAACCTTGGGAATAAGGGAGCCTGCAGAGGAAGGAGAAGCAATTTGTGGAAGTTCTGGTGTGTGTGTGTGTGTGTGTGTGTGTGTGTGTGTGTGTGTTGGAGACAGGGTTTTGCTAGCTAGAGTAGAGCTCATGATGCTCCTACCTCAGTGTTCCAAGTTCCTGGAAGTTTAGGCATGCACCACTACAGTTGGGAACATTCTTACATTTGGAGGAAGAAGAAGAGCAAGAAACAATGAGTGGAACAGACAGGTCAAAGACACAATCAAAGATATTAGGTAAGAAAACAAATTACGTAAGAGTATGAATTGGGGAGTTGTGTTCAAATTCCACACCCATCTACTTCTAGCCTTATAACTGGCAGCAAGTAACTCAGCACTGCTGAGTTGACTTTCCCCATTTTTAATATGTGAGTAATAATGGTTCCTGCCTCACAGCACTGTTGTGAGGATTGTATATGCTAATGTTTATAAAGTACTTAGAAAAATACTGGCTCATAATAAGCTAGTCACCAAAATCAGAATTAATGCAGAGAGGGAGTTGCCAAAAGGCCATGATAAACAAGCAAACCAAAATATGGGGAGAGATGGGGGACTGCAGGGGCCTGATCATTTGCTTACCTATGACGGACACTGTCAGATATGATATAATGTCGTAAGAAGACACAGCTGAAATGTCTCACAAAGTGCTAGAGGCTGAGTGTGAGCAAGCATGAAAGTGTAAAACCTTTGGGTGCTACAGATACAGGAGTGCTTGCACATGCACACTGGTGGTGGTCACAGGGAAGATTTGGGAGAAAGAGAAGAGCAGCCACTGCCCAAGCTGTACCCAGTCCTATCTGCTCTTACTCTGCTACAGAAGGAAAGGCTTAATCTGTGGGGGAAAGAGCAACAAAAGCTGCCACCATCAGGCACTGGGAGAAACCCTCTGCATCTAGAGGCAACATAATAGAAAAAGAAGAAAGAAGCAGCAGCACCCTTCTTTTGGGGTATAGGATATGTGCTGGGTCCATCTGGAGCTCCTCGGTACTGGAGAAGAGGCAGAACACTTGTGCCATGCCCATCAACAAGTGCTCTTCCCCCACCACCAGTAAAAGTAACCCTGCAATACAGTAGGGACAGCTGCAGGAGAAGAGCCCTATCAGGAGCAAGGCAAAGGGAGACTAAAGCCAAGGAAGGAACACACATTGCAAAAAGAACCCCATTGAATCAGCCTGCACTGTCACCATAGGTATGGTGAGGGATTTTAAGCCTGAGGTGCCCTGGGGGAACCATAGAGCAACAAACCCCAAATTCAACTTTACTCCTGTGTAGATGAAAACAGAATGAATACCCTGCTTAAGGTCTAGCTGAAGAAAAGTCATGCTTCAGTCATCAAAAATATTTGCCTCAGTGTCTATTGACTTACAAAAAATATCTGATTTTTAAAAAAAAAAATATTAGCCATGTGACTCCCCCATACACACTTATACATCCTGCAGAGGCAAGAAAATGCTCCCAAGCAGACGGTCTATGCCACATAGGATGAAAGTGTCTGTTGAACAGAGAGTTAAAAATAATTATGCTTAATAGATTATCAGCTCTAATAGGCCAAAGGCAATAGCATGAAAGATCAGATTAACTTGACAGAGTGATGGAAAGAAGCTTTAACAATCAAATAGATACGCTGGAAGGAACAAACCATAGCGGATCTAAAGCCTTCAACAGGTTCATCAGAAGAGTCAACACAGCCAAAGAAAGAATTTGAGAACATGATGACAGGTTGGTAGAAATAATAAAACTGAACCAGGAAAGAAAAAAAAAAAAAAGAGTGAACAAAAGACAAAAGACCCAACAGTGTGGAATAATTTCAAACAGAGTAACATGTGTAATTGAAATCCTGAAAGGAGGAAATGGGACAGAAGCACTATTTGAAGAAATATTTGTATAAAATTAGAGACAGATATGGAACCACAGTTTTAGGAAGATCATGAAACAACCGACAGAATAAATATCTCACACACACACACACACACACACACACACACAGAGCTAGGCCTCAGTATTCAAATTTAGGATGAAAGACAAAAGTCTTGAAGGGATCCAGAAGAAAAAAAAAAAAAAGAAACACTATCTACAGAGAAACAGAGATAAGAATTAAAAGAGACTTCCCATCAGAAATTATCCAAGGGAAATGAAAATGTTATGAAATATTCAAAGTTTTGGTGAAGGAGACTGATTTGGGGAAACTGTCAATCTAAAATTCTTTATCTAATAAAAAGAAGTGAAAGAGAGCTGGGGTTGTGGCTCAGAGGCAGAGCTCTCATCTAGCATGCGTGAGGTCCTGGGTTCGATCCTCAGCACCACATAAAATAAAGATATCGTGTCCACCTGTAACTAAAAAATAAAGAGAGAGAAGTGAAAGAGAAATAAAACATTTTCCAGGCAAACAAAAGCTGAAGGAATGTATTGCTCGAAAGGCAGAAGAAATTTGATGTGAGTCAGAAACTTGAATCTACCCAAAGAAACAAAGAGAATAGAAACAGAATGAATGGAATGGAGATGTGGGGAGAGCTGGAAATATTCCACTGCAGACACTTTACATATGGAGCAGTGTAAGATTATCAAAGAGGAGATTCATATCAGTTTAACATGTATATTGCAAGCCCTAGGATAATCCCTAGAAACTTTTTAAAAAGAGATGAAGTTAATAAATCAATAGAGGAGATAAAATGGAATCATGAAAATGTTTAAATCAAGGAAAAGCGGAAAGAGAAGAAACAGGGGACCAAGAACAAATGTAACAAGAGAAGCAGCTAGTAAGAGACTAGACTTTAATCACTTTAAATGATAATAATTTCAGTAATCACTGAAAATATGAGTGGTTTAAATATACGAGTTTATAGACAAAGATAATTATTCAAAGTCAGATTGAATAAAAAGCAAGAACTATATTTGTGCTATCAGAAGACGCCCATCTTAATGTAAAAACACAAATTTATAAGAGCATATATTTGAAGCTTAATAACATAAAAACAAAACAGTTTATATATTAAGAAAAATATAATTTTAAAATGTCAATAAGGTGAATAATTAATTTTTATGCATGCTTACACCAGATACATATGCATCCTCATAGTATCTTATAAGGCACTTGGTTATTATCCCTAACTTTAAGGACTAGAAAACTGTGGCTTAAAATCCTTAACATGCACTGTTTCTTGGCTAATAAATGGCAGAGGTGGGGTTAACATTGAGGCTGTCTGATTAGAAGTCTCACACAATGATTCACTGTTCAGAACTGCCATTGCAGATAGTTGTGGTTATGAGTTTAATAGTGCCTGTGTGTTTATTGATTAAGAATGATTTTGCAATATTTTCTAGTTCTCCTGAGTGCATGCCTTGAGTAATTATGAAAACAGGTCCATTTTATTATGGAAACAGGGAGGTGGTAAAGCATAACCTCAATTGGAAATAGTTACAATCTCACATGCCAATATTTTATAGGTCTATAATAGTATATTTATAACTTTTTAACTACCCAACTTTACTTTGCCCCAGTGATCTTAACTTCTCATACTCTCAAATGTTCTCAACATGAACTATATTATAATATTTATTTTACTTCTTTCTTAATACTCTTCTGTATTTAAAGTAAATATTGGATTAGAATACCCATACCTTGAAAATATCCAAGTTTCTATAAACTTCATATAGGTATCAGTTTTTCAAACACTTTATCTATTTCTTGTGTACATTTTGAATCCATTAAGCTACATAAAAACTGCATGTAAAGATAAATCTAGGAACTGGAAGTAATTTTCTGGAAAGATTTTAATACTGCCCCAAAATGTTTTTATAAAAAAATAAAAGCCAAAGGATTAATAGGATGTTTTTATTTAAATGTTATGGTTGTAAATTTTATATTTTAGAGTTTTACTTTAGGTATGATTGAATAGTCAGCATAGAACAAAATCCTGTATTCCTCACTTAATAGTCACGAGGGCATATTTGGAATGGAAAATTGCAAATTCATTTTTAGCTACAGATGGTGGTTGTAAAGAATACTAAAAGCAGTCATAAAGCAATTGGCCTATAAACACTCTAAAAACAATAAAGTGTATCTGGAACAAACTGGCTTTAATAGCACATACCACCCATTGTTACCACTGATATCAGTTTCAGTGACAAAAAAAAGTGGGTCTAAACTAGGGCAGCTATTAACCTTAACCAGAGATGTTGGATGCTGACTGGGAGTGAGAGGAGACAGTTTGGGGACTGGGGTCACAGTGGTAGAACACCTGTCTAAGGCTCTGGGTTCCATGTCCAGCATTTCAAAAGGAGAAGACAATTAAGAATAAAACTTGGAGAAAAATGTGTCACTGGCAGTAAGACATGTCCCTGTAGAGCAGACTGGACACCACCCCTAACTCTAGAATTTTCCTAACTCCTCAAGCCAATCTGCTAGCTTTTCTGATTGATTTCATCACCCATGTGGTAAGATATAGACTCGACTACTCTTTGGTCCCTAATGTTACCATCATGCTCCATTTCACTCAGTAGAGAGAATAACAAATCAGAGCAAAGAGTGACAGATACCAACTGGATTTCTTTACAGGTCAGGATAACTGATGAGCTATTTCCTCTCACTGCCACATGACATAAACATAAAGGTACTTTCCTTTGTTTTCAAACTGGTGTATGTAATTCCCACCAAAAACACTCACGTTTGTTGATAGTTGAATAAAATCCCTTTGCATGTATTATAATAAATTGTATTATAATAAATATTTCAATATTATATTTCTTAAGGGCTTAATACCTTTCAGGTAGAGATATTTATTCATTTATCATTTACAATTCTCTGAAGTTGGTTTAATTTTGACCATTTTATGGGAAAAAAATAGTAACCAGTTGGAACTGGTGTCCCAGTGGGGAGCAGCACAATTAAAAGCCACAGTGTGTTTAGTCAACAAATTATTTTGTATTAGTACAACCTAAGGCATGAGTGAGGACTTTAAAAGAGGAGTCTTCAGTGTCCAAATCATACACAAGCTACTTGACCCCAGAAAAACCTGACTTTAGACTTTGGCAATGGCAAGCTACTCAAAAGTGTTTAAAAGGAGGGATATGATATAACTGGGGTTGTTTTAACTTATAAGAATATTAATAGCTTCTACAGCAGGTCACAGGAGGTACTGCAGGAACCCAAGCCCCACAACAACGTGAATGAACATGAAGTGAGTTGGAGGGATATTGCTTAGGCTTTAAATGGAATATGAAGAACAGGAAGATAAATGAAAGGTACCGGCATTAACACCTGGGTGGGAAGCAGTGTGCTGGGGAATTTGCAGAGGAGGAAAATATTGCATATATTTCATTTTAGGACACATGGCATGGCCACATCCTCATGCATATGTCTAGCAGACTCGCAGTAGCAGTTCAGTTCACCTGAGAAATTGAGAAGAAGATGAAAGAAACAATAATGTGCCCCCCCAATATGAAGAAGTGATCAAAAGATAAAAGAGTCTGTGAATGAAACTGAAGAGGAGTGAACAAAGAGACAAGAAGAGGTATGGGGGTTAAACTACGCTTAGAAACCGAAGATCACAGAGTTTGAAGGAGGAAAAAGCCCAGCAAGTCTAAAGCAGGAGAAAGATCACGTAAGACTGAGCACTGAAATGTCAGTGGATTTTGCAATCAGGAGACCACTGAGCACCTCAAAGAAGGCAAATTTGGTTAAGAGTTAGGAGTGAACTTTGGGTCACAATGAACTGAAGAGTAAATAGGAGATGAAGTGGAGATATCAAGGGCAGATTATTTGCTTTCTTGAAGAGTTGATGATTAACAAGAAGTAGCATGGTGAGACTACAACTGACAGGAAATAGAAATGTCAGGAATTACCTTTCTTGGTTGGACTATTTTGTTGTCCCCGCTTTTGGTTATGAGAAAGTTGCAGTGGACATGTTAATACACTGCATGCGAGTTTCCCATAGGAAGTTGTGCACTGGGGACTGAAGAGCAAATGGGAGGTGGAGAAGAGAAGGCCAAGGGAAGCCTCACTATAGCTAGATGGGCGCGAGGTCAATGAATGTTCTTTTGTCACACACCAGGTTCAAACCCCTGAATAGCAGACATTCTTCTTCTTATTATTTTTTTAAGGTGAATCATAATTAAACTACAAAACTTTCCCCAACTTATCTCTTCAAGCTAGTTTAAGGCAAGTTGCACAGTGTAAAAGCCACTTTTGATAAAATCTAGTTGTCCTGTTTAGCCACCCATGTGCTTGTAGTTCTTCTTTGTACATCCTTGAAACCCTTCCAAGTGAAGTAGGTCTCTGGCGTGACTCTTCTATTTACCCTTGGTGGTAGCTAGTCCCAACATGTGGCTTCCATAAGTTCCTTTCCCCGCAGAAGCATTTCAAGTCACCCATTAGGAAATGGAGTCTTATCTCCCCTTGTCTTGCAAAGGGCTGTCCTTGTGTCTTGCTTTGCAAGAATTCTGTCTCCACGCTTGTCTCCAGATGGCCCAATTGTAGACAAGTATCTTCTTGGTTGCATTTCATTCAGATGGAATTTTTAGCTCCTTAAAACTTGTGGCTTTTGCTGGGATCAGGAAATGTACTTTTCCACTCCTCTCTCATGCTACATCACCTTTCTTCTTGGTGTAGGGACTTCTTTATGGCATGGTCTGTTTGGGACGGGCTGAGAGTTCCTGCTCAGGTGTCACTTGATGGCACTGCAAACCTTAGAGAGGTTTTTCTGTAAATAAGGTTTTCAGAGATTGTTTCTGCAGGTCAAGGGTTGAATTCTAGTGTCACAAAGTCAGAGGCTCCATCACATATATTTATATTTGTTTGGAAAAATGCTTTGGTTTCACCCAGATTGCTTATGAATAATTTCCAGCTTAGAACAGATCATGGAAATTGTTGGACTCAATACGTTTTTAAAAATTGATTTCCTTAAAAAAATCCACTAAAATCATTTGCAGATTTAATTTCTGTATGAAAATGAAAAAAAAATAGTATTTAATTTCTAAATGGAAACCTGCTTCCAGCCTTAAGAGATCTGTGGAATAAACATGATGTCACTTCAGCAAAGGAGTGTGACAGTCATAATGAAGTCCAGGCTACCTGAGGAAACAATCAGATTATTAGAACAGGAGCCTACAAAAAATGATTTGCTTGGCCTTACAATAAAATTTAAATTCCTTTGTGATTATTAGTTTTGTTTGTTCTTTTCCCTTTTATTTCAGATAATTGCAATTTTACTATAACGCCACTTAACAAAAGATGTTTAGCATGTTTTAGTTGAAAAATTTCTCAACAAGGCTTGATTTTTCATGTTCACATTTATTTATTTATTTATTTATTTGGTCATGTCTGGCTTATATTGTGAATCAGGAAAACAAATGCCATCTCTTACCAGGGACACAGCAAAAACAGAATGATTGATATTACTTGGCACCTACTGTGTTGAATGCCTGAAGTGAAAGGCTGTGGATCAAAGACAGAGCCAGAATGGCTGATCATCTGTATACTGAGTTCATAACCAGACAGCCATTGTTCTGATGAAAACAGATAGACTGTATGTGTGCTGAAACCCAAATACTGTACTGCACAATTTATACAAGGTGTAAACATTGTATACATCTTTCATTATGATTTCCCTGTATCACAGAAGCCTCCTTAAGGAAAGTGTATCTAATCATGGACTTCAATCACAAACACTGATTTTCACATCTGTTTTCTGCAGATAAAATGATGAGCTATGGTTAACAGGGATATGCATAGTGTTTCAGTGGCATAGGTATGACTTATGTCTCTATTAAATCCATCACATACACGTTATGCTCAGGAATATTTTATAACAGAGATTTGAGAATACGTGTTCACAAGCCTTCAGTTAAAATGGTGTTTTCTTTCAAAATATGTACATAATTTTACTAGAATCACATAGGCCAAGATATGATAAAAGACAACAGTTGCTACTAAGTTCCAAAAACCTTACTAGAAAGCTCTCACAACAACAGATACTAAACAAAATGGAGGAAATGAGCAGGTGTGGAGCAGTGGTCCAGACAATTTGTACTTGATTTTAAATGATTGATTGGTTTATAAAGAACATTAGTTCCTATTTTAAGGCATTTGTTATCAATATTATAAGCGACTGCATTATCTTTAAAGCAAAGTCAGGTGGTGGGAATTGGGAGAGCAGGTTTATAGTGTGCTTAGGGAGGGGTGTGTGGGTGTATATAAGCGTGTGAGGGAGAGAAAGCTGTTCGTAGGTGATTTTGAGCATGCATTTGTTAAGGTAAAGGAGGTCTGGTTGAAGCATTGATACCTTTCAGGATTGTTGAAAACATGCCCTGAAGGACAAAGGTATATTTGAAGATGAATACTTATAGCTGTTCTCTAAGTTATCAAGCAGCAGCCGCAGCAGGAAAGAGGAACGATCTAAGAAGGTTGATCTGTACAAACATTCTGCCAAGTGAGGCAAATGATTGATTGTTTTCTGATGCTATTTGAACAGGAAAAAAATATTCTGGAAGGAAAGGAAGCACATAGAAATATATCCTATGAACATCTAGAGCCATTTTTCCAGGGCCAATAATGATAGCAAGGCACATGTATTATCCAATATTTTTAGCATTTTGAGCAATTTCCTTTGAAATTCTGTTTGCACTACTATTATGCATGACTTCTCTTTTAGCAGTGAATTCAAGTAATTCTCACTCCTTCTCTTACCCACATCTACAATGCGCACAAGCGCACACACCCACACACACACATTCATGCATGCACACTCCTGGAAGTCATTCTTGGTATCCACCAGGTTTCCTGCTGAGAAGTATCAGAATGAAACATAGAGCACTGTCTGGTTTTGACCTTGAAGGATGACTGTAGAAGGCTAAAATTCACTTGCTTTATCTGACTTTCCAAATCTTTCATTTAGAAAGGATCACAAAAAATAATCTACTCCAACACATTTTTTTTAATTATGAAAACTGATTTGCTTAGGGAAACCTCAAGCCACAAATATAACAGTGACTGTTCCTGGATTCAAACACTCTTGCAATTTATTATCCTCTACAGTATAAAGCATAAACTTTTTTGGCAAAGCTTATTCTACTTTCCCAGGGTTATCTCCCACCAAATTCCCTTCCATGATATTGTTCAGCAACTCAGAAGCACAAAGGCTTCCCCACACACCACACTGATTCTGGCCCCAGGGACTTATTTGTGATGCCCTTTGCCCTGGGGTGTCCTGGTCTTCTGATTAACTCTTATGTAAGACTTTATTATATCATAGAGGTATTTGATTCTGTCAGTTTGGTTTAGGGTCTTATCTATGACCTCATAAGACTGATTATCTTGATCATAGTTCTTAGGCTGTTGCAATCATCTGTTGATGAGTTTCTCTTCCATTATTCTGTGAGTACTAGGAGAACAGAGATAGTGGCTTTTGATTTTTGTATTACTAACATGGGTCTGGAACAAAGTAATTGCTCAATAAATTTATGGAATTTCTATTTCTATTGAGAAAATAACTTTATTTTCATTCCAATTCCCATCCGTGTAGCATGCATGGGTCTAATAGATTTATAGAGTGATTGTGTTTTTAATAAAAATCTGTATAACTTAAATTGGGAGAAGTTTTGAAAGCACTTTTACATACATCCTTTAAGCCATACATCCTTTATGCCAAATAATACAAGTATTTTTACAGATATATTATATCAGAATTTCGCCCTATAATTCCATTATGATATTTGAACCTAAATGAAGGAATATAATTCCTGTCCTATTTAGATTTTGTTCCTTCTTGAAGTAGCATTCTATTATAAGTGATATTTCAACAACTCAGATAAAAGAAGCATACCTGGGAACTTGGATGCAGGATTTTCACACACATTAAAAATGCTTAATTTTTAGCTCCCATTAATATGTGCATATTGTTCATAGAGCATGCAAACAGTGATAGATGAGTGCTATAACATTTCAGATTTGATCACTGTAGTGCAGTGGTTAATCTTGGGTTGAACAGTCTGAGTTTAAGTCCTAGGATGATTTCAGACAGATGACTTATTTGTTCCCTGCCTCAGTTTCTTCATCCAGAAAATGGGGATAGTAATACACAGCAAATGTGAGGGTAAATGAAACAAAGTATTTGAAGTTCCTGGCATATATAAGGATCCAATGAGGCAATTATATATTATTTGGGTCTATTTAGATTATTACATTAGCTGGAATGCTTGTTTCTCACATTTTAATACAACTTCATAAAAGGTCACAGAAATAAAAGAATAATTTGCTCAACATTTCCCCCTTCCACTTGATTGATATTTATACCAAAGAATTTCATTTAATATTTTCAAATGAAATTCTTATTTAGGCTAACAATATTCAAAAGGATTATGAAATTAGTTACTATGTGTTTTCATTTCATTAAACACATCCAATTATTACAGATACTTTTAATAATGTAGGAATTAGGAAATGGTGGAAGTAGCACCTTTTAATGAAGTTTACAAATAAAATTAATAACATTTGTGTGTTTTGATTTCTGCCAACACTAAAGCATATTACCAGCTTACTGAGGCTTTCAATGAGTACGTATTGTGGCAGATACTGCTAATTGTCATTCCCCTCCCTTTTCATCAGCAGAACCTTGGATTTGTTTAGAGCACCATTGGGTCTGCTAAAGAGACTCAGTTTTCCAGTAGGCTGGCCACAGAGGGAGGTCATCACATGACTAACCTCTGGCCAATGAGGTGATAGCAGAAGTCCTTGGGCGACACCTGTCGGGAAGCTTTCCAAGGGGGCAGCCTTGGTGGGGATCCTCCCTTAGCCTTTGTATTGAGGATTTTTCCTGCCTGCAACATGGGCTCTGTGCCTCTGCAGGGCCACAGCTCTTCAGCCCTGAAATCAAAACTGAAAGAAGGGCAAAAGCAGAGGAGGAAGAAAGAAAAAAATCTCGGTCTTGAATCATATTTTAGAGATGTCATACCAGCCCTGGAATGCCTAGCTCCCCAAAATTTTGCCACTTAAACCACATACCTCCAAGTTTAAACAAACGTTTATGGGATGATGGCTTAGTTGCCACTGAACTTAATCTCAAGTGAAAAAACAAACACAATTTCTTTTGTTTCAATGAATCACTGTGTTGAATCTTGATTTTATGACTTAGCAAAATTTGGGTAGATTCAAGGATTTCTTTATCACTTTTAATTATAAACACTAAGTTGAATTTAAAGCTTTAATTTTGAAATTGATTTTCATTTCTTTAAAAAAAAAAAAAAAGCCAAACACATTGATTACGAGGATCCAAGGATAAAATATGCCCAAGCCTAAAACATAAAATGTGTCTAGAGTTTTAGAAACGGAGGACAAGTTAGGTGCTTTAGATATTTAGACTCCTGAAGAAAATGTCAAGGGAAATCATGGCCAATGTTCAAAAATATCTGAGATTTTTTTATATGAAACTCTGGTTCATATTGATAGGATATACAAGAGTAAAAATGTAGATAGAAATAAAGGACAGAAGGTGAGTGTTCACCAGTTCAAACTGAATACACAGGATTCCTGTAAGTATGGACCCTTAATCTACTGAGAAATACTGAAGAATACTCAAAATAAGGGATTTAGCTTTATTATCTGGAGAAATTTAAATTGTTTTCAATAAAATGTCAAATGATGGTAACTGTAAAAAAAATACTGATTTTTTTTAATATATGAATTCTAAAAGGAAAACTTTACTACAATAAAACCTAAACTACTTCACTGGAATTTATGGGGCTGGCAAAGCACAAGTCAAAGACTGGTCATATTTAGCCATAATCATGATACTAAAATCACTCTTTTGCATTAATAAATATTTCATATAGTGTATTTTATTACCAAAAGAAGGATTGAGTTCTATAGGAAATAAGGGAGAAATTAGAAAAAATATATATATTCTTTGTTCAATGAGAATATATATCATTCTGGTACTTTCCTTCTGACTTCCTGGCAACCTCCAATTTCAAATTCTACCAATAGGCGTAGCCTCCATAACATAAAATTTAGATGGCAGTAAATGCATCTTTCTATTTGCTTTGGCAGACTTCTCTTCTCTCTTAACAAGACTTGAGTAACACATGAAAATCAATAAAATTATAGTTGGTTATGAAAGACTGCAGTCTTTACTTATTCAGGGTTTGTATTTCAGATCTTAGGGAATAAAAATTCCACAGATTTTATATCTTATGGGGTGGGTCAATGCAGTTACTTGCACAAACAAAAGAGGAGGACTTATATATTGTTCGTGGTAGTTTCTCCAGGTGCTAAGTTTCCTTAAAAAAAATAAAATAAAATAACTTTATAGCCTCTTAAGACTTTCCAGGGAAACCCAGGCATTCTTGAGGAAGTATCTCAGTGCCCCTCTCATCTCTTTTGAACCATGTCAGGGCTCTCCTCTAACTTCAACCTCTTTCTTCTGGTAGCCAAGTTCACCTTATTTATATTCACTGACATGATGTTGGTTCTTAGCTCTTATATAATTTGTTTGTACAGCTTTCTATATTATCTGATTTATATATATGGTCTATCTCTGTAGTTTCTTTTTAGTTTCTTTAATTTGATCTTATAATTTGAAATGGGAATTAAATAATGGGAATTAAATTCAGTAACTTTGTAAGGTCTTCTTTTAGATTGTTCTCCAACCATCAGCATGTAATCCAACAGTTTATACATATTTCCATGAGTATACACAGGTTATTGGGGATTCTCTGAGGAGCAATTATATTTAAATCCTGTATTTCAAGCTCAATAAGGCATATCAAAATGCTAGTAGGAGTGAAGTTATGTAGATAGTCTGAATCTGTTCTGGTTTTATTGAGTAAATCATTCTCAGACTTTGAGGCTGTAACTGTTATTGCTAACAAATTGCAACATCCCCAACACCTGATTGCATCAGCCTGGTTTCTTCTTTACTGAGTTAGAGAACTGCTTTTTAAAACAGAAGTGGAATTTGACCTGCCCATCCACAGTGTACCCAATTTCAAAATATATGCATTGAGCTTTCAAACATTTCTCCTGGTCAACCTGCTTTGCTTTTTAGAAGTGTGTGTCATATCAGCAAAGTCTCTCACTCATATCTGTTGAAACATTGAAGCTGTTGTATCCATCTGAATTCAGTACCATTCATTCCTATACAGAAGCACATATTGGTTCTTTTTTGAACCTAATCCTAAATCTTATATCCTATAACATGCAGCCTGCAGCATATTCAAGATGGATTTAGCTCTGTAGTGCCAGAAAATGGTTCACTGCTAGCACAAGGGGGTTGGATTAATGCTCAAAGTTCTTTTCATACAAGCATCAAAAAATTCCAATTGGCCAATTTTGCAAAGTCCTGATATTCTTGAATATGGTGGGCAGTTGATATCTTATGAATTGATGTGTACAGGGACCTTTCTCTGAGTGTGTAAAAAAAAGGGAAATGAGGTTTGTATTCACTGGGAGAAAGACTAGAAAAAAAATCAAAGAAATACAGAAGCATGGCATGGCATCTCTTTAAATCAGCTTGAAATAGAGTTGCAATCAACAGTCAGTCAGGGTTGGAACCTTTAGCTGAAGAGAAGGTTTCCAGGAAATACGGTGAGATTCTAAGCATAAGCAGTACTGCTTTGGAAAACAAAAGAACAAGCACAATTTAAAATCAGAGATGGAGGGTGTGTGCTCCCACTTACACTTGGACAGCATCTCATTAGTCTCCTGAGGTATCGGGGCTCTCCTCTAACTTCAGCCTCTTTCTTTTGGTAGCCGAGTTCACCTTATTTATATTCACTGACATGAAGTTATGTTGGTTCTTAACTCTTATATGATTTGTTTGTACAGCTTTCTACATTATCTGATTTATATATGGCCTATCTCTGTAATTTCTTTTTAGTTTTTTTAATTTGATCTTATAGTTTGAAATGGGAAATAAATATAGGCATGCTTTACCACTGAGCATATATATGTAAATATATTTATTTATATATAATAAGTATATAATTGATAAATAAAAATATGTAAGAAATAGAAACTAAATATATATAATAAATATATAATATATTGTTTTTACATATATATGTATACATATACACTCACACCACACACTTAATTTTTATTTTGAGACAGAGTCTTACTAAGCTGCTGATCTCACTAATTTCTGAGGCTCGCCTTGAATTTGTGATCCTCCTACCTCAGCCTCTGGAGCTCTTGGTATGCACACCATGCCCAGTACAGTATCTTCATATTTTTTATTTAATTTTTATTTTTTTTGCAGCCTTACAAAATGCAAGGAGCCTGTCCCCTTCATACAGTGAATGAACTGGAACAGTCATATTTTCTCCTGTTTGCCTTCTCCACTCTATTTCCTGATGTTGATTGCATCATTAATTTTATTTTTTCTTATAGATCTCTTTGTATCTTGGAGCAATATATTAGACATCTAATGTTTGATTTATCTGTTTAAGAAAAATAAATTAATTCCCCAATATGAAAGACTAGGAATTTAACCTAATTACATTTCTTTCCACCACTCTTCACTTTCAAGAGTTTGTTAATAATAATGTTATTTCTATATTTTCAAAGCTTTAAGCATTTATATTTTGATGAATACCTATAGCCCTTATATTTGCTTATTGATAATGCTACTTCTGAATAGACTATTTATATACAGGCCTTCCCAGAGCTCTGCTCTCCTCCATTTGGTTTTAAGGCCCATGGCTAAGGACTGCTTCCAAAGATTTTCTTCACCCCAGTTCTCGTCATTAAAACAAAGGAGTGGCAGGTCCATGAGAGCTATGCCCTACTTTTTGATGGACCTCTAATATTAATATGATTTTAACTGCAAGCAAAAGAGCTTGAAGCACCAGGACATGTGCCATCTCTCTGATGAAGAATCAGCAGGGAGGTACCTTAGGTTGACTGCTCAGGGTTGCAGAGACTTTGCTAAGGACTCAAATTCTTCACATTTCTTCTGACTGCTAAATTTTGTACACTCTCTTCCCTCAGGCGGACTCCCTCCATGTTTCCCAAGACATTTCCCAATTCCCAAGAGTTACAGGCAGATGATAACTCAAGAGGCACTAACTCAAGGGGGCTCATCCTTATCTGTGTCGCCTTTTAAGGTGAACAGAAGTTTCCCAGACACACACTACCATGTCCATTTTTTACAATGATGACACTTCTCAATCTCAAATGGGGAGGAATTATGATAATGAACCATAACTAATCATAGTTAATCTCTGAAGTTCATGGCCACCCTACTATTTATGCAAAACCCAAGGTCCGTTGGAAAAGAACACAGCTAGAGCAGGGGTATTTCCATGGAGGAAGTGGGGGAAAGGAGTGAATGTGAAGTGGACAACAGCATCTGCTGTGGCTGAGACATAGCCTGATCTCAGCAGAGTGTGGGTCTGAGCTTGGGACTACCCTGTTGGATTGGACAATTACTCTTTTGATTCTCTGCAATGTGGTTGGAGCTATTTCCCAACTACATTGAAGATGGAATCTTTTCCCATTTCTTGTCCTCTTTGTTCATTTTGGTGGATTTGGAGACAATGGTGAGATGAAACACTCTCATTCGGCAACGTTGTCAAACTAGAGATCAACAGAAGGGATATAACTTAGAGATAATTAACTGGAAAAGCCGTGGAGAAACTTTAGCAATGCTGAGAGGGAAGAACAGAAAGAGGCTTATTCTAAGAGAATTAGGAATGCTTCCTTCATGGGGACGGGCCATTTCTCTTCTTCAAATCTCATAAATACCAAATTTTCAAAACACTAGGAAGACAGAAGTTCAAGGGACTTCACACACCATTTTTCTTCATAGAGAACACAATGTTCAGAAAAAATTAAATATTCCCTGTCCTGCTTTCTTTCCGTCTTTTACAGAAAGTGGGAATCTGAGTTCAAGGAGTCCTGGTTCTCAGACCTGAAACAGTTTGTTTGGTAATGGGTCAATGACATATTTAGCCCACAACACATAGCTGATCTTCTGGAGGGACATTCAGACCAGGGTTTCCACAAAAGGAGGCCAAATATTTATAATTTTCATAAGCTTTCTGGGTCAGAGATTGAAGGCTGATGATGAAATCTGCTCACAGTCTCTCCATGTCCTAATCCCATTAAACTTCACCCAGGGGAAATTCCATTAGACCTTAAACAAAGGGACAAGGCCCTCTCAGAATAGATTAGAGGACATTTATCAGGCAAGCAAGCTTTTCAAACAAAGGAGCCCTAAGCATGGTTATTTCTTTTCCTTCAATGCAAACAAAGCAGATCTTTTAAAGGAAAGGATTCAGTGACCCTTAGCCAACTTGCTTCACAGCAATAACTGTAATCTCAGTGCAGTCCTTGCCTGTAATAAGGATAAATCTGGCATGGCTGAGGTCATACATAAAGAGGTATTTCCTGACATCTTCCCATGTACAAACACATGAGGAGGGCACCAGGATGCTATGGCAGTGAAGAACGGAGGAGAACCCACATCATTTGCACATTTATGCTACTCAAACTGTGTCACTACCCTATTTGATGAGGCTGAGGGACATGCAAGTTATGTATCCATGCTTAAGCAAAACTAAGGCTGTATCTCTTGAAACAGCTTGGTCTCCACTACTTTCCAACAGACTTCTGCCAGGAAGAACTTAAGCTGATTATACACAGGACCCAGCCTCAAAATGGAGACAGTGGTTGTGGTGCTGCTGCTAGAGATGACTCTGAGGACACCTTGAGTGGTGACTTCAGGCCACTGCTCTTCATGACAGTACAATGAGGCATCAGGCATGAAACTTTCATGGAGTAGATGGACCTCGTGGTTAATGTGATTAAAACAGTAGAACCAAAAGGAGCCACAGGACTGGTCTGCTCTTAAGATTATCCTAGGGTGCAATATAAAACCCGACAAATAGGAATGCTGAGGAAACAGGAAACAACTCTTATTTTTGCAGAACACGTAGGGAATCAGATTAGTTAAACAACAACCTCGTCATTCCGTAAATACAGTGTGCATGTTATCACTTCTCAAGGAACCGGATTTAATCCTTAATATTATGGAAACATAATACATTTTTCTTTTATCCCTTTTTGGTTATGCAGGAAGCACTTTTGATCTTGGATATTTTCTCTGAGTTGGATCATCTGCAACTTTTATTTCTACAGGAGGAAAAAAATATATGGCTTTCTGAATGTTTTAGGGGCACTTTCCACATTAGACAAGGCCTTCAAGAGGAAAATGGGACACCTTAAATGCTGTGATTTATTTATTTTGAACCTCCTTCATTATTCTAGTCCCTAAATACTAATCAACCCAAACCACCTGATTTTAACATCTGCACACATACTTTCCACATCTTTTTCAAGGAAATGCCCTTAAATTGAGTAAAATGTAAAGAGAAAAAGGAGTGTGATTTTAAAATTCGGAGTTATCCAGGTAATTATATTTTCCCTATGGATCTATATGTACAAACAAAGCTGAAGCAATTGTGTGTGTTTAAGGGCTTGCAAAGGTAAAATTCAAGAGTTACCTGTTTCTATGGTGCCTGTCTCCATGGTACCTGGTTAAAAGAATTCGTTCATGACCCAGCAGGTCTTTCACCTCTAATTTATGTCACTGGCGCTAAATATGCTTGATACAATCTAAGTCCGACATCTTGTTCAAATCTTGCATTTAGAAAAATTATTTCTTCATATGGTGCTCTTTGTGAAATGGGAATATTCTTCTATCCATAACATGTGATTATTTCTAAACCACCAATTTAAAACAGCCCATTTCATGTCATCTTTTGCTCACCAGATATGTGTAAATTGCATCAAGCTAAAACAATATATAATGATTACAAGACAGCATAAAATAGTGTTAAAAATACAAGTTCCTTTAAACAATAGACTCCACCAAAGAGGTTCTTATTTTACCACTAGTTACTCTATTTTCTTGCAATTAAACATAAAATCATCTTTCATTTTTACTGTGCATATGTTTTTTTGAGTCACGGTTAGTAGTATGTGTGAAAGTAAACACTAGATTGTGAAAATGCAATGAGAGAACACATTAACATAAAGAGCCCTCACTAGAAGGAATCAAAAGAAAATCATAGTAAAAACAATTCTATTGCTATAGACCATGAATTAATCCATTCATTCTAAAGTTAAAATCAGGAGGAATCTTAGATCTACTTTATTATTATGATAATAGTCCTGAAGTAAGAACAAAATTAACACAAAGGGTTTAATAAGTGCCAGGTAATGTTTTAAAAATTCTCTATGAATGACCTCATAGGTTATCCCTCCCCCCACCCACCCGCCGCCAAAAAAAAAAAAAAAAAAAGAATCTCTCCCATTTTATCACAGGAAGAAAATGAGGCTCAGAGAGGTTAAGTGTCTTGCCCAAAGTTACACAGTTGGAGACTGCAATCAAATTGAAGCACTCTGGCTCCAAAGTCTGTTTTCAGCCACAGTGCTAGTTGCCAGCCACGGTAATCATGATGCAATTAACAAGGGTAAAGAGGTAAAAGGTAAAAGTCAACAGTGGAAAATGGATCCTTTCCTGAAATATCACCCTTTCCACATTTGCAGTCACTCTCCTACACCCACAGCAGATTCTAGTCCCCATTTACAGTTCCTGCTTCTCCCCTTTGAACTTGCTTCTTGTTATTCAGGGGTCGGGTAACTAGGTATTCAACTCAGAGGCATTGGACCACTGAGCCACTTCCCCAGCCCTGTTTTGTATTTTATTTAGAGACAGGATCTCACTGAGTTGCTTAGCACCTTTTTTTTTTTTTTTTTTTTGCTGAGGCTGGCTTTGAACTTGCAATCCTCCTGCCTCCGCCTCCCAAGTTGCTGGGATTACAGGCATGCACCATTGTGCCTAGCACCTTGCATCTTCCTATGCTTTATTCTCCACATCCCTGCCATCTTTATGTCAGAGAAAGCAAGCTGTCTTAACCACTTGTCTTGAGGACAGAGGCAATGAAGAGACATTGTAGCTTGTCACAAGAAAATAAAGCTTTTGAATTCAATTCTATTTTCAGGGCCATTGGGTCTTATAATACCTACATAGTCTTTTTTTTTTTTTTTCACTTGAAATACTGAAGGGGATCCTGTGATTTTCATGAAGTGGAGGGCTGGCTGGGAAAGTCCTTCCTGGGAGTGACCGTGAATTCTGCCAGGCAAGCTGGAAATACTGTTGGAAGGAGCCGGAAGGGTGGGTGAAGCTAAAAAGTATATGACTTTCTCCTGGTGTTGGAGACTCTCATTTGCATTAGCTGTGCTCACATGTGTTCATTATGAAGGCTCATGGGCCTGACTTTATTATGGTCACTGCTATCACTTTATTGCTTAGGAAATTACTATGTGATGGGCACTGTAACAGGACTTAATTTATATTGTCTCATGTACACCTCACAACAATCCATGAGGTGGGTACTAAATTATAATTCTTTAGGAAATGAAAATCAACTCAAGAGAAGCGACTGGGTGAGGTCACATGGCTTATAACTGTGATTGTACAGGTAAAGCAACACCCCTAAGTGTGAGTAGGCAACGCTGCTCCTGTCACTGTGTTACTATGTCTCTCAAAGTATTAGGACTCAGAATACTTTTAAAATATTACACATTGTTATCCTCCTTCAGGAGCTTCTGAGAAATAATTCACTTTCTATTATCACACATTGCGACTATTATCTCATAGATAAATTTATTACTGCAAGAAAAAAAATAGTTGATATGACCAAAATATTATCAAAAATCACAAACACATATTCAGAAAAATAGACAGGAGGCATGACATGTGATTATTCAAAGACAACATTCAGAGTGAGTGACCAGTCCCAAAATACAGCCTTGTGAATAGAAAGATCATATGGCTTATGCTCACGTCTCTCAATCAAACTAGCCCATGGTGTAAGAGTTACATAACTGCGGCTACACAATACCTTACACTTATTTGCAGATATGTTCTAAGCTCTTTACTTACTTAATTAATTAAGTAAGTAAGTAAATTAATTAATTAATTAATGTATGTGATCTCATAGCCTTCCTGAGATAAGACTATTGTAAGATTCATTTTGCTGATGAGTAAACTGATGGACAGCATGTTAAATAACACTCCAAAGGCTCCTTCATCAGTGCAGTGATGGAGCCAGGATCCAGTTACTGGTCATCTGGCTCTAGATTGGAGCTGGAAATCACTATGTCATAGGCTCTTCACAGCATTTTTCACATCCTTATTATGTGTGCATCCAATGGACATCATAAATATGAAATAAGTATTAAAAATCTCCTAAGATTTATGTTGTTTCATTTTATTTGTTTTCTAGGATAGCTATGAGCATTTCTTAAAATCTGTGAAATGCAAAATGTGTGCATGTGTAAGGGATATAAAGAAAAGTAGAGCTTTTCCCAATGATCAATAGGAGATGAGACCAAGAACAAGAATCTAAACTTGATATTTAAGCAAAGAACAAGCTTTTAAAGGTCTAAGTGCATAGGTGAACATGAGCATTCTCTTTATTCCCACAATGGACATGTGACATTGCCAGGTGACTTTCTTTTTTCTTCCTTCTAGTAGCATTCTTCCTTGTATTTTATGTGACTAGCTTTGCTTGCTTTGATGTAATTACCTGGATCTTTGCTTCTCAAAGTGAGGTCTCTGGAGCAGCAGCAGCAGCTCCTGCTTGATAGAAAAGCAGACCTGGAGCCCCTCCCCACCCCACAGCTACCGATGTAGAATCTGTACTTGAACAAGATCCCCAACAATTTTGCTGCACATTAATATATGAAAAGCATTCATCAACAAAACCATTCTGAAATTCTTCACTGATGAGAAACTGTTTTCTTTTTACATTCTAGAACTAATCTGGGAGAGTTAAAGTCAAAGAGAGCCATCTTTCTTAACTGGAATCAACAATGACTCTGGGATGAGAAAAAATAAACAAAGCTGCACTCCTGCCTCTCTTCCACCCCACTCCACCCTTGCACACAGCCTGCCCACCCTGAGCATCCCCAGCCACCCAGGATGATGACATCCTTAATGTTGTTTCCAGGTCAGAATAAAAGAAGACACTAAATCTCAGAAGAGGAGTCTACAAGACAGTGTTAGTAGAAGGGAGTTTTACTTTTTTTGCTTTGTTATGTTTTGTTGTTACTCAATTAATATAGAGTAAGGGATTTGTGGGCTAAATACTTAAGCTGGCTGTGTCCCGAAGGATTCAAAATGGGAAAGTTACTGTGTGTCTACAGTATGCTCTATGTACAAAATCTCTTTCGATCCTCACAATTAGTCAATGAGCTCCCTATGTCCATTTAGCAGAGTAGGAGAGAGGCAAACATAATTGCCTATGGTCTTACAGTAAATTAAGGTAGTCAGCTTCCAGCTTCAGTGGGTTCTCTGACTTCTAATCATCGCTCTTTTTATTACCAGAAGCTGGAGATTTAATAGAGAGCAGATAGCTGGTCTCCTAATCTGAGTGCCTCTGTCTTGTCTTTCTTTTAGTGCTTTGCTTTAACATACTGTGCTTGATTTCTACGGTGCTCTTCTGGTGAACTTTTACTACAGTGCTTGATTTCTAAGGTGCTCTTCTGGTAAACTCTTTTACTTCCATAAAGAACACAAAAGAGGTGAAAGGGGGTGTCCCTGCCATGACAGAGCTCATAGTTTGAGCAGAGAAGTTGAGTCCACCTGAGAAGCCAAGGTGTATTGGCCTTGGTCAATGTTACCAGTGGTCACTGCAGAGTTTTCCAGAGGGGAGATCATCTGAGTCACTGCAGTCATCTGAGAAATCTTTTAATGAGATGGGCCTTGGCATAAGACCTCAATTTATGCTGTGAGATGAGTTAATATGATTCTAGAACTTGACTTCTACACCCTTGAGAGGCTTGTTTTATTTGTGCTTCCAAAGAAGATTTCATATGAACAAGGATCACATGGCTAAACTATTGAAAATTTTTATATTATCTTTAATAAAGATGGGCTGATGAGGTAACAAACTGTGGGGAGGTGATGCTTGGGGTATGGAGCGGGAACAGGATGCTGAAAGAATGAATGTATAGAGAATGCCACAGGCAAAATTTAATTTCCTTGAAAAACGTTACCTAGGACTGGGGGTGGTCAGAATTAAGAATGTGAGCTAATCTGTTATAGACGTGGAGAATTCAAAATCAAAGGCTTTTCTAAGTGTATGTTCATTAAAAAAAAAAAAAAAAAATGGCCAAAAGTGTTCAAGCCTTAGCTGATTTCAAACGATGTCCCACTGACTTCTCTTCCTCTGCCTCTTTGTGGTGTTGGTGACTTCTTATTGAGCATGTTTGAAATGTCACCAGTGCTCCTTTCGCTAAGCCCTGAGAAAAACTCACCGTTATCATTATTTGTAGGTGCCAGGGGCATACTCCGCAGACCCCACCTTGCCTGAATTCCCGAGGAACAAGTACCTGGAGGAATCCTAGTGTAACATTTAGTCCCATTTGGGGGTCAGTAGAGCTTAGAGCCCTTAATGCACCACTCTTGAAAAGGAAAAAAAAAGTGTGAACCAAGAAACTAAGAAAAAACTACTGAGTCACTGCTGGATGTAGGCTGGACCACTGCATATGATGGCAAGTACTTCATTTAACTTCCCTTTTCATACAACAAATCTTTATATTGTGCCTACTGTGTGCAAAGCATGGAAAGACTAGGTGATGGGGTTGTTGTGATGGTTAATTGCATAATATTTTTTAACTGTTTAGCCCAGTGTTTCAATCATAATATTCCAGAAAAAAATGTAATTCTTATGTTAATGAAAATAATCAAAAGTGTATTTCCACAACCTCATTTCAAAGCACAATCAATCTTTAAGTTGAAATAACTGTAGAATGTCTACTTGCAAAGATATAGCATGCACAATTCCCACTGCTAATGTGAAGTACAAATCAAATCCCTTTTCCAAACCTGCAGGACCCAATTTAAATTTTTCTATTTACTGGAATTTTGCTGAATTAAAATCATTCCAATACTAATAATAATGTCATATTTTTATGAAATGAAAAACATTTTTTCATATTCATTAACTCTAAGTGACTACTGACAGCAGGTTTGGAAATTTCTGTTTTATAGGGATTTTGGCATGCAGAAAATTTTTAAGTGAATTTTGTCTGGATCAGCAGCTAAAGTAAAACAATTAAAATGTCCAATTTGGGGGAATTCTTGGTAGCTTTCCAGCATGCCATTAGTTTTATAATCAAGCTGTTATATGATCACTTTTTTTTTTCATTATGCATGAGCAAATAGACTTCACTACACTCCATTTGAAGCAATTATTATCTGTGGCACAATATAATCAAAAGGCTACTGCTATTTGTTGAAGGATTCTTTGTTTGCCAAGATTATTAATAAAGTTATGCCAGGAGCACATACAGTGCTGCTTGGCACTCAGCAGCTGGCTCTGGCAATGGGAAAATAAATCAGCCTTCTTGATACTTGTATTTTTCAATACTCCCGCCAGTGTGTGTATTGGAGAACATTTCATATTAAATAGCGCTAATTGTCTTAATTGGCTCATGGCTAACAAACCACGGTAATGTTGGTGTGTAGACAAAGTCACTGGTTTTATAGGGAAACTTAGTGTCTTCCTCAGTGGTTCAGAGGTGACACACACAGCACAACAGTTGGAGTATATACAACCCCCGTGGCCTGTGGAATGGGACCTGTAGTGGGGCAGGTAGCCCCTCTGGTGAACTCAAAGTGATAACCTTCGCACAACTCCCCAAAGTAAACAGCTCCTTATAGAGAACATGCCCCCCACCTACCTGCACAAACAATGCTCATGTAAATTTGCAGACATTCTCATCTTAATATACTTGAGTTTGAAATGCTGGAATGGAAAATGGAGAAAATATTGTAACAGTGTTTGAAAGGGAAGGGGTTATGGACAGGTCCAAATATGAAAGAGAGCCTGAGATGGGGATCATGCATTTTTCTCAAGAAGTACGGTTTGTTTTATTTACTGATTCATGTAATTAAAAACAAACAAAAAACAAGTACATATTTTGCCTGTAACATTTAAGGAATGATTTCACTGCTTAGCGGTGTCAAGATCGCATATGCTTAAGAGGAACAAAAATACTAGAATGATAAGATTTGTATTTGTAGCTGAAAATAGAGCTGAAATCTTAATTCGGGAAGAATTGAAGTTATATTCAATTGAATGGGGAAAATTCATCATCTCAAGAGCATTCGGTGGATGGACAAACAACATTTGTCTAAAAATCTTGACTGAGATGTGCCAAGTGCTCAATACCCACTTGCTGGAGTAATTAAGCCACTTCATTGTTGAATTGGGGCTATGGCTGGCTCTCAGCAGACAGGCAAGGGGTAGTTCAGCCTCAGAGGCAAGGGCCCCTTGGAACCTCATGGTGGTTAGTCTGAGAAAGGCTTAAGTTTTTTTCTCTCCCTCTGCCTCTGGGACAATTCTGAAGAACACAAGGACAGATGGAGAGAGATTACTTTTCTGCGGAGGTTTTACAAACATAAAAAAAAAAAAAAAAATCTGAAAAGTAGAACTAGAAGTGTCCCCTGGGCCATGTGACAGGGCAGTGTGACCTGTTTTGCCTCTCTTCTGATATTCATATGAAATCTGAAGTTTACAGTCACTTCCCACCCATACTAGTGAGCAATGAAGAGCATCTGTCCAGACAAGGAAACAAAAATGAGAGTAATGGAATTGAAGGCAAAACGAATGTGTTAAGAAACACATTCTTCATCATTAAAAACAATAGTGATTTTTTCTTATGAACAAGTAAAGTTTGAAACATTGAAAATGTAAATAAAGATATTTCCTTTTTATTCCAGATAAAAAGTGCTCTTTGTTATGATTTTTGTGTCCATGAGTTTGGAAAAATCTCTAGAGGATGGCATTCTGAAGCAAACTGTTTTTAAAGTATTTGAGTATTTTTTACTTCTTTGGATGCTACAGGGAGTGAAATATCTCCATATAATATAAATCCATTTGGCTTTTTCATTCATCCAACAAAAATCTGTGTAACTATTACAAACGTCCAGGCACTGAACTGGCTCCCTTGGTTAACATCTTGTAAGTCAGGAAGTTCATTAGTATATATTACAGAAAAGCCAGATGGAAGGTTGGTTCATGGTGAGCTGATCCAGTGGCCAGCAATGTCATCAGGAACTCAGGTCCATTCTCATGCTCCACTCTGCCCAAGTCTGCTTTTTCTGCCTCATTCTCCTAAGGCTCATTGATGGCTGCTAGTAGCATCTATGTTTACTTGTAGTGGGAGTCAAAAAGAGCATCTCTAGCTCTTAAGACTCATTAAATTCTTTGTCCCAAATGCTGAACAATCTTTTATGCATATCATGATCCAAAATTGGCTCCAACCTAATATCCCTGAACCATGCTCTGATAAGGGGATTGGAGCTGCCATAATTGTCTTGATCTAATCAGGATTCATCTCTGTGACACAAAGGAAGCCAAAAGCAGATTGGCAGGGTCTGGGAAGACGAAAGGCATGATTCTGGCTACATGGTTTCCCTCATCATCTTTTGTAACACTGAAAACTTGCAGTAATGTAGGGCTTGACTGGCTGATGCCATGGTTTTTAAAGAATACATTTTCTCCTGGTCCAGAGGTACTCAGAATTGAGAAATTGAAGGGTTTATTAACACAGCTTGGCTGGGCCTCACCCCAGAGCTGTGGATTCAGAATATCTAGGGTGGTTTTGAGAATCTGCATATTTGACATGTTGCTCTGACATTGTGTTTGCTGACAGCTTTGAGAACCACTGTATAGGTGATGCGTCTAGCAGCAATTGAGCAGCCTTTCATCTATGAAGATTTTCCTTCAGATTTTGCAAGCATTTCTCTCCTGGAGGAGGCACAATTTTTCATTTATTGTTCAGATGCCTGGTAAGCTTTGAAGACACTCTTCCCTCCTTTGGACATGGTCTTGTCAGGTACATAGAAGAGCATCAGATATTTTTTGAAAGCTATTGCTGCTATTGGTCTAATAAAAGCAGTCTTCAAAAATTATTTTGTACAGTCATTAGTGTATATGTCAGATGTAAATGAAAATACCTATCATTGTGCAAATTGGGCTCTTCTATACCAACAAAAGGAAATGTATTACTGAAAACCAAATCAGGGAATAAAAAGAACATATTGTATTGACTCTGCACATATTGAACACAGTCTATTTCTTGAAATTGAATAAGGCAATTTAAACTATCTCTTTACTGGCCAATTTTTAGAATAGGCATTTATTCAACCAAAGCAGTAAGTTTGGTGATCCTTGTCACTTAAGTTGTTACATCTTCCAAAACAGTTTAAGTTGATAGTTGAACCACTGAAGGAGGTAATTCTAAGGAGTCCAGATAAGCATGATTGTCCTAAGAAACATACCTGTTAAGGGTCAGGTATTTCTTTAGGAAATGTGCTTGCTATTTAATTTAATATTTTTAAAAAATACTAAAAAGAAAATAACTAACAGCTAAGGACATATTTTTATGATTTGTTTTGAATTGTTTTGAATGCTTATGCCCCCACCTCCACATAAGATTGCATATTGAAATCCTCCCCCTGTTGTGGAAGTAGTAGAGGGTGGGGGACTTTTGCTGGTGATTAGCTCATGAGGGTGGAGCCCTCGTGAATGGGATTAGTGTCCCTGTAAAAGGGATACAGGGGGCTGCTTTGCCTTTTCCACTGTGTGAAGATACAGCAAGAAAGGATACGCTATGAACCAGGAAGTCGTGGCTCAACAGAATTTGACCATGCTGACACTCCAGTCTTGGATGTCCAGCCTTCAGAACTGAAAGAAATGAATGTCCCTGGTTCATAAGCCACCCTGTCTAAGATATTTTATCACAGCAATCCAAACAGACTAAGACGTGACCTGGGAAATGTTGTGACTTAAAGCAAAGATCTTTTAAAAATGCCTTTATCAGCTTAAAACCATTCTGATCACTCACCGAAGAAAGATCTAGTTAATGGCACTAAGAACCCACATGTCTGCCTTCTTGGTGGAGCTTCACCTGGGACCCCTCTGCCCAGAGCATCCTGAAGCCAGCCACTGACCTTTCTTCCCCATCTGGGCTGGACTCTCCCTCCCATTATGGAGTCTCTGCTCCTCTCCCAGTGCTCATGCCCTGCATTGTATAGGAAAAGCTCCACCCGCCATTCTTACCTGATTATCCTACTTACATTTTCCCATCTGTAACCAAATCTCACTTTCTCAGCAAAGATTTGCTGGACAATTAGAATCAGTGTAAAGAACATATGAACACTAACACTTAAGAACCTACCAGGAGGCAGGCATGTGCAATATGATGTGTAAGCCTTCTATGAATTGATCAGTTAGTTAGCAGTTGTCATTCTTTCAAATGTGGGGTCTATAATTTGTTCAATACTGTACTGAGACGGTACTGAACATGAAGCCTCATATACTTCTGGTAAGCAAAGAAGAAATTCTCAATTTCTAGGGAGCAAACAGGATTATCATAGGCTGTCTTTCCTGATTATTTATGGTCTGGTACTATCTGGCAAAATGTATGTTGTGTTTCCCCATACATAAATTCTGACAGACAAATAAGTGAGATTTAAACATTTTTTTTCTTCTCAATATTGTATTGAACTCAACAAAATATTATATGAAAATGTTATATGAAAATGTTTTAAATACAAAAATCCCAAATAATGTACAGTACTGCTTTTAAGAATAAATGTTTGAAGTACTTAGAGACGATGCTTAAGAAATATCCTGAAATTTTTCTAAACTATGTGCACCAGAAATTGTAAAATTTGACAGAAAAAAAGATGATCATGACATTAAGAAAAAAATGGATAATTTAAGACCCATGACCTAAATTACATTCAGTGAAAACACCTCCATATTTAATTTGGAGTTAAACTCTTTTAAAAACAATGTCCACAGCATTCAGGAGAAGCCTGAATTTAAGACATCCCTCTTCCTCTCAGCTAGGTCATGACATTCAAACCCAGCATTTCCAGTACATTGTAAATTCTTTACATCTGCAATTTAATCAAGACCCTGTCGAATAGTCTTCTGCCCAGAAGAGTTAAGTGCAACATTATGCCTTAGACTTAAAGAATCCTAAATTGTATGCATTCTTGGGATTCTAAGCCATTCCTGGGTTGTCTTTAAGCTCTTAGACGCCTAATGAATAACCACTAAGCTGTGGTTGAGGGAAAGATACAAAACTAAAAGGAAATACAAAGATAAAATTTCAGCATAGCTCTTAAAATTAGGGGAACATAAAAAAAATTCAGGATAAAGCTAAAAAATTAAAATATTTTTTGAGACTTATATGACTGAAAGCTGAAGTTTTCCTAGAAGATTGCCTATGAACCATAATGTGCTGTGTCTTCTATAATCAAGTCAAGTGAGGTTTGAAATACAAATCCCTGTGACGTATCTAGAGTTTTTTTTTTTTTTCAGGACAACCTTTTATTATTTCTCTTTTAACCTGCTGTATTACCCCTGTCCAACACACAGTATTTCAGGAAACATTTCACATTTAAAGAGCTCCATAACAGTTAATGAAGATAAGTCCATATGGCATAATATTGTAATGAATTTTCGGGTGGAAATTAATTAGATGTGTGAATGTGTGAATGCTAACATTTATTTACATCCCAGGCTAAATGTTCAAAGAGGTGTATGTTAAGCACACAATTAGAAGCAATGGTGCATTAAATTGGCCTCACCAAGAAATAGTATTAATTTTAATAGTGCAATGGAAGCTCCTTGGAAAATCCAAGATAAGGCTTTCTGTGCCCAGTGGCCTGCTTTCCAGTCTCCTTGTCTGCCTGAGCCACTTCTTTACATAAAAGTTGATGGAAAATTGAGGATGGAAGAGCAAAGTGCATTTTCTACCTCCCATCATAAGGCGGCCTAAGGCTCTCATTAACCTATGGACTTCCTCTGGGCTCCTTTTGACTTGCACTGTGCAAACAGTACCTAGCAACTCCCTTTGCAAACAGCTAGGGACCTCTTAAACCAGAGAGGGAACTCTTCACAGCTGGAGACCTTCAGTAACTGTTCCCTTTTTTAAAGTGCTACTTTCCTTGAACTATAAAGAAACAGCAACAGTCTTTTTCCCTTCCCAGAGTTTCCCTTAGTTGCAGACAAGCTTTTGGTGGGCAGGAAGCACAGGACCATAGGACAGCAGAGGAGATTTCTTTCCAGGTCAAGTACCAACCAGATAAATATTCTGGGATTATTTCTAATTTATGTGGAGAGTTTATTAATCAAATACTTTCTTATTTCACACTATCACAAACTAGTAAGAATAATGACCACCGTTTAATGAATTCTAACACTGTGTGGGACAGTGGGCTAGAGCACTTCATGGATTATCTAATTCAGTTCATTCACAAATTTGGAAACGGCATAGTTTTATTTGTGTTTCCATTTTATGGGAATTAAAAGTGGCGCTTGTAGATTTAATAGTTTACTCCAAACTTAGTAGGTGGTAAGCGTCTGAACCATTGGGTCTAAACCAATGTCTGTCTATACAGCATGCCACCTCGCTAATGCTAAATACTTGGAGCAGTTTTCACTAATCCATAAAAGCACTGGACCATTATATCATAGTTCTTTTGTGATTTTGAGTCACAAATATCTTGTTGAAACTCCCCCCAAAAATTCATACCTACATAATGCAAAACATAAGAAGGTTTGAATAAAAATTTTATGTTGTGCTGCACAGAGAAAATATATAATTGGGGTAAATATTTTGTAGTATTATCAGATTGTAAACTCCTCTAAATAAAGAAATCATTGACTTATACATTTTTATAAATTTCTTCTCATGTGATGAGACTCCCCTCCACTTCACCAATTTTCCCTCTTCCTCTAATATTCTTAATTACTGAAAATTTCACAGAAACAAAAAATCACAGTTGGTGAATTCAATAAGACTAGTAATTAGAGAAGTACAAATCAAAACTACTCAAATATTTCATCTCACACCAGTCAGAATGGCAGTTATCAAGAATATAGACAACAATAAGTGTTGGTGAGGATATGGAGGAAAAGGCACACTCATACATTACTGATGGGACTGCAAATTGGTGCAACACTCTGGAAAGCAGTATGGAGATTCCTTAGAAAACTTGGAATAGAAACACCATTTGACCAGCTATCCCACTCCTTGGTCTATACCCAAAGGACTTAAAATCAGCATACTATAGTAACACAGCCACATCAGTATTTATAGCAGCTCAATTCACAATAGCTAAATTGTGGAATCAACCTAGAAGTCCTTCAATAGATGATAAAGAAACTGTGGTATATATACACAATGGAATATTACACAGCATTAAAAGAGAATAAAATTATAGCATTTTCAGGTAAATGGATGGAGTTGGAGGATATCATGCTAAGTGAAGTAAGCTCAATCCCCAAAACAAAGGCCTAATGTACTCTCTGATAAGTGGATGCTGATCCATAACAGGATGTGGGGAAATGGAGGAATTTTGATTGGGCAAAGGGGAGGGAGGGATGGGGAGGAGAAATGGGGACAGGAAAGATGGTGGAATGAGATGGACATCATTACCCTAGGTACATGTATGACTGCACATGAGGTGTAATGCTACCTCATGTATGATCATATAAATGTTCAGTTGTGCTGCAATTGTATACAGCAAATCAAAATGCATTCTGTTGTCATATATACCTAATTACAACAAACTAATTAATAAAAAAAAGACTGAACTAGAGTATGTATTCATCTAAAAGTCATCCCCAAATGAAGGAAAATATTTCAGTAAGTAAAAACATTAAATTATTTCAGAATTCTGGGTTGGGGCCGTCTGGGAGAATGTTGTTTGGCCTCATTAAGAAATTAATGGGTGAAAAATAGCAAATTTGTGATTCTTGAACATATGAACTTGGTCAACACTTGTAACCTACCCCCATTTTTATTTCTTTTGCAGAAAGTCAGAATTTCATGTCAGCTCAAGGCAACAAAAAGAAGCTGCAAGGTAAATGTGTAGCAGTAATGTAGGGCTCCTTTCTCCCCATTTTTCATCTTGTAATATGCAGAATAAATGAAATTGCTCAGTAGTAGCTGTTCTTTCTAACTTGTTAAATAGGGAAAGGACAAAAAGATAATAAACAGGTCAACTTGTACTCTGAAAGCAGAAAAGAAAAGGAAAGTACTTGGTATTTTGACTCTGCGGAGAATTGAAGCTCTGAGACCATAGGCTTTCTTGCTTGCAAAACAGCTATTAGAGGTCAAGCCAGCTGGTGACCACCTGTAATCCTCAAAACTAGGGAGACTGAGGCAGGAGGATCACAACCAACAATGAAAAATAATTTAAAAAAAAAAAAGGGCTGGTGATGTAAATAAGTGGTAGAGCAACCCTGGGTTCAAACCCCATTTACTAAAAAATAAAAGCTATTAGAAACTGTCTCAGGGTTTTGATCTCATGCTAATTTTACATCAACAATTGTGATATTTAAAGGGAAATTACAAAAGAGCCACATATTCTAACTTTATTTATTCAGTAAATATTGTGAAGCATCTACTGCTGGGCCTAATAGTGGGATGGAAGATAGGGGAAGTGAATAAAATAATGTAAAATCTTTGCTCACTTTAATCATATGCATGAGATTTAAAAATTATAGCATATTCTCAACTCCATTTTTTTGGAAGAAACATATTGTTATAGATGTATGAATATAAAAGAGTGATTAGCCATGGTAAAATCAAATCATAAACTTCTAGGAAGAGGGAGACCTGATTGATCTTCCAAACCATCCATTGCAGCCAGATGAAGCGCGTTAATACAAGGTATGCTATACTGTTGTGAAACTACCTGAAAATTCTTGCTTTTCCTGAAATAATTCTCTTCCCAGTTTCTCATCAGCTTCCTGAGAATTTGAAAAGAGGGGATTACAGTATTTTCTACCTGGAAACTTCCTTCAAAAACAATATGCAAAAAAGTCCATCAAAAATGATTCAGGCAAATTGAAATTTTGTAAGCAACACGGGTGGTAGAGCAAATCTAACTTTGAATATCAGACTGCTCCCTACTTTCTTAACTCACTTCCCAACTTTCTTCAACTTTAGCTTAAGAGCTGCTTCAAAATTTATCTAGGGCCCCAATCCTAGAATCTCTGATTCAGTAGACAGGGTGGAGCCTGAGAATTTATAATTTAATAGAATTTCCAGGTGAAGCCAATGATGTGAGGGTGTGGATGAGGGGTAAATTGAGAACTTCCTTCTGAGATCACTGGGTGACCTGATTCAGTTCACTGGGATTCAGTTTCCACATCTCTTAAATGAAGTGCCTTTATTGTAGTATTACTGCAAAGATGAATGCACTTAGCACAGTTCCTGCCACAAAATAGACACTTGAAAGCTGTTTATTCCCAACCATGCATCAGTTTACAATGCTGAAATTCTTAGGACCACCTGAGTCATCCATATACGACAAAAATGCAGGTGGAGGCAAGCATGAAGACTTGCTTGTTGATCACTGTGATTCTATTATTCCAAAAAGTTTCATTATTCTAAAAAATAATCTTGATTCCTTTTTATTATATATATTATCGCTCACCATAAATATCAAATATCAAACTCATGTGGAAAAAAATCTTTAGTACAGGGTCCAGAATATCTATTATCTTCAAATAAACTAAATCTTTGAACTGGAAGTTATTGTAGGGTCACCTTGTCAGACCTGCTTGTTTTTTCTTTCTTTTTGTACCAGGGATTGAACCCAGGGATACTTTACCATAGAGCTACATCCCCAGCTCTATTTATTTATTTATTTATTTAGAGACAGGATCTTGTTAAATCAGACCTGCTCATTTTATAGCTGAGAAAATTTACAAATTTATTTAGCTACTAGACTCCAAATCAATCAGGTCAAGCCAGCTTGGTGCTCCCCAAAAGGACTTCAACATATGTTTTGGTTCTTGTCTTTACCACTTAAAAATATCTTTATTAAATAGTAAATCGACAACAAGGCAAGGCAGGTGGCCTCCTGGTCTGGCCTAGCTAGTCTCAAAGGTCTCTTTGGCTTCACTTCTGTGAAGGCCTGCCAGGGGAGGGAATGGGAGGTGCACTCAGCCATTCTAATCACTGGGGTGTGGGTTAGAGTGGGGAGCACACTCAACCTGGCATCTAGGTGAGGACTTGGATATGGGGCAACGTCTACTTCTACTTGTGCAGGGAGGGTGGTCAGTCTCCTGTGGTCAGTGTTCAAGTGAAGCCTCTCCCTTTGGAATACAGCCATCACCATGTCATCTCGATGTAACTGTTTGGCCTCTTGTTGCTAAGTAATTATTCTGCCTTCTTTCCAGGTTGCAGAAAATGGTGCTCTCTGGCAACCACTGCTTATGTGCCCTCATCTCTACCAGCTCAAACACACAGCCTCCTCTCCACCTCAAAATGAAGCGTAAACTCTCCCTTACCATTTTTCTTTTGTTATTAGGAAAACTATCTATTGAGACGCGTAGTCTATTTTAGGAACAATGCTGAGATGCACTGTGAATTTCTCTGCAAACACTTCTACCTTTATAGCATAAGCTGCCTTTGAGATAAAAATTCCTCTAAGGGCTAGACATCTTCAGGTATGCCAGAAGCACTCCTGAGGCAGGTTTTCTTTTCTGATAACATCCTCCCTTTGTGGTAGAATTACTTTGTCTGTTCTTGTACCTCTTGTGATTATCGATTATTATGGCACAGAAAGGAAATGGCAGATAAGAATCTGGACATCAGCAGGTAGGAAGAAATCTTCCCTGTTTTCACTGGATCCCTTTTACTGGATTTTTATTTAAACTATTTTAAGATTTTTTGTTTGTTTGTTTGTTTGTTTGTTTTTGTTAAAGCCATGCAAGAATAGAGCAAAGGTTAGCCTGGAAATGTTGACCTTTACTGCCACTGAGGATCCTAAGGTCCTTGGCATTTTTCTTTTGGGACAATAAAACACATGCAAAGGGAACAAAGGCTATTTGGCTGGGGTTACAGCTCAGACAAAGAGTTTTTGCTTAGCATGTGCATGAGCTCAGTCTCCAGAAGTGGAAAAAGTATATATGGTTATTCAAACAATGATAGTCTATGTGGGTAAATTTGAAGTACAACCTGAAGGAATATATAAGAGATTCCAAAAATCAGATGAAGAGGGAAGAGAGAGAGAGAGAGAGAGAGAGAGAGAGAGAGAGAAAGAGAAAGAGAGAAAGAGAGAAAGAGAGAGAGAGAGAGAGAGAGAGAGAAGGAGAGAATAAAAAGGACTGTTTGGACTGAGTGCTTATGTCCCCTTTAAAGCTCTTATGTTGAAGCCTTAACCCTCAGTGTGATAGTATTTGGAGGAAGGACCTTTGGGAGATAATTAAGGATAGATTGGGTTTTTAGGATAGGTCCCTCATGTTGAGATTCATGCCCCTATAAATAGAGAGGAGATAAAAAATATCCTTATCCTCTGACATTTGAAGATATGACAAGAAGGTGGTTACCAGCAAACCAAGAATAGTGCCCCACCAGACACACACCAATTGGGCCCTTGATCTTAGACTTCCCAGCCTCCAGAACTGTGAGAAATAAATCAGTTGCTTAAACTATCCAGTCTATGGTATTTTTTTTTTTTTTTTTTTTTTTTTTTTTTTTAGTGGGAGGTACAAGGGACTGAACTCAGGGGCACTCAACCACTGAGCCATATCCCGAGGCCTATTTTGTATTTTATTTACAGACAGGGCCTCACTGAGTTGCTTAGCACCTCACCATTGCTGAGTCTGGCTTTGAACTCATGATCCTCTTGCCTCAGCCTCCTGAGCAACTGGGATTACAGGTGTGTGTCACTGCACCTGGTGGTATTTTTACTTTAGCAGTTCAAACTGACTGAGACAGAAACCAAAATTAAGAAGCTTGGGGAAAATAAGTCTAGGAATTGATATTTTCTTTCCATTAATTTCTGAGGATATATAAGAAGTAAACTGGTTTATGTTATAGGCTAAAATCATATATTTAGCTATACAGGAGAGCCTTATAAAAGCAAAGAAATAGTTGTGAAGAACAGAAGAAGGTAACTGTGAGAAGAGGAAGAAAACTAGGGAGATACATATTCAGAGGAGACAGGGCGTCCTGGGTGCTTCACATACCATCTCTCATCCTAGATGGGTTTGGTGTTTGTCTAATAGCTCTTGGTTAATAATGCATATATTTTTATGTACCTTTTTGCATATATGTTATATCTCCTAATATCTTTGCAGCTGTGTAACAGATATTAAATGGATTAAATGGGTGTTAGATATTTGGAGTTTCTGTCAGAAATCCTGAAGAATTTGGATTACATTTAGAAAGGCAAAATGAAGTGTCTTTCAGTAGCATATTTCTGCAATTTGTGTGGTCCTGGATTTCTTGACTTTTTCCAAAAGGCTGAATTTCTTGAGTGCTCTTTTTAATATCTCACAATTATCATTTATTAGATTTTGGTCATTTATTATATGCCTGGGTTTTTAAGAGCAACTAGAAAAAGCAAACAAAAAAAATGACTACTTACTTTATTTTTAAATTGAAATAGTAAAAAGTAGTATGCAGTCTGAATATAAGTTGGATAATCCAGGTTTATATCAATTGAAAAATATGAAAAGAAAGAAAAAAGGAAGAGAACTGGAGGAAGGAAAGAAAGGATGTGGAAGGTGAAACTAATATTTATGAAATGCTCAGTATATGCTAGATGCCTTTGTTCACACATTAAATTTACTTCTCATGAACCACAGAGGCCATTTATACGTTTTACAAAGGAAGAAAGGCATTCAGAGGAGGATTTTTTGTGTCCCTTCAGTTTGAGTGAATCTGATCACAGCTCTAATGTTGGTGGCTATTAGAAGATGGGGGAGGTGATGGAGACCAGATCTGGTGATATTGACAATTTTTCAGTTAAGGTGGCCTTGGGTGTCATCCAAGTTGGAAAAGTTTTAGTTGCTTCCCTGTCCGATCATTAGAAAGGGGGATTGGGGATTTCACAAACCTTCTACACTTACACTTTTGAAAGCAAGCAGGCTTACATTAATAGGAATCTATGTGAATAGATCTTTTCTTACAGATCTGATACGTCACCTGACTCCAAAGAGAAGACAAAGTCACACCTTATTGGGGGATGGTGAAATAGACTTTAGAAATTAGGAGAAATTGTATGATGGGTCATTAAATGCAATTTCATTTTAAGAATTCTCTCATTGGTAATTATTCTTATTATGTAGGTGGACAGTCTCTTAATATAGATAAAGACCTTTGCAGCTGCTCTCATCGTCGGCCTCATGTTTAATATGCACTTTGTAATTAGCGTAGATGTAAAGCCCCACATTTGCAGTCAGCCTCCCTTTCTGTCAGATCGGTTTTTAATCTGGGCTGTGTTCAGCTGCGAAGGGCTGATAAGCATTTCTGAAATCTCTGTACACGACAAACAGCACTTTAATCTCGTCTTTCAATTTCCAGTGCACTCATTACACAAATTCAGCTCAAAGAACCTTGATGCATGAAAATTAGCCTTCCTGGATGTGGTACAATCTCTTTTAACCTTTTCTAAAATACTCTGATCCTCCAGGCCATTCGTCCCAGGAAAAATGTAGGCAATGGCTTACTTACAAAATGGAGAGAATTTACCCCCAAGGCCCATGAATGTTAAAGTTGAGCTAAATGTTAGCTATTTGTTTTAATTGAGGATGAGGGAAATGATTTCTTCAATTTTAACCTAATTTCCAGAGAATAAACATCATTACATAGAGATAAATGATATTTCCACATAGTACTTTTATATTTAGAAACCTCAGACAAGACTAGCTGTCTGAGGGAGCTTGTTCATTTAAACCTCAAGCCAATTAGCACCAATTTTCAATCAGTTATGTAAGTATTAACCTGTTCCTTTCTGTGTGTAATCTGTCTGTGAGCTGACTTGGAGGAAATGAAATTCTTAATGTCAAATTGCTTTCCTTAATATGTGCTCAGGTCTTTATTTGCATTATACCCTAGGCTCTGATTTCAAGCTTTCCAAGACAGACATGTGTGAAATAGCTTCTGAGCCTTGCTGCTCTTTAGAGGTGGGTTGGGGACTCTTGGGGATGTGTGTTACCTGTGGGAAGATTCACAGGCACAAAGACTGAGTCATCTTGCAGGGAAGCATGAACCACTTTATATTTTATTAAGCCCCATGCACTATTCCTCAAACACAAATCTTGGAGAATCAAGGACAAAAGATTGACAATCTATTTAATCCTGTTTGGATTATTAAAGAAAATAGAGCTTCTAAAATTCTCCAGGTTTTTTAAAAAAGCAGATTATACTATATGTACATAAATTGCTTTAATAGAAACTACAAATACCTTTGGTGAGAAAGAATTACAGAAGGAGTGCAGGGCTTTCCTAGAAGTTTCCAGAGGAGTACCCTTGACACAAACACACAAATCCACCCCCCCTCACAATACCAAGGCTGAGTTGGGCTCAGCTCTTGGGTTTTTGATTCAGAGACTTGCTCCCCACTTCTCAGCCATCCCCCATTCATAGGCCAAGAGAGATTTGAGAAAGTAACTGAGATTTCTGTTGAGGCAAAGAATTAACCAAATGAAATGCAAGGCATCTCATAGAGGCAAAAGCATAATATTCATACAATGACTCTTCCTCTCCAGAGCTCTTGCTGAGTTCTACCCAGGGGTTCTGCTAAATGCATTGATGAAGAGGACCCTTTATTTGCCAGGAATAAATATCTGTTTCCTGAATATAACACAGGAATTTAAGAAGGAGAAATGCAGAACTTGTGCATTTCTTTCCAAGACTACAGAGTCTGGGAGTCACCATATCTTCATGCACAGATAAGCTAAGCTTCACTGATAGAGAATTCTGAGGTTGACACAGGAAAGAAGAGAAGTTCGGAGGAATCTGGTGAGATGAGACCACTATACTGATCTCTTTTCAAATTTTGTTGAACTTGGTTCTTGTAGAGAACTTTTTAAAGGATTTACCCAAAGGCAAATTTTAAAGGACAAGTTAAAAGTTAAAAAGTATGACTGTAGATAAATTAAAATTATCTGTCACATTCTGGCTGTGTATGCAAAACTCTAAGTAGAGAGGGAGAGTAGATTTCAATTCTAGAATGTCACTGGAGGCAAATTATAGAATTTTTCATGTGGTAAAATTTACTTTTTTGCCATTATAATATTCTCTTTTAGTGAACCTAATGCTGGAAGCAACTGAGGAAAAAAGAAAAAAAAAAGGCCTGAGTGTCCTCCCATCTTTGAGGCCTCTCAATCAGATGATACGTAAATCCCAGGGCAACCAGCCTTTTCTGCCAATAAACTTCCAATATTGTGGCACTGGCACTGTGTCAGCTGTATGCACACTACTTGTGTTTACTCCACAGTCCAGATCAGGGTCTTCGGCTCCAAACTACCAGACTGACCCCATGAGATACACCCTGGACAACTGAACAGTGGCCGAGAGGTCGCTCAAGCAGCGAGCACTTTAGATGGTGGCAGCTGCTTGGTGTGTGGTCTGAGGAGTGATCTGTAGCTTCTGCTCTCAGGTGACAAGGTGCCACTCCATGCTGTGTGTTTAGCCACTTACTGGTAAGACAATCATTTGTTTTGGTCATTCATTCATTCATTCATTCAGGAAATGAATGAGTGTCCTTTTACAGCAAACTGTGGGTAGGTGGCAAGTGGTGGGAGTATGTGCATGCTGTGGGTATTGGTCATTGTGATGTTTTCTCCTAAGATCCACTGAAGGATCCCATAGTCAAAGAAGCATCTGGAAGGCCAAGGCCATTCCCTCAGCCCAAGAGCATCCTCCTTTCTTGTAGACTTTGGGTCAGTGATTCCTTCTTACTTTGCTTTCTATTTATTAAGGCTTAGTTGATTTTCATCTTCCTGAAAGAAAGTATAGCTCTTCCCGAATAAATCTAGCAGAGCTCTATCTAGTCAGACCACGTTAATTTATTAATTCAACAATTAATAAATGTACTGAAGTATAAAAACAGAAAGACAAAAGAAGCCGAAGTTTCATCCCTTCAGGACCTCAGAGCTTAGAAAGAAAAACAGAAACATAAGCAATTATTATACAATCAAGGTGTGTACTGTAACCCAGTATTTCTTAAAGTAGATTTCACAGTTTTCCAAATCTCTCCTGGGTCTGTGAGTTTGGTCCAAGAACCCACTGTACTTGTTCCCCAGCAGTGTTCCCTGCCACTGTTGTCATCACAGGCCAGCTCCCAAGTCACAGCCTTGTTACTATGAATTTGCAAGTGCCTACTACTTGCAAATTTAATGGTGGAAATCAAATGGGAAATGATATGCAATGAATTCACGGGTTACCTCTTTTATGTTCAGCAAGATGCCTTGTGTGTCTTGTTTCAGTCACACAACATTTGAATTGGTGCTCACCGTGGCACAAAAACAGCACAGGTATATAAAAAGTGTCAGACAAGTTGATGGGAGGCTGCCTATTGGCCAGCCTCCTGCACTAGCCCCAGCAGAACAGATTACACCAGATTGGAGACACTTATGCTGAGTGCCACCTAATCAAACTGAACTGTAAATTGGGCCAGTTTTCAAAAATAATAATAATAAGAGTTTTACAGCACCAATCAGATGGGGCCTAGGTTACCTGAACAGGTGCACAAGGAAGTCCTTCTGATGTAATACTATAAGGAAAATAACTTTGAAACAATTAATCTGCTTATTCTCTGTTTCTTTTTCCTTGCTTTCTTTCTCCTTCTGACTATAAAGACAAACTCCTAGGCACAGCTCATTGGAACATTCATTCTACTTTCTAAAAGGAGTTATTGCCCAACTTGAAAAATCAGAAATAAAAGTCAATTTGATTTTAAACTAAATTTGTTGCAACTTTATCTTTTGACAAAGGTTAACAGACTGGTAGCTTATTTATGACAAGAGAAAGAGAGAGGTGGCTACAGCTTGTCACTGACAGAATGTACCTAACATTAATTCACTCTTATCTTTTCTGAGGAATGCCAAACTCCTGCTTGGGAATGCTTTCCATACCAATCCAAATTCAACACATTCCACTCTGAATTTAAACAGATAAAGTCTAGGCCAGGAGAGATTTGAAAAACATGTCCTAATGTTTAATGAATATCTCAACCCTTGTTTTCAACAGAACACAGTCAATTGAGATTATTTTTCTATTGCAACAAGTTATTATAAAAACATGTAGTAGTTTAACCTCAGATATTTTGCATCTGCTTTTGAGGCAAAGATTTGAATGTGATGATAAAATGTCAGTTGTTTACAAGTACAATAGCTTCAAGAAAGAGTCGGTTGCTGAACTTTTTTTTTTTTAATAAAGAGAGAGAGAGAATTTTTTAATATTTACTTTTTAGTTTTCGGTGGACACAACATCTTTATTTTATTTTTTATGTGGTGCTGAGGATCGAACCCAGTGCCCTGTGCATGCCAGGCGAGCGTGCTACCGCTTGAGCCACATCCCCAGCCCCATGGTTGCTGAACTTAATGTAAAAAATATGGCTACCAAGGAAATCATGGTTGTCCTCTCTAACCCACTTCACGGTGCTTGGTACACAGTTGGTCACTTAAAGAACTTAACAATGAGGGATGAACAGATTGGCATTTTTACTTAAATAGTGATTGTTGTTGACGTGCCCAGGAACTAGCTCTGGCAGCTTACCAACTTGCCCCCACAACTGATCTGCCTTAGTTTATTCCTATGAAAGATAAAGATAAAAATAAAATAGTCACCTTTACATAATTGTAAGGATCTGTTCAAATTACTCGGCATAATGGATCCTAGCTCAGCTCTGCAGTCTGTGCGGAGGCTTTACAGTGGCATACACATAGGAGAACCCCATCAGTCTACTCAGCAAAATCTCTGATGGAGTCCTCACCCATTTTTCCTGTGAGTCTTCCTATTCTCTGCCTCTCACCTGCAATTAAAAACTGATTCTCAGAAAATTGCTGGATTAGTTAGCAGTATTGACAAAAGAAAAAGATAGGCACAAAAAGAAAAACCTACAAGAGAAGTGTCTCAACATAATAGGGATAAATGGCTCTAATTTTATCCCTAAAAACTGGTTCAACAGAAATTGGAAATCTATCCTTCACCTTCAAAATGTCTTTGATTCTCCTGGAAACACTAAACACTTTGTAATGTTTTTCTCCAATTCAATAGTGTCATGGGAGAAGCTGTCCAGTTCAAAAAGCAAAGAAAAAAATACATAATATCTCCTTCATTCCCATAGAACAGACACAGCTGTTACAACCTTTGTGCTTTATAGGAAGTGAACCAAGTTTCAGTAAAGTATGATTCTTTGTTTACTGCCACCATTTTTTCCACGGTCATGTCTGGTAGGTAGTAAATATTTTTCACTGCATCTTCTCAGAGTACCAACTATGTTCTTATAATTTATCTCCAACAATAAAGGTGAATCTTATGGATCGAAGATAAATTGCCTGTTACTACCTGTACCCATTTAATTCACTGTCTACAGATGATAGAGTACAAATCAGAAGCATTTTATGCCACATATAAGCTTTGAGTAGAGTGGGAATGGAAGGGAGAAAGGTGATGTGCCCAACAGGATACTCTGTCATCTATTTACCTGTCAATTGTGAAATTATTCAGTATCTGCTAAATGACCCATTAACAAAATATAAACACCAAGAATGCATATTGTTGAATTCAGTTTTTATGGGGCCCAACATTTCTAATATTTAGTAAGAATCATATTGTATTACAAATATTTTATTTACCTTCATTTATTACATAAATAAACATATCATCTAATGATATCACTTACATCTGTTGGGACATGATTCCCTAAGAATGATTAATTCAATTAATCCACTGCCAAATATTTACTTATTATATACTATATGCCAACTATTACTCTAGATTTTGGGAAACAAAGTCTCTGCTTCTAGGAAACTTATTTTCATATGAGGAAACAGACAAAATGAAATTTTTAAGAAAGTAACCTGTAATGTTAGTGCTATAAATAAATTAAAACAGTATGAAAACCAGGGAGAGGTTCAGTTGTTCTTATTTAGCCACATTGGATTGGGAAATCTTCTCTTGAGAAGGTGACATTTAAGGTGAAACCTGAATACGAAGAAATAGCAGTCATGCGCTAGATCAGTAATTGTTGTAAGGTATTGTGGCTAAAGAGTATCAAACATGGAAGGGAGTACAACGGGAGATGGGTTTGAGAGATGGTAAAGTGGCAGATCATGTAGGGTCAGGGTGAATCATGGTTTAAGAAAAATTATATTATTCTGACTATAATGAGGCAAAAGGACTGTGGCAGAAGAGACTACTAAGGCAGGGGGGCAATTTAGAGATAATTAACTTTTCAGTTATGGCGGTCAAGTAAAATTCAAACAATATTATAAGTAGAACAAGTTATTCTGATGATTTGGATATATGATGAAAACAGTGACAGATTAGATAGGATTTTGATCCTAGTAGCTAAATGAATAAAATTACTATTTACTTAATTGTCAAAGACTTGGGAAGAAAAAGGTGAAGGAGGCAGGTGTAGTGGCACATGCTTGTGGTCCCAGCTACTCAGGAAGCCAAAGTAGGAGGACCATGGGAGCCCATGACTTTAACACCTGGACGATATATTAAGAACCTGACTAAAAAAAAAAAAAAAAAGAAGAAAGAAAGAAAGAAAGAAAGAAAGAAAAAGCAGAGAATTCTTGAGTTTGTGTGTGAAGTGGAGTTAGAGGGGGATCAAGAGTTCTGTTTTAGCAATGTTAAGTTCATGGTTACTCCTAGACCTCCACTTGGAGATGGCAGGTAGGTCATTGAATATAAATCAGCAGCCCAGCAAAGTCAAGCGCTGCAAATAAATATTTGAAAGGAATCTTCATAGAGATCATTTACAGTCACAAGACTAGGTTAATCACTTAGACTGTGAACGTAGTTATAGAGATGTCTGGGAAGAGAGACCTGTGGGACTTTACTGGGGGAAGACTCTGGGGATGAAGGAAAGCAAGGCTTCCTCTAAGGACAGAGAAGAATATATTCAGAAAGAAGCAAGTATCAAGAGCTTCCAAGAAATCAGGTAGAAGGGAGACAAGAAAAATGGACTGACAGTTGTGCCAAGACGTGGGTCACTGGAGACTTTAATAAATTGAGCTGTATCACTGGTGCGATGGCAATGTGAGCTTGATTTGAACTGGATTGAGGAAAATATAGGAAGCAATGAAGTGGAAATACTAAATACATATAGAGCATCTTTCAAGGAGTTTTGCTGAGGGAGGAAAGAAAGAAATGGGGGTAATAAATAGTTTGGAATCAAGGTCTTTGTTTTAAAGATGAGTGACATTAGACTCATGCTAGTGGGAAGGATCTCCAAAAATTAAAAAAAAAAAAGTAATGACCCCAGAATTAAAAGGGGATTCTGCTAAAGCAAAGCCTCAGAGAAGTGATATGACAAAGGGAACCGGAACATAAGTGGAGGGTTTATCACAGATGAGGACAGAGCTGCCTCATCTATTGTCACAGAGTTGGTGGGCACGAGTGTAGGAAAACTAATGGACTTGGTGGGTGGTAGCTCAAGAACAAATTGCAATGATATGCTTCCTCAAATAGAGGAGTCAATTAATTCTTTTGGAAAAAAATTGCTTAGGATTAGATGATCTTTACTGAAGTTGCCATACAGCAGCTTCACAGTTGCCAGGAGAATGGCAAAGGAAATAATCCATTTTCTCTGATATGCATATCACTAATATTTACATTTTTCTATTAACCCTAACTCTATTAAATACAGTGGTGGAGAGAAAAAAAAACCATTTTAAAGAAGAAAGTAAAACAAGATGAATTTATCTGCTTGAAATATATATGAAAATGACACCAAATAATGTTGATTTTAACAAGGACTTCCTTTGTTGTCAGCAGACACACATTTTCAAGGCTTCCACATTTTGATTTATTTTTTTTTTAAATAGGGCAACTGTCAATTTGAATTACTCCATCCTGCTTTGCATAATAATTTACATATTTATCCACCAAGAATGCTCTGATAAAAGGACAATATCCCACGAGAGAGATGAAAAGGCTTGATTCTTGAATCACACTTTTGCATTCTTGAATAGTAAGTCTCTTTTCCAGTGAAAACTGTAGCATTGAGAAAGACAATGGCCCAGGTCAGTGGTTTGTCGTTAACTTTTTTTTTACTGTGAAATTTCATTATACAAAATTGCTTAGAGCAATTTTTGTCTACATAGCCCCAATTAAAGTACAGTTTTTGTTTTTCAACCATGAAAATAATTCTTGCCTAATACAGGAATGATCACAAGGAAGCTGTTCTCAGTTTCCAACAAGAAAAGCCAAGCTACTTTTGGATTAGAAAGGGGTGGGGAGAAAAACCTTATTTGTTCAAAGTTTTTACTTAACACACCTAGTGTTATAAATGGCTATTGATATCTTTTACTTACCAAATAAAGGTTTTGGTCTTTAAAACTCAAGCCTATGCTGAGAGTGCCTCAGGAATTTTAGAGTTCTTCCTGATATTTTATTTTCAGCCAAATGGTAAAGTTTCTAGGTGCAACCTAAAGTTTTACATGTGTTTTTTTTTTTTTCTCTTTCTCCACGAGAGAGGCCTATCCCAAGGCCATTGAGACAAGTTTCTATTTAATCTGCTCTCTGATATGCCTCCCTGGTGTGCATGTTCTCTGTTGCTTTCTCAATGTCCCTAAGCACAACACAGCAAAAAAAGACCACACGGAATCCTTAAACATCACATATGGACCAGAGATCTTTGGCATCCAAAACTTAGCCATGGGATTAAATGCTGGAAACAAACACTTTGGGATTCCTGAGATATTAGTGAAAACCTCCTGCTAACACTTGTGTTGATGGTGGAAAGCCAACTCCAGTTGCCTCACTGTGACTCCAGAGAACAGATCTTATTGGTGTGATTCTGCTGCTCACCCTCCATTCCTCCCACCCCCATGAGATGTCCTTTAGAATGTTTGGTCATTCTTTCTTATTTGAGTGCTTTTCCAAATTTGTTCTATATAGTAGGAAAGGCTCTGTATGGGACTGAGGGTCACTTCTGGGTAGCATTTTTTCAGGGTAAGTGGGAACCCTCTGGTCTCGGGTCTGGTCTTTTCAAACAGTGCATCTCCATCCTTCTTTATTTTGTGATAATTGGCTTCTGCCTTAAGCTTTCTTGTGAAGGAGTGCTCTGCTTTGGAAGAAAGAAAGTCACAGAAATTATTCACACTAATGGAAATGAAAGGTTAGACAGTGAGTACTCCCAGGTTGAATTTTAACAACAACATCCAATAAGCAATACTTTAACCTTGTGGAACCAAGGAGAAGTGGAAGGGAAGGACGGATCTTCACAGTCGGTTTTTGTGTGATCTTAGCTGACAGCTCGTTCAGCTTAGAGGGAGAGAAGTGGATATCACTTCCACTGTAGAGCAACAAGGGAGGCATTCGCTCTGGATATCTTAGAAATAATTGAATCTTACTATGCTATTCCCCCTTTTTTTTTATTTCTTTGTTCCTCCTGCCTCCTTTTCAGTATTTGCTTTAGTATTGGGCTAGGGTTACAAATAGAAATTTGTATTTTCCATGAAAAAACATAAACCACAGTTAAATGAGAGCTCGTTTACAATGTCTCCCGCTTCACCTTGTAAGTCACAAATAGAATGATAAATGGCGCTTCAGCTTCTGAACACCCACAGCATTAATCAGAAAAGAAAACCATCATGTACAAGGTCTTTTTCCTTCTGTAATGGAGTAGAACCACAAGATGAGGGCTGTCTTCTGGCAAAGCAGAGCTCCTGCCCTAGCCCAGCTATTCCCTGGCACCCCCTCCCCCACCCCCACCCCCGCCCCGTGACCGGGCAGCAAAGTGGCTGGGGAGCAGAAGGAAAGACCAGGGTCTGAGAACACCTGAGGTTCTATCCTACCCAGAACTGTGCTATGTTCAAGACTACTTTCGTTGAATTTTCACTTTCTCAGGAACTTTTTTCCTATTTAATACCTAATATCTCTATTTTAAAACATTTTACTAGATTGTAGGGAGTTACTTATTTTCAATGGGGGACTAAAGGTGACAGAGCACAGAACAGAGATTTTGCTCCGTCCACTCTTACTCTTCATTCCAAGGACTGCATTGTTGACTGTTTTGTGCAGCATTCTTAAGCATGATCCTGAGCCAAAACTGTGGCTTTCAACTAGGAAAAGTGATTCTGATCCTTTGTGTCTCCACAGTCAGCCAAGCTCCTCAGGTCTCCCTTTCAGTTAGGGTGAGTAGGAACAGAAGCCATTTCATTCGACTTGGCTAACTACCATGTCCAAGGAAAGCTGGACCTTTCTGCCTGATGGTGCTGCAAGGAAATAAATGTTGTTTTTGTCTGATGTCGCACGCTCACAGCCGGGTATGTGTTGTAAAACGGAGGAAATTATCCAACGGCTGTAATTATAGTGACTCATTGACACAAATGCTGAGAGGCAGATGTGGCATAAATAATGAGGGAACACAAAGAAGACTCTTCATTATCAAATCCAGCCTTCACATCCTCATCATGCGGGAAGGCCACAGAGGCCAACGGTAAGAACCCCTGTTTCCCCTAAGGCACCTTGATTATTTCCCAACCTGGAAAGAGAGTGATGGTCAGAGCCCTGACCTTTTAGAGTAAAGCAAAATGCAATCATGAGCCATCCTCTAAGACTGCAAACTGGGTGGCATCAAATGAAAATCGTCATATGGATGGAATAAATAGGGAATGTTTAGGGAATGTGCCAGAGCCACAGAGCAAAAGAAAAACCCAAACCCAAACATGACTCCAACAGAAGTTGGCTGACACATGAAGAGACAGACTCAGTCACATTAATTCCTCTCGTGACGTAGATGGTAGCCACCTCCGGAGGACAAGATGTTTTTGGAATCAGATACACTTGCATGACTTTAAGTAGTCACATTTCCCTGCTATCCTCAGTTATCTCCTGTATAGAATGAGAGAACTATTGGCCCTTACCTTACAAAATTGTGAGAATTAAGATATTATGAACATGCACATAGAGAATGAGCACGGCACAGTGTTTTCTAATCAGAATGGGGTGTGTATGTGGATGGAGAGGTGCTCAGTTTCTCACTCCCTGTTCGTCTCCTTTCCTGCCCCTAGCTTTCTATCCTCCCTTCCCACTGGCAGATATATACCTATCCATATGCTGGGAAGTAGAATTCCTATTGAGCGTATTGACAGAGCTAGTTAAAATAATGGATGCTTAGGAGGAGAAAAACATGAAGTTACTTTGCAGCCACTTAATTCTTACATAATTAACGCAAGTTTACTCTAGGATCAGGTACTTAGGAAACATGTGGTCTTAAAGGGCATGGACTTAGGAGACTGCCTTTATTCAAATCTTAAATCTTGTTTAATACCTTGTGACCTTGGGCAGTTAATCTCCAGTTTTCTTTCTGTCAAATGAAAATGTTATCTACCTAAATGCAATGACAATTACATAAGTTAATTTGAGTGAAATGCTATGAATATTGCCTGGCACCAAAGAGATGCTACTTAAATATTTTTTAAAATAAATAAGTAAACACTAACAGATGTGATATGGTGGGATAATGTCATGTATAATGGATAACTAATACAAATAAAAATTTTAGCATTTTATTCTGCTTTCTACCAGAAATGTGCAAAATTTAAAATGTTAAGATGCTGATAGTGATAATGAGTACTTAGTTTACCTTTATATCATTTAAGAAAACAATATGAAGAAAGGAATACATACCTTTCGATTTTTAAATTATGAGCTTTGTATTGCATAATACCTGGTAATACTTTTTTTACTATGAAGTTTTCTACTTTTTCTTATTCTTGATTCATATATTACCAATGATGATTTATTATTGCTATAGTTTTAACATTTATTTCACTTCTTTACTTTTGGGGGGAGAGGGCTACTGAGGAATGAACTATTGAACTCAGGGGCACTTGACCACTGAGCCACATCCTCAGCCCTATTTTGTATTTTATTTAGAGACAGGGTCTCACTAAGTTGCTTAGAGCCTGGCTTTTGCTGAGGCTGCCATTGAACTTACAATCCTCCTGCCTCAGCTTCCAGAGCCTCTGGGATTAGAGGCATGCGCCATCGCAGCCAGCTCCTTTCTTTGCATTTTAATGACATAACACAAGGGCACTTAACAAATTGAGCATTCTAAGGACAAACAGTTCATTTTGACCTAACTTTATTCACTAAAGTGACTGTATTTTTCATTATCATACAGTAGCAACCTATATATTTTTAGTTCCAGGAGAAGTTTAAAGTTCCAAAAGCATAGAATTTAACACAATTCTATACTTGTCTTTTTTCACTTATTTATTCATTCTTCAAATATTGACAATTTATGATATGTTAGGATTTTTTTAGAACTAAAATGAGCGATTTTTAAATTTTTTTCCAATAATATCTGCTATAGCTAGTAGTTATTACATACTTGGGGGGCTCAGAGAAAAAATGAATGAATAAAATCAGCAGCCTTGAACAGTCATGTAAGAATATTGAAACATTCACCAAATTGTGGTTTTCCCTTTGCAGAACTGTGGCATGGAAGCATTTTCCCTTTGGAAACAAGAACTTCAGAACCACAAAGGGTTAAGGTTGTAGAAATAGAAAACACCTATCTCTCAAGTGTGTTCTTGGGCATGCTGATAAGCAGGGTCACACACACCTTCATCCCCAGGCACCTAGACATGCGCTCGCTACCTGTCATGGGCACAGAACCATAAATCGATCAGTGAGTTAAGGTGTGTACCTGTCTTGAAGGACAACCTACTGTAACCCAGGGTAACATATTCAAGTCAACATTTCAGGTGCATTTTCAGTAGCCTTTATCACACCATGTCAAGCTGGCAGCTTCTGGGTGATGTAGATTGTGATGGGACCAGTCAATTTCAGACTAATTTACTGTAAAATGTGTTCTTGTTTTAAGGCAATATTCTGTAGGATCTTAGGTCAGGAGATGAAACAAGCTCTAAACTCTAGTAGAGGGGTGCTGGCCAAGGTCTTGTGGACAGGAAAGGCAAATATGTGTTAATCTCAGCAGAGATTAATTGCTGCCCTTTGGCAGGGTGAAAGGAGTTCAATGTAATCAACTTGTCACCAAGTAGCTGATTGATCTTCTTGATGGGTGGTGCCATGATGGAGGTTCAGCATTGGTCTTTGTCACAGACAGGTTGGACAGTTGGCAGAGGCAAAGACTGAATGAGGCCTGGTGAGTGGGAGTCCATGCTGTGGCCTTTCGTGTAGGCTCGGTTCCTGCTACTGTGGCTACTCCAGACACAATCTCATTGTGCCAGAACAAGAGAGTCTGGTTAATATCAAATCACTGATCATTCCTCTTCTTTGTGGCTTGTCTCTTCTTTGCTAGGTGTTAATGCATGATGCAAAGGTATTCATCCTTCATACCCACTCCATAAATCCTTGTACTGCATTTGTTCCCAAATCTCCTTTTCAGGACCTGGCCACATAGCCATAGATTTTTCTTACCTGGACCTGCTTTTTTTTTTTTTTTCTATGTAAAGTGGACAACAAGATTCACTGCTGAGAACTAGTTATTATGAAGATTTCCCCTTCTTTCTTCCTTTCAGGCTCATTCCTCAATAGAACTGGGGTTCACGAGCAGTTCATTTTTAGCTTGCACTTACTACGCTGAACCATTTTTAAAACCACCTTGATCTTGCTGCTCCTTTGTGAGCTACCCGTATGGGACTTCCTGCATGGCCAGAGTGTGACCTGAGCTTCAAGAGCCAGTGCAATGATAATAGATGCCTGGGGGCTCTGTGACACCTGCTTGAGCAGCTTACTTGTGTCTTCGGACTTGTTCATGCCTAAACCCAGATGTGCCACTTCTATCTTATAATAAAATGCAACTAGGCTCATTTTTTATGACTTGGTGAATCTGGCAGAAGTCAATTCATGACATATAGTTCAGTCTATGTGGTCTTTTGACAACCTGTGATCAGATATTTCCAAAACCTAATAGCATATCAGGAATCGATTTTACAATGGTTTATAGTTCTAGGCAGCTGATACCATAACCTCACACCAGAGCCTTAGAATTACTTGCTATAAACCCTGTTCAGAATCTTTTCCTACACAGACACCTGCTGGATTACATGAAGCAAATGATAGGTCTGCTTGCATCACAGAAGTAGAGCCCTTTCTACCCACTCAGATCTGGGAGTTTCTAACTCACGCCGTAAATGGGCTACAGCAGTATTTCCAATACTATGGCTGCAGTGTGGTAACATGGTATTGTGCTTTCTTTTTCCTTTATGTTGGGTGTTGTGAAAAAAATATTTGAACTTTATTTTGGAATATTCCAACATACCACAGGCCACTGACTCCTAAATCCTTCTATTTGTAGGGATTATTTATTACCTCCTAGAACACTGTCATCTTACTAAGACCTCCAGGAATCAGCCACTCCATGCTCATCTGGATTGATTAAAATGTGGGCCAATATGACACTGTAATAGTATGTCTAGACAAACTCATTTTTCATCCTCCTTGCTGATGTGAAAGAAAAAGAATGTGTTCATCAGATCGATGTCCACTTATAATACCCCTAATGCCACTTCAATTTCTTTTAGCAAAGTTACTGTATCTGGCACAACAACTCCAATTGGGGCCACTAATTGTTTAACTTTATGATCATTTGCAGTCATCTTCCAGGATCCAACTCTTTTTTGTAATGGCCAGAATGATGGACTATGTAAGGATATGATGGTAACTATCAAGTCTACATTCTTTAAATTTTTTGTGTTGACACCGACCTTTGCTATTATTTTGGATTTGATATTTTGGCTGGAATGAGAGCAGTTTCTCTGCTTCCACTTAGATACCCCCACTACAGAAGCTCTTCAACTTATAGGCCAACATAAGGGTTTGGCCATACCTAGTATATTGTTCCAATTATACATTCTGGGACAATGGAAATGTCTACGCATTTGAGTTCGCAGTCCCAGGAGATACACATTTTCTGATCCTGTGATAGAACTCATATTTTCTCTCCTGCTCTTGCCAGTACCCTCTCTGTCAGGGGCCTGGATGATACTTTGGGTCCCTTAACATCAGTGTTGACTTGGATCTTGTGTCCCACAACTTTCAAAATATTTAGGTTATTTTCCTTTTTCAACATATGGTTATCTGTGTAATAGCTTTGCGAGCACTGGGGAATATTTTCAATCTATACTTGTTCTGGTGTTACAAGGTCCCTCTTTACTTATACTCAGGATCACACTCAGAAAATGAAGTCTGAATATTTTAATTGGCTCAGGTCTGGAAATTAAGCAAGAAATTTATGACTGTTCCTTAGGATGGATGGTCTCTGCTTTCTTGTTTTTCATCTCTGTTTCCTTCTAATTGTATAAATAAACACGACCCTTGTTAATTGTCCATCTATTTTTGCCTTTGAACCTCAATGTTTGAGTCTCCATCTACACGCTCTCTGGGTCAGGGCCCAAGAATGTCATTATGGCTTTGCCATTCATTATGATAACTGTGACCATTTTCTTCTAATGCTAAAGTGTCACCAACTAGTCTCAGTTATCTGTATTCCTGTCATCACATTCTTTCTAGAGAACCCGGTGCTATTGTCGGCCTCGGTGTATAGCAACAGAGAGAGCCAAAATTGAGTTTCTAAAGCTCATACCTATCTCACCAGTCTTTGTGAAGGAAAAATGGGTCATTTAAAAACCTTTAAAGTCTCAGAGAACTAGGATTCAAGATTCTAGAGTGCACCAACCTCAAATATTCTCAACTAAAGTCTCAGAATTCTATTGATTCTTAGAGTTCTGATTTAGCATAATTGTTGGTCCTTTGGCTTCAGAAAATAAGCGCCCCTCCCCCTCCTGCCAAGGAGGTCTTTTGGCTTTCACACTTTCCCCTAAATTAATGATTAATCATTCTCAATTTGTCATTGTCATTCTGCAATTGATCAAAAACACTAAACACCTGTAATTTTATTCCATAATTTTTATAATCACCGCTTCTGTACCTCACAAAAGCCTTATATATTGAACCAACTAGACCATTTCTTTCCACCAGTATATTCAGCTCACAATTGTACCACTACAGTATACAAACAACCACCAGTGATGGAGTTTTTGTCAGCCATCTGGCAGGTGATACAGCTTTAAAATTCCATTCACACTTGACTTTATAGGTGCCTACCTGGATCCAGCAGTTTTAGGTTAGATTCTCCAGAAAGAAAATGTGAGATGAAGGTTTCATTTTGGGATATGCTCTCAGAGTTGTCCTGAGTGGAGGCAAAAGATCCATACTACTCATTGGATGTGGGTTGTCGTGGGCATAACTATGCAAGATGCCTCTCCCTCAGGCCCAAGCAACAGCTTGATGGAGGGGCTTCACTGTGAGCCATCAACAGTCAGCAGCTTAGCAGCTGAGGACATTAGGCCTCAGACTTGAAGTGACGAATATGAATTCTTCCTCAAACTTTGCATTTCTTCCTCTCCCATGTCTTATTTTTGTTGTTGTTGTTGTTGTTAGAAAGAATTTACAGTTTACTTACACATACACATGCGCACAGGCACACACTCAGGAAAAGAAAAAGTTGTGCTACTTTATCTTCATCTAGCCTATGGGCATTGCATTCATTTTTTTCCTTTCAACTTTAGATGCTTATTTCAACTTTCTTGATCTTCCACAATTTTAATTATTAGATTTCTCAACCAGTAAAACTGCCTATATTAGGTGGAATTTCTTTTATAATTTAAATAAAATTATTATATTTAAGAAATAACAGAGAAACTGTGTACCCTTTGATGAAGTTCAACCAACAGTAACATCTTCCAAAACTATAATACACCCTTGAGGTTGATAGTTAAAGATATATAACATTTCTATCACTACAGTGATCCCTAATGTTGACCTCTTTAGCCATACCACTTTCCTTCTAATCCTCAACACATACTAAACTGTTCTCCACTTTTATAACTTTGTCAAGAATGCTATATAAGTGATATCATAACCATATATAACCATTTAAAATTGACTTTTTCAGTCATCATAATTCTCTTAAAAAATCATTAAAGTTATTATATGTATTAGTCTGTTACTTTTCATCCCTGAATACTGTTACACAGTATGGATATACCACAATTTAACTGTTTATCCACTTAAGGATATCCAAGTTACTTCAGTTCAGTGTTACTATGAAAAAAATTGTTGTAAATGTTCATGTGCAAGTTTTTGTGTGAACTCATTTTTGCATGTTTCATTTCTCTGATGTCTTTTCATTTTTATCCACGAGATGAAATGCTAGGTTATACTGTGATTGCATGTTTAGTTTTTGAAGAAACTGCAAGACTCTTTAGAATGGCTGTACCATTTTACATTCCCAGAAGCAATGCATCTGTAACAAATTTTCTCTGGATCCTTGATAGCATCTGGTATATTTTCCTAACTCATAAATATGATATATTTCTTGATTTATTTAGGTCTTCTTTGATTTCTTACCTCAGCATCTTGTAGTTTTCAGCATGCATTTCTGTACATGTTGTTAGGTTTGTACCTGTTTTCCATTATTTTTTTTTTGAGTGATTGCAAGTGGTAAGATATTTTTATTACTAGTGTCCATATGTCCATATGTTCTTTGCTAAAATATAGAAATAAAATTGATTTTTGTATGTATATCATGTATCACGAGACCTTGCTCACTAAACTTATTATTTCTAGGAGATTAAAATAGATAAATTATATATGTAAGTAGTGTGTATATACATACATGCATATGTGTGTGTGTGTGTAATTTTCTATGTAGGCAATCATGTCTGCATGTTTGCAAATGGAACTTTTTGCTCTCTCCAGGTCTGATCTTTAAGTATTTTATATAGTTCTTTAGCCTTGCTGCCTTTGCTAGAATTTCCAGTGCTGTATTGAAAAAAAAGGAAGACGTCATTAGATGTGCTTGCCTTGTTTCCAATTTGGGGTGGGAAGCATTCACTCATTTTCTATTCAGCATAATGTTACCACTAGGACTTTTCCAGTTATTCTTTATCAAGCTGAGAAAATTCCCTCTATTCCTATTTTTTTCTGAAAACTTTTATATTGAATGGATAATGTTTCATTAAATGTTCTTCCTGCAATGATTAATATACTCATGTAATTTTTTCTTCTTAGACTTAATGTGGTGGATTACATTGATTAATGTTTGTGTATTCAACCAGCCTTGTGTCTATGGAATAAACCCCAATTTAGTCATGGTGTAAAATTCTTTTTATTTGTTGTTGAATTATAACCTTTATATTTTAGGAATTTGGGCATCTATATTTATTAGGGATATTGGATCATAGTTTTGTTTGTTTATTTTTTCTTTGTGCATGGACTTTCTTTGATTTTTGGTAACAGGATAATGGTAAATTTTATAAAATGAATTATGAAAGATTATGTTATTAGTTATTAGTATTCTTTAGAATTGGAGTTGTTCTTTGAAGATTTTCAGATATTCTCTAAAAGCATATCTAGGTATAATTTTTTTTTTGTTTTTAAAATTAGGAATTTAATACCTTTAATAGTGTAGTCCTATTCTATTATCTTCAATATTGAACAAGTTGTAGTAGTTTGAGTTTATTTATTTGGGGTGTTTTTTTTTTTTTTTTGAGAAATTGTTTTGCAGTAGTTACCAAATTTATATGTATAGAGATGTTCATAGTATTCCTATAGTATCCTTTTGTTATCTCCAGAGACTCTAATGAGGTCCACCATTTTATCTTCAGTGTTGGTAATTTATATCTTTCTTATTTTTATTCATTGTCTGTCATACTAGAAATTTGTCAATTTTTATTGATATTTTCAAAATACCAGCTCTGTTTTCATTTATTTTCCTTTCTTCTGCTTTCATTGGGTTTATTTTGTTCGCATTCTAAGTTCTTGAAATAGAAACTTGGAATATTGAGATAGAAACTTAGAATAAAAATTTCCCTCTGAGAAATACTTCAGTTGTGTCCTACAATTTTGATACAAACTATGTCTGTTTTTATTCTGAACCATGTATATTTTGATTCCCCTTGGGACTTCCTCTGTGACTCATGGATTATTTAGAAATGTGCTATGTGAAGAGTTTGTAGATACTTCTGTTTTCTTTCTATTATTGATTTCTACCCTGATTCCATTGTGATTGGAGAACACACTTGTGAAAAGCAAGATGGGCCTTTCTCTGAGTTACTCCATGATGTTTAGAGCAATAGTTTTCAGACTGTACCTAACTCTGAATTTCTCCCTTTTGTAAAGCAGTAGTTTCCCAAAAGCTACTTCATTCTGAACACAAGTGCCAAGATAGAGTTATTCTATACTTTGTACAACTAAACAACCACCATTCGCCTGGCACAACCATAAAGCACAAACTTATAAATAACTTATGCATGCCAATTTATCAAAATAAATCAGGAATACCTGGACACAAGGACAACCCAAATCATATCAGAAAGATCCAGGAGCTTATCAACCCCACCAGACACAACTCTTCACCTAAGACTTGTGAAAGTGGAGAAGCCTCCTGGAACTGGAAATGGCAGCATTATGACCCTGTCACTTGGTCACTTTCATGAACCTTGTCCAGGGAAAGTACCAAGGTGATGAACTTCCAATCCTGTCTTTTTTGGGCTTCAACATGGCTGCTTATGCTCTGATGCATACTCCACTCCAAGCCGGTACTTCAAGGCAACATTCTAAAACTGAAGCCACTCTCAGTCCAGACTCTCCATTCTGACAACTCTGTGAAACTGATTCAGTAAAACCCTTATCTGATCACCTACAATGGCTCTTTGACTCTTTGCATTCATATCTCTTTCTACCTGTGCTCTTGGCACGGCATCCTGTGTATTGGGTTAATCATCACTGCGGAAAGTGATGTATCTTGTGAATTTATTGTTTGTTGTTCAGTAAATTCTGACATTGCAGAAAGGCATAAATGTATTTTGTCTCTGTTAATGGCATAGCTCTGTCCTGACAACACTGTATGATTTCAATTATTTTAAATTTGGTGAGGCTTGTTTTATGATTCAGGATATAGCCTATTTGGGTATATGTTCTGTGGGCACATCAAAAAAAAAAAAAAAAGAATGTTTTTTCCTGATGTTGTTATATAGAGTGTTCTATATATGTGAATTTGATCCTGTACATTAATTGTGTAGTTAACTTTTATGTTGTGCTGATTTTATGTCTGGTTATTATATCAGTTGTTGAGAAAAGGATGTTGAAATCCTGAACTGTTGCTTGTGGCTTTATCTGTTTCTTCTTTTATTCCTACTGATTTTTGCATCATATTTTTTTTTTTTTTGGTTCTTCTCTTTTCTGCATAGACACTTCAGATGTTCATGTCTCCTGGATGGATTGACCCAATTATCAATAGACAATATCTCTCTTTTCCTAGTAATAGTTTTGATTTGACTGTAGTTATACAATATTAAAATAACTATTCTTACTTTCTTTTTATTAACATTTTTGCATGGTAAACAACATTTTTCATTTTTCCATACATCTTAGTGTGTCACTGTATAGACTTTATTTGTGTTTATCCTGTTTGGAATCTGCTTACTTTCTTGAATTTGTAATTTATCTCTTACTAGATTTGTGTGTTTTTTGGTAATTATTCTTTGTAGTACATCCCAATCTCCTTCTTTTCTTGCTCTGAAATTCAGATGACATTGAATGTTGGATATTTGATTATGGTTTCACAGGTTCCTGAGTCTCTATCTATTTTGTTGTTCTTTATCTTTCCTCTGTCCTATTTATTCTGCTCTTCTGCCTATTAATTGTTCCTTTTTAAATTTCAATACTGTATTTTTTAATTATAAAATTTCAATTTGAAGTTGGACTTAGAGGTGTACACTTGTAATCCCAGCGACTTAGTAGGATGAGGCAGAAGGATTGCAAGTTCAAGGTCAGCCTTGGCAGCATAGTAAGACCCTGTCTCATAATAAAAAATAAATAGGAGCTGGGGATATAATTCAGTGGTAGAGTACTCTGTGTTCAATCTTCTATATTGCCAAAAAACAAACAACAACAACAACAAAAAATCCATTTGATTCTTTTACCTTATATTACTTTCTGATACTTTGTGGGTTTTTAAAAAATATTTGTTTCAAGTGTGTTTATAATTGCTAATTAGAGCATTTTTATGACTGGGAACTTTAAAACCTTTGTCCGATTCAATCTAATATTAGTGGCATCTGGCGGTGACATCTACTGATTACCTTTTCTAAATTTTAATTTGAGATTTTCCTGGTTCTTTATATGAAGAGTGAGTTTTAGTTGAACAATTAACATACTAACCCGAACATTTGGAATATTATGCTTGGAGATTCTGGATTTTATTTGAGCTGACTTTCTCTAGTGCCACTCTATGGAGGAAAGGGGGTGCGAAAGCATAGAAGCCCAGGTTCCACCCTCCACCTTCTTAACACCCCAGAGAAGCTCATTGAACTGATGATGAGGCTCCTCACCAGGTTCCCACTGGTATCCCTCTGCCTGGGATGGATACAAGGGCATCAAGACTGCTTTCCCTTGGCACCCATTGCCACCGTAGAATGAGGATGACCTTGCTACCACCCTGTGGTGTTGAAAGTCCTGACTATTCACTTGGCCTTTCTGACACCACCCAAGGGAGGGGTTGACTGACAAACTCCTGTGTAGCTGGGAAGGGCGGGAGTCTTGGCTTCCTACTGGCCTTTGCTGGTGTGGATGGGAGAAGGGCTGTTGTTTGTGCAGTGGTGTCTGGCTGGAGTACACTGGTCATTGTCCAAAAGTTGTCTGTCTGGCTCGGCTGCACCTTTCTCTGATCTGTATCTAGACACAGGAAGCTTTTGTTCCGGCTTTTTCTGTCGGTATTCACTGGCATTTCCATGTTGCTAGCTTTTTCAGCTTGAATTTTAGGATATTTGAAGAAGAACAACAAAATCCTAAGGAACTTATCACGATGTGCTTACTTATGTCCCAATTTCTCCAGCCAGTCCTCCTTCCCTCCACATTTTACTGTCTTCCTTGAACTTATTTCAGAATAAAAAAACTGTCCAGGGTTTTTAGTGCTACTCAGTAAGAAATGGAGAAAAAATGGGTTTCTTCCACCTTCCCGGAAGCAGAAACTGTGGATTACTTTTTGTGTATTGAACGTGTATCCAAAGCAGTTCTAAATTGAAAACCCTGAATGGATTTGAAGAGACAATTTGAGTGAGAAGTTACATATAGTTTCTTACAAAGGAAAACGGGGATTGTATTGTTGTTTATTATATTTTTTTCCTGAGTATATAAAACAAATCTTGCCATTTATCTAATTTCTTAGTCATAGAATCTACAGCATCACTTAATATGTACAGGAAGTCATTGAATACGGGTTATGATTGGTAGGGATAAAAACATGTTGCAAATTAAGTTCCTATCAATTCTATGAATAAAAAGTTTGTTTTTTTGGTCTCCTATAAACTTATTACCTAACAATCCATATGAATCCTTTAGCAAAAGTCACCAAGCGAGGGACTCTAAAAAATTAATTCAATAAGAGAAAAGTTACATATATATGATGCACATATATTAGTGAATATACATATGTGTTATTTATACATACAAAACGTTTTTATTTTCTACGTTAGAGTGTACATACAAAACATTTTTTCTTAACATGTTTTTTTTTCTTTCCATGTAATTTATAGGCACTATGGGGAAAAAATATTAAAACTAATTTTTAACATTATGAATCTCCCTACACAGTTGTCACTTATTAGTATTCCTTTCAAAGATAATTTCAGGGGAGTAAATACATTTTGTTAATTGCCTAACTACCTAAAAATAAACAAGCTTTCGGAGGAAGTGCTCAGAATTAATTTAATTTTTCTAAATACAGTAATTTAATTGGTGTGCTTATTATCTTGTTTTTCCAAAGGACAATAAAAAGGTCACAAAGTATATGGGTCCAGATATTTCTGTGCTTTTGTGCATCACATTTTTATTTTTAGAAATGAATATTGCTTAAAATACTAGATTTCTGATTTAATATAAACTGAAGATTTTTTTAAGTATACATGTAGAAGCGGTCTCAGCTTGAGCCAAAGTTAAATTCATTACATAGTTTCTTGAACTGTCTGGAGAACTGAATAAGTGACTACTTATAATACAGACATCTCAGGAAAGAACTCACCCTAAGAAAACAGTTGAAGCAATAATTAGGTAGGCAAAAGCACTTATTACCATGTCAAATTAGCCATGAAGTAGATCTTGAGTGATTTTATTATTTAGAAAAGTATAAGTTCATAGTGAAATTGAAGAATCATTCTTGTTAAAGTAAGAAATGAGATGGGGAAAACTTTTGCCATCTTTATTATCTACTAATTTACTTGAGGTCTTAATCGTTGCAATAAGAAAAGAAAAATGAAGGGTGCTTTAAAATTTAAAGATACAACTATCATCACCAGTATATTTTATGAAAATGTATCTAGAACTGATGTTCAAGATGGTAGCCACTGTCTGTATGTCTCTATTGAAAATTTGAAGCAGGTCTAGCTGCTTCAAAGTGCAGATGAGATTTAAAAAGATGAAAAATGAATCTAAGATATCTCATTAATTTTTTATATTGATTAAAGTAATATGAAGTTATATTTCAGAAAAAGTAAAGTAAAATGTGTGTATTAAAACTAATTTAAGGGGCTGGGGTTGTGGCTCAGTGGTAAGCACTTGCCTAGCACATGAAAGGCCCTGGGTTCAATGCTCAGCACCACATAGAAATAAATAAATAAAATAAAGGTATCATGTCCAACTACAACTAAAAAATAAATATAAAAAAAACTAATTTAAACAATTTTCTTTTACTTTTAAAAATGTGATTACTGAGAATTTTTAAATTGTATACTGGTATTTTCTATTGCACATTGTCCAAGAAAATTTGGAAGGATAAATTAACAAATTATTAGAAATCATGTTTCAAATGTTTGAGAAAGTTTACATTTAATTTTTTATAAGATTAAGTCAGATAATAAATATATATATATTCAATAATTTTTTAAATTCTTATTTAGCATTTTAATAGCTTTGTTGAAACAAATGCATATATCATATAGTTCAACCATTTAAACTGCAAGTTCAGTGTTTTGTAACATTCATAATTATGCACCATTATCAAATGTAGCCTTACAATGTTTCTTCACTCCTTAAAATTAAAAACAAATACTCACAAATTTTCATTTTCCTATTTCTTCTCCTCCCTTAGCCAAAAGCCAACACCAGTCTCTTTTCTATCTTCATTAAGTTGGTTTTGTACATGTTTCATATCAATGGAGTCATACAATATGTAGATTTTTGTTTCTTTGTTTCCTGACTGATTGTTTTCCTCAGCAAAATGTTTTTAAAGTTCATACTATAACTATTTTCCATTACTTCATTTCTTTTTAATGGCCAAGTATTTCATTGTATAGATATACTACCTTTTATCCTTTTATCATTTATGGGCATTTGAGTTGCTTATACTTTTTATCTATTATTAATAATGTTGCTATGAAGAAGTTTTTGTGTGAATACACACACACACACACACACACACACACGCACCAGCTTTTCATGACCATAACAAAATGCCTGAAGCAATAACTCATGAACATGAAAGGTTCACTTATCTCCTGGATCTGGAAGTTTTGTGTAATGGGGACTATTTTATGCTATGAATATAAACTTTGCTGCTCCATCACAGATTGCTTGTTTTAAAACTGACATGTTTTCATTCCACTCCCGTTTTGTTCTTCCTCCACTCACCATCCCTTACATCAGGGGAAACAAAACTAACATTCTTCCCCATCCCAGGCTAAGCTATCATGTTCGTCATGACCCACAAGAATAAAACCAGGCAACTGGGCTTTCTCAAGGATACCCAATGGACACTAATTAATTTTATCTACTGATAATACTTAGACCACAGCTCTTGTAGTCCCCCTTTAAAAACCCTGTATTCCTCCTACAAGGAATAATCATATCCTCTGGGACAAAAGTACTATGTATTTCTCCTTTGCAAGCAAATTAATAAATGTTTCTCCTTTTTCTCAAAACCTTGTTCTCATTATTGGATTGGCAACAGAGACAAAGACAGAGCTTTTGGTATCACATGAAATTCAAGATAGGTTGTTCCGTGGCTTTGGGCCTCTGGCGAAGCCACAGAGGGCAATAGCATAGGGCACAGGGGAGAACAAACAGCTCCCATCATGAACCAGGAAGCAGAAAGAAAGAAATCTGGGTCTCTGGTCTCCTTCGAGGTCATCCTCAGTGACCTAGGACCTTTCAGTAGGCCATCTTCTGAAGGTACACAGCATCTCTCATCACTGCGACCCTGGTGACAAAGCCTTTCACACAAGGACATTTGGAAGACATTCAACAATCCGAGTACAGTAACAATCCATTCCTCTTGGGTTTGTTTGTAGAGGTGAAATTGCTGAGTCATGTGTTGACACTAAGTTTCAATTTTGAGGAAATGCCAAAGTATTTGTCATAAGGCTACACCATTTTACAGTCCCTTGCAATGTATAATGGTCTTGATTTTTCTACATTCTCATCACCATTTGTGATTATTTGTCTTTTTTTATTCTTTCTTTTTCTTCTTCTTCTTCTTCTTTATTATTATTATTATTATTATTATTATTATTATTATTATTATTTGGTACTGGGGACTAAAACTAGGGGTACTTAATCACTGAACCACATCTCCAGCCCTTTTAATTTTTTATTTTGAGACAGGGTCTTAATGAGTTGCTTAGGGCCTCCCTAAGTTGCTGAGACTGCCCTTGAACTTGCAATCCTCCTGCCCCAGCCTCACAAATTGCAGAAATTACAGGCATGTGCACCACACCAGGCTTATTTGTTTTCTTGACTATACCTAACATGATAGATGTGATTTGGTAATTAATTGTTTAGCTTACTATTTCCTTAATGACTTAGATTTTTGAGTCTTTTCATATGCTTATTGGGCATTCAAATATCTTCATTAGGGAGATATCTATTCAAAATCTTTGCCTGGTTTCTATTAACCCTCTTTTTATTGTTGAGTTGTAACAATTTTTTTAATATTTTGAATACAAGTGATTGATCAAATTTGTGATCTGTTAGTATTTTCTCACATTCTCTTGTGAATCTTTTCTTTTTCTTGATAGTCAAATTGGTAACATAAAAGACTTTAATTTCTGTGATTAACTTCCTTCCTTCCTTCCCTCCCTCCCTCCCTCCCTCCTTCCTCCCTCTCCCTCTCTCTCTCTCTCTCTCTCTCTCTCTCTCTCTCTCTCTCTCTCTCTCTCCTCTTCCTTCCTTCCTTTCTTATTTTACTTGTGCTTTTGGTGATATGTGAAAGAAATCATCAACTAACTTAAGATCATGAAGAATTATGCTTATGTTTTCTTCAAGATCTTACAATTTTGACATTTATGTTTGGAACTGCTGTGCATTCATAGTTAATTTTTGTTCATGCATGATGAGATAATGGTCCAAATTCATTCTTGTACAAGTAGATGTTCACTTTTCCTAGCATTATTTGCTGAAAAGACTGTTTGCCACACTCTCATTTCATGTGTTTGTCTTGATGTTCCTCTGGAAATCAATGGACTAAAAATGTTCTTAATTTTTAGACTTTCAGTTCTCTTCCATTGATCTATGTGTCTATCCTTATGCCTATGTCCTATTATATTAATTATTGAAATTGAAAGGAAAGCAAGGAAACAGGAGATGGGCAAGCGAGAAATTAAAGACGGAGACCAGGCAGAGATACACAAAAGAGTTTATTTGCACATCTTTTCATAGATGGAGAGAGGCAATACAGGCTTGAGTTCTGGGACTTTTATGGGGCAGGCTTAGAGATTAGAGTGGGCAGGTCCTAATGAGGGAGGTTAAAGGTGTGGTTGGTATGAGGGAGTGGTGAACCTTTCTCTAAAAATGCCATTGAGTGGAAAGCAAATTTTTTCTTGAAATGGCGGCTGTCACTTAAGATGGCCATCCAGATGCTAAGCAAGAACCTTACAGAAAACCTTGTAGTAAGTTTCAAAATCTGGAAATATGAGTCTCAACTGTTTTTTTTTTCAAGACTATTTTATCTGTTCTGGGACCCTTCTACATGAATTTTAAGATAGGGATGTCTTTTTCTTCAAAAGAAGCCAACAGAAATAGTAATAGATATATATATATTTTTATTTTGTAGATGATTTTGAAGAATATTTCCATCTTAGCAATATTAAGTCTTCTGATCTATAAACATGGGATGTCTACCTTTATTTTTTCCATAACATTTAGTAGTTTAGCATTTTAAGTCTTGAGCTTCTTTTATTCAATTTACATCTGAGTTTAATTTTTGATGGTACTTTGAATAAAATTATTTTCTTACTTTTAGCTTCAGAATTTATATTGCTAGCAATTTCTATATTGATCCTATATCCCAAGACTTTGCTAAATTTGTTTATTAATCCTAATTTTTTCTAACATGTTTGTTAGATTACTTAGGATTTTGTGTCATCTTCAAATCGAATAGTTGTACTTTTTTCTTTGAGATTTGGATGCCATTTATATACATATGTATGTATGTTTGTATGTATGCGCACTTGCACTTATTTCCTAATTGTCCTGCAAATAGAAATATCAAAAATGGATGGATAGCCTTGTTTTGTTCCTGATTTTAGGGAAATATCATTCAGACATTTACATAAAGTAAAATGTCAGCTGTGGATTTTTCATAGAAGGTCGTAACAGTGTTTATGATGGTATTTTTAAGTCTGGCTTCCTGGGAGTCTCCTGGGTCAAAGTACAGAGTGTTCAGTCAGTGTTTTACTGAAGGTTATATTTAAACCCCAGGTGTCCTGAAGCTTCTTCCTTGTGTTGATGAGTCTGTGTGTGGCTTGAGCATTCTTGGGAAGGCTTTTAAGTGTGCCCTGGGTCTTGTTCTGATTGCCCCTGGGTGAGAGTACCTAGTACTTACACACAGCCTTGCTGACCTCTGAAATCTCAAGAAGGTTTATCTTGATCATCTATTTTCTAGAGTCTTGTTGTTGAATTTCTGACTTCTCTGTTATTTTGCCTTTATCCATTTTACTGGCCTTATTTTAATGTTTCTCAACAATTACCATTATTTCAGACAATGAATTTAGGGATGAAGTTCTCTCTCTTAATTCCAAATAAAGTATGTTTCTTTAGCAGATGTGTGAAGCTCTTTGCCCTTATGGACTAATTTTTTCCTTGTGTAGAAATCCTGCATCAATTCCCCAGAGCTTAGATCACTTTTATAAAAAGAGAGCGGCACACCAGTTCTGTGTTTAGTCATGGGGAGGAAGTGGGAAACCTCCCAGGCATGAAAGGTCAGCTTGAGAAATCTGGGGCATCAGGATCTCAGTATTCTAGATCTGCTGTGCTTTCCATCCTACACAAAGTGGGGACTGGATAGAACAAGAGACACTTAAACACCTTGGCTGATTCTATCTCAAGTAGGACTTCTGCAAAGGAGGGCTGAGGGGCAAGGAGGAGAAATGTCAGTAGTCTACCTTACCCACAGTGTAACTGCAGTCTCAGATAAGGAGCTGGGGAATGGAGAGCCTGAGTCTTCTCGACCACACATATGCGGGAATAGGGCTCTGGCTACCACAACAGAGCTGATGGAAGGTAAGCATGACAGTGAGATGCGGCTTAAATGCCACATGCCTTGCTGTTCTGAAATTCAGTAGATTCTCTTGAACCAAGATTTTTTCACTGCCATATGCCCCTAGGAAAATTTCTAGACACTTTAATGATTTTTTTTTTAACCTCTGAGTTAAATTGTTATGTTGTCAGATAGCCTACCAGTTGTCCCACCTCTGATTTGTGTTTTACTATGTTTTCTTGACTGAGGAAAAAAGAAAGGTATTACAGTTTCATTCCTGTAAGAGGACATAGGATTATAAAGCTGGGAATGATTGTGTAGCATCGTGTGTGTGATATGATAAAAATGTAGAGGACATTAAAAATGAATAATAAGTCATTTTAAAGGTTTTGAACAAAAGAAGGATAAGAATGTAACTGCCCTGAAATGACAGTTCTTGCAACTGCCAGAAGAATGTGAATTTGATAAAAAAAAAAATAATAATAAGATGGGAAAACAAGGAAACAGAGGAAGAACTACTAAAATTGAATCCAATGTCTTATCAGCTCTTTTATTTGCAGCTTGTCCAGGAAGCAAAGCTCTTGCAAATGAATTCATAAAGACCTATATTAGAATGATAATGATGACATTTGAAGGGAAAAGAGTAGGTGAGGGAGAGGATATTGTGAAGGAAAACTCCATAGGTTTTGGCAGTGGATTGGATGATGAAAGGCAAGAAAAATAAAGAATCAAAGGTTACATTGAGTTCCTAAGGCAACCAGCTGAGTCCATTTACAGAAACCGGGGAATTCAGAGGCCCATAGATTTGAATGTTAGACTTGATGGGGATGAAATACCACTGCTTCATAAAGGAGATCTGGATCCACTAGGCAATTGTTAATTCATCTGGATTTTAGGAGAGAAGTTTTATTGCTAATGAAGCTGTGAGTGTGGATTAGATCACTGAGCTAGAATCTATAGATAAGAGGGCTTCCGGGACCTTCCTGGAAGGCTAGCACATAAAGCAAAGAGGACAGAAAGGACAAAGGTGTGGTCAGGGGAAGAAAAAGAGTCAAGAGGATAGTCTCTGGGTATCCTTAAAGCTTCCTTGATTAATTATGCTATATAGTCTTTAGCTTTTTCATGTTTTCATAATTATTTTAAAATCCTAGGCTCCATGGCATTTTGATACAGATCAGATGGCTTTATCATTGAATTATTTTACAGAAAAATCTATTTTTTTCCTTCTATAAGATCTTTCTGATCATTTATTCCTATGACTTTTTACAGGAACTAAAATACAGCATGAACACACTGGCATCGGCTGCCTGCCTGTCTCTATGTGTTTGTCCCAGTGCATGTATTTAGAACAGGAATTCCTATACCTTTGTCTAAAGCTTAATGAATTCTTAATTCACAACTAAGGGACATATTGAGCTTAATTATCAGGATGTTGGCCTAAATGAGTCGCTTTACTTCGGTATCCAAGATTGAGTGTCAATTCTACTTTCCAGTACCTTCTGTTTTGGCTACATATTTTTTTTTCCTGTCACCTTCTTTTGTCCATAAATGTATTGAGTCTTATGAATATGGCCAGCTCAGCACAAGTTCCCCTCAAGGAGAGAGTCATCATATTTCATACCTTGAAATGACAATAATAATGGGTGATATTTATTAAGCACTTTAGTATTCACCAGGTGCTGTCCTAAGCATTTTAATATATTGACTCTTTTGATCCTTACAAACACACTCGGTGTTCAGTACAGTTGTTATCTCCATTTTGCACATTCAAGGCTGATGCAAAGGGAGCTGTGGCCTTGCTCAGGCTTTGCAGAGCCAGGACAAGCACAGAAGCAGGACTCAACCACGGCTGACGCCTGCCAGGCCCATGGTCAGTAGATCTTCACCCCGCTAAATCTGAAAGAATGTATCCTAACTTTCTCCGACCTAAACTACTTGGAGGTTAAAATGCATTCCAGATACTATTTTATTAGAAAAGAACTTAGAGCAACCTAAAGTCAAAATCTACAGCTTCAACCTAATAGAACAACACCATGTGAAAACAATAAACAGAGAAGGAATGGTCACTTGCAAATGAATTTGGAAAAAAAAAATAAATGTCATCTTAAGACAAGCCTATCTTTCATTAATGTCTCTTTTTTATTTTTATTTTTTTTTTTTGGTATAATAGTGTTCACGCTTTATTTTCCCTTTCTATTATTGAACTTTTTCACTGGTTATTTAATCCCAGTACAACTAGACTCCAAGGATCAATTGTTCAGCCATTCCAACCCTTGAATAAATATTATTGTCCTCAATATGGAAAAAGTTGTTGGATGTAGAGACACCAGCCTGTTTCTCACAGTTATATTCCACCGTAGAATGACAAACAGGATGCCATTCAAATATTTCCTCCCGTTGCACATTCAGACAGCACTTGCACAAGCCAAGATGGGGCCAAGCTCTTAGGGTTTCCGTGAAAAAGGAGCACACAGAGTCCAAATTTCAGGTTTAATAAATATCCTTACTTAAATTCCCAACTCCATCTCCAGTTAAAGATCCAGCTGGTACTATAATACTCAAAGTGATATTGAAAAAACTTTGTTAGATTTGTAAATGGCATTACAGCTGCCAGTTGAAAAGAAACAGTCATGGCCAGTCACATGTTCAAGCTGGAAAACACATAGTGGAATAAGTGTTAATTGTTAGCAAAGAAAAAAAAGTACGTCTAAAGAACCTACAATTAACACTTAAAGTCTGGATCTTTGGCTCAGGTTATTTGGTCAGTTGCTCAAATAAACCTTTAAGTATTTTTGTTGTGAAGACTTGACCAAAATATTGGTTTGCTTCTCATATGCTCTTTAGCTTTGTGAACAAGAAATACACTAACATAAGTCTTGGAATGTATTTAAATCCAGTTCTTTGACTCACTATAAATAGGTCACAAGCAGCAAATCTGGTAAAATTAACTGTTGTTTATGGAAAAATGCTGTAGAATGCAATATCCTATCCCAAGTAAGACTGAGACCCTCACAGAATGTGTCCTATAAATTACACAAGAAACTAATTATGAGAAAAGTCTATTATTCTTTGGGTTAAGATGAAAAAATGCATATATGTCTCCCATCTCGTTTATCAGTATAAAATACAGATGGAGGTGTAGTAGGAAAAATTTTGCTTCAGTGACTCCTGTCATATTTGTGAGTGTGTGTGGAGTGGGAAGATTACTGGGGATTGAACCAGGACCACACACATGCTAGGCAAGTGTTCTATCACTGAGCTATACCTGCAGGCATTTTTATTTATTTATTTATTTATTTATTTATTTATTTATTTATTTATTGTGACAGGTCTCACAAAATTGTCTCTAACTTGTGATCCTCCTGCTTCAGCTTCCCTAGTTGCTAGAATTATAGGTATCAGCACCTTGGTGGCTCCTATTACATTTTAAAAACAATTTCCATTCTGGGATCATAGAGCTTGTGTATTGCCCTAATTTCCAGGTAAGTGGTAAGAGCTTTACTATTTTACTAATCTTTTCTTTTACTGTACTAAGGTAGCCCAATTCAGCAAGTAGGACAAGAATAATTCATTTTCACATATAAGAAGACCCTTTAGTCTCCTCTCCCTTGAAATATGAGGAATAATCAGACTCATTTGTGAGAGTCAAGTATTTAATCAGATCGAAAAATAATGCTAGTGCACTCCTAGAAAGAGCCCATGGGCATTTGGGACCCTAATTAAAAGTATGATTTTAAAGTTTTGCCCTTTGGGAACCACTTACATTTGTAGACATTTTCCAAATATTTCCAACCACAGGAATTTGCTTTTAATTATTGAGTTGAAACACACACACACACACACACACACAAATTGAAGCAAAGAATTTAATCACATATGGATGAATTGTGCACAGAGGTCCTGTACAAGTTACTGCAGAGCTGAAAGACAAAAATAAAACTAACAGAGAAAGCAGTATCTGTTATTGAAACAGGAAAGGGCAGAAGTGGGTACTTTAAAAAAGTGTAGTAACTCTTAGCTAATTGATCCTTTAGTTGATTCTTATAGTCATGGAATATGAAAATGATATGAAGTCCTCCTTCAGAAACTTTCCTGTCTTGTTTGCCTGGCACAGTTTATATTAAAAATAGTGAACATAGCTCTGAAAGTTCATAGAATAGTCCAAATCATAGTATCCATTGAAGAAAAGTAGATAGTTTAAAATAGATTCCTTATCTCTCCTAATCTTCTGTGCTTCTTGTCTTCAATTTATTCTTTAAAATCCCCATTATCATGTTCTAGTTTATATGTCAGAGCTAGAAAAAAATCTTATTTGAACACATGCACATGGTTGATTTTGCTCTGTCTGCATGCAACACAGAGTAGCATCCAGATTAGAGAACATGATTAGGAACAGCTCAAACATAAAAGTAAGTAAATGTAAAAAACCGCTATCTTTTCTCATGTTCACCATCTTTCAGGAATTAATGAAACCACATTTATAGCAATAATTTAATTATTACTGACTTTGCTAATATGGGCCCTCCAAGACTCTGCAAAGTCCTCTCCAGATACCTTCAGAGGTCCTCAGAGTCTTACATGTGCTTACACACATAAATATAAACCAAAATGTAGCCAATACTCCATTTATTTAGTAACCTAAAAAATAAAAAAAAAAACAAGCAACAACAATAACAAAAACCTGATGCAATAATGATTATATATGGTAAAATCCAAAGGCTTTTTGTCATTTTGTGTCACATTCTATTAAATGCTCCTCCAAACAGTCCTATTTGCACTCTGGTTTCTTAGAGCATCTGATAAGAAAGTTCCTCCAACTTTGAGTTCTTTTGCTTCACATACATCAGGGATTATTTCTAGAACCTACATATTCAACTGTTGTGTTAGGGCAGCTGCAGGTGCAAATGAGACTTACAGTTCCATGTTCAGAATCACAAATATTACCTTTAAGTTGACTCAGCATCTGAGATGTTCCCAGATCCTTCTTCTTCCTGATCTGCTGTTACACTATATGGGAAGGTACCCAGCCCTTCAGCTAACAGTTATTCTGATATGCCAGACCTATCCCCAAGCCATCTGAATTCAAACTGGAACCTCTGAGGGACCATGTGATTGTCCTTATAGACAAAAACACGTGTTCCCTCATGTTTGCTGCATTTTAAAAAGTAGGACATTAATCCCAGAATCAATAGCTTTTAAGTACATTGTTTTCTGAGTTTGTGTGTTCCAAAGAAGTCCAATTTGATGGTCCCTGGAGAAAGTCTCCTATAGGAAACCATGAACAATACTGTCTGTTGCTAAAGTATCATAAAGTTGCCCAGTAGAATTAGCTAAAGACTACATTTAATAGAATCTTCTTTCATCTGGGTAACATTTACCAATCTTTCCATGGGGAGGAGAAGAAATAACAGTTGGTGTTCTGGTCTGCTGAGACACATAAAGCAGGCACACATTGAAGGTCAACTCTGCAGTCTGTCAAGTTGAGGCATGTGTTGGAGGAGGAGCATTTGTTCATTCTGAAGGAAAGTCTCTTACCATGTTCCTTTGAGCAACTGGAGGAAAAGAACTTTGGAGAGTATCAGTGTTCTTTAGATCACTTGACGGTGCATGAATTATCAACATATATGAAATTATTCATTTATGCAAGACTATAATTTGTATAGCCTCTTATTTAGCATGAATACCACCCATGTGTGCCAAACACATGCAGTCATAACTTCATTAGAATAAGTATTCAAGGCAGGGATTTCTAACCACTAATTTCTTTCCCTGTCTTACACACACGTACACATAAATTGCAAGAGAAAGTTCATAGTTCCTCATTATAGACTTTGGTTAAAAGTAGCAACCCAATGTAGAAAATATTCAATGTTCACAGGAGAAAATGTCTACAATAATATGAGCAGAATTAAGACTCTAAAGCAATCTGGGCAGGTTATGTGATCCCTTGAAAATGTCAGAAATTTCACATTTCTGGAGGAATGCTATCATGTAACAGCAGAGGAAAAGTGGGTTCATTTTTAAACACTCTTATGCAGGCAATATCGATGAAGAAAATAATTACATTTATGTTCTTGATCACCCCACAAATTAATATTATTTGTCTCAGAATTTTAAAACTTTTACAGTAAAAATGAAATAATTATCTACATTCAGTCTATAATAAAGAACCAACTTCCTCATTATCTGGATTACTTGGTATTTAATGAAAAAGAAGGAAGAGAAAGAGGAGGAAAGAAATAAGCCAAATCAACTAAAATTTCTTATCTTATTTAGCTAGGTAAATAAAATCCAAACAATAAGCAAATTTTTTCTTTGTGGTCAATTCTTATATGCTTAAAAGTCATGTTTATATTTGTGGTTCTTCCATGAATTATGGAATGGCAGAACAAGGGTGATGTATAGTAACCAGTGCTATTTATTTTTTCTAACAGAATAACTGTGATTTCTTAAGTGGGGATAGTTTTCCAACTTTCTTTATGGACAGGCACAAAGCAAAGGGTAAAGGGAGCCAAAACTCCAATCACAATGCCTCATTAGTGTCTAATGTGAAGCCTAGCAACACAGCCCTTTGTGGAGGATGAAACACTAGGAAGCTCTTTGCTTCACTTTTCCTCCTACCCAATCCTTATCATACCTTTTTTTTTTTTTTGAGAGAGAGAGAGAAAATCTTTTTTGTAGATGGACACAACACAATGCCTTTATTTATTTATTTTTTTAATGTGGTGCTGAGAATCGAACCTGGGTCACGCCTGTGCTAGGTGAGCACTCTGCCGCTGAGCCACAATCCCAGCCCAAGCATACTTTTTAACTGAGGAACCACTTAGTATTTTGATTTTTTTTCCCTAGCATTGCACTCTGGTTTTTTAGAGAATCTGATAAGAAAGTTCCTCCAACTTTGAGTTCTTTTGCTTCACATACATCAGGGATTACTTCTAGAACCTACATATGCAACTGTTGTGTTAGGGCAGCTGCAGGTGCAAATGAGACTTACAGTTCCATCTTCAGAGAGAATGCACTCACCAGCAACCTGAGCCAGAGGCTTAACTGCATCAACAAATCAATAGCAAGCACATTGATATGACATCTCACGATAAAGAGAAATATAGGCCAAATATTCTAAATTTGATTTGATATGAAGCTAGCTACAAAAGCAAGTTTTAAAATTATTATTAGAAACTTCTGGTTTCATCTATGAAATACAGAAGACATGAAAATGGTCACTCTCCTTCTTACAACATGAAAAAGCTAAACAAGTTAATAATCAGTGACTTTCTTGGACTCATCAGAACACTGAGGATGTAGAGCAAACCCACACCCCAAAATTGGGAAAAATAGGCATGTAGAGAAGCTAACAGGTGACCAGGAACTGAGCAGCTAGAGTTTATTAACTGGAATTTTAGTCCGATTTTGTGTTTCTGTAACCCAAATACACCACAAAAACAACTTATAGAAGGAAAAGTATTTTTCAGCTCATGTTTCAAAGGTCTCAGTCCATAGGCAGCTGACTCCGTTGCTCTGAGCCCAAGGTGACACAGAATATCATGGCAGAAGGGCTTGGGGAAGAGAAATTGCTCCACATATGGGAGCCAGGAAACAAAGAAGGAAGCAGTAGGGGAGCCACAGGGGAGATGAATACTTTGAGGGCACCTCAGTGACCCACCTCCTCTAGCCATCCCCCACCTACCTACAGTTACCATCCGGTCCATTCAAATTTGGATGGGCCTACTGAATTATAGCCCTCATAATCTAATAATTTTACCCCTGAATATTCCTGCATTAACATAGGAGATTTAGGAGGACACCTCATATCCAAACCTTAGCACTGGTATGACACTTAATGCTATTTTGATAAAATTGCTGGAGGCTGAGTGGGAACTTCTTGAGAATGGGAAACTTCTTGGGGCTGTAGCTTTGGTGAGCCCCACACTTTTACAAGCTTTTTTACTCCAGGAACCACACCAGGTTTTTGTGATAAATAGCTGAAATTTCCTCATGGCTCTGACAAGGACAGAGGGAAACTAATCAGGAACCAGAGATTTCTCTATAACAAAGGCTTACTCTCCAGGGGAAAGATTCTTTCCAGAGTCTTATCCCAGCTGGAGAGGGCATCCCTCCCACGCCATCCTCCACTAGTCATCTTCTCTCACTAAAATGTGCTTGTGGTAGGAAGACAACAGAGGTTGTGACAGCAGGAAAAACAGATTGGGAATGCTGCATCTAGAAATTAGAGAAATGGGGTTGAAGGGAGGAATACCACTCAAAAACACTTGTGAAGGTCAGAGGCAGAAGTCCATGAAAAGTCTGAAACTTAACTGGAAGCTTTGCAACATTCCCTTCTCCCAAGCCTTGGCACTAGATCAACAAGACTCCAGTGTAATTACAGTGTGTTACATTAGAAAGGTGTAAGACACAACACTCGCTGAGGAGGAATGTTTATGAAGGTCTAAGTCAATGTGAGACTAGAGGAATTTGAAGTCTCAGTCATCCATAGCCACACCAAGTATTAAGAATAACTAGATTAACATAAAACTTCACATTCAGGGTCTATTTTAATCAGCAAGCCGAAAAGGAAGTGGGGGACACATATACTCTGAAGAGACAAAGCAACCATTAGAACCAGGAATGTAACACAGAGATTGGAATTATTAGGGGATTTGAAATCACTATGATTAGTATGTTAAGGATTCCAATGGAAAAAGTAGAACACATGTAAGAACAGATAAGTACTATAAGCTGGGGGAACCGAAGCTTTAAAAAAAAATACACAAAGAAATGCTAGAAATTAAAAACACTATAGCAGAAATAGAAAGTCTCTTCATGGACCCATCAGTAGACTTGATATGAACAATGAAAAACATCAGTAGTTTGAAAATAGGGCAAGAGAAGCCTCCCAAACTAAAATATGAAAAGACAAAAGAATTTAAAAATCAGAATCCAAGAACTGTAGAAAACTTTTAAAAGATCTAAAATATGCATAACTGAAATTCAGATGGAATAAAAAGAATGAAGCAAAAGAAATATATGAAACATTAATGGCCAAGAATTTGTCACAATTAATGACAGGCACCAAACCACAAATCTGAGGTCAGGAATTTCAGGGAATATCAAGCAGGATGAATGTCAAGAAAACTAAACCTACACATGATATTCCAACTACAGAAGAGGCAATGAGAAAATCTTCAATGTGGACAGAGTTATCAAAATTTTTGGAAAATCAAAAGCAATGGTCAGTGGAAAATGAATAGGATTAAATATTAACAATTTAGATGAAATTGGCCAATTTCTTGGTCAATATTCACAGAAGGGAAAAATGAATAACCTGAATAGCCCTAGAAAAAGCAAAATATAGAGATGGTAGACAGATCAGCCATTGTATTTGTCAAAATCCATAGAATTTTACCGCACATAAAGTGATTTTTAATGTGTGCACACAAACACAACAGCACAGAGGAGGTAGAAAGATCTCAGAATGGAATGCAGAATGAATCAAGAAAGGGGGTGGGTAAAAACGGTACTGTCCCTTGTGACTTTGAGAATGTGTGGAATCTGTAAGAAAAAAGGCAAAAGGAATTATATGCAGGAATTGTGTTTGATAAAATTATTTCTCGTAGGAATAGTTTAACAATTTTAAAATCATCATACATGTAGACTGAATTTGAGCAATTAAGATAGACAGTGAGTGGAGGAAGCCAGGTGTCTAGTTGGAGTGGGAAATTACAGGAAAGCAGTGGAAGAAGCTGGAGTGACCCAGATGATGATCATGATTAGATTGGGAAATAATAAGAGCTCATGCTTAGCTTAAGGCAGACACAAAAGCTTACACAGAGAGGTTTTTATAGATCTGTGTGTAGGCCGTGGCTAGTGTCCACATATATATATTTCCTTGCTCTGACAACTGAGATGGACTGGAAGCAATAACTCCCCGGTTGTAACCGGCACATTTAGAGTTTATGTTTTAGTTTCTGCTTCTATTTTCCAATAAAAGGAAACAATGATTCTTAAAGAAAGGATTGCATCTAGAATTGAGTCATGAAATACACCGTTATAAGCCTGGAAAATCTTGCAGTGCCAGAAAATAAGGAACCTCTCAAATGCTTGAATATGTGCGAATGTACACACACACACACACACACACACCACATTAGAGGTTTGTCAAAGAGATACAAGAGCCAACTGAAAGAGGTCCCAATGGCCCAAATTATAACAATTTAAATACCAAGAAAAAGAAGTTTGGGATTATAATGCAAAATACAGAATAAATACCTGTGAGTCAATACTGATATGAATAAATGACTAAATAGATACATAAAAAAAAGCAAATGACCTCTTCAGAATTATTCCAAATAATTTATGTAGACGTTCCAATCTCATACATATGGAACACAATTCCCTATTCCTTTAATGTGGATTTTGCTTACTGACTTCTTTCCAAAGGGTTTGGTATGGAAAGGAGGGGAAGATGGTAATTTTACGGTAAAGAAATCTAACAGACACTGCTTCAGTCAGGCTGTCCAGGTGAATGTCCGTAGTGACAGCATGTTGACAGCTCGTACCCTTGACGGGATATGATGAGGATAGCACTTAACTCTGTGATTTTCCACCCCCTGCCCCTAACCCTTGTCCAATCATAGAAACACATAAATCCCACTCAGAGATATCCTAGAAAATACCGAATCAGTACTCAAAACTTTCAAGGTCATTAAAAACAAGAAAAGTCTGAGAAACTGTCACAGTCAATAGAAACCTAAAGAAACTCGGCGACTGAATGTAATGTGGTCTCCTGAATGGGCTCCTGGGATGGAAGGACACTGACTAAAAAGTAAGGGAATCTGAATAAAATATGGACTTCATTTAATAATAATGTATCTTCATTGGCTCACTAGTTATGACCATGTCGCATTAATTATGACACATTAATGTAAGATGCTACTAGTAGGGGAAACTAGGTGTGAGATGTATGATAATACTAGGTATAAATTATCTTCACAGTGCCTTTCTAGAAATTTAAAGCTTCTCTAAATTAAAATCTGTTTTTAAAAATGATTATTGGAGCTATAATTTCTTAGCCCTTAAAATATTTTAAAATAACACAAATAGTAGGTGGTAACTGAATGAAAATCATAAAATGAATATAAGCAAGAAGAAAGTAAATATTACCAAACTTTCACTACCCCATAATAACCACTGATTATTATTTTGTTCTATTGTTTATCAGACATATTTCCCCCAAAATAGGACCAAACCATATATATATGTTAAAAATATACATTAAAAATTATATATAATATATATATGTATATATGTATGTATATAATATATATGTATATATAATATATATGTATGTATATATATAAATATATAAATAAATAAAATTGTGAAAGAAGAGACCATTCCCATTTTTAAATCATATCAGTCCTTATTCACTGCTACATCTTTTCTTATTAATTTACAATCCCACCATCATCATAGTTTGAATGCTTTAACTCCCCCCACCTCTTTTTTTTTTTTTGGTCTTCCAGTGTATCCTTTGGATCTCACTGTCTAGTCTAGTGTACTGAACTGACTCACTCTGTTGCTTCTGTTTGGATGACTAAATCGGTGACTTCTTGCATCTTTGCACTGCTTAGCGAATAGCCTTGGGAATGTGCAGATTGGAGGCAGTCTTTTCTTCTTTGACCCTGTCCTGGAGGAATGGGGCATGGTTCACTAATCTGAGTAGAGGTTTTAGTGTCAAGTACTGAGCTTTGTGAAGAAGAGACCATTTCACAACCAATGATTATCTCTATGTAAATTCCATTTTAAAAGGAGAGAGATTTGGTGACCTGTATGTTCAGATGTTACCACATGCCAAGTGCAACAGGTTCTCCTGTTTTAGGTTTTAGGCTTAACACTCAAGAGGGCAGGAAGGTTTAGTCTCCACAACACCCTGTCCCCCTCCCACAGCAAAGGACAGTCTCCTGAACCCAGTCCAGAGCTTGCCCACTCCCACTGGTGAACACCGCTCTCCTTCACAGCGTTCATCTTCTGTGACTGATCCTAGCTCTTCTGGGTGGGACAATGCTTTGATGAGGACTCTGCTATTTTTTTAATATTTTGGATGACTCTATCATGTTATCACAAATAGTATGTTAGAAGATCGGAGTGCTAATTACCAATTGAAGTTCTATGAGTGGATTCCCTTATTAAATTTGGAAAAATTCCAGATATTCAAAATACCAAGAAGACCCCAAATCACCCATCAGATCCAAGATAAATTTGGATCCATGGGTTAAGACTGATTCTTCTTTTGCTAATTCTTCTTTTTCCTCCTCTTCTTTCTCCTCCTCCACTTCCTCTTCTTTTTCCTTGGCCTACATAGTTTTTTTTTTTTTTTTTTTTTTTTTTTTTTTTCCTGCTTTGCTTGTAAGTCCTCAGGTAAAAGAATACTCCTTCCTTCTCATCCCTTCTCTCCTCCCCATCTTAGGGAAGCCCATGGGGGAGGGAGTTATTGTGGGAATGAGGGAGGGAGGAACCTGTAAGAGGAGACTGGGTATCAAACCGCCAGAGCAAAATCAAATTCTGATGTGACTATTCTCGAAAATACGAAAACAGTCCAAGATGTTAACTGCTTCCGCTAATGTCTACCATAAACCTAACTTTCCAAAACACTTTAACCATCTCATACCTTCTTTAATTAAGAAGGTGAAGTGAAGCCAGTGAGACTGCGATGCTCTACTTGATAAATTTTCTACAAGGACAAAACTCTGTAAAATGAACCTAGACTCAGCTAAAGTTAGTTGACAAGAGTTTGGATTTTAGTCAGTTCTCCACTGCAACTTCCTCTTTGCTTCTGTTGACTCCTATACTTGCCAGTTATTGGGTGAGTGCAAAACATCTGACCAGAACATAAACAAACCTTCAGTAGAGTCCAGTGGCTCCAGCCAGAATGTAGCCAGGAAGTGCAGTCAAAGTAAACTCTGAAGAGCGTCGGCCAACAGGCTCCTGAGCCCAGACTGCAACATTTACACATATGTATATAGTCATAAAAATAGTTTAAGTATGAACCAGGAACAAGCTATAATTGTAAAGCTGCCAGTAGGCATTTTTTCTATTACTTGAGGTGGGGAGAAGTAGAGAATTGAAAACTACTCAAGCAGGGATATTTTTCATTCTTTGGTAGAAATAGAATTTGCCATGGAGTAGATCCATCCTTCCTTCCTCCTTATGTAGGACATCATTTTTCCCAGCCTTTTCAACCATTCAATCCCTGGTATCAAAAAATAAAATAAAAAGTCTTCATACTTGGACAAGCAAATCCAAATGCTGATCCTGCAGACTCAGATAGTGTCATTATTGGTGCAAACTCTTCTCTGGGCCTCTGATGAGGTATGACTGTGACTGGCTTTTTCTAGTCCAGAGGCCTGAGTCAGGGCAAGACCCCTGGACTTTATTAAAAAAAAAAAAAAAAAAAGGACCGGGTAACAACTCAATCTTATTTTCTTAAAAGAGAACACTCAAATAATACAATTTTTCCTTAACATGCTTAATTTCCTTCACTAATATTTTTATCTCACTATGCTTAACTGTGGTTTTTGGTGACTTTAAAGCTTTTTTACCATCGTTACTCCATATTGGTAATGCCATGTTAGTTTTTCAGATTGTCAAATTTCATGAATTCTCTCAGGTTTGCTCATGGAGAAGTTTGCAAGATTTCAGAGCATTTCCTATTTTCTCCAGCAGCAATTAATCTTAGGCACTCTTTGAATTGGTAACACTCATTAGCTAGTTTATTAATGTCCTCATTTTCATGGTTTATTATGTTTTATATTAACTTTTGTAAGAAATCCTTTTTGTCAAATCAAACATTTAAAGCTCTTTACATTTATTCACAGGACTGCCTCTTCTCTACAAACAATCCAAGGACCTCTTTAATATTCCTTTTCAAAGTTTATAATTTCCTTCTAAAGAATTACATATTTGGTATGATCTGAAAAATAATTTGTTGTGATTTCGATTTCCATGCCTACTCAGCACTCTGGCACAGGCACCCCTGATGTGTTGTGATCTATCACATTAAGAGGCAACTTGAGACCCTTGGCAGAGGTAGCTACCTGATCTTAAACATCATAACTCCAGAACTTGAGCTAAAATAAACTTCTTTTATAAGTTACCAATGTAACTTATCAGTCTTTGCTGTTCTGTTATAGGAAAAAAAAAAAAAAAAAGGACTAAGACAACTCCGCTGAATTAATTAGTTCCTTAAAATGCTCATGACCATCTAACGCCTCCTGAATCAGTTGTCTAATGTGGCCCAACAAAACATCCTTAGAGTCAGGCACAGTGGTGGCACATATCTGTAATACCAGCAGCTCGAGAGGCTAAGGTAGGAGGATCACAAGTTCAAAACTAGCCTCAGAAACTTAGTGTGGCCCTATGCAATAAGACCATGTCTCAAAATAAAAAATGAAACATATATATAAAAAAAAAAAGAATTGGGGATGCAGATCAGTGGTTAAGCACCTATGGGTTCAATCCCTAGTAACAAAAATAAAATAAAAACATCCTAAGACACAACAGCTTGGACAACAAACCTTTGTTCCTTTATAGTTGCTATGCATAAGGAACCGGGGATTGCTCAGTTGGGTCCTCCTGTCTTAAGCCATTTATGCTGTCAAATTGTTGGTCAAAGTTGTGCTCTTGTCTGAATGTTCCACCAGGGGATCATCCACATCCTGGTTCACCTAGGTTACTTGTTGACAGGCTCTAATATGTAAACTTCTAAATTTATTCATACAGGCCTTTCTGCAGAGCTTATCCTCAAGATACAGTAGCTACCTGGCCCAGAGAAAGACCCAAGAGAGTGTGTTTTCTATTTGCACAAACAATACTGAATAACTTCTGTCCTATTTCTACTGTATGCAGTAAGTGTGGCCCACAATCAAGGGCAGGGGACCTAGAGAGGACACCACAGGGACCATTCCACAGGTTGCCTACTATGCCTCTGACATTAAGCAAGCATGGAAGGGAGGTCAGAATAGACGAGAAAAATGTCAATATTATCACATTGCGATTAAAATATCTTATTTTTGAAAATTATACAGTAACATTTTGCTAGGGTTATTCAGCAGCTTCCAAGAGGCACAAGTGAAGGCCCTAAACTTTAACCCCCTTAGATTTACCTTTTTGTGCACTCTCTCAAGCAAGTAGCTGACCTTTAGTAGACTCATGGCTAGTGATAGTCCATGTTGCCACTATTAATATTCATTGAGACATGGGTACCATGCATTTCCCAGATAATGGATTTTTAAATTTTAAAATTTAAAATTTTAAATATTTTATTCTATTTTTCTTGGTCCACCTTTCCATTCTCCTTTTTACACTCTATTTTGGCATTCCATGTGTTCTTTACCTCCCTTCTCCCACTTAATTACCATAAGTTAGAACTAGAGAAGTTGGTATTTAATTGGAAATTCTCTTCCAGGTGAACAGTGTATAAATTGTTAAGTGTTCACGCTTAAGAGTTTAAAAAATATGGATATGGGCTCTTTGTGTGCATGTGTGTGTGAGTGTGTGGGTATGTCTAAATTCTATACTCATCAAACACTATTTTCCAAGCATGTAAAAGTGGCAAGAGGTTTCTTAATTGCATGAAAGCTCAGTAAATGTTCATCTGGCAATATCATTCCAAGCAGGCCTCCTCAGTGCCCTCTCAGTTGTATTTAGTGATCTTAGCTGCAGTTGTTCCAGAATATAGCAATATGCCAACTGCATGTTCTAGGTACTATTGCTTTATCTGTATTCCTGAACATTTGTGTCCCCCAAAATTCATAAGTTGAAATTTTAACCCCCAATGGGATTAGAATTTCATTAGGAAGTAGGGCCTTTGGGAGGCAATTAGGCCATAAAGGTGGAACTCTCATGAATGGAAATTGTGCCCACATAAAAAATATGCCAGGGAGTACTCTCTTCTGTTTTTTGCCATGTGAAGATAAAACAAGAAGTGAGTCTACAACTGGAAGGAGGACGCTCAGCAAAATGTTGGCATCCTGATCTTGGATTATCCTCCTCCAGAACCATGAAAAATAAATTTATATGCCACTCAGTCTGTAGTACTTTGTTATAGCAGTGACTGGACCAAGTCTTTGTGGCAGCCCTATGAAACAGGTATTTTTACTGTTTACATTTTTAGATGAAGGAACAGCAGTTCATCACCACATGGTTAGTGCTTTACAGTTGGGATTCAACTCAGTCCATTTATTTATAGAGTTCTTGTCCCCAACATAAGTTGAGGTACCATAAGGACCACATTCCAAGTGAAGGATACCTAGGAATTTGGAACCAGTTGTCAAAGGTCTGATGAAAAGTCCAAAGTTCACTAGATGGCATGTTATCATCAAAAGATGTATAATAACAGGTATTGACAACTTTGAAAACAATTGCTCGGGCTGGGGATGTGGCTCAAGCGGTAGCGCGCTCGCCTGGCATGCGTGCGACCCGGGTTCGATCCTCAGTACCACATACAAACAAAGATGTTGTGTCCGCCGAAAACTAAAAAAAATAAATATTAAAAATCCTCTCTCTCTCTCTTTAAAAAAATTAAAAAAAAAAAAAAGAAAGAAAACAATTGCTTGCTTGATGGAGAACTTCCAGGGACTTTACCAGTGCAAGTTCATCAGCATGGATATATCCAGAACATAGTGCCTATATTAGTCTGACCATGAGTTTGTGCCCCAAAGCCCTTTTGTTAAAGCAGAAATGTTTAAAGATACAGGGACTGGACTATGAGAGCTGTAATCTAATCAATACATCCCACTTTGAATGGACTGGCTTGGTGGTAACTGGTAACTGTGGAAGTGGGTCACTGGGCACATATCCTGGAAGGAAGGGCAGTTCTTCCCTGCCCTCCCCTTTCTTGCTGCCAAGAGGTAAGAAGCTTCCCTCTGCCACATCCTTCCTCCATGATGTTTTACCTCACCTTGGGCTCAGAACAATGGAGTCAGTTGCCTATATACTGAGCACTCTGATATGGTTAGCCAAAATAAACTTTTCTTCCTCTACATTATTCTTGGTTGGGTATTTTGGTCATAACAACAGAAAATCTGATTAAACTAGACTCCATCCCTACTTCTCCTTTCCCTTTCCTATCTCTCTGCACCCCAAACTCTTTAAGATACTGTCCCTTCTTTAGCTTCTCTGAGCAAAATGAGTCATTCAATTCCTTTCCCATCCCCAATAAAATTGCTTGACAAACACAAACAGTAAAATAGATCATTTACATCTTTGAAATCAAGAACCCAAAAGGCAGTTTAAATTTTGTCTATGTTCCTTGGATTTGCTGGGAAGACTTGTCCTACTTCCTGTGGGCAGGGTACCCTCTGCTTCAACAGCAACATTGAAACCCTAATTGAGTTCTTGGCTGATCACTCTGTTAGTTAAGTCCTAGGCGGCACATTTTGCCCCACTGCATTGTTTAAAGCTGTATTATTTTATTTGTTTTAGGAAATGCTACAAATTTCTACACAAAAGTGAATCTGGAACAATGTTTTCCAGTATTCAAAGATGAGTGTTTGCTAGAGAAATAGCTAAAAGAAAATAGCTCTTATCATGTTCATGTCCATTTGTGAGAACAGAAATAAGGAGACATGCATGGTGTGTTTCTTTTTCTCTCCTTTCCTGGAGTGTGGAAGGGAAATCTCTTCCATGGTTTCAAAGACTCCAGAGAAATCTTTATATAATCACTAATTCTGACAGTTTTCCATAAATCTCTGAGAAAAATACAGGAAAAAGCTTCAGCATGTGTCCCTAGGGATGTTGAACTTGGAAAGATGCCTGAGACTTCATGTGACTCAATGGAGACACGTGTGGCTGATTCCTCCACAGAATTCCTTGTTTCCTGTGTGCTTTCTTGTACACCAGTTTCAGTTTTTTTTTTTCCACAACCTTTATGAATCTTACCAAAGGTTCTGGGATGAAAACTGTCCCTTGGAGATAGATGGCACCATACTGCTAATCCTTCGGCAGAGGAGAGACTATTTTTATATTTTCGTTGAGCAATGACAACCAACAAAATAAGTACTTAGGGAATGTACTAACATAACACATATCTTAATGTAAAATGTCTGTTTTTAAAGCCCCAAATTGAATTTTCTCTTTTATTACTCATTCATAATGAACTTAAGAGATTTTAATGAGAGCTGTTTAGCAAAGCTAAAATCATGTCTGTGGAAAGCATACTCATTTCTTTATGCCAATATGTACCCCCAAAGGACTGTACAGTTCTATCTCCAGCTCCTATGGAGGTTCTGGGCAGGGTGGTTCTTGCCTGTAATCCCAGCAGAGAGACTGTGGCAGGAGAATTGCAAGTTTGAGGCCAACCTCAACAATATAACGAGGCCCTAAGCAACTTAGTGAGACACTGTCTCAAAAGAAAAACTAAAAAGGGCTGAGGATGTTGGCTTAGTGGTAAGGCTTTCCTGGGTTCAATCTAAGTACCAAAAAGAAAAAAAAAGAACAGAGAAAATTAATTGGAGGCATCAACCTTTTGCTGCTCTCATTTCTGAATCCTGATAGCTCGCTCAGTTTTCACATTTGACAAGCTTCCTGTCTCTGTTTCACTGCAGCTTCCACATCTGTTTCTCACTTTGTTCCAGAACAGATGTGGCCACTCCAAAAACTGATTTGCTAAATACAATTCTGTTTTCGTGGATATAATCTTTGGGGTCGATCAATTCTTACAAAAACCTTATGAAATAGTGTTTCAGCTTAATTCTTGACCTTCAAACATTTTTTGGAGTTTTGTTTATTTCTTAAACATAGGAAAGATTTTTAAAGAAAAGAAAAATTGGGGATTCATAAATAAAATAGAGTTACTCAGATAGGGAACTCAGTACTAACTTTAAAAAAATTTAGGAAGTGTTTTTTTTTTTATTTTTTAAAATTTGTTCTAATTAGTTATACATGACAGTGGAATGCACTTTGACCCATTGTCCACAAATGGAGCACAACTTCTTCCTCTGGCTCAACATGGTGTAAAGTCACACAGATAGTGTAATTATACCTGTATATAGGGTAACAATGTCCATCTCATTCCACTATCCTTCCTTGTTTTCCATCCCCAAATCCCTTCCCTTCCCCTCACTCCCTTCTGCACAATCCAAAGTCCATTCACACCCCTCTCCCCATTATGGATCAGCATCCGCTTGAGTCTTGACTTTTAACAGCAGAAGCAGGTCCGGGCAGGAGAGGAGGCTACATTTGGAGACAACATAGTGAAATAGGAACAAGGCTAAGGAACTGATCCAGCTCCAGTATGCCCTGAGGAGAGAACTTTTGGACAGGCCAAACATATGTCATCTCAACTGCAGGTGCTGCTATGGGAATACAGATAAGATATGCTCAACACCTGTTCTGCAGATGACCCTCCCATCTGCATAACCTTTCAGTGCAAAAGTAGGATTTGGGCCACCTGGCTATGATTCACTGTTACTGACTTTTTTTGTCTTTTATTAGTTACACATGACAGTACAATGATCTTGACAATTCATGCATTTGAATCAAATGGGGTATAATTTCTCATTTTTCTGATTGTACAGGTTGCAGAATCACATTGATCATAGAGTCACCCATGTACATACAGCAATAATAATGTCTATTTTATTCTGCTGCCCTTCCTATCCCCCCTTCCCCTCCCCTCCCCTCCCATCACTTCTCTCTACTCAATCTAATGTGACACAATTCTTTTTTTTTTTTTCCCCCCAGAGCCAGGGGCAGGCAAGAGTAAGATATGAATTCAGAATCCTTCAAGGTGTTGAGATTGGGGATGGTGAAGCAGATGGTCAGATCAGATTCTATGCAGCCAGCACAAGGTTTAAAACCTGTTGCACAGATTAGAGGGAATAGACAAAACAGGTGAAAAGCACAAAAATTAGCATCTATTCTAATAAGCACCCAAACTGTTAATGCTGAGCTACCATTTTCTTAGTATTTATTTATTATTTAATCCACAGAGACAAATTAATGTAAAAAGAAGACTCAGATTCTTCCCGAAGTGCTCTAATAAAGGTTATCACAGTAGAAGAGTAAAAATGTATGAAGAGCTCAATGCTCTTCCCCTGCATTCTCCCCTGCTTCCAATGACACTGTTTTCCTGGACCCCTGTTGCCATGGCAACTCATCAGTGGCGAATGTAGAGTGGAGGGTGCTACAGGGGCAGGGGAGATTCTAGGGGAAAAAAAGAAGATACCCTGCAATAGGTGACTCCTCTTTTCAGCCTATAAACCAAAGAGTCTTCCTGTTGCTCTGCATTAGAAAGGACTTCCTTCCCTTCCTTTCTCCCCCCTGCTCCACTTCCCACCCAACTTCTTCACACCTGGGATGCATAGAAATGGAATTTAACACGTGTTGAGTTGTTTCTTAGTGGGGAAAGGAAATGGAAGCCACAGCCCACAACTAGAGCAAATTAGGCTTTTCCTCAGAAAGCAACCAGCTGCCTTTAGGAAAGAAGGAGTTTTGAAGAGTCCTATTGTGTACCAAGCCCTGCTTTGTGTGCACTGAAGTGAGTGCCTGCGCTCTTCTGGGCTTCTGTGTTATTTCCACATGTTTACAACTGCTGCGCCTCCATGCCGGGGTCAGGCGATGCGTATTAACACCTATGCTGGGTGTGGGAGCCCCAGCAGCTGCTGGGCATGTGTTTCCAATGGTCTGGGGTATGTTCTAGCCAGAGTGTGTCTGTGGGAGTCTAGTAAAACACTTCATCCTGTCTTTCCTTTTAGTTCCTCCGGATAAGTGCATGTGGGAATTGTGAGTCGAATATGGGGAACAGGAGGGGGTGAAATGAAATCTGCCCCTGGTGTTGATGCAGGAGGTGGGGGAGATGCACTGGGGAACTTCTAGTTTTTGAATGGGGCAATAAGCCAATGGGTCACTGAATTGAGGTCTTGGGAGTAAAAAGGAATAGCCTCAATAGTCCAATCTTTCAAAATATGTTTGACCTGCAGTTACTGCCAAATCCAATAAGCATTAAGTTTCCTTCCTCTTTTCCTTCCCTCCCCTCCCTTCCTCGATCCCTGCTTTTCTTTCTCTGTCTCTATTTATCTATCTCTCTCCTAAAATACTGGAGTGACTTATATGGTCCAAACCCCTTTCAATTTCCCTATGTTTCAGGAATGTGTCAGAAACACTGGAATGTTATTTAACCTCTGAATAAGGATACTATGATTTAGTCATTAATGCAAATCTCCAAAGAGTGATCCTCATTTATCTGGAGCATCCAACTCCCTAGTTTACTATGGAGACAATCAAGCTCTTAGTTAATATTTGACAGATTATTTGAAAAATAGAACATCTCCCTTTTAAAGTTAAGTTTGAAATAATGCTGAGGCAACCAATAATTACTGTGCAGCCACTAGACACGAAGCCTTGTTTGTGCAAGATGCCAGGCTTTCTTTGCTATTTTGGATTGATCCTTCCATAATTTTGTTAGCCCATTGCTCTGTCCACACAGGAAAATATTCTGCTAGATGCCTCAAGCACAGGCAGCATGACTGATTCATCTAGAGTTGCTTTTTGAGTCTCTGACATCATTTAAAAAGACAGTTATGATAGTCTCAACAGAGCTGCCACTTCCGCTCTGTTCCCATGCCCCATTGGTCATCTATATCTTGAAATGATGAGCTCTATTCTAGAGTAATTTGAAACAAGATGTTTAAAACTTCATTATTTTGTGCTTATTTTCAAAAAAGAACTTAACTGAATTTTTTTTTGCTCCATTCATAAAACCATATCTTTGTTAAGCTTATCTGTTTACAGAGGGAAAGGGCAGCTAGTTTCTTCAAGTAACTTAAAATGTAAAAGATAAAATATGCACAAACTGTTCTCTTAAAAAAGCACATATAAGGGATTATTATGTGCATGACAATACAGCAAGTTATTCCTCTGAAAGATTCTTGAGTGAATTCCCTCTCTTCCTTGAATTTTGTAGGGTATCTAAAAGATGACTTTGTTATTCTTCAACAGGTCCTAATTGTAGAAAAGTTTCAATTTTTTTTTTAAACATAGGAGAAAAAGTCCCTTCCTCCCTCTCTATTCCTCACCCACAACCAATTCTCTCCCAGTAATAATATGTAGTTTGGCACAGATTTAGCTTTGTGTACTATACAGTGCTAAAGCAGTTACTTTTGTTCCAATTAATTTCCTTTTTTTAAAATCTGCAACATTATTACTAATCCTTTCACTACCTATAAAGAAAATAAAGATTCATTTTATTTTCCTCCAATAGGCTCAATTTTTCCATGTCCACCACTACCACTAAAGAAGAGAAAAACATTTATTAAGTTCCCACCTAGATGATTTGTCTCCTTAGTGACAGAGTACATGTGACACACATACCTAAACACACACACACACACACACACACACACACACACACTTGAATTTTTTTAGTCAATTGGATGTTTGGTATCCAGTGTTTTTTTTTTTTTTTTTTTTTTTGTAGAACCTAGACATAGTTTAGTTAGAACTCATTAGCGTATAAACTTTTTTTTTGCAAAGAGGGTGAAAAATCTGGAATAGGGGTCTTTACTTTTCTGTAAATAAAAATTTTAAATTAATTTTGGAATCATTACATACTGTATTCTCCTAGAGTCTCAGTGGAAACCTAAAGCAATCAGAGTTCACAAAGGATATGAGACAGCTTACACCAAATCATAGAATTAGAGCTGTAAAAGAACAGCCACATTATTTGCCCTAACAGTACCTTACAGATGAAAAAGTTGAGACCATGAGTTTTGTTGAACTGGTTATAGGGGACTCACTATTCTTCTACCCTGAGATAGTCAGGCATGCTCTGTCTCAGAATGGCCCTCTGGGGAGCAGCCTTCCTCACAGGAGCCTATCCACTTCCCATTAGGCCCCATCTCCCAACACTACTGCATTGGGAATCATCTTTCCAACGCATAACCATGGGGAACATATTCATTCCATATCAGACCTGAAGTGTCTATCCACTGCAGGGAGACCCTCTTTAAGAAAAAGAGCATTTGGGCTGATTACAGTGGCACACACCTATAATCCCAAAAGCTCCAGAGGCTGAGGCAGTAGGATCACAAGTTTGAGGTCAGCCCTAGCAACTTAGTGACACCCTCAATAATTTAGCAAGACCCTGTCTCAAAATAAAAAACAAAAAGGGCTGGGAATGGTGACTCAGTGGTTAAGTTAAGTGCCCCCTGGGTTCAATCTTCAATGCAAAAAAAAAAAAAAAAAGAGCAAATTAATTTGCAAGTATAACAAAGCACATATTAAAAAGAAATTTCATTAGAGGTCATTAGGCTAACATGTCCCCAATGCTTTACATTATTAAGTACACAAATAAACAATAAAACAAAAGTAAACAACAAAACAAAATTTAACTTTTGCCAGTCAGAAACTGCCAAATAATCTTTAAGAATTTTCTATCTTAACCAGTCATATATATTTTCTTGGTCTCGCTTCTGTGAACACCTTGGAAAAGTCTTCCTCTCGCTCTTGCTTATGGAGTATGGAACCTCTTCTAGTCTCATACTGACCAGTTCATAAATTGCTCTCTATGCAATAGACTCTTCAAAATATAAACAAAAAAAATTTATATTTTAAATGTTTATATTTTAAATGTTTATGTATTTAAATGTAGTCACATGGCTAAAGATCATCAAACTGCCTTGGAAAGGACCCATGGACAGGAAGAATTTCCAGTTCTACCCTGTATTGGCTTTATAGTGGGTTCACCTCTGCTTCATATATTTTTTGGAACATGAATTTGATGCTTTTTAAACACATGTCTGTGTGATAATATTAGTAATGACAATTTTAAGGGTTTTTTTTTCCTATATCAATCCAGGACTTCTGTTATAGTAATTATCAGTAATCCTCCTAAGTATAAAATCTAGAATAGAAATTTATTTTGGTATTCTTAGGTAATTTTCAGAAGTCATAATCTACAGATAAAATTTCCTTAATAGAAACTATACATATTCACTTAATTCATTACCTCCTCAGATTATTTTTCTTAAAACTCTTGAGTAGATTAGTGTATTTCACAATTGGTGACATATTCATATACCATTTATCAACCTGATATCTGTCCTATCCACTTCTATATTCAAGAACAAAGAATACCAAGGCAATTTTCACCCCCTACAAGTGAATATTTCCCATTTTCACAAGTTCTATGTTGATTCCTAGAGATCTATATCTTGTTTTCCACAGAATTTTCTTGGAAAAAAATTCAAGGAATTAAACTTGTACCTTGTTTCTCTGTTACCCCAAGAGTTTATTGATTTTTCTTCATCATAAGAAAGCATTTATCAAGTGCTTCATTGGATCCGTTAATAAGTGCTATACCAAATATTGTCTCTTGGTGGGTAGAAAATTGACATTTATTTGTTAATGGGATTTTAGGGAGAGATTTGTACAGAGTTGTAGGAAGACACTACAAAGACAGAAAGTATGGGACGATGAAAATAACTAGACCTGGCATAGAACCCTGTCTCTTCACTAATTGTGCCACTTTAGGTAATTCACTAACTTCACTGGGGATATAAACTTACCAGGAGGAAGGGTTGGAAAGAGCGTATGAAGCTCCTGATACTCAGTAGGTTCTCAGTAATTATGCTATTGTAACCTCGTGCCCCAGTGCTTGGAGCCTGTGGAACAATAGAGTTCCCATTCAGCTCAGTTAATGTTTGAGTCTCCTTGCAGGACAAGCTCTCCCTGTTTTCCCTTTATACTCCCCTCATTTACTGCTGGAAAACTCCAAGCAGTGTTGAGTATGAACAAAGAAACAAGTCCACACATCTTCTTCTGCCTCATCAACACCCCTCACCCCTGCTTCTGCTTCCAGTGCTTCCACAGTAATGCTTCATTATCTTAATGGGCCCATCCTCCACCGGGTGCTCTAAGACTTCTGTATGCCAAAGGTGCAATGCAGGTTGGAGTGACAGAAGGAAGGTATAGGGTAGTAGCCCAGACTCTTTGGGTCATAACAAAAGAATCTGATATAAATTTGTTCTTACCAAAGGGAAAAAATAATAATTTATTAGTACATATATAATAGAAGCGATTAGGTATTTGGGTTTCAGAAACAGCTGGATCCAAAGATAATAAAAGTGTCAAGAGACTTTGTCCCTTTCCATCCTTGCCCCTGCTTTCCTCTCTGTAAACTTCACTCAGATAAGCTTTTAACAAATGATGACCCTCACAGTTTCAAAATTAAATAACCTAAGTCTCTTCAGAGAGAGAGAGAAAGAGAGAGGGGGGGGGGGGAGTTCTCCATATCACTTGCTCCAGTGAAAGACTTATAAATATGTTCCATTGACTTGTTGTGATTTGTCTGTCTGTGAACTACTCAATGTGAGTAAGAAAAGCCCTGGGTTTGGGTCCTGTTCTATCTCCTGTATATGTAGTGTGGAGTTAGCTTTACCAAAACTCCAAAGATTTTGAGTGAAGGAGGAGAAGTTCCTTGAGATGCCTTTACCAAGAGTATTAAAGCTGGACAGAAAAAAATAATAGCTGTCCACTTGTACTGGTCCTCCTAGCTGTGTGTCAGACTTTATCTGCAAGCTTTTAACTATTCAGCAGTACAAAGTCTGACAGTCTTTTATAAATAAAACTTCTTTAGGCTGTGGCCCTAAACCTTCTTTCAATACAAGCCCATATCCTGTCCCTAAGGCAGCAGAGATACAAATGTTCTTTTCACCAACACCCAACCATTGTTCCTTTCATTCCTATTTCCTATGCTTCCTCACATTATCACACATGGAACACCCTTCAGTCAAAAAGTATAATTCTCCTATGCATGTTAATCTATGGTTATAGGCACAAAAGAGTGTCAATTATTGTCAGTCCTGCAAATATTAATCCAGTTGGAACTATTTAGGCTAACTAACAGAATGAAAAGGCAGAAGTTGAAACACCATCCCAGTAATTTTTTGTTGGTGCATATTAATTACACAGAAGAGTGAGTACTTTGGCATATCTGTACATGTATATACCATAATTTGATAAATTTTGCTCCCCTAAACCTCCTTTTCCCCTTCTCTTCTCCTTTCTGCTGTTCCTTTCCCATATCCCAGTGGACTTCCTTCCACTTTCATAACATCTGTTTTTTCTTTTTTTCCTTTACCTTCCACATATGCGAGAAAACATATGATACTTGTCTTTCTGAGTCTTGGTTTTTTCGCTTAACATGATGCTTTCCAGTTCTATCCATTTTTCTGCAAATGGAATAATTTCATTCTTCTTTAGGGCTTTTAATATATAGCACATTTTCCTTATCTATTCATCTCTTGACAAATACCTAGACTGATTCATAACTTGACTATTGTGAATTGTTCTGTGATAAACATGGGCTTGCAAATATCTCTTAAGTATGCTGACTAACTCTTTTTGGTAAATATCAAAGACTGGTGTCACTGAATAATATGTTATTTCAGTTTTAGTTTTTTGAGGCACCTCTATTATTGATTTCATAGTGGCCGTGCTGATTTACATTCCCACCAACAATGTATGAGTTCCTTTTTTCCTGCATTCTCACCAGTTATTGTTATTTGTGTTCGATGATTGCTGGATTGTACTCTATTCTAACTGGAGTAAGATGGAATCGCAATGTAATTTTCATTTGCCTTTCCCTGATGTCCAAAGATGTTAAATTTTTCTTTTCATACAATTGTTAATCATTTGTACTTCTTCTTTTGAGTATTGCATTTTTAGTATATTAAAACCCATTTATTGAATGGGTTATTTATTTATTTTGGAGTCAAGTATTTTAGTTCTTTGTATATTCTGGATATTTGTCCTCTGTTGGAACAGAAACTGGTAAAGATTTTCTCCCATAGACTGTCTCTTCATTATGTTAACTGTTTTCTTTGTTGTGCTCCTTCTCATTTATCAATTCTTGGTTTTATTTCTTAAGCTATAGGAGCTATATACAGGAAGTCATTGCCTGTGCCAATGTGTTGGGTGTTTACTCTGTTTTCTTCCAGCAGTTGCAGTTTCTGGTTTTATATTTATGTGTATTTTGAGTTGACTTTTGCTAGGGTGGAAGATAGGAATGTAGTTTCAATCTTTTACATATTCTACAGTTTTACACATATACAACCTGTTGTTATTACTATTATTTCAGATGATTGATTCCCTGTTCTATTGTTTGTTAAATCAGACACGGAGGCTTATCAAGAATTTAGAAACAGCCGGGCACAGTGACACATGCCTGTAATCCCAGTAGCTTGGGAGGCTGAAGCAGAAGTATTGCAAGTTCAAAGCCAGTCTCAGCAACTAACTTAGCGAGGCTCTAAGCAACTTGGCAAGACCCTATCACAAAAGTAGAAAATTTAAAAAGGGCTAGAGATGTGCTCAATGGTTAATGGGGACCTGGTGGGAATGAGAACAATCGTTTCTCAGGGTGTGAATGGTATAGTCAACAGTCACATAACTGAATGAAGACCTTGGAAATGAGGTTATCATAGTGCTGCCCTGAACAAGAGGACTACAACATCATAAAAGTGGCTTAAAACATCCAGCTTGCTTTATCATTTCTGTACCAAGCTTCAAGTTCACCGTGAAACAGAAACTAATACAGCTTACCAGGTTCCTATTTGACCTTCAGAAATAGAAGGGCAGCAATATCAGCTACATTTATTTTGCACCTGACTCCAAAAGTATAGTATGAGGTATTGCAAGGAATATGTAAAAAGAGACACAGGAAGAAAACTCTCTTCCCTCTGCATTCTCAGAGATAACATTTCCAAGCCAAAGAGGAAAACTGAGCTCAAGCAGTGGAATATTTAATAAGGACTAAATTTTTATTTCTTAAAGGCCAAATTCCATTTACTTAGGAAAAAAAGCCTTAATCCATGATGTGATTGCTTTCATGACAATGTTCTTTTTGCTGACCATGTTACATGAATCAGAAACTTTATACACTGCAAATTCAAATTTCTACAGAGTGTGACTCGTGATGTCAACAGAATTTGATATGACCTTCTAATTCAAAAGGCTCCATTTACCTTATGCCTTAAACAGGAACACTCCCTCAGGTGCCATAAGCTTGGAATGCCTTTTCAATAGGGGTATTTTATATAAAGAAAAGAATGGACCCAACTAAGTTTCCTAGCTATCTCCAACTGTACCATAAATGTAAAGGCACATTCACATTTATTTGCATATTAAAATTTTGCTAGAATCAAAATAATGGAACTATTGCATTCAATCTACTCTTTTTTGCTATCTTGGACATCTCAGTATGCAGACATTGATTTTTGGTCTTGTAAAAAGATACAAACTCTACTTAATTTTATTCCATAAGGATGGAGGAAGGAATAATAATTTGTAGAATGAATAGATTCTGTAGTTGTTTGCTTGGTTAGGGAACTCTTAAGACTTTAAAAGATCTATTGCTTTATAAGCAAATCAATAATTTGAATGAGAATTGATGTTCATCCAAAGTTAATTACTAATGAATTAGAATTTATCAATGTGGTATACTTAAAACATTTTATTTTTGATAGCTTGAATAACTTCAAAATTATAAATATATAGTTTAAAAAATGTTGATGTGTACCATGAAAAGTATCCCCAGAAACTAAGTTTCTGGACATGTCTTCTGCTTAGCCACAAGAAGAAAGCCTTTTTATAAAAAAAGCCCAGAGCCTTTTTATAATTTAGTACTTTTTTTAACATAGTATGTTAATTAGATTAACTTAGAGTTATTAATCTCCTGAATGCTTTTTTAATTTAAGTAGCTTAAAATATTACAAGAGTAGTTTCTTTATTTTTGTTCACATGTATGTATGGTGCATATGGAGGATTTTCTTTTAAATCAAGTAACATCCATTTCTCTAAGAGATGACTGATTAGCACTTTAACAGTGATCTGTTCTGGGCAATGTGACTTATAATCAACTTTTTAGTCAGTTGATCAAGTGCCCAAAAGTTTTAGTCCTTTGGTGCAATGTCCAAGTTAAATGGCCATTTGATTGAAATACATGGCTAAAAGCATTTAGGGATTTGGCAAAGCAACAAGATTGACAGCATGACACTCTCATATACATAAAAGAGGCAGAATAAAAAGATACATGTGGATGGTTTTTCCATCCAAAACAGAATTTTAGTCTCAAGTGGAAGGACGTCCAGTGCTTTCCCAGAAATAAAAAGGAACCATCATTTCACTCTTCTAAATGGAGTCATTGTTTAATACACACAGATGCAACATCACCAAACACACAAACTCACATGCCAACAGAGGAAATTATTAAATTCTGGCCCCAGGGAAGCAACTTCATATAGTCTCTTATTATTATTGTATTTTATTTTATTTTACCTTGATTGATTTACACTTTGTAACACGATTGCCAATGAGTCTTCTATGACTGTTGCAAAACACCTGGTTAAATTGGCAATTGCTATGACAGAGCTTAAATGCCTTGGTAACATTAATTTGTTGTTTTACTTTTTAGTTGTCTGAATGGCTGATTGCCCACAATCAATCACATCACCATGTGGCCAACCTAGTATAGTAATTATTCCAAAATAGAAACTGCATGATAAGTTCATTAGTAGACAGTGTGCAAATGGTCCATCCTTTTGGGCATAGACTCATCCCTAAGATGAAGGTAGTGCTTGATGGCTTCTGAAATCATTAGTATTCGAAAAATCTTATTAACTCTGGTTAACTAATTCATTTTAGCTTGGGGTTCTTTGATTGAACTCAAACACATTACCTTCTGTGTGTTATTTATCAATTCTTTCCAAGTATTTTCTTTTGTTTGTTTGTTTGTTTGTTTGTTTTTGCTGTTCATTAAATTGTTAAATTCACTTAGTTGAATATTTATTTTTAGCTGGACATGTGGTGCATGCTTGCAATCCCATCAGCTGGGGAGTCTGAGGCAGTAGGATCACAAGTTCAAGGCCAATTCGGGGAACTTAGCAAGACCCTATCTCAAAATAAAAAATAAAAAGTGTTGGGGATGAAGCTCAATGGTGGAACACCCCAAGTTCAATTCTCAGTACCAAAAAAAAGGGTGTATGAGTGTGTGTGTATATGTGTGTGTGTGTGTATTTGTATGTATATATGCATTTTTATTCAAATTTTATTACATTAAAAATAAAATATAAAGATTAATATTTCTCTAAATAAGGTTTTAGCTGTCTCTATAGATTTTGATAAGTGTTCTTTCTTCATATTTTGAGCATATGGTTTGTTTTATCTATTATTTCCCTCTTTAAGCTGAGTTATTTAAATAAGTGGTTAAATGTTAAAACATTTTTGCTGTTTAAAGTATTTTTTGTTAACTTAAATTTTTATTTAAAAAATTATTTTATTAGAATATAATATACATAATGAAGAAAAACTTATAAGATCCCAGCTTATTCACATAAGACAAAGTAAACAAGCCATGTATATATGACCCAGGTGAAAATACAGCTTCAAAGCATTCTTTCTTTCTCTTTCTAAGGGGAACTACTATTCTAACTTCTAACGCCTTAAAATAATTTTGAAAATTCTTGAATAAACATATTGAATGCATATAAGTGAATGTGTTTTACATGTACATATACATGATAGATTTGATGTACATATATTTTTAAGTACCAGGCTTCTTTTGATTGATAGCTGTGGTTGCTCTAAATTGTACTATGCTAACTTTCATTGCTTCATAGTGTTCTGCTTCATGCATATAACAAAGTATATTTATTCTAATATTGATGGGCATTTCTGTTCTTTTTCAGAAATATGCAAATGATGCTGATATGAATATTCTTGTATATGTGTTTATGTATAAGTGTGTATTAATTTCTTTTGTCTATATTTATAAGACTGAAATTGTTGGTTATACAGAAAAAACTAAAATATTTTCTCTATGGTACTATATTGTACTCAACAATAGATGAACTGTTGTATCACTCCTTATTTCCACAATAACTTTTTATTTACAGTCTTTGAAATTTTCAACATTATTGGGACATGTAACATTATCTTCTGATCATTTTTATTTGCATTTCCCAGAAGATTTAGCAAGGAGTGAGGTTAAGTAGCTTTTCAAGAGCTTCTGCTGGTGACTATCTTCTTTTGTAAAGTATTATAAGACCTTGATCCTAATATATTCCATTTTACCAATATTTTCTTCATGGTTTCTACTTGTATGTACTTTTCTTGAAGAAATTTTCATCTATTTCAAGGACATCATGTGGGACTTCACGTGTGAAGCTACTTGAGTGGTCTTTTACTCAGTACTGAGCCATGGGGGACTTAGGGCTTCCATTGGGAACAATCCGGTATTAAGGTGTGTAGACTGCCCAAGGCCTGAGATCTCTGCCCTCGCTCTACCAGTGGGACAGCTCTCTTAGCTCCGGAGTTGGGTGTAACCTATTGGGAACTAACAGCCAACCCCCTACTTTATTTGGCAAAACAACATTCCATGGAAAACCTTTGAAGTTTCCTTGTATAAATAAACCAAACAGAAGCTCATATGCACTCTCTTCCCAGTATGGAAGCTTGATCGCTAAGGTCACAGAGCATCTCCCCCTTCACTGCTTTTCAAAATCACTTCCATGTCATGTGGTCTTTTCATTGCCTTCATTTTCTTGGCTTTATTTCGCCACTTGTATACTCCACACAGAGGAACTCCATTTTCACTCTCCGTGTGGGACGTGGGTGGGAACATCATATTTAAATACTAAGATATTTTTCTATTTGTATCTTTTATGTGCTTTATTGCTTTACCTTTTACACTTATAAAAACAGAGGTTCATTACCACCTTTCCAATTGGATAGCCAATAGACTGAACATGATTTGACAAAACCATCATTGCTTGAGTACTGGATAATGCCCCTTCTGTCAGGTCTGTTTCTCAACTGTCCATCTGTTTAAGCAGTCTTTTTGTGTGCTTTGACACCACTCTCAACATTACTTGTTTTGCGGGGTGGTGGAGGTTGGGGGTGTACTGGGGATTGAACTCGGGGGCACTCAACTTACTGAGCCACATGAAGCAGCTCACTGAGTTGCTTAGCACCTCACTGTTGCTGAGTTGGCGCTGGACTCAACATTACTTAATTTCTATATCTAGTGTTTTCTAGACATTCTTTTAAACAACTTGTAAAATAAATTCTCCTTTGATTTTCTTTTCTTTTCATCCTTTCACATTTCCATCTACATTTTAGAAATAGATTGTTAAATTCCATCAACTTTGTTGAGTTTGTTTGAATTGTTCTGACTCTTAACAGTCAATTTAAGCAGAATGGGCTGTACATAATGTGAACAAGGTACATCCATCTTTTTATTTAGATGAGTTTAACTATAAATATGAGTTCCTCCTCATATTTATAGTCACCCATATACACATTTTGCACATCTTTTATTAATTTTTGTTCCCACAAAATTGATACTTAGGCAATCATTAATATATGTGTTAACAATTCAGTATACTATTTGTTATCAATACATGGGAATATAATTTTTTTAAATTTTGACCATGTATCTGTTAACTTTCATAAATACATACATCCACATATATATGTCTATATGTTCAGTTTTCTACGTATTTGTCAATAGTGAATTTTATTTCTTCCTTTTTAATATTTATTTTTTTCTTTTGCATTATTGTACTGACTAGGATCTCAACATTAAAATTAAAAATTAAACCTGAAGAGATAATAGCAGGCATCTTGTATCATTCTAAAATCAGGAAGAATGTCTTTTGATATTTCAGCATTAAATAAACTATTTACTAAATAGGTATGGAAAAATTTTAGTGAGAGTAAGAAAATTTCATTCTGTTCCAAATTTTTATAAGAATTCTTATTATGAATTACTATTAAACTTGCCATCGTGTGAATTTGTGGCATCTACTAAGCTGATCATTTGATTAAATTTTATGCTATTTACATCCTGGAATAAAACTGTGCTCTTTTGTGATATGTAATCTTTTTATATATTTTAATCATTGTTATTATTATTTCATCATTTTGAATCTAAGTTAGTGAGTATGATTGCCTTATAGTCTCCTTTCCTATAATTTCTTATCAAGTTTTCTTATAAGGATATGTAAGTCTCATAAAACAAGGTAGTAGAAGTCTCTTCTTTTTTTATTTTCTGGAAAAATTTATGTAAAATTAGCATTTTTTTTTTTACAAGTATTTGCCATGATTCATCAGCATAGTCATTGAGGTCTGGAGTTTTCCTTTCTGGGAATATTTTTCCTTACATATTGAATTTGTTTTATAATTTAGAGTCTATTTTTTCTAGTGTCAGGTTTTAAAAATTCTGCAGTTCTAAGAATTTATTGTTTATAGTATATTCATATTGACATTTTAATAACTGCTCCATACGTAATGATTTCATCTTTTAATTCCTGGCATTGTTATTAGTATCTCCCTGACTTTTTTTTTTAATAACCAGTACTTCGTAGTTTTCCATTTTATTAACCTTTCCAAGGAACCTAGTTTATCTTCTCTTATTTTTTTATACTGCATTCTAGTTTTATTTGTTATTGTGTCTAAGTTAATATCTTCCTTTATTATTAAAAGTTTCTTTTTTATTTTACTTTTGGACCTGAATTATCTGTACTTGAGATGGATTTTCTGCATCGACTTTCAGTCTCTTTTTTCTAAGATATGAATTAAAGCATATAAATTTCCTTCCAAGGCATGAATTTAGCTGTGACTCAAAGATTTTGAAATGTAGTGTTCCTTTTTCATGAAGTGCACACTATTTTAAATTATTTCCATTGTGACTTCTTGAATTACTATTTAAAAGTATGTTACTTAATTTTCTAGCAAATGTGATTATCAGGTTATCTTTTTTCTCTTTATTCCTAGGTTACTTTTACTGGGCTCAGAGACTATTCTTTGTATAATTTTAATAGTTTAAAATTTGTTGAGACATGGTTTCTAGCCAAATATGTGGTCAGGTTTGCCAAATTTTCTATGTACTCTTGAAAAGAATGCATTTTATATAGTAACTTAGTACAGTTAAGTTGTAATTTAACATAGCAATTAAGTCAAGTTTGTAAATCATGCTGTTCAAATCATGTACATCATGACTTAATTTTTTCTATGATCATTCTATCAATTATTTAGACTAATGTATTAAAATCATTTATTCTGATTATAAATTACCTATTTTGTTCAGTTATTTTGTTTAACATATTTAAAAACTGTTATATTATCTTTTCTCAATAATAAAGAATTGTTTTAGCTTTCTGATGAATTAAACATTTTATCAAAATTAAGTATCCTATATATCCACTAATGTTTTTGCCTTAAGTTCTACTTTGTCCGATAATAATCTAGTTTATTTGTGTGCTTTCTTTAAACTCCTGCTTTCGTGCATTTTGTATAAATGTAATCCTATAACTAAGGCCCCATTTTTGTAAGTTTTGTGATTATTACTTGTTTCTAGCCACTCTTAAATCTTTACCTTTCAAGATATTTAGTTCATATTTTATGTAATCAGTAATGTACTTGAGTTTAAATTTACATTTAGTTTTTGCCTATTTCTTTTAACTGCTTTGTTTCTTCTCCTCATTTCTATTCTTCTTCAATTATTTTTTTAAATTTAAGTTTTAAGAATTATTCCATATTAACCCTCTAATAGTTTGGTAATTATGCATACTACAACATGGTACCATTTCAGAGTCTTAAAGATAACCACTCCCTGAATTCGAATATAAATTGATACTTTTCCCACTACCTTGTCAATATAAATATCTAGAATACTTAGATCATTTGTGATGTGTGCATAATATATCTTATTGTTTTCATGAACTTTCACTTTCTATATCCCTTAAATTCCTGGATGCATTTTATTTAATTGCTTTATGAATTCAATATTCAGTTAGATGTCCTAATTAATGTCTCTTTGCATTGCTCTTTAGTCCTTCCTGTATATCAAAGTTAGCATCTGAAATAATTTACTTTTACTGCCTAAAGACTCCCTTTATTGTTTTCCTCTATGTACATCTGATGCTTATTAATTCTTTTAGTTTATATTTGTCTGAAGAGAAAAAATGTCTTCAGAGAAAAAAATACTTTATTTTTAAGAAAATTTTCAGTGATAATAGAATTCTAAATTAACAGTTTTACCTTTTTAATTTTGAAGATGTCATTTCATTGTCTTTTGACTTCCATTGTTTCTGTAAAATAGTTGGCTCCTTCTTCAATATTATTTTTGTTACTTCAGAGGTCTCTCTTTTCTTTCTCTTTCTCCAACATCCAGTTAGATAAATCTAAGATAAAGTAATTTGAAAATATATACCTATTTTAACATCTATTTGTGGGTTCTCTTGTTTTATTGATTGTGTTTTTTTTCTATATACCTAGTTTGGTTTTTTTTGTTTTTGTTTTTGTTTTTGTTTTTTGTCTGAGTCCTGAGCTCTATATGAATAAAAAAATGCAGAGATAATTTGGGAGTCTGAATCTACTAGAGCAGAAGCTGGCAAGATTTTTTTCTATAATGGCCAGTTGGTAAATTTTATGGGTTTTGCAAGACTTGTGTTCTCTTTTACAACTTTCAAAATTTACCATTATAGTATGAAAACTGCCATATATAATATGTAAATGAATGAAAGAGCCTGGATATATTCTAGTAAACCTTTATTTTATCAAAAACCAGTAAGTAGGCTGAATTTGGTTTAAGGGCTGTAGTTCGCAGACATCCTGTTCTAGAGAGAATTTTCTTTGGTGTCTCATAAGTGGATAATTCAAGATTATTAACCATTCAATGCTACTTTTTTCCAATAAAAAATGGAGATAATTTAAAGCTAGACTTCAGTTCTCTTGAAAGGTGGTCTCTATCTGGTTCATCCAATCTCTTAGAGTTTAGAACAGGATGCTTAACCTTAGTTCTGTTTGTATCTGATAATTCTCTATTGAGTTGGAGAAGTTTGTGCATTGTAGAATATTTAGCAGCTCCCATGTCCTCTAACTCCAGATCCAGTAGCATACACTAGCTCCCCGTTGTGACAACTTAAAATATATTCAGAGACTGCCAAATCACTTAGCAGAAAAACTTCCCCCAGGTGAGAATCACTGACCTTGAATATAGCATATCAGGTTAAACTGAGAGTCCCTTTATAACAAGACCCAACCCCCCCCCCCGCCTTTTTTTTTTTTTGTTCTCCTAATGCTCCTACTACTGTGACCTTGAAATCTGTGCTCAAATTCTTAACTTTAGGTCACCTGTCCAAGAATGGAATGACTACTCAAGTGTAAAGCTCTCACAAATGTTAGTCCTATCTCTCTAAATTTCCTTCTTCTTTCCAATCTTGGCACAGTCTGATTTTTTTTTCTTTTGCCCCTTTTCTAGATTCTTTTGTAGATCATTTCTCCAAGCCTAATAGTCTCATTACTATAAGCAGAACTCCCAATATGTAGGACTATTAATGAATTTTTCCCATAAAATCATTGCACATGAAGAAATATATTATATTTTCATAAATGTTATTTAATTTAATTTTGTCTTTCAGTAGCTGTAATTGGTGTGACGAAAACTAAGAAAAAAGAAAGAAAATAGTGATAGATTTTGCAATATATTTTTAAATAGATTCCAGTTATACAAAACATAAAATTTTACTTATTACAGAACTTTTCTATGTACATTAATCATTTAATTATAGAGCCATTATCAAGCTTAAAATTAAATAATTCAATTTCCATGGAAAAAATGAAAAGCCATTACATTTTGAAATTGACTTGGAAAATCCTATAGTATAATTGAATCTTGATATAATTTATTTGTTAATCATAATTTAATACTAAAAACATGCAAATCACTTGAGGATATTAGATTTTTAAATGGACAAAAAGATTTAAGTAAAAATTATAAGAAAATTTAAGCTTTAGTCTTTTCTTATGATATTGTTAATTGAGTTTGTTAAAGAGTTTTAATTATGTGATTCTCAGACAGTATGTGCTCAGTTTTCTTTTATTAAATATCTGTGTGCTGATTGTCTATTCACTATGTCTTTTGGGGGTTCATTTTTATCTTCTGTAAAATAAGTGCTAACAAATTTTTTTAAATAGTTAATTTATGTAAAGATTTGCTTTTATGTATTTTGTGTTTATTAATTTGATTAAAATTCTTACAGTATCCATATGATGTTGGTGTAATTATTATGCCCAATCTTCAGATGAGAAAACAGATTTACATGTCTATCATAAGTGTAAATATACTGCCTACAAAAAGATATGATTGATGATTAGAATTGGAGATTGGCCATGATGAATTTCATTTAACTTATAAAGTTATTGTTAAATAGCGTTAGTTCTATGCAATTATGTAAAAACTCATAGTATAACTAACAATACATAAAAATAGCATTGGAAAACACTTTGGTTAGTGATATTTTAGAGCGCTATTGTCAAATGCTGGAATATGTCCTTGTATCCAATCTCATATTATTCATATCCTTTTATTGCCTTTAAGGAAAGTTTTAACCAAACTATGCCCAAGTAGTTCATATATTCCCTTAATCAGAATTGCTTTCTCTCAAACTATGGATTTTTAAAGTAATTTATTGTGATGTGTCATATATATTTGGCCATTTCTTGTGATCCTGTGCTTAACCATCAATTAAGTCCAAAACAAAAATGATTAATTTTCTCTATCCTAAAAGTTCTAACTAGCCAAATTCAAAAAATCAGATAAGAAATTACAAAATTATCTTTTTAGAATTCTCTATTCACCAACAATCTTTATAACAGCAATAATTTTAGAATATGTTTGCATCTTGAATGGGTAACATATGATCATGGAATAAACTAAAAGATATCCAGTGGAAAATAAATATATTATATCCAGTTTTTCTCTAAATACTGAGTTTTTCTCCCTAGAGTCCCTGGAAATTAAGTTAGCATTTGAGAACAACTAGAGAAAACTAATTTTAAACAAGCATTTTTCTCATAAGAATTTTATATTTTCTCACATAACATTTAAGTTTTTATAGCTTTTTAACATATATCTCTTCTATTCAATTACTATATGTTCCATGCCTAATAGTTTCTCAGTGATGAGATTTAGATCATTGGTTTTAAATCTGTTTCAGATTAGATAAAGTGAGAAGTTTTCAAAAAATAAAAACAAAGCAAAAACAAACAAAAAAATTTTTGTTACCCAGAGAAACTAAGTCAAAATCTTAGAGATGGTCTATTCACATGTCAAATTTACTTTTTTTCTATTTTAAAACTCTCCAATGAATTCCAATGTACTAGATTAAACATTGATTGCACCTTACATTGTAGGATATATAAAGATACGTTTGGCACTAGCACTTTCCTCAAGTTTCTAATAATTAAATATCCACAGTGTATTATAATGTTTAAAACTGGCTAGCTGAAGAGAAAGCTCTGATTTGTAGCATTTGCTGATTTTCACAGTGTAAATACTTTCATCACAGTCAATTGCAAGCTTTCAGCATGCCTCACCGAATACAGAGGAGTTGGTTACAGCATAATATTATCTCTAACATGAATATATTATAGATGTAAATAACCTCCAGAGAACAGGTTATAATAAAGTGAAGTAAAATAATGAGTTATGGGTTTGGGGTAAATATTACAATTTTTAATATGATTTATTTAATTTTAAGTTTATATAATTTAATTTTTAAATAATGGCTGTGTTTAACAACCAGCCTACAATGTCCTTGACAGTGTGAAAATCAGTTCTGATGAACTTGGATAAACTTGCTCTAGCACACCAGCACCTCTAATATTTAATATGTTAACTATGATAGAAAACTGGAAGTAAATAAGCATTACATAATTTTATCATCTTCTCTTCTCTTGAAACCCAGTTATTGAAGGTGACAGAATAAATATTATCCCTTTAGTGATGAGGACATCAAGACTCACAGAGATGCTAATTTGTCCCCCTGTGAGTAAGCCTTAGACCTGCACCAGAACAATATTTTCTGGCTCCCATTGCATACCAACATTCCTTCTAGATTCATCTGCAAAATAAAAAAACATAAATTTGGGGACAATTTTCACAAAAGGATTTTAGTCATTGTCATATATTTAAAAGTTGTCTAACCTAATCCTTGACCTGACTTCCTTTTAACGATGAAACTTGGGGTGGCATTTTATGTGGAGGTTCTCTGAGACAATAATAATATTCATCCAGCTCTGGCCATGAATTCTTTCAGATATATGAAGATCACTGAAGAAATGAAAGTCTTGGTGGGACTGGGGATGTGGCTCAAGCAGTAGCGCATTCGCCTGGCATGCGTGCAGCCCGGGTTTGATCCTCAGCACCACATGCAAACAAAGATGTTGTGTCCGCTGAAAACTAAAAAAAATAAATAAATAAATACAAAAAAAAAAAAAAAAACTCTCACTCTCTCTCTCTAAAAAAAAAATAAAAAAAAAAAAAGTCTTGGTGTCTCCAGTAAAGGAGCTACCAACCTACAAAACATCAAGAACAGAGCAGCTGAACTTATCGCCTTAAGGCTCTAACTTTTAGTGTAAAGGAAAGTTTATACCAAGTCAGAGAAGGCTCTAGAGGTTATGCCTAATCAAGGAGAGAGGACTTGAGTGGATCTTCCAAATTGGGTAGGTAGCTATCCCAGGAAAAGAGGAAAAGTATCTCAGATAAAATACAGCTTCTTAATTTCCTCTCTTCTCAAACCTGTCTGTTGGGTAACTGCCCATCCCTAGTGCCCATCCCTGGTGCCCTTCTCTGATTACTCAGTGGGAAGATCTTTCTGAACGATGGCAAAGAGATAATGTAAATAAACTTGGCTTACTTAGAGTTGTGTGATTGCAAGCTAGAGTTTTCCCCTACTTGTTTTCCCCTTTGATAATATTGGAAAATATTGATTTTTTGCTTTTTTTAAAGGGATATTTTCCAATAAAAACTTCTTTTTGTGAATTGTGAGTCAGGTCCATTCTACATTTTTATACTCCTTTTCTATATTTTTAACAGTCTGTCCAATTTCAGGTAGGTATATAATAGAGATAGTCACAGGAAAGTTTTTGGATCAAACAGAAAAGCATAGTTCTTAGATAATTGGATTTCAAAGTGCCTGTTATTCTGTAGCCAGTGTATCGAGCCAAAGAACTCAATTCCAAGAATATATTTTAAAAGGGGGTGGGGAGTGGAGAATGTAATTTTAAAAACCTTTCACCAGTGGACCAAATGAGCATTCTATGCTCTAAAAGAGAATTCTCTTCTGTTCTATTCTATTCTATTCTATTCATCTAACACAGAAATACTAATTTACCTTATTGGCTCCCTCTTTTCTTCCTTCCTTCCTTCCTTCCTTCCTTCTCTCTCTCTCTCTCTCTCTCTTTCTCTCTTTCTTTCTTTTTTCTTTTCAATACTGGAGACTGAACCAGGGACACTTCCCCATTGAGCCATATCTCCCACCCCTTTTATTTTTTGACGCAGGGTTGCATTAAGTTACCTAGTGCCTGGAGCTATCTATGAGATGTGTGTGAACTGAGTGATATTTAAGCCATTAGGCAAAGAAGTTGCTGTTTTGGGAACTCCCAAGAAGAACCTCCCTGCTTCAAGAATGCCCAATTCACTGCTGACTCCCTGATCTAGCTCACAGCTCAATTCAAACACAGCCCAGGAGATGGGAGTGACCCAACAAGAGTCAAATAACCTGTTAACTGCAGGACCCCTGCCACACACAAGAAGCAAGCACCTAAGCAAGACTTCCTACTAAACTCCTATGATCTGTACTGCTATAAATAAAGCAAGTTTTAGGCTTCTTCTTTGTGAGAACCTTCTGGTTGGCTCAAGTGGTTGCGCCCCTGTTTTAAAAATATTTTTGCCTTTTGTCTTTATTTTTGATATATTACTTTCATTGCTTTTCCCCCACAGTCAGTTCATCCCTCCAACAGGTTCCCATTCCCTCACCTACATGGGATGTGAGCGAGAAACTAGATTGCCTTTGATCATGGAATCCTCCTGCCTCAGACTCCCAAGTTACTGGGATTGCAGGCAAGCACCACTGTACCCAGCTAATTTACTTTACCCAAGCATCAATTTAATTCCTTAAAAGGGATATTGACCTTTGTGCCCATACATCTACTCGTGTATGCATACATACACCTATGCACACAAAGTAGTGCATATTTCCAAGGAAGCAGGCATCTAGGTTTTTATCATCTGCATAAAATTGATTTGCACTCTTATGGTTAGGCAGTTAGTCTAGCAATTATGAGTTCTATAATTGGAGTCACATAAATTAGCACTTGAACCCTGAATCTTCTGCTTAGCAACAATGTAATCTGAGCCAGAGAGCTGACTTTTTGAAGCCTTCCCTTCCTTACATATAAAAAATATAGGGGCTGGGTTTGTGGCTCAGTGGTAGAGCACTTACTTAGTATGTGTGAAGCACTGGGTTTGATTCTCAGCATCACATATAAATAAATAAAATAAAGGTCCAATGACAACTAAAATAAAATACACACACACACACATACACATAAAAAAAACAAATAATAGTTTATATCTCACTGAAAAGTTGTTAGGTAATTCATAGAGAATATGTATTACAATGACACATAATATATACATAGAAAAACAGTATATAACTAGGAGTATAAATACAGCTATTGTTATATGTGACATATAGTACTAAAAAAATAACCAAGAATATAAGAAACAGCAGTTAATAAAATAATAAAATCAACTAACAGTAGTAGATTAAAAAATTGGAAATACCAAGTATGCACTTTAAAATAATATCAATCTCAAGAATACAGAAGTCAATCTAGGAATTTTTATCATGGAGAACTGAATATAGACATTTATTTAAACAGGTATGGTAGGAATGAGGAAGTAAAAAGGGACTTCTGAAATAACAAAGGAGCAGTACCTGAATAATGGTTTGACTTTTCAACAAAAATGATGAAAGCCCAATGACAATGGAATGGTGTCTTCAAAATAATGAAAACAAATAACTGCCAAGTTAGAATTCTATCATTAGTGAAACTATCCTTTAGAAATTGAAGGTAAAGGAAGAATTTTTTTCAGACAAAACATTAAAGTCTTTAACAGTTAGAGACATGCCAGAAACAAATGGTGTTCTTCAGATAGAAAAAAATTTATCTCAGATTGCAGTTTGGATAGCAGGAGAGAAGCAATAGCAGTGGAAAGGATTCTGATGTTAGAAACTAACTATTGCATAAATAAATCAACATTAAGAATGTGTTGGAAAGTTCAGAAAATAAATATTCATGAAAACAATAGCATTTATAGGAAGAGGACAAACGATTGTATTCTAAGGTGTGTGCATTGTCAAAGAAGGAAAGATACACTTACACTATCTTTCTGTCTATATCTCCATATATACTTATATTATCTCTCCAGATAGACATATTTTGATTCCTTCTTTTTACAAGAATTCTTCTCCAATAAATTTTTTGCATCCCTGACTCTATTTCAATGTCTGTTTCCAAGAGAAATCTACCTGTGATGAGTATCTTCAACTTTAGAAGTCAATGCCATTGTTATTTTTTCAGTTGTACTTCACTAACACTGTAAGATTTCCAATTAGTCCCAATTATTACAAACACATGTATCATCAGTTTTATTAATTTCAGTCACTTTGATGGGTGTGTAGTGATGTAATGCTGGATACTTCTCCAGTTGATGATGGTCAACATCTTTTCATAGGTGTATTTTCAAAGTTATTATCAAATGCCTGTTTATGCCTCTCTTTTCTTTGATTTTTACTGGTTTGCATTTAGTAATTTTGATGCTGAGTTCACGTTCCACAGAGTATTATATATGGGATTTCTTTGAGGCATGAAACAGAATTGAATTTCAGTAGACAGAAATATCACTTGCATTTACTTAGTCTCCTATGAACCACTGAAAGCTAGCAGTTAAATTTAGAGATTTTTAGGACAGGTAGGGCATTTCATATCTGAGATAAGGGTGGGTTTTTGGTTAGAACATCTCAAGTCATTCATTCTTTTCTCTTTCTCTCCTCTCAAAGCTGAAGATAGGCCAACTTTGAGACTATTTTTTTTCTCAATTTTCTTTCATCTAAAGAACACCCTGCTGTTTCCTTCTGTGCATGCCTGTTTGCTGATGAAGATGAAGTTTTGGTTGTTGTTGTCTGAAAAAAATCTTCCTTTGCCTTCCATTACTGAAGGATAATTTCACTAATGATAGAATTCTAAATTAAAGTCATTGAGAGTATTCTCTCTCAGGGTCTAGTGTGAAAAGAGAATTCCTCATTCTGTCTCCCTAGTTGGTTCACAGACTTTGTGTCATTTCTACAGAGGTAAGGTCATACAACAGATCTTAGCTACCAGATTTTAGATCTTGGCTACCAAAATTTTACCTCCAGAAAAAAATTTTGGCCCCACAACTTATTAGATGATTTGAATCCTGTGTTCCTATCATATTAGTGGATAGTGCTGTGCAGGTAAGTGTTTAGCAATCAAATCTTGGAAAAGAAGACAGGACAGGGATGGGGGTGGGGAGAGAAACAACTGAGATTTGTAGTGTTATCAATTCCCATGATTAACATATTCCAGACATGATCAATTTCAAGCTCCTAGTGTAACTTCGTGGAACATAAGCCTGGGAAGAAATGTACAGCAGCATGAGATTATATAATTTTTATCATACAGATATATTATGTATGATATACTGCCAAATATTTCTCCTGAGTGTTTAGTGCCTTATATGTGCCTGAAGTAGAAATATCTTCTAAGCACTTTCATAATTAAGTGATAGACATAATTATGGGAAACTTTTATATTTTATTTTTTTAAATCACCATTTTCCATGTGTTATATTATTTGATCCTCACAGCAATACTAGAGATTTTGTACTATAATTGGTCCCATTTTATAGATAAAGAAATTAAGCCACAGAGAGAATAAGTTCCCTATGTTCTTATAGAGAACAAGTACTAGAGCAAGAATTTCAACCCAGATAAATCCAAGATTCAAACTCTATCCTTTTAACTACATGCTATCTTTCCCCTGGAATGAATGACTGTGTGTGGTAGGGATGTTTGTTGTTTGTTTGAGCCCAGTAGGGTTTAAGGGAAAACATATTATTCAAATGTTTGGAAATTCAAAGGATCCACCCTAAGTCACAAATAAGACTTGTATGGAAATCTGACAACAATATTTGTACTGGGCTGGGTCACAAACAAAAGGACAGGGAAGTTAGTTCCATGCCTAGGGCACAGTTTATAGCCTAAATCTAATCATGGGGCACCATCAGCTATACCACAACCAAGAGATATTCTAGCAAACAACTGGCCTGTTTTCTTAAAAAATGTCAATTAAGTACAAAGAAATACTATAAAACAGCTCCATATTAAGAAAGACTAAAGAGATGCCTCCATCTCTTTAGATGCAACATGTGATTTCCAATTCTCTTTTGCTATGAAAGACATTGTTGAGACTACTGACTAAAACTGAGATAAGGTCTACAGATTAGATAATATGATGGCACCAAGGTTAATTATTTCTCCTTCTTCTTTTTCTTTTCTTCTTCTTCTTCTTCTTCTTGTAGTTGTAGATGGACAGAATGCCTTTATTTATTTTTATGTGGTGCTAAGGATAGAACCTAGTGCCTCACACATGCTAGGCAAGCGCTCTGCCACTGAGCTACAACCTTAGCCCACCGAGGTTAATTTCTTGATTTGGGGAATTATACTGTGATTCTGTAAAATAATTATTTGCTTACAAGAAATAGACTGTAAAGTGTTTAAGGGTAAAGGGATATCACAAATCAATTTGCTCTTAAGTTCAGGAAAAAACAATAACATAGAAACATAAAGAAATATATATGTGTGTGAGCATGTGTGTGTGTGTGTGTGTGTGTATGAACATATGCATATACATATGTATATATATATATACATACATGCATACACACACTTACCATGTACAATATGCACACACACACACACAAACACACAGAAAGAAAAAATACATGCAGTAAAATGCTATGTTTGGGACACTTGAGTCAAAAGTATATCTACTACTCTTGAATTTTTTTCTGTGAGTCTAAAAGAATGTCTAAATAAAAGATTAAAAACAATCAAAAAAGAACTAACTTTGTTCTCATGCTCCATCAAAAATGTGACTTAACCAACCTCCTGTGGGTTCTCATGCAGGTGTGTGTTCATTTTAATTTCTCTCCCCTGAATTCCTTATTCTCTGCAGTTCCAATTCCATTCCATTTCTGAGATGACTTCAGATTGACCCAGTTTATAACCTCAAACTTTAGTGACTGGCCATTCTCTGGATTGGCTCTCCTAGGTTGGGTTCTCTTACCAAGATCTAGTTCCCACTTGTCTTGTGGCAGAGGTCATAGAAGAGCTGTTTTCCTTACCAAAGGTCATAGGTAAGCAAGCAATAAAGATCAACATGCCCAGTACAGATAGAATAATTTAGGAACTATGAAAAGACAAGTGAAAGATTTCCAGTGTTCAGAGTTCAACCAGTGGTGGTAATTAAATCAGAGCAGCATATGATTTTCCCAGTGAAATAAATTCTCAAACCCAAATTCTAGGGAAAAAAAAGTAAAATCACTTTTATTATTCTGCAAACACAACTTCTTCTTTAAAAAGTATCTTCATATTAATATACTTACTCAACAAGCATTCCCCAAATTTCCTTTTCATTAAATTGTTTCATACAATTTTATTTAATGAGTTTTAGATCATTTTGCTTCCTTGCTCCATGGCTATTTTGTGCTTTGGGGTATGAGTTCAAAGGTTGGTTGCATTTCCTTTATGTTCACTGTGGTTCCATATCACAATTTAGAAGAGCAAAAACCACAGTTATTTCCTCTCCTTTTTATTTTAACCATATCTGAAGATATCAACAGCTTTTATAACTTTTTCTAAAAAGACTTTCTCTAAAGAAAACTGAGAGATTTGGTTTCATATTATATAGGTCATTTAATCAGAAAGCAAATCATTTGTCTTTGATCGCGCCCTTGCCAGAAGATCCCTAACTCATTAGTGTGCTATTAATGAGGCTGGATTTTAAAGCAGGTGTTGTTAAGTGCAATCAGAGCAGCTTTATTAAGCCGCAAATTGTCTTGCGATGACAAAGGAAGTCAGATTGGTCCATGTGCAGTTAACCTTTGTCTATATGCATGACTTGGCTGATTAAACAGCAATTGATAATGACCTTCAGTCTGGCAAAGCCGGAAAAAAGGTGATGCCTGATGTTGGCATTCATTGTATGTGATGAGTGACAGGCAGGCAGTTTCTTTAATTTAGAAATCTATAATGCAATTTCAAAATTAACTAATATTGCAGTGCAATGAACCACTAATTTATGTGTATTAAACTGATATTTTGATGTGCATGTTATTTCAGAGTAGAACATCATTGCTGTGAGAGTTACCTTCAAGTCAAAGTTGTTTTCACTGGCCATCTTTTAGTGGATAGGAAGATTGTGGAAGATAAGGAAGAGTTGCTTTTGAAGATTTATTAATTTCTTTAATAAACAGACTGAGCTCCTGATATGTCGAAGACCCTGGCCTGATAAGTTAAACACAGGCCCTGCTTCTGAAGAGCTCACAATGGGGTGACAGACAAGAACACCAATTTTATTACAATTTATTCAGTGCCACAACAGTTTATCATTAGCACCTGAGGGGGAAAAAAAAATGCTTTCTATCATCCTCAGGACCTCAACTGATTCCAAAAATGTGGAGGGAGATGCAACAGACTATGGTGAGATTTTAATTTGTAGAGTATATGTTATATGCCAGATACTTTGTTCATGTACCTCATTGAATCCCTGTAGCAATTCTTAGGTGAATATGACTGGTCTCATTTTACAGTTAACAAAACACAAGTTCAATCACAAGTTGAGTATTTTGCCTGAGTTCAGGCAAAGATCTAACTAATAAAGATCTGAATTCAAGCTCTGTTTGTCTCTAAAACTCACACCATTCTAAAACACTATAAAAAATTACCCAAGATAATAGAATAAGTGAATGGTAATTTTTAAAAATCTTTTGTGCAGTGTGTATGTATTCTATTTTGTTTGCTGCCTGATTTGGGGAACATAACAGTGGATCACATTGCCTGGAAATCAGTTTCAATCAATGGCTTCCACCTCATGGCATCCTATATTTCCCTGTATTTTTTGAAAGTTCATCTTCATAAACAGACATTTGAAGAATTCAGCATTTATCACAGCATCTGTCTTTTGCATCTGAAATGTTTTACAAAGTACTGTATTAAAATGGTAAGTAGATCAAAAGTGGTCATAACTTGAAGTTTTGCTAATACTTACACCTCCCAGCTTTGAATTAAGGACATTTTATTTCTGGGGTATGTTAATAAATTGCTGGATTCAAATAGGTTTGTTTAACTGTTAAACAAAGTTAGAGAGGTTTCTTTCTTACTGCAGGAGCTTTCAGAGCCTTTAACATGCTAATGGTATTGTGACTTTCCAAAGAGAGAATTTGGTATTCCACATTTCCCAAGCTTTCTTCATCACGAGGCTCTTTGTTCTTGGAGCTCCAATTAACACTCCCAAGAATTAGGGTGTGCAGAACAGAGTGAGCCCCTGCTCTATAAAACATTAGCAGCCAAATAACAGCATACAGCAGGCTGAAAAAAGAAAGAGAAAAAGATATTGATATAGGAAATAGAAAACCCAATAATTGATTGATATTTTTCACAGCTTTGCTAGAACCTATTGTGATTATTTAAATGTTGAAACAGTCTTAATGAATGGTATGATCATTAAGTTTATAAATATAAATGATATTCATCTAAATTGCCTAAAGCAAGTATCAATAGTTAATACAAATGTTAGCTGAGTTTCCCTGACTCCTTCATCTCCTGTAAATGACACATGAATGAGGTGTTCATTTTCAGATTACATGAAGGTAATTAAAAGATTAATTGGGATAAATTGTGGGATTTTGAAATAAACTCTGTAGATTTTATAAGAATTGACTAAAACCCATAAAAGTATAAATTACTTGCAGCTTTATTAGTAGCATTTTTCTAAGACAACCCTGGTTGAAATTTTAGAATCATCTTTTAAAATACGTTTATAAACTACCTTTCGAGATCAAAATCTCTGATGGACAGTCAGCGTCAACTTTTTAGTCTTTCTTCACTAGGACATTATCTCCTTCATCCTGGCCGGGGTCCTTCACTTTTGTCTTTGCTCTACAACATTGTTTCTAATGCGTCTTCATCCTACTGGTTGCCCTCCTTGTAAAAGAACTATGAAACCAATAACACTCTCAAACTCTCCATCTGCAAGTGCAAAATCTTAACTTGCAGGTTATCTCTTCCATTGCCAGTCCAAGTTTGCTATGTTCTAATTGTTATGGCTATAGTACTTCCTGCTCTGATCCTGTTACTGCTTCAGTGTATGTAGCATAGTAACCGTGGGAGCTGACCTGCAGAGCCCTTCCCCCTCAAATCCCCTGGAATGTTTCCAAACATGCCCTAGAATAGTATCATTGCCTGGAAATGCCTTCTGCTCACAGGGAAAGAAGTCAGTCAGGAAGACCATCTGGGAAGTGTTATATTTAAGAAAGCATAGAGTTGATTTGCCATGGTTCAAAATTATTTTTGTCCATTCAGAGGTTTTCCAGAATTCCTTGGAACAGCGTTTGAGTCTACCCATTTTAAAGGAATCTATTTCTTCCCATCTCCTATCTAACTCTTGCACCAAGTAGATACTAAAAAATAACAGATGCTAAAAGTTACAAACTGGCACTAATGTCAATGAGGCCACCTGTTCAGCCTGATGACAATCTCAAGTGACTTTCACAAGTAGGCTGGTGATCTGCAAATAGATGGAAATGATGCCCGGTCATTTGGCCATTAGGACATAGCAGGAGCAATCCATGTCTTCCTCTAAGGCCATTTATTTCCCTGTCAAATAATGAACAGGTTTGAATAAGGAATATTTTATAACTTGAGCAACCATAAATTATGATTTGGATAGGTGAACATTATTTTGGAGAAGAGGATAAGAAAAGTGGACTTTGGCTGATAGATATTTCAATTTTCCTGAGAAAAGATATGCATTTACCAGATCATAATCATTTTGGTAAATTACAGTTCACTGCTGAGTCATCTGCACAGTACTGAGGTTGTACACACCCTTTGGAAGATAAATTGCACAGCTCTATTATCCAAATCTCTGAATTAGAAATGGCTTGCAAGGAGCTGCAAAAGGAACTATGTGCGTGCTGAGAATTTAGCTTTTACAGTTATCTTTCAAAAAGGAAAATGTACATAAAGATCTCAGAAATAATCTCCAGGAAGCATTTGCACTAGAAGCACTGTATACATGACTGCCTTGTTTAGACTTCACAAAAAATTGTGGCTTTGAGTATCAGATGAATAACAGCCATACAAAATTCAAGGAGTCAGCACTGAAGCTAATTAAATTAAATTGGGAAAAAAATCACTGCTATTCTTTTTCTAGTTTTTTCTACTCATCCTCTTTATGACTATTGTTTTGTGGCTTTTTCTTTGTTTGTTTTTAACTTCACAGTTACATAAGAAGTAGAGTCATATTCTAAGATAGTGTTTCTGGAAGTGTGGTTCCAAGGCCATCAGCATCAGCATATCTAGGAAACTGCAGGCAAACAAATGCTCAGGCTGTAGTGCAGAATCAGATACTCTGGAGGTGGGTCAGCAATCTGCGCATAACCTGGTCTCCCTTACCAAAGTGACACATGCTATGATTTTCATCCTGCCACAGTCTGAGAATCTTCCTACTAAAACCTCTGGAAATTGGAAACTCTAATTCACCAAATCAGCTGAGTGAAAATAAACAACCCCTAAACTTCCCTGGGATCTGAATCTCTTATCTGCAAATTAAGGAGTGTGTGCTGTCTGATTTCTCAAGTATCTTCAAATTCTGTAATTCTACATGAATATTTACACGTTAACATTTAAATTCCTCCATAATAACTCAGCATTGAAAATCAGAAAGCCATGGTTTCAAATTCTGACTCTGCTTCTTATTAGTCTCTGAGAGCCTCAGTTTTCCCATGGATAAACTATAGACAATAAATGTTCATGTCATGGATTTTTTGAGAGGTAAAGGAAATAATGCATGTAGAGCACTTAGAACAGTAGATGGCATACAGGGCTGCACAAAGGATGATTATTATTATTTGGAAATAGAGTTCAGAAAAAAGACAGTCTTCAAAGTCACAGAATTAGAAAAGGGGCTTCCATGTGAAAGCCTGTTCCGCAAAAAAAAAAAAAAAAGGAACTCAAGTTCGAGAACCACTGGGCATGTTTAGTTTCAGTTACTTATGACTGACTCAGGCTATTAGAAAAGTCATTGGCACTGAAGACATATTTTTCATGAGAAAAAAATATGTGCATTTTCATGCTACTTGATTAACCTACAGTTATTTTAAAATATGGAGAGGGATTAGGTACTATTTTGGTGACACAATGAGATGCTAATATAATGATTTTTCATCATCTCCCCAGCTTTCTTTATTTTTGTTTGGCAAAAAAGAAAAAAAAATAAAACAGAATTGTTTGCACTATATTTGCAAACAATCAACTAGGAAATCATGCATTAATTGTACAGATCAAAGCATGATGCTGCTTATATTTATCTGTGTTTATCACGGCACCAGCCGGTCTGATTGGGAAAGTACTTCATGGCAGGAGAGCCTGGGACCAGCAACTAAATAGATGCCTCTTTAATGTGAGGTGTTCAGTATCAGACAGGGCTTTGTTGACCTTGTTCCTAAACACAATGAGTCTGTGTGGAGGGTTGTGTGCAGCAGCGCCTAGGCCTCTGTTTTAGTTCTTAATTTCTTTCACAGCATCAAAAGGCTTTTCTATTCAAAAGCTTTTCTTTCTCTTTTACCCCTGAGCCTCTGCAATTGAGGCAGAACCGCAATCTACCAGCAGCAGCCTTTGTTCTGGCCTTTCAGGAGGCTGGGGAACAGTGTGAGTCCTTCCTAATTAGCCTGTGGACCAATGAAATACTTCTCCAAGCCAGGAGAGGCTGCAATCCCACAGCCCAAGTGGCAGGAAAGGGGGGAAAGGCCTCTTTAATTAAGGCCCAACAAAACAGGCTAAAAAATGGTATTTTGCTCTCCACAAATGTCTTTTTTTTAAAAAATCTTTATAAATGTTGGCACATGCTCATGCTTTTCAACCATGCCTTCACTTTTGCCAATGGACTGTTGCTCTGCTTTGGTTAAGATTGCAGAAATTATGAGCCTCTAAGAATTTAGAACCCAGGAGCCTTAAGCTGGGCCTGTGTCTGCATTTGCACAAGAAGTACAGGCAGCTCTAGCAGCAAAGAGCTAATAATCAGGAGATGCTCTCCACTTATAAAAGTGATGCCTGACAGCGCACGTTACAAGCCTGGCATTTACACAGGACACTCACAAATGTCACCTGCACAAAAATCTCACAGAAACCACAGATGTATTAATTTATTAGTTTTCTCCATTTTTTGTCCCTCTTTTCTATCTTTTAACTGTAATGCATGTATTTTTTTCTTCTGTTACCTCCTTAGTGGCTTGTGTTGAACAAGGTACTGTCCATTTTCTGTCTGTTTCACCTTTATATATGCCAAATTATATCTTACCATGTATAAGAGGATGATTCAGTTTTGTTCCTGTATGTGTACACTAAAAGTACATTCACTTGGTGTTAAAAATTATAAATATTTCCTGCAAAATATCTAGAAAAAATTTATTACAAATAATTATAATAGGAAATGTTGTTAAAAATCAAGCAAATTCCTACCATTTATAATCTCTATTAATACTTTGTGATTTAATGGGTCCATCTGTGTATTCCTTGCAAGTTTACACAAGTAGAATGTTTTCATACAATAAATCTTGACAACATGTGTGGTTGTTCATTTAAGTACATTTAAGTGAGTACATGTGAATATATCCTTGTTTTATTTAGTCTTGTGAAGAATAAAAAACTCATTATTAAATGTATTTTTTTTGTTTATACATATTTAATACCAGATTTGATTTTGTATTCTTCAGGATTAATTAGATAATTTCAAATTCCCTCTTTGATGGTTTTTCTCTCTTGCAGTTAATATGGTCTAGATAGGAATATATGGGAAGAAACAGAATAATTGCATGTGTTTTGTATCATGAGAGTAAAAAATACACATAAACTTTGTTTTCATTTTATTTTCACTACACAAAATATTTTTTCCAATAGGAAAACCACATATAATACGCTGTTAGTGAATGTCTATCCATGCTCTCTTCAAAGCTGTCTTTGTGAACATCTCAAAATAGTTTGGTTTATTTTTAAAATAGCCTACGAGGTGGCTATGGTAGTGCATACCTGTAATCCCAGCTACTCAGGACACTGAGGCAAGAGGATGGCAAATTCAAGGCTAGCCTCAGCAACTTAGTGAAGCCCTACCTCAACATAAAAATAAAAAGAGTTGATGATGTAGCTCAGTGGTAAAGCACTTACCAAATATGTGTGAAGCCCTGGATTCAAACCCCAGTACTGCAAAACTAAAATTAATAAAGTAGTAAACTACAGTAGCCTACTACACCAAACAAAAATAGCCTATGTCTGTACTGCACCAACTGTTTCATCCATTCACTACAGAGTAGTGAAGAAGCATTGAAATGTTTGACAGATTTTGTGTTAGGGCTGTTGTACACCAAGTATCAGTCTAAGTAAATGAGAAAAAAAAGGAAAGTAAAATAACTCCTTGAACTCTGTTATGTTTTTTTAATTTTTATTTTTTAATTTTTATCCTGAAATATGCATGCGTCTCTTATAGACAACATAAAACAGAGCATGATACTCCAGAAGAAAGACTAGGTTTAAAAACAGGCTACTAAACTCCGCTGCTTCTACCCAGTCACTTAATACTTCACAGCCTCAATGTCATTATCTATAAAAGGGAGAAAGTGTCTCAAAGGAACACTGTAAGGATTGAGCTCTACCATGTCCATAGTAGTACTTCATATTTTAATTACATTCAGGAAAGATTTTTTTAAGTACATACTATGTTGTAGGCTTTGTGAGAAGCACAGAACCAGTTTCATTTTCATAGCATATCATAGCACACAGAGGACCGTCATATGTACTGTCCTATCTTTCCTAAGTCTCTGTCTTTGTTGCAATTATCACTCCCTTTTTAGAGTTGAGGAAATTGAAGTGCGGAGGGAAAAATAATGATTTCAAACCTGCAAAACTCTTTTTGAGTGTTAGAGTTAAAACAGCCTTGGATCTTCTTTTTGCTTGGTTTACTGTCTCCCTCGTTAAGTGGCAAAGATGGCAAGATAATGCAAATGCAGTCTCCAACAGCAGATTTATGCACATTTTGTCATTTTATTCATGTGATCATTTAACTCATCAATGAAGGTGTGTGGAGATCCGGTTTGGACAGTCGCAAAAAGATGCCAATCAGGCAGGTGGAAATATGGTTGAGAGTTTGGGAGAGATGCTAGAGCTGAAGTTATACCAGGTGGGACCCACTCATCTGAGGAGCCACCAGCAGTTGTGGGCATGGGGGAGCAGGCTCCAGGAAGATGCCTTGAAGCCCACATATATCTAAAGGTAAAAAAAGGAAAGACAGTGAAGAAAAAAGACTGGGAACAATTTTCAGAGAAAGAGGAAAACTCAGATTCTATGATATTATGGTAGAATATGCAAGGCTATTATAAGAGGACATAGGAGGCCATGCAAAAGGGAAGGTTTGGCTTGCCCGCCTTGAGCCTGGTGTGGTGGTGGGCATAAATATGCAGGTGCACATCTTCACATGCATGTTATTGCTTAATTTTTTCAATTACTGTAGGAAGTTTAGGAAGGATGGGGAAGTTTTGAGAATTTGCCTACCATCATGGGCCTTGTAAGTACTGGAGTTGTGCAGTGGAGAGCTGTCTAAGGCCCAGGCTTAGCAGCACTACCCATGTGCAGAAGTACAGAGAAAATAAGTGAAAGAAGGAAATGAAAAGTCCTTTTTGACACCATTGCTATCTCTAGGTGATTTTTGTCTCAGTAGAAAGGAAAGGGTTAAAGGTAGAAAAGTCATAAGGAAATAGAAGCCATGATTCCAGACTATTTATTTCCATTTTGTTATTAGTTCATTATAGATGTACATAATCGTGGGATTTATTGTTACATATTTGTACATGCACACATTACAGCATTGTAATTTGGCCAATATCATTTCCTGGTATTTCCCCTTTGTCTTCCATCCTCCCTCCCGCTGATTACTTTCCTCTACTCAACTGATTTTTCTTCAATTTTCATGAGAAACTTTTCTTTTCCTTTTTCTTCTCTAGCTTCTACATATGTGAGAAAACATATAACCCTTGATCTTAAGTTTGGCTTATTTTGCTTGACACAATGATCTCAAATTCCATCCACTTTCCTGCGAATTACATACTCTATAGTGTATATATATACACACATACCACATTTCCTTTATCCATTCATCTTTGATGACACACGGAGGCTGGTTCCATAATTTGACTACTGTGAATTGTGCAGTTATAAACATGTGTCACTATAATATGATGATTTTAATTCTTTAGGATAAATACTGGTATAGTTGGGTCATATGGTAGTTCCATTTCTAATCTTTTGAGGAAAGTCCGTACTAATTTCCATAGTGGTTGTATTAATTTACAATCCCACCAACAGTGTAAAAGGGTTCCCTTTTCTCCACATCCTCTCTAGCACTTATTGTTGTTTATATTCTTGATGGCTACCATTCTGACTTGAGTGAGATAAAATCTTAGGGTACTTTCGATTTCCATTTCCCTAATTGCTAATTGCTAATAATCCCTAATTCCCTAATGATGTTGAACATTGTTTTGTATTTTTGTTGACCATTTGTATTTTTTCTTTTGAGAAGTGTCTGTTTAGTTCATTTGCCCATTTATTAATTGGAATACTTGAGGTTTTGTTGTTTTTTTGTGTTAAGTTTTTTTGAAATATTTATATATTCTGGATATTAATCCTCTGTCAGAAGAATAACTGGTAAAGATTTTCTCTCATTCTGTAGGTTCTTTTTTCACATTCTTAATTGCTTTGCTATGCAGGAGCTTTTAAATTTGGTGCCATTCCATTTATTAACTCTTGGCATTATTTTCTGAGTTTTAGAAATCCTATGAAGAAAGTTACTGCCTATTGCATGGTACTGACATTAAAGAAAAATAATAATACATAGACCAATGGTACAGAATAGAAGACACAGAGACACCATTGCAGTCATATGATCCTTGACAAATATGTCCAAAACACAAATAAAAAGAAAGAATACATTTTAACAAATAGGACTGGGAAAAGTGGTTATCCATATGTAGAAGGATGGGGATTCCACCCTTATTTCTCACCCTACACAAAAATCAACTCCAAACAGATCAAAGACCTGGGAATTAGACCAGAAACTATGCAACTCCTGGAAGAAAATGTAAATGACTTATTTATAAAAAGTGAGTACAGAGGAAGATCCATGTGTCTTTACTCACAAGGGCAATTGACTGTTTTATAACTATTTCAAACTTAGAAGATCTTGAAGGTAAAGTGTCCATGGGGGCAGGGAGCGAATTATTTCTTGAGGCTCAATGCAATAATTTATTTAATCTTTGTATTAATTCAGAGTTTTATCTATTTTAGCATTAGTCTTTCTCTTCTAATATTTATCAGTTCTTTTCCTGAACTCCATTTTTTATAGTAGCATAAGGACATCAATTTCTCTTTTCTTACAATCTTGATTTTATTATTTCAAAACTTTAGCTCAGAGAGCCTCTTCTTGAAGACATTTTAATTTAACATTATTTCTCCTCCAGGCTCCTACATGTTCACCTGATTTTGAAATTTAGGATCTGCCTATTAGCCTGAGGTTGTTATTGATGAAAAAAAGATTCTAAGAAAAGATATATATGTAGAGAAAAAGCTGAGACATTTGGCTTCATGTGCCTGGTGCATAGAACAGTGATGGGCATTGGTAGCTGTGAATCATCAAGAGGAAAAGACAGCCCTCAGTGGGGACTGCACACTGTGGACAGCAATAAGGCTCCTTCATCAGGTTTCTTCAGCACGTTTCTTTTCTTCCATAAGTCATCCCAAGGTCAAACACTGGATTGACAAAGAAGAGAGTCTACTCAGATCTGCCTAATGCAGAAGCCTAAACCAGCACAGTAGAATCTGGCACCCTGGGTGGAAGCCACCCCCAATGGATCCCTAGAAGAGCCACAACATCTAAAGAAGTAACAACAGAGAGAAGTGTGACTAAGGCTCCAAAGCCCATTAAGACTACTAAGTGGTGTAATCTGGTGGTAATGGAGCTGCCTCCTTGCTGCAGAGCAGGAAGAGTGAAATTTGCCTTCAATTCCAAAGGCAAGGCTGCCAAGCTCTGGCAGAACAGAAGGAATTGTCCAAAGATAGCTGCCAAGAAAAGCATGCAGTGGGGCCCACTCCCACAAGTGCAAAGATAGGTCAGCCTGTGGCAGAAAGTGTCCGCCTAATGAGCTGGTGTGCAAAAGCTTCTTGCGTGGCGGGGGCATTTCTGTGGCCCCCGGTTCTAGACGTGTTAAGATTAGGTAGACTTGGTTAAAGCAGTTTTTGTTTATATTTTGTTTACATTTTGTTTTGTGTTGTATTCTACCTCCTTACACATGGGCTTTCTGTGTCTGGGTTTATTTAAATAAAAAAAAAAATTTTTTTTCTCCCAATTTATAATCGGAAATGGGTGGCCACCTTATCATTGCCAAATAAAAGTAAAAAATGGAAATAAATGATAATTTTCAGCTTCAGGCTGGAGTCAAATTGGACAATGGTGCATTTGCTGTATCTTGCTGGTTCCCTTTAAATTGAAATATATTATGTGTAACAAGAAAGAAAGATTAATAATAAAGTAGAAAGCAGCTAAAGGAAGGCCAAATTGGCTTCTTTATTACAGCCTGTCAAAGTAGTAATTGATACAAAATTCAGAAAGACTGTCAGAATTTTTTGAGAGAAAGCAGAATGTATTTTAAGGTAGAATTAGAAATGAGTGAAGAGGAATATTAGGTTTGAAACGTTTCAAAGGAACATTTTATCATTGTTCTTTCACTGTGTCTGTTAACTGCTCTATTTCCACTTTTTTTTTTTTTTTTTTTTTTTTTTTGCCTACTCTAATGTAATTTAGTTCCAAGTTTATAAAGAGATTATTTTAGGGCTGTGTCTTCTAGGGACATAAATAATAGATGCTCAATAAATGCTTCTTAGATAAACAACCATATGAAAATGTATAAAGGTGGTCATATAGCATAGTATATTAGGATTCTCTAGAGAAAAACAACCAGTAGGATATATCGAGATACATATGAAAGGAGATTTGTTATGGTCATTGGCTTATGAAATCATGGAGGTTGAGAAGAACCAGGATCTGCTATCAGCAAGCTGCAGACCCAGGAAGGCTATTGGTCAGGTCAGTCTAAGTGCCAAGATCTGAGAACGGGGCTGCTGTCTAAGTCTCAGGGTCTGACAACCCCCAAACCGGGACCTCTGATTTCCAAACACAGAAGATGAATGAAAAGACAGACAGAAACAGAGGCAAAGAAAGCAACACGGAGAGAATTAGAACGAATCTGCACTTCCTCTGCCTTTTTGTTCTATCCATGTCTGCCATGGATGGGAGGAGGATACCCTGCCCACATGTTTTGGAGGTGGATCTCTTCCACTCAATCTGCTAATTCAAATCCTGCTCCCTTCTAGGAACACCCTCACAGACACTCCCCAAAATAATGTGTTATGAACTAGTTGGGGAATTCTTGGCCCAGTTGACACACAAAATTAACCACCATACATGGCTTTGTTCAGTGGTCCTCGGAGTAATTATTGAGGATAGCTCACTCCTTCCAACCATTTGTGTTTCCTTTTCTGTCTCTGTTGGTCTTTTCATTTCCTGCCCTTCTCTTTCCCTCCTTTTCTTCTTTACCTTCTCCTTCTCTTTTCTTTCTTTCTTTCTTTCTTTTTCTGCGTCCTTTCTTCTTTACCTTTATCCTCTCCTTCCATTCCCCCTCTCCTCTCTCCTTTCTGATTCCTTCTTTTTCTGTCTTCCTTTCACATACTTTTTGTTCACTTGCCTATAATTTATGCAGCAGTTTCCAAATGCCAAGGGACACTGTATTTTGCCAGTAGAGGCCACAGGAACTAAAGAGATTGTCCAGTGGGCTGAATGGACCACTCAAAATCAAAAGGGAGGGTGACCAGCGTTTGTGTAATTCTGTGTGTCTGGACAGAATTGTCTATACTCAGTCAGCTTCCTAGATGTTGAGTACATTTGTCTCAATGTATTCTGCAAACCATTTACATTTGGATAACTATCCACACTGGAATTCTGAAGAGATTACGAAAATTGAAACAATAGAGGGCAAAATAACACATTTTACAGAGGGATAAGATTCTATTAATGGCATACTGTAATCTATTCATTGTATTATGGTCCTGCATTCTCTAAGGAGTGTCTGAAATCTATGAGATATTCCTACATCCAGATTTACATTGGTCTCTCAAAATATCTCTGAGGGCATTAACTGCAAAATAGATCAAGGTCTTCCCTTGATTCCATTGTGTTTGCAGCAAGTGCTCTAGGAGATTGCAATTTTCTGGCTTTAGTCACTGAGGCCTTGTAATTAATATTCACCCAGGAAGGGTAACCAATCTAGGGAGAACATGGGCTATGCATTTTGAATTTGAAAGGGAAGGGAAAATAGCAAATATTTACTCAGAAATTTACAAGCACAATCTATCAAAAATAGTCCTAGTCCTAGTTATGCCTCTTTCCTGCAGTTTTTTCTCCCTCTTCCCTTCCTGTTACCCTTAGAATGACTTGGATCTCCACTGGTTCCTTCAGAAGGTCTTGTGCTGAACCTTCATCTCTGAGTATCTGACTTCTTAACTCTCCACTAACCCCCTTTTATGACACAGGTATGTCCCACACATCCCCATCACCACCAGTTTTATTTGGGGGCATTAATTAGCCATAATGTGAATGAAATTCCAAATTTTAGGACATAGAATCCATATTCACTCTTTTAAATTTGAAACCTAGATGAATTAGGCATTTTCTATTTCCCTTTCTCAGAAGAAAACACCCCAAACCAAATCAAGCTACTTTTTACTTGTATTGGGAGCTCAGTTAATAACTGCTCCAAGAATAAATCTCCCCTTTTTCTCAGAATCCCTCAGAAGTTATTGTAGGGAGATTAAAAAAAATTTTCAGTTCAAATAGTTGAACCACTTTGCAACATATTTTGGTGATTTCTTGTAAAACTAAATATACTCTTACTATGAAGTCCAATAGTCATGCCCATTAGTATTTTTATTCAAAAGAGCAGAAAACTTGTGACCATGACATGCACACAGATGTATATAGCAGTCTTATTCATAATTCCAAAATATTCCTCAGTAGGTGAAAAGATAATAAACTGCAGCACATCCTGACAATGGAATATCATTTGGCATTAAGAAGAAATGGACCATCAAGTCCCGAAATTACATGGAAGATATTTAAATGCACATTACTAAGAAAGAAGTCAATCTGAAAAGCTACATACTGTATGATTCTAACTGTATGATCCTCCGGGAAAGCCAAGACTATGAAGACCATAAAAAGATCAGTGATCACAGGGGTAATAGGAAAAGATGGATAAACCAGCAGAGCATAAAAGATTTCTAGGGCATTTCTAGAATCTGTTTGATACCAGCATGACAGACACATGTCATAATACATTTGTCCAAATCCATGGAATGCACAACACAAAGAAGGAAAGCTAATATAACCTAGATTCTGGGTAATAATGATGTCTCAGTGTACGCTCATTGATTGCAACAAATGTACCATCCCAATGGAAGATGTTCACAATGGAGGAGACTATGCATGTGTGAGACAGACAGGAAGAATGTAGGAAATACCTATGTCTTTCTCTCAATTTTACTGTGAATCCAGAGATGCTCTAAAACTAACCTATTAATAATTATTACATAATAACATAATTTTTTTTTCTGGTACAGGGGGTCAAACCTAGGGCCTCTTAACCACTGAGCTACATCCCCAATCTTTTTTATCTATTTGATTATTTATTTATGTATTTATTTGTTTGTTTATTAAGTGGGGGTCTCACTAAGTTTCCCAAACTGGCCTGCAACTTGAAATCCTCCTGCCTCGGCCTTCTAAATTGCTGTGATTACAGGCATGTGACACCATGTTCAACAAGTATCACAGTAAAATTTTTAAAATTTTCATACACATGGTATATAACATCCAATAGAACTTTCTGTAATAAAAATATGCTGTATCTGCCTTAACTAATACAATAGTCACTGCCCTAAGTAGATAATAAGCACAACATGTAAGGTGCTTTTTTCACTCCCTTTATTTCCTTGTAGTGATAAATTCTGGTAAAAAGAAAGATTTCCAGATAGAAGAAAAAAATATTAGTAAGTCTGCCTTCCAGTGGTACCCAGTACAATGGGATAGAAAGTCCAGAAACTGATATTTGTCAATAAAGGAATTCTATTAGGACATGAATGAAGAAACAGTAGCCAGCAGAAAATAGATAAGAGACAAGTACTGGGTTTTGAAAGATCTCAGGTCTACCTAACATTTGGTTTTGGTTAGCAATTTTAAAACTTCAGCCAAAGTTCCACAATTTATGTTCAACTGATCTTCTGATAAATTTTACCAAGCTATCTTGTATATATAAAGTCAATTTAGGAGCTGTGAAAATATTGTTAATTTAAAAAATAATGCTTAAAAAACATAGTAGAGCAACTAGGTAAGTACAGTTTGACATGATGTAATGCATGTTTGAGACTCAGTAACTGGCACAAAGTCACAGATTTGAAAATATGTCAATACTGCACAGTGGGCCTGTCCCAAAACAGAATCCAATCTAAGTACAAAGTTATTTCTGACAAAATTCTGGAAGTTGATTTCATTCCTAAGAGATATACAGTATTGAAACATCTAGTATTTGCCTCACAAAATACAAGATTCTAGATTAATTGGTTTGCTCATAGTGTACTTTGTATACACTTTTTTGGAAAGGAGTAACACGTTTAATACTCAGTGTCTTCTACAAAACAGCAGGAATTGAAATTGAAAACCTTATTGCATTACGTATGTTGTGAGCATCATCTATAAGCTCTCCATGCATTTGTCAAGCTGTTGGGATGACTGAGTGTGGGGAAGAGAGGTAGAGGTAAGATTAGCTAGACATTAATTGTTACAAAGAAATAGGGGAAAGTCATTCACCCTTCCCAGTACTCAGTTTCCTCCTTTGTAAGATAAAAAGTAAACTAGTGGCTTCCAGATTTTTTGTTTGTTTTATTATCCAATTACAATTTAAATAGATACAAGATATGATAAGTATTACTGACTTTGTTTTGCCAAGTGAGGACATTAAAAAGGTGCTATTATCTGTCACCACAGTTTCGTGAAGGGGAGGAAATTTTAGCACCAAAAGTTATTTAATCTAGCTTTATGAACATCTCTCTACCTAGTTCTTATTTTTCTAGCATTTTATCACTGACAAGTATGGAACAGTATTTGAGAACCTTGACTTTTGTACTTAATGAATGCTATGGTCTCATGTTTTGTCCTCCTGAAATTTATACATTAAAGCCTTAACCACCAAGGTGATGGTGTTGGAAGGCAGAGTTATTGAGAGTTATTGATTAAGCCATGAAATCAGAACCCTCACAAATACAACTGGTGCCATTATAAAATAGGCCTCCGGGAAGTCATTTGCCCTTCCATCACGGAAGAATACGATGAGAGGGCACCATTTAAAAACCAGAAAACAGGCCCCACCAGGCATCAAATCTGCATGGGCCTTTATCTTTGGTTTTCTGGCACTCAGAACTGTTGGAAATACATTTGTGTTGTTTATGAGCTATTCTGTTTGCAGTGTTTTGACATAGCAGCCAAATGACTAAGACATGGACAAAACAACCATTAGGCAGACATAGCCTCCAAAGTCTGCATCACTCAATGTTTACAATGCATTTATTTTCTCTTGTTTACATTTTTTTTTCATTCATTAAGTTCTTAGAGTAAGCCACATTGAGAAATACCAATTTTCTAAAGTTTCCTTCCTATTGCAGTGATATCACTGAGGTACAGGTTTACTAATGTTTTCACCTCCATCCCAAACCCTTCTTGTCTTAACTTTTGTTTGTTTACAACAAAGAAAAAACTCATACTCATTTCAGATGCTCCCTTGTCACGGGTAGCAAGGGACTGCTGCATTGGACAACTGGAGTGTTCTCTCGGAGAGGGCTTGTCTGAGAGTACAAACAACAGAATACAAATTTTCTTTTTTCCACCCAGAATCAATGACTGAGCAGTTGGAAAGGAAGGGAAGGACTTAAGCTTTGTACATTCGTCAGCTGAATTCTCATAAGTGGCTAGATTTTGCTTAGGGACTTCTTAACCGAGGTCTTCATAGGTCTGGTATTCTTTGACACCATCTTTGTCAACTTCTTTGTTCTTGTGCTAACAGGGCAAGGCAAAACATATTTCATGATTTCAGTTTCTTAAAACCCAGTTCTGGGTTCCAAGATCTCGTGGGAAGGAAGGATTTTTTGGAAACATCTGCTCGGTCTGGACAACCCTGCTTTTCCCTTTCCAGTCCCCCTTTCCTTACCACTCCCCTCAGAGTCTCCATTTACTCAGTCAAAACGGAAAGCCTGCCAAACAGTCTCAAATATGCTCCATCTGCTCACTACCTAATCTCTATTTAAATCTAGCTAAATAAACACTTTTTTTTTTTTTTCCTGGGGGAACTGGGCACATTTCTGCAGTGGTATTGTATGGAAACATCTCTGCTCACATCTTCCCCAGCATTCATTTCTGGGGTTTGTTATTCTTTAAGATCTTTTCAGACCATACTGTAATTAACATTGCAGCTTTCACTTATTTTTAAAATGATTGTCTGCCCAACACACACACAAAAAAAGAAAGGCAGAGTTTGTGATTATTTGGTTAATTTAGTCAGTGGAGTCAGCCACAGCAGATAATTATGCTTCTCTTTTGAAGAAATCATTCAGAGAATGGATCTTTGTTAAGTTACCTGCATTGATCCCATCTATCAAATTATGGGCATTTCCTTTTGTGCTGTCTAGGGAAGGGATACATACATCTCTATTTCTGCACCCAGCCTTCCCATCCTGTCCATCCCTTCTCTCCTGGTCCCACTTCCCCTAATGAAACAAGGAAAGTAAAACTAATATGACAGGCTGTTTTCATGGTCAGTATGAGACTTGATGCAAGTTGTTTCTATATGATTGGGAGGGAAAGTGTGTCCGATCAAAATCACAGAGAATTTTTAGCCGTTTTCAGGAGGAAGACTAAAGAACAATGAATTTTGAATTTCAAGTTTTAATATATTTTTAGAGCACCAAAATCTTTCCCAGAAAGTCATGCAAACCAGTTGGTGCCTAGTTCTTCTGCAGAGATTATTAGTGGTAACTTATTCTGGTCCCAGAGAAGACAGCGGGTAAAGGGCCATTTTAGTGTTTATAATGGAATGCCATGAGAGGTTCTTTTTTCCTTTTTTAACTTCAAAACAGGATGTGAAACTTATATATAAACCAAAAACTATAGATGAGTTTCGTTCTTTATTTGCTGTTTTCTTGATAGTGAAGTGTTTTTTAAGGCCTCTCCAGATTCTGTCTGGCCCCAAAGGAACATGGCTTGGTACTGCTCTGGAACATGTGACATCATTCTCTCTTGGCTGAGACCCTTTTGGGCACTCTAGATGTCCCTAGCAACTTCAATTATATCAGGCCCATCTTAATTCTGAGTTTTTCTTTAAGTTCCTCTTCCTCATGTTGTCTACTCTCAAGTGCCTGTGTACCTACTCATGGTCCATTAAGAAAACTCTTTTATTCTGACTTGTCATTATTTACATTCAGTATTTCTTTTTGAGATACCGGAAGAATAGTCCTGGTTATTATCACCAAATATCCACCAGCGATAGCTTCACATGTTTTCCTGCAAATACCTCTTGTAATGCCATTGTGGCTACAAAGCCTCATCTGTTTAGATTGGAACTATGGTTTAGACTTCAGGTTACTGATGTAAAAACTATTACTCCTTTTATTCTATAGATTATCAGGAGAGGTGTGCTTAGTGACAAGAAGAATGCTCATTCCTTGCAACTAAATACCTCCACCACATGGGGAAAAATATAAACATTATCACCTATCTGAGGAGTTGGTCCCAATTTTGTCCCTGTCACTTTCCAGCTACAAGCCATTAGTTGGGTTAATTAGCCTTCTTGACCTGATAGACCTGTATATTTAAAAACACAATACAAGAATCTCTATCTTAGTGTAGGAGATGTGTGATATGAATAAAAATGATAGTGTTCTTTGTGGTTAAGAACTGTCTTTCATCTTGGTATCCCCACACCTGGTGCTTTACTTGGAAAGAGATCAGGAAATCATTAAAATGGTAGTTCAAATTCACGAGGAAGTGAAATGATGGGTGTCAATCCATTGGCTGAATTAGTCAACAGATATGAAGATTCTATATAAAGATAGGTCTTTTAGTTTCATCCAAACAAAGAGAACAAAATTTAGTATAGAAAACTGAAAGTCTTAAAATCAAAGGCAAGTATGACTTTAGGTACTTCTGTTATCTAATTAATATGCAGAAACTAGATTCTAAATCAGTAGCCAATTGGATGACAGTGTTTCCAAACCATTTGTTAACTTAATAATGATGTCAATGACCAATACAACAGTAATAACAAACATTAGCCGAGCACTGGCAAAGTGCAGGCGCACTCTATATAAATATTTTATCTGATTTATTCCATTTTATCCTGAAGAATGACCTAAGAGGGAAATGCCAACATATCCCTACATAAAGAAAAGGAACGTGACCAAAGTTACACGGGCAGCACACATGTGGACAAAACACAGTTGAGCACTGTTTCCTTATGATCAAAGTCACATTGTCATATATTCTTTACTGGTCTCATTTGTTTAATCGAAGCTACAGAAGAGATAGACTATTAGACTTTCAGTCCTCAGAACCCCATCAATACCCGGTTCATGGTTTGTGCTTAAATGTTGAATAAATTAATTGATGAATCAGCACATACATAAACTTAATTTTCAGGCATCCCAAAAAGTTAGTTGAAGAAATGCTCAATTCTTTTCACTTATCCTCTCATCCCTCTATTACCCATTGCCTTTTCTTATATTCAGCCAATCAAACTTCAGAATCCCACTCCTTCCCAATTCACATCATGACCTTGTTCAGCTGAATTGCTAAGGTTGAAAATTCAACCTTCTCTGAAAATCTGCTACTCATGTAATGACATAATGAGATGGACCCTCATTTTTCTCTGCCCTGTGGTTACAGTTGAGGGTCTCTATGCTGCCAAGGAGACTCTCTGGCTTTCACACTTCTCCCCGAATTATTGATTTATCATCATCAGTCTGTCACCATCATTCTCCAGTGCATCACTTGCTCCCAGCAACAGTCCATACTAATCACTTTCCCAAACTGTCCTGAGTTTGGGGAGACTGCCCCACCAATGGATTCCTATCCACCATTATCCCAGCTGGCTTACCCCTGTGGTACGCCAAGGCTACCATCACTGCAGTGCGGGGCAGGGGGGAAGGGGGGTGTCTATGGCCAGGCGCCCAGTTCCAAAATACTAGTTTGGATTCTGCTTTCAGTATCACTGATGGTTCCTTCATGCATATCAGGTTTTCTGGCAAACATATTTTTTTTTTTTTAAAGAGAGAGACAGAGAGAGAGAGAGAGAGAATTTTTTAATATTTATTTTTTATTTTCGGCAGACACAACATCTTTGTTTGTATGTGGTGCTGAGGATCGAACCCGGGCCACAAGCATGCCAGGCGAGCGCGCTACTACTTGAGCCACATCCCCAGCCCTGGCAAACATATTCTTACATAGCATTTTACATTTAAGAAGTTCACTCCCTCTCAGGGACCTTATCTGAGAATGAATAAATAAAGTGAGACTAAACAAAGAGGAGGCAAATTGTGAAGCATTCCCTTCTTACATCTCAGATTTATCCATAATGGGCTCTGGAGCTGGGAGAATTCTTTATATTTGCCCCATCCTAAGGCAAGGAAGCATAGATTTTACCTCCTTACACCAACCAGCTGCTTCTGACAAGTAAGTGTGCTTAAGCACAGGGAAGGCAGCTCTCTTCATTTGGGAGAAGTTCCAGGGGAGAGAGCATCCAACCCTTGTAGTGGCTGAGGGACAGAAAGCCATTTGCAAGAGGCATCTGGCAGTACACAATGTTGTCCATTTGTATATTCCATGAGAAAGTAATATGTTTCATTCATATTTGTAAAGTCAGCTTCTAGCATGATGCCTGCCACAGACTAAGTAGAAAATAAAGGTTGTTGACTCAGTTAATGTAGGTGGGATGATGAGGGAAAGAAAAAGAAAGAGGAGATGAAATTTAGGAATCTAGACCTGTTGAGTTTTAGAGACCATCTTGACTTACCAGTGTATATGTCCAACAAGCATTTATATGAATAAGTTTAAATATAGGGAAAGGTAAGGGTGAAAGCAACAATTTGGGGTCCATCAGAAGGTAAATATCCTTTGAGTCTATCTTCTTTACTGACAGAACTATAATTTTAAAAATAAAACAAATTATATTTCCAAGTCTTCTTTGCAGATGGGTGTAGCCATGAATTTTATAAGTGAATGTTATGAGTAGAGATTCTTTAAATACTCCTTCTAAGAAAAGTGAAAGGACTAATGCTCTCTTGTATTTTTATCAGTGCCTGAATATCTACAGGCAAAAACTCTGGGAACTTAGCCCCCATTGATTGATTCTTAAAGGAAAGGACAACAGACACCATCCCTACCATCCTTGGACCACCATACTAGCGTAGGATAGCCTAACTCAAGTTCTGTCATATGAAAGGAAAATAAGCTCCTGTCCCGTGGACACCTCTTTTCAGATACTCGTGTGCTAAACGAACTCTATAACTGAGAAGAATCCTAGTTGACAGAAATACTCAATGAAAAGAATTTAGAGTGGGAAAAGCAAATGCTGAAAGAAAACTCTGGAAGATTTTTATGTTTAAGAATTGAGTAAAAGAGTGGCCCATGAAGAGGACTGAGAAGGTATCAGAAGTCAGTAGTGGATGTGGGAAGAGGCTCTGAAAAGTGACATCATTGGAGATAGAGGAGTCGTCAGAATTTGAAATGCAGCAGAAGAAACCAATAAGTATTGAAATGTGTCCACTGTATTTGATATTTAGGAATCTATGAAGCTTGGGACTCCAACAGAGAAGGTGATTAATAAATTCCTACCAACATTGCTTATGAGTGACTCATTTATTCAACAAATAACAAATGAGCACCAACCAAGTACAAGGCATCATATGTGCAATGATAATCAAAACAGGCCCAGAGCTCTCATAAATTTTAAAGATGCTTACCACTCTATTAATGAAAATTTATAACTTTAAGTTATTGAAATACCTGAGTTAAATTTTCCTTATAAAGTCCTTTAAATAAGGATCACAATACAGCCCATGTTACACAACTATTTATTCACACTCCTTCATACATCATGGAAACCCAAGTCTTTCACCATTACAGATGCTGAAAACAGCCATGGAGCAGAATTTAGGGGTGCCTCTTAGGAAACAAGTTATGAAGTTGAGTAGCAAGACAATTACACTTACTCAATCTGACATGATTGGTCTTGCGCTATGCTGTCTGTTGTGTAAATAACTGAAATAATGAAGGAGACACACTTGAATAAAAAAGTGTAAGTATATAAATAATAAAAACAGGAATACATACAAAGTGTTTTTGAGATGAAATGGTCAGGCTGCTATCAGGAGACATGTGAAAACTTCTATATTTTTTAAAAATTTTATTCTTTTATGTAAAAAAAAAAAAAAATGCAGGTCTAAAACAACATCCCAATTGTAGCGAGTGGCCCATCTCCATAATTTAACCTCACTTTGGAATTGTTGGAATTCACTCACAGTTCATGGTAAAAAGCACCTCATGGAGTAGAAGCAGTCTCCACATTCCCTTGTCCTGTGAGCCCCAAAGCCAAATCCCACTTTGGGAGAACTGGGTTGCTGGGCTTGAGCTCTTTTACAGAATGAATGCATTCCACTCTTTCCCCAGGACACTCCAGTTCTATAGATCAGTAACACCGCCCATTTAAGGTGGTTACAAAGCAAGTCAAAGCAACAATAGGAACTGGTTATTACAGGAAGAAAAATGAAAGGGGCTGGAAAGATTAAAAACATGGGCTGAAAATATCTATTTTTTTTTTTTTCACACTGGGTTTGCTAGCTGTACATCAGAATGGGCCTGAGAGGGGCGATGACAAAGAAAGATAAGCAGATTTCCACTCCTCCTCGGAAACTGTTTGAGATAGATGAGTGAGAAGTCTTTCTGTTAGGGTCACTATAATTTCAATTTCTAACCCTTCCACCTCAACAAGAGCTTTCTCAAAGGACTTCACAGAATACAAATGTGTTTCACAAGTTTTGAAAGATGTTGTTTCCTCAAGGTATTTTGTTGCTGTTACTGTTGAGATGTACAGAAAACATGATGTCAGGCAAAACTATGGTAGAATACATTGCTGTTCATTGGGCACTTCCACATGCTTCATTAAGAATCCATATGGAAACCCTAACTGAGCACTCGTTGTTCATAAAACAGTAATAGCTCAAAAAGGAAAGGAGGAAATGCAATCATAATTTGGTAAAGCATTTTTCACTTAAATACATGACTAACATATAATACATTTACCATATTGTGGTATGCTGTATAATTAAAGACAAGTCTGAAAAAAGTGACATTTTTTATATTACCTATATCCTATTATCATTTATTTATGAGATTTCTTTAAGAATATGAATTTAGCAAAACACCTAATATTTTTCAGCACTCTGAGTTTAGATTGACAGTTGTTTGAGAGAATATATGAGATGCATTAGTAATAAGGGCATAGAAAAATTAGCAAGCAAATATACAGCAAAAAAAATATTATTTTTTTTGCAAAGCAAAAAGGGTTGCAGGAAAGAAAGATTAATATAGAATCCCACATTTCTCAGGTGTGACTAATGTAAAATAAACTCACAATGATTGAAATACTAAATATTGTTCCACTCTAAATACTTCTTGGTATGAAGAAAAGATGATTTGTGTGTGCATGCATTTTTTGTGTATGTGTGTGTGTGTGTGTGTGTGTTCATATATAAACATAAATGACTATGAATATAGAAATGGGTGTTAAAAAATAATGCCTAAAACTGAAAAGAAAAATGGTAAGATAAGCGTACTACCAACAAATATAATGGTAAGTACTAAGACAAATAACAAAAATTTTTTCAAAGTGATTGTCTCTGGAGAGCCAAAATGGGGAACAGGATGACATTTGGGAATTGCTGTTTTCTTAACAAGATCTGAAGGACAATTTGATTCTTTAAAATCTGAAGGCATATAATTTTGACAAAAAAATTACTATTTAAATCTAAAAATGCATGTTACATCACAGCATGTTATAAAAGTAAATCTACTTTTACATATTTAGTAAGGAGATATATAATGATTAATTGTAGCTAATAATTCCTATTTCTGAAAAGAGGGCGTAGGGTATTGGGAAGAGGAGGGTGGGGATTTTTACAGAATTCAGTATGTCTGATATTTTGAGTAAGCACATAGGGTTTTACAGAGGCTAAATTTCTACATAAGTAAAAATGCATATAATTTAAAATTTGAAATATTGTAAATAAAATAAATAAATAAATTTTTAATTTATATTAAAGTTTGTTCTTATAGAATCTTAAGTACCCTACATGAATTTTGAAACAAAAAAAAAATTGGCTAACTTATCCATTTATCATTTGGATACTGGGGACAATATCATGGTGAGATGAACAGGGATGAAGTCTGGTGAAGTGGCATATTTGATGAGGTTGAGTGAGACCCTTGCCCATAAAAGCATGTTGTGCATTTTAAACTGCACACCAAATAACTGCATGAATTTTCATACCTGGAGCACATGCAAGCAAATGGTAAACCACAAATGGGCCAGTGGCAGCCCAGAGACAGGCTGTTTTTCAAGATGACCTAGAACAACTCAGAGCCTTCTGAAATTCATCATCACTCAAATGCATTTAGCCCAGGAAGCTAAATGTTTGGCTGCTGTGAGTTCTGGAATCAAGTGTAGCATTTAAATGATGTTCAGTCTCCCTGAGTTGAGATTAATCATTGTATGGGAAACATATGTGGTTAGCTAGTTGCTTAGCCAAATTTCTTGCTTTGATCCCCAAGTAGGCTGCCTGGCTTGGTTCTATGCCCTAGCCACAAACAATACTCCCAAACCCACCAGCCTTAGAACTGCATGCCTTTGGCCACAAAGGAGATTAAACAGAGGAGTGTGATTAATCCATGCAAATCCATCCACTTAATTAGACAAAGAGTTCAAATAATGTTCCTCTATGTTAAATAACTAGCAACACATTTTATGAGTAGGCAACATTTTCCCATTTCATCCTGATGCTGCTTTCCTCTTGCTTTTGGGGTTTGCAAGTCTTGAAACACTTTTGCTTTCTTCATGAGAAGGTACTGAGAGTCTCAAAATATGAAGAAACTAATGAGCAACAGATTATTTGATCCGCTTCATAGCATGATGCAGAATTTTCTCTATAGAATCCCTGGAGAAATCACTTAATCTCGGTTTGATCATTGCTGGTGGTTGAGAGGCTGGGTGGGACTCTGTTATCAAATGGCCAATCACTGTATTATTGGGTGATAATAGTCAAAAGTCACCCCTATCATGGGCCCACCAATCCTAGCTTTGCTGTTTGGCAGAACATCAAATAATTTCAATCCTTCTTTGAATTGTATGCAGATAACTTGTATTTTTCTATGCCTTTTCTATTCCTGACAAAGCAATTTTTAAAAATAATCTCTAAAGGCCTGCTTTTCACATGCTTTATGATCCATATGTGTTTTAGATTGTTAGTGCACCTCCAAAAGGATACCCAGACTGAAAAGAAATTTGAAGTAGTGGTTCCCCTGGTACAGTAACTCTTGTCTGTAAAATTTCTTCCTTGTGTAGTTCTATGAAGACAATACAAGAAAGAAGAGCCATTGGCTGGTTGCTCTAATCCCAATGTATGTTGGTCTCCTGATTCTGAAGGCCAAGACTGTTGTCTGGGCTATGAAACTACCAGCCAAAAATTAAAGGACCAAATTGAAATACGAAGCCCAATTTAAAAAGGTGTATAACTCAAACAGTGGTTAATAAATTCTTTTGTGAATAATGTAGCTTCCAAATCATCACTATTAAAAAAAATTGAGGACCTAATCCAATTAGGATACATCATTAGAAATAACTTTTTAAATAATAGATCACTATACAATTATGTAAATCAGAAAGTGTAGAAAAAAAATACTATGGTTTGGAAGTTTATCCCTTCCCAAACTCATGTAGAAAGTTAATTGCAATTGTAACAGTATTAAAATGTGGGACCTTTAAGAGGTGATTTGGCTATGAGGGCTCTGTTCTCATAAACCAATGAGTTTCATTATCATGGGAAAAGATTTCTTACAAAAGGACAAGTTTAAACTCTTGGGTCTCTCTCCCCCCTTTCTTTGTCCTTCTACATGGAATGATACAACAAAACGCTCTTGCCAGAGGCCAGCCTCTCAGTCTTGGACATTGCACCATCCAGAATCATGAGCCAATACATTTTGTTCATTATAAATGACTCAGTCTGTGGTATTCTGTTACAGCAGCACAAAATGGACTAAGATATATATGGAATGATATTTTTATCCATTATCATTTATCATTTTATTCATTATCATTTATTAATTCATGTGAACAAATTTTTTTAACACTTATAACCATAAAATAAAAAAACTAATAAGTATATTAAGACTGAATCCTGTTTCATTCTAGTAATAAATAATATTTATTCATGGATTTATGAATGAATTTTTAAAGAGCTCAATTATTAACAAATACATCTCCACTATAGTTTTGTTTTTTAAGCCTAATAAATATGTATTCAAACTTAAAATAATTTATACTTTTTGGTAAATTACATGCCTAATAAAATTGTCTTAACTCAACATGGAATATTTTAAATACTGAGAAACTTATGCCCACATGAATTTTTTTAAAATGTTTAAATTTGTGTAGATGTTGGGTTTAAACTATTTTAGAAAGATTAATAAAAAACTTTCAAACATAAAATCATGGAAAAATTGAATGATACAAAATTTCCTATAAAGATATAATGTGTTCTTGTATTTCAAAAATGGATGACCATGAATATCAAGAAATTAAATTATCTAAATTCCACTGGATATATTTTACAAATTAAAATAACCCTTTCATTTTTAAATGTCAAGGTTATCAACATGCCAGAAATTACAATCTTTTGAATTACTTAGAGAAGTATGTTCTTCAAAACTACTTATGGTAAAAATTTATAGATGCTGAATTAAAGCTTTATTAAGGGATACATCTCTTTTTTAATGAAAACTAAACACATATTAGGTTGTTTCCCCCTCATAGTGCAAAAGAGTTGAATTTCACTTCCCTAAGTCTCCTTCCAGGAAGCCTCATGCTATCCTGCTGGACTAATTAGGACACAGAGAATTCTGTATTTTGGGAAGAGTCTCTCAACCATTTAATCACTTGGTGCCCTTTGTTAAAGGCAGGGTCTAAGAGCTTCATTTAATAATCAGGACTGGGTGGGAAGGGGTTGGTGGGGCAGAGTCAAAAATAGCAGAAATGGGCCTATGCGTAGTTCATTTCATTCCTCTGGCATGTTGCAACAGACCTTGCCTACAAGACTGTATCCAGTGATAGGAAAAAAGGTATTTCCCTCATTTGCTATGCAGGAATCAAGTATTTGATGTTTGCACTTCAGGTTGAAAAAAAAGTATCTTAAGCATAGTTCCAGAAGAATATCTGTTTCACCTACTTGTGTGACTTTTTAAGTTCTAGTAGTAAATTGCCAAAGGCTTAATGACTGTCAGAATTCTATTTGGGCGCTCTCCATGGCCAATTTTAGTTATGCTGCACTTAAATGATTGAAACCACTCCTTGCTTATTGATTTTTCATACCATATGAAATGAAACCCTGTCTCACAGAATTTTGAAAAAGCAGATAGAGATGCTGTCACAACCTTTGATTTAATTTGAGGGCCTCATTTCCTGCCTGATTGAGCTCATGTACTTTTATGGAAAATTATTCAGCCTCATCCGAATGATTCAGTCCTTTGAGGAAAACTGGAGTGGGGCACAAAGCATCTCCTGCTCAAGAAAAAGAACCTCTGACATTCCAGAGCCCAGCAGGGAGAGATTGCAACCTGGAAGAGATTGACTCAGGTGTACCCTTGGGGAAGCACAGCTCATTCTTCAGAAAAGTCAGGAGGCTCATTTGCAACCAACAAAACCTGACGTTTCAGAAATTATTTGGTTTTCACTTAATTTTGCAATTGCTTTTAAATAAACTGCTTAACACTTATAAGCATTTCTAGACTCAGCTATATTTGAACAAGTTGACACACCCTAATTAAAAGGTAAATAGTTATAAGAAATAAAAGATTATTCTGCCTATATCAGTATTACCAATATAACTATACTTCATGGAATAAGAGAGTTGTATACTCCATGGTCCCCATAGTTTCTTCTGATTCCATCAATGGTGATCTATGGACATGGCAAAATCAATAGAAAGCCATCACTGGGATTAGAGAAGTACTAAGAAATACCCTGTTGGTAATGGATTAATAGAGTTATAGACTTTCTGAGTTAGGGGTAGTCAGTCAGTGCCTGGTTCCAGATGAGATGACCTGAGACTCAAAGAGTTTTTTCCTAGTCAAAGTTGAGGTGGCACACTGGAGTTGGAATCCTGCTCTAGTCAAAAGTCACCCCATCATGGGCCCATCAATCCTAGCTTTGCTGTTTGGCAGAACATCAGATAATTTCAATCTTTCTTTGAATTGTATGCAGATAACTTGTATTTTTCTATGCCTTTTCTATTCCTGACAAAGCAATTTTTTAAATAATCTCTAAAGGCCTGCTTTTCACATGCTTTATGATCCATATGTGTTTTAGATTGTTAGTGCACTTCCAAAAAGGATACCTCATACCCTTTGTTTTTTTGGTCTTTGTGTATGAAGTGATACACTTTGAAAATAATGACAGTCCTCTCTCTTTCTGGGAGTTCTTTTCATTAGCAAGTCTAACAGACAACCCAATTCCCTTCTTTTCTGTCACCTCCTCTGTAGAAGATAGAAGCAAAATCTCCCTTTCCAAGTCACCACTGCAATTAGAGGTGCTCATGTGACTTACATCTAGCCAATGAAATTCATAAATATGTCTACTAAGGGCTCAAGGGAAGACTCTAGCCTTTTCATATGAAAGATATGTAGAACTATTGTGGTCTTTTTCTTTCTCCCTCTCCTGAGTACGAATTTGCAACCTGGAACTGTGGCAGCTATCTTGTGAAGTGATAAACATTTTATGAAGAAATGTCCAAGAAAATTATAAAGATACCCTGACAATTTGGGCTACTGAAGCATTACCAATCACTATCTATTTTCAGATTTCTTATTACATGATAAAAAAATTAACCTTTTCATTTAAGTCATTGTACTTTTATTTTCTGTTTCTTGTAGCCAAAAATATCCTTTACTCTCATTTCTTGTTTCCCATTTTGTACACAAATGAGGATTATACCAAGAAGATTTAGGATATCAACATGGAAGACCAAACTGAGGCTATGTGTATGTATCTGATGGCTTTGGTCATCTAAGGAAGTTTAGGAATCGTGCCCTCTGCAACGGCTGCCTTTGTGAATTCTCTTCTTCCTATCCAGCCACACTCTCCATAGTGAGTGAAATAGTGGCCCCCAAAATACATGTACAAGTCCCAACATTTGTACCTGTGCATATGACCTCATTTGAAAATAATATCTTGCAAGTTAATCAAGAATCTTGAGAAGAGGTCATCTTAGATTTAAGGTGAACCCTATATTTGAAGTGTCCTTATAAGAGAAAAGAGAAGGAGATTTGAGCCACTTAAATCCAAAAAGAAATTGAATTTGTGAAGATGGAGGCAGACTCTGGAGGGCAGCCACAAAACAAAGATCATCAAGGATCGCCTGCAGCCAGATGGCTAGGGGAGGGCACAGAGGGGACTCTCACTGAGCCTCCAGAGAGGACATGGCTCTGCTAACATCTTAATTTCACACTCATTATTCATGAACTGTAAAAAAATAAATTTCTATTGTTTAAACCACTAATTTAGTGGTTATTTGTGATCAGAGCTCTAATGAACTAATAGACACCCAAAGGTGCCTGGTGTTTTGATGTTAAAGAACAAGTCTGAAAAATGGAGAGTGAGCTACATTTAGTACAAAAAACAAACAAACAAACAAACAAAAAAACACCCACATATTTAACCAATATGATGCCCTATAAATCATGTTTGGAGCACACGTGAGGCTTTCCTGGCAAACTATTTTACTTTTTTTGTGAGAACCCTACTTCAGAATATAGCATAGAGTTGGGAGAACTGGCAATGTGATGGAAAATGTCATTTCACCAAGTGCCCTAGTGGTGATCCAAGGGAAAGGAGGTAAGAAGTGGGCAGACACCCCTCCCTAAGGCCAGGCATTATGGAGAACCCTACTGTGTATATAAAGATGAAAATTGAGAGGATGTTTGGAAATGAATGGGGGAGCTTGTCTTCATTTTTAATCAGTGGGACAATGATTAAGGGAAGAGGGAGGCTGTCATTTAGTTGGTGAAAGGCAGAGTCGCTAATTGTTCTGCATCTCTCAGAACTTCACAGGATCAAGCATTCTCCATTCTGAAATATCCACATCACCCCATTGAGAAACACTGCACCAGAGGGTCCCAGGAAAGCTCAGTACCACACTGTTACTTCCACTAGTAGCCCTTGAGATCTATATACTGGGCCTGTGTCTTCAGTACATGGGAAGATGTCTACCTCCTCTATTAGACACATTGGCTAAAACCTGCATTCTAAGTTTATGCTAATACTGCTTCTGTCTCACTTCTTTGGCTAGGAAAAAACAGAGAGTTTAGCAAATTCAATAATTAAATCATTAGTCAAGAAAAAGAGGCCAGAACTGGGGTTATAACTCAATTGGTATAGTATTCACTTAGCATTCATGAGGCCCTGGGTCTCATCCCGGGTACTGGGGGGGAAATACGGAATGCTCTTTATTTTAAAACCCTCTCCCTCCATTATGAATTCTAGTAAAAGCTATATCAAAACTTCACTTAATGGAAGTACTATTAATTCAAATGATCTATTATTTGAGTTGGCAATTCACTTACTTAAAAAGATTCATTTGTTTGTATGAAATACATCTTAATAATGGAATTTTATTAGATTTTTATTTTTCATTATTTAATTTTTTAAAAAATGTACTATCATATTATTGTCATTTAGTATCAATGATGATAACACATTTAATAAAGTTAGGAAAATTTTTGGTAAATTTTACAGATTAGAATAAATAATTATGTATGACAATTTTTTATTGTATATAAATTGCACTATTATTCATGAAGTCTTATAAGGCAATTCTAACATAATGACTAAAATTATAATATGCTATTCTTACTTTTATGACAAAAGTTGTTCAAGCCACTGCAATGAGCCAATAAAATTAACATTGTATCCCTGCAATCAATTTCATTAAGAATAGTTGTATTTGCCAAGAACAGACACAGTGATTTTATTTTACCTAGGTTGATAGAATATTCTCCAATGATTACAATCATTTTAAAGTCTACATGCTCTTAAGAAATAAATACAATATGTAATAGCTTTGTAGAAAGAGAGCATTATATTAGCAATTTTTTATTCTTAAGCAGAAGAATTAATAAAATTTTTTAAAAAGGTAACTGTGAAACTCAATTCAAGGCAATTGCTAACTCTTGGAGATAATATTTGGCTCAATATTTTCTCTTCCTACATAGAAAAAAAAAATACCTTGGGTTTACTGAAAACCATCTGTATATAGCCATAGGTACAATATTCATACATTTTAAATTACATGTCATATTGAGTAGCATGAGATTTCACACCATTTCATCCACTATGTGAATTATTCCTTTGTCCAGCAAATCCATTCTGTATATATTATTTGCCCATTAGCCACTTGGTAGCCATCTCAGTTATTACATTGACTGTCACAGTACTGCAGTACTGTGTTCAGGTAACTCTTATTTAACAGTGGCTCCAGAGTGCTGTTTGCTGGCCATTCAGACATGCTTAGGAGCTGGAAGTGCTACCTCTAAGTGAAAAGCACCATCAAATATTTGGAGAGACAGATTGCATGTACATGACCTTTATTATAGTACATTGTTTAAATTATTCCATTTTTTTATTAGTAGTTACTCTTGATAATCCCCTCCTGTGACTGATGTACACATTTAACATTATCATGGATATGCATGCATAGGATACATAGATTATATATACTATACATATATATTATATATTTATTATGTACTATAATATATAGTACATATATATGTATACTACTTGAATATATTATGATATATCATAATATATATTTGAGTACTATCTGCAGTTTCAGGAATTCATTGGGCATCTTGAATGTATTCCCCACAAGTAAAGTGATCACGGTAACTAAATCATCATAATGCACATAATTATTTTGTCTTAACAGAACATACATTATGAGGCTCTAAGAACAAATGGTGTTGCATTGATGACCAAAAGAGGAAGGATATTTTATACCAAGTAAAACTGAGATATAGATCTATGAACGGATACCCAGTCAGCCATGGGAATGAGATTGAAACCCAGATACCCTGAACTCTTGCCCACTTATCCATCTTTAAGTTGCTAGAAATTACTTCAGAGGAAATGGGGAGAAAAAGAGAAATTTATAAGGAAAGTAGAAAATATCTGTTATGCCTGCATTAGATGTTACTCGTTGACAAGGAAAGTCATGCAAAAGTACCATGATTTTTTCCACAAACCCTGCCCTCTTAACACTATTATTTATGATTAAAGGAGTTTCTTCCGGTTATATTGTATCTGTGGTTGTTTGGGGCATATCTCCTTCAGACCAGTGACCAATTCAATGTATACAGCTGTAATGCCATGGGAACCCCTAGTAGGCTCACTCATCAGCCTCCTGTGAATGAATGGCCTTTTTACTATAGGATAAGTCACATGCAGATGTTGAGAAAGGAAGTACAGACTTGGAATTGTGCCTCTCGGTGACTACAGGAAGGCTACATGGACGATACATACTCTCTCAAAGTACACACTGGTGTCTACATTATTTGCACTTCCCAACAATCACTTTACAGATTAATAAATCCCAAATATCCACATCAAGGAAACAGTGTAGACATGTAGACTTAGCTCTGGCTGTGGTATAGACATAGCAAATGAATTGAGTTAGAATACAAAACCCTTTTATGTACTAGTTTGTGAAAGGGACAAGTTTCATCATTCCATGTACAATATTACAAGCACACTAGACCTTTTTTTAATCTATCATTTCTAAGTATCATCAAGATTTCTATTAATTTACAGATATTCTTGGTTGTTTGCTTGTCTGGCTGTTTAGTCTACTCATTTATCTATTAATCGGGCAAATATTGATTGATAACTTTTGGTGGGAAAAAAAACTGGGGTGCAAAAAAAAAAAAAAAACAAACCTGAAAGGCATGTCCTTGAGAGGCTCACAGGGAGCCCAATACCTCACACCCCAGTGGTGACTTTGGATGTGGATAGGAGATGGGTGTAGTCAAAGCATGTCAGTTTGAAGGAATGTGGAAGAAACCCAACAAAAAGGGTACACAGTTCATCTCCGTTTCCAGGCCTCACTGCTGACAAGTGAAGATAGTCAGAGCCTCTGTGAGAGAAACAGACATTGTTGGAGCTGGCTGTTGTGAAGGCCAGAAATCATAAAGCAAGTACCAAGAAACATTCATCACTTGCATATGCTGGTCTAATTACACATACAGATGAATGATTCTCAGCTACCTTAGTGTTGCAACACTGGTTTTTGTTCTTTTGTGACATCTTTATTCTCTAGCCATCCCCCCTCAAGTGTTGTACGACACTATTTATTTTCAATACAGATGTTGTATTGGGAATTTTATGACACTGCTTAACATACCAGGAGTTATCCTGAGGTGTGACAATTACCAGAATGGCTGGTGGGGGGGCGGGGGGGGTTATTGCTCCACTTCTCTTAGCATAACACATATGCCTAGGGTTTCCTGTTCTTCTAGGCATTTCTTTTTCTCAGTCATAAAAGCAGAAGCAGCTAGTGGAGTACTTGACCTTGGTCGGTGCCCAGTGTCACCAGGCCCTCATGCAACTCAATTCCAGTCATCTTTTCCCCCTTGGAAACTGCGTGTCTGCTCTGACCCAGCCAGTCAAGAGGGCTTCAAAGTTAATGACTGGTGCCTGGCTTGTAGGCTACAAATATGTCCCGGGTGTTTCATGTGGAAAGCAACAAATCAAGAGATCAGTCACAGGGAATTTTAATCAGTGGACTTTGAGGGCAAAAGTTTCCTGTGGAACACCCAAACTGACACCTCACGGTGTCGTTGTAGTGACCCTGTTGGTGAAGTGAGCATGCACGGTTTGCCTTTGTTCCCTGCCTGTTGGTGGATCCATTTAGCTTACATCCTTCCCTTCTGGGTATAAATATATAAAAGATAGGAGCTTGTGATATGGAGAGTTATTGTTCCCTAGCCTTTTTATTTTAATTCTTCTTTGAAGCATAATATGGAGGAAGAAAGAGTCAGAGAAAGAGAAAACAAAACAAAGCCTTCCTGCTAAGGCAGCATGAAGTCCCCATGTATGACTTTCTAAGGCCTAAGGGCCATCTGGCCTCACCCAAAGCCACATGCCTGATCCCTTGGTATAAAGCCCCAGATGAAGATCCGGGTAAGGCAGATCCAGCCTCTCAGAGGATGCCAGAACACAACCACCAACTCCTCATCCACCCTTCCTTCTACCAGTTTTTCACACCATTTTAATCTCCAGCTGCTGTGTTTGGGTTGGTGACTTTGCAGGGGTGGGGGTGGGGCGTTTTCCATGCCTCTGGCTACTCGAGGAGGGAGGGACAAGTGTGTACATTCGATACCTGTCAAAGGGTACAACCAACAGAAGACTCAATGAGAACTCAAACCGGATGCTGCCTCCTACGAGAAGCCTTCCACAATTTCTCATATTTGCTTTATTCTCAAGCCTTTATATTATTGGCAATTATGAAATTTTTTATGTATATGCTTTATCTCACTTTAATCTTCAAAACAATTTTTTAAGATGGCATAAATAATTCCTATGTAGGGTCTTAGAGAGTTTAAAGTGATCGGGCCAGAAATGTTCTAACTATAGAGCTGAGATTCAAACCCAGACTCCAAAGTCAGTGCTTTTGACTGCTCGGTTACAGTTCAGAATGTCCTGGGGAAGGAGGAGCCACGACACTTTTTTGGTACCATATTCTGCCTTGTAAGATTCTAGGCTTGTTATTTAAACTACTATATTAAATATATTTCTAATTCGGAATTAAAGAAAATATGCATTGAAGTCCCACTTTTGCTACTTATCAGGCATACAAACTTTAGGAAGTATACTCAGTCTTCCAGAATTCTTATGCTTTCCTGCAAGTATGTTCTCATATGGTGGTCAGGGTCAACAAATGGGTGCTCAGTGTACTTAAAAAATTAAGTTTGATGTTTACTAGTCTCCAATCTTTCCCCAGCATTGTAGCAAAATATGCACAACTTGCATTATCTGCCACTTTCTCTTAGCTGCACCAAAGGTCAGTGTCCAATGCTGCCTATTAACAGCTGGGAATAAGCAGTGACAGGAGTCTAGAAAGTTCCAGCCAATTCTCTGACATGGGATCTTGTGTAAACTGATTAACTCTCTAGTCTTTGATTTTCCCATTTGCAACATGAGGCTTAAAAGAGGTAACTTCAGGAACTCCTTCCAACTTCTGTTCAGTGAAATTTATTTCTTCACCAACGATGTTGGTGGTGTGGTCTAGGAATGAGAAACAGTGGGCAGACTATTTGCCAGTAGCTCAGTAGAACAGTCTAGTGACAACACTATTTCATGTACAAACCTCAGAGCTCCAGGTCATCCAGAGTTCTCTGTCCCAGAACATAAACGTCGCATGAGATTTAGTGTTTTCCTTCCTAAGAAGCTGGTCTAGTTTACCTTCTTGATGCATTACTATCCCAATTTTTTAAAAATGGTTAACAAAAAAAATAAATATCTGTCTCCCTCCTCCAAATAGGTCTGCTTTTTGACCCAAATATAAGATTTTTGTCCATGATTTCCACCAGTCAGTATTCAAAAACAAGACATGCCTTAACATCTGAATCATATCGCTTCAACCAGTTACTTTGACTCTGATATTGTCTCAAGCTGGTCATTTTCACACTTTGGCACTTCGCACCTTCCTTGCTTTCTGGTTGCATTATTTGCAGCATTGCTTGTATTTGTCCGTCTCCTCCACTAAATCCCAAACTCCAAAATGGCAAGTACTTCCACTTTCACCTGCGTACCTATGATGTGTGATAAACCCTTGGCTGAAGTTCAACAGAAAGTAGCATTTCCACATTGTGACCAGGAGTCCCCCAAGTGTGCAGATCCCTAGACCTCTCGGAAGTCTTTCCAAGCTTGGGTTCTCAGACTCTAAAATGTGCTCTGATGATCAGTCATGAAGGCTTTTGAGATTTCTTCTTACTTTGTCTCAAGGACCTGCTAAGTGACTTCTCTTGGTTAAACACACAAGAATCCTCAGTCATTTTCCCAGCTATAGAGCTTTGGTCCAAGATTTTGTGTATAGAAGATGTACAGTAAAATATTGATAAAGTCAATAAATCAATAAACCTCTCCTTCTTTGTAAGTCCTATTCTTCTTTGCTTACACAGGGTATTATGGGTTAAATTATATGCTCTTCAAATTCATATGTGAAGCACTAACTCCCATTTCCAAAGAATTCAAGAATATCTGGGGAAAGAATCATTGCAGTTGTATTTAGTTAAGATGAGGTCTTTAGGGTGGGCCCTAATACCATATGACTAACGTTCTTATAAAAGGTGAAAACTGGACACAGAGATTTCTATGGGGAGATGTCGTGTGAACATAAAAATGGCCATCCATAAACATCTGGAAGAAGGACAGATGTCTGGATGGAGTCTGGAACAGAATCTTCTTTCATGGCTCTCACTTATAATCACCCCTGCCAACATTTCAATTTCAGGTGTCTAGCCTCCAGAACAGGGAAACAGTAAGTGTCTGCTTACTGTCCAGTCCAGTACAGAGTACACCTGTGGAATAGTTGTACCAGCAAACTAATATCTGGTCAGGTATAACTCTTTGGTCTTTTTGATGGATAGACAGGAGCCCTCAAGATCCTTGAAGCAGGCAAGAGTTACCAAATCTTCCAAATCTCATAGTAAGTCTCAGATCAAATCCTGCCATAGTACAGCATTTATTTAAAAAAAGTTTGCCAGCAAGCTGTCCATTCTGAGAATCTTACCAAGTTTTCAGTACTTTCTGGGGCTCTGACCAAACTTGAAATGAAAATTTCACTCAAGGAAGATGCTACAGGATTCCAGAGGCAGGATCTCCTGTAAACCAAGCTCTGATCCAGTGGTTGAGGCAGGGATGAGTGTTGGACAGCATTTTTACAGGCAAAAGTTCACAGGGTCCATTAGATTCTTAGACAATGTCCATGTACATCTAGGTAGTATCTCTGAATTATGCTTCAATTCTACCAAGAAAAGGCTATTTGTGAAACGAATCGTGCTAATTAACAAATCTCTGATTTTTTTTTAAATGACATTCAGTATGGTAATTAACTGAACTTCTCATGCCCACTTGGCAGAAGCACTTGTAACAGCCACTTCTGGAGTGTGGTCTTTTGAATATACTAATGGCTGACTCTCCCTGGCGTGTGAATTATTCAGGGATCACAATGCCTACTGCACCTGGTGTGTAACTACCCTTAATCCTGCACAACATATCACATTGTCAAGGCTTGCAGTTTTTTAGCCACGCTGCATATAAGAATCACCTAGAGAGCTTTAAAAAAAATTCCAATGCCCAACCACCAACTCCAGAGACTCTGATTTAATGGGTCAAGGGTGAGGCCCAGACACCAGTATATTTTAAAAGGTCCTCAGATAATTTTAAAGACCAAGACTGACGATCACTTGTTTCTGCTAAAGTATTTTAAAATACATTTTTACCATAGTAACAACAATTAACTAGAGCTAAGAGGAGGCTGCTCTGATTCAGTGGGGATGGTATGATCCAGTGGCCCCGTAGCCACTTAAAATTAACCTTGTGGTTTGTTAGATCCTTGGGCAGCCCTGGAACCCACAGCAACTTTACTTCTAGTCTCTAAAATATTTCTAGACTTTCCTAAATTTAGCCTTTGCATAATCAGGCTAGTCTTTACTAGCCGGGCTGTGCATAATATGAAGCAAATAAAGAAAAATAAAAATTAATTTGAAAATTATATTTTCATGCAAAAGAGAACAGATTTTTTTTTATTCTACACAAAAGGTTTTTTTTTTTTTTTTTTTTTTTTTTTTTTTTTTTTTTTTTTAAGATTCCAGGCCTGAAAAAAGGTTTGAGAAGTGCCAGGATAACTCTATAGAAGAGGTTTAATTTTTTTACAACTCATGAGGAAGCTGCCCCAGGTACACAGTTCAAATATAGGCATTAGCCTTAGTTCAGCTGTGATGAATGAAGGAGCATTTGAATGCATGGACTGTATCTCACCATAGACTTGATTATACTTTTATGCAAGAAAAGTTTTATTAAGAAAAAAATACTTACTAGTCATTTATCTTGCTCATTTCTATTAATTACTTATATTACTTATTTCTTCCTAGTAATGCAGCCCTTACACCAAATTTAAGCATATGGTAAGCAGAGAAGAAATTGCTATATATTAATGAGTTGTGTAGCCATTTAGACTACTAGGTAGAAGTTCTGTTGATTCTATATATTTCATTGCTTTTTCTCTTTTCCTCCTTTATGTTTGTCCTAAAGCTATTTTCATGGCTTCTTCCCTCTTACACTTTAGCTTGTACCAACTGATGGCTGGAATAAAGTTTCTCCAACTTCCTATTTAAAGGATGAGGGAAAAGAGAAAGTTTTAAGATTGCTAGGATAAGGGATGGTGTAGACTGGTCAGGTACAAGTACTTAGAAAAAGTTACCAGGAGCTCCTTACATCTAGTATCGACTTCTCTCTTTTTATCATCCTTCCCCAACAAGCCCAAACCCTACATCCTCACCCCATACAAAATAAAGAACTATATAAATAAATCAGAGAATCACCCCATACAAAATAAAGAACTATATAAATAAATCAGAGATTTGACCACAAATCCCAGAGCTTCATTTATTGAACACTTTAGTGATTTCTGAATTGTCACTCAGGACATTTAATGTTACATTCCACTTGTTCTGCCATCTTCTTGCCATAATCATAGTTTCAGTGGTCCCTCCACCACTGTACTCCATCTTGGTTCTCAACTTTGGTTACATGTTGATTCACTGAAGAGCTTTGATAAATGCCAGATGTGTGAGGTACACCAATCAGAATGTCTAGAAGCAAAGTGGGACCCCATAATTTGAAAACACCTCAGATGATTCCAGTGACTAAGAGGCACAGCTTTAAATTGAATAACAAACAGAAGTTTTATGAATCCATTCATCAAATCTTCACAAGAATTTTAAAACATATTGAAGTGATTCTTAGATATTTTTGTGAAGAAACTCACCCTGCAGTTTTGATCAGATTAGCAAATAAAGATAAAAATTCAGTAAAATTTGACTTTCATATATATATACCAAGCATAATTTTTAATGTAAGTATTTGGGTTATCAGAAACTTAAAGGGCATCCTGTGTTTTATCTGGCAATCCTACCCTACATAGTTCACAGTGCAGTTTGCTGGCCTTCACCCTAGGTCAGGAGTGGGTCAAGCTAACTGTATTTTTAAGAAGCACATCAGATGATACTTTGGCCAGCAATACTTTTAGGAATATGGAAATACTTTTATTTACCAACCTTGCTTTTTCCCTTGTTTTTTTTTTTCACTCTGAAGTATTGTAACTACAGAAGGCAAATCACTGAACTCTTTCACGAAGTATTGGTGGTCAGTGACTCAGGTTTCTAGTGTCTTAAAAGCATTAAGATAGAATATGAAGCCTTACTCCCTGCATATTCCCTCGGGCACCCAAAGAAGTCCAGCAATGGGAAAGCTAAGTTCCTCTTGCCTTGTCAAGAGGACTCCATAGTTAGCCAAGTGAAACTGTAGTTTTCTGAAAGGTATGAGCACTGTCGGTGTCCATCCTGATGGGGAGCAAGTCAGGAAGCGGTCTGAAATGTATGGTCAGGATGGCCTCATGGAAATCTGGCAGGTGGCTCTCAGGAAGATATACTTAGTCTGGATCATCCTCATGGCAGTTTTGCATAGGGAGATGACAGCTCCAGATGAACTGAACTGCCTTCCACATGCTTGAACAAAGCAGTGAAGAGGGTGGCCAGTACCTGTGAGGACATGGGTGGTAGAGAAGAGGGAGTGTTTCCTGCCCAGTGCTTCCTTTGACCTTGGGCTGCTGGAGCTGAACAGCATGGTATCCACTCTTAATGGAACCAGCTGGACTTCACAGGGTTGGTTCATCCTAGTTGTGAGTGCCATTTGGTCTGGAAAGCTGACTTGTCTTATAATACCCACAGCAAGGACATTCTCTGTAATTATGAATTGTCTTTATTTTACATTGAAAGAGGGTGTCTGATCACTAGAGTTTGCCAGTATTGGATGGTTTCCACTGTGAGGTTCTTAAACTTTTTAGCTTATAATAATATTAAAACAACTCATGTTAGAGACACTTTCCACATGAAAAGGTTTGTAGTTGAAATGTTCTAAATATTTTACAGTTTATAATAAAAAATCATGTATACAAATGAGGTCTCAGGTGTTGATTTTTTGCACAAGATCTATTTTCCATGATATATTAACATCTGCAATTTCACTAACTGTTAATGTTATTTTCTATTGAGATTTCTGGAGCCCAGGGAGATACTTGTTCTTTTTTTTTTTTTTTTTAATTTTTTTGTTCTTATTTCCCTAAAGCAAGAGACTGTATAGCCTTCAGTGCAAAGATTTCAGACCAATTCTTTGCATTACACTTGGTTGCCTCTTGGCCATATAACTTCAGAGTGCAAATCACTGAACTCTTTAATAAAGTATTGTAGAGAATAAATCATGATGGGTTAAAAAAAAAACAAAAAGATAGAATATGAGTGGAATTGAGGTGTTCAATCCACCTCTTCACAAATGGAGACTCTCATTGTTCAATCGGTCCAGGGACTAGATTTGGACTTTTAGTTGCTGGGGGTGTCATTAATTCCACTTAACATTTAGACAATAAACCTATTTACTTCACATTTTGGCCTGAACTAGAAAATGAGAATGTTAAGAACCTATGTATCATTATCCAAAGTATATGTATGAAGACATGAATTGGTGTGAACATACTTTATATACAGAGATATGAAAAATTGTGCGCTCGTGTGCTCTCTCTCTCTCTCTCTCTCTCTCTCTCTATATATATATATATATATATATATATATATATACACATAAATTGTAATGCATTCCACTGTCATGTATTTAAAAAATAAAATCAATTAAATATTTTAAAAAAGAAATCTGCCAATCTTCAAAAATAAAAATATATTTGATCAGGGAAAAAAAAAAAAGAACCTATGTACATCTGCAAAAAAAATCAGAAAGCACAAGCAGCACTGGGATTGTAGCACAGAGATGCTAATTCTACCCAGCAAAGATAAGGAATTTATCAAGTAGCTTGTTAGATTTAAAATGCAAAATTAGTCACTTAGTTATTCACTCATAAATTCTAATAGGAGTCTCTGATGCACCAGGCTTTGTGCTAAATGCTAGAGTCATGCAGACAGATACAGTATGTTCTTGCACTAGGACAACCATTCTCAACCTTCTGGTTCCAGAATCCCTTTAAACTCTAAAAAATTTGGGGGAATATCAAAGAGCCTTTGCTTACTGATTAAATGCCTATTTATTTATTCATTCAAAATTAATAATCATAAACTAGTATGCAGATTGTTTTGGTAACATTTTTATAAAAAATAGCTTTTATAAACAATAGTGAAAAAATGGCATTTTTGAAGATTTTTTAAAAATCTGACTTAATAGAAGACAGCTGGAATATTGTATTTGCATCTGCACTCAATCTGTTATGTTGTTTGTTGAAGTATGTGAAGAAAATCTGGCCTCATGCTGACATGTAAGACCATTGGAACACAAGCTGTACCAAGGGAATATACAGTGTGGCCATGCGATACATGAGACCCAGGAGGAGGTCACGGACTGGATCAGTAGCTTCCACACATACTCGATTACACATCTTTGCCAATTAAATAGTTCCATCAGGAATACAGATACACACATACACATTATCACTCAAGGCACAACATTCACTTAAAATGAGATCTTTTATTCTACGGAGCATAAATCTGCATCGCAAATAGTCCTGAAACTTTCACGTTTTACTTTCCCCCAAATCTTGACAGATCTGATTTCCTAATATAGCCGATAAGAGCAAAAGTGTCAGTTCTGCCATTTTCTTATTTTTCCCATTCACTTCCATCATTAGCATTTATATTAATCCGTAATCTCTAAGAGTCTTTTTAAGCCTCTTGTTTATTTCATAAAAGTTACTTTAGTGAACCAAGAAAACATAACCCATGGCTGCATTCACGCGAAGACCACATGATCTACCAGGACAACTGACATGTTTTCATCTGACACAGGGACTGAAGGAAGATGCCTGGATCAAGCAATATATCAGATGTGTCATGCTTATTATTATTTTTTCTTTCTGATACCCATCTCCAAATTAGAAACTCTAATATTTTCTTCCTACCCCAGGTACATGGTCTGGGGCACACCTTCAGGGCGGATCGATGTTATTGAATTTGGTATCATCACAGCCTTTATAGACCATGGGTTCAATAAAGTACTCATCTACGATACCAAGGCAACATGGGTGCTTCAGGAAAGTTGGTGGAGACAGGGATTCTTGAGCTAAGGTTTGAAGAGAGTTGGTATGTGTTAGTGGTGGCATTAGAGCATCCCAAACAAGGTGTACTTATTTCAACTGGAATGATTTTTTAATCTCCTTCACTAGAAATCTTTTTAAAAAAGATATATGCCATCAATTGATTAATGACTAGGGGCCAGATTTAGCTAGGTGATGATGTTCACACAACTACTGATCTCTTATCTCAACTCAAGGTATTATAACACCTGAGGAAACAGGCTCACAGAATGTAAGGTTCCCAAGGCCACAGAGCTGGTGACCACAATTATGGGGTTCACACTTATAATTACTCTGTCATATTCCCTCACAAATATCGGAGAAAATAAACTTAAATTCTTCTTGGAATGCCTACAGATGTTTTCCGTGTATTCATTCAATATGTGTTTGTTGAACTGTAACTATAAATCAGAGACTGAAGTCAGGTCTAGTGATATAATTGTCAACAAGAGAGATGAGTTCCTGCCTTCATGGAGCATATGATATGCAAGGAACCAAATTAAAGAGATGCCAATAATTTTAAAAGGTGATGAGTGCTATGAAGGAAGACAAATGGGTGAGATAGAAAATAATAGAAGAACTTATTTGGATGGTCAATAGGACATCTCCGAGAGGCTATTTAAGTTGAGATTTCAAAGACGAAAGGCTGGTTCCATGCACAGAGAATGAAGAAAACCTATTTCAAGAAGAGGTAATGGTACATGCAAAGGTCCTGCTGTGGTATAGAGTCACCCACAGAAATCTACTCTTTCTTTGATGGACACATGGTGAGTTGGAAAGCAAGGTGAGTGGCCCTGCGTGCTGCACTAGGATACTAGCTATAGTTATACTAGTTTATAGTTATACTACTTTATAGTTCTTTGGCTTATATTGCTTGTTACATCTGTTTTGATTCCTCTTCGAGTGACTGAGGTATTAACACACATACTTGCCATCTGAGCAATGACCAGTGTGTTGTCATCTAGAGAATCCTAGATGAGATCACTCAGGCATGATGTGTGAACATGCTACAGCTTGACTAGCACTCAAAAGGGAAATCTTATACAATTTGCAAGGTAAAATTCAGAGATGAGAAGTTAATTAGGAGAATACAGGCATGAAAATCTGACGTTACGCAAGGAAGTGGAAATGTTTACTTCTAATGTGGTATTTCATAATCTAGTCTATAATTCATTTATCGTATTTTCATGTTATAGCTAAAAGAATATTCAGAAATAATAAACATGGCATTTCTATATCAGAAGTTATGCATAATGTTAAAACCTACCCCACAAAAATGTATTTTCATAATTGCAGGACAGAGCTGAACATTAGGTAGTGCTCCTAGCTGGTTTGCTTAGTCTTCCAGGCCCAACACTTTGTATCCAATTTCACTAAGCAGTGTCCGCTGGGAGCACAGAGTTGTAGCACCAAAGGAAATGGGATTTAGATGTGTGTAGGGTACATTTCATTTTCCTGGTCTCTGACACTCACTTAGGAACAATCAATGAGGCACTGATAGCATTATTGATCACAGTGATGGTGGTGTTGATCTTAAGAGTCATTCCAAGCCCTGCAGGACTCTGAACAAGGGATCCTGTTTTAAAAAAGAGAATGATTTTCAAGATGTGGTGTGTTTGACCCTTTACCCTCTCACAATAAGGAGCACATGGTTGGGAATTAAGATTATTAGCCTAAGAATGAACCTTAGACTTAGTTCATTTTCAAATTTTCTTAACACTTGAAGAAATTTTAGACTTGATGGCCTAACTTCTGACCATGCCCCGCCCCCGGGGGGTGGGGGGCTCTATTTCACTCTGAGCTGCTGCATGCAGTGCTCAGATCATACCTGTAAATTCCAGGGGATGCCATTCCTTGGTATTCTTCACTGCAGCAGGACTGCTTTTGGTGAGAACTGCACAGTGCCATCATTACACTGAGCACGCACAACCTGTGCTATAATCAGAACTCACCTCTTTCATTGTTTTCACTGTTATAATCTAGTCACATTGTATTGTCCTTGGGTGAAACTCAAGCAGGCCCCAACACCTTTTTTTCTGACTCTTTCTTCCTAACTAAATCACAGTCATATGGTCCTTTTAAGTCATAACTTGGTTCTCAAATCAGGAACCCTAATCAAATCCCATATATTAATCAGTAGCAAACTGGATTCAGTGTCAAATTTTTTCCCATTTCCAGTTCTGGTTAGCTTTAGGCTAAAAGCCTAAAATGATAAAAGGGGCAAAATTGACTTAGCGGCTGGCCTCATACTCCCTGGTGATGGCATGTGCTTAAAGCAGACTCCCTTGAGCGCCTGTGGTCTCTCCAGTCTCACATGGGCCACGTACTTCCCATCTAGGCTGGGATGTGAATAGTCCCTCCTGGAAATCAGAAAGCATCAGAACTGTCTTGCAAAGAGAAGCTAATATGTTGTGATCAGTACACTGAATAAGCAAAATTTGAGTCAGAATCAGAGTCTCTTATTTGTCTTTTGCCTTCAATAAAATGAGTAATAAGTACTTCTCTTCACCTGGCTATTGGCAACCTTAGCTACTCACAAGCAGTCCCTGGTTGGCTGCTGTTCCCACTCACATTCAGTCTTGAGGTGTTCTTGCCAGTTTCAGGCAAGTGTCTTCTCTTGTGGGATCCACATCTGGATGATAGACACACCTGGACATTTTTGTCCCTGACAAGCATGCTGAGAATTTGTCCTGCTACCACAGATTGCTGTGACTCATTTGAGCCTTGATCTTCCATCCCCTTGACTTCAAAAAAATACCCAGCAACTATCTGAAAGGTCCACCTGAAGAAAATCCTTGCTAGGTTTGAAATTAGACTGTAGCTCACTCTGTCCTCCTCCCATCAAGGAGGAGAGAGAGTTACAAGCAAAAGCTCTCCTTACAGCCGTACTATTCTATAAAAACACAATAGAACCAACCTAGGTCATTTTAATTTTCCAATAGACACCAAAAGTAAACAGGTGAAAATATGTTCGATAATATATCTTATCTGTATCTTCAAAATATTATTTTAAAATATATCTAATATGCAGAAAGTATTGAAATGCTTTATAATTTTTCCCCCATAATAAATTTCTAGACTCTAGTGTGTACTTTACAATTAAATCACATATCAATTTGGATTAGCTAAATGTGGCTAGGGACAGCCAAGATCTATTGAAGATCTTATTTTCTCCATTTTTATAAAATGTCTTACTAAGGAATAATTTACATGCTATCTCCTTCCTCTATCTAATTTTAGAACATTATCATCATCCCCCAAAAGATCCTTTGTAATCACTGCCCATTCTATCAGCTCCTAATCTCCTTTCAGGACATTTCATATTGTTCTTCTTTCATTTCGAATCATTTTTTTAGGTCATTCATGATGCACCATGTTTTAGTGTTTTATTGCTTTGTACTGCCAAGTAGTATTCCCTTGTATGGATATACCACCATCTATTTATCCGTTTCCAGGTTGATGAGCATTTTGAATGTTGCTATTTCGGGGTTATTGTGAATAATGCTGCTATGAACATTTGTGTTGAAGTCTTTGTGGGGACGTATACTTTAATTTTTCTTGGTAGATTCCTCAGAGTGGAATTGCTGGGACAACGGTAAAGTTATGTTTTACTTGTAATGAAATTAACAAATTCTTTTCCAAAGTGGATATACCATTCCCGTCAACTTTGTGATTCCTTTTATACTTATCAGGTTCTAAGAGAACTAGTTATTTACAATTCTCTTTAGAAATTTTGCATATGAGGTCTGTACATTTGTTATATAATAGCTATTATGTAATCTGTCTGTAGGTATTAAGTCTGAAACTGCCCTGTTTAACATTTAATAATATATATGTTCTAGGCACAAGCAATTCTTAGGAAAAGTTGAACACCCTTAAAAAGGCTCTGGGTGATTCTTTAGAATGAGCAAGAGCATATAGGATTTTAAAAAAACTGGAAAACAAGGTCTATTTGTGCAATATTTCTAATATGTTGCAATTGTGAACAATTAATTAGTAAAAAATGTACTTAGGTATGGAATTTTCTTTTTGTGTGTAATAAAGGCAAAAGTCTTAAAAGCTCTCTGGTATCCTGGGAGACAGACTTTCTGAATGAGTCTCTACTGGGCAGCCTGACTCTGAAACAGACCTGTCTCTTTCATGATGCTTCTAAGACTGCTAAATTTTAAATAAAAGGACCCCAGATGGAGAAAGAATGGAGAGAAACATTGGATAACAACTTCTGCATAGATTAGAAAGAACTATTCTGTTGTTTCTTGTTTGTATCAGCTTAATAATCCTGTTGGGGTTTTGAGAAAGCTTGAAGCCAAAGTCTTATGACTCCAGTGATTTCTCTTGGTGTGCACTGGAGGGGAATGGAAAAGACAATGTGTAGATTTAATCAGCATTTGATTTTCCTCAATCTTTTTGCATGTAGAGAGGAGCAGCTGGTCGTAGGTAATCTTGCTCTTGGGAATTATCAAGTAAAAGCAAGAGAAAAGCAGTAGCTTCTACAAAGGCAGCTCTTATGAGGCTGAGCTAAAGAATCACCAGGGAAGCAGCTGGGTTCACCATTTTCATCCAAGTAATTACAGGAAGAGATAGATGGTTTTCAAGGTCAGTGATAGAATGGGGAACTAATGGCCAGCCCTTCCTCTGGGAGAACATTCACAGAAGAGAGGATGGATGAAGATGTCAATTTCCCAGGCTGCCTGAAAGAAACAGAGCAATGCAGGCTTTTCCCATTGGGCAAGAAAGACCAGAATTCAAGTTCTACCTCTATTATTAGCTCTTAGCCATTTGACTGGGCACACAACAAAACCCCTTAGCCTTGGTTTCCTCATTGGAAGGAATTTCTGAACATTTCTTGCATATGAGATCTGTACATTTGGTGGTTTCCATCCTTTCCCAAGTAGATAAGTTAAAAAATGTATCTAGAAGTCTCCCATCAAATACATTCAACATCTAGCTGTCCTTTTCTTTTGAAATTGTTTCCATTAGAGAAATTTTGGAAATGTTATTTTCTGGTTATTATAGCCATCATAACAAATCAGATCAAGGATAGTTTAAATGCTTCACTTTTAAAGGTAAATCAAAGTAAAATGATCTCTCTTTGGAAACAAAATTCACTGAAGACTTATTTTATTGCGTAACTGCTCCTCTGATCAAAGCTACCTACTAAAGTGATAGTGACTTACAAATTCCTCTACTTAGACTTGAGCCTGACTTTTGTGGCTCAAAATTGTTCTACAGAGAGCTGGTCTTTGCTTTGGCTGAACTAGGGCCTCTGGGTTCTCGGGACTTGGAAGAAAGCAGATCTAATGCTATGTGGAGGTGGATTTTGGTAAGATAGTTTTACAAGTCACCCTTTGAGGGCCATTACTAGTAATACCAAGCTAACGATGGTTATTATAGTCCCCTCTGAAAACCAAATGGTGCAGTATAAGTTTGTACCCATCAGCGAAGAAGCTGGCTTGACTGCTGAAGATTCTAAGTTTGGAGAGGGGTGATAGAGACTGGCATACATACCAGTTTCCTTGAAAGCCCTGGTAATCAGTGTGTCAAAGAATGTGTTCCAGGTTCACATAGATGAGAATCTCCTGGAACTTTGGGTAAAATGTAGATTCTTGAGCTCAATGTATTGACGCAATCTCTGACATTGCCTAATAAAACAAACTTTAAATAATTTTTTAAAAAAAATGAGACATTAAAATTAAAGCTGGAGAAACTTTGCATTTTGCTGATGGCCCAGAAGACTCTAGGCATTGGAGCTAGAAGAAGTTAGGTGATGCTCCTCTCCATTCTCTGCATGCAAGTTCATCTTCCCCATGTTTTTCTGTACATGCTCTAAGTTAACAGTCCAGAATTATTAAGGAAGCATCAGAGAGCTGAGTTTAACTTTTCCATTAATGGAGAAAGCAATACCATGCACAGGGCCTCAGGCAATTTTGAATTGTTGAGAAGAAAAACCTTCACAAAGCCAAGCATTTGTTCCTGGCTCCAGGAACAAATTTCAAAGATTTTCAAAGACACTACCACCCGGATTTCAGCCTCTGGCGTCTAGGTTTTAGAGTTCTGTTCTGTTCTTTTAAATATCAAAAGTGACAGAAATGATACTAACAGTAGAGTTTTGGGAGGAGTTTTGACTTTTTTTTTTTTTTTTTTTAGTGATAGTTTTATCTCTTTATTTTCTTATTAAAAGCTTTCATCTTATTGTTTTCCCTCTCATTAGAGAATGATTGCTAAATTTCTAACTTCTCTTTTAGGTTTAAAATAAAATAATTCTATTTCATTACACATATAACTAAATCTCTGTATTTGAACCCCAAGCCCATTTGGTCATGTATTCCCTTTCTGGACAGGCATCCCCCCACAGGATTATAAATGGGACCGGCTGCAGTTTGCAGGTGCAGTCATTTTGTGGTAGCCCAAGTCAAGATTTACATATGCAAATGATGTGGATGGATGTGCCCAAACTGAGTAATTGTGCATGCAAATAGGTGATTAAATAGACAATTACCAAATCTGCATGAACAAATGAAAGTTGTGCATATTCAAAACGAAGGGGCACCTGAACATTATGCAGGCAGGCAGCTTTTGAAGTCCAAGGAAGCCTGGCCCCAGGGCCTCACAGTTGCCTAAATCCCTGAGCCAGCCAGGTTCTCAAGTTGCACAAGTGGAATTTACACTTTGACCTCAGCTGCCATGGTAATGACCAGATCTCTAATAGGGTCATCTCCAGGAAGTACCATGGGAAAGGGGTTTGATTTCTATTTTTTTTTCCCACATACTAGATGAAAGCAGAATTTTAAACTAAGGGTTTCTTGATGTTTTTATTTATTTTTATGATCAGCAGTAAGAAATAAGATTTGTATATTTCTGTGGGCTATGCTACATGTCCACGCCCCCAAATCCAAATTTCAAAGAAGGTATACAGAATTCAATCCAAGTCAAACTATCATATCACACTGGATGCAACTTCATAACATTTTTTTCTCACATCTGTGGGGCTGAAAGGAGTGGGATTTAATCTCTTTTAGGTAGCAGGTTTTAGTTTTGTCTTTGTGGGATACAGAAAACACCCATTGGTTTTAATTCTTCATTTCTTCACCATTTGGGAACTCGGATCTCTACCTCCCACGTAACAGTGATAGATGGTGTTGTCAGGGAAGTACATCAATGAGAAATGATTTCACATAACCAGGGGGGCTTTTTTGACAAAAGATTAGTGGCAATGCCTAGACTAGCCCACCAGGAACCAGAGATAAGTAGATTCTGATACTAAAGCGGCCAGAAGTAATGATTGCTGAAATCTTTATGTTTCAGGAAGGTATTTCATCTCCGGGATATTCTACTTCTCCCACATTCCGTTTCATATGAACCACTTCAAGTCTTTTACTTTACAAAGTATGGACTGATGTGACAGCAGACCATAAAATCAATTACTCAATTCAATCAATAACCCAGTTAAGTGGAATGATTTCTTTACTTAGCACCTGTCAGGAGAAGATTTCAAAATATTCTCAGTAGGTGTCAGAAGTGAATGGAATTAGCTGTGTTCTACAGATAAAGGAGTCAAGTCCCCTAGGCAGAGTGGTAGGCAGTTTCTTAAAACACGCAGATAGAAACATTGAGCAGTAATTATCCAAGGCAGAGGAGACACTGTGGAGAACCAACTTCCTAAAACTCCCTTGCAGCATTATCTCTGCACAGATGGCACATTCTTTTCTCAGAATTGTTAGTGTTGAGATTGGGCAATTGAGGATTAATTGCCACCCAACTGTGGGACTAAACACTCTTTCGAATGACCAGGGAACAGAATGAAATGCAGGCATACGTGGGAGACTGAGATGAAACAGCAAAGGCCAGGACTGAAGGGAACTCTTCCAGGTGGCTCTGGGTTTTGGACAAACAGCAGAAGGGACGGGGAGTATCGGATTTTCAGAGAGTGGAGTCCCAAATCTCTGTCTTTAGTGCTGATATCTGTCCTGATATCCAGATTAAAAATAGCTTCTGGGCTATCATTTAGTTATTGCGAAAGCAGGTCAAATTTAGTTGGATCTCTATTCTAGTTCTATGTCTTATGTCAATTATGTCAGCATCTTTCAGTCTGCCGATGAATCTAGATCCTTTGGAGTCCTAGATAATAAAGGCTTAGAATAGACAAATGTCATGGGGGAAGCAGTTCAATATCCAAACCTCCCTTACCAGCAGTGAGACAGGAAGTTAGGAATGACAAGATGGCTGCATATGGCAAGATGTGGCCTGGGTCACAGGACAATGCACCTGTGTGTGTCACCATGTTGCTATGGGAACATTTGCCTTTAGCTCAATAGGACCACGTACGTTGCTGTGGGAATTTCCTCCCTGGGCACGACAGGACCAAGGGCAGAGGAATGAGGCCAGGTACCAGCCCTTTTGGAAAACCCCTACTGCTGGCAGATATAAGCAATTGGTTTCCTGATCTTGGGGCCTTGAGCCATTCTCTTGCACTGCCAGCACCTCTTTCCAGATTGCACTTTCACTTTCAATAAATCTTTGCTCTGGCTGCTTTTCCCTTGTGTCTTGCTAAATTCTTTGTTCCAGTCGCCAAGAGCCTGGACATTGACTGGACACTCCTCCAGTAACAGTAGAGGAGAATCCGCTAGAATTATTCACAAATTCCCTTCCTTTCACTTAAAGAAAGAGACTTCCTTTACCCTCAGGCTTGGTACCCAGAATTTCAAGTCCATGTTTGTTTAGCATCATCAGAATAAGGTTTAGACTCAGGGGCAGCAGGTTCAAAGGGCATCGTGCCAAGTGGTAGCAGCTGTATCACTATACATGGGCTATATTATTTCTCCTAAAGATAATGGGAGACCTCCCTGCATCTGCCTGCCCAGAGCCTTCCTTGTCTCAGCCCATTTGCTTTCCATTTTTAAAATCTGGTCCTCACCCTCACACTGGTTAGCCAAACCAGTCTTGATCAGATCTCACTAATAAAGTCCTCTTGTCCCTCATAGCCCATAGCCTGAGTCAGTGTTTTTTGCTTGTAGTCAAAACTTCTTCATCCACCCTGTTATTCTGTTTTATTTTCTTTTCTAAATTTCTCTCCTCCAGGCATAATTTTCTATCTCAACTCAAACCCTTATCTTTTAGGCAACAACTGCTTCTCCCTGACACCAGCCTTTTCCCATTCCAATCCAACATCTACTCTGGTATTTTATCTTTCCAAAAATCAAGCCACAGCACAGCATTCCTTTGCTAAAGAACAAATTGGCTGGATCTTCGTGGCTCTCTTTCACTTACAGAGTTAACTCTAAACTTCTACCTACCATGTAGAGCCAAACCTACTTTACTAGGCAGCACTCAGCTTCTTGAGAACGGAAGCCAATTCAAAATCATATTTGCAGTCCAGGATCTGTCACAATGCCTGGCATGGAGTAAAGCCCACAAAATGTTGTAAATGAGTGAATGAATGAATGAATGGATGAATAAACAGATAAAAAAATAAATGGATTATGTGTTACTCAGAAACCTTGTACACCAGACCCAATTAAGTACCACCTAAACTCTCTACAGAGACATTCGTATCTTTCTATATTATGAAATGTGTATTTGGGGTGTCTCTGTCCCACAGGGCTTTCCTTCTATTGCTAGCATATGTACCATGATTGTTTTAGAGTCAGATTGATTTGTCTGACTTGTCCAATAATGCATGAGCTCTCCCAGGGCAAGAGCCATGTCTTATTCATCTTTGTGCCTGAGATCCTTAAAAACAGAGTAGATGCTTGATATATCTTTGCTGGTCTTGCCCTGCAGAGAAGAAATGCATGGTGTGGGAAGGGAGTGGGTAACCACTGTGCTTGGCAAAAACTTCACTTTCCATAACTCATGTAGGAACATGAGTTAAATATGATCCTTTCTACAGTTTTTTATAGACTTTTTGCCAAATCAAGGATATGTACCTTCTGCTCTCTGCTTCTGACAGCGGTGACCCTGAGGGCTTGACACTTGCATACCGGAAGCCTCCTTGACTTCAGCACTTCCTCACATCCCTAACAAAGTTCCTGAGACTTGGTGCTTACACTGTAAATAACACAGACAAAATAGAAATAAAATCTCCAAACTGCTTCTGATAATAAAGAGGGTTCTGAAAGCCTATGTAAACCTCTATAATTATCTCAAGTGAAACCTTTTTATTAAACTTTAAACTCTTTTCATTTTGGTTATTGTCATTTACATGAAATGGGTGAATGGGAGGGAAGCCTGGGAAAATTACAAAGTTGTTAATGTTGTTTATACTCATTCAGCACAGAGTTTGGGCTTCCAAAGTGGAGAGTGTATAGGGGCATCAATTGAAGCATCTTTATGAACTAAATTCAAATAGTAATTAACAGATGCTATTGTTTATTGTCCTTTAGTTGGAAAGAGAGAAGGGTACACAATGGGCAATATCTTTTCTATTGTGTCTGATGTTGGTCAACTTTGAAATGTCCAGTGTGTTCACCAATTCTTTTGGGTGAGCAAAATAAGGAATTTTATTTGGCTGATTCCAGACTGAAACATACTGAGCAATGTAAAGGTTTCCAGCTTAGGGACTGGTTTTCAGTGGTTATCAATCTGTCTTCAAGACCTTTTCTTAGGTCTAGCAACCCTCTTTTTTTAGGGATGTGGCAGCAAGAGGAGCTATGCCATGTGGGTGGGAGAGGCGTGGATGAATAGCAGCCCGGGCATGCCAAGTGGGGATACCTGCTCATCCATCATTCCATTTAGACAAATGAAAGATTACAGCCCTATGAGAAAAGGCAGCCACAGCCACACAATGCTTTGTGCACCCAGTAAATTGCTAGTTTCCTGTGATCTTTCTGACAAGTAAATTACTGCAGAAAATAGCATAGATGGGAACACAATGACAAAAATGCAGAGACTTGGTCCTTCAAAGGAGTTATTAGACCTCAGATACAACCATTTCTAAAGAGTCCCAGAAGCTCACCCACTCTCAATGGAATGAGGATTTTCCCCCTCATCTTTCTATCACTTCTCTTAATGAAAAATAGTATACAGTGGGTAGAGTGAAATAGGGGTTCCTCAATAATCAAATATCTTCTTTTCAAGATCAGGCACATGGTAGAGAATGTTTATACCAAGAGGCACATGCTGCAGGCCGTGCTGTGCCTATGCTCAGTCTAGCTTGCTGTGGAAACCCACAGTGATGGAAAATACTCTACGTGACAAAAGGTAGCCTCTGAAAAAGGCCTCTTTATACCTTACAATCTCAACTCTCCATAATATTTTTGTTCGATAATAAAATGTAAATTCTTATTTGGCTTCTAAATGAAATAAGAAAATTCCATCTCATTAGAATTCATTTCCCTTTGCTATTCAAAGCCAAATGTCTCAAACGGCTTCTAAAAGCTGTGTGAACCCATGAGGCAGAAAAAGAAATGCTTTGTTAGGTTAGGCTAGCAGAGGAAGCAAAGGTATGGAATACCTAATAGAAGTCATAAACACATTGCATATATCAGTAGACAAACCACAAACTTCTGAGCTTCAAATTCCTTGGGGAAATATCTTACTGCTGACAGATTTCATCAAATTATAGAGTCAGGTGTGGTTTTTGCAGGACTCGGTGACATGGGATGACTTCCCAACACCTACTGTGCTGGGTTCTCAAGCCGACACCAGAATACTGATCCTGTAGTCTGCCGAGTTTCCACTAATAAAGTAGCATTTTCTTCTAGAGAATCTTATAGAAGGATGTTGTAACCAACAAAGTACCTAGGAGGAAGATCCGATCCTAATCTCGCTCAATTGCTCCTGTGTGATCTAACACAAGAGGAAGACACTCTTTGGGCCTTGTGTGGAAAAGGGCATAGGATGAAATCAGGCCTCCTCAAGAGGCAGAGGGAGGAATATGGACCCGAACAGCATATATTCAGAATTGTTCTCACAATTTTAGATTTAAAACAATAAAAATGATATGGGTGATGGTACACACCTGTGATCCCAGAGACTTGGGAGGCTGAGGCAGGAGAATTTTAAGTTTGAGGTCAAGCTGGGCAAATCAGCAAAACCCTATCTGAAAATAAATAATGAAAAAAAGATTGGGGATGTAGTTCAATGGTATAGTAACTGTGGGATAGATCCCCAGTAACCAAAATAAACAAATAAAAAAAAATAAAAATTAATTTTGCTTTAAAGAATAAAAATTATAGAAAACAGAATTCAGATAAATAGGCTTGTGAGGCATACACAAAACACATTAAAAAGCATAGGAATAAAGTGCTAAATTTATTTCCTAAGCTGATGGACTGAATCCTCCCAAATGACCAATGACAGTACCTTCTTGTTCCTAAAATGCTGCCTAGCTTTCCATTTCCTTATTGTTATTGCTTTGTTATTGCATTGAGTCCCCTTCCATGATCCTGGGAAAATTGATCTAAGAGTATAAAATCATAGATATATTTTTAGATGCTGAACATTTAGCTTCTTCCTTTACATTTAAATAGTATCATTTGAATTCAGTTCAACAAACATACCTGTGGCTTCACTGTATAAATAAGACTTTGTCCCTGCCTTTGAGGACTTACAGTCTCATGCAGAAGACACATTATTATAAAAAGACCTTAGGGTCTCTATGCTTTCTTCTAGGAGTTGTGTGGTCTCAGGTCTTACATTTAGGTCTTGAATATATTTTGAGTTGATCTTTGCACATAGGGTAAGAGAAAGATCAATTTTTGTTCTTTTGTTTGAGGCTATGTAGCTTCCCCAGCACCAATTATTGAAAAACTATCATTTCTTCATCGTGTTTTCTTGGTGCGCCTGTCAAAAATTAATTGACTGAAAGGGTTAATTTCTTGTCACTGGCTTTTGAATGTTCTGTATAGAAATCTTTCATCAGATATATGATTTCTAAGTATTTTTCCCAATCTTTGTCTTGCTTTTCAATTTTTAAATGTCATCTTTTGAAGCACGTGAGTTTTTAATTTGATCAAGTCCTATTTATGAATTTGTTATTATATAGATCTTTTAGTATCATATCAAAAATTCTTTGCCTCGTCAAAGTCTACAATAATCTACCATGATATCTTCTTTTCAAAGTTTTTTAATTGTTTATTTACATTTAGGTTTATGATCTGTTTTGACATTTAAGTATATAATTGTTGCAGTGACATTGAGAAAGAAGAATTCCTCTGATAACCTCTGGGATTTTCAAGATGGTAGAATAGAGGAAGTCACTTTTCTGGCTGCTGCATAGCATGAAGCCAAAAAAACAGACAGCTTCTCAACCAGGTGGGTTAAACAAAAAAAAAGACTCAATTAGGAATTAATATTGGACATTCAAATCAGATCAGGTACTCAGGAGGTTGGATAAAATAAAATAAGAAAGAAATCCCCAATGCCACTGCTGTCACAACTACTGCCACTACCACCAGACCAACAGGAGTGGTTTCCCATGAGCAAAGTGGAAGGGTAAAGGAATTAAAGTAACCTGCAATTTTAGGAGGCCTGTGGCATGACTGGGTACTGAGAGATCAGAGATCAAAGATGCTGATGGAGTAATCTGAAAGTGATGCTGCACAATACCCTAGTGAGGGGAAGAAGCCACATCTCTCCTGGCTGACCAAGGGGGACAGAGGAAGGACAGATTTTGCAGCCTTGCTGTGGGAGCCAGCAGCTGGGGGAACAAATTTGACAAACCTGAGCTGGTCCCAAAACACAGGCCTACCAAACCCACACTGCCATAACATAGAGTGTGCCAAGATGACCAGGAAAATAACAAATGCATAGAGGGGTTTACACAGGGGAATACAGGTTGTGGAAACCCATCTGGCTTATCTCTTGTCCCTTGAGTCTGGTGGCTTCCAGGAACATCAGTGAGAGTTGTGCACGACTTGGAATTGGAAAGGGTGAGACTAGGAATGATTGAATTTAGAGACTGATCCTGGGTGACTATGGATTGGTGTCTCTGATACACGATTGGTACCCAGAGGAGATCCCTAGGATGCAGTCTCCTGAGTGCCAGCAGTTGTTGGGCCCTGGAGGTGCACTGATATAAAGTCTTCAGACCAATTGTCATTCAACAAAGAACCTGGAGCCTAGCTTAGACTAAATCCTGCCTCTAGGAACTCTGCCTGTGGGATTTCCTCTCACACTCTAGCAATTCCACCCCGAGGGTGGAGCAGACATCACACTTCATTCCACCCCATCTAACACTGAGAGGGTAAGCCCGAGAATTTTTTGAATTCCAAGAGAAACAATTATTTAAATTTTCATTGCAATTTTTTTTTCTTTTTGGTTTAATTGTGACCTGAATAGTTCAAGGACACTTATATATGTACATATTTGTTTATTTTCTTATTTCTAGTATATTTTGAAGATAGTTATTTTTCATAGATCAGTATTTTGAAGACTAGGGTTTTTTATTAGTATATTTTTATTTTGTTTTGTGTTATTTTATTTTTTAAATCGTTATTTGATATATTTTTCTCTCATTTATCTGTTTCACTTGAATCTCTTCCATTTTTTTTCTGCTCACAGCCAAACTCTATTTCTCTGTCTTTTACTCTTCCTTTAATTTTTTAATTCTGTTTTCTCTCCTCCCTCATAATCATCACATTCTACATCTCTTCTGTTCTCTCCCTGTTCACCATTCAAAATTGTAGACCCTTTTGCAAACTTACTGTCATTATTGTGAGCCATAACTGATCACATCATTTCTGTTTATTATGACAATTAGCTTATAGACATTATAACAGGAACTGTTTGGTTGATTGTTGATTATTGTTTGCATTAGTTTTGTTATTATTTGTCTCCCCATAAATAGTGAAGTACTGGAAACCTTCAGGAATACTATAAGCCCACAGGGTAGAAACTCTACTGCCTCATAACCATACTGTTAGATAACTTGAAAAAGCAAGAGGAAAAAAATTACTGCAAACAAACTAAAATATTTCAATAACAGAATCCAATTACACCACAGTGAAAGAAATGTCAGAGAAGGAGTTTAGACTGTTCATAGTTAAATGGATCTGCTATGTAAAGGGCAATGAAAGGAGTGAAATCAGAGAAAATACAGGAAGTGAAAGATGACTTCAATAAAGAGAGAGAGATTCTGAAAAAACTTTAAGCAGAAATCCTTGAAATGAAAGAATCAATAAACCATATAAAAATTTATTGGAAACTATCACCAGATTAGACCACTTGGAAAATAGTGTTTCAAGCAACATAGACAAAATATATTTGAAAATAGAGCTGAACATAGAGAAAAGATGTTGAGCCGGGAACGGTGGTGAACACCAGTAGTACCAGCAGCTTGGGAGGCTGAGACAGAAGGATGGAGAGTTCAAAGACAGCCTCAGCAAAAGCCAGGCACTAAGTAACTCAGTGGTATCCTGTCTCTAAATAAAATATGAAATTGGGCTGGGAATGTGGCTCAGTGGTCGAATGCCGCTGAGCTCAATCCCCAGTACCCCCCAAAATAAATAAATAATAATAAATAATTTTTAAAAAAAGATGTTGAGACCATGAACAGAACTCTAAGAAATATGGGAAAACATAAAATGATTTACTGAAATAGATGAAAACTCAGATATACAATACATAATTTTTTCAATGAAATAATAAATGAAAAATTTCCAAACCTAAACAAATAAAGTGGAAAATCAAATGCAGGACCCTAAATACACAAAATTACAACAGACCCACACAAAGGCACATTATTATGAAAATGTCTAACATACAGAATAAGGGTACAGTTTTAAAAACTACCAGAGAAAAACAACAGCTAACATTTAGAGGGAAACCAATTCAGTTCTTAGCTGATTTCTCAACCTAGATTCTAAAAGATAGGATAGAATAATATATACCAAGCTCTGAAAGAGAATGGATGCCAACCATTAATGGATGCAACCAAGAAAACCATTCCAAGAAATTAAGCTTCAGACTTGATGAAATAAAAACCTTCCATGACAAACTAAAGTTAAAAGAATTCACAATAAGAAAGGCTGCACTACAAAATACACTCAGTAAAATATTTCATGAAGAAAATATGAAAACTAAAGTTGAAAACCACCAAAGGGAAGAGCTACACTAAAGAAACAGTCAATCAAATGAGAAATTAATTTAAATTAAAAACTAGAAGAAAATCAAAATAATAAGGTCTAAAAATCATTTCTTAATATAACATTGAATATAAAGGAACTAAACTCAACAATCAAAAGACATAGATTAACAGATTGGATTAAAAAACAAGACCCAACAATATACTATCTTCATGAGACTCACTTCATAGGCAAAGACATCCACAGACAGAAGGTAGAAGGATGGGATCATTCAAATGGATATTGTAAACAAGCAGGAGTTTCTGTCTTCTTACACATAAAGTGGACTTCAAGAAAAAATTAATCAGAAGGGACAAAGAAGATCATTTCATACTGCTAAAGGGAATCATACATTAACAGGACATAGCAATCGTAAATGTATATGCCCTGAACAATGGAGCAACTACTTATATCAAAGAAACCCTTCTCAATTTCAAGAACCATATAGACCACAATAATAAATGGTGAATTTAATTTGCCTCTCTCATCACTGGATAAAACTTCCAAACAAAAACTAAAGAAGCTATAGAATTAAAAGATACAATTAATACTTTATACTTGACATATGTAGAACATTTCATTCACTAATGTCTAAATACACTTTCTTCTCAGCAACACATGGATCCTTCTCAAGAAAAGAGTATATCTTAGGCTGCAAAGCAACTGTTAGCAAATACCAAAAAGTATACAATAACTTGCATACTCTCAGATCATAACGAAATAAAATTAATATCAATGATAAAATAAAAAAGAGAAGCTACTCTAACACATGGAGACTAAATAATACACTATCGAATGGCCAAATGATAGCAGAAGAAATCATGGATCAAAAAATACTTAGAGCTAAATGAGAATAGTGACACTAAATGAGAATACTTGGTTCTTTGAAAAAATAAATAAAATTGACAAAAAACTTTAGCCAAGCTAACCAAGAGAAAGAGAAAAATTCTAATTACTAAATTTGTGATGAAGAAGGAAATATCACCATGGACACTACCAAAATACAGCAATAAACAAACATTATTTTGAAATTTAACATTCCAATAAAATAGAAAATATTGAAGCTGTCAACAAATTTCTGGAGACCTATGACCTACCCAGATTGAATCAGGAGAACATAGAAAATTCAAATAGATTGATTTCAAGCTGCCATCAAAACCTACCAAGAAAGAAAAGCTCAGGACCAGACTGATTATCAGCTGAGTTCTACCGCCTTCAAAGAAGAACTAATCCTCCTGAAATTATTCCATAAAATAGAAATGGAGCGAATACTTCCATATTTATTCTATAAAACTACTATTACCAAAACCAGAAAAAGGCACATCAAGGAAGGGAAACTTCAGGTCAATATTTCTGATGAACATAGATACAAAAATTCTTAATAAAATACTGGCAAATCATATACAAAAACATATTTAGAAGATAGTGCACCACAAACAAGTAAGGATGCAAGGTGGTTCAATATATGGAAATCAATAAACATATTCACCACATCAATAGTCTTAAAAACAAGAATTGCATGATCATCTCAATAGATGCAGAAAAAAAGAAGTAGACAAACTACAGCAACTATTCATGTTCAAAACACTAGAAATATAGTTGGAACATATCTCAACATCATAAAAGCTGTATATGTTAAACCCAAGTCATTATTTTAATTATCATAGCAGTCACTCTTAAAACCAGGTTTTATTTGTTCTTCAACTTTATTTCTCCTTTTTCAAAGGTGGTTTGTCTATGTGAGGGCTTTTCATTTGAGAATCACCTTGTCAATTTCTAAAAAATATCTGCTAGACTCTTGATTGTAATTAAGTGGACTCTATAGAACATTTTCAGAATAATTGATCATAAAAATGTTTTAACATCTATAGATATTTTTCTTTTGTAGTTTTCTCATATGGTGAGAAATTGAGCATCTCATCCCTTGAACAAGACCTATTTTTCAACTTACCACATCTTCTTTAATTTCTTTCAGCAAAACTTATGGTTTTCAGGGTATGAGTCTTACACCTCCTTTTATAGATGGAGCTCTTAGTATTTCAAAATTATTATACTCTTTTAATTTCTATTGTATTGCATTTCTATTTCTTGTTGTTGATATAAATAGAATTATAATTTATTTATCTATTAAATTATCCTATATTCTTGATAAACTCCTTTATTTGTTTTTATAACTTTTTTAGACTCCAAATGAAGTTCCATGTTAGCAATCATGTCAAAAGTGAATGAAACAGCTTAACTTCTTTCTTTCCAATCTGGAAGGCTTTTACTTCTTCCTGGCTCATTGCCCTCACTAGAACATCCAGGAGTCCAGTAGAATTAGGGAAAGAAGTGGTGTGGACATACATCCTTGCCATATTCTTGATCCTATAAAAGAATTCAAACTCACCACTAGGTATGATGTCAGCTGAGCAAGTTCAGATTGAACACCTTCTCTCCTAGACCAAGTATGCCAAGAGCTTTTTTTTTCTTTTTTTTTTTTAATGAAAGGGTATGAAATCTCATCAACTGATTTCTTTAACTTCTATGCATATTTTTCTTTTTTAGTTTGCTCATGTGCTGAATTACATTGATTTTCAAATATTGAACTAAACCTGCATCTCTGGAAGAATTCACTGATAAAACTTAGAGGCAGTTTCAATTTTTAAAATTGGCAAAAGAGAAGGGGCATGGGGGCACATGCCTGTAATCCAAGCAACTCAGAATGCCAAGGCAGGAGTATCGCAAGTTCAAGGCCATCTTCAACAACTTAGCGAGACCCTGTATCAAAACACAAAATAAAAAGGGATAGGGATGTAGCTCAGTGGCAAAGCACCCCTGATTTTGATCCTAAATACCAAAATGAAAAACGGGCCAAAGATTTGAATAAACACTACATCAAAGAAAATATATAGGTAGTAAATCAGCACTTGAAGGTATGTTCAACATCATTAGTCATTAGGAAAATGCAAATTAAAATTGCTTCAACATTTCACCCATATCTATCAGAAAGACTAAAATTAAAAGGATACAATATGACATGTTAACAAGAATGATAAGCAAACTGAACTTTCTTTTATAAATTTTTTATTAGTTGTAGTTGAACACAATTACCTTTAGTTTATTTTGTTTATTTATTTATTTTAAATATTTATTTTTTTAGTTGTAGTTGGACACAATACCTCTATTTTGTTGATTTATATGTGGTGCTGAGGATTGAACCCAGGGTCCCGCGTGTATTAGGCAAGCACTCTACCATTGAGCCACAGCCCCAGCTCCTATTTTATTTATTTTTATATGGTGCTGAGGATCTAACCCAGCGCCTCACACATGCTAGGAACTCTTAAGCACTGACAATACAAATATAAAATGGTACAGCCACTTTGGAAAAACAGTTTATATTTTTTAAAAAGTTAAACATATACATATCATATGTACTAGTCATTCCACTCCTATATATTTACATATGACATACAATATCTTATATGCTAATACTTGTAAAAAAGCTCATTTGAAATAGCTCAAAACTGGAAATAATCCAAATTTCCCTTAGCAGATAAAAAGTGAATTATTTTATATCCATATGGTGGAATACTACTCAGCAATATAAAGGAATGAAATATTGATAAATACCAAAACCTGGATAAATCTCAAAATAAATTTTGATGGGTAAAATAAGCTAGTCAAAAAAGAGTCCAGGGGCTGTGGCTGTGGCTCAGCGGTGGAGCGCTCGCCTGGCACGTGCGGGGCCCTGGGTTCGATCCTCAGCACCACATAAAAATAAGTAAAATAAAGGTATTGTGTCCAACTACAACTGAAAAAAAATTTTTTTAAAAAAGAGTCCAAATATATGACACAAATTTTTTAACAAAACTAAACTCTAGTAATAGAAAGCAAATCAGTGGTTGCTTGAAAACATGGCAGTGGACAAAGACAAATGGAAATCAGGAAGGATACAAAGGGGTGAGAGGAAACTTCGAAGGGTAAAGGGCATATTCGTTTTCTTGATTGTGGTGATACTTTTTACAGTTTGAAAATGCACTTTAAATATATTCAGTTTGTTAAGTCACTTATAACTCAATAAAGATATTTTCAAATGGTTTATATTCTTAATCCCTGATAAATTCTTATGATTCATATAAAAAAAATAGAAACACCAAGTAGAAAAATTGGCAAAGGATGTGAACATGAAAGTCACACAAAAAAAGGAGAAATATAAGTTATTAATACATATTTTTAAAATTCAGCCTGTTTCATAGTCAAAGAAACTGGAATTTAAACAGTGTCTTTCTTAATTGAAGCAGCAATATTAAATGATAATAGTATTTTGTGTTGGAAAGAATGCTTAAAGAAACAACATTCTCATATTTTCTTAAAAGAATGAAAAGTGATACAACCTTCTTCAAGTTCAGTTAGGCTATATATATACATACATATATATCAAGAATGTCAAAAGTAATCAAAACCTTTGACTTCAGTATTTTCACTGCTTGGAATTTATCCAAAAGAAATAAGAAAAAAAAAATACAGATTTTAATATAATGAAGACTCAAAATATTATACATTATAGCCAGAATTTTGGACATACATTGATATCCAAAAACAAAGTTTAAGATTTTAAGATATGTCTAAATAATAACAAATTGTTTAGTTCAGTAAAAGTAATGTTTTCAAACAATATTTAATGATATAAAATACATTGGATGCAATATTTATGATCCATACATATGCATGCAGTCTGGTTTCAAATTGGCTCACAATTGTAAGTAATTACACAGACACACACACACACACACACACCACACACACGCATGCCCACAGTTTTATTTTTTATTATCAGTAAATCTATTCCAATATTCAAAGATGCCACCTTTAGCTAATCATAAAACATGATTTTTATATTATCTTTATCTTTTTTAAATCTCAAGTTATTTCTATCATGAAATATGTAATTTTATAAAGATCTAATAAATGTCACGGAGTATATAATTTGATAAAGATATAAGTAAATGTTGTAAGAAATAATAAATATTTTTTGTTTATCTTTTATCATCCGTATATAATCAGTCTTGAGGATGGGATAGAGGGATAGGGACTGTGACTCAAAAGACTGAAAGGAGTGATTTTGGATATTTCTTTTACCTAGAGGACAAAAATAATCTCCATAAAAAAATTAACAAGCATGACTACACACAATGTCACTCTTTCTACCATCTCAGCCTCATTCCACCCTCCTTTTATACTATTTTATTATGCATCGTATCAAAGGATGCAAAATCTGGCTCTGGGGTTTCTTTAGGAGAGCTGGGGGGAAGCTTTGTGCCTCCAGGAAAGTTAGTTAAAGCCAACCATGAAGAAAATGAAGAAAGAAATACAGACAGAAAAACTGACATAATGATAACATTTCAAGGTCAGAGCCCTAAATTTCACTGTTTCCAGGAAGTGAAGGGAGGGACCCAAAGAAAGGAAGAACACTGATTGATGGAAGCAGTTGAGGCAGATGTTTTGATCAAAAGGAGAACTGGTACTCACCTGTATCATAAGGTCTTTTTCCAAAACAATAAGTCACCCCTGCCAAGTCCGGCTTTGGTCCTCTATGATTAGCAAGATGGGCTCTGTGACCAGCAAACTCCAATTTCCCAGAGGAATGATCCTAGGTGTTTTGACAGTTCTGAATAATGTCACTGTTAAGGTGTTGTGACCTTTACCATACATCTTATTTTATGGGCATGTTAATCAGAACTTTCTGTGATGATAATTCCATATCCTCTAATTTACAGTCTTTTTTATTTCCTTACAAAGCAGCAAAACTATTCCCCTCCATTCCTTTTTTTATAGGACTCTAAGTTTTATGGTTGGAATTATTTATTATCGTTTTGATGTAAATGTTTAAATCTCATGTAGTGGAGGCCCATGTGGCATCTTCCGGAACTGGGTTGAATGGCCTTAAGGGCATCTTTCTTACAAATTGTATCCTACAGAGTTGCTGGTTTCAAATGATCTGCCACATTCTTACTTGTCAAGGTTAAGCCATGAACTGACAAGAATGGACACAAACAACTTCAAATCTTTCCACGTTTGATTTTTCCATTTGACTATTTCAGCTCCTTCCTGCTGTGTATCCTTGGTCTGCTCCTATCATGGTTTTCAGCTCTGATGCTAAACACCTGGCATTTCCTCAGGTTCAAGGTTTCAAATGTGCAGATAGGTAATTATATCCTGATTACACATCTTTACCATTTACCCTCAGCTTCTGAAAACACATAGGAACCAACTGTATTTTCTGTCAAAAGAATAAAATTATGCTACTACTAATTGTAGCTGTTTATATTTCAAAGTAATTCTATAATAATAAACATTAAATTGGCTTAGAAAAGTATCTGATTGGGGGCTGGGGATGTGGCTCAAGTGGTAGCACGCTCGCCTAGCATGTGTGAGGCACTGGGTTTGATTCTCAGCACCACGTAAAAATAAAATAAAGACATTGTATCCACCTAAAACTAAAAAATAATAAAAATAATAAAAATAATAAAAATAATAAAAAATAAAATATTAAAAAAAGAAAAGAATCTGATTACATATATATATATATGTATGTATGTGTGTGTGTGTATAACATTACACGTGTGTGATATATGTAATAGTTCTGAAAAATCTGTCACTGGACTTTTTACTGAGTGCCCAACACAAAATACAATAATAGATCTACCTTAAGGAATATTGTAAAATGTCTATCATAGTAAAAATTATACACATTTGTGGAGAAAAAAAAATGTTCACATACAAATGATTAGGAATTAGAATAGCTTTGGACTTCTCAGCAATAACAGATAGAAGCAGAAAGACATGGAAGTGCATTTTCAAAATCCATATGAAAATGGATCTAAAGCTAGAATCCTATACTCAGACTATCAGTAAAACCTGAGGGCAGAACAAAGGTATTTTCAGACCTTCTCTGCATGATCGCCTAGGAAACTTTCTGAGAGTTTCTTCCACTAAACCAATGAAAACAAAGATGTGAGTTCCTGGGCAGGAGAGAGGCCAGGGAGGGACTCCAGCAAAGGAGCAGGGAGTCTCCACAAGCCACCTCCACGTGGGAAATGCAGTCCAGACTAGAGCCATTCAGGAGGCAGCAGGAGAAATTTCTTCAACAAGGGAAAATTGATTGACAACCTGATACATCTGAAAATACTGAGAGAAGATTTTAAAAACCGGAAGACAGTTTGGGGTTTAATTACTGATAAGTGTACAGAAAATGAAGAAAAGCAGAATCATGATTAACTCCAGGGAAAAATTTTAAAAATTTTTTAAAGTTAATCAAGGCATACTACATAGATCATAATTGTGTCAGCACTGTATATTACTTTAGTATAATTAAGGCTTAATTATATTGGAGGACAAGGGATGAGAAGTGAGTGAGCACAGTGGTAGGGTGAGACGGTGCAAGAAAGTTCAGTTCTTTTGTAGTGAGAAATCGATGGATAAGGAGGGAGTAAAACCAAGGAAAAAAACAATCAAGTGATTAAAGGTATGGAGATAACAAAAAAATAAAATAAGTAGAAAGTTGTTACCTCTCAAAATTTTGGTCAGGGTCACTGCTGTTTTGCCACAAGCTCCCCCAGTGGACTGGAAACATTGAAATTTTTAAAACCATGTGTATCAACACTTGCTCTAGAACTATTAATAAAAACAAGAGTGTTGTGAATTAGAAAAGAAAAGAAAAAGTTGATGCCTAGGTTTTTTGTTTGTTTTTTTTCCTTCTCATTATTTCTACTTAAAAATAATTGCCCTTTGCACCTTCTTTGTGCTTTTGGTATACAGAAGTGTTGAATATAATTCCTGTCCTTGCGGGGGTGTTAGTCTAGTAGCAGTGAGATGGTATATACTGGTATAAAAAGTAGAAGCTCTCCAGTTGTGAGAATTGAACAAAATATTGTGAAATTTAAGGGGAAAGATTACATCTATCTGAAGGAGGTCAGGTGTAGGAGGCCAAAGAGTCTGCCTCTTCCCTGGAGGCTGTCAAGAGATATACATCCACATGTGCAGGAGACTTCATATGGTTCAGGGTGTTGCAGCTCTGAGCATGTGCAAGGGGAATTAAGCCAGGAAGGCTGGCGGCAAATATATTGCGGAGGCTGGTTCTGCCAGCTTAGAGTTTTCTGGGACTTCGGATGATTTTCCCATGTACTTTGACCCTTTGTTTTCAGAAATGTAAATCTGCAGAAAGAGGATGGCAAAGCCAAGCTATTGCATTATTCATAAAGCATGCTGTTTCTTAAAGTTTTCACCTTCTGAATCTTCCTATATCCCACCAGAGACTTTACCGGTTTCTCTAATTAAACTTTCATTTCCCCAAAGGATTTTTTAGTGTGTTACAGATACCATTATACTGGGAAAACTGAGTTGTATTCTTTCCCTAACTTAAACTAAGGCAATAAAAGTAAATACCAAAAAAGTTAGGGAATGCAAGAAAAGTAAATACTGTTAGCTTCCTGGGTGATTTTACATTTTTAGTGGTTATTGGAATGGTTTTGATTTGAACTGAAGTGGCAGTGTCAACTGATGAACATCAAGTGGCCAAATCATCCTTACATATGAAAGGAAAGACTTGTGGGTAGGTCCTTATTGTCCTGACCATCTTAATTCCAACTTTCCTTTTCCTATTCTACAAGGATAAACTGGTCTCTAGTCCCATAGGTTCACTATTCTGCATCCCTCAACTACTGGAATATGTCAAAGCCTAAATATTCTTTTTAGTGTCACATGGATTAAAGTTCCCTTACAGACAAGCAGCTCCTATAAAACTGTAAAACACACTGAAAAGACAGTCATCAGAGAAAATTTATCTGATTCTCCCATGTCTCTGTCTTTGCTCTTTCTTTTATCCAATTAAATCTTGGCTCCCTCCTTGGCTTCCCCCCAATTCTAGGAGTTGGATTGTTAATGTCCTATAGACATTTCTCAGGATTGTACTGTGAATCCCTTCACTGGCCCCCTGGGATCTGCCACAAAGCTTGCTTCCAGATTATGAATTCAACAGGATTTCTGATATTGCAATCTGTTTACCAGTTTAGCACATCCCAGATTTTCTTTGTAGCCAATCATTGAGCTTGGTAAAAGTAAAAACAACAAACTGATTTAACCATGAAGTCTATTTAACCAGTAGACTCATTAAACAATGCCTCTCCTTCATGGACAAGATCTTTTATTTTCATCTCCTTCTTCTTCTTCTTAGTTTCTATGGAACACAGCGAAATATTTTGGGCTGGCAAACTGAAGGCTCTTATCTTTGTCCCTGGAACAGAATTTGGGAAAAACAGCTACTATATAACCACGAATCTAATACTAGAGATGTTGACCAACACTGGGCTTTTATTAGGGCAAAGGCTAGAGAGAAAAATTGATCCAAACAGGGCTCAGGTAGTTAAAGGAATGGTCTTGTTGGTTAGAAAAGTGAGTAACAGCTTCATCTGGTTATTAACTGAATCCCAAACCAAAAACACAAAACTTGAGAAATCAAGAGGAAAAAATAGGGAAAAAAAAAAAAAAAAAAACAGAGGTCACCAACTATGTGCCAGTTGCTGGTTTAATAATTAATGTAAATTTCATCATTTCGTTTATCCAAATCTCTGTTTAAAAAAATAAAGAAAGAAATGATATAAACATTTCTTGAGCACTATATTTGTCCACTTTTGCCATAGTGAAAAAACACCAAATTTGTTATTTTCTACAAGAAACTTCAAAATCCATGTATGTCTTGCATCAAGTCTGGAGGTTAGACCTGCTCTGGTACACTCTGCAGAACTCAGCTAAACTGGGGGGGCCTGCACCTGTCTTCCTATTTTGGGAAAACTGACTGGATGTACTTTTTGTGATGGAGCGAGAATCTTAAGAGGAGCAAACAGAATCACCTATGCTTATAAAAGTCTGTGCTCAGAACTGTCACTTAAGAAAGCAAGTCACATGGCCAAGCCACACTAGAAGCCAGTGGCATGAGTATGCTACTGATGGCATGGATATGTCACATGATGTTGGGCTGATAAGTATTATCCTCCTAGGGTAAGGTATTGCTGGATATGATAATCTGATTAATTTTAAGCTCTCACACACTCCTCCTCCATTTTTAGATTTCTTTTCCCTTTGGTAACACTAAGAAATAAGAGATATACCTCACTGTATAGATCAGTATACTGAGACTTGGAGAAGTTAACTAATTTGTCCAAGAATGGGCAAGTATTAAATCAAGAATTTAAGCCTAATTAGTCTCATCTTCAAATTCATGTATTTTTTTTTTTTTCACAACACTTTGGTCTAGAAGAATTCCAAGGCTAAGATTTAAAATAATCTGAGGTGACCAGAAAAAAATTATGCAGGAAATAGAAATTTGGGGAATCATTTTAATATAGTTAAAATATAAACCTAATTAAGTTGAATAAGTCTATATGCTAGAAATAATTTTCTTGGAAATCTTCTTTTATATACCACCCTTTGGAAGGATGGGATAGGAAGGGGTAATGATTAGTCAGCCTTGAACAAAATCATAAAGAAATTTCCTTCCCATGCCCTTCTGTCCCTCTTGCATCTGTTCCTTAAGTCAGTAGAGTCCTCTCTGACTCAGAGGCCGTCTACACTGCTCCCTGATGCCGTCCCTTCCTGAGCTTGCCTTCCCAACAGCTGTCCAGATTGCAGAATGACCCTGTCTCCTGTTCGGCGTACAACCTGCAGGTCACCAGTGTTCTCATTAGAAGGAATTCATTTTGAAACAGGATTCCTGAAAAAGTAATTTCTGACCCCAGAAAATATGTTTCTTATATTATCATCTGACCCTAGGACCTATTGCTAAAAGAAGTAAATTTGAGGAAGCAGAACTTTATAATAACTCTACAACCAAGCATTTAGCCTCCAATTAATCTGTAAGCATGAAAAATGATTTAATTCTTGTGAAAGGGGGAAAAAAATACCCTCCTTCCTTCTCATTCATGATCTAACGTCAAGTGGATTTTATGCACTGTTGAAAATAGATGTGTGCTTGCCAGCTGGGGTGCCTCTACCTTTTTTCCCATGAGATGCTTCTTGTTTGGCAAAAAAAAAAAAAAAAAAAAGTTTGGTCTGTTCACTTGGGAAAAGCCATTCTATGCATATTGATGGCAAGGCACAGTTTCAAGAGAATTGCCTTTATAAGCCCTTCTAAAATATCTTCCCCAGCTCTGTGACTCCACTAAAACCCAGTCTTCCCTCTAAGGGAAGTAGGACATCCAGCAAAGCGAGAATGTAACGTCAGTTCTTTTCTTGCCTTTGTCTTTCTCTTGTTGATAAATACAAGTTTTTTTAACTAGTAAATCACAAAATTGGAATGCAGAAAATGTTTCTTATATTTCATTGTAACTTTATAGAGAGTAATCCACAATGTTCTTATTGTGTGCCTGGGACATAGTTGGAATTCAATATCTATTTGTTGAATAAATGAGTGAATATGTTGGAAAGTATTAATTAGGCCTTAGACTCTTCTAAATATATTAGTAGACTTTCATTTGTGTCTATTTAATATTTGCACATTAAGAAATATTGGGGATATATATGTATATATGTATACATACATATGCAGATCTTACAAATCTTTGTGATTTGATTTAAGCTGGTATCTAAACCTTATAAATGTTATTGTCATCTGACTATATTCATAGCAATTTTCTTTAAAAGGCAATATGATGTCTTGCTTTTACTTATATATACATTGCCCAAATATGTTTATAATATGATAGAATTCTGAATAAATTAACAAGAGAAGAATGACTCTTTTTGTAAAGGTAATTATATTTGCACATCTCAAAGAAACACCTACAGCTTAAGAAACCTTCGGCTTACATGCAGAATATACTCCTGTGTGCTCAGGGCACTGTGTCTTTGTGCCAAGCGCTTCCTTCCTGAGCTGCCTTTTGTTGTCTTGGTTGACTGACCTTATGGTATGGCTTGGTGAGAAGGGAATAGAGGTCAATAAGAGGAGAGTGGGTTAGTAGAGAGAGGACAAAGAGTGAGTAAGTGGATCATTGCTAATGTCAGAATTCCAGAAATGCCTGGGATGCCTGCAGCATTCCTGCTGGAGATTGAAATAACATAACAGAGTGACCCCAGCTCTAGAGATTCCTGCCTCATTTATTTTGCACTGGAAACCACTGTAAAAATGATCCTTAGCTTTGCTTGAGCGCTGACCTACCCTTAAATCGAAAGAAACCAATAACGGCTTTACTCGCAATCCCCAATGCCAATACATCTGAAAAAAATATGTTGTGAAGGGAAAAGAAGGAGGAGAAAAAAAACTTTCATGAGCATAACTTATCTTTGACTGTCACAAAATCAATAGGCTTTGCAGAGCAGAGGAAATTCAATAGCTCGGCATTCATAATAAAGATTGGTTTGGGTGATTTGTCTGTCTCTAATAAGGCAGGCTTTGGACCCCAGCTTCTCTTCCTTTAACACTCAAAGGGGGTGGGGATTTCCTCATCACAGCCAAGTCCTCTTGCTTGTCTATTGTCAGGACTTTACAATGGTGCTGCTTGTCTAGCCAAGCCTTGCTTCACCCAGGAGAACAGACCTCACATTGGGGCGTGGAGTAACAGATGCCCAGCTTTATTCCAGCATTCAGCCTCCCTCGGCCTGCCTGACAGCCTTTTCATGCATCATGGATTCATCTGTTTCAATGAAAAAAACCAAAGCAATGCTGTGAGTATTTATTTATTTATTTATTTTCCTGGAAACTACTTTACAGAATGAGTCCAGATATTCACTCTGGAAACTGGGCCCATTGCAGAAACATGTGGAAAAGATTTTGAGTGCCCAACCTGACCCGGCTCTCATCTGGAGAATCTGTGCCCAAGCACTCGTCCATGTGCTTAGTCAAGTGGAGCTTTAGAGAACAGGAGAGAATGGAGAGGATGGCCATGCTGAGGCTTGCCAGCTCAGTGGCTGTGCAGCACCCAGCCCAGGTCCCTGAACATGGCAGGGAATGAGAAGACGTCAACTGAATTGAGGTAAATGTCTACTAAACTCCTAACATGTGCCTCTCACTTTACATACTAGTCCTAATCTCCAAAGAGTGCCTAAAAACACATGTATCAATATCTCTACTTTGAGAAAGAAAGAAAAGAAAACTGAGATTCAAAGATATTAAACAGGAATCTAAACATCTGCCTGACTCTAAAGCCAGTAGTCCATCTAACCTACACCTGAAATCCTCTTTTAGCTCCAATTCCAGGTCAAGGAATGAGCAAGCAGAACCCATAATAATTGATATTTCTTGTGACCTGCATGTACTAGGGTTCTTCTCAAACTTAAGCTTGTATCACTCCTTTGGACTTTATAAAACCTGGATTGTCTTGTTGTCTCCACTGCTAACTCACTGTGTGATCTTATGCAAATTAACCCTTCTGAGTCCAAGTTTCTTTTCTGTGAAATGGTGAGTAAGGGGTCTACCCCAAGGATATGGATAATAAGTCCAAGGACATTTTTCCTACGCTTTTGTCATTTAAAATCCCAGGCCTCAGCCAGAGTGAAGGGGCACTAAAAGCACTGGCCCCTGACTGGCACCTGACCACCCACCCTAATGGATCAGCTGACCCCAATACAATAAGCCCCAGGAAATTCCCATTTTACATTCCTGTCCCACCCTAATGAATCAGCTGACCCCAATACAATGAACCCCAGGAACTACTCTCCTGTCCTATCCTAAAGGAAGCCTATATAACCCAGACTCTTGCTTCAGCCTGCCGCCATTTTGTGCCCTGCAAATGAGCCATGCCAGGTGTTCAACTGATTGACTCTGTCACTGACTGAATAAAGAAGAACTTGCTGATCTGAGGTTTGCTTCCTATCTCCCGCCTTCGTCATGTCTGTGTCATTTGTGATAACACACCCTGCTTCTTTTGTCTGCGTGAATACATGAGAAGTATGTAGATGCACTAATTCTAGAAGAAGTATGTAGATGCACTAGAAATTCTACATTTCTACTTTAGAAATGTAGGCTAGAAATACCAGTTATGGCAAAACCCTGTCTGGGAGGAGAAGGAAGGATGGGCAGCAGAACAGAGGCGGGGGTGGAGCAGTACCAGTGGGCAGTGGGCAGTGGGCGACAAGGTGTCTTTCCTTCCAAAGCTGCTCTGCTGGGACATCCTGGAAAAACAGGAAATGAACATTGATCAGTCAGTCAATGAGTAACTATTGCACACTGGCTTGGTATTTGCTCTTGATTCATCTGCAGCCCACCTGCATTATGGATCAAAAACTTGGAGGCTGAGGCCACAATGGAGACAGTAGGCGATGAGAGTCTGGTTCAGTGTGACTGCAGAGGGTGTTACAGAGCTGTGGCCTCTGGAAAACTGAGTCAGGGTGAAGACCCCCCCCCCCCCCTTCAAACACCGATTCTTGTATCAAGTCAGAAAGATTTCAGGCAAGTCACTCAGAATAACAGGAATGAGTTTGTTAGAAGGAATGGGAAAGGGGAAAGAGTTGAGAGTGTCCTCTCAGAGATGAGTGGGACAATATGTCTCTCTTGCACTCCGATTTTATTGAGGAGCCCAGAGAAGTCTGCAGAAAGTCCAGACTTTTAAGTCCCCACTTCCATGACAACTCTAGGTCACCTGGGCCCATGCTCACCAGTTCTAATTGGATTCTTAAACATAAATTCTTGTAGATTTTATGGTAGGAGGAATCATCCTTATCTCCCTCCTGAGTTTCAGGATCTAGTCTAAGAAAAGGCACACAGCAGTCTACCCCCTTCAGGGTAATTTGGGTTCCCATTATCAAAATTATTTCAGACCTGCATTTTCTCTGCAGATAACAGGTAGTTTGCTGAGGAATGTGACATATCCCGGCCACTTAACCCAGGCAGGGCTGTAAGTAAATTGTTACTTGGAAAAGAAAGCATATGGGAGTCAGCACAGTGGACCCATTTTATAGAATTATTCTCTTAACCTCATGTTCCCATCATTATCATCTCTCTCTCCCCTAACAAGGGAACAGTTTAGAGGTAAGACGTGTAGGGCCACAATCCTCTTCTGCCTCCCTAGGCAGGAGCCCCTCTCCTGATGAACCCCACCTGCATTCAAAGAGTGATACTGGCACAGAACTGCCAGAGGGGAGAAGGTTTGCTCTCTCTTAACCAAGATGAGGAGCTGGCGGATGATCTGCCTAGTTTAAGGGAAAAGATGAAAAGAATGTGCAGAATCATGGAAACAGCTGTCAGGTACTTGAAACTCAAGGAGTAAAGGAGCATGGGGCCAATGCCAGTCAACCTGTTCCCCACATGTTCAACCAGCTTGGGGTTTAAACATGGACATAGCTAGGGAAGGGAATAGGGAGATTTGGGTTTGTGAAGGCCATCAATAGAGTCACATATGTTGCATTTATTGTAAGTGACAGAAAATTAAAATTTGTGAATAAAGTAGCAGTCCATTTCTGTTACACACACACACTTGCACACAGTCTGAAAACTGTGATCCAGGCCTAATAGGAAGACATCACAGTCACAGGGACCGGCACTTTCTTTCATGCCATTTCACCATCCCATCTTCAGCTTCTGACAATCTGTCTACTGTCAAAGATAAACCCAGACTCTAACCACCATCTCTGAACTCCAACCAGCAGAAAAGGAGCAAAGACAGAAAATTCTCTATTTCCTTCAGTGAATTTCTGCCAAGTCTCATAAGACACTTCTAATTATATCCCATTGACCAAAACTCAGTGACTGATGTAGCTGTGAGGGAGATTCTTGGCTATGTGGCCTGTGAGGATGTGTCCTTTCTATCATTAAGGAAGATAGGGGGGATGGATATTAGGAAAAAATCTGCATTATCCATCATCCATTCTTAATCCAAAATAATGCCAGAGCTTTTTTCGCCAGAAGCCCTAGAAAAAGCTGGCAGAAAAGGCTAGCAACTCCTTCCTATCTTGTCTAGATGACTGACATACAGCCACAGTCAATAGGTTGAACATAGAGCCACCAGCATCCCACCAACTGAGCTCACTTCACACTTCAGAAGGTAACACAATAAAACCTCCAAGAAAAGTAGAGGAGGAATTGGAGTGGGGGGAGACAAGAATAAAGGAAAACAAATGAGTTCAAAGAGGGGAAAATTTATCAACTTGGATTTGGAAATTTTATTATTCTGAATAACTTGGCATAGATGCACAGAGACCCCTGGCTTTTGGTGTTCCTATTTGTCACAAAGACAAATATGTATACCCCTACACACACACACACACACACACACACACACACACATGCACACACACATACACACACACACAATCTCTCTGTCTCTCTCTCTCTCTCTCTCTCTCTCTCTCTCACACACACACACACACATACACACTTCTTACACTCAGTCTTGCATGTCCACAGCTAAAATTCCACATTCTGATGTTATAAATGTGTCTCTGGGACTTGATGACAGCTAACTCTTGTCTGAGAACTACTGTCATTTCATAAAAGATGATTTACATAAATTCAACTTCCTCAGTACCCACAATCAGGAACATGTAAAATTTATATTATCTGTGACTTCCTTTAGAAGTGTAAGACATAAATTTAATATAGAGAAAGAAATATTTTCCTCCTCCATCCTCTGTCATCAGAGATGGTCGATGGGAATAAAATTATTTGACCCTTGCTTTAAAAGAAGCTTTTGGGATTTGGGGATTTGTGACAGTCCTTTCATAGACCTAGTGATCAAACTAATCAGATTGCCAGGGAACTTGTATCTGTTTAAAAATAAAATGCATTTTTTTTCTGAAAAATAAGCTCCATAAAGTAGATAAATTAGTGTTAGGTGAAATATGATTCAAAATGCTCTTAAGTGGAAGGCTCCAGAAACTTTGGACTGTGTTAGTGGATGCAGAGACAAAAAAAAAGCCTAGTACCTTTTGGGAAAAAGTAAACTAAAAGTAAATTTAATTGCTTCTTTTAATTGCAAATAGTGATGAATTAGCAAGAACACAGTTGGCTCCTAGCCTTAGAGCACTAATCTCTAAGATATATAAAGCACTCAAAAACCTTAAACCAAAAAAATAAGTATCCCAATCAATAAATGGGTCAAGGAACTGAACAGACAGACACTTCTCAGAAGAAGATACACAATCAATTAACAAATATATGAAAAAAAAAATGTTCAACATCTCTAGCAATTAGAGAAATGCAAAACAAAACTACTCTAAGATTTCATCTCACTTCAGTCAGAATGGCAGCTATTAAGAATACAAACAGCAATAAATGTTGGTGAAAATATGGGGAAAAAGGCACACTCATACATTGCAGTTGGGACTGCAAATTGGTGCAACTAATCTGGAAAGCAGTATGGAGATTCCTTGGAAAACTGGGAATGGAAGCACCATTTAAGCCAGCTATCCCACTCCTTGGTTTATACCCAATGGACTTAAAAACAGCATACTCAGGGACACAGCCATACCAATGTTTATAGCAGCACAATTCACAATATCTAAACTGTGGAACCAACCTAGATGCCCTTCAGTAGATGAACGGATAAAGAAAATGTGGTATATATACACATTGGAATATTATTCAGCATTAAAAGAGAATAAAATCATGGCATTTGGAGGTAAATTGATGGAGAATATAATGCTAAGTGAAGTTAGTCAATCCCAAAAAACCAAAGGCTGAATGTTTTCTTTGATATAAGGATGCTGACTCATAATAGTGATGGAGGTGAGGGAAACATGGGAGGAATGGAGAAACTTTAGATAGGGTAGAGGAGAGGGAAGGGAAGGGAGGGGCATGGGGGTGGAAATGACAGTGGAATGAGATGGACATCATTACCCTAAGTACATGTATGAAGACACAAATGGTGTGAAAATACTTTGTGTACAATTAGTGACTTGAAAAATTGTGCTCTATATGTGTAATATGAAATGAATTGCATTATGCCATCATGTAAAACAAGTTAGAATAAATGATTTAATTAAGAAAAAAAGAAATAAATGCTGAATCTTACTAAACTAACTTAGAAATTGCAAATGAAAGAGAAATAGAATGTTCAGTAATGTTCACCAAATATTCAATTTGTTTCTCTATATTTCTCAGTTGCTTTGCAATTATACTGAATCTTTGGATTAAATTTGCCCAATAAAATGTAAACAGATGTAACTTTGTATTTCCAGTCTGAGGTATAAAAAGTCCATCCCAATTTTCTTATTTTTCTCCTTTTCCCTATCATTGTGACTGAGAAGGCCTTATAATCAACTTTCTAGAGTTACAAAATGACCAAGTCTCATTTTGCCTGGCTTCCTGAATGATAGAGAAGAGCTTTGGCCTACCAAAGTGGGACACAAAACATGAATGATAAATAAACCTTCATTTTGTTATGCTTCTATGATGGGATGGTTTATTATCACAGCACAACCTAGCTGATCCTGAATTAAACAAGAGATAACTAAATATTTTCAGAGAAAGCCAGGTTTTGAAATTTGAAAAGAGATAATGACAAAACCCTCAAATCTCCCAGGTTCTCAATAGCTCTCTAAACAGGAATTTTGTTAAATTAGGTAAAATTATTGCTAAAATGTTCTATCTTTACTACCAGTTATATTTTATTCAACTACCAAAAATGTTTCTGAATTAAGCAACTCTGGGTTTGTTGGTCAACCAAATCTACAAAAAAAAAAAATAATAATTTTTTTTTTTGCTTACTTGTTTTAACTGAGCTATTTACAATTGAATTGAATAAAATTCCAATGTGTATAAGCCCTTTCCCTAGATACCGGATTTATTGATTCTCTAATAGTCAGGAGATTGAACATCTATAGATCAAGTCTTTGATAGAGGAAATTATCAAAGTTTAGGAAGAATACATTTCATAATTTCTACCAAATTGCAAAGTATACTGTGACCACGTGCTGGAAAACCTTCCATTAGGACCCAAACTACAAAATGGTAACAAGACAAATTAGGACTGAATTGGCTGCCTGAAATAATGAGTCAATGGGGCCCAAGTCAAACTGCTGAGAGAGGGGTTTATACTGTCATTAGCCTGAAGCACCTGGTTGTCAACCTTATGCACCTGAGCGTGCTCTCTAATTTCATCTGCTTCTCAGAGCCTGAATATTTGAAACTATCTGTTGGAAATGAGTAACATTAATTAAATGTCTAAAGAGTGCTAATTCGCCACACTGTCTGTTTTCTAAAGTAGATTTCCATTTTACACATAAGGAAGGTAACTGAGGCTAAAAGTAGTGTATAACTCAAGGGTCAGGGTCAGGATCCAACTGAGTTACCAGGTTTTTTCATCATAACATGGGGCAACATTTACCAGCATATAAATGGGTCCACAGGTCATACTCATGGTATGGAAAACTTTTTGGTAGAAAGTTCTAATAAAAATCGATGCTACTTTTTAACCAAAGTATCTGAGTCGGCGTGCACGGATACATAATGTCACAGTCTCAACGGCCAAAATACACAGATTTTGGTGAAATTTCAGTTTGGAATGAAAGAAGCAATAAGGCAATTCTAGGAGACAAGACTTATCATATTGAATTCATGCTGCACAGTCAGTAAGGAGGAAGCATGCTAAAAGTTATAATTAAAAATAACATCGACACCTTGCTGGTAAGGACTCAGCACAGTGGAAAACATTTCTTTGTTCTTCTGTGCTGATTTTGCTGCTGAATAATGCATATTAAAATTCATTTAGATTTTTGCCTTTATTTTTTAAATATGCATAAGAAAGGAGCATAGACAGGAATCTAAGGAAAAATACTTTCATTTCATTCTTCCTTTTTAAATTAGAATTTGGAAATAATCATATAATTTTCCTTTGAAACAGATTCCTGATAAATATTCTTTCTGGTCATTGCACATTCCTATTCTTAGACTTATTTTATTTATTTAGTCAGTGAATTTATTCCTGTTGTGTATGAGTCATATTCATCTCATCTTCACCTCTGATTCCTACATTATACCAATATGTTGAGGCTCTTGTCTTTTACTGAGAGATTGAGGGGTACAGGGCAAGCTGAGATAACTAAGGTAGGAGAGAGTGATCTCCCATCTCTTTAATTGGCCATCTGTTTCTTTAAGCAGAGACCCTAGCATCCCACCTTCAGGCAGGATACAGGAGTCTAGGTTGTGAGCTTCTGATCCCTGGGCCCTGAGTAGAGGCAAAGGGTGTTCCTCAGGGGTCTGTTCTCTCATCCTGAGATTACCCTCTTCCACTCACTCCCAGTGCTATACAAACACTATCATTACCTTTGTGTTCTATATCTGAAAGAGTTTAGAAAGCAATGCCCTAGAAAATTCAACCTTTTATCTGTATTCTTACAAATTTCACTTTCTAGAAACAAGATGATAACATTTCCATGTGAATAACATGCTATAACATTTCCACGTGAATGAACCCTATTTTGCTCTAATAAATTCTTCATCTGTAAAGACAGTTCAGTGAGAACTGAAAACCATAGATAAGTGAAAGGAGGCACATGGTCTGACGTATGTATTCAAGAAACATTAGTTTGCTTTCTTCTGAATCCTATTTTGTGTCTATTCTAAATGCTTACTGGCATTCCAGCACCTTAGAGTCAGGCACTTTTTCACTTATCTCAGTTTCTGCAGCGCCCAGAATAATACCTGGTACCTGAAATATTTCTTAAATGAATGTTCATTCTTTCCTTTTCTGAGAATTTTTATATCCACTCTCAATTTCCCATTTTTTTCCCAATTTCCTAAAAATTAGGGTCCAGCAGATGACACTTCTAGATTTCAATCTCCTGGGACTCTCTCTTGATACATCATTCCATATGATTTCCCATCCACTGAAATACGTCTCCAACTTCTGAGGGATTCCACAAAATCACATTTGTGCTCAGGCTCTGACTTCTTCTGCAGAATATGGTTTGGATGAGGAAACAAGGGTTTAAATGTTTCCATCTATTATATGCGTAAGTTAAATGCTGAAGTCTCAAGTTACCTCCTAAGACTGCTATAAACCTGAAGAACTAGTCAATTAAAAAGTAGATAAACAACACAACACAAAACAAAACAAACAAGCAACAGTAGTTGTTAAGCCAGAACTTAGAAATACCAATCTGTTGAGGAGTATTTTTATTGTTGTTGTTTTGTTGTCTTTTCTGTTTTGCTGTGTATCATAAGGAACTTGAAATGTAGTTTCTCAGTTACCTCAGAAAGCAAGGATTAACAAAACAATTAGTTTTCTAGCTTTTGCATACACTGTAGACATGTTCTTACTCCCCAATTACATTTTTTCCATTTTAATCTTTCCATATTAACATTATAAACTATCATTTTCTACCCATTGCAAGAGAAGCACAAACAAAACACACAGAAACTTAAACCTTTGTTCAAAAGAAAAGCAAAGCTATGGTCTTATATTTACCTTTATTCTGGGAAAAGCAAAAAAAAAAAAAAAAAGCAAACATTCTTTGCCCTTACCCTCAATCTCAACTTTGAAATGGCTAGATAGTGGCTGATCTCTGTCAGATCAACTCTTGCTCTGAATAAAAACTTCTATTTATAATGTCTGTGCATAAGCCCAAAAATGGAGAGAAGAAGAAAATTATATGCATAGAGCTTGATTTAGGCACTGGAATCAAAACCCAAAAGTGAACTGGTTAACCAGAAGAATGGGGAGTGGGCAAGGGTGAGGAGTTTATTACTCTCAGTGTAAGACAGGCTGGTTTCTGTGGGTGCCAAGGGGTAGCCCTCAATCCCCTCACAGCCCTACTCAGCAGGCACTGAACTAAAAATGGCTGTTTCTTTGCAACCAGGAAAGTGTCCCAGAATGGTTGGCTCCTTCCATCTTTATCAAAGGAGAAAGGCTGAGGGAAGTCACTTCAAAAGCCTATGAAAAACCTGAAGCTCAGAGCAGAGAACAAACTAGTAGCACCAAGGCATTGTCAACTTGGAAAACCAGACCAGGCCCACCTTCTGTGTCTACTTCAAACACTTCCTCACTGCTCAACTTCCTGCCTTCAATCTCTGCTCTCTATGCCCTTCTCCAAACTGACCTATTTGGAAGCACGAGATTGATGATGACTCTCTCCATTGCCAAAGTCCCAAAGACAAGGTACCAAACTCTTTTGGTACAACAGGAAATACTCTTAGAAGTCGACCCCTCCAACTATGCCTTGCTGTTATCTCCACCTACCACCTATTATTATCCTATTATTATCAAGCTCATCATCTTTCTCCTGACTCGACACCTGCTCTTCTTTGCCTGGAAAGCCTTTTGTCCTAATGCATTCCCAGAAGTCAGTCGCTTCCTTCTTTGTGCCATCTTTAAACTTTGTGTATATTCGGATATTGTATCTGTCCCAGCATATCCTGGGTTATCTGTTGATAAGTCTCTTTCAGACTCCAGACGCTGCCACATATGGCCATGCAAAGCTTTCCCCTCACAACTTCAGAAAATGCTATTCACATCGTAAAATACACGATTTGCCAGTGTGACAGCTCTGTCCGTACTGTATTAGTCATAGTATAGCTACTTATTGAATATAGACTAAGCCCTACTTCTCGATCATCTCATTTTATCTACATAACGAAATTGTGAAGTGAGCACCATTCCTGACTCCAGTGTTTACAGGAGGACACTGAAACCCGTGGAGTATGAGTGATCTATCCAGTCCCATCGTAAGAGCTTTGAGAGCAAGGTCTGGAGATTGTTCTTCTATATATTCCCAGTGCCTACCCTAGTGTCTAGAACACTGCGATACCCAATACATGCTTAGGTGAATGAATGGCCTAACGGAAATTGTACTCACTCTCTCCAGCTTCTTTTTTTTTTTTTTATTGGTTGTTCAAAACATTATAAAGCTCTTGACATATCATATTTCATACATTAGATTCAAGTGGGTTATGAACTCCCATTTTTACCCCAAATACCGATTGCAGAATCAGTGCTTCACAGAGGCCAGGACTCTTGACTGCACAGACGTCTGGAATGTGAATCAGGGCTTTGTCCTCCAAAGGCCTTTGTGTTAAAGGGTTAACTCTAGTCTATACTGCTACCAGGAGGGAATCTAACCTTTAAGAGGTGGGGCCTAGTGAGCATTCTTAGGTTACTGAGGGTGTGCCCTTGAAGAGGACTGGTTTCCTGCTCTCTTTCATTTCCCTGCCTGAGTTGTTTGCTATATCACAGCTTCCTGCCATGATGATATGTCTTATCCCAGACTCAAAAGCAATAGGGCCAATGGAACATGGACTGAAACCTACCAAATTGTGAGTCCAAATAAACTCTCTTTTTAAGTTGATTATCTCAGGTGTGTTGTTACAGTAACACAAAGCTGACTAACTCAATCCATACAGGCAAAAGGAAAGTTACATGCTCAAATAATTTAAATAATATAAATGAGTTTCAGAAGAAGGGCAAATTTTCTTTCATTCATTCAACACTCTGGAAGTTTGGAACCTTTTTAGAGCTAACCTTCTGGCAGAGGAGACAAATAATAAAAGTAGAAATAATAAATAATGAAAATGTACAATATACTAAGGTAAGATGTGCATTGAGAAAAGGAAACAGAACGGGGTAGAGGTGATGGGGAGGAGGCAGGGTAATCAGCGTGAAATATAAGAGGACAAGATGCCCCCCAGGGAGAAGCACATTTGCCCAAATATTTGAGGGAATAAAGGTTCAGCAGGTAGGTATATGATGGAAAGACAAGTCTGGCAAATAGAATATCCCATACATAGCTCCTAACGCAGCAGAGAGTCTGAAAAGCCAAGGGAAAACGAAGAGGCAATGTATCTGAACTAGGGGTGCCAGATAAAATCCAGAATGTCATTTAAGTTTGAATTTTGATGTGACCTTGCTATAGTCAGTTGTTGGGGTGGTAAGTAGGAAAGAATCTATAGTAAAGGAAAATTGTAAATGTTACATGGATCCTGCTCATACTAAACAATTATTAGTTGTTTTTTCCCATGACATTACAAAGTAATTAGATATTTTACATTTTTATTTGCCCAGCCTACAACCCTAATCCAGATTGAGTTAGAAAAATAAAATAAAATAAAAAAATTTTGAGTCACCCTGTAAGCATGTATTTCAGACTTGTCACTGACTTTTTTTCTGGAGCAGGTGGCTAAAAAAAGAGGCTATGGGCAGGAAAAAGTGTCCTGTCCCTATCTCTGCCTCTCTATGACCTTAGCTTTTATTTTCCCTGTACAACTGTGTGCCTTCCTCCACAGGAAGAAAGCTTCAGAACTTCAGAGCTTCAACCCACAAATTTTACAGCCAAAAGAGTCTAATTCACATGTGCTGTGATTCCAAACTCAAGAATCCAAGTGAGGATTCAGAATGACAGTGGAACACGGTGGTCAGGAGAACTAAGTACTGTAGGAGACTCAGCTTGCCTCGGTGGAGTGCAGTCAATCATGTTAGATGGGCAGCTCCCAAAGGAACTGCCTAATTGTGGCGGAGGGAAGAAAAGTGGTGTTCAGGGATGTGTGCACACAAAGCACTTCCGCACTTAGGACCAAGGCAGAGGCACAGCAGTAATTGCTTAATTAGATCCATTGGTGTATGGAAGCACCAATGATGTAAAAAATCCCCCAAGTGAAACTTCCAAGTGTAACTTGCATTTGAAATATATTGCCCATTTATTTTTATTTGTTTGTTTTGTTTTAAAGTGTTGCCTTTTAAATTAGCATTTCATTAATTAAACCAATATTATTCTTAATTGTTTTAACACATACCAAGGGCCTTTAGGGAGAGATGTTCTACAAGCATGCTTGGAAATGAATGGGTAGAGCTTCCTCAAACTAATAATTTCTCACAATAATCCACCATGGTGATAGTCCACATTTAGCTGACTACAAGGTTATGCTTCCTATTCTGGTTTTCCTGCCGTTGGGAGAGAAATAAATTTCCTAGCAGAGAATTACAATTCCACCTGGATTATAGAAGTTGGAGTCATGTTAAAAAATAATCTTTGGAGACCCTCACGGGCCTGCACACCTGCAGCCCTCTCTCTCTCTCAAAAGTTTTGGATACACTGGTAACAATCATTTCACAGAATTCAAGTGATTTATCACCAGATTTTGCAATATATCTTGCCTGATAACTGTAATTACAAGGTGTCACCACTATAGCTGGCTGTTGGGGTGTCGAGGTGGAGAAATGTCTGTGATGAAGGAAATTTACAACTAAACTTGGGTGAGAGTGTTTTTCTGGCAGGAGAAGAGTGTGTGGGCTCTGGTGTTCAGGATTTGGGAGGCTGCTGGGTGCCACACAGCTGTATAGAAGCTGTGCCCAGGGGTCACCGCCAAAACCCATCAGGAAAGACACATTACAGCTGGGAGTGCTGTCTCTGAGCTCCCTGTGGACTCAGGGCGTCTTCATTTCATACATCATTTATTCCTCCCATGGAGGGATTTCACAAAGGAATGGCCCGGAATAGTTATCAGGCAGCTTGTGACACCAGCATGCCCGGTCCCCTGTTTGGGGTACCATATCTCAACTGCTCGGATTTTGCACCGTCCTTTTCTTTCATGACAACTTGTTTGTTTATCTGTCTGTGAGCCTTTATATTTCTCTGGAAACCTATTTCCTACCCATACTGAGATTCGTGTTCCTAATATAACATTCAGTGGAGGAGAATGTTCTGGTCCTTTCTCTGAGATCTCGTATAAACAGATGCTGGCCCATAGCAGAGCACAGAAGAGACACCTTTGGTGGCTTTGTCAGGGTCACTTCCTGATCATTTTCACAGGCTCTGCTTAATGACTGCACTCGTGCATGGAAGGTTCATCAAAGATGTATTCATCAAAAATAAGGTTAAGGGCTGGGGATGTGGCTTAAGCGGTAACGTGCTCGCCTGGCAAGCCCAGGGCACTGGGTTCGATCCTCAGCACCACATAAAAATAAAATAAAGATGTTGTGTCCACCGAAAACTGAAAAATAAATATTAAAAAAATTCTCTCTCTCTCTCTCTCTCTCTCTCTCTCTCTCTCTCTCTTCTCTCTTTCTTCAAAAAAAAAATAAGGTTAAAATCTATTGTGAGAGTTCTTGTTTGGTACCACTAATTATCTGATCCTGACAGGACACTCAGAGAATCTCTGGGTATTTCCAGGCAGGTGACAGAAGCTCAAATGAAAATGATTTTTTATCCCCTTTACTTTGGAAATGGCAATATCCTCCCAGTTTTGTTCAGGAAGAGGGGACTTCCTAACATTCAGTGGAGGAGAATGTTCTGGTCCTTTCTCTGAGATCCCGTATAAACAGATGCTGGCCCACAGCAGAGCAAAGAAGAGACACCTTTGGTGGCTAAATAATACAGGGGTTCCATAAAGGTGAAATGTGAGGTTTGTTGATTCCAAACACCGGGTAACTCCCCAAATACTGACACCTGTTTCTCTTTATATCATTTGATTTAAACATGGTCTTTGGAAGTACCCACTAGGTGCCAGGTTCTGAGTGGGCAATGTGAAAAGGCAGCCTTAATACCTTTTGCCCAAAGCTAGTTTCACCCTATAGTGTTCTAACATGTTCCTACAGAAACTTTCTTTCAAATCCTAGACCCATAGGTAGAGGATTTTTTCCTTTCACAGGTCCCCACACTGCAGACCTACAGGGGGATAACGCTGAGCTGCCTCCCCGTTGAGCCCTCTGTGCCTGTCTGTGTGTCACAGAGGTACCCTGAAGCAAGAGGGTCTGGAACAGACTCCCACCCACCCCAGGCTTGTTCTTTGTCCCTCAGCTGAGGCGCTGTTGAGGAGAGGCGGGTAGAGTGGTTGTTGGGCTTGTATGGGAATCCCTCCCCTCCCCATCTTTTGTTGTCTGTCAACTCAAACTCCTACCAGGACACATTGGGAGAAAAGCTGTCACCATGAAAGGCTTCAGCTGCCTTGCAGGGCCGAGTCGCTCTGCCAGCAACCCGGGCCTGAGCACTGGCATGAAAGTCGCGCTTCCATTTAGAGGGAAATGAAAAGGGCGAAATGAATAGACTTAAGCCCTTTTACGACTCCTTTTCAACTACACCCCACCTCTAGGCACCCCAAAATGGCCTCCTCAGGTTTTTCTTGCCTCTTTCTCTGGTAGGAAGACAATGGGGTAGAGAAGAAACACTGCTGGTAGGCTTGAAAGGCCTGCATTTTCTATCCAGATCCAAATGCTGCTTAACAGTGGAATAGGGAAATTTCCTCCTTTCACAAGATTAATTTATGTAGGGCCTGCCCCAGTTTCCGTCCTCTGACTCCATTGGAATTGCCTTATCCCCGCTTAATGAAATGCTGTTTTTATGTCCATCCCAAAGATCTTTGTGCATTTGGGGAAATTGGACAGAGGAGGTGAACTAGTCTATGCTGCCTTTAAAAGGTGGCAGGAAATGATCCAGACCAGGGGTTTCTAATAGTGAGGGTAGACGATGGGTGGGTAAGTAGGACCTTGTGTTCGGAAAGAGAGGGAGAGAAGTGCCCCCTGTGCATTTGAATTTTGCCAACTCATTCTCTTTCTTCAGCCTTCCAGCAGGCTCTTGCTTTTCAGTTCACCTACCTCTTCTTTCTCTTGGAGCAAAGCATTGATTGCCACTAGGCCCAGAGCTAACTATTCAGGTCTTTTTAGATCACCATTAGCCACAACTTCAGACACTGCTTCTGTTAGAGGAAAAGAAGAAGGGAAGAAGATAAATGAGCATAAAATATGCCAAGCTTAATGAAATATTATTGTCATTATGGGTCACCTTTCATCTTAGGGTACCCCTCTACCATTGCTGAAGAAAAGGGATTTTTTTGTTGTTGTTGTTGTTTTTAAAAACAACCTACCTCCTTTTTTAATATATCACCTTGCTTCAGTTCTTTTATTTCCTCTTACGAAGCCTATCTTATTGCTAATTTCTCACTTTGATTCCTCTAGCATGCATGGTTGGGACCAAGCATTTCTTGGGAACCATCTGTTGTTCATGATGAAAAATAATTTTGGAGATCAGAGCAGGAAGGAGTGAAGGGACATTGCTGAAACATGACTGTGAGAACCCTCCATGAGACCACCCATGACCTGTCCGCCCCTTCATTTACTTCCATGCTCCAGGTCCTGGATGATGAATGTACTTACCCCCATCTAACTAATGAACTCAAATTTGAACTCTTGCTTCAGTACCCAGCAAGAAATGACCCTCCTCTGTCAAACCTGATGTGGTTTTGCATGTTTCCACTTCCTCTCCTCTGAAAACCTCCTGTATAAATATGCTCTGGGTATTACCTTATGCATGTCTCTCCCCAGTGAGAACCACTAGCTCCCGAAGAATAGGAATTGTGTCTTTCATCTTCAGAGCCTGGTGCCTGGCACACAGTGGGGAGTCGGTAAGTGTTTCCCTGGTATGTTTAAATAGACTATTCCCCACCTCTTTGTCACCCTTCTATTTTGCTTGAATTTCTGCTAATTGACCCAGAATATTTCCTTTATCTTCATCATGGCCCACTGTGATAATGATGCCTACTACCAAGGCTCTTTGAGTTTGGAGTGACAAGAATATTAAACAGGTTGCATGTGAGTGTTTTGAATGTTTTTAAAAAGTCTGTACATATGCATATGTATAAACACAGATATATGTATAGACAGTAACATTTTTATTGTTTTTTAAATTGGATACTCATGAGCTTTTTTTCCTAAGTCAGAAACAGAATCCCAGACTCCAATTGTACTGAAGCAATTTATTTAATGAATGTGTTGACACTCCTTTTCCACATCTGTGAAATGCAGAGATTGAATCGGAGTCTCTCTACAGTCTCTTTCAGGTCTAGAATGCTCACTGAGGAATAGCCTCTGTGTGGGGCAGGTAAATTTGGGCTGGGAAGCTGAAGTGATCATAAAGCCCCACCCAATCCTTCTAGACTTGAAGCAAAATCCCACAAAGGGCTATTTTGATGAGTACCCCTGGCTGCCAGCTGCGACACCAGCCATAGTGACAAGGGCTGAGGAGTAAATTGCATCTCCTCATTAAGAGGCCCAGTTGAGAAATGTTCTGGGGTGAAGTCAGGGACAAATCAGAACACTAGCAACCTTCTCTCGTACAATTAATCATTTCTTGCCTCCACTTGATGTTATCTTATAAAATAACAAAATCTACTTTAAAAAATTAATTTATTGGTCTTTTTCCATTAAATACTATTTGGCGAAATATAGTAAACATGTTCTCTCCTGGTGTTTGTATTTTGGGGGCAATTTTCCAAGGGTACCCAAGAAGTAAAGTAACAACAGTATATAGTCGCTGCATAGCACAGTATTTTGCTGATTTATTTGTATGGACTTGTTTCAAGCCAGGTTTTTCAAAACAGCACCACATGTAAAAATGTCTAATATAAAAGCATTAGGCTGTAACATAAGCAATGGAATGATTATTATCATAATTGTACTTTTAAAAAAGATTTATCCATGGGCTTAAAAGTAAAGACTTGTGTCAGGTCCAAAGAGAAAGAAAAATCTTGAAAGATTTCCAGTGACATGGTACTCATGAGGAAATGTGTTATGGCTGCTTCTGCTGTTTTTTGTTTTGTTTTGTTTTGTTTTGTTTCTTTTTTAAAAATACTCACTTTCCAGAACATTAAAAACCATAAAAAGAATAGATTAATATAAGAATGTATTTCTTTCTATAATTTAAAAAAAACTTTCATTTTTGCTATAAAATACCATTTGGAACATTTCAGTTTTGCTCGAATGTTTTGACACTCTGTTCAGGAGATTTGGTAATAGAGATAGCTCGTTTATTCTGCTGTTCATGTCTAAATTCTACATGGCTGGCTAACACAAACATGCAAATTATATTTAAATGTTCATGACCTTGGCAGATTTGTGTGTGTGTGTGTGTGTGTGTGTGTGTGTGTGTTGCTGTGGCTTTGCCCTTCCTCAGCTGTAGCTGTAACTATATCTTTTTTTTTTAACACTCTGAACAAACATGTACTCAGACTGTTTTGAATTCAGTGCCAAATCCAATTTCTTTCTTTCCAGTTATGATGTTTTAAATTCTAAACAGATTCCTTCAAGAATGAAATTTCTGTGTATAGCCTACTTTCTTAAAAACAATCACTAAACTTAAAGGAAATGTGGAGATTATGTATTATTACTTTATTCCGTATTTTGACTTCTCTTATTACCACACTCTGACTTCTCTTCTTTCTTGTCCCCTTCAAGCACCGTGTCAGTTCCCTCTCCCTCCCTTTCTGTGCCCATTTGCTCTCAAGTACAGCAGCTTCTATGACATCCTGTGATGAAGTGGCATGAGATGATGACGAGCCTCAGTTACAACCACCGAAGGTGTCCTCAGGAAGCAAACCTCTCCATTTACCTAAAACTCTACCAATAGGAGAAAATTGGCTTGGGAATAATTACAAATCAAGAGCGTTCATCTTTCCGAACATTCTTGTCTGCAGTTGGGCGTATATGTGATTTTAAAACAGCTACTGACTTACAAATGTCAAAATTCTTGCTCTGTTCTTTTTTTTTCTTTCTTTTCTTTTTTTTTTTTTTTTTTTTTGTTAAGCATTAGGAACTACATATAGCACTTGGGAGCTTATTAATGACTTCCCCCCATAACTGGTTTGTCCCAAGAATGCTGAATAAGAAGACAAAGACACAGTACCAGGGTTGAGAGAACCCAGACCAACTTAAGTGAAATTGTCAACCCCCCAGGGAGGCATTAATAGTTTATTGTGTATGGAAGATGCATAGGCAAGTAAAGGAAGAAGGCTAGTAACCTTTAACATTAAGAAAAATAACTATTATTGTGACCAGTGTAGCATGAAGCACAAACAGAGTATTCTCCGGGCAACAAAACATAACATGTAGCCCACCAGAGCAATTAATAAAATGAAAGCGCCGTTTCTTGCAGATGGATATGTAGGAGAATAATGGCGCAGGGCTGCGCTGAGCTGTCATGCATCAGATACTACATCTGTTATGGAAATCAGGGGAAGTGGGGGCCTTTTGTTCATGCGAGAGCCCTCCCAACAGGGATTTGGCTGGAGTAGATTTTCTTGTTATTAAACATGATTTCTAGCTACTCGAGAGCAGATGCTTCTGCAGCATTTGGAACTAATAACCAACCTTCAAGTGTATGCCACCCCTCCTTAAAGAGGCTGGTACTGTCTGAGAGACCAATTTCAGCTCAAAGATAATGTGTTCGGTTCAGTTTCTACTTTGCACATGAATGACACTGATACCAGATGAGCCTTCTGGCCTGGAGTTTGTGAGAGACAGTGAAACAATGACACCGATCCTAAAAATGATCACATTGTAAAGATCCCTATTTTGTCTTAGAGTAAAGGTTGAAGTTTTTCAGGTGTTCTCATAAGGGGCAGTTCAGAGTGGGAATCAGCAAAGTGGTGGACTTTAGTTGGAGAGCAAGGCATGGGAATGGAGCGAAACATTCACACTCATCCTGAACCAGACAGGTACCCCAGCCCATGCCCTTCCCAGGTGGACCTCTGGGCAATGATGTTTTTTTCAATAATCCATGAGTCTACAAGTCACTACAGAAAAATAGGTCTTCTTCATAAACCACCCAAAACAAACTGCTCAATATCTTATGCTTGAGTTATTTTATTATGTCTAAAGACAACACACTAATTTTACAAAATAATAATAATAATAGCCACTAAAAAATAAAATTAGAAATCAAGCAGTTATGTATTTCTACTTACTTTATAGATGACAAATATGTATTCAGATAAAAATCTTTGCAGTTATAAATGAAATTTGAATTAAGATAAAGAAATGTCACGTGGAAAACTTTCAATCACTATTCAAAAACTTTTAAAAATACAAAAGCTAGAAAGTAAATAAAAATTTTTACATGTTGTTGGCTGTTCTATTACAGATGGTTTTAGGGCAAATATAGATACAGATACAGATCATGCTCTTATTTTATATTTTACTTCTGAACCTTTTTGTTTTTTCATTTTATTTCAAGAACTGCCCTGTAGTTTGTTTTTACGTCCTTAGAAACTGGACAGTAACCAGGAATGCAGCCTGTGCCAACTGTAATGCAAATTGGAATGGCAACATATTAAACATTTCTAAATATAGAAATAAGAATAGGTATTCTGTTATTGGAATTTTGCCTGATTTTCAGAGGCTGCAACTTGAACTTGCTCTGGTTATAGATTGAAACACTCTTCCAAGGCTTGAGAGTTTTGACTTCCCTATCCTAAATCATCTCCTGTGATTCTATGTGGCCTGTCCCATAAACAGCAATCTCAACCTGTTGAGTTCTCAGCTACCTGGTAGGCCCATAGGGTTCTCTCCTTGAAACTGATTCAATCCAATATATAACTAATAAATAACCCCAGGGCCTTGTCCAAAGCACATTTTGATCAAGTATAATGAAAATGTGTGGTTGATTGATCAAGTCTACTCTTGAGAAATTTACCTATCTGCTCACAGATGAGCCATTCCCATGTTTTCCCCATGTTATTACAGAAAAGTTATTGCCTAAAATAACATAACAAAAGTGGTTTGCAATAGTGAGTTTATTTCAGCTTTTCATGTGCTTTCGGATACTCCATAACATTTCATTGGATCCTCGTTGTTATTTGGAAAAAGTAACAGATGAATGTTATTGCTTTCATTTTCCAGATAGGGAAATTGAGCCTAAGGAAGATCAAGTGTTTCCCTGGCTCGCACACAGATAGAAAGTGATGAAGTCGGATCTGAAACCTGGGGCCTCTGCCCCAGTAAGAAAGAGCCCATTAAAAGTTTTTTCTTAATTGTCTTATGCCATATTACTTTGAATATGCAATTGAGTTTTTATTTCTGTAATTATAGTTAGAAGTCTTGATAAAATCTCCAAGCTAAATGAACATATTTCAAGCTACCACTGTCTTCCCATGGCTGATAAGTTTTTGCCATGTTTTGAGCAGGTGTTAAGGGATTCGGTATGTGAGAAAGCTTTTAACTGAGATGTGAACCTGGACATTCCAGTCACTGGTGATCCATAAAGACGTGGTGGGTAGATATTTTTTCTTATTATTTCATACAAACCGTGTTGTTAACCTTAATGCCCTGGCCAGTTTCCAGATAAAGGATTACAATTTGCCTTGCTAAAAAACGTTCCCTGCTGCTTTAATTAGATATGGTATTTCCCTCCCTTTCGGCACAGTCTGTAGAGCCGCTTGGTCCTGTCAACCAGCTGCTATCACTCACTCTAGGAGGATAAACGATTCTTCTAATACCAAGAGACAAAGCAAAAGCCACAAAGCTGCATTTCCAAACAATATGCAAACTTAAATGACGGATGGTTAATATTTTAAAAATTAAATCATAGAGTAGGAAAGGCGCTTTTAAGATTATCCCTTTAAGCTAGATCATAGAGAGGCCACATTCACAGGAAACCAGAAAACCAAATTAATTTAGCCAACTCTGCTTTTAAAAATCCACTCAATTCTGGCAAAAAAAAAAAGAAAGAAAGAAAAAGAAAAACAATTAAACCAATTGACTTTGGGATAAATGTCTGTTTATACAATTTGCTGTTTGATATACACCATAACAAGGGTCAGCACAGTCCTAACCATTACCACGAAAATAGGTAATTTTAAATTCTCTTGTAACATCCTAAATGTCATCAGTAAGCATTTACTTAACGGAATGAAAATCATTTAAACCAAGGACCAAGAAAAGAGAAGAAGAAAAAAAATGAAAAAAGAAAAAGGAACATTCCACACTTTGCAAGTGGATTTGTGAAGAAAAATGAAATATTCATAATGTGTTACTGTAAAACAGTTTTCATGGGATTATGTGCAAAAGGCTATATTCCATATGGTGTTTCCAGACTGCCATCCCAGAGAGCTGCCATAAGGTGAGAGCTGGCTTGACAGAGGCAGTGCCCATCTGCATTTGGAGGTGCTGCTGCTGCTGACAGGGCACATCTCCCTGTCTGGGCATGACTCAAAAGCGGGACAGTCCTCCCTGAGCTCACGCAGCACCTGTCCTTTGCTTTACCATTGAAGTTACTGAGTGTGACTCCACCTCTCAGCTAAGGCAAATCCTTGCCTTCCCACCACCAAAAGAAAACCCACTGGGGTTGCTTCCTCCATATTTAAATAACTGTCAATTCCTTTATCCATACAGAACCTCTTCAATTCACACACGTTTCCCTCTTTTTCTGTTTACTGAGATCCATTTTCTTGCTTTTGTTCCTAGTGAACCACAAGGCTGGAATTTGAAGAAGTTAGCTGTTACTTCTCTGCAGGTACTTTGCACTCATTGAAGAAATTGCATATCTGCATATATGCCTACATCAACGGAGTTTAAATGCCAAACATAAAAATGTGACGGCTTAGCACAGGAAACCTGTGTTGAATGCTTTATATTCAGAAAGGTTGTCATTAAATGAGGGAGACAGGCCTAGAAGGGGGCAATATGGAATGATAGGGAGTGTGGAAAACTGGAGCCCTTATTTGTTACATAAAAGAGAAAGCTTCTATTAGGCACTTATTTAATTTGCAAATTATAGTAACTAATTTTAATAATTTTTATAATAAAAATTTTAAGAAATATTTTCAAGGTCAAGCTAAACATAAGTATACCCCCAAGTGTTCTGTGTTTGTGTCCCCAGAAGAATGGCTAGGATGTTAGTTGCTTTGACATTAATTAAGCTCAATAAGAGGCCAAGCTAGAGAAACGAGTGAATTGTTCAAAGATGGAAGATTGGTTTTCCCAATCATCCAATTTGGGAAGAATGTCCACCCAGCAGAAGTTCTAGGAAGGGGATTAATATATCATGTGAAGGGAAAGGAGATTATTTTTGAATCTAATACAGGATTCTAAAAGTAGGTAGGGACTTTTCCAGCCACATCATGGTGCGTTCTTCCTCAGTACTGTACTTCACCCTCTCTGAAAGACTTTTTTTAAAGTGTCCAACGAAAGCAAAAACAAAGTGGGATACTCATGGGACTGCAGAATGAATGAGTAACACATGCTAAAAATAAAGAATAAATATCAACAGAACAACTGTGTTTGGTAACACAAGAGTGGCTGTCAGATCTGATTCTCTGGCTCTTACACTCACCGGATATGTGTTCTTAGGTAATCCTTTTAACATTTCTTGACCCATTTAAGCCTTAATAGCATAAGGTAGTTAAACTGTATCAATCTATTCATAGGGCTAGGTCAGTTTTGCATTGACAGTGGACTCATTCTTCAAGTGAATTTGTCTACCACAGAAACCACCGCAGAGAGCAAGTAGAAGTAGAGTTGCTTCCATGGAAGAACATAGGGCCTCTGAGATTGTTCTTCCAAACATGTTTTGAAACTGATGGGCAAAATTATTTATAAGTTTCTAATATTGAAATTCAAAACTTAATTTACTAGAGACACATTTTTTTTTCCTAAAATAAAACATTTCTACTTAAAATAAAATTAGAATGATTTCTTTGGCCTCAAAATAACCTTCTGTTACAACTTTTTTATCAATATTAAATCATCTTCTAAATGTCCATTGTATGCTAAAAATATTATCCTGGCCTCCAAAGAACTAATAAATGTTTTTGTGAAGTCAAGATTTTTGTACAAAATTAAAAACAATAATTATAAACTAATAAGAATGATAAATAAACTTGATAAATCATAATTGTGTTCATAGAACAAACATGGTTTATCTAGTAATAAATGAGGACAATTTTCCTTTATGGTCTAAATGACATTTGGCTCAAACTTCCAATGACACAGTATCCTTAAATTATTCCTGGGCATCCTTAGGGATTACTTCAGTTTTACTCACAGGAGAGCATTGCTAAACTCAGTTCTCACTGTCTTGATTTTTCTCTGCGGCTGCAGCTCCCTCAGCTAATGTCACTGCTCTATAACTTGTCTGCTAGGGTGCATTGTCAGCCTGCTGCTGCTACTCTTCAGGAGACAGTGCTTTCGATGCTGCAAAAATTCCTCCCTCCATGTATCACAGCAGTTCCAGTTGCTGTGGAGATGGCTGGGTGGGGGTGGGGCGTCCTCTTCCCAAGAACTTGCCACATCTGTTTTAGTTGATCTTCAAAGTCCTGGAATGACTCTTCAAAACTGGCCCTGAGGTTCCCCACTCTTGATCTTCTGCTATAAATGTTCAAGAAACTTGCTCATCAGCTCACCCCCTATCATTTAAGTAATAATGTTTTCATTGCCCCCAAATAATGAATGGCCACCTTCCATATTTGAGAAATTTGTGAGTTTCGGAAATTTTCTTAAATAAAGCAGATCATTCAGGGTGGGTTTGACTATGCAAAATAATAATAATAATAATAACAACAATAATAATCTCTGAATTTTAGTGGCTTAAAAAAATCAAAGATAGCTAAAAACAGAAGTGTCATGTCACTTAAATTCACAACTCACTGCCAAAGCAAGTCATGTGGCCATCCCCAACTCCAAGAGAGAAGAGAAGTACCCTTCCACTTGGTTATGATTAGAAGGCCAAGAGCTAGAAATATTTGTTTAAAAAGTGATGGCCACATCTCAAAACAATCTTCCACTGAATTGAATTGGAGTGTCTACCTCAGAGATAGAAAACCACTTGCAGCTTTATAGGCCAGCTTCCCGATTCCAGCCCTTCTTAATATTTCAAAACTCTCAAGAATTAGAAGTGTCCAGCGATATAACTCAACATGCAGTTCTTTAGATGGGTCTCCAAATGACACTGGGAAAGTTTAAGAAACATAACAAAAAAGAGGTAGAATATGAACTGGACCTCAAAAGAAAGGACTCAGATTTTTTAAAAAGCAAATAAGGGAAATAATATCCATAAATACACAAAGGAAAGAGTGGACATCTCCAAGAATGGGGAGTAGCGGGCAGAGTGGGGTGCTTCACTAATGGTCTGTAGCGCAGTAGTGGTTGGCATGAGCTGAGCAGCAGCTTTGCCAACAGATCACGGAAGGACAGGATGAGGAATTTGGTCTTTATGTTACAGAAAATAAAGGGTCATTCCAGATGGTTGAAGCTGGGGTGCTGATTTCAATTTAAGAAGAGAAATCTATGAAGAAGTTGATGGATCAGAAGGAAAAAGACACAGGGAAACTAATTAGTCCATTCTTGAGATCATTAAAAGGTCTAGACAAGGATGGGTACAGCAGGAATGCAGGGGAGAAACTGAGGGTGAAAACTTGACCAGGGAAGGTTTTAGTGGACTGTGTGTGTGAATGAAGGAAAAGAGAAAGGAAGAGTAACCGAGGCATTGGCTACTTAGGTTGGATAACACTGGCACAATTGGCATTAATTCCTGAATGGACTCCTGAGGAGTGTGTGTGCATGTGTATGTGAGACAGAGGAACAGACAGACAGACAACAAAAAAGGAGGAAGGGAGGGAGGGAAGGAGAGAATTGTCACCTTGGGCTCTTATCTGACTCTGTTTTCTTCCTTTATTTTTTAATTTTTATTTTTTTGGCACCAGGGATTGAACACACGGGTGCTTTACCACTGAGCTAGACACCCAACTTTTTTACTTTTTATTTTGAGATAGTATCTCACTAAATGGCTGAGGTTAGCCTTGAACTTGTGATTCTCCTGCCTCAGCCTCCCCAGCCGCTGGAACTACACACATGCAGCATTGTGCCCAGCTTCTTCCTTTAATTGTCCATAAAAATTCCAATAAGGCTTTCTCTGTGCAAATTAAAAATGTTCCAATTACTATAAAGATGATTCTTTATAGTAGTGATCAGTAATCAGTGTTCAATAAGTTGAATAGTGTTGTTATGATGGGTAACCTACTATTTCTAGGTTAAATCATAATTTTTCTTGTTAAATGGCTTATGGCTGAACCAGTCACATCACTCTGAGATGTCGATATTTGACACTTAAAAATCCTCTCTTCAGCTAGGCATGGTTGCACATGCCTGTAATCCCAGTGGCTCAGGAGGCTGAGACAGGAGGATTGCTAGTTCAAAGTCAGCCTTGGCAAAAGCAAGGCAGTAAGCCTTGAGACACTGTGCCTAATAAAATACAAAATAAGTCTGGGCATGTGGCTTAGTGGTGGAGTGCTCCTGAGTTCAATCCCCAGTACAAAAAAAAAAAAAAAAAAATCCTTCTCTTGAAATTTTTCCATTTAAATTGCCCTAAAATGATGTGGCCTTTCATTTATTTGGTGCCATCAATGTCTCCCTTACCAGCTCAGACCATCCCTCAGGGTTGTTTTGCTACACAAGCACTTGACTGGATGAATCCCTATCTAGGCCTCCAGTCTCATCATGTTTTGTCTGCTAATGTTTTTTCCAGAAATACAATATTAATATTTGCCAATGTTTCCTTTTAACTTATTCAAGAGGTTTTTGCTCATGGCATTTTTCCAACTGACAGATTTAGAATGTTCTCACAGCCAAATGTAATTTCTCCAAGTGATCAAGACAGAATGGGCAGTACTTTCTGTCCTTCATCTTCTGTGGCTGGCAACTTTGGAAGATAACATATACCATTGTTCTTAGAGTATTCGCCAATGTGTATTTTCCTCCTGTTCCCCTCTATTTCTCCAAAGGCCCACAGTTGGAGCTGCTACCATAAAACATAACTCAAGACATATGCATTTTATACCAAAGACATGAGCCTTTTCATAGCAGAAGTGGACAGTCATCAGACTGTACAAACCATCTTTACTGTAACTTTATTAAAGCAACCATTGCATCCTAGTCAATTATGTGTAAGAAAGTACATCAGTTTAAAGAAATGACATTTCAAATTCAAATTTCTTTTTCACTTTAGGATTACATGCATGAGGCCCTCAGTTCAAACTTTAGCACCACATAAATGTAAAATTAGGATTACATGGTTTTATGTACATGTATCACCAACAGTCAACACCCAGTCAGTTCTAACTATATGCTCAACTAAAATACACTGATAACGGTCTCATGCTGATGTAAGAATATGCTGATCATCAATGTCATGCCGGGTAAGTAAATGATTACATTCTGGTGTTTGGGGTGGAGTTTGGCCTAGCTCCAGCAACTATACTCCTAACACCACTCTTGGGGTCACTTGCCTATAAGATATCAGAGCACTATACAACCTTAATAAGACAAAATTGGGCAGCCATAATCATGGATAAATAGACCACTGGAGTAGAAAGTAGATTGATTGTAAGAAGCATCTATGTCTATGTGAGAACACTGACAATCACTCAAGAGAGAAAAACAAAATTGTGACCTTGCTGCAAACAATGTACAAAGATAATTTTTGGATGAATTCCATGCTAAACATAAGCAAGCAAAACTATAAAATGCATTAGAAATAATGTAGAATTACTAAAATGTGATTTTTTTTAAAGAGAGAGTGAGGAGAGAGAGAATTTTAATATTTTATTTCTTAGTTTTTGGCAGACACAATATCTTTGTTTGTATGTGGTGCTGAGGATCGAACCCGGGCCGCACGCATGCCAGACGGGCGCGATACCACTTGAGCCACATCCCCAACCCTAAAATGTGATTATCCTTTCATCTATATTTATATATTGTTCAAGTATCAAGAATAATTTTATGTGTGCTAAATGGAAAATTATCACAAGTTTTCTGATAATATGAATAGTATAAATCCTTTATGTAATATGATACACATATAGACACACATATTTTATTCATGTATAGGTGTGTATGCATATAAATATACATTCCTATACAAACACATGGATGTATAAGTGTATATGTGTTTACATACGTGCAAACTTACAAGAAAAAAGGTGAAGATAGATAATTTTCATTTTTAACATAAGACTGGTAAGAAAAGTGTTTATAGGTGATTGAGATACTGCTTCTTTTCTCCTGTATTTTCTCTATTGCCTACACTATATATTTGGATCCTTAAAAATCAAGCAGGTATTATTACATTTGAAAAATTTTATATTTATGCCAAATAAAAATGTAGTTGAGGGGCTGGGATTGTGGCTCAGTGGTATAGTGCTCACGTAGCATGCATGAGGCCCTCAGTTCAAACTTTAGCACCACATAAATGTAAAATAAAGATATTGTGTCCACCTAAAAAAGCTAAAAAATTAATATTTTAAAAAATATATAATTGATATTGTCTTATGCTGATGAAATAAGACAAGCTATTTCTGAGTCCTCCTGTATTTCTAATGCATCTTCAGCCGGCCTCCTCTCCAATGACTCTACAGGTGGAGATCAAGTTCTCAGCCTACACCTATGCCAGCTTGATTATCTCTTTTCTTGCAAATTCCTGTATCTAAATTGTTTTGTTGTCTTAAAGTACCCTGCATATTTTCCTGGTATCACATAGCAAAATTAAAACTTAAGTTTGGGGATTTTTTGTTTGTTTGTTTGTTTTTGATATCAGGGATTGATCCCAGGAAGTATAACCACCGAGCCATATCCCCAGCCCTTTTTTAAAAAATATTTTACTTAGAGACAGGGTCTCCATAAGTTGCTTAGGGCCTTGCTAAGTTGCTGAGGCTGGCTTTGAACATGTGATCTTCCTGCCTCAGCCTCCCAATGAATTTCTTTACTTAGTGTCTGCTTTATTAATTCTGTGGATATCATGAAGTCAGGGACCAGGTGTGTTTTGTTACATATTGAAACTTCCATCATTTGACACAGTCCCTTGCAAGCAGTAGATAAGTAGATAATAAGCAGGTGTTGAATAAATGAATGAATGAGTGAATTGCATGAATGACTGAATTGCCGACATAAATGAATAAATAAATAATCCAAGACACAAACCACTAATTTCAAAGTATATTCACTAAGGAGAATATACTTAGGAAAAACACAAATATCATTTATACATCACTGTATGAGAATTTAAAACACCGATATCCAGGGAAGGAGTGAGCAATTGAATGGGAACACTTGCTCTCAATTTTCTTATAGTCTTTTCTAGCAAGAAGCATGCCAGGAAGTGCCGAGTGATGAAGGTCAGATTTGTTATTTACAAAGCTGCCTGCATTTTCCAGCCGTATTTCAGGTCAGGCCTGGCAAGATAACTGGATACCCAGGAGAGTTCTTCTTTGATTCTGTAAATGAATGTTCTAAAAGAAACATACTGGTGAAAGACACAGCCCTCAGACCCTGGAAGGAGCATAATACAGGGCTGGCCTGAGGGAGGGACAAAGAATCAATAGCTTTAACTGTGAATGAGACCTGCCTCTTTAGAGCTAATGTTGGTAGAGGGGAACCCTCGGGGACATTGATGTTGGCACTGTCTCCATCAATTTCCTCTGGCTCTGCTTGATAGCAGATAACAGCAGGGCTTGGGGACGCAGAGGATTTGGCTGAGGCAGGGAGAGGGAACCAGGGATGCCCAGCTGGCTTGCAGGGATGATTCTCTCTGCTTAATTCTCTCCTCTTGGTCATGGGAAGCCCATGGGGACTCTACCAGGCAAGAACCTGACCCTGGGAACATTAATTATATTCCTGAATTGAAATTAGAGCTTAAGACATAAGCTTTCTCTTCATCAACCATTGTATTCTGCTACATAAGGGAACAGAAATTAAAAGATTTGCAAAATTAAGATTCCTACCAATGAGGCAGATGCCTCTCCAGTGATGGGAGAAGCCTAGGCAGAGTCCTTCTCAGTCCACTGGCTAATGATAGGGGTTTCATCCCAAACTTTTTCCTATTCACAATGGTCCTTGTTCTTTCCAAGATAAAGAAAATGGTTTCCTATGACAGGATCCATTAATCAAAATCAATAGCCGTAAAAGCAATTTTTTGTTTTTGAGTTAAGGGAGGAGAAACCATCTGGAAAGAGAAACCTGACTCTTCATTGAGGAAACACCCTCAGTCCTGACCCAAGCTAAATTATCCCTTCAGCCTGGGCTTTTTTGTTTTTGTTTTTGTTTTTTGTTTAAACAATGAGGTCATCTTACCCATTAGCCACTGGTGCAGTCTTAACGGTTTGGGGTTTTTGTTTGTTTGTTTGCTTAAAATGTGGGCAATTACTTTAGATATCAAGCTTTCCTTCTTAACTTTAATTATGGCTTCACTCTAAAAATCACACAGTTGAGAAAAGCAGATCATCTCCCCCTGGTCCCTCTTAGGTAAATAAAAATCTCTATGTCCAGGCCAGTCTCATATAATAATGACTAGGCACCATTTTGAAGTACAGTGTACACATAATACATATAATATTTATGGGTTTATAGATCTTTTCATTTATAGGTTGGTTTATAGATTTTTAGTATACACTGGATTTTAGTATAAAGCTGCAGAAGATTAATTTAGAATAAGCATGGCTACAGGTTTATAGTCTTTTAAAGATAATTTAGGCTGGAAGAAAAAAATTAACCTCATGTGACAGGGAAAACTGCCCTATATTTCCATTTTCTAGAATGTAATAGGAAAAATAAGGCCTAATTATAAATCAACATTTCCTCACTTTACTATTTATAGAACAAAAATTATTACTATTCATGCAACATCAGTGTAGTTCTGTGCCAATATCTCTATTGGGTTCTTCTGATGTATTACAGTGACTTGGAGAGTAAAATTCGGAGAAAGTCCACATGGTCTCAGTTCCAGAGACCTGTACATTTGCCTCACCAAAGCTGAGATTTGTTGAGCTAAAGTTCTGCCTGTGATTCTTGCTGGCAGCAAGGAAATTAAAGCTCTACTTGGCTTAAATGAGGAATTAAACAAACAAAAAACACCTTTAGGCACTGCTCATTGTCTTGACTCCCCAGGACAGCATTGTTTAAACGCAGAGACACTGTTCTCCTGGCCTGGGAGAGGGCCAGATAGTAAAGTGCAGAAGCTGCTTGAGACCTGGGCAGGTCCTGGTTCAAACACCAGGTGCACAACTCCAGAGCTGTGTAACCTTACATGTGTATTTCTCTGAGTTTCAGTTTCCTCTTTAGAAATCTAACTTAGAGGATTAAAAATACCGTATGTAATGCCCTTGGAGGACAACAGATATTCCATGATTGTTACTTTAAATATATTTGATTTTTATTATATTGACAAGTACCACCAAAAATAGAAACTTAATAGTTTCTTAGTAACATAAAGTCAATATACCCATTTCCTTTTTTTGTGAATAAGTTTGACCAGAAAGTCATGGTTAATATTAGGCATTAAATGGAAGCTTCAGTACTTTTTTTTTTTTTTTTTTTTTTTAAGGAACTGTGGTTGTCTGGTAATGCTAGCTATGACTGCTTTAAATATGTTATTCCAAATCACTAATCTTGTGATGCTCTATGTTACAGAATTTGGAGAAATTATCATTCATTTATGTGCTAAAACTGGTAAAATTTGCACGTTAAGAAAAGATCTACCTTTACCTATAGGGTCTCCTATTATGGCTATAAAAAGATAGGTGGATGTTGGCTTAGGAACCAACTTCCTCAATAAGACTCATAAAGCACAAGAAGTAAAATCAAGAATCAATAAATGAGACAGCATTAAACTAAAAAGCTTCTTCACCATAAGGAAACAAAGAGTCTACACAATGGGAGAAAATCTTTACCACCAGCACCTCAGAGCATTAATCTCCAAGATATACAAAAAATTTCAAAAAACTCAACACCAAAAACCCAATCAATAAATGGACGAAGGAACTGAAGAGACACTTCACAGAAGAAGAAATAATGATGGTCAAAAAATTAATGAAAAAATGTTCAACATTTCTAACTATTAGAGAAATGTAAATCAAAACTACACTGAGATTCCATCTCACCCAAGTCAGAGTGGCACTTATCAAGAATATAAGCAACAATTAATGTTGGTGAGGATGTGGGGGAAAAGCTTCACTCATATATTTCTAGTGGGACTGCAAATTGGTGCACTCCTTTGGAAAGCAGTATGGAGATTCTTCAGAAAACGTGGAATGGAACCACCTTTGGACCCATTATCCCACTTCTTAGGTTACACCCAAAAAACTTAAAATCAGCATACTACAGTGACACATCCATTTCAATGTTTATAGCAGCTCAATTCATAATATCTAAGCTATGGAACCAACCTAGGTGCACTATAACAGATGAATGGATAAAGAAAATGTGGTATGTATACACACACACACACACACACACACACACACACACACAAAATAGAATATTACTCAGCTATATGAAGAATGAAATTATGGCATTTGCCTGTAAATGGATGGAACTGGGGAATATCATGCTAAGTAAAATAAGCCAGTCCCAAAAAACCAAAGCAGAATATTCTCTCTGATATGTGGATGCTAACCCACAACAAGAGAGAGAAAGATTAGAAGTTCATTAGATTAGACAAAGGGGAATGAAGGGAAGGGAGGGGAGATGAGAATAGAAAAGACAGTAGAATGAATCAAACATATCTTTTCTATCCTTATGTATGAATACATAACCAATGTAACTCCACATCATATACAACCACAATAATGGTATCCTATTTGGAATAAGTTATACTTATTCTATGTATGTATCAAATGTCAAAATACACCCTACTGTCATGTATATCTAGAAAGAACATATAAAAAGAGAAAGAGAGAAGAGAGGTGGCCTTCCCTATAGCACTTTCAGAATTTCATTCATTTATTTATACATGCATACATCTATTCAGAAAACAATTATACTTTAATGAGAAAAGAACCTGAAATTGCCTGATCTATAAGAACTACAGAAAACTTTTCTAAAGAAAAGTAATTTCTAAGAGTAATTGTTTTATTATTTTTTCTAAGATTTTTATTTATCATCATTATCATATAATAAGAACTTAGTCATTTAAGGAAGCTTTAGACATACAGATTTTTAAAATAATCTACTGTCAAATATAGCTTTTAATAACAATAGTAACTTTAGACTTTAGTTACTATATAATTATACATATATTATTTTTTAAAAGGACACTGTATAATTTGACAACTATCATTTTCCTTTAAAAATATATCCCTGACAGTACTTCAGTCACAATTAACAGGACACTCAAGACCATATGGATTAAAAGAGGAAATTTATTAGCTCTTATAATTAAAACATTGATAGACAGAAGCATGGTTTCATTCATAGTAACTTAACACATTAGACAACACGGTGGGTATATTGTGAAGGGGAAAATAAATGTCCATACAAAATAAAAGGTAAATATTTTACATCTGACTGAAAATAACTATCTTTACATATCAACAAATGTGTAATTTCTATTTTTAGACAATCATAATTTTATTTAACCAACATTCTATTGTTGAACATTTGTAGTTCACATACAGTAGTATTTTTTTTTTTAAAAAAAAGAATGGTTCAATAACCAGCTGATTAACTTTGGGCAAGTTTTTTGTTTGTTTGTTGTTTGTTTGTTTGTAGGGCTTGATGGTTTAGCATTGGTTTAGAATTCCAGAGACTTGGAAGGCTGAGGCAGGGGGATCACATGTTCTAGGACAGCCTTGGCAACTTAGTGAGACCCTGTCTCAAAATAAAAAGGGTAAACTGGCCATGGGTTCCATCCCCAGTATCAAAAATTAAAATTAAAATTAAACAATATTAATGGAACCTACCTAAATCAATTGAAGTTTGAAATTAATTATGTAAATTATACTCAGAAGTTCCTATCATACAATAAGCATGTTATTGTTATTATTATTACTAATTACTGAATGACAAAGTAAAAAACATATTCCCATATGATGTGAGAAAATTAGTTTTTTATTCTTTCTTCACTTTTATAGAGTTAGAGTTATCATCTCTATTTCTGTTATTATGGTATTTTTTATTTTACTACTTTTTATAAGAATATTTAGACATTTGCATTCTGTGTTGTTATAGTTGTTATGTGTGTGTTTAAATCATTTTAATGTTAACAATAAGCTAGTTTATAACATGATATCTGTCCAGCTTCTCATATTATTTTTTACTTCATAGAATATACTTAATACAAATCAGCAACAGTACCCGGAGATATCATCTCACTCCGTTAGAGTGACAATCATCATGAATTCAAATAACAATAAATGTTTCGAGGGTGTGGAGGGCTGGTCGGAGAGGGCCTCTTATACACTCGTTAGTCAGAATGTAAGTTAGTACAGCCACTATGTATATGGCTATGGCAGTTCCTCCAAAAGCTAAAAATAGACCCACCATATGATCCAGCTATACCACTCTTTGGTATTTATCCAAAAGAATTAAAAATCAACGTACTTTACTGATACATGTATATCCATGAAGCACCATTTACAAAAGCCAAGCTAGGGAACCAATCTAGGACCCTATCAACAGATGAATGGATAAAGAAAATGTAATATACATACACAATGAAGTTTTATTCCATCATAAAGAATTACACTGTGCCATTTGCAGGGGTGTGGATGAAACTGGAAACCATAATTACAAGTGAAATAAGTCAGACTCAGAAAACTATCAAATGTTTTCTGTCATATTTGGAAGCTAGAGAGAAACAGGAGTAAAAGGGATGCCTCTACCATTATGGGAGAGGACGGGAACCAGCGGGAAGGGAGGAAGAAAGAGTGGGAAAGAATTGGGAAGTGAAATCCATCAAATTATGTTTCTATAAATGTGTAAGTATACCACAGAGAAACCCATAATCCTGTATGTTTACTACATTTCAATGAAAAGTACCTTTAGGAAATGTTTTTTAAGAAAATACATCGTATTATATTCTTTCTGCCTACTCATATCTGAATATTCATTTTTTATTCCTGTACACATAAAGGGCAAGTAGACCAAGTATGAAATTCTTGACTTGCAATTGTCTGCCTTCAAAGTCCTGTAAAAGTTTCTTTATTGCTATTGTTGTTTTAATATTCTTTTTGATTGAACCCAGGCCTTGTGCATAGGAGACAAGTCATGCTACCAACTAAGCTATATCCCCAGCCCTATTGTGTTAATATTCTGTTTCACAGATTCAGACTATTTAAATTTTGTTACATTTGCAAGTAAACTGTCTTCCTTGAAATCCCTATGGTTTCAATTTATTCTTTGGCCAAAATCATTCAGATGTAAATCTTCTTCATTGACATTAACAAGAGTATGGTGATACCATTCTACATGCACCTTGCTAAGAAAAATTTTCTTCTATGATATCTCTAATTGTTTATCTTACTTCATTTGACCTTTTGGCACACAATTTTCCATGTGCTGTGTTTTTGTCTTTCCTATTCTATATTATTCATTGGATTGAACCGTGTTATAGTTTGGATGTGAGGTGTCCACCCAAAGCTCATGTGTGAGAGGATGCAAAAGAGTTTAGAGGAGAAATGATTGGTTTATGTAAGCCTTGATCCAGTCAGTGAATTAATCCTCTGATGGGGATTAACTGAGTGGTAACTGAAGTCAGGTAGGGTGTGACTATAGGAGGTAGGCATAAGGCATGTGCCTTTGGGGTATATATTTTAGATCTGGTGAGTGGAGTCTCTCTCTGCTTCCTGATTATCACGTGAGCTGCTTCCCTCTACCACACTCTTCCATCCTTACCTTGAGCCCTGAGGAATAAAGCCAGCTGTCTATGGATTGAGTCCTCTAATTTTTTTTTTTTAGTGAGCCCTCAAAAAAACTTTCCTTCTCTATGATTTTTTCTGGTCAAGTCTATTAGTCATAGCAGCAAAAAATGCTGACTAAAGCAAGTAGTCTACATTTGTCCTATTGATCTTTTCTCCATTCTTCTCCACTATGTTCTGTGCCTTGAAAGTCTGACCTTTGTAGCTATATAACTCGGTTTTCTTGGCTCTCTGCCTTTTGTTGTGTAAGGCCAATGAGGGGTGATTGAAGATGATTGGAGGATAGAAAAAATTAGATGTTTATTTCCTCAGTTTCCTCCCTACTGGGAAAAGGCTTGGCAGTGCCTGGTTGTTCTACGTCTAGCCAGAGCTTCTGCAGGCAATCTTCTATTGCTTTCTCCAAATTTCAGCACTGGCTACTCTCACCCCTTCTGGCCTGAGAGTGGCAACTCATTTCCTCTAAAACTAGTTCCAGATACTTCAAAAACTATTGATTTCCCTTCATCATATCCATGCACTATACATAGTCCTTTCATTAAACCCTCAGTCACTCTATTTGATCGTCTATTTATTTCCCGCCAGAACCTTTACTCATTTCTTGACATAATCATTTTTCTCTCATTTTCTTCATATTATTTTTTTCACTTCACTGTAAAAAAAAAAAGTTTCTCAGTTTTGTCCATGAATAATAACTCCTTCATGCCTTCAATTTAGACATTAATTTTGCTACTATATTTTTCAATATTCTTGCCTTGCTTGCTCATATTGTAGTATGCTGTAATGATCAGGAGTACAGGTACTCCTCCAATGATGATGAATTTATATCCCAATAAACCCAAAATAAGTTGAAAATGTCATAGGTTGAAAATGCATTTCACATATCTAATATACCAAATATCATTCATCAAATGCACTCAGAGCACTTACACTAGCCTTTAGTTAAGCACAATCATCTTACACAATGCCTATTTTATAATAAAGTGTTGAATATTTTATTCTTATGTAATTTATTTTATGTTGAACTGGAAATGAAAAACAGATGGTTATAAGGAATGCTTTGGTACCTTGGAAAGTCAAAAAATCATTAGGTTAAACAAGTGTAACCAAGGGACCACATATAGAGGTTTTCTCAGTTTAAATGCCAGCACCATCATGAATTAGATATATAAGTTAACTGAATCTCTTTGGGCCTCTGCTCTCCTCAATTGAACAACAGGAAAAAATAGTTATCTGTTTTCTTTGTTGTGCCCATTAATTGATTAGAGGGAGTAAAGTACTTAGAACTATGCCAAACACCACGTAAACGTTTGCATCATTACTATGAGTTGCAGACCGGGGGGATTTTCCCTCATTCTTACTTCTCTGTAATTAAACTCAAGTGTCTAAAACCTTAATAGTGCATCTTTTGTCAGTATTTTTTGTTGATGTTGGAGTGTTTGGTCTTCTTTGCCTTCCTGTGTACTTTAGGGAAAGGCATTGAGAAACTTTGGAATCTTCAGATCTTCTTGGAATTAACCAAACTCACCAATCAGCCAATGAATCTGACCTGTACTTTTTGGACACTCTTTTGAATTGTTTCCACTAAAGTGGGTTTGTAGTAATTTATTGATCTTTGTAGCTTGAAAAAATTAGTATATGAAAGCTAATATCACAACTTATAACTTTGGAGGCATTTTATCCAAAAAAAAAAAGGAAAAAGAGGGAGAGAGAAAAGAAGAAAAAGAAAGAAGCAGCAACACCAGGTAGGGTGTTTCTAAAAAGAAACAAACCAAAACTCTTTGCTATGGTTTGGATATGAGGTGTTCCTCCAAAGCTCCTGTATTAATAAATTGACTTTTGGAGATAAAATGATTCTGAATGTGAGAGGCGTAACCTAATCTGTCCATCCAAGTTTGAATGGACTTGGTGGTAACTGGCAGAGGTGGGTCATTAGGGGTGTTCCCTGGAAGAGTGCATCTTGCCTGTGTCTCTTCCTCCTCTCTTCTCTTTGTTTTTTTTTTTTTTTTTTTTTTTTTGTCCACCATGAGCTGAGCAGCTTTCTTCTGCTGGGCCTTTTCCACTGTGATGTTCTGCCTCCCATTGGGCCCAAAGCAATAGAATCACCATCTATGAACTGAGACTTCTGAAACTATGTGACTCAAATAAACTTTTCCTACTCTTCATACAAGAACACTCTTTTTTCATACAAAATGTGTAAATTTTCTGCACCTACAAATTCTCAGATTCTCTGTGGACTCCAACTGCTTCAGTGCAATTTAACTCAGTTTGAACAGTAACTACCCAGAGGTAGCAAAGATCCCACAGCTTAAGGACTATGAAAGACACAAGTCACAAAGTCCTAGGTTGTGATATAAACTTACCAGTGGGCTGTATGGTGGAGGTACCCACATACCCACTCAGGTTGGATAATTTGCTAGAATGACTCAGGAAAGCACTTTACTGACTAGTACTTTTTTTTTTTATTTCCAAAGACACAACTAGCACAGGCAAATGGAAGGGATTCATTACTTGGGTATGGGGTTGGTGATCACACATCCTCTCTGGGTGTGCCACCCTCCCAGCACACTTTCCAAAATGTATTGCTTAGTGTTTTCAAGGAGGCTTCTTTGCATGGGCAGTATAGGTCATATCATTGGGCCATGGTGATCAGGTCAGTCTTCTTCAGCTCCTTCCCACCTCCCAGGAGGTCTAGAGGTGGGGATGAAAGCTCCAGGTTCTTACCACATGGTTAGCTCCTTTGGCAACCAGCACTACTCCCATCCTCCTAAAGAGTTACCACACTAGCATAAACTCAGCTATGATGGAAAGGATTTATTATGAATAACAAAAGATTCTCTTCCTCCCATCCCTCAAAATATTTCAAGACTCTTAGAAGCTCTGTGCCAGAAACTGGAAGCAGAGACTAAATATATATTTCCCAGCACATCACAGGAGTATATGGTACTATATTATTGGAGAAAGGAACAATATCAACATCTGCTTTGGCAAAATAGCTCCAGATAATCTGGAAGCAAGTTTCAGAGCCCAACAGGCTGCCTCCTGTTTAATTCTACTCAAATGAACCCCAGACGTTTCACAGGAAATTATAAAGACCAAAATTATACATGCTTTGAAAATATTTGAACAAGTCAAGTGAATTTTTTCACCTTTTATTCCTTTCAGTGTGCTCAAAATTTTGTCAAATGGTAAAAAGAAAAGGTATGTAGATGAAAGAATGACCTCTAACTACTGATATTATCTGTATTTTTTAATCCATGTTTTTAGTTTGGAGTTTCTAACACTGTTTTTTCTCCTTTGAAATTCAAAGAAGTAGATATTATTGCACAATAAAAAAGAAAAAAATTTAAAACAATATTAAAATGTGAACCAGTTTGATAAGTAATTTCTCCACCAAGTTATCCACACCAGGGTTTATATTAGACTTTTTGAATTCAACTTGTAAATGTCATGTACTTTCCATAGGTAGAGATTTGCACTGTCAACTATGATTTAAACTACCTGAATTACAAAAACTTACCATTGAATAGACTGTTGAATTGTTCAACTAATCTTTAAAAATACTAAGCTAATAAATTGCACTATGGCTATGATTGTATTTTAAACAGTATCAGCAATTTAAATGAAGCTGATAATTGAACACGAATTATATAGATTCAAACACTAAAGAGGAAATAAATTATTTCTATTGTAATAGTATTTTATTTAAGTTATGTGACAACATGATCTCAACTCTAAACAGAGTTAGTGTGCAACCAAAACAAAGTAACGTGCTAGAAAGGCTGAGGCAGGAGGATCTAGAGTTCAAAGTCAGCCTTAGCAAGCTACCAAGGCTCTGAGGAACTCAGCAAGACCCTGTCTAAAAATAAAATATAAAAATTGCCTAGGAATATGACTCAGTGGTAAGCACTCCTAGGTTCAATCCCTGATACAAAAAAAATAATAATGCTAAAGAATTTTAGGATACAACTATGTATATGTGCTAACTCTGGCCAAACTACCTAACATGTAATAAAGTTTTGATCATTGTCTAATTTTTGTAATTTAATATCAAGACCCAACTTGAGAAATAGTTTAATAAACCAGGAATTGAACAAATTTTTGCTTGATTGTGGCGGGGTGGACAAAAGCTTAGCAACAACTCAGAAAAGCATTTTGCTTTTAGTGGTATACTTCTGAAGAGTCTGCACAGAGCCAATATCAGTACTATACACAGAATGTGGGTGTCCCTGTGTGTTTTTCCTCAAGTGAAAAGCACAAATATTGTACTAAAACTGAAGAAGGGAGAGGACCACACAAGTGAATGAAAGCAATTTTAGAGACTAAAATAAAACTAATTGTGTGGAGCTTTCTTTCTGGCAATGTGTGCTTTGAAGAAGATGATGGCAAACCAGGAAATTTTATGTGTGAGGAGCTCCAGGGGGAAGCTTGCCTTTAGCAAGAAGGCCCGCTTAAACTATGCAGCAAGTTTCCCCTCCAAATGGGTGGAAGAGCAGGGTTTTTTTGTTCTGGAGGTTACCCATACAGGAAGCAATTGTGTTTCTGAAGATGAAAGCCTGTCAGAGGTCCTGGGAACCAGCCAAGAAGCACTAACATCCCTGACAGGATGTGATGGATGATTAAAAAAAAAAAATGTAATGAAGAAAGATATTATCTTTGGGTGAGTCAATTGATCCTTTATTAAAAAAAAGATTTAAAATATAAAAAAAATGAATAAAATTTTCAGTATTCTAATTTTTAAGAATAAAGAAATTTTTCAATAGTATTCACCACTTACCTAATCAAAAGCAATATGGAGTCACTGAAAAATTTAGTTATCTTTGAAGTCATATTTTAAAATAAGATGTGACAAATTTTATGTACAAGTCTAGAATTGTCTACAGCATTTTATGTGTAAGAAAGAGAAACCCAGAAAATAGTTTGTACTACTTTCATAAGCAGTAAATGTATTTGGGTAATTTTTGTAAAAACAGAAATTTCAACTTTCTATGTATCATAATCTTATATAATCTTATTTCTAAAATTCAGTCTCAACAAATCAAAACACAAAGTAATTGACATTTATAATGTCTTTTCTTTATCCTTATATATTTTGTGTCTTTAAATACACCAACCTCCTGAGTAGCCATTTCAAAGTTAAGGAGGTATTATGCTATGTCTTGTTCCAAAATGTATTCCTCTTCCTTCCCTATGAAACCAACCTAAGCTTTTTTTTTTTTATTGTCACAAAATATACAAACATAAAACTTAACATTTCCATTTTGACAATTTTTAAATATACCATTCAATATTCAGAATAATATGAATTCACAATAACCATGACCAATACCATTTCTAGAACTTTTACATCATTCCAAATCTCTTGTATACATAAAGCAATAGCTCCCCATTGTCCCCCAGCCACTGGTAAACTCTGGTCCACTCTTTATAAATTTGACTATTTTAGGTACCTCATACAAGTAGACTCATATAATATTTGGACTTTTATATTTAACTTATGCCAACTGGCATAATGATTTCCATATTCATTATGTAGTTGATATCAGAATTTCATTCCTTTTTAAGGTTGAATAATATTCCATTTTATGGATATGTCATTTTTCTGTTTCTTCATATGTTAGACATTTTAATTATGTTTACCTTTTGCTCTAGGTAGAAATAATAATGCTGCTATGGACATTGTACAATATCTGAGTTCCTGCTTTCATTTTCTTTAGGCATATAACTAGAAGTGGAATGGCTGGGTCATATGGGAATTCTGTTTAACTTTCTTAGGAACCAGCAAACTGTTTTCCACAGAGGCTGCACCACTTTACATTCCCACCAGCACAAGGGTTCTAATTTTTCTACTTCTTCATCAACATTTACTCTTTACCCTTTTTTCTTCTCTCTGGCTCTCCCCCTCCCTCATTTCCCTTCCTTTCTTTTCTCCCATCTTTTGAAAACAGTAACCATCTTAATGAGCATAAAGTGGTTTGTCCTCATGGTTATGATTTCCATTTTCTTAGTGATAAGTGATGTTGAACATCTTTTTATATTCTACTGGCCATCTGTACATCTTTTTCAGAGAAATGTCTACTCAGATCCTTGGTGAACATTTCAACTGGGTTGTTTTTGTTGTTGTGTTGGGTTTTGTTTTTAATAGTCTAGTTATTAATTCTACATATTAATCTCTTATCAGAGATTTGCAAATACTTTCTCCCATTCTGTAGATTGTCTTTTCACTTTCTTTTTTGTTGTTGTTGTTGGGGAGGTGGTGGTACTGGGGATTGAACCCAGGTCTTGTTCATGCAAGGCAAGCACTCAACCAACTGAGCTATGTCCCCAGCCCTCTTTTTTACTTTCTTGAGGGCATCAATTGATGAAAGGTTTTTTTTTTATTTTTTTTTAAAGAGAGAGTGAGAGAGGAGAGAGAGAGAGAGAGAGAGAGAGAGAGAGAGAGAGAGAGAAAGAGAGAGAGAGAGAGAGAATTTTAATATTTATTTATTTTTATTTTTGTTATTGGCGGACACAACATCTTTGTTTTGTATGTGGTGCTGAGGATCGAACCCGGGCCGCACGCATGCCAGGCGAGTGCGCTACCGCTTAAGCCACATCCCCAGCCCTGATGAAAGTTTTAAAGTTTGAGTAAAGCCATTTTTTTTTCCTTTTATTGTTTCTGTTCTTGCTGCAATATCTAAGAAATCATTGCAAAATCCAATATTATGAAAATATTACCCAATGTTTTTCCTAAAATTTTTATATTTTAAAGGTATGTTTAAGTCTTAGACCCATTTTGAGTTTATTTTCAATATGGTGTAATGTGAAGGTCCGACTACTTTGTTTAACATGTGAATATCTAATATTTCTAGCACCACATATTGAAAAGACTGTCCTTTCCTTATTAAATGGTCTTGACACTTTTGTCAAAAACCAATTGGCCATATGTATAAGGGTTTATTTCTGGGCTCTCTATTCTATCCCACTTGTCTATTTGTCTGAACCTATGCTAGTGCCACACTGTTTCGGTTACTGGAGGCTTATGGTAAATTTTGAAACCAGGAAACTAGATCCTCCAACTTAGCCCCCTCCATTTAAGGTTGTTTTGAAGCTTCATATGTCATGTGAGTTTTAAGATTAATTTTTGTAGTTCTGTAGATGACACCCTTGGGATTTTGATAGGAAGTCTATTGAATCTGAATATTGCTTTAGAAAATGTGCACATCATAACAATATTGTCTTCTAATCTGTGAACGTGAATGTATTTTCATCTATTTATATTTTCTCTTATTTATTTCAACAATCTTTTTATTTTTCACTGTACTAGTCTATCACTCCCTTGGACAAGTATGTTTTATATTTTTGAATATACATTCCTAAGTATTTTGTTCTTTCTGTTGCTACTGTAAATGGGATTTTTCCTTCCATATTCTGATCATCATTTTTTTTAGAGAGAGAGAGAGAGAGAGAGAGAGAGAGAATTTTTTTAATATTTATTTTTAGTTTTCGGTAGACACAACATCTTTTTATTTTATGAGGTGCTAAGGATCGAACCCAGCGCCCCGCACATGCCAGGCGAGCACTTTACTGCTTGAGCCACATCCCCAGCCCTGATCATCATTTTTAATGACTAGAGATTCTTCTGTTTTTTTAAAATTATTTTTTATTCTAATTTATTGTATAAGACAGCAGAATGCATTACAATTCATATTACACATATATCATCTGGTTTTTATGTATTGATTTTGTATCCTGCAACTTTGCTGAATTTGTTAGTTCTAATGGGTGTGTTTGTGTGTGTGTGTGTGTGTGTGTGTGTGTGTGTGTAAGTAATCTTTAGGGTTATTTATATATGCCAGCACCACACAGAAATTTGTAAACAAATTTACTTCTTCTTTTTGAATTTCTTTATTTTTCTTTCCTAATTTTTCTGGCTAGACCTTTTAGTACTGTGTGGAATAGAAATGACAGAAGGGAAGATCTGTGTCCTATTTCTTCTCTTGGGGGAAAAGCTTTGGTCTTTCATCATTGGACATGATGTGAATTGTGACAACCCTACCTTTGACTAATTTCATGCTCTGCCAGAGAACTGAGAAACCAATTTGACCTAAACCAAATAGATAGTAATAATTGTGATAAACATATTTATATGTGCTTACCATTTTGTGCCATTTATTTAACTCACAGGAAGTAAACAGATCAGATTTACACTACTATGTTAAGTGATTTATGAGAAAAAGTATCTCGTTACTATAGCTGAGATCACTGAAAAACCATTAAATACAACTCAAGCAACATTTTTTTTGTTTTTAATTGGTACATATTATTGTAGAGAGTGGAGGGTTTTATTGTTGCATATTCATATCATGTACAATTTTTAAAGTCTTATCTAATTTGATTATCTAACTCTAATGCCAAACGCTTAAACTATTTTCTTCACCAGTAGGAATCAAAATGGATTTCTTATCCATATCAGTTCTATAAGAAATGGAGTAAAACAAAAAATCAGTCTAGGATACAGTCATAACACATTTTTCACAGTTATTATCTAGTGAATTCTAGACAATAGAAGACCTAATGATAAGAATATTTTTCTGTGAGAACAATGGAATAATGTCCCTAGTCAGACACTGAGTAAGCATGTGTTATGTCATAGATCTTAATTCTTTATCCATTCACTCATTCAATTGTCCCTTTATCCATTCAAAAATTATTGAGCATCTACTAGGTTCCAGGCACTGGACTAGGTACCAAGAAAACATGCTTATCAAAAAATCACAGGTACAAATATAAGATTACATCTGCTATGAATGCTAAGGAAGAGCACAGGTGCTATGAGAGTGTCTAATGGCAAAGTGGCACTGATGGAGTGCTTAGAAAAGATTTCCCAGGATGGTGCTCATCATGTTAAGATCTAAAAGAAGTTAAGATATCCGTGAGTGTGCATTATCTTTTAAACCTAAGTATTATCGTATCAACCTCTTAGAAGTCAGAAATGCAATGGAGAAGGGGGCAAGCTAGGATTTGAGGCTGTGTTCCAGTGGTTTTTACAAGTCAGCGTATATTCACCACCACAAGTGACTCTGTGAATCCTCTTGTTACATATTCTTGCTCTGCTGGAGTTGTGTGTCTTCCTAAATAAACTGAAATGTCCAAAAGAGAAGAAACAGTAGATTATATGACACACATCTCCAGTGTCAGTATCCAAAAGTTGACTAAATGATAAATTACATATTCAGTACAACTTTGTTAATTTGAAAAAAATTTTTAGAAGGAGGTTATTTGGAGAATTTTTGTACCTTAAAATGTTTGTAAAAATTTGAACCGATGCGTTTCTTTTCTTTTCCCTCAGTTATAGAAGTATTTCTATCAAATTCACTTTATTGAAACTATAATTGCACTTAAATTTGTATTATTCTTTAAAAATGACCTTTGTGACCAATAGCTTCCCATCTTTGATTGGCTTAGAAAAAAGTCAAAATTTAGTCTTCTTTTAAAGCAATTACATTTTTATAAGATATAGACCTTGTTTCAATTTATTTCCCTTTATTTTATTCATGTATTTATTTTATTATCTTGCTTTGTATATGACTTAAAAGTCACTTCTCATATTTTTTGGAATAAAGTGAGATATAAAAGAATAAATAATATCTTAGAAGACCTTACAAAGGAATTTAGATTTAGAGAACTGAACTGTCATAAAAATAGTTTGTTATCATTCTATTTTTTAAATTATAATTTTCTTATTTGGAAAATGTTTAAGAACTACTTTTTGGAAGAAAATACAAAGAGAGAAGGAGAGTGGAAGGGGATGTAAGGAGCCGGAGCAGTCCACACAGTTAATGGCTGGATCTTGATGTTGATAGTGGTGGTGGTAATAAGGTTGGTTCCGGGATAATTGTGAGGATGTAGTGTACGGGACCTTTGTCCCAAGAGTAAATGGTTCTGTCATCTGGTTCCTGATTCACTACCAAGTGCTAAAATTGAATGGGTAAATAAAGGTAATATAAAATGACATATATGGATATTATGACTAGTGAATAAGAAAAGTGAAATGAAAACAAAGAGAGAGGCCAAGCTGAAATTCTGGGCAAGGGGGAGTGAGAGAGAGGGTAGGCATTTCATTTGGCTGGTGTCATGTGGGACTTTGCTTTTTATGTCTTATTTTCCTAAAAGTAGAATGCACTGATCAATTAATTTATATATTCAATGTCTATAAAGCAAGTTCTTTGAGTAAAATTTCTACATCTCAGAAATTCACTTGCTGCAGTGTTATTACATAAATAGCTGTGTAATGAGAGTCCAAAACTTATTGTCCTTAAAAATCTCTAGGCAGATTTAAAACTGAAAATCACCAGTTTTCAAAACTGCATGAACCCACAGTCTTGCACTATAAAAAATCAACTAGGTATAAAACCAAACACCTGATTTTAGAGAGTTGGTTTCTGAAACTGATGCTAGATTTTGGTGCACTCCTGAACAATAGGAAGATTTAAATGAAGGTGTGTTGTTAACACAAAGGAATTTTCTTAGATAACTCAAAAACCAGAGAGCATCCTATTAGATTGAAAGAGAATAAAAATTGAGTTTTGTGTAAATAATTCTTCTGGGCTAATTTCATTATCTAGTTTTATACCGAGATATGGAAGTCTGATAGGAAGAAAAAGAGCGCCTTCTTTACAGGTATTTTATATTGGTATGTGAGCAAACAATCCATACCTCATGGAAGATTAATCTTGATTCATTAAGAGGAACATTCAGAATCATCCCCTTCAAAAGGGAAAATGTCAGCTGATGGTCTCCCCCAAATCAAGTTGCTCATAAAAGCAAAAGGGCAAGGGAGGTAGAAAAGAAGAGGTAGATAAATCAACTCAAGAAAATTTCTTTACAACATTTATTTATCCACAAGGAGAACAATATTTAGTGAACATGTGTGAAATATGCTGTAGAAGAAAACAAAGAAGAGTACAACCAGCAATGTGAAGTAAGGATACAGTCAATCAGCACTGTAGGGTTTAATTTTAGAAATGACTTAAATAATTTTATTACAATGTTTTGCATGTCTCTGTTACTCTTTACTTTGGTCACCACCATGAGACCATAGTATCAAAAAATCCTCAGAATTCATTTCTATCTCGGAAATACTATGCTATATTATACAGTACACTGTTATACAATACTATACTACAGTATAGTTCAATGAGTGTTAATCACATAGAGAATGAATGCTTTTATTTCAATTTTTATCCAAATGTACTTCATTCATTGTTAAAACACATTTTTTAAATAAAGAAGGCTGATGCTTTCAGTGTACAATAATTTTTCATTTTTAATGTATTTTTTAGTTGTAGTTGGACACAATACCTTTATTTATTTATTTATTTATATGTGGTGCTGAGGATCGAACCCAGGGCCTCACATGTGCTAGGCAAGCACTTTACCAGTGAACCACAACCCCAGCCCCTAATTTTTCATTTTTTATTGAACAAATACATACTGGGAAATCATTATACATTAATTCTGAATTAGGTGGTAGAGTACAACACTGAGGCTCATCGATTTTACAATTAGGCCATCTTTATTATAATCCATATATTTTGGAAGATCTCACAAAGGAGTTAAAGGAATTCAGACGTAGAAACTGAGTGCATAAGAATTTAATTTTAATCCTTTAAATAAAACAGTTTTCATTTCTATGATGTTTGCCTCAGCAGCCCACTATGGGAATGTTACCAGGAGAAGGAAAATTATGGTGGGTTAAGCATAGAAACAGAAGCAGCTACATTGGGTTAAAAGAACAGAGCCATGAGACAGTGAACAAAAAAAGCAGAAGGATAAAAATTACAGATAGGCTAGCCAGAAGAAAAGTCACTACTATGTAATTATCTGTTACTTAAGGATGTGGTCCTTGTGGTTTCGGGTAGACTTGTTCAAGGCATGTTTGTCTGAGGGTTGGCTGGGGTTGTAGGTGGTGATGAGAGGACAAAGAAAGATAAACCTCCTTTGGGAACATTTGTGGACTGAACTGAATTGTTAAGTCTTCCAGTTCCTAATGCTCCCCATTATCTCTTGGACTCTCTTGTTGGCAGCTGTAGAAGTTATACACAATTATGAAGAAACAAGCCCACAAACAGAAAGAGAAAGTCCTGGTGATATTTTCCCAGGAGAACAATGGGAGAATGCTCCCAGCGAAGGATGTGGCTTCTCCCTGGGCTGCAAGGCACCTTGCTTTGAGTGGCTTCCCTAGCTTCACCTCCCAACATGGGGGAGTCTGTTCTTAGACTCCAACACTTCCACCAAAGAAGCTCCATCAAAGATTGATTCTCAGTCTTCCTCATTGGCATGTTTTTCTTTAGAGCAAATGTATTTTATATTTTCTGTTAGCCTTTATTATTTATTTACTCAGCAAAAGCATTGTCCATCTCTCAGAGTTGAATAATGACAACTTGTTACTTTATTTTCTTACCCTGAAATCAAATGTATTCCCTGAAGGCAATAGTGAGGATACTCCTTTTATTTTGAATATTCTCAATTGGTTGAGCTAGTTCTATTATAAGGTACAATCTAGATTCTTCCAGTTCCTCTTTTATGTGACACGTCTGATTCTGTGTCAGGCTTTGTGCTGATAAACCCTCTGTAAGGTCTTGCTCTCCTGAACACCTCCCTCCTCACCACCACCCAACCCCAGGACTGAATATATTTTCTTAAACATAATTGCTTGCTTTTTTCCTGTATTCACTTGGGGTCATATTAAAAATGTCCTAGATTCTTTTCTTATTTTCTCAAGTCTAGTTAATTATGTTCTATATTCTCTATTTATAGTTTTTCATGCTCCTCCCTTCCCAAGTCCTATGTGTAACTAGCACATGTTCTTACTGAGTTTTCAGATCTTGACTTCAGATAAGCACAGCCATGGATTAATCTTTTCCTTTCTGCTGAAGCAAGCTAATATTAGTAGGGAGAATGAGAGTGTTTTGCTGTTCGCTTAACAAGTCCGTATTATTATTGAGGGCCTGCTATGTCCTAGAACCAGGCCAGATACTTGGCTATACTGGTTAAAAAAAAAAAAACAAAACAGATTTTTTCTTGTTGCACTGTGGCATGGCCCATGGCACGGGAAACCCCATAGATCTAGATAACAGGAATATCTAATACAACTTGTAGTGTCAGTGGGATAAATATCTGAATTAGCAAGACCCAAGTTGACATTTGAAGTGTCAGGATGAGTTTGCCAGGTAACCGTGGCCAACCATGAGAAGAGAAGTGTTTTTGGCAGAAGAAACAGCATACCTGAAGATCAGAAGTGAGAGACTACAGTGAGAGGATCTTGCTTTGTCTCTGTAGTCTTAATTTTCATTCAAACCTAAGGAAGGTGGAAGAATATACATTCATATTTTACCATGTTACTTGGGAGGAAAAAAAGCATATGTCTTATAAATATAAGATTACATAAATATCATTTTTCATGGAATAAATTCTGTAAGGCTAGGGATCAGATTATGATCCATTTGGTAGCTTCATTTGGATGAACTAGTGATCCATGAGCCTTGGAAATCATAAGAGAATCTCAAGATGTTCCTACAGATGGAGCAGAAACCACAAGGAGAAGAAGGGAATCTACCAGGGGGAAAAGGAAGAATGTGAAAAGAGAGAAGACTGAGCTGGTAAACAAGGAGCAGATGGGCCAGACATTGCAAACCCTGTGAAGATGTTCAAACATGATTGTAAGAGCAATGGGAAGCCACAGTCTTAAACCAAATCCCTGTTGCTTCATCTGAAAAAGTAGCAGGGGTTTTATTCCTCCATCCCTTCTCCAAACACATCCTTTTCTTTCTCTGTTAAACAGCAGTAAAAATGAATTGATGCTTTGTCCAATCCCAGGTGTATGAGAAACAACTTCATTGATAATTCTAGGATGCTTTGATTAGAGCAAAGCTCTATTTAAGTTATCACAAGAAAGATTTTCTCAGCATCTAATTGTGGAACGCACTTAAGAGTAAGCACAAAACTCGGAGCCATCGAGGTGCACTGTCTGGGAACTCATCACTTACTGTTTTGCCTGTGGTCTCCCACAAATTGCTATCATTCCTCTAACTTTCCCCAACCTGTTCTGTCTCATTAGGGAACTGGAAATCTAGCCCAGTTTTCCTTTTGATTGATGTCAAGAGATGCAAAAGAAGGTGTTGCAACTTTGTAGCCTAAAATTGTCTTTCACCTTGCCAGGACCTCAAAGAAATGACAAGATTGCCTTGATATTAGAGAGATGACTGAGAGGTTATGGTTTTTCTTGTTTCACAGTTTCCTTTCAGGACCTCGCTTTGCCAACCACATCTAGATCTATGTAGCTAGAAGATAGACTTCAAAAAATACAGATGTGTCTTTAAGGATAGAGGATAGCAAGATATCATTTAGTATAATTAAATCAGCATTAAAGGTCCCCACCATCTTCTATCTAAAGCTTCAGAGAGGATGACTAGCTCTTGACTGAAGTCGGTTTAACAGGCCATGGGGTGAGCACCAATAAAGTCTCCCAGCAAAAAATGGCTCAGTATGAGTTGGAAAGAAAGATGACATTCACATGGTTTCTTGCCATAGAATTGAGGATTTGAAATTAAATGTCTGGATTCTGTTCCTTAGGACAACTCAGCTGTTATTTCTATTTTGCTTTTAAAATTAATCATCCCTATTTTATAAATCAATCTCCTCTTTTTTTTTGCATCAGCATATACTCAGGTTGTAGCATTTGTGTCTTTATTGAAAAAGCATGTCAACTCCTTTTCTTATTGATTAAGAAAATTAATACCTTCCGGCTTCCATTCATGGCATTGGGAGAACATCTGAGCCTTGTCCTTTTTAGTTCCAGGAAAATATGAATTTGCATTTGAAGGACAAAGAAACACATTTCTTAGTGGACAAAATCAGACTTTAGTAACCTCCCCCTATTCAGTCTTACTTTCTGCCATTTCAATTATCTGTGACCAGCTAGAATTTAATATTAAACAGAAATTTCTATTAGCCTTACATGCCATTCTGAATAATATGATGAAATCTTGTCCTGTCTTGCTTCACTCCAAAAAGAATGTGAATTATTCCTGTGTACAGTACATCTGCCCTGGATATACCACCTGCCTTTTGCCAGTTGGTAGCCATCTTGGTTTTCAGATTGACTGTGTAGGTATTGCAGTACTTGTGTCCAGCTTATCCTTGTTTTACCTGACAATATCCCCAGAGTACTGGAGTAGGAATGCTAGCAATTTTTCCAAGCCATATTGTTATAATTATTCTCTTTTATTATTGTTGTTAATCTCTTACTCTGCTTAATTTATAAACATCATCATAGGCTTGTAATGTACATATCATTGTGTGTGTGTGTGTGTGTGTGTGTGTGTGTATGTGTTTCAGCACTATCTATGGTTTCAGAAATCAACTGGGGATCTCCTATAGATAAAAAGGGACTACTGTATTTATTATTCTCCATAGAATTTCAGAGAAAACTCTATATCACGAAAGTGGAAACTGATCTCATCTTAGTTGTCCTCATAATGCTACAAAGAATTTTGATGGCTACAAGATGACTACCAACTGATTTAAAACATGGATAGAGGATATAAACAATAATAATAACAAAGAGAGGAAAGAACTCTCTCTCTTTATATACCCCTCATTATTAAAATTAAAATTTTGGTTTTAATTATATTTGTATTTCTCGCCAATTAGACAGTCCTTTCTAAGGGCAAGGACAGGACAAAATTTGTCTTTCTTTATGCCTAGCACAGAACTCAGTGTCTGAGGCATAGAAAGTATTCAGAAAGCATTTGTTGACTACGTCAAGGACTGGGTCTATGAAAGCAAAGGCATCCTCCAAACAACTATTTCCATCGTGATATTTTCCATTCAGAAAAATTCCACTGCCAGTGGAGCTACATCTGTCTTGAAAGAAACTATGCATTCTGATTCCATCAAATGGCAGACACATGGTGACTGGGTCTTTCATACAATAGCTTGCTCTTTGGCTCGGGTCTGGGAGAATAGCTATACATGAATTCAAAGGCTGAGATTTGGTCTCTCTTATTACCTTAGTGACCTTGGACAAGACCCCGAATATAACTGGTTTCCATTTTCTTCTGTATAAAGTAGAGGAGTTGGACAGGGGATTCCTAACCTGGAAACCATAGATTCATGAATAAAGATCAGGAAAAGTCTATGAGCTTCCTGAAGTGTGTATATTACGGCTGTATGAGTATGTTTTTATGAATTTTTTAAGAAAAGAAGTTATAGCTTTCTGTAGTTTTTTAAAAATAAAACTATCTTTACAAAAAGTTGAGAAAATCTTGAATAGCTACATTTTCATATCCTTTCGCTTATAAAATTTCTACATATCTATAAAAATTTATAAAACTGTATCAGCCCACAATATTTTCTTTTTACTCTGATAATTGGATTTCTGTGTGATCCTTTGACGTTTCATGACACTTTAAATAGGTTTGTCTATGTTAAACTTCATCCATATATCCAAACCTGGACCTAGACCTTTCACTTCTCCAAATTCCATATATGAGTTATTAGTTATTCCCATAGTAAATGTGGAAATGTTATTTTTTAGATTTACCTTACCTAGAACATTCGTTGCATTGCCTTGAATACTCTATGCCTCTCAGGAGCAGGGCCATACATACCACCTATTCAAATGAAGCTCAGAGGGTGGAAAGTAGGGGACGGTTTGCTAAAAATGTCCACAAAAGGGGGCAACAGGATAGGATGAGAGTTCAGGAAATTTGGAGATACAGATTGACCAGATTTTGAAGATTTGTGACACTCAGGAATGATGGGTAGGTCATTCTTAAAAGGCATGGCCTGGGTCTGTGTAGAAATTCCATGAGCAAAGGCTATCTATCACCTCATGCTCTGAGGAAGTCAAAGAGTAAAGAAGGAGGAGTTTTTTTAGCATACGTATGTTAGTTGCCTTTTACAAATTACCAATAAAAATATCCCAAATTTATTATCTTACAGTTTTTTGAGGTCAGAAGTTTGACATAGGTTTTAGATTATGTGTGTTTGCAGTCTTTCTGGAGCCTCGGGGGAGAATCCTTTCCCTCAACCTTCCCGGGTTCCAGAAGCCAACAACATCCTTTGGGTTTTGATCCCTCTGGTTCCCTCTTCAGAGCCAGCAGCATGGAAGCCTTGAGTCTCCTGCCTGTCCTTCTCCTTAGCCTCTGTCATCACATTACCACTGTCTTGACTCTGCTGCACCTCTGTAGCTTTCATGAGGATTTGTGACTACACAGGGCCCCCCTGGAGAAGCCACAGTGCTCTCCCTATCTCCAGGTCTTCAGTGGATCAGTTCTGCCGTCTCTTCTATAACAGAAGGCCACCTTCAGTTAATGCAATTAGGAGGTGGACATCCTTTGGGGGTCATGATTCAGCCCACCACAATACCTTATGTTTACTTACTTGTATTTATTTATTATGTCATAGTTTTGTGGGCACAGTTATGTTCATAGATATTATGTGCAGAAAAGGAAAAAGCATGAAGAGAATGTATTTGGCTAAGTATATGAATAAGTGGTCAGAAAAGAGGACAGACGGTGCCTGAAGCTGAAGGGAATTCGGAGTTTTTAACAAGTCACCATTTATCTCTGGGGAATGTAAAGAACAGAAGAGTTTCTTCTCCCTAACAATTTAGCACATCTTCCATTTCTAAAGTAGCATTCATGTGGAAGACTGAGAAACTGGGAGGGTTTTAAAAATAATAACATTATAATTATGTGCTATAATCATATAATGATCCAATAGATGTGAATTAGTGCTCAATGAAATGAGAGTATTCTGTAACATTCTCATTTCTGGTTTCTGAGTCTGTTTGTTCTGCTAGAACAGGATACCTGAAACTGGGTAGTTTATTAAGAAAAGAAAATTTCTTTTTGTTGTGGAAGCTGGGTAGTTCAAAATCAAGGTGTCAGCATCTGGTGAGGGTCTTTTTACTGCATTCTTACATGGCAGAAGGCAGAAGGGGCAATGGAGAGAGAAATTCTATGTCCTTACATGGCAGAAAAGCAGAAGAAAGTGAACCCTCCCTTCAAGCCCCCCCCCTTTTTTTGTTAAATAATAGTGATCCATTCGTGACAGCTCTACCTCATGACTTCAACATCTCCCCAAAGTCCCACCACTTAACACTGCCACACAGGGATCAAGTTTCCAACGTATGAATTCTCAGGAACGTACTCCAACCAAAAAATATATATATATGTATTTTTTTTCTGTATTCAGAGAGGTGTGCTGTGCAGAAGTTTGCAAAGGGTGGAGGGAGGGTGGTGGTGGAGCAAATATATACCAAATGACCACATGGGCACATTATAGTCCCTTTCTTATGAGTCTAAGAACTGGAAAATTTCAAGATGTTTCAGAGATCCTGCTACTTAGGAGAAAGAGACATAGCTGTCCACACTCTTGATTGGGGAAATATAGTCAAAGCATCATCCAGAAAGTCTAGTCTTTTGTTACTTTTGTTACTTTTTGGATGAAGTTAAAAATAACATGAAGGTCATATTGGCTGTTGGCTTTTGGTCCTATTTTCATGGAATATGACTGAAGACAGATGGATAAAGAATTACAATGATTTTTTTGGTTTGGTAGGACAGAGAGTGGATGCAGGGCGAGAGCTGAACAGGTTGGGTTCTGGATAAGCGAGAGCAATGAAACAAATTTATTTTCCAAAAGTATATAACGGCACCTTAGGAAGAGAAAACACTACACCATTTGGATGACAGGTGGCATGTGGCACCTCTTGTGAGTTCTGTTGACAGTTAAATCACCCTGATGACTATGGTCAAATGAAAACTACTGCATTGCTTGAATTGAGTCATATTTTCTGTCCTTTTCTGTTTTAAGGGACTATGTCAGCCTCAGTCAAAAGTAACTCACTTTTAGCTACTTTTCATCATGTAAATAACTATTGACTGAGAATGAACCTTTGGGAAACCAAAAGTGAGCAAGGTAGATCTCTCTCCAACTGGATTCCTCAAATAAGGGACCTGCAACAGGAGAAGGTGGTTAATGCAATTGATTGCCCATCACCTTCATTTATACTACAATTTATTCATCTTACCCATAAAAAATTAGACCCAACTTAGCAGATGCCCAGATGTCTATCAAATCTTTTTCTTTTTTGTTATTCATCTTAATTCTGGCCTCCACAGCATTCATTTTGGGTTGAAGGATTCTAGGCTATTGCTGTGGAAACTTTGGTTCTAGTAGAGTTCAAGAAGCCCTGGATTATGGACGGACACATGTGTCCACCATTCTTGTGTCCTTTCATTGTCACCTCATAATGCTTTCACTGCCCCATACAGGGAAAACAAAAGGTGAAGGAAGAGTGGGCACAGGGGCCAGGAGTCAGAACCTAGTCGGAATCAAGAGGACTCATGCTGGTGAAGACTTTGGGAGGTCAGGATGGATTTGGCCAAATTGCAGCTCAGAAAGCAACATTGGGCCTGGTGTTCAGCTGACTGGGCCGGGTATACCACAACAGACTCAGGAAGGGTTTGTCCATGACAAGATGGTGTGGTAGAGCATGGAATTACCAACCCAAACAGCCTGCCTGTGTTCTAATCCTGGGTCCTCCAACATGATCTGGAGAAGTCTGAATTCCCATGTGCAATACAGGGAGCTTGTTGGTACTTAATTTGCTGCATGTTTGTGGTGGGAGACCAAGGAGTCATGTGAACCATTTAGAACAGTGCTTAGAACATATTTGTGCAATTTAAATGTTAGCTATTACTTTGGCAGTAGGATTAGTTTAAATTTCTCATTGTGGACTATTTTTTTTTTTTCATTTAGCTTTTTTAAAACAGAGGACCACTGGGTGACCACAAAAGTCAGGTACTAACAGTTTCCTTCAAAGAAACAAAACTTGAAAGTAAAGTCTCAAAGAGGATTTGGCTTGAAAGTCCTGTAAATTTTCATTTTGGGATTCATTAAATCTTGTATCCTGTATTCCCAGGTTGAAGAGACATGTAACAGCCTTAGACTTCACTGTGAATGGATAGTTTTTGCAAGATGTTTTACTGTTACAAAATAAATATTTCCAACGTTATATAAATAATGGTTTCTCTACCTTTAACTAAAATATTTTTAATTTCTTTGTTTTTTTTTTTGTCATCTTCAGTTTACTCAGTAATTGAGAAAGTACAGCTCTATATAGCAAGTACAGCACATGTAACAAACACCCATTTTAAAGGGCTGCTTGTGCTCAGTTGTGGCACACTTTTTCTCTTACCAAACTAGCCTCAGAAACCTGTGATCATTGTACAAATACCGCAATGATGACTGGCAACACTGGACTCTAGCCTTTAGGATTTACTAAAATGTATAATGCTGTTTTTGAATTATAAATATGTTGTAATGTGGCTATTGCTTTGGTGTAATTGGTTCCTTCCACATTGAAATATTTGCTACCAACTCAATATCCATGACTCGTTTAATGCCAATGGAAATCAAAACCTGACAGGATGCACAGTGGCTTGTGACTGTCCTAGATTATGAAATGTCCCTGGCTCAGAGATTATGCTTGAGTCAAGATTAAATGCCAAATCTAGAATAGTGCTAGACAGGTAATAAGCAATTAATAAATATTTGGTGAATGGAAATATTTGGTGAATTCTCAGCAAGAGAAACACTAAGAGAGGTAAATAGGGAGCCTACATCCTGGGAACAAATTTTTACTCCTCACACTTCAGATAGAGCCCTAATATCCAGCATATACAAACAACTCAAAAAATTAAACAATAAGAAAACAAATAACCCAATCAACAAATGGGCCAAGGACCTGAACAGACACTTCTCAGAGGAGGACATACAATCAATCAACAAGTACATGAAAAAATGCTCACCATCTCTAGCAGTCAGAGAAATGCAAATCAAAACCACCCTAATATACCATCTCACTCCAGTAAGATTGGCAGCCATTAGGAAGTCAAACAACAAGTGCTGGCGAGGATGTGGGGAAAAGGGTACACTTGTACATTGCTGATGGGGCTGCAAATTGGTGTGGCCAATTTGGAAAGCAGTATGGAGATTTCTTGGAAAGCTGGGAATGGAACCACCATTTGACCCAGCTATTCCCCTTCTTGGACTATTCCCTAAAGACCTTATAAGAGTGTACTATAGGGATACTGCTACATTGATGATCATAGCAGCACAATTCACAATAGCTAGACTGTGGAACCAACCTAGATGCCCTTCAGTAGATGAATGGATTAAAAAAAATGTGTCCTTTATACACAATGGAGTATTACTCTGCACTAATAAATGACAAAATCATGGAATTTGCAGGGAAATGGATGGCATTAGAGCAGATTATGCTAAGGGAAGTTAGCCAATCCCTAAAAAACAAATGCCAAATGTCTTCTTTGATATAAAAAGAACAACTAAGAACAGAGCAGGGAGGAAGAGTATGAGAAGAAGATTAACATTAAACAGGGACTAGAGGTGGGAGGGAAAGGGAGAGAGAAGGGAAATTGCATGGAAATGGAAGGAGACCCTCATTGTTATACAAAATTACCTATAAGAGGAAGTGAGGGGAAAGGGAAAAAAATCAAGGGGGAGAAATGAATTACAGTGGATGGGGTAGAGAGAGAAAATGGGAGGGAAGGGGAGGGGAGGGGGGATAATAGAGGATAGGAAAGGCAGCAGAATACAACAGACACTAGTATGGCAATATGTAAAACAGTGGATGTGTAACCAATGTGATTCTGCAATCTGTATGCGGGGTAAAAACGGGAGTTCATAACCCACTTGAATCAAATGTATGAAATATGATATGTCAAGAACTATGTAATGTTTTGAACAACCAACAATAAAAATTAAAAAAAAAAAAGAATTGAATGGTTTAGAACTGAATGCTACTATCCATCCATCAGAAGGAGGGTAAGCAGATTTCAGTTTCAGGAGCCTTAGAGAATGAGGTCATTTAAAAAAAAATTCCTTTTGATAAAATAAAATTCCCTGGGTTATTTCTAAGTTTACACTTAAGACACATTCCCTCTAAGACTAGAATCTTCTCAAGCAACTATTCCTGGAAAAGATTAATAGAGGTGAAAGAGATACAGCTGAAGTCTTACTCAAGAGTATGAAAACCACCTTTTAGTATTTAAAAAGGCATTAATCATGATCATTTATCAACAGAAAGGAATGTTCACAGAATACATAGAAGAAATGTTTGCAAAGGCAAAAAGTCAGAGCAAAGGAAGGCATACATGCCCAGGGCTGAAGGCTTTTTCTTTCTTTCTTTTTTTTTTTCTTTTTAACAAATTAAAGCTGCCGAGAAACAACAATTGACCAGAGGGAAACATTACTGCACAATCTATAAAATACTGCCAAGGACAGCAGAACCTTATTTTTTTTTTTCTTCCTTTTTTTTTTTTTTTTTTTTTTTTTTTTTTTTTTTTGTGGTAACAATTGTTAAGAAACTTAGATGTCATGTTTAGAAGTTACCCAACACCAAGGATTTGGAAAGTACTTTTATTTCCTTTACTAGTTGATGATGGGAATGAGTTAAAAATATATTCAGTAAATCCTTGTTTTTTAAAAAAAAATTTTTAACATGGCTATTCCTTAATGCCAGTGCTCTTTTAATTGTTCATTCATCCTGGATGCTCTGGTTTTCCCTTTGTTTTGTGCTTCTGGGAATTATTTCCAAGCAAGTAACTATATCTCAAAGATTTCTAAAGCCACTTAAAAAAAAAAAAAAAAGCCACAAGGATGCAGTTTTTATATGAAGTGTCTTAGCTGTGTAGAATCAAAGTTTTAAAGTCCCACATGGACTATCTTTGTACATTTATGTAAAATTTATAGGCAAGAATTTTAGTTGAAGACTGAGCATCAACTGGGCTTGTGGGGACCCTGGTTTCCCTCTATCCCAAGCTTTTCCATGCTTACTTTCCACTTTTTGGGTCAGTGGGGAAGACTGTAGGTTGTTCTGTACTTTTAAAAAATGCTACCACCATAAACAGGATAGTTTTTGTATTGCTTTTTTCTTCCCTTCAACTATTTGTCACAATAGCAGGGTCTTGGGTCATGTGTGCATCTGGCTGTTGTGAACAAGAGAATACCTTGCAAGGCAGATGGCTGGGTGAAGGACCAAGACTTTGGACCCCAGAGGAGAGAGTAGCAATCAGGCTCACACATTAGAATTCAACCTGTGACCTGAGACCATGTCATACTGTTTTATTCTGAACTTCATTGAATTTCTGTACTTTCTTCAAGATAATTCTAGGCAGTATCATGGCTTGTTCTGTTGATCAAATTGCTCAGTCTAAGCATTAGCCCTGTTTACTTCTTGTCATTTGAAATTATAATGAAAATCTCTTATACATGAAGATTTATTGTTCTCTGAGAAAGGACTACTGTCCCCAAATCCAACTAACTCAGGAAAAGTTAGGACAGATTCTATAATCATCTCTAGACTAAACAACAAAGCTAAACTACAAAATCAGGAAGTGGATTAAGAAAAGACAGATCACATTTAGACAAAGACATGGTTACTTTTTTATTTGAAGGAAAAAAAAAGTATGTTTTAATAAATACTGCGGAAACATTGACCAAACAAACGTACAAAGTGACTTCAACGTTAAAAAAAAAAAAAATGCAACGCAAGTTCTGCTTTATAGCAGTTATAACTTATTCTTTTTACAATATTTAAATACAGAAAGCACTTGCCAGCTATTTTGTAATACTGCCCAAAGCATAATGCTGCACCAATCAAAGCATATATTATGTTGGTAAAATGTCTGTATTTCGTGGGAAATGACTGGAATGGTATTTTCTTGCAGAGACAAAACAAAGTGCTTGTAAGACATAGAACTGAGAGTTGTAATTACCTTAATCTCCTCTCCTGCCACAACTTAATGGGAGCACAGCTTCAACACTTCAAAAATGAAGCATTATATCATTGGAAGGAAAGCTTGTTTTCAACAAGCGCCAACAACAAACAGGTTCAATCAGGTTTATTCTCTGAAAGAATCTCTAAAAGGAACTGGTCAAGAAAATATCTGTAAACTGGTTTAAATGCTTATTATTTTATGTATCAACAATCAAGTTTTGAATATGGACCCTGGCTGAATCTGGTTAAGTGAGGTTTAGCCATCACGGTCTAGAAACAGCATAGTGTTACGTCAGGACTGACATTATATAATTTTCTACTAGGGATTCTCTAAAGCTTGGGTAAGTGGGTTCTTCTCAAACTGAGGTTCATTTTGGGTCCTTCTCAAACTGAGGTTCATTCAAAGAAAGTGAAAGAAAATGCAGATCATTAGAGGCTGCCCAATTTTGGAGCTTCATTCCCAAACTGTCCTTTTGCTTTGTATATTTGGTAAGTTGTTCCAGACAGCTTTATTCACAAACTGTGCTTTCTGTTACTATTCCTTCATTATCTCTCCTGGTGAAAATAGTACCTATACTTCCCCCTTGGATCATTCTATGACATCAAACCAAGACAACTTTTATTTGACTTTGCATTTTTATCAAAGTTGGCAAAAACAAAACAAAACAAAAAAATCACACACCCTCTTTTCTAAACAGCACACAAAAATATTACATTGAGCAATTTACCACTTGTTAATGACAATCACAATGATGAACAGAACCATCCGACTGAATAAAAAATCAATACTTTTTTCTATTTGATCTATGCGATCTGTGCAGTGCCGGTCTACACATCTTGTAAGGCTGCAAAAGCCTTTCTTTAGAACCATCTCGCTCATCAGCGATCTTCAGGAAGGCAAGATTTCAAAGCCTCATGAAGTTTTCCTCTGGAATCCCACGGGTCCCGATACAATTTCCATTTTAATGATGAGCTAAGAGGAAATTAGATCACATCCTCTAGAAAACTAAACGCTAAGGTCACAGTGCCAGTTCCCCAACGAGGACGGTATATTAAGATATACTTTTGTAAAGGAGATTAAAACGTTTAAAAATTAAATCAAAATAGAGATCCATGAATAGATTGGAACAACAACAACAACAACAACAACCAAAAAAAAAAAAAATGCCAAAAAACAAAACAATAAAAACAAAACAAAAAAACCCGCAAGCACCATTCAGAGTGTGATTTTTCTTCTTGGTGGTACTCGCATTCCTCCTCCTCTACCTCTAGAGCATTTGAATCTCACTTTTTTTGGCATATTTTTCAAGTCACACTTCAAAACTCTTCAATGTATTCACTTCTCACCACTCGGTCTACATGCCGAACCTAAGGACAGGATTCCAAAAAGACGGGCACCCTTGCAGGGGCCTCTAGCCTGTGGGACACGTGACTTTGGCTGTGCACTTCACTTGACTTCAGCTTTTTTGTTTTGCTCACGTTGTTTTTTTTACACTAGATTCCTTTGTCCTCGTTAAAGATAACGCAAGTTTCACATCACACTGCAGCTCTTCGCTTTGTCCTTTCGTAAGTCCGTAGCAACTGCCGAGAGTTCTGGTCTGCTAGGCATGTGTGAAATCCGCTTTGTGGCCCTCTGTGATTTGTTCCGCTTAACGTTTTTATTTGTCTTATTTACACAGGCCAAGGTGGCAACGTGAAAAATGTCTCTGACGCTATTTTCTGACTGTAAAGCTGAGCATTCAATGTAAGTAGCCGCTCCAATCTGTTTGGCCATATTTGCCCCCTGAGAAGCAAAAGAAGGGATTTTAATCAGCAATAAGACTTTGGAGGAAACTTACAAAGTATCTTCTGAGAACACACAACAATTCTGCATCGTCAAACATTTTCTAACAAGTCAATGGAATTTTCCAACTGTCATTACAAAAAAATAAAAATGCTTTTTTAAAACTGAACTACTTTATTACTTCATAAATATTTGCAGTCAAGATCCAATTCTGAGATACTCAACTGTCATTACTCAATAGATACTGCTGTGGCTCCCCATGGTGCTAAAGGCTGATCCAACATCACTGGGTCACTAAGAGATGAAGGCCCTGATCAGCAAATACTTAATGGTGAAGCAGGAGAGGAGCTAAGGGGACGAGTCATCCTATCAAATGTAGTTAAGAGTCACTGGTTCATAGGTTCTTCCAGGGTTTACAGAAAAGCACAGAAGCTTACTACTAGAACAAGTCAGCCCAAGATCACGAACCCAAACTTTGCACTTTCCACACAGCTCTGGCAGGGGCAACCTAGCCTCTAAAGCCTGTTTAGCCCCTCATGGGGACTTGCTTTCTAAAACTCTTCCTGACTATGAGTGACAGCTGAAGCTAGCCAACAGGTTGTACAAAACACAAGGACAATGAATGAATTTAAAATCAATTTCAAATAGAGTAAGTTTGTGTTTGGGTTTTAGGGCCAAAATAAGTTGAGAAAAGGATTCGTAGTACTTTAACATCAGTTACTTTATGAAATGCAAAATAGCTAGTTTCTAAATGTGGTTAATCCTAGCAATATACACAATAATAATCATGTATACATAATCAAAATGATAGATGAAGAAGATGAGAGTATTTTTTTTCACTCTTTTGTGGTGCTGAAGATCAAACCCAGGGCCTCGGGTATGCTGGGCAAGTGCTCTTCCAGTGAGCTACATCCATAGTCCTAGATTGTAGTATTTTAAGTGATGAGTACTAAATGTCATTCTAGCTATTTCAACACAAATTCTCTTTAGAATCTGACTGTAGCCTTTAGAGAATGAACTGGAACTGGTTTTCCTTTCTAAATACTTATGGGAAACCCCTGTAGAAATGATGCATCTCTAAAAGACTGTTTTATGGAGTAGGTCTACTTTACCTACAACTGCCTGTTTTAGTATTCTATTGGGCTGCTTTGTGTAAAAAAGAGTACCTCTCTTAAAGAACTATTGATTTTGACTACATTCTCTCTAAAACTACTAAACTTAAAAACCAAGGGGATTGCAGAGATACACAAGGGTAGCATATGATCAACCATTTATGTACTCAGATATCATGTAATTAGTCTACTGAATGACAGGGCATTTCACATACCATAGTTGACCACTGGCTGAGTCTTTAGAAAAACAGTCTTTTTATTTTATTTATTATGAGTGATATTCCATTTCTTTCACTCTTTCTGAAATCTACTTTTACACACTGACAACGTACATACCTGGTCATATGACACTGGTGTTTGCCTGTGATTTGAGAGCTCTACCAGTGTACTAACATCCGTCCGCAGATCAGACTTGCAGCCGACCAAGAGCATTTTAGTATTAGGACAAAATTCTTGGATTTCACCTTTCCACTGTGAGGGGGAAAAACAGAAAAAGACAGAAAATTAACAGAGCACCTCTATTTACAGAGTGAGAACAATTTTTCTACTGGCAGACATTGGAAATGGGACTTTCAAAAGGACATTAAAATGAATGTCACCTCAGATAAAGAAGAAGTTTGCTTCTTTAAGTAGATATTAAGTTTTACTATTTTTAAAAGTGGATCCATGAGGGAATGTCCAAGTCTATTATCATCTATTCTCTCTCTGTGACTCATGTGCTCCTACAATAAGAGGCTTATTGGGTGTTGTCTGAAGGTAGCCTCAACGATTTCTTAATTTGGGGGTATCTCTTAAAAGATAAAATTACCTTAAGAATAATTACAATGAGTGACCGTGTCCTTAGATGTATTGAGTGGGAAACTTAGGTAGAAGGCTGGAAATCAAACACCAGCATGCACTCACTGGTTGGTCAGGGAAGACTGACACATGCCATGTGTGTCAGGATCCTGAGCTGGAATTAGTAAAATAACCTCCTGCCTTCAAGGAGCTTCTATTCATGTGGCTGAATGAACAGATGACAGCAAGTCCATTTCTTGGGCTATCAATAAGGCTGGTCCTGCAGCTCATTTGCTTTTGAGTTAGTTTTTAAGGTACACAAACTGTAAATATTTTAATATAGTCCAGTTTGACTAGTTGGTTCATGACCTAACCAAAATTATTAGAACCTCCAGGAATATCTGGCAGGGAATGTTAACTATACTCTTTAAAAGCAGGCTGTGGTTTCATTTCCTGGGGCTTTTGCTCTCTGCCATCAGGACAGAAGTCAGGGATTCCAAGTGTATCCACAAGATATCTCTGGCTCTCAGAGATGAGGGGTTAAAAGGGCTTAGGCTCTTCCAAATCATACTCACATATCTGTCCTAAGCACTCTAAGAACGATTATGGAGATGACAAAGATGCCTAAGACATAGCTGTTTCTCCCAGAAAGGAATTCACAGAATAGCTGGGCTGATGAAGTAATGCACGTGATACTAGATAAGAGGGACGTCCTGCAACAGTAACTGGAGAGACCACCACGAGGCAACCCCAGGTTTAAAGATGTGCTTTGGGCAGTGGACTTTAGTTCAACAACCAGTTTATGCTCTGATGATTTTTTTCCCCATGATTTCTTTCCAGAAATTGTTTAGGAGAATCTACCATGGCTAGGTAGCACTGGCATTAGAAACAGAGAGGGAATGGATGATAATAGACTTAGACATTCCCTAATGGATCCAAACTTTTAAAAGTAGTAAAACTTAAAACTTCAAACCCTCATTTTTTTAATGGTACAGAAGCCAACCCATCAAATACCACAGAGAAGTATAAATTCATAATGATGAATTGAAAATAAGAATAAGAAATCTATCTTGCTTTAATTCACACTAATCTCTGGGATATTCATAGACTTCAAGGACTCAAATTAATCAAGATGAACCACAGCAAGAGTTATCAAAATCTAACACAAATCTAAAATGAACTCAGTAATATCACTAAGGCCAAAGCCACTGTTCATTTGGTCTTAGAAGACAAAAAAAAAAAAAAAAAAAGCCAGGAGAGAAAGGCTTTTCATTATAAATTATGCATAACCTGATACTACATCAAGTAAAAAACCCAGTAAATAAGCAACCTCTTTTATCTACAGACAGACCCAGACATGCCGTGATGTTGATCTTCAGCTGTGTAATGACTCTGGCCTCCCTCTGCATGTCTAGCAATTGTTTACAAGCATTAAAGACAGGAAAGGTGTATTCCTGCCTGAATCTGACAAAACATCAGTCCTATTTGTGTTTGATATACATTACTTAAAATTGAGAGGAGTTAAGTTAAAAAAAAAAAAAAAAAACTTTGATCTATTCAGAAAGTCACATTTCCACATTTTCTTGAGCTATGTTTGCAATGTTTAGTAAAGATAGAGAGATGAGAACTTCAAACCCTCATTTTTTAATGGCACAGGAGCCAAGCCATGAAATACCACAGAAAAGTATAAATTCATAAAAGCACAAAAATTTCAAATCCCATTAAAGGTAAAAAACAAAAGAATCCCACTCAAACAAAACAAAATAAATAAATAAACTCCGGTGTCTATCTTCCTCAACCCCTTCCATGCTCTACTCTGATTGGGACACGTGGTGACCACGTGGCTGACACCACCTTGCTCTCAACATCCTGTGTCTAAGCCACAGTGCATGGAGGCGGGGTGCTCTACCAAGGTTCTAACCCTGAATCCCCACAGCACTTAATCCAAAGTTGAGAAAAGAGGTTGTGGCTAGTCAATGCTGCCCCATTAATGCTCACACCCCTCTAACACCCACTTGAGGGCTGAGTCCCAGGCTGGTAGAGGCCAAGGAACATCTCTTCCTTCTGCTGGCCTCCCTATGACCTCTGGGGCATCCTCAACTGGTTGCTTTCCTTTTGATCTCCCCCTGGTCCCTTTGGTATGAAGCTGCCTCAGGTTCCTCCTCCACTACAGAATCTGCCTTATCTTTGCCTCCAGAAACTGGGAAATGTGATAATGTACAATGTGTTTACAACTATTGTCTTGATTAGGATCTGACACACCTAATCGTAACTCACATTGTCCCATGTCTGGAGACATACCCCTATTTCTCCTCTACCAGTCCGTTTTTGTTTCTAATAAATAAAATCATGACTGAAACATGGCTTCTTTATTAAAGTATCTATTATTGCATTCAGTTCAATACCTAAACTGAGGTCAAATATAAATCTATAAACTAAGGCTTAATCTGTCTGGTAAATGAAAAAAAAAAAAGAGAAGGAAGGAAGACAGGTATAAATGATAGTACTCAAATATAACTATTTTGAGATGCACTATTTCCCCTAAAAAAGAAAGAAAGGGAGGAAGGAAGGAAGGAAGGAAGGAAGGAAGGAAGGAAGGAAGGAAGGAAGGAAGGAAGGAAGGGAGAGAGAGAGAGAAAGAGAGAAACCTAACATGGAAGGGTTTTAAAGGATATTTTGTCTCAGAACTTTATGAGAAAAAAATTCAAGCAGATGTATTATCAAAAATAGTGATGCATACATGTGGGAAGCCTGTTTTGGTGTATCTTTTCTGGTGTTTTAATTACAAAATATAAGGTAAGGAACTAATTAGAGTCTTGGAGCTCCCCAGCCAAGCAGAGGTTTCTGCCTTAGGATTGCTTAGCACAGAACTGTGTCACCCACTCCCAGAACTTGCCTTTTTAAGGACACTGTCCAGGGTCTCTGGTCTACTGATATCAAAGCAAATCAGCACGGCATCCGAATCTGGGTAAGAGAGGGGGCGGACGTTGTCATAGTAAGGAGAACCTGAGAAGAAACAAAAGACACACAAGTTTCAGGTTAAAGTCCCCTGTGTTTGTCATACATTAACTCTCTGCTTTTGACCTAAATCCCTCAACTGTCACTTTGAAGCACCACTCCTAATTCTTGGGAAAGAAAGGCAAACAAATATACAAAAGCCCTGTAAGTAATACATTCATTTCTATCAAAAGATGAATGGCAATTCATATGTATCTGACCTGAATCAGAGAGTAGGACCAGGATCTTAAAGTGAAATCTACACAGTTCAAAGACTAGAGGCTGAAGGCACCTGGATGAAGTGGGGTGGCACCTGGGGCCAGGTGTCCTTATGTGCAAATCCACCTCCACCATAAAAGTGGGAGGGAGTCAGGTAGCCTCAGGTGTCTGTGCTCTGATTTGTCACTCATAAAATGAAGATGACAATATGTCTATCTGGGATTTAAAAAAACACCCAGGCAATGCCTGGCATTTAATAAAGGATCAGGAAATACTGACTGGGATTACTGTGGTGGTGGTGTCAATTTTGTTAAAATCTGAGTGCTAGCAAGCATCTTAAACAGAGCCTGCTTCCTGGAAAGGAGTCCAAAACTCAAGATTTGCCTGATATTCAGACAGGGGCAAGAAGGGGGAGGAGAGGGGTAGGTTCAACCGTGCAAAGAGAACCACAGTGATCCAGTGGCCTCTTATCTCTAAGTTACAAGTTTGGTTAGGTCTTTGACCTTTGAGATTACTGACTTAAACTTATTCCCAGACCCTATACAGGCTTTCTTCCTGTTATAACAAGGAATGCAATAAATTCCATGCTGGATCACATCATTTTCCCACACAGATCCACCTCCAAGAGTGATGCTGAGGCACAATACAAGGATCCTGGCTTGAGTAAAATCCAGGGTACACGAAAAGTTCATGCCACCAGACAGTTAATTTAACCACAGAACTCTCTGGTCGTTTAAGAAGTTTCTTTTACTCCTTTAAGAATTCTGAAGGATGGGTAATTAAACGAGGACGGTAATTACAAAGTGGTGTGGCTATAAAATTAAATACAGCTTGCCGATTGCTACTTTTTAAAGAAATTGCTTTCAGTATACTGACATTTCACAAACCTCACATGAAAACCAGCTCACCAAGCAAACACGTATGCACATACATATTTCACTCCAGAGCAAAGAAAGAAAACTGAAAGCATCCAAAGTCTTTTTGAAACTCTCTTTCATTTTGACATTATTTTCCATTTCTAGAAGAAAAACATGACATGTTGTCCCCTGATAAATCAAAACCTCAACAGTCAAAGACAGGAGAAGGGAAAGAAGTTTTAAAATCATCTTTTATACTTCTATTAAAATTAAAAATTTCAGAAGCTTGTTCTTGTTACCTAGAAGTCACCGTGTTAGGACACCCCATTCCATGTCCACAGTATCTGGGTCCCAGAAATTGACTATGGAAACCCAGGCAAAACTGGCTTTCTCACCAGCTGCTTTTAGGGGTACAGAGTAGTAACTTGAACTAGATGTGTCTGCAACCAAGGAAGAGTATCCCAGGAATCAGGAAGAAAAGTGAGAATAAGCCAGAGCCTGACAACTGAAAGATATTTCCTCAAAGCTTACAGAGTATAAGTTAAAGTTTAAAAAGTAGAAGTATTTAAATATTAAAATAATCAAAATGAGGCCATCCCTGAAAATGACAACCTGTGGCTGCCACATAAAGAAATGTGAGGTTACAAGAAAAATTCACAAACAGTTCACCCGTTTTTGAGAGATAGCAGAAATGAGTTAGCTTAACAGTATTTATGGATATATTGGTATCTCTATATTAATGCTGAAATGCAGATGGTTTCTGTTGTAACTTTCCTCGTTTCTGTGTCCAAAGTCAAACTTTAACACAGCTCCTGCTGTAAGCATCAGGGCATCCCTTTCCAAATAGTCAGAAAATTCTAGATCACAGAGTGGAAATGTAAACACAGGCCATGTCTTAGGAGGGTTTCCACTGCTTTTGAGAGTTACCAAAAGATGACCTGACCCTAGACCCATAGTCGAAACTGTGGACAGGGTTGTCCAAAACCTAACCAGACTTCAGGAATTCTCCTTTTCTTGGAAGTTATGCACATAAGGAAAGATAACTCTCTGGATACTTTCCAGTCTCAAAGGGGCCTGAACTTGAGGACAGCTCTCTACAGGTGCTTCACTTTTTCAAGACAGGATGTTGTAAGATATGAGCGTACTCCCCCTTAGTCTGGCATCTTAGACTATATAATATTGTAGACCACCTTTTCCAAATGCAAAAATTAGGAAAGGTGGTGGAAAAAATCCAAAGGGGACAAAAGTCATCTAATTAAAATTGGGACTACCAGAAAAACCCAGTAGAATGATTTGAACATCCAGGTCACCACATGGCAGGCTGCAGAGAACAGCCCACCCTCTGTAGGCTGATTCCCCTCCCCCACCCATTTTATGGCCACAAAGGAGATCTGGCTTTGTGTTCAGCCCTCTGTCACAGGCTGGAGACTCTGCTTGCAGAAATCAACTGAGCCAGCTTCTGTGCTTAGTGAGCGTGTGCAAATATCTGCAAAATTTAGACTCCGGCATGATTTTTAAATGAAACAGATTTCTTAAGCTAAGCCAAATTCTCATGGAAATTGGTTTTTGCTTTTGTTTTTATTTGGTTTAACAGTCTGAATGACAATACATATGTAGTGTAAAGGTTCATGAGAAATAAACCTCAGGGTTTGTGGGCATGAACAGGTAATTTTAAAGGCTTTCACAAGATCTAATTAGCAATGACACTTTGATCTGTTACTATTACTTCTGTTAATAAATGTGCTGCTTTTGGATCATCAAGAGTGTCCAAGGATACTAATAAAACTGATCCCTGAATTTATTAGTTTAAGTATAATTTGTCTGACCACGGACAATAAGACTCACTTGACATTAAAAATAATGAAATAAAAAACTTTTCATTTTAGTTTTTGAAAAGTTAAGGTTTTGTTTTTTTGGGATAGAGAAAACTATTGCGTCTATTTTTTTTTTTTTTCATAGCAACAAAATGGATACAGAATTATAAAAGAATCATCCTACCAGGAAAGATTTAACAATTCATCAGCTAAAGAGGAACTTCAGGGGAAAAAAAAGTCTTGTGTAACTTTACAGTGTTTACTCTGAGCTTAACCACTTTGAATTCTCTCCTATGAAGCCCAAGCTACTGCACAAAGAATGCAAAGCAAAGCTGGAGAGGGCCTGGTAGTCCCAGGCCTGTGCAGGCTCCCTCCTAAGCCAAGAGAAGAGGAAAAGGAATCCCAGGAATGCCCATGTAAGTGAGAAGCACCACAATGAAGCAGAAATGACATCCAAGGAAGGGGGCAAAAGTAAGCCAAAAAAGCAGGAACCACACCTGCCCTGACTCCTACATTCCTCCAGGAAAAGTAGTCCAACACCACTTGAAGCCAAGTAACAAAGCTTCTATAGATTATTTTTTTAAAGGTGCACATGAAAAGCTTTCAAGGTGCTAACTGTATAAACACAACATGGGAAAGAGAGCTGAACATATTTTACTATGTAGCCAAGTATTAAACTTTAACTGCACTACATAGTAGGTACTGGTGTGCATGCAGTCTGTACTCAAGGACCTAAGAATGCACTACAGTTAAGGTCTAATAAATCTGGGCACTGAGCTTTGCTTGTCAAATAAAACTTTTTCTCAGCATTTGGAACAGGCTTCATGCATATGGAAATTCTCAGATGCCAGTATCTCTCTTGTACTCTGTGAAACTTTAAGCCCACAGCACTGTTTCATGGTCCTTTCTAAGTAATCTACCAGACCATCAAAGGGAAAACTACAGGAAAATACATTATTATTAAAAGAAAAACCACATTGCATATTCAAATTATATCTCCCCCTCCCCCAGCAAAAACGTATAGTTGAAGGGTTTTGTTCTGGCACAGACTAAGTATGTATGCTTTGGGGATTCTTAGTTGCTCAAGTTTGCAAACATCAGCAAAGTCCTAAAAGGCTTTTGAAATTGCAGATCTACCCATCTTTGTCTTCAAGATCATTAATTTCAGGTGAGAGCAAAATTTCCAGACCAAGAATAGTCACTAAGTGCCTCGCCCAGAAACTAATTCTTCAGACACATACCTACCTGTTGAAGTCATCCTTTTACAGAGATAGAACACACCATATATGTACATAATTAAATGTATATGTCAGAAGATTCATGCCCAAAAGGGAGGCTTTATGGACCTTTGCAAAACAGGTTCAAACACTGGAAGGCTTTAGATGAATCTAAGAACAGAGGACTCTTCTTGTTGAATATTTCATAAGTCTAGCTTCTAAGACTTGAACCTTAATTTGAAAAGCATCCCTTTTCTCCATTAGAAAAATTCCTAACAGGAACAGCAAGTTAGGGATACTGAAAGTTTTTGGCAGAGAATATATATTAACTTTTGTTATTTTTAGTGACTAACAAAGAGCACATCTGTACTAAATAGCAGCTAGCGTGACACTGCATGATCTGCCCAATTATTACAAGACTGCGCTTCCTCATGCCATCTCTACGCATAGTGAAAACTTCAAATGAGCAGCAGTTCAAGAATGTGAATCAAGTCTGGGCAGAACTTTTATATCTGGCCCAGTAGAAGACTCTTTTTTACTCTTTTGCCTAACTGTTGACACTTCAAATTCCATGCCTAAAGTATGCCATAAACATTCCCAGGAAGGATATTTTATTTGTTTCTTCTATAAAATCAGACTTATGTTCTGAAAACGTGTGGGCATGTATGTAATGCTATAAAAATTGACACAATATGTTCTACTTCTGGCCACATTGAATACACACAGTTGAATAGAAAGGTTGAAATAAAATTGCTATTTTGGGGCTTTAAGTAAAACATTAGCTTTAAACTCCTAATCATATTAAGATACTTAAAAATATAGAAGAATCAAAATATTTTACTAGTGGTGGAACCATGGTGAGTCATAGAACTTTATGGATAAAAGTATGTAGGCATAATTTTTTTGAAAATTACATTCTCATTCAGTAACAGATTGAAGCTTTTATGTTTCATATGATATATGAGAGTCAGATTCCTTAGAGTGAAGTCCCATGAGTGAATTCCCCTTTCCACATACTATGTCATCAGGCTCATTTTTCAAAACCAATGTGCACAACACCTGATCAAACTCTAGAGGCAACTCACATTCCATGTCAGTAAAAATTTCTGTTTTTGCCAAAGGGGACTCTGAGAAATTGGCCAATATGGAGTAATTGAAAAGATATTTCAAGGACACAAGAAAAGGACTGAGGTACAGTTAATTCATTTGGTATCATAACCCACCAGACATCATGAACTAACTGGAGACAGTACTGGTTCTTGGTGTCATATTTACTTGCAAAAGAACTAGACTAATAAGGAAACATGTGGTTATTTCATATGGCATCAGAATGACCAATCTGGACAGCTCACTGAAATGTTCAAGTTAGCAAGAAAACAGATTAGAAAAACTAGTACAAACTGGGGTTTAAAAAAAAAAAAATCTAATGACAGAGAAGACTTAGGAATTCACACCTCCTCCTCTCTCTTGGGGAGGGTCCATGGTCTAAGTGGAAATTGTTACATGGCAAACAAATCTCCAAAATGCAGCATTCTGTATTGCTTATTGGAAACCACCACCCAAGCTGTTTTGCCTTATCCTACATCTCTTCAGAATGTGAACACCCAATTTAAAAACTGAACCTGGTTTTGAAATCCTAAGCTCCCAGTGATCATTACCACTTAAAGAAAAACCTGATTTTCTGCAATTTTATCCTGGATATCCACAGCATCAGCACCCATGCTTCTATGGTTTCTCTGTAAATTCTTACTCTCTCCCTTTCTCTACAAAAGTTAACTTCAGTTGGAATTCCAAACTTACAAATCTTGTTTTCTTTGGTAAGAGTGTTTTAAGCATGTTTTCCATTATTGTAAGCATGTTTTCAAGTGGGAGGGGTGTAAAGACTCAAAGAAGACTGAGTCGGGGGACCTGGGCTGGTCCCCCCGGCCTTCAGCAATCCTTTGGTTCTTGTTGCTACTTGGTGAATCCAGCTCTCAAAACTTTAGGCTCACTCTTAATGTTTCCATGACCTCCATTTGTCCTGTGCATATTCTCAGAAGGATGCCAAGCCAAGAATTCCTTACCCTGTTAAGCTCCAGTTCACTAACATTTCTTTCCATCTAAACTCCTTACACCTAAACTGGACTCCTTACCTGGTTTCTTATGTTACCTTGGAAGAACCTGAGTATTTGTTATTTTATAGTCACCCATTCTTCTACCTCTCTAATTTGTCTTCTCACTCTAACCAGACTGTAAGCATCTTGTGGGCAGAAGTCACCCTTTCTCAGGTGGGTAACAACTCCTGGTCCCAACAACAGCAGCAGTGTATGCGCACAGTCAACCAACCAGGTTGACTGGCTTTGTACAAGTCTGTAATTGGTGCCAAGATGTGTTCATTTGTATGTTAAATCACAAAAAGTATATGGGGGGGGGTGTGACCAGTGATCTTCTTGCAAGCCATTTTTCTGGATTAATTATATACTTATCTCCAAAGTTGCTGATACACTTCCATTCCTGTTAAGAAATATTTCACTAGAACACCTGTCACCAAGACCCTTCTTCAAACTTGATAAGCTATAAATTTAATAATAGAGATAGATTTATGTTTATAGAGAGGTTTGTCCTCAAAGTGAAGTCATTAAGCTATTACTATTTTTCTATCCTCCCTGTTTCTATAAGTATAAAATTTAAAGAATACCACATTCTCTGTTAATGATGCTAAAAAATATTACAGGAAGTGCTAACTTTAGCCCTCAGGGCCTAAAAGAAGCTCATAACATGAAAAGATTCAAAAGAGTATTCATGAGGCATAGTTCTAGTAGCTGAATTGAATATTTTAAAACTAATAGTATGCCTTAAATAATATGTGCACTAACTTGCCTTGGTTAAAAGCTGGCTCGAATGGTTATTACTCCCTAAATCATATGTGCTGAAATTACACTGCAATCAAACCTCCTAGAAAAAGATATGGTGATCCTTAAATGACTAAGTTTCTATTATTAGTAGGGATCTGGCTTCATACTACAAATTGCTTCTATGCTTGGCAAATGTGGCAGATTTTGAAGCACAAGATACTAGAATTACTTTATTCTCACTTATCACTTTAAAATGTTGAAATCATTGCCCACTGTTTTGTAGACACTCATTGGATGAATCTGAAAATCATGCAGAACACTTCTGCAATGATTAATAAAAATGTTTATAATAACATTTGTTAGCAAAATGAAGAAAATATGGATCAAAGACTATCTTTATGAATCTCCTGTTTTAGATAATTCCTGTGGCACCTTTTTTTTTTTTTACTTTTGGGAAGGCTGGAGTGACTCCAACTGGCAAAGTGCCATTTGTGGTTGCTTTAACTGGCATGTGCCTGGGGGCGGGGGGTGGGTGGGTTTTCCTACCTAAAGATGATCTAGAGGATCTATAAAGCCCTGGGAAGCTGATAAGGGAAATACATTGGCAAGCAGGTGGAATAGGGCACTAGAGTTCAAATTCTCAACAATATTGGGCTCCCTATAGGTTGACCATGAGCTATGCCAAGTGGGAATCTCCTTCTCCCCAATGCCCCACTGGGCTGAACAGGCAGTAGGGCAGGACCATGTTTTAATTAACAATGCATCCTACAGCCTGACAGAGGGCCTGCTGATAGCAGATGCAGAGAAGAAGAAGAAGAAGAAGAAGAAGAGGAGGAGGAGGAGGAGGAGGAAGAGGAGAGGGAGAAAGGAAGGAAATATTAGGTCTTAAAAATTTTCCTTTTTTTCTTGATGCAAAGATATCCCACATTATCCTACTTTCATTTGATCTTTCCCGTATTTATATTGGCAGAGTTTTGTTTATAAATGATCACATAGTTGCCATGAGTTATGAGATGCTGAGCAATTATAAAGACCAAATAAGAAAAAAAAAAAAAACTGCTTCTGTCTCCTAAATGATTGTCCCTCTGGTAGGAGGCTGTAGAATACCATGCAAAGAACAAACTTTATGGTATCTGTATATGTAAGAGAAATAAAGTACATTCAATTTTTCCAATATAAAGCCCTTCTCACAAAGTTCTGAGAATAAAAAAATTGACATTTAGGACTTTACAGATTAGTCTTGAGTCTTTTCTCCAGAGTTGATAGCAGTTGTAAAAAATAAATATATCAAGAGACATAAGGTATATGCAAATATTTTCACAACTTGAACTACACAAATGTCTTCAAGGGCAAAGAAAATGCCAAACTTTTGACAAAAAAAAAAAATTAATCCTGTTCAGAAAATTGTGATGTAAAGCTTGGGATAAAGTGGATAAATTCTGAAAGTTGAAATGTTTAGTTGTTAATGCAATGGTTCCTGCTAAATGTATTTTATTCATGAATGACAAACCACTTTTAGTGTAAACAGGCTGTTCTTCAAATACAAGCAGTGCTTGGTGACTGTTTAATTAACAGCTCACAAAATACTGCAATAGACTTCTAAATAATTCTCTTATGCCTCTGTTTCCAACTGTATATATCTAAGTTCTAATTAAGATTTCATACTGGAAAATTTGGCATTTTAATTGTTTTGTAACCACAGTTGTAAAACCTTTTCATTTTGTTCAGCATGTATAGGTTTTTGTTTCTCTAAATAAAAATACAAGTGATTATTCCACTACTGACTTCATTTCAGGTGATTATCTTTAACTTGATGAAAGGCAATATTTATAAAGTTACCATTCTTAAAGCACAGGTAATTCAGTGCCAGAAATGTCAGAAAACCTCATCTCCTTGGAAACCATGCATATCATTATTCCTCTGCTCATTCATCAGATTTTATTGGGTGACTACTGTTTGTACAAGGCATTCTGTTATGTGTATAGACTATGAACTGTAAAGTTTTGTTTATGCCTGAAAATATCTCAAGTGATATTTATCTGCATGCTTGAAGAACAGCTCCAACTATAAACTGTGCCTATTCTATTTATTTTCTAGCCTTTAAAAAAAGGGCCTCTTCTCTCCCAAAATAAAGTCATTTTTCCCCCCTTTGGGCACCTAATCTAAAATCTCTGTTGGTGGTCTTGTGACTCCTGAAGCTTGAGACAGGGATGCATAACCCAGCATTCCTATAAGCCCACCCATTCCTCCTCCCAATCCCAATAAGTCTCATTCCTAAATTCACCAGGAAGCCTGGCTCTACGAAAAACCTGGCTTGCTTTGTAGGCTGTGAGAACTCCATCATAGGATGCCAGATCCACTGGGACTAAGAGCTGAAGCCAACCAACATCCTGGGAAACAAAAAGACTTGCCTGTCCAGTGTACTAAAGCCAAGAAGCACATAGCTGGGACAGACTCTGCACATTATCTAGCTCAGTGTCCTCTTTCAACAAAAGATGAAAATGAGACCCAGGGAGGTAGAGGATTTGCACACAGAAATCCTGGTAACCAGGAGCTAAATCTAAACACAGCTTTGTATCAAGGACTGGATCAGATCCACTGCCTCACCCCATGCCTAAATAATTCTTATCAAGCATTAGGTCCAAACAGGATTGGGTGGGGGAAGAGTACTGGTGTTAATTACTGGTACCATAGAGGCTGTCCTGCCCACTAGGCAAACGATTTCCATGATATGTCCTGGAATTGGAGCCCATTAGTGCCAGGCTGTGAATAATTCTGATGATAGTATTATTGAAATAAAATACCACTGGAATTTCGTCCATCAACACCTTTTCGATAGTATCGAGTCTGTGTGGGCAACCCTCCAATACACAACACTAAATATGACAAGGTCCTTGTTCTGCTGCTCTTGGCGCAGTTCAAGGAAGAGCCTGACTCTCCAGCGGGAAAGTAAACCCGCCCTCCTCACTGCAGCAGTCGGAGCATCTGGCACCCACCATGAGAGGCGCTCCTACAAGTCTCCCTTGCCTTTGTGCAAGGACTGCCTCTGGCGACCCTGTCAGTCTGGCCTTTTCCTCTTGCTCTCTAATGCCCCACGTCTTTGGGGAGCTACAGAGATTCAAGCCCAGAGTTGTGGGAAGCTCACAGAAGCACCTCCACGAAGCCACTCCCAGCTGAGCCCGGCTCCACCTCAGAGCCTCCCCGCCAGACGGCAAAACCTGCTTGTTGGCACTTGTGCGCTCCTCCTCGCTAGTTTCGAGTAGGATTTGGCTGATCAGTCCACCAGCAGATCAGTTCCCTATGCGCAGAGGCCTTTCCCTTGCCTTGCCTGGTGGCTTTGCTCCCCTAAAGACATCCTTTAAGCAAACAGCAATCCCTCACAGCGGAGCACTGCTGACCAGGGGTAGAGGATCCTAGCCCCAGATACTCAGGTGGTGCCCCCGCCCCCACCGACCTTGACCCGGTGCAAACCCCTAAGGTAGAGGGCTGGAAGCCTTCCCACTGGCGGGTATTTGATCCTTTCTGCCACCACGAGACAGGTAGGTGGATGGGCACAGGGGAAGGCAATAACCCGACCTTGAACCCCAGACCTTTGAAAATAACCCACCACGAAGCCAATAATTCAAGTAGACAGGAAGGTCAAAGGGGAATAGTGCTAGCTGCAGCTCGGCTGGCAAACGGAAGGTGATGCAATAGGGGTAGCGAGGGACTGGCGTGGTAGAGGTGAGCTGCGTGATCACTGGGAGGGCTAACAGGAGACTGTGTGCAGGTGGGCGCTAAGGAAAGGGCCGGCCGCGCTTGCAAAAGGCCAGTCTAGTACCGGGCTCCCGCGCTGCCCTAGCCGCCAGCGCATTCCTGGCAGTAGGCGTCATGGGCGCCGGCAGCCGTTTTGCACGTTACTCTGCCCCAAGCGCGGAATCCGCTTGTAACCGCATCGCTCCGGGGATTTTCTTCCACCTCCCCCTCACCCCACCCCACCCCACCCCACCCCACCGCTAGAGCTTTTCCGCCTCCCAGCCAAACATCAGGTCACATTCAGTAGGGGCGCCCGCCTAGTGCCAATGGTTCCACAGGGGCGCGCGCACTCCCCCTGCACCGAGCCACCTTGGCAGCCCGGAGACCACTCGGCAAGGCCGCAAGAACCGACCATGCCGGGCCACCCAGCCAGGGGCGACTCCAACCTCGGGGTCACCCTGAGGGCACACAGCGCTCTCCTCTCCCCACTGCCGCCGCTCTCCCCATATTGTACCCCGCCCCCACGCAGAAAGGATAAAATTTTCACCCAGCAGGGGCCGTGGGAATCCCTCACAGGGGCAAAACTAATGGAAAGGCGCAGAGAGCTGGTGGAACGAGCCCGCCGCGCACCCCGCGGCGACTAGAAACCCGCCCCGAGCGCCACGCGGTCCGATGACTCTTACCCGAAGTGTCCCAAAGGCTCAACTCTATTCTTTGTGTGTCGATTTCAAAACTGGCCGTATAATTCTCAAACACTGTAGGGACGTAATTCTGGACAAACAAAATGGACAGAAGAGGAAGGAAAGGGGGCAAAGAGGTTATTTTAAAAATACACGACACCATCGAACACTGAAAATATCTCCTCCCCTAGTTCCCAATGGAAAAAAAGAAAACACGCAGCGCGCACGCACACACACACACACACACACACAGGGGAAAAAAAAAAAAAACCCACACATCAGACTACACACTAAACACGTGGACTCTGTCCGAAACCCTGGCGGCCCCACCGGCTCTCGGAGACAAGCTGACCCAAATCTTCCTACCTCGGGCTCTGCACACAGAAAAGAACAAGTTTCAGGAGCTAAATAACCCCGTGTGCAGGCGCGTCCCAACCCCTGAAACGCTTCCAGTGCACTTTCCCATTCCGAGCAGTGTGATCAGCGGGGAAAGTGGGAAAGGGTGAGAAGCAGGGGGAAGAACCTCGAGAAGGGGTATTTCATGGGTTGCCTCCCTAAAAGCCGAGGCTTGCCTCACTCACCTCGGGGAAGCAGTCCTTGGCGAAGACGTGCAGCAGCGCAGTTTTCCCACACTGACTGTCTCCCACCACTACTATCTTGCATTTCACGTTCTGGTTAGGATCCATGATAGATTTACTGGATAGTTTCTGGCTGGCTCTTCTCTCCTTCATTGATGTTGCCTTATTTTCTCTTGGAACAGGAATTTTCTCTTAAGAAGAAAAAAATATATATATTTCTCTCTATATAAAAAGCATATATAAAAAATAAATCGCAAGGCTGGTGGGAACCCCTGAAGCGCAACGCGGACGAGGAGGAGAACGAGAAGAGCCGGCTCGTTACTCCCCTCCAACAAGTTTTATGCCTGACTCCACACCGCGCCTCCCAAGTCCAATTCCGATCTGACTGCTTTGTTTCACGCTCTCTGCGCGGCTTTATACGCCCAGCCTTCCAATCCTCTTCTTTCTCAATGAGAGAAGGAAACTGATCCGCCTCCTCCCCTTTTATGGAGCCTGGGAGCTAGCGCTGTAGCGTTGCTTGCGGAAAATGTAAGCAGCGCGCCCTCTAGGGTGACTGTGCAGAATGGATTTCAGAGGAAAGCTCTGGGACAACTAGAAGACCCCAAGTAGGATTTTCTGATGGGTGGAACTGAACAGTACAGAAGGAGGCAGAAAATGGATATCCGTGCACATCGATTTGTACTAGAATTCCTTTAAAGATGTTTTCATAAGTGATCTTCTCCAGAAGCCTCATGAACTTTTTTGTGAGAACATAAGTATTTGCCATTTAAGTCAAGGCATAGTTACAAAACATAGGAAGCAAATTTTGGGTGCCAAAGGGATAAATGATTGTATTACAAAGAAAATTAAAAGGTCAGTGTCAGGTACATAGACCATGGAACAATAGCTAATCCAAGCTGTTTCAGATGCAAGAATTGGTTTGCTGGGTCACAGTAACAGGCTGGCTTCTGAAACCTGGCAATTTCAGTCATTCAAGAGGAAGCAGAAAGGTTTGGAGGAGTGGGAAGAGGGAGTGGGAGGGGAGAAGAAAGAGAAGCAGAAGATGCTTATAACTGAGGCCAGTGGAAGCAGCCTTACTGCACTAGGGACCAAATACACAGCCTTGGCCCACCCCTGCCCTTGGACCTCTCTGCCTTTCATTCCTTCATCTGTAGCCACCATCTGCCTTGGAATCAAAGCACTCTCAGATGGATTCAGAAGGCCCACATACCCTTAGATGAAAAACTCAAGTACAACTCTCACCTGTCCTCCACATCCATATCTCTAGCCTTCCAAACTCTTCCTCCCAGCAAGAGCCTCAGAAGGACCAAAATAGCCCACAGATTTTGTTCTCTTTTTTTCTCTCTGTGAAAACTCATCTTCATCTCTTGTATCCCACATGGTCAGGAGGTTTCAGTTATTAAAGTGTAATAAGGATATTGGCCCAAAACTAATTTATAGATCCTCCTATGGAAATTCCTGGGTTTCTAAATGAGAAGGTAAGGTAGAAAAAAAAATGTTCAGTGTGGGTAGAGGAAAGACACAATGAAGGGTAGGTAGTTAAAACCCTGATGTAAATAGGAACAGCTAGGACCAAGAAGTGTAGGGCATCCTGGAAGGGTCTCTCCCTTCCACTCAGAGCTGAGAACATTGGAGTCTCCCCTGAAAGGACAGTCCTGGCTTTAACTGGATTGATGGGTTTGTTTTGCACAGGTGTAGACCCACAGAGAAGGAAGTAGCTGGCGCTTCTGGGGTTTTCTAGAGCATCATTTTCTGGAGTTGCTTTGAAGAGCTTTAGCCCTCTCCTCACACAAATGGTCCCTTAAGCAGTTTGTGAAGAAAAACTGCCCATATCTCCCATGAAGACTTACCAGGCACTTAGATTTGTTAGGGTCATGAAAACGTCCTATAGAAAAGTGGCCCAGTGAGAATGTAACCTCCTTTTGACCTAGCTATCTCATTCCTCGGTCTATACCCAAAGGACTTAAAAACAGCATACTACAGGGACACAGCCACATCAATGTTTATTGCAGCAAAATTCACAATAGCTAAACTGTGGAACCAACCTAGATGCCCTTCAGTAGATGAATGGATAAAGAAAATGTGGTATATATATACACAATGGAATATTACTCAGCAATAGAAGATAATAAAATTATTTCATTTGCAGGTAAATGGATGGAGTTGGAGAATATAATGCTAGAGTTGGAGAATATAATGCTAAATGAATGAAGTTAGCCAATCCCAAAAGACCAAATGCTGAAATGTTTTTTCTGATATAAGGAGGCTGATACATAGTGGGGTTGGGAGGGGGAGCATGCAAAGTTTAGATGAACTCTAGATAGGGCAAAGGGTGGGGGCCAGGGGATAAAAATGATGGTGGAATGAGATGTACATCATTACCCTAAGTACATGTATGAAGACACGAATGTTGTGAATATACTTTGTATACAACCAGAGATATAAAAAATTGTGCTCTGTATGTGTATTATGAATTGTAATACATTCTTCTATCATATATAACAAATTAGAATTTTTTTTAAAAAAATGGCCAGTGAACATAGTTTAAGAACTTAGCACTTCCCAAACCTACTTAAGCACAGGAAACTTTTATCAAATTATTTACATGTTCATTTGAGGAGTAGTGGGCATAAAGATTGGGGCAGGCGATCACAAGGAAGTGTAGTTGGATCTTGAGATTCACAAATTCTGGTTATGTGACATTGGGTGAATTATTTAACTTCTGGAAGCCTCAATTTCATCATCTTGAAAATAGGAGTTACAATAGTATTTATGAGGAAATGCAAATGAGGCTTGCATAACAGTTTCTGGCACAATAAAGAGCTCTGCACTTATATTTCCCTGTCACTCTTACTTGCTTTTCCCAGAATCGCTGAACACATCTTGGGGAATCCTATTTTCATTCATGGATCTAGTCATTGGAATTGGCCCCACCTCATTTTCTCTCACATTTTTGACTTGTGAAGTTGCTTCTTTCCAGAGATAGGACTTGACCTTTCATATTCCTTTACTGTTGTGGCCTGTGTGGTTAAGCCACTCTAACTAGCATTAATAGTTATTTGTTTTGAATTGAATGATAGGTGAATACGGTAACCACATAATTTATTATCTAAGCTGGCTTACTTTGGCAAGCAAATGGGGTACTACCAATGGTTACAGGAGGAACACAGATGTAAAAGGGTCTGTCCCAGGCAAGACCAGAAGCATAACCCGCCTCACTGGTGAATGATCCCAAATAATAGTGGATGACTGCACTTGGCAATCAGGTGACCTGAATCTCTAGGAATCTGCCAGTTGCTGAGTGAAATTTGATGAATGCATTGTAGAGTAGAAAACCAAAGACCTAAAGTCCCCAGCTTTGAGTCTTTCTAGGGTAGGAATTCTTTCTTTAATTTTTTATTTTTTTTTATTTTTGATTCTCTAGCACTCAACGTGTAGTGTATATTTAATACATATTTTTGAAGCATTTAACATTCAGTTTATCAGTTATTTACCAAGTATCTGCTACATGCTAGGTACTGTTCCAGGAACTACAGATATAGCAGTAAACATGCCAGACCTGTTTTCTGCTCTCAGAGAACATACATTCCAGACAGAAGATAAACAATATATGAGGAAGCAAGCACATAAATAAGAAGGAGCGTGCTCTGTGAAGAAAAAAGAAAAAAAAAAACAGGGTAGAATGATAAAGTACACTAGTGTGACAGTTGAATCCTAAGGCCTGGTAGTGCCTCTATATGAAGTTGAGTCTTTAATGATGGGAACAAATCAGCCATGAGAAGGCCCAGCAGGAGGATACTCAGGCAGGAAACAGACCGTGGAAAGGTTATGTGGAAGGAAGAGTTGGCAGCATTGAGGAACAGAAGGAAGGCCAGAATGGCTGAGGTCCACTGAAGGAGGGGAGCAGAGGTGGAGACAGAAGGATGAGCAGTGGCTGAATGACTGATCATAGGATCTGGACTTGATTCTCAGGGCAATGGGAAGCCAGACGCTGAAAGGCCTGGAGCAGGATGGCAGCATGATCACATGAACAAATGAGTGAATGAATGAATGGCTAAAGTTCTAGGTCTGCATGGGTCACTTACTAGCTGAGCCATCTTAATGAAACTGCTCATTTCAATGAGACTACGAGATCCAAATTTGCCAAAAGTCCTAGAGAATCCTGAAATTTCAGACTGCATTGAAAAATTTCCCTTAAGAAATTCATTTATTTGCAAGATATAAAGCCCCATCTGGGGGATTATGTGTTGCCTAATGGTCTTCCTTTTGTTAGTCCTCCTATTTGTTTTTGTCTTCTTATTACTCTCTCCTTTCTTTGATTTACCCTAAGACCAACCGAAGAGAAAACCAACAGCAAACATTTCTATATGTTTTTTTTTAATATTGCATAATCAGTTTCCCTAAAAGACATGAGCTTAAAAATTATTCATTGCAATGAACCCTTTAATTATTAGGGGAAATCATCCTCTTATGGAAACTTCATTCTCTCTGACACAAAGAGGGCTGATCCCAGGCCTGGAGGAAAGGCTAACTGAGAGATCCCACACACAGAGATGGCAGAGGACTCATAAACAACAGCTCTGTGTTCTCTCTTTGAGCACTGGACTACAAGTCAGGAAGTGGGTTAGTACAGGTTGAACCAACACACTGCCTGACCTTGGGCAAGCCCAGAATTCTCTTCCTTTGTTTCATCCTTTGGGTGGGGGGATTCTATCTGCCTCCTTAAATTGCACAATAAGGCAGCTTAGAAATCCATGCCCCATCCTTTCGAATATTCCTCTTTAGATGGACACTACAGACACCTTTCTTTTCAAAGTCAGTGTCTTCACAGAGCTCTCAGATCACAGTGGAATACTGTAAGGCATAATGTGACTGTTTGTTCTTGGTTGCCTGCCTCTCCTCATATTCTAGCACAAGTGTTTGAAGAAGCAATTACACAATGAGGAGAAGGCACAGGTCACTTACCGACAAACATCAGCAAAGCAGAGAGAAAACTGATGCAAAAACAAGAAATCTGGATGCCTTCGTAGACATTATGTCAGAAAATGTGGATGTGAGTCATGGGCTTTCTCTGAGAATTTAGTAAGATGATTGATATTAGATAGTTTTAAAAGCATGAAGAGTAAGGACAAGGGTATAAAACAAACTCTGTACTTAATGGTGGCATTTTCACAGTTATCTTCTTTGGGGGCATGATCAGAAGAGGGTGATACATTAACTAGCCTTATATAACAACTATAAAACAAGAGGATTCTTCTCCCCTCTGCACTTAAGAAAGAAGAAATGAAAAAAAGGAGGTTCATAAAATTCAATAGCTTGAACTCGCTATTTGGGAAGAATTTGTTCTCTTGGAAGGGAATCTTTTATTTTCTCTTAAAATTAGGCCTGTGTCTCCTGCTGCGGGCATTGATCAGTTGTCTAGCCTATATGTAAGAGTCTTCCAGTTGAAGTATTTGGTCTTGTTTTTCTCATTAATGGTGACTGCTAGAGTGATTTATGCTACGGTGTGGACATAGCCTTTACATTTTAGCCAACAGGAAATAACACAGCTGTGTGAATGTTGAATAGTAAGTCATTACCCAATCATCTATCCCTTTCTCAGTTTATAACAAATTTGACAAGGAATTTGTTGCCATTTATTTATTTATTCATTTTTATTAATAGGATCTTGCTAACCTGTTGAGGCTGGCCTTGAACTTGCAATCCTCCTGCCTTGACCTCCCAAGTTGTTGGAATTACAGGTATGTGTCACTGCCCAAGCCTTTGTTGCATTCTTTAAAGACCTGGACCATACAATTTTAGTTGTTACAAGGCATGCAGGAACCTTTCCAATTACCTTTCCCAAATTTCAATGTCTTCAATTCTTGATAAAATTACATAAAAAACAGATTAATACCAAATTATCTTAATATATTAAATACCCAAATATATTTTATATCAACTAATTAACATAATATGAAAAATACTTTAGGAACTTTTCTAAGAAAAAAGTTCAAAGAATGTTTATTTTTAAAATAGATTGTTCTCTTTGAAAAACATATAGTATATTCCAGAGATACAGCTCTTCTAGTGTTTTAGGAGTATTCCAAGGAAAGCATGATTGTTACTGAGCACAAGGCAAGCTATTTTTTGGACACTAAGCTTCAATGCCAATCTGATGAGATATACTGAGCTGATTATTTATGGCTATGTGCATTGTCAAGTGACATTGGAATTACAGGTATGTAATTACTAATATTTTAATCTTAAGACTTAAAAGATGGAATCAGAGATGTCCTATTAAGTTTATGAAAAGTCCTTTTTGGAAATTCTTATCCTAATGTTGAAATATTTCAACAAAAGAGTATATAAAAACTTAATTGAAGTCCATGCATACTTAATGAAAAGGCAATAATTGTTACATCAGATTTATAAACAATAATACACACACTAAGCACTATTTTATCATTTCTGAACTCAAAGTAAAGAAATAGAAAACAATTGGCTTGGATAACTGGTAAAGAATCATTATCTTAGGCAAAGGCAGAGAAGAGTTTAAGGCATTGAATCCCAACTTACTCTTCAGATAAATAGCTCTAGAATATGTTTGGGCTTTGGCTATTATTTTGACAAACAAAATCAAACCACCAGACTGCAAATTGGTGCATCCACTATGGAAAGCAGCATGGGGATTTGACCCAGTTATCCCACTCTTTGGTTTAAATACTAAGATTTAAAGTCAGCATACTACAGTGACATATCCAGATCAATGTTTAGAGTAGCTTGATTCACAATAGCTAAACTATGGAACCAACCTAGATGCCCTTCAACAGATGAATGGATATAGAAAATGTGGTATATATACACAATGGCTTATTACTCAGCCATATAAAGAATGAAATCATGGCATTTGCAGGCAAATGGATGAAGCTGGAGAATATCAGATTGAAATAAGCCAAACCCAGAAAAACAAAAGCAAATGTTTTCCTCTGATAAGTGAATGCTAATCCATAATGGGGTGGGGGCTCAGGGTGAAGAATGAAGGAACTTTGGATTGTGCAGAGGGGTCGAGGGGAGGGGCAGGTGTGTGGGGATGGGCAGGATGGTGGAATGAGAAGGACATTATTACCCTATATACATGTATGATTACACTACCCATATGACTCTTCACCATGTTCAGTCAGAGGAAGGAGAAATTGTGCTCCATTTGTATACAATATGTCAAAATGCATTCTACTGTCATGTATAACTAATTAGAAGAAATTGAAAAGTAAATTTTTTAAAAAAAAATCAACCCACCAATCAAGGGGAAAAAAATACATAGATGCTCTCTAGAATATGGCACTCAGATTGAGAGGGGAGGTTGTGATAATTTTGATGACACACTTGAGATTGAAAAGAGATGCCTTTTACTCTATGATATTTGTTGAAAATTGAGTGACTTAATGACGTTATGTTAAAGCTTGAAGTGTTAGTGACATGAACAATGTCTTTCCTGACCCAGTATTTCAGAACCACTCCTCTGGACTTTTTTTTTTTATTATTATTATTTTTGTGTGTGTGTGTGTGTGCTTGCACTAGAGAGAGGGCGGAATGTGCGGGAAATGTTTCCCTTTAACTCAACCAATTTGACATCAGCAGAGCTGACTGTACCTCAGATTGAATTCTCAGCTGAAGAGGCATGATTGTACTTAACCAATGTATAGTTTATCTCATAACAATAGTAAAAACTATGACAACATTATTGCTTTTCTAAATTTTTGTCATAGAAATGGGAGCATACTTGTTTCATTTTCCTTTCACTTAATTATTCAAAAGACTTTTTGTTCTTATCCTAAAAGATCCTTTCAATTAAATTTTCCTTATGTCTAGGTTGTAAATTGAAACCCCAAATTTTATTCATTCCATTGAAGGGTGCTAATTGCAGAAAAGAAGGCATCATAGAGAATATGCCCAATTGCTTAAAATAGCACTCAAAAATATCTAAGGTAGCGTAGGCTCAGATAAAGTCTGGAAAACATTATTTTTTTAAAAAAAAGATTTGAAAGAGAGAAGAAAAGTAACCTTTTATGTAACCAACAAGAATTTTTCATTCTGTAAGTATCTTCTAGTCCTGAGGATCCTCTCTGCCCTTTTTCACCACAGCTTCTAGAAGGCCACCCTGAAAGTCACTGTTTTCTCTAATTCGAGCTGAAGTATTACTCATTCACTGAGCACTGTGGAATGTGATTATGAACAGCTAGTGCCTTAGAAGTGGCCATGTAAGTCAAGGACAAATGACTCATCACAATCTGATTCTGGCCTTTATGCAAGACTCTCCTGTAGGTCACATCATTGTCACCAAAGTAGGGCAGACTGACCATAGGTTAAATGAATATGAAGCATTATGATGCAATGTCTTGTGACTAGAAAGATTGGTCGATTGTATGGGGGGCTGGGGGGAGGAACTGTCCTGTGTTTTGAAAGCAAAGAGGAGGTTCTAATACATCCATGATATCATTCATCCTAATTCCCACTCAGAAATAAAAGCTCCCATCAGCACATAGTATGTAACCATTGATCTTAATAAATATTTACTGAGGATTTATGGTAGTGTCCTTTGCTCTTTCTTATAGTGTCCACGCCACCTCTGAAAATGTACCTTTCTGGTTCCACATCGTCACAGCAGTGGTGACACTGCTTTCAGAAATGTCCTGTGTATCATTGAGTTCCACATGTAGACTTCTAGGTTAATATCATGTGAGGTCAATAAAGCTTTTTAAAGGGGCATGAGGGCACTTAAAGTGGTTCACATATGTAAAACAGGTATGTGAACAGATATGTGAAACCGAATTTTGTGGTGCACCGGCAATCATAGCATGATGAGGAAAGAAAAGCAGGGAAAAGGTGAATGTATTTACTTTTATAAAAACATAAGAATTAGAAAGAAAGTCAAATACTAGCATCATTAAAGATGGGTCTATTAAAAAGTATAATGAAAACCATTTAACTTTGATTCTTTTCCATAAAAGCTAACAAGTGGCTTTCTAATGAACAGGTCTTGGAAATTTTCCAAAACAATACTTTAAATTTTTCAAAAGTTTATGTAATGCTTTTTCTGGGGAAAAAATACATATTTATTATTTTATTTATATTTTAAATACATGTTATTTTATTATATATAAATATATAATATACATATGTATATATTGAACTCTTGGTTTTATTTCCCCCTGACTTCTCAGTATGGCTGCTGATCCTCTTGGAGTGCTACTCAGCCTGTGCTTCTCATTCTTCTTCCCTCCCAGCTATTTTCTGCCAAGGTTCTTCTTTTTCATGCAGCTTCTTCACATCTCCTGCTAGCAGAAAATTAGCACACAGAACCTGAAAAGTCAGGTGGGAAAAGCTGGAAAAAAAGAATCAGAAAATTTTGCAGTTCTGTGGAGCTCAGCTCACCGAGGCAGCTCATGGACTACAAGGTTTCTCAAGTCTTCCCAAACAGACTGATATGGACCGAATTTATCACAGGGCTCCCACCATTCTCAGGGGAAAGGATAGAGACTCTGAGCTCTGCAGTTCAAACCCTGTAAATCTGTTTCTATGACAGTCCCAAATGTCTTGGACACAGAACCAGGCATAGGCTTGGGGCAAGCACAGAAGCCCTTTGGAGGGCAAATTATTTGGGTAATTCCAGATCCCTGCTATCCAGTTTCTAAACAGAAGCCTGCCAAAGACTTTCACTACAATAAGGAAAATCAGTTGGCAGTAAAATGTAAACATCGTTAGACTACAAACCCAGTCTCCAAAGGAAATCTGGGACACAAGCAAGATCTCCAGGTGTTTTAAAATTACACAGTGACAACAAATAATGAGGTTAAAATCTGGAAGGCAAAGTTTTGTTTACATCTTAAACATATAAACGATCCTTAAGTATCAAAGAGTGAAAATCCATTATTTTACTACTTTGAAACTAACATGCAAATGAAATGTTTGTGTTCCTCTTGCAGAATAAATGCAGTTTAAATTCAGTGAAGATCTTAAAACCACTGTAGTGCAATTGCCCCAAGAAACTGAAATACAGTTAACTTGAAATAAAGTTCTTTCTCAGCCAGCCAGCCCTGGAGGGTTTTGGGCATAGGCAAGCACAGTTAGACACCCTTCCCTTTCAAATCTAAATCTGGTTTGAATACAGATCAAAGGGAGCCTTAAAGGGGTCGGAGACACTCAAAAGTCAATGTTTAGACTGAATGCCCTAATGGTCCACTCACTTTTGTTTTGAAAATGAGGTATAATTATAGCTGAGAGAAGCAGTCAGATATAGTGACCTCTCAAAGTGTTGGGAATAAGGGTATTTTGAGTTTAGCCTCAGATTACCACTAACTAGATATGTGTTCTTGGGCAAATATTTAACCTCTCTGGATGTCAAATTTTCCATCTGTACAGTTAGAGTTGTCCTGGATGACCACTAAAGTATTGCATGGTTCTAGCACACTATGGCCTATGACCCAGATTATGTTTCTAGATCAACAGAAAGAACTGAGTCCTCTATTGCCTGCCTCCCAGAAACCACAGATTCTAGGCTCCTAAGTAGAGGGCTTTGGATATTTGCCCCATTTTTCTAGGCCTTAGACACTCTGCAGGCAGTTTTATGTATGGACTTATAAATCCAACCATGTGACATGCTTAGGTCACTGGCCAATAGGCATAGGATTTCTACCTACTCTAATATCATTTAAATGACATTGAGAAAAATCCATTTGAATCTAATACAGAAGAGTTGATTGAAATATGGTCAAGCAAAGTGGTTTCTTTGTGTGAACACACAACTATAACTATATAAATATGTCATATTGTACCTGCCAGATTTGTGTTATTGAGGTATAATTATATACAGCAAAAAGCATAGATCTTAAGTATATGGATGAGTGCGTTTTGACAAATACGTATGCTCCCGTCATCAATATCCCAAGCAAAACACAGAACACTGCACTATTTTCTCATTTCCCTTTCCAGTCAATTTATCTTCCTCTAGGAGCAACTATTATTCTGATTTTATCTCTGTGGATTAATTTTACTTATTCTTGAACTTTAAGAATTGCATAACATCAACATAATGGTGTTTAGATTTATCCATGTGATTGCATATATTCATAGTCTCACCTTTTTATTGCGAGTAGTATTTCATTGTATGAACATTACCACAATTTGCTTATCTGTGTTTCTACTGACATACTCTTGGATTGATTCAAAATTTTTTATGATCATAAATTAATTTTCTTTGAGCATTTCTGTATGTGACTGTTCTTGGGCATGTTTTCCTTTCGATGGGGTAAACTCTTAGGAGTGGAATTGCAGGGCCAAAGTTTAGGCATATGTTAAATTTGAGAAGAAATTGTTAAACAGTTGTCAAGGTGATTACATTATTATACTTCCTACCAGCAATGTGTGAACAATTCCATTGCTCTACATTCTCTAGGGCATTTGGTAATTTTCATGTTAGCCAATCTAGTGAGTATATAATGGTTTCTCTTTGTATTTTCAATTTTCATTTACCTAATATGTTTACCATATTTTCAGGTGTCTATTTGCCTCTCCTATATTCTCCTTTATGAGGTCTCCATCCAAAATGTTTGCCATTTTTAGTAGGTATTTTTCTTTCTATTGATTTGTAATTTTTAAAAAAGTGTTCAGAATCTGTTATTTGTCAGGTATATTCATTGTGAATATGTTATCTCAGTCTATGATTTGAATTAGTTTAGTGTCTTTTGAATTTTGATAAGTCCTGTTTATCTATTTTCTTTTCATAGTCAGTGTTCTTTGCATTCTGTCTATTAATATTTGCCTACCATAAAATCTCAAAGATCTCTAGTTCTTTACTGAATAGGTTTATTTAGCTTTTACCTCCATCTGTAAAACTTATGTGGTTAATATTTTTTATAATATTAAAAAATAAGTAAATTTAGCCAGGTGCAATGGTGCACACCTGTAATGCTAGTGGCTTTGGAGGCTGAGGCAGGAGGATATTGAGTTTAAATACAGCCTCAGCAACTTAGCCAGGCCCTAAGCACCTTAGTGAGACACTGTCTCAAAATAAATTATAAAAGAGCTAAATAGGAATATGGCTCTGAGGTTAAGCCCCTCTGGATTAAAAAGTAAGTCATCTCTCACTTTTTTTTTGGTAAGAATATTCAGCTTCCCTAGCATCTTTTGTTCAAAAATTATTTTATCAGTAAATTTTTGCCGTCTTCTTAAGTTCTTTTTTCAGGAGACTATGTCTTGATTTTATGTATTGTACCACTTATTTATTACCTAGCCTTATGCAATTACCACACTATTTTAATTGCAAGAGTTTTGCATTAAATATTGTAAAGAGTTTTCAAACTTCATTCTTCTTTCACAGGACTGTTTGAGGTATTTTCTTTCCATATAAATTTTAGTTTAAAAAAATTCTGCTGAGTATGTGATCATACATACAGAATAATTTGGGCAGAATTGTAACATTAACAACTCTGAGTCTCCTAATTTATGTAAAATAGCCATTTCTCACTTATTTGAGTCAATTTTTTCAAAAATATTTTGTAGTTTTTGATGTATGACTCTTACATGTATTCAGTTAAATGTATCTCTAAATATCTTAAATTTGGGGCTATTGCAACTTAGCTTGCAGTTGCTCATTGGTAGTACCTAGAAAGATAATTGGTATACATATATTGATCCTGAATTCCTCAGATAATGCTTATTTTATTTTGTAGATCTAGTAGGTTTTTTGGTTTTTGCTTTTTTGTGTAGATTCTTTGGGATTCACAAACAGACCTGTTGTGTAAAATAAATATTTACATCTTACCACAATGGTTAGGACACATATAATGTTGAATAAAATTGGCAAAAATAAGCATTACTTAATCTGTTTCTTGTCTTTGTGGAAAAGTGTGTGGGATGTGAGTTGTAGATTATTCATAATTTCCTCTTATATTCAGTAAGTTCCTTTCTGTTCCCAGTTTCTTGGGAACTTGTTCAATTTTCCATATTGAAATGTCCATGTGATTTTCTCCTTTATCATGCAAATACAGTGATTTCTATCAGTTTATATATACACAAGGGCACACACACACTATATTGATTGATTGATTGATTGATTGATTGATTGCTAGAAATTGAACCTCTGAGCCACATCCCCATCCCTGCTAAATTTTTTTTTTTTTTTTGAGGCAGGGTCTTCTAAGTTGTTTAGGGCCTTGCTAAGCTGCTGAGGTTGGCTTTTAACTTATGATTCTCCTGCCTCAGCCTTAAGAACTACCTAATTAGAAATTAAGGCATGAGTGCCACTGTGCATCAACTGATATTTGTATTCAAAATAATACTATTTGATCATGATGCAGCATCCTTTTAAAATATTGTTGGGTTACAGTTAGTGATATTTTGTTATAGATGCTATCTATATTAAGGAAGGATGTTGACCTATAAATTTTCTTCCATTGTTCTTTTTAGATTTTGGTAGTAGGGTCATATGTTGTTATTGGGATCTTACCTCCCCTCCACATTTTCCAAAAAAGACTGGGCACAATTGTTTGTTTGTTTCTTTCTTTTTTTCTCTTAAATATTGGACAGAATTTATTCTCAAGGACAAATGTATATAGTTTTTTGGTGTGAAATTTTCCAAATTTTAAAATATATGCAGTTATATATAGATTATTATCATTCTTGGATATTAAGTTTTTGAGGCATATTTTCTCGTCTTTGTTGTCAAAATTATTGAGATAGAGTTGTGCATAATTTTTTTTTCATTAGTCTTCTAATGTCCATAGGATCTGTGGTAAAAACCCCTGTTTAATTCTTGACTTTGGTGTTTTGTGATTTCTTTCTTTTTTCATGATCAATCTTGCTGGAGATTTATTAATTTTATTAATCTCTGAAGGAGCCAACTTTTGAATTGTTTTAATTTCTTAATATTTGAGATTTATTTAATTGATTCTATTCTGTTTTTTTTTTTCTTCCTTCCACTTCCTTAAAGCTTAATTTGCATTTCTTTTTTCTGGGTTTTTAAGATGAAAGGGAAAATTATTGATTTTAGGTTTTATGGCTTTCTACTATAAATTTAAAAACTATAGATTTCCCTTTAGATATGGATTTAGGTCCATCTTACAAAGTTCAGTGTTTTAATTCCTTACAGTTCAGGTCAAATATTTTCTAATTTCTTTTGCAATTTCCTCTTTGACCAGTGAGTCATTTAAAAGGAGGTTGCTTAATTTCCAAGTATGTGAGGAATTTATTAACTTTTTTGTTATTAGTTTCTTATCTAATTTTACTAGGGTTGGATTATATACTCTGTGGTTTCAGTCCTTTGAAGTTTATTGAGTATTTTTAATATTTTTTTGTCTTTGTTTTGGTGTTGCTTAACATTTCATATGTTTTTGAAAGGAATGTATATTCTGCATCAGTTGATTTTCATGCTCTATTACAGTCTATTAGGACATGATAGTGCTGTTTAAATATAATGTATTTCTATTGAGGCTTTTATCTACTTTTTCTATCAATTACTGAGTATAGATTGTGTTTAAAGATGATTGTTCATTTGTCTATTTTTCTATTTCATTTTATCTATTTTTGTTTCATGTACTTTGAAGCAGCAATTAGATATAGCTCATTCCAAAATGCCATTTGGGGATGAATTCAGACTTTTATTATTATAAAATATTTCTTCTGTCTTTAATACTTCCTAATAAAATCTACTATCTCTGATATAGATACAGTGATACTAACTTTTCTGTAATTAGTGTTTAGATGATACATTTTTTTCTATTTTTTTTTTTTTACTTTCAAATTATTTTTGTCTAATATTTAAAACTTGTTTCTTTTTGATAGCATGTAGTTAGGTCTTATATTGTTGTCCATCTGATAATCTCTCTCTCTCTCTCTTTTTTTTGGTTCCAAAGACTGAAATCAGGGGCACTTAACCACTGAGCCACAACCTTAGCCCCCTTTTTTTTTTTATAAATCTTTTATTTTGAGACAGGGTCTCAGTGATCTGCCTAGGACCTCACTAAATTGCTGAGGCTGGCTTTGACCTCAAGATCCTCCTGCCTCAGCCTCCCAAACTGCTGGTATCATAGGTGTGGATCACTACACCCAGCTCTGATAATCTGTTTTTAACAGGAGTTTTTAACCCATTTGGTTTTAATATAGCAAGTGATACAGTTCAGTTTGCTCTGATTTTTTAGTTGTTTCTTTTTTTCCTTCCATGCTGGTTTCTTTTGTCATATCTTATCTAAATTGGTTCCTAGGTGACATTCTCTCTGCATGAGCTGCTTTCTGTCTCTCAAGGGAAGTAGTTCAATAGAAGACATAGTGCACTAAATATAATCAACCCATAGGGAAATAGAAAAAAAGCAAGCAGAGAACACAAGTTCTAGGGTGGATCACAGAACTCCAGGTCATTTAGTCTGCAGGACTTATCAAAGAAGATCAGTGTCAACACTGGTGCTACTTGGGGCCAGCATCAGCCCTGGCAATGATAAAATATTTTCTTGGGTGATTTGTGAGAATAATAATTAAGGGAGTAAATAATGTATCACTAAATGGAAAGATTGGCCAGTTTGGGTTGTCTGGATTATATTATAAAATGATATGTTGGAAGAGTAATCAGTCACAACCTAAAGGTATGTCATTTAATTATATCTTTAGCTGATAGGCTGCAGAACAAAACTCAAAGCTAATAGGATGATCAAGATTAGCCAAAAACAAACAAACAAAAATCTTGGGGTCAACAAAGATAATAAAGTAATCCTTTCATCCTGGAAGTCCAATAATTTGAAAAGACTGTTTTGAGATTAGGATTCAGACCCAGTAGCAATGCAGGACAGTTGACGACATGACCTCTCTGTACAGCTCCAGTGCACTGCACCTAGCTCTAGAGTACTGGTTAATGTGGGTGAATTAGATGGACGTCATGGTAGACTCAGAGCTTGACTTTAAGATACAAGAATAATTAGAGATAATTCAGTCCAAACTCCACAGTTTACTGATGATAAAACTCAAGAGAAGTTGAAATTATTAAAAAACACAGTTAATTTGTGGCCGAATTGTGGGTACAACCTTGACTTTTAATCCTCATCTTTTGCTGCTTCCAGTTCTCAGTGTAGACTAGGAATTTTGAAATTAAAGGAGATGAGGAAAGAGGCAGGAAAGTGAGATTATTCACTGTAGGAAGCAAACTCTAGGTTAGATACAATATCCATCATCAAGCCTATGCAAATCTTTAATTAAAAAGATGGTCACTAGATACTCTCCAGCTTCTTTGCTAAGGGACTTCATTCCCACAAGACAAAGTACATACTTAAATGTAACAGGCAGAATTTAGGAAACCCAGGAAGGTACTATTCCAATAGCAATTATTACATATTAGCTTCACGGTTTATAATATCTGCGCTCTCAGAGGATTGGCTTTTTAAAATAAATTAGGGTGTAAATGTAAGGTATACACTGTGTTTTTATTTATTTTTTAATTAAATACAAAATACAGGGGTGCTTAACTACAACCTCAGCCCTTTTTATTTTTTGAGACAATGTCTTGCTAAATTGCTTAGGGGGTCACTAAATTGCTTAGAGCTTTACTAGGTTGCTAAGGTTGATTTTGAACTTGTTCTCCTGCCTCCACTCCTGAAGTCACTGGGTCTACCCGTGTGGAACACAGTGCCCTGTTACAACATGATTTTATAGGATACATATATAGTAAAGTGGTTACTCTAGTGGAACAAATTAGCATATCTATTGTCTCGCATAAGTTACCCCTTTTTTGTATGTGTCAAGAGCAGCCATAATCTATTTATTTAGCATCCTGAATTCAATATACTAGTGTTAACACTCCTCATATATTAGGTCACTTATAGTTTCTCCTGCCTATGATGGTGATATTTAGAGCTGGAAGAAGAAAGTTAAGTATTTGTTAAAGATCCTTAAAATTCTACACTAGATATTTTTATTTGCCTTCTGTGTGTGTGTGTGTGTGCGCACACACGCACATGCACGCCTCTTACTTTTCTTACCACATACTCTAAGAAAGAGGCAAAACTTGAAGCCCATTTAATATTCTTTGTCTGAGCACCATCCAAATCCATACTTGGAGTGAGCTGATTTCCTCACTCACTGTGGGAGCACTGCTTCTATCTTTTACTATGAAATACAGGGTTTGTGACGTTAGTGGGACAATTTACTTATGCCCTCATCTTGGCTGACCAAAGTGTGCTCACAAGATACGCTGGAGAGTATTAAGCTGTGCATCAATAGCAAATGGAATTCTTGATAAACACTAGCAAAATTTTAAACTGTCAAGCTGTGGATTGCTCTACAGAATAATCCTTCTCCAGTTTATTGGGAAAATAAAATCCTGGACACTAGAAACTACATTAAAAACTATAATTAAAATAATTACCTGTGAGAGATTTTGCTTATATGACAGAGTAAATAACAATACAATCTGAATTACATAATTTCAAAAACATAAACTGGGAAGAAACCTTAAAGACTTCAGAAATTCACAGATTGCCTATTGTTGTTATCTATCTTCTCTCCAAAATATTCTATGTTATGAACAAGACAATTTAGCATCTTTGAAAGTTGAAAGTGAATTGAATTTCTTTTTTAGGCAAGTACTTTCAGTCAAGAAAAATAACTGTGTTTTAGTTTATTTCAAGGTTGATTCTTTTCCATTATAGAAGAGTGTTTACAAATGATTCTGACAAAGGGCACACAACCAAGTCATTATTTTTCTTTTGAGAATGCAGCTCTGTACGAGATAACAAAATTAGAACCAACCAAGGAAGTAAATAAGTTTGTTTACTTCTTTCGAACATTTGTGGGGACCGTGTGACTTGTCCACATCCCACCTAATTTATAAAGGAAGAAATATAATAACACTGTAACAGCTGGTTGTTTAGAATAGCTTTAGTGTTTTTAAAAATGTATAATATTTTAGGTGTTTTCCTACTCAATAGTATGTATATGTTAGAGGATGTTAAAAAATATTTCCCAAAGCCTTGGGCTCTATGGCAGTTTTCTTATGCTCAGCTGTATTCTCCCTGCTCAGAAAGAGGATCTATGCATCCTGGTCTGGATAAAAGCTTGAACAATGGAATTTGAGAGACCTGGTTTTGAATTCGGACTGTCTCTTTGCTTCCTGTGTATGAGCACTATGGGCGAGTCCCTTAACCATTAGCTTCTTTCTGCTTGTGGATGATGGCTTGATTGCATCCTGTTGATTGAGTAACTTGGTAGGTAGCATTCAAGACTGATTGCGGTAATATTATTTTTGCTTGCCCTTGCACTAACTCACTGTCAGAGGGCAGAACAACCTCTGCAAGTCCAGGGGAGTTTGGTGTAATAATATTGTACCCCTGTGCCATACTCTCAGTATTCTTCCACCTCAGAAAGGAGCATCCGTGACCCTCTTGATCTTGGACAAAGCAAATCTTTTGTGTTTATTTGTTTTGTTTTGTTTTGTTTTGTTTTGTTTTGTTTTGGTTTGGGTTTTTTTTGGTATCAAGGATTGAACTCAGGGGCACTTAACTATCCCTTTTTTGTATTTTATTTAGAGGCAGGGTCTTACTGAGTTTCTTAGGGCCTCACTAAGTTGCTAAGGTTGGCTTTGAACTGAAGATCCTCCTGCCTCAGCCTCTGGAGCCACTGGCATTACAGGTGTGTGCTGCCACACCCTGCAACAGATCTTAAGAGATCTTTTTCAGTGCTTGTATGTAGATAGACTTTGCCATTATTATGCTCAAAATTGCATATGGAGGATACATTACCTGGCCAGTCATCCACAAAGGCTTATGATAATAGAAATGTGCCAGAGTCAGGCATGCCCTCCTGCAAAAGAGTAGATGAATTTTTATTTTTAGAGTTAGATTGCACAATTTATAAAGTATTTCCGACAACATTGCACTAGAGCTATTCTGAGGACTCCCATGGATTTCCACTCATAATATATATATTTTTTTCATTTCTGGTACTTTTAATGCATATGGAGAATATCTTAGCACAGATGATCATAACAAAATACCTCCGACTGTCTGGTTTAAACAATAAAAAATAATTTCTTACAGTTCTGGAGACTGCAAAGTAAAAGATTAAGGCCTAAGAGGATTTAATTTCTGAGAAAATTTTTTTTCCTGGATTGTAGATGGCCACCTTGTCATGGTGTCCAAAGACTATCTTTCCTCTGAGCACACACATCTCTCCCTCGCCCCACTTTATAAGGCCATCAGGCCTATCTGAATAAGGTCCTGCTTTTTTTGCTTTTGTTCTTGTTTTATTGTTTTTGTTTTTTAAAGCTCATTTAATCTTAATTATTTCCTGAAAACACCATCTCCAAATATAGTCTTATTGAGGATTTCAATATATGAATTTAGAGAAGAGGACACAGTCAGTCCAGAGTAAAGAATAAATATGAATTCTTAATGCCATTGTTTCGGTTACTTAAATCTTTTTTTTTCTGAAAAATACAACTGTTTAAATGTATAACTAAATGTGATTTTATATCTTTGCTAGATTTTTCTGGTGGCGGATACTAGGGATTGAACTCAGGGGCACTCAACCACTGAGCCATATCCCCAGCCCTATTTTGTATTTTATGTAGAGACAGGGTCTCACTGAGTTGTTTAGTGCCTTGCTTTTTCTGAGTCTGGCTTTGAACTCAGGTTCCTCTTGCCTAGTCCTCCCAAACTACTGGGATTACAGGTGTGTACCAGAGCGCCTGGGCTTTGCTAGATTTTTTTTTTTAAGGCGAAATACTTGATTCAACTTTCTAGATTTTTACATTTTACATAAAATACATTTATACATTTCATAAACTAGAAAACAGCCTTTGTTTCTTCACCAGCTGCTGAGGTCAGAAAGTCACCATAGCTTTAAGATGCCTCCAGAGGAACTATATGAGGTGGAACAGCATTAGCTACATATTATGAGGTCAGAGACACTGAATTCAGGGCCTGCACTGTGAGATCACAAAGTGGACATGCAAAGAAAGCCACAGGCTAATTAGCAGCTGAGGAGCTTCTGCAAACCCACTAGCCTTCCTATTCTCACTTCATTTTGTTTTCCTCATTATTTCATTCAAAAATCTTTCTTCCTCCTACCCATATTATTTTAAAATTCAGAATAAAAAATAAAATTTTCCTGCAAAATGCATTCAAGATGTAACCTGAATCTGTAGCTGAGATCTGGTGACTATAAGTAGTAGTTCACCTTTGACCTTAAAAATTGATCCAATAAATCAAAATTTCAAAGTAAATAGAAATTTGTAGGAATTCAATATGTCGGTCATAAAGGACTTTACTTAGAAAAATAATGTAATGAATATTGTTGGCATATTTAGCAATCATCAGGTAGACTAGAATATTGGTAAAATATTATATAGGTGTTTTATGAAATTCATTTATGGCAGTTAACTAATCAGCAATTGTCATTTATCAGTACCTACTGGGAAGACAGTACTGACTAAGAAATGGCACAATGATTCTGTTTTTCAAATTGTCAGGAGCTTTTCAGCGGTACTTAAAGTCTCTTAAACTAATCTGAAAAATATTCAGTATTTAAAATTTGAAAATAAAAATCATAGGTATTATAAAGATAGTAAATATTTTATTATGTCTAAAATAATACAGTCACATTATAGTGAAAGCTGCTACTTCGCTCATCAGTACAGGTCATAGAATTTGAGGAAGAACAAAAAAGGAAGGGAATAGGATCCTAAATAAATGCTAATCTTTGAAGTCTCTCTTTGGGGTGCTGAAATACCCCCCTGCCACACAACTTCAGCATATTAACTGGTTAAACTTCCACAGGTCTCTGGAGTCAGCTTGAGGGCCTAAGTGAGATGAGTAGAGAAAAATAACTCTCTGCATTCAGGGTGGGTTGTAAAATACCTTTGTTAATAACAGTGCAGGCGTTCACCTGGTTCAGAGGGGGTTAAATCAAGGGCATGGAACATTCCTTCTTTGGGTGGAAGAAATCTAGTGGTATCACTGAGCCCAAATGTCATGCAAACTGCTGAAAAGCAATAATTAAACGTATACCTTTGACTTTGTTACATGAATTATCTAAGAAGCTCCACCCTTTGGGAAAAAATAAATAAATTAAGCAGTGTGAGCCTTCTCTTAGCAACTGCACTGATTATATGGAACACATAGCTTAGGAGTATTTGGATTAAGAACTATTTGCATGTATGGAGTGCTCAACTCTATGCCTACAGGAAACACTGTGATTCTTCTAAGACATGTTTACTAGTATATGCTACAAAATATACCAGGTAAAGCCAAAATCTCCTAAAGGGGGAATCAATTCACTGCATTTGGTAGGTCTATGTGTTTTTGAAAAAATGAGAAAAATGTAAATATGCTTTTAGTTCTTAAAATAATGAATTTCTGTATATAAAGATTTCCTGTTTGATTGTGATAAGGAAAATATTGTCATATGGGCAAAATGGAGGAGACAGAGTGAACTAAATTCAAAAGTCAAAATGTTCATAATATAATGGCAACAAACCTCAATATAGTGGCAGTTTAAGAAATTAAAGAAACAAGAGACCTCATCCAATTAAAATGGGGAAAGATTAATGGATTAATAGTGTCCAGTTGTTAAATTATATATCTTCTGTTGAGGATATGAACTTTGTTAAGTATCTATGAACCTGAGTTTTTGTCTTATTTAGGTAATAAATGTGTGTGTGTGTGTGTGTGTGTTTGTTTGTTTGTTTGTTTATGCATGTTTAAGGTCTTTTTTTTGAGCTTCACATTCATCACCTGACTCTTTTCTCATTATCTCTTACTATAGATTAAACAATTTTCTTAGGCAGACAGCATACAACCATGTCTGCTGTTTTAGGCTGAATGTGCAATACCCTGGACCAACTCCTCAATGAAGAGCCATCCCTCTGGAATTAAGAGTGCCATTTACTAATTGATCTTTACTAAGGAACTGGAGAGTAATCTTCTTCCTGGGAAAATTGATTCTTCTTACCTAGAGGAGATTATGTTTCTGACGAAAGGATTGCTTACTCTGTGCTTGCTCTGTTGAACTGGCACTAGCAGCAAATCTTTTTATTTGAAGAAGTCCAAAACATCACTAGTCTCTTGTCACCCCAAGTTGTAGATACACTACACAGTTACCTAGAGGCATCTCAATTAAATGAGCGTGACTGTCCCGATTAGGCAAGAGTCCTCCCTATTAAATATCATTAGATTTAATTTGGTGCCTTGGGAAAATTCTTGATGAAGCCCATCCCACTAAAGGGCAGGGCATTGTATACTTAAATACAAATCAGACATGCTCAGAACACACAATAAAGTTCATTAAGTCTCAAACAAATATCATTTAGAGACGTGCTCTAGGCTTATAGGAACATAAATCATGAAAGGTAAAAAGAACTTTGGAAATGTCATTGCATCTAACACTTGACAGATGAGTAAATGAAAGCCTATGGAGGTGTGGTTAATAGGAGAAATAAGATTAGATTTTAAGTCTCCTGACTCTTTCAGTCAAGGGCTCTTTACCTGATACCATCATACATCTTCAACAATGCCAGTGGCTGAAGTAGATGCATCTCTAAGGCTATGACCTCTTAATGTAGTTGTGTTGCTGGGTGATCTTGCACTGATCAGGGAATTGCAGCACTTAGAGCTGAGTTCTAACTAGTGTCTTAACCGGGAGCATGACAATCTTACTGTATCTGATTTCTGCTATTTGTAAATTAGAGATAATTTTGTCTATGAAGTTGTGGTGGAGAGTTAAATCATTGCATGACAAGATACTTTGAAAATGATAAATCTTCCTGTAAAATATGCTCAACTGGTGTTGAAATTTTTTCTTTAGAAGCTTCTCTGCAACTTTTGATTTGACACAGTGAATGGAAAACCTGTGTTTATTCCCTTCCTACCTCCATCACCACGCCCCTCACATGAAATGCCACTAAAAACAGTAGTAGAGAATAATGAAGATAAAATTCCACAAGAGTGAGAAGTATGGGAGATAGACACCAACAGATAAGCATGCTAACAGATTTTTGTAAGATAAGCATGGATGATGAACCAGTGGATGATGAAGCTGGCCTGAGGAAAACACAGCATGAGTTAAAAGCAGAGAGACCTGTGTCCCTGACTAGAGTTTATCTCCTCTAAAGAATCCTGAAAAGGATTAAGCCAAAAGAAAAAAAAAAAAAAGTACTATTGCAGATAAAGAAAATTAGTGGATCCACAGCAGAGCAATTAAATTCTTGGCTCAGCCCAGTTGATCCCTAGTAACAAAATGCCTGGAATCGACTATCTACTCACCACCACTACTATTAATGGCACAAACGCATGGACCAAAAGGTTCTACTATAAAGAAACTGAAGTAACTATCTAGGGGAAATTAGGGCAGGTAGTGTGGGAGCTGACAATCCACCTGAAAACCCTCCAAACTCTGCCATTTAAATAGCTGGCCCTCTGCTTGTTGGTTGATCATCCCCACCCCCCCCACTCCCCCCCAACTTCCCCCACCGCACCCCTACCAGAGCTCAGAGTGAACTTTTATGTTAATCTTTTCATTAGGATGATAATGCAGCCAGGAAACAAAAGCATTTGTGGAAAACTTGCAACATGAAAGAGAAGGAAGTAGCTGGAAAATCTTAACTTCAGAGAAAAATAAGAGAATTCAGAAAACAGAAGACAACAACAACAAAATCACTAAACAGCATCTGTAGATAGATTATTTCCTTGAAAAAGAAGTAAAAAAAAAAGGGGGGGGGATGTTCCTGGAAGTTAAAAATCATTGCTGAAATGAAAAAACAAATAGCAACACAAAGTTTCTAAGAAAAGGAGCTAAATTTTTTTAGAAAATAAAAGACTAAGTGTGAAAGAAAAAAATAAGTGAAAAAAATTTTAAAAATCAGAAGAGTAGTAAAATCAGATGAGAAGATATTTTATTAAAAAATAACAGAAACCAATTTCTTACAAAGAAGGACATGAACATTTAGATAGAAGGGACTCAATAACTTCAACACAAAATGGAAGAAAACATGTACCTAAGGAATATCTGTTGCAGATTCCTGAACATTGAAAATAAAGACAAGTGATTAAAATCTTTCAGAGAAAACATGTGTATATCGCTTTGAATACGAAAAGCCATTTTGTATACCCCATAGTTTGGATGGGGTATCCAACCTAGCCAAACTATGATACAGCATGGTATGTTAGTCAGCTTTCCATTACTGGGACAAAAGACCTGAGATTAACAACTTGTAAAAGGGAAAAGTTTATTCTCATAGTTTCGGAGGTTTCAGTCCAAGGTCAGTTGGCTCCCTTGCAACTGTTATGCTCGAATTCGGGACCCCCAAAATACCACCAGAGACCAAGATCGATGTAAACAGCAAAAAGGTGTTTATTGCGAGCTAGCTCGGTCCTCCGCATGCACACACAGCAACTAGTGATGCTGAGAGGCCCCGAGCCCAGGGTTTGCAGCAGTTTTATACATTCTTTGGAGAAGGCAAGAACTTTACATACATCATCACACACCGTGGGAAAATAAAATAACTCTAAAACATGATTAGCACATTCACTGGCGGAAACAAGTTGGGGAGGGGTGATTGGTCAGTACAAAAGGGGTATTCATTTGAACTGATTGGTTTAAACCAAGAGGGGTGTACGTGCTGGACTACATGGTTTCCCATCATGTTATCAACCACCATAAACTACTGGGAGGGTCATCTGGCATCCTAGGTATTTCCCTGTCTCATGCTGATTGGTGGCTGCTAGGGGGTTGCTATGGATCCCCACCTAGCCTGAGTCAGGGACACCTGGCGCACTAGATCTCTCCTGTTATTTGTAGATAAACAACTTAGCAGGGTGGGAATGTGCCTAGGAGTGCTCTGTGGGTCTTTTCAAGGACAAAGGTGATGTCCCTTCCTTGGACAGGCTTTGCTCTGAGGTAGAGGCTGGTTTTTCCACAACCTGTGTGATGACATAGAACATTCTGATGGGAAGCTCATGGTGGACCAAAGCTGTTCACTTCATGGTAGACAGAAAGAGAGATGGGGGAGTGTCACATGTCCCAGTATCCCCTGCGAAATCATGGCCCTTCATTAGGCTCCTTTTTCTTGAAGGTTCTGCCACTTTCCCCAATAGGGCCACAGACTGGTAACTTGCTGGGAGCCACAGCCAGAGCCTTTTTCCTATGGGCCTTTAGAGGACATTTAAGATCCAAATCATGACACATGGTTTAGAATAAAATTCTTTTAACATATTCAGCATTCCAAAAAATCATTCTCAGAAGTTTTTGAAGATATTTTTATTTTCAACAAAATGGTGAAATAAACTAAGAAAAAAAAAAAGAAAGAACAGAGCAGGGAGGAAGAGCAGGAAGAAAAGATTAACACTAAACAGATACATGAGGTGGGAGGGAAAGGGAGAAAAAAAGGAAATTGCATGGTAATGGAGGGAGACCCTCATTGTTATACAAAATTACATATAAGAGGTTGTGAGGGGAATGGGAAAATTAACAAGGAGAGAAATGAATTACAGTAGATGGGGTAGAGAGAGAAGATGGGAGGGGAGGGGAGGGGGGATAGTAGAGGATAGGAAAGGTAGCAGAATACAACAATCACTAATAGGGCATTATGTAAAAATGTGGATGTGTAACCTATGTGATTCTGCAATCTGTATTTGGGGTAAAATTGGGAGTTCATAACCATCTTGAATCTAATGTATGAAATATGATATGTCAAGAGCGTTTTAATGTTTTGAACAACCAATTAAAAAAAAAAAAAAAGAACTCTAGTAAATAATATTTCCAAACCAGGAGAATTGTTGAAGGGGGTCCCAGAAGGTCAGCTCCCAGGAGGTTCATAGGGCAACCGGACTGACAGAGGGAGGAAAGTGCTCGTGGAAGGATCACTCTGACAGGGGAGAAAAGAAACTACAGAGAATAAATGATAAGGAAGGAGTCTGATAGCAATTGAGAATATGATGAAGACAAATGGATCAAGAACAAAAAAGTGAAAGTGTCAAAAGAAACTTCCACAAAATGACAAATAATGACATCATTTTGTAATAGAGACCTTATTACTGATTTTCCATCTTCCAGTAGTAACCTATAGTCAAAACTTTGCTTATTGAAGGTAAATTTACCTATCATTATAAAATGCTGTGAACATGTCATTATAAAAATGATAGATGACGGAAATTGGGGGTTGGTACAGGGAAAAAAATCTGTAGGAGGTGATGGGGATGGGTAATAAATACCTCAATTGAGAAAGGAAAGAGATGGGGGCAAAAATAGATTATTTCTTCTTATGATAACCAATAATTTCCATTGTTGGTTGACTATCCAGCATCTTCCTCCTTCCAAAAACAACCCACATTTTGTTGGTATGCAGGGAGCTGGAGTTGGGGGCTGGGCAGTCCTACTTAAAATTTCAAGGACAATCTCATTTCCTTTGTCTGTGATGCTAATCTGGCTAGATGAATGACAAAGGAAGGGTCTCAGGTAGGGGAAAGGGATATTTTTGAGAAAAAAATCCATATTTAATATATTTACTATTACAACTAAACAACAGGATTAATATTACAAATTTTACTTCAAGCATACAAAGTTCTCACTCTGCATTTCAACAGGTTTTGTTTTTTGCTTTTTGTATTTTGGTGTGGGGGGGGTATCAGGGATTGAATTCAGTGACATTTGACCACTGAGCCACATCCTCAGCCCTATTTTGTATTTTATTTAGAGGCAGAGTCTCACTGACTTTCTTAGCACCTCTGTTTTACTGAGGCTGGCTGGCTTTGAACTTGTGATCCTCCTGTCTCAGCCTCCCTGAGCTGCAGGGATTACAGGCATGCACCATGGCGCCTGGCTTGAATCTCAGTTTCAAAACAAAAATTATCAAGTAGCAATATAAGTCAATGCAAAAGTATATAAAAATAATATGAAACACTCTGGTTGTCAACCTTAACATTGGGCATCTTTTCAGATACTATCATGCATAGTTTTTGTTGTGATTATATATGTTACCAAAACATGGGAGCATACTATATAAACTTTACTACAACTTTCTTTTTCATACACATTATTTCCTGGATATATTTCCTTGTCAATGATTTTTTTTAAAGATTGATATGATTTTTTATATACTTTTATTTTATTTACTTATTTTTATGTGGTGCTGGGGATCGAACCCAGCGCCTTGCACATGCTAGGTGAGCACTCTACCACTGAGCCACAGCCTCAGTCCCAATGAATTCCTTATAAAGGAATTCTTTTTGTGACTGCACAGATTTCCCACACATGGACAGCCCATAATTTATTTATCCTGAGCCCCATTAATAAATATTTAGATTGTCTCCAATTCTTCACTAATATAACATCAATAGAAATGTTGTCATAAACTGGTACACACTTCTTATGTGAGTATTTTTCTAAAATAAGTTGTAAGATGCAAAATTGCTGTTTCAAAGCACATGTGTAAGTTTTAATAGGTTAGAAACTGAAAAGTCCTTTCCTTAAGTGAGCAGCACCATTTTACATACCTACTAACAATAAATAAGAGTGACTACTTCCTTCAACCACTGATCTTATCAAAATTTGGCTCCATGAACTGTGCAAACCTAGAAGTTCTGATTCCTTAAAATATTTTGTTCTCTGATAACTTTTCATGTATTCATTAGTACTTTGTACTTTTATTCAAATCTTTTAATGATTATTATTTTCCCATTTGACTATTTGTATTTTTTTCTTTTCTTTTCTTTTTTTTTTAAAGAGAGAGAGAGAGAGAGAGAGAGAGAGAGAGAGAGAGAGAGAGAGAGGAGAATGAGAATTTTAATATTTATTTTTCGGTGGACACAACATCTTTGTATGTGGTGCTGAGGATCGAACTCAGCCTCACGCATGCCAGGCGAGCGCACTACTGCTTGAGCCACATCCCCAGCCCTGACTATTTGTATTTTTCTTGTTATAGTGTTATTCTTTGTCTTTTAGAAATAATCCTTTTATCAAATATGATGCAAATATTTTCTTCCATATAGTTATTCTAAGTTTTTTATTTATAAGTATCCCAGTATTATCATCAAGGATTTTTCAGAATTGGTTAAGATTTTTATTTATTTGACCTTTCTCTTTATGTGCATTTAAAAATAAACCAAGCCAGGCATGGTGTTGCACACCTGTGATCCCAACTACTCTAGAGGCTGAGGCAGGAGGATAGCAAGTTCAAATCCAGCCTCAGCAAAAGCAAGGTGCCAAGCAACTCAGTGAAACCCTGTCTCAAAATAAAATACAAAATGGGACTGGGGATGTGGCTCAGAGGTTGAGTGCTTCTGAGTTCAATCCCTGGCCCCAAAATCAATCAATCAAGATAGTACCAAACTATTAATTCTTACTGAATGCTCACTGTTCATTAATCAGAGAAAATTCAAGATGAAAACAATCCGTGTTTGAAAATAGCCTATAGTACATTTAGCAGAAACACCTATAAAGAAACCAGTAAGACATGTTTTTAACATAAAAATACAGTGGGGACGAATGAGAAGGAACATCTAAAACGACCTATGGATTATCAGTGAAGAACCCAGAGGAGAAAGAATTAGTTTGTTGTTTCTATGTTGTTAACTTTTTTTTGTAACATTTTAATTTAACTAGGCTGTTGAATTTTTAGGATACATTAATATTGTAAGAATCAAGAATAATTTGCAATTCTGAAGTAGACTTGACTTTAAAAAAATTGAATTTCAAAAATTTTAATATAAAACCTCAAAATCTAGGTATCTTATTGCTATTAAATCTTGATAGTTTTTAAAAAGAATTGAAGAGTGAGTCTTAGGAATATGAAAAGTATATTCTCTTTTGTTTCTATTTTTTTTTTTTAGATTACTCCTCCTAATATTTCTATTCTCATTTTTAATAACCTGAAACTTTTTATTGATAGAAATGTGAACCATCTAACAACTGGGAACCATTTTACTCAGTTTTCTGAGAACAATTTATAAATACTTGTGATTATGAGAAGTTAACACTTTCTCCCAACACCCCTTACAGCCACTCATCCAAACACAGCACTTGGAGGAAAACATGTTAGAGTATTTCTCTTAATCTTTGAGAATGTCCTTTGATTGCCCTCTCCCCTCTTTTGACTTTGGTATTTGTCGAGTCTTACATTAACTATCCCACAACCAACTTAAAGTGATGAGCACACCGCCCGGAATCTCTGCACACCTCTTGTACTGTTTAGGGTGGTAAGTACAGTGGGTAGGCTGGCCTACTGTCAACAAGCCCTGGGTCCTGAATGAAAGACTGGTCACATGCCAATCTACAGCCCCGCCTCTTCTGTTGCTATGACCTTCATAGCACCTTTCTTCTGGGCCCTATCTCATACTCAGTTCAGTTTTTTCTCAAGTTCACCTGAAAAACACAACTTTGTTCTCTAAATGCTTCTGTGTTTCTCCATTCTGACAAAGACAGAGCATAACCTCCAAATGGCTTGAATTTTCTAAAAAAAAAAAAAAAATCTAAGTAAATTGGCTCTACCTGCAGTTCCAAGCAATCAGAGACTTGTTTCTAAATAGCTCCGGGGGATTTCACCATATGACTCCTATTAATGAAAATTGCTGAGCTAATCTCTCTGTGTGACATTACAAATATTAGCTTCCTGTCCAACTTTGTTTGAAGCTTTTCTGTATTTCTTTTGCTGTTAGAACAAGAACTGTAAATCTGGAAAGGATTTTCAAGATCAATCAATTCAGTCTTCTAATTTTACAGATGGAAAAAAAAATGGTTGTTACTATTAAGTGGCTATATGTTTTGAGCAGTTTAATCCCACTGGCTCTACAGACTGACTTGGAATTTAGGAAAGATGTTTTTAAGCATAATCTACCTAAAAGATATGAAGTGAGGAGGAGACTTGGAGAAGGACCCAGGTTATCTGAAGTCAGTATTTGAAGAGGTTTCTTTTACCCTGAAAGCATTTTGTTAAATTAATGAATGTGCCAGTACTTAGAAGTTGCCCATTTAAAAGAGCATATTGGAGAAAACATGGTAAGACTCGCTGAATCATCTAACTGAAGGTTTGTTATTATTAATAGGACTAATATGGTAGATTAATCTCTCTGGAGTATATTTTACATGGTTACTTAAATTTAAAACCTGAAAATTTAAGTAGTTTCATAAAAATAAGACTTTAACAAGCTTTGGCTGAGTGATTTCCTACTGCATAGGTTACTATAACTATAAACTCTTCTTGGATTTTTAGTGAGGCTAAAACAATTCTGAATAACTCTTGAATTGGTTATGGACAAGCCACAAGAGGATGCAGACAACTTTACCTGTGTTTTGCACGCCATTACTTCTTTTTCTCAGTAGCACAGCAACTTGCAGTAATTGAAATTCTTCGACTTTTATTGGCTCAGTTAATTTATTTAGAGCATATGAGACACCTGTTTTTCTTTCATAATATTCTGGTTTTGTTTTTTATTTTTAATTTTTTATTTTAGAATCTTACCTTTTTGTGATTTTTTTTCATTAGTTGATATTTTAACACATGACTAGGGTTACACAAAACATATGGTGTACTTTACAAGCTCTTATTTCCTTTTTGAAATCGTCTCAGTGGAAAGAATTTTTTTTGCATTCATTTATGTAGGATTCAGGATCATCTGACTTTGTATTTACAGTGACCCCAGTGACCTAGGTTGTAGAAGAGGACTTTCTATTTCAGTTCAAATCTGCCTTTTATCTTTGTATTTTTAGCTTCTGTTCCAATCTAAGGTGAAATACTGTGAGAACCAATTGGGCATACAGTTGGTTTCACCTCAGGAAGAGGCAAATGTGTGACTAACTAAAAGAAAGCCCTTTGTATTAGTGTATTAGTGTTGCATGCGTAAACCTAAAAGTTTCCCAGAAAAGAAATCCTTTCTCAATGTATGTGTTTCTATATGAAAACTTGCTTTTTCCTCAACATATTTCTTTTGAGAGATGAATGATCACTTATTTTATTCCACAAATATCAAAATGCAGTTTTTCTTTTAATTTTTTTTTTTAAAGAGAGAGAGAATTTTTTTAATATTTATTTTTTAGTTTTCGGTGGACACAACATCTTTCTTTGTATGTGGTGCTGAGGATCAAACAAGGCGTGCGCACTACCGCTTGAGCCACATCCCCAGCCCCAAAATACAATATTTCATGTAGGAGATTCTTGTTTTTTTCTTTTCTTTCTTTTTCTTTTTTTTTTGTAAAGATCTTAATTTCTCTTATTGCCTAGAAAACAGATGACTTTTGACTCACCACATTCTGTGTTTTATTGTGGTGCAAAGATGATTTAATAATTGTAATATAACTCTGCAAGTTATTTCTGCTTTGTACTTTCTTAGGAATAGCTCATTGCATGATATCAAAGCCAGATTCCACAATTAGAAAAAGGTTCGTATTAACTGGATTTTGAAATAGAACAACAAAACTACTCAAAAATTCTTCAGAAAATACAGAAAAAAAATAAGCCTCATGCATTTTGGCATTTGCTTATGCTTCTTTTAACCCTTGCTCCTTCATAAAATAAAAACATGGAAGAACTGTTGGGAACAAATGGTCTTCATGGCAAAAAATTCTTTGGGCATGTTTGAAAGAAAATGGAAGAGGAGATTTATTGAGACTGAACAAAGCATATTTGCCTTGCATTGTTCAGTTTTATTATGCCTAAACACTCATTTAGGATGAATTTAGTAATGACGCTATTGGACTCTTCCACATACAGTATATAGTGAAGATTAGTGAACTCATGACAACCAGTCAACCAAACAAACAAAAACATACTTAGAAACACAAGCTGTGAGGCACCACTCATGTAAGGAAATTCCTTTGTAGGTATATGTCAGCTTTGAGAGAAGAATCAGTACTCTAAAGCTGGAACCCTGTGCTGTTAACTTTTCTGCCAGTGCCTTTTAAAAGGCATGCGGATTTGTGTATAAAAGTATTACTGGGGTATTGGTGAAAGGGGCTATTCTCTAAGGGGAACAAATAGAAGAAGTTAGGTACAATAGCTTACAATTTTCAGATACTGTGATTTTATTATATAGGTGGAAGCCATTGTTTCTGAAAGCATGTGGTTTCAACGGCACATACTTGAGTGATGACAAAGAATTTTTCCTCTATCCTATACTAGCTCCCTCATGTAATTAGTTTTCCCCTTGAAACTTAGATTGGACTGTTTATCAAGGAGTGAATATGACATTATTAAAATCTGTATGTGTAAGTAATTGTTTAAATAAGTGCAGAATTGTGGACAAAAACATTAGACATATGGATGATTGAGATGTTTCCTTTCTCGGATTTGAGGTTAAATCCGTCCTTCCATCACACTTGGCAGACATAGTTATGTACCGTGTTGGTTTGAATGACTTTGAGAATCCTTACTTTCAGCTGCACCTCAGTCTTGTCAGAATGACATGGGTGTGTACTTAGATGGATGTAACTGGATATGAACCTGAGCACATATTTCAAATGCAAATCAAGCCTCCATTGTTTTAACCATAAAAGGTATGAACATGAATTCCAAAACTGATTTCACATGAAATGATGTGGGATAATAATATTACTTCCTTTTGTGGACCTGTTTCTCCTCCCACAGGACTTAGAACTTCTTTACCTCTCTTGAGGCTTGTCGGTGCAAGTCCATAAACATTTATGTGAATAAACTATAATTAAAAAAATGCATCCTAATCCTTCAGTAAGTAATTATATTGAGTATTATTCACCCTTTGTAAGAAATCCCTTTAAGATCTAAAGAGTGACAGCCTCATCCCATCTCCATTGCTTACCTTGATGCATTTCCATTTTTGGAAGTATCCTCTCACTTTCTACTTTGCATATGGGCACACCAAAAGGAATTCAAAGGAAAGTACCTTGAAAGAAGAACTTCATTAAATAATTATCAAATTAGAAAATTACATACTCAAATATCACACACACACACACAAGAAGATGAGATATACATGTGTTGGCATGTTTGTATGGAGATATGCAGTCTCTGGCATATATAAATATGCATAATTTTCTCATATAACATAATTAGAGAAAATTACATATCTAGCCAATCAGTCTTCAGAACAATTTTCCTCATATTTTCTTCCTCCTTAGCCAAAATGGACTTGATAACCCGAACTTCATTTTCTGCAGTTTCACTCTCACCCACTGCCCTCCTCCTCTTCTCCACCATCCTTCACATGCTTTCCATACAGAACATCCTGCTCTCGTCCAGTTCATTTTCCCCAACCCCTTCCCAAGTCTCAGATACTGGGCAAGACTCCAACTGTTTGTGGGTGGACAAAACAATTACACAGAAACTTTAATAGAAGTAAAGCTGACTCTCTGTCTGATGTCATGGGTGGCCCCAGACCATGCGGATTCTCTCCATCTCTTTGTCCCTCAGCCACAAACAGGAGAATATATCATCACCCTAAGAAGAAATTGATTGCCAAAGTGTCTTGCACTACCAGTCTGCTAGTTTACAGAAGACCCAACATAGTCAAATACTTCCTCCCGAATATCTCCATAGAGACACGAACCTTTACAGAATCAGCACTTAAAGACTAAGCTCAGCCTTGCTTGTCTATCCCCGGGTGGAGAGCAATGCTGGGGAAGCCCAGCTCTGTCCTTACAAGCCTGAGCTCCAAGGAGGACCATGAGAAATCCCCACCCTCAAGCTTAACAAGCCACTCCTAAGCTGCCCGAGCCTGTCACTTCCCCAGCTGCCACCCAGCAGGCTTTCTCTGAAGTCTGTAAGACTGGGAATTTCATACTCTGTTTCTGCTCTCTGAATAGCTACCTTCAGCCTTGTCACTGCAGACGCTACAGTATTTAGACAGTTCTACCTTGGCTCAGGGACAGAGTCAGGTGGGGTTTTCTCATGAATTTCCCCCTCCCCCTCTTCCACTTCCCCTGTGAATGCACTGCAGCAAGGCTGAGGCTCCTGTGCTCCTACAACAGCATTTCTCAATCTTTCTCATCATTGCTCTCCTAAGGAGATAATGTCAAGACATTTTGTTCCTAAGACATTAGTAAGTTAATAAAATTTTCCCCATGACAATTTAATACTACAGATATACTATATATTTATGCAGTATATGTGTGTGGTGTTTTATGCATAACACCAGTGGGATGTTTTTATTCTCCAAGAACCAATCTTGAAGCTAATATTGCTCCCATTAAAATGTGGGCTGAGGGCTGGGGATATGGCTCAAGCGGTAGCGAGCTCGCCTGCCATGCGTGCGGCCCAGGTTCAATCCTCAGCACCACATACAAACAAGGATGTTGTATCCGCCGATAACTAAAAAATAAATATTAAAAAAAATTCTCTCTCTCTCTCTCTCTCTCTCTCTCTCTCTCTCTCTCTCTCTCCCCGGCAGGAAGATTATCTCAAGTTCAAAGCCAGCTTCGGCAAAAGTGAGGCCCTAAGCACCTCAGTGAGACCCTGTCTCTAAATAAAATACAAAATAATGCTGGGGATGTGGCTCAGTGGTCAAGTGCCCCTGAGTTCAATCCCCAGTACCCGCCCACCCCCGCCCCCCCCGCCAAAAAAAAAAAAAAATATGAGCTATAAGGATTCTCTGTGTCTCTGAGGTAAGGCGACACTGAATCAGCATATCAAGGTCCATAGCCTTCAGTTGGCTGACCTTGGATATTCTGTACACACCATCTCACGGTGTCCCTTCAGTGGTAGTTTATTTCATTTTGTATCTCCTGCACATTAGGAAGCACCAGGGGGTCTCCATAGGGCTGTTTGAAGTCAGAGGGAGGGCTGCAGAGGAGACAGAAATCGTCCAAAACCAATGTGTAGAACATTCCTGTGAAGTTAACCAGTGCAGTATCCAGAAAGCATCCCCTTGATCTCAGGCAGTTTGTTTTCTGGTTCTTTATCTAAGTACCAAGGGAGGGATGGTGCATAGTGTATGCATTACTTATAAAACATTCTCTGTAACAAGAGTTGATGACAGAGGAGGCTTATCTGTATGCACAACACGGGAAAGCAGGCTGGGATGGTGGGAAGGGGTGAGGATGAAATGCTGGAGGCAGCCCTAATGAATGGGAGAGATGATAGTCTCATATTGTGACAATAGACACCTTTGGCTTTTCTGGAGTCCACAGACCATGCCTCCTCTTAAATCCCCTCTTTGCATTTGTTCTATACAGTGCTTCAAGATATCAGTATGTGGTCAGGATTGCATTTTAGGAAATGTGATACCTACTTTAAAAAAAAAATACTCTTAGTACCTTTCACTTGTCTGAAGATTTGAAGTACATTCTTATTAAACTCACATTTTAGGCCCTCCCTAGAATGAGCCTGTTACTGATCTGTTAACTGGTCTTCAAACTGCAATCTACATTCTCTTTGTAGCCCTAACTCTAAACTCATCATGGCCCAAATGTCAACTCACATGCCTTTGCTAAGGCTGCAGTCTCTTCTTGTAATAAGCTCCCTCTATGGCCAGCCACCTGCTCAATCCTGCTCTTCCTGCACCTTCAGGGTCAGCCTCTAGAAAGTAACTTCTCATATTTCCAAACAGACATTAATTCTTCCTCCTTCAACTCTCACTTCATCCCTCTGTGCAAGTACAAAAGAAGAAATCAATTACAATGAAAGGTAAACAACTGAACTCAAAGAATCTTTCATTCCACCTTTCCATCTTGCTTCCCCCCTCCCCCCATGAAGTTTTCTGACAACTTTTTTCTGGATAATTTCTTTCCTGTTCAGTCCCCTCAGATTATTTAAAGAATGTAGCTAAGTGAAAAAGTCTAGCTATTATGAGGAGTGTAGAAAATGCATGATTTTGTTTGACTGTGGTATTGTTGCATTGTTTTTGAAGGGAAGAAGGCAAATCTTGTCCAAATCAATTGAAAAAAAAATGAAACCATATAGGAGATAGTGTTCAGATGAACGTCATTGAAAATGATGAAAGTGTGTGGGACTGAACAGCAAAGCAGTTGAAATTTGAAGTATATTGGTTATTTTCTGCCCTTTTGGTAACCATGGGGACAGCAGAGTAACTTATATACCAAGCTTGTGGGAAGGAATAACCTTGGAAATTCTTCCACTGAAGAATGATTTAAACTTTGTTGTGACACATGAATCATGGGGTGGTGCTTTCTGTCAACATTCTTCTGAACCAGAAAAGCCAGTATCTGTCTGGTTACTGGAGCTGCCACCACTGCTGGGAAATGGCACTGTGACAGAATTTTTAAAAAATAATAATAATAATTCTGAAATCATTCCCAAATAGTTGTATGTGTCCAGGAACACTTCAGTGTTATTTGCATCATAGGTATTTTTTGAACATATTGACATTCTGAACTATATAAATAACATTGTTAACAACTTAATTTTTATTCTTAACTTAGAGAAGGAGAAACTACTCCAAGAAATTCTTTTAGCACCTGAATGATACCTAAGCAGTGGATATGACTGGAAGTACTGGGATTCTTGTTGTTCATTTTAATATTAATATTATCTTCAATCTGCATCTCCAAAAGTATGTGTATTTGGGTGTGTATATATGTATTTATATATATGTGTGTGCACATGTGTGTGTATATATCTAATTAAAATGATTTCTATTTTACTGTTGTTTCTTTTGTGGAAATGATTGTTTTGAATTATCATTTTTCTTTAAAAACTGGAATAAATGTGAAGATTTATTAAGATAGTCTAGAAATTTTAAAACTAGGCCTCTAATTTAGTCTTGGCGTACACAACATCTTTCTTTTGTATGTGGTGCTGAGGATCGAACCTGGGCCGCACGCATGCCAGGCGAGCGCGCTACTGCTTGAGCCACATCCCCAGCCTCTAATTTAAATATAGTAAACATTCTAGAAATTTTAAAATTAAATATCCTCAGTGAATTTTATACATTAAACAGGAAAAGGAACATTTGAGAAAAATATATGGATTGATCATGTAGCCTATTTTTTAATTTGCTTATCTGAACATTTTATCAGAAAGCATTTTGTGTTTTATTTGCTGTCTGTAGTTCTTTGGATAATTGCTTCCATATCACATCTCCCTTTACTTTTATTTTGATTAAGAAAACTTCATCATAAATTATTCCCCCAACAACTCCATTAAAAAACAAACAGTATTGCTGGGCATGGTGATGCACACGTCTGTAAATCATGGCAGCTCTGGAGGCTGAGGCAGGAGGATCTTGAGTTCAAAGCCAGCTTCAGCAAAGGTGAGGTGCTAAGCAACTCAGTGAGACCCTGTCTCTAAATAAAATATAAAATAGGGCTGGGGATGTGGCTCAGTGCCCCTGAGTTCAATCCCCAGTAACTCTGCCTCCAAAAAATAAAACAAAACAAAAAAATTATTGACTTTAAAAGCCTTTTATGTGTCAAGAGATAATACTTTTTCTTTATTGACTTTTCTACCGTCACGGCTCTGTTAAACATGCCACAGCTCAAATACATGTTCATCTAAAACCATATTCAATGTCACAGGGCACCTTTAACTCCACTTTCCCCACCTCCCAAGCAGAGAGTCACAGGAAATCGAGTTATCTTAATCCATCATGTCCATGTTCCTCCTCTCTCTATATTGTTGATACTGGATTTGGACTTCTTCACGTACAGGTGATTTCTTCCTCTGTCCAGTCTACCCTTAGTTTGGATTGCTTTCTGGATTTTCTCTTTTGCCCACTCTTGCCCTGAATAGTGAGCACATTTGCATGTAACTGCTCAGATTACTTGACTCTGGAACCAGATCCTAGGACCCCCTATGTAGCCAGGAGATGACCGCAGGCAAATCTTGCTACTGATTCATGCATATTATCTTCCACTGTCACTGCCCACTCATTTCAACCTTGCTAGATTCCAGGAATCCACTCTGCCTGTGAACACTGACTACTAAAAACAGTTTTCACCATCCAGATGGATTTTAAATCAGCCCTGCTTATCTGCACCACCCACACCAAACTGCAGCAATGTCAGAATCCCTTTAGTACTCAATTGTCTTCATTTATTTGCTCATTCCTTCTCTCTACAATATTGTGATTCCCCTGAGGAGAAGACAGCAACTGTTTCAGTATTGTGTCAAGCCCCATACCTCACTCTGTGCATACCATATTACTTATGGCCAATAACCCACAAATAAAGAGAATGTTCTCTCCTTTGCCTGGCTCAGTTAAAAAAAAAAAAAAAAAAAAAAAAAAAAAAAAAAAAAAAAGCACAACTCTTATTATCACTTGGAAACCTTTGTGGGTTTACAATAGAAAGTGTGTAACTTGTAAATTGGTCCTATTTCAGAAATTACTTCTGCTTTGGTATGAAACAGAAACCCATCAACCATCTGTGAGGTGGAGTCACCAAGGTGCTATGTTGGGTGGGGTCCAATGAGTATGATGAAGGGACTGTGTGGATACCTTCTAGGAGCAGGTGGCATGGAAGAATGCAGGAGGGAAGAAGAAGACAAGAAAATAGCACTGCTGTGGCTTTGTCAAGATTCTAAATAGAAAAAGGTTATTTGGGATATTATTCCATGATTTTACTTATTTATTTGCAATTGTCTCCCACGTCATGCTGTGCTGTTCTTAACCACTCCCTCCCTCTCCCCTCCACCCCACAGTGGCTTTGCTGTTTTGTACCTTCCATGTAGAATCTCTGCAGGGTGGGCGAAGATCAAGGCTGAAAGAGGAAGCATATTTTAATGAGAATAACAGCAGTCCAGATTAAAGTAATATTCACTATGGTTTGAATGACTAAGAGAATTTTTAATTTCCTCTCTTATTTGCATTTTGAAGTTTTGCCCCATGGCAAATTATACCAATTCCTGCTTTCCATTGCTTCCTTTCCCCAAATTTATACTCCACATCTTGTGTTTAGATGAAAAAAAAGATCTGACACATCTAAGTGCCCTTCACAACATTTAGTGATGAATCAACACTTTTGCATAAAGGTGAGTGTGGGTTCTGTGGCAATGGGATTCTGTGAGCTGGACATTCTGATGGGTGACTGTGTTTAGAAGTCAGGAATGCATACTATGTGGGAAAACTTTTCTGCTCGGATCCCCTTTTGGTTTCCATTTCAGTCTTTGCAGCTTAAAAAAATAATCCGATGAAAATCTTTGGTGGGGAATGTAGGCTTCAAACAAGTTTTCTTTATTCTTTTGTGATTCTAGAAATTTGATTATATCAATTAGGTAAGGTTTATGTTTCCTGACTGTCTCCAGGGAGTTTCATGTTTTACTCTTTGGTAATTCCCATAAAGTTATGAGTGTGAACCAGCCTCAGACATCAGAGCACATTGCCAGCTTCCCTGAAGAAATAAGAAAGGAACATTTTTGGGGTTAATAATATGTGACATAAAGGAATATATGAACTGTAATAGTATTATCCTACATTATTCTCCTTTATAAATGGTGTGAAATGTGTAAAATATTACGTAGTATATTTATGTAGTTATGTTATATATACAAAAATTTGTATTTAGAATTAAATATGGATATGTATACCTGAGCAATAATATAACACATATTATATATTTGTATAGTATGTATATTCTAAATATTGTGTTTATTTGCATGTTATATAATATGATGTATGTCTGTATATGAATGTGTGTCATGTAGATAAATTAGAATATAATTATATTTGAATCACAATGATTATGTTACATTAGAAGTATGAATATGAATTATTTGAAGCCCTGCAATGAGCTCCATCCTCCAACTCCTCTTTCTGATGAAACTTGTGCTACGGAAGGGCACAGCCTGAACAGTGGTATGAGTGCATTTGTCCCCAGCTGCCTCAGCCCTCAGTCCTCTGCCTTTATCCCACTGGGAAGTTGGATTACAGCGTGGGTTGGTGTATGACAGTCTCTTGTTGACACATTCTTCCTTGCTCAACTGTTCTTCCTCTGTGGTCTAAAACAGCAGGTTCCCTGCTGTAGCTATACTCATTGCTATTGTTTTTGAATATGTCTTTGTATGGTCAACATGTTCCTCAAGGGCTTGCTGCATGCCGATGCCAAGATGAGAAAGGAATAACCCTTGTCTTTATGGGGCTCCTACTCTACAACCATATGATATAATGCTGAGTTCCAGTTTAGTAGTTCTCCACAAAGGGCCTTTATGTGCAGATGTATGGAAATATAAAATAATTACATGACACAGTTGTATGCAAGTGATTCTAATTAAATATCTAGGAACTAAATCTTTTCAAAATTATTGTAATGAGAAGAGAAAACACATCTTATAAATGAAAAATAGACATTTTAGCCTGTGAAAAAAAAAATAACAAAAAAATGTATTTTCTGACAATGATTGGTGAGTTTCTGAATATCTTGAGCCTATGTTATTAAAGTTGAATAGTAAGACAATATATCTTCATAAGTCCTTGTGTACTTTGACTTTATAACTAACCATGTTATTGATCAAATGTGGTATCCTTTTTCTAGGAAAATAAAAGGCCTTTAAAAATCTCATATAGCTTATTGGTGATCAAAGGCCTTGTACAAAGTAGTGTTCTGATAAAGAAAGTGAGAATAAATCAGCAACGTATGGATTACATTAACTCCAAATATATGGACTTTTTAAGAAGTTATGGGGAAAAAAGCCTCTTGATTTGGAGTATGAAACAAATCTGAAAAAGACACAAAAATGGTTGGTATTAGAAAAGCTTTATATTTGGACTCTGCTAGAATTTGAATTGTTTTCCAATTCATAAATATCTAGGACTATTCTAGAAATATACAGGCAAGTCCTGGATGACTAATTCATGTTAAAAAAGCAGTTGTGCATGAAATTTGCAGAATGATCCCTAAAGTAATCCATTGCACAGTTTTACACATATTACCCTGAATAATATGGAATCTCCAATATGTATTTTAGAAAACCTTTTTCCAGTAGCTGGAGGAGTATACAGAGAGAGTGCACGTATGGTGTGTATGTGTTTGTGTGTATAATATCTTTACCAACATGTTTTTGGAAGGGCATTTACATTTCAATAATACATTCTTCTATCACTTTTTATGAGATAATTGTATTAATTTCATTTGCTTGTACAATGTTATCCATGTTTTGCTTGGTTAGTACGTGTACTAGCCTTCTGGAGAGCTTAGTGTGCTCACCTGAGCCTTCAGAAGAGTACAAAGGAAGAGACTTGGCCCATTTTCCCTCCCGTGCAGGGACAGTGGCATTTTTGTGGTTTTCTCTAATCTTTGCACTTCTCTCATTCACACATAGCCTGAGTGGGAGATTTCCAGGTTTTCTAAAAGAGCAGTGAGTCTCCTTTATACCTGCAAAAGCGCCTCAGGTGAGAGTGATGATACAGTGCTCTGCGAGTTTCCCTGGAATGGAAATGTATCATCCTTCTTTCCTGCATTTTTTCCCTGGAATGGAAATGTATCATCCTTCTTTCCTGCAAGAGGAAGACACTGTGAAGCTCCAGGGTGTGACTTGAGATGATTTAGAAAACAGACCAAAAGTAGGGAAGCAGCATAGTGGTGGGTGGTCCTCTAGCTGAAGAGGTAACCTGAGTACAGCCAGCAGGAGGGACCAGGTAATCAGAAGATGGTCCCATACATAAAGCCTCCTGGCTTAAGCCTCTTATAACCTCCAAAAGCCTTACACTTCAGCACTGTACTCAGAGTTGCCCCTAAACCTCAAGGTATTACGTTTTTGGTTTTAGAACTGAATGTGCACCTGGGGCAGAATGGAACACAGAATTAGACAAGTCATTGCCTCTGGTCCCCAGAACCAGCTGCCTCTCCCTGCATGTGGCTTCTCTGAGAGCTACAGCTTATCTGCAGCCCATGATGTTCAGAGTGGCTGGTAATGGTGAGGAAAGGATGAACTACTTGCCACACTCCAATAGAAACTTCTCTGTGCAGATTCTCCACTGGCATGAATATTTTTCTTTGGTTAATAAAGTATAATACAAACTTCTCGAGTAATAACTCCTTTGTCTTTCTTTTTTTGGATAACAGTAGACATTAATCAATGTTGCTCATGCCATGAATATGATTCTTTCCCATCAACACTATAAAGTTTCTGATCTTATGACATTGTTTTGGAATTTATGAAACATCTGTCTCATTCTGTTCTGACCAGAGAATACAGAGGGGCACAATTATTGCTTCATTCCTGTAAACGGGCCAGTGGCACAAGTTTTTAGATACCAGCAACAGGAAAGCACAACTTTGCTTCTCACCCACAGATCTTGATCTATGTTAATCACATCTCCCACTCCAGGGGAAGAGACAATGCTCTCCAAGTCTCTAAAGCTTGTGTGAATTCTAGCAGAAGAACCTCAGAGGAAAACCTCAGAGCTTCACAGCAACCGTATCAATTGCAGAGTGGCAGTTGGGCCTCGCTTCTCTCCAGGGCAGGCATGTGGGCATGTGTATGGCCAGGGAATTCCTGGACCTGAGCTTCTGCCGCCACCCTCCACAACATCCATGTTTTAACATACTGTAAATAAAATGGTTGAAAATGGAACAATGCATCAAAGATTTGGTGCTCTTTGACCAACTGGTCTCTAGATACTCAGTTATGCTGACCCTCCGCAAAAGAAAATGATACAGAGAGTGATGTTGACTGCCTTTTCTTTTCTATTCTGTTTATTAATCTACATGGTGCTATTGGAGCTCAAGAGCAAATCATAGTGATTTAAAAAAAAAAAAAATCTTGTCCTTCCGTTCAGTATAACACTCTTGAACCTGTGAGAGCACAGAGGAAATCTGCTCATCTGTGGACAGTCCTAGCCATGTCATTGGCTCCTGGCATTGTACACCTCTCTGCTATACCGGATGCTATCAAATGTGTTGTTTTCCCTAGGATAGATGCTAGTTTTCTATTTACACTGAAGGATTATTTTACTTTACAGTTCACATAAAAACAAAAACAGAAACAAAATCTTCCCATACTGTATAAGCCTTCCTGACCAGCAGCCAGTAGGGCACAATGGTACTGTGTATCCCCAGCTAAATGATCACTTTTGTGTTGGGTTGGTAGAACTTCATCCATTAGAGTCTTACAATGACAGCTGAACTCAACATATCCAGTGACAGTCATGGGACATTAAGAAAACCAGAAATTGTCTACCTTAATACAATCTGCTGGCCAAAACCTAGTATGGATGCTGCAGGAATCTTTTTTTTTTTTTTTTTTTTTTTTTTATCATTTCCTCTGCCTCTTTGGAGAAATAAAAAAGGAAAAAGGAACTAGTTGTGATTAAGTAGGAAAGAAGTTACAATTACAGGCTTTCAGGAACTTTCAACCTTTCATGTGATTTTTTTTTTTTTTTTTGGAAATACCAAGTCATAAAGGCCAATTCAGATTCAAACATCTGTGAGATATGACCTGGAAAAATAGGCCAAGAGATAAACATGACAGAGGAGTAACCCCTCCCCCCATAGAGAGAGAGAGAGACAGAGAGAGAGAGAAGCCCCCCTGCCAGACTGAAGTTAAATGTCATCCAGAAGAGAATGTTCAAAGTGCTCCCTAGCAAAGTGGGACTATCATGGATGCAAGTAAATTCCTAGATATAGTGGTCTTAAAAAAGACATAGATATAAAACAATGTACAAGTTTACACAATAATAATTATAAGAAGTAAACAGTCCTCTAGCACACCATTGACAGTATTTGTCTAAAAGTCTAATTGCTATTTGCATAGTAATTTCCCTATTATTGGTGGTGTGCTGATGCACAGGAGTGCATGTGTCCTCCTTCCTCTCTTGACTTTTCCATCTGCCCTGAAGATCTGTTTGGGAAGACAATAATCAAAGATTAAAGGATTCTCCTGGGTGTGGTGGCACACACCTGTATACCACTGGCTCAAGAGGCTGATGCAGAAGCATTTGCAGGTTTGAAGCCAGCCTCAGCAACTTAGTGAGGCTGTTAGCAACCTAGTGAGACCCTGTTTAAAAATAAAAATAAAAAAATTAAAAAGCTGGGGATGTGGTTCAGTGGTTGAGCACCCTTGGGTCCAGTCCCTTTTACCAAAAAAAAAAAAAAAAAAAAAAAAAACAGTTAAAAGATTCTGGACATATCTTTAATTTTATTTCCTTTGAATTACATTGATACTATTTTTAAATTAAACACTTTATTTCAATAAAAATATAAAATTGTACATGTTAATAGGGCACCATGTGGCATTTTGATAGATCTATTTATTGTACAAAATTTAAAATAAGATCAAACACATCTACTTGCTCAAAATTTTATCATTGCTTTATTGTAGTATCTTGAACATTGTTTCTTCTGGCTTTCTGACATATTTGGTACATTACTGCTATCTGTAGTCACCCTACTATGCTGTAGCACCCCAGAACTTCTTACTCTGATCTAACTTTAATTTAGTACCCATGGATCAACCTTGCCTTGAGCCTCCCTCCCCTTACTCCTGGTGCTATTTTTAATAGAATAGAACCTGAAATATTTCTCCATTTGTTTATTATACAGACACCCTTATATTGCAAAGAAAGGTTTTTAATCTTTCCCCTGGTAAATCATGATTTACCAATATTTCACAAGACCAGGTGTCAATCATGTCTCCTTATTCTGAACCTATGAAAATGCCTTTCTTCTCCATCACACTTCTCCCTCTCTTCCTTGACAATCTCAAGACACCAAGAAAATTTTGACACATCAAGTACATAAGACCTGGAAAAAACTCTGGCATGATATTAAGAGGATTTTAAACCTTCATAAGGTCATCTACCTTGTCAAGTTGTGAGTATACAGGTTGATGGGAGTCCTCAACTCCTGGAAGAGAAACACTCCAAAGTAGCTTAGAAACACTATTCAAAGCAGATAGACAATGACCATTAGGGAAAAATACCCAGGATGAAGTCCAGTCTAATTGGCTAGTCAAACCTACATTTATTCACTCAAAGGAGTGAATGAATTTTCCAGGAAGGAAAATTAGCATCTTTTTAAAATTTTTTTTATTTTTTTGTAGATGGGCACAATATATTTATTTTTATGTGGTGCTGATGTTTGAACCCAGTGTCTCACACATGCAAGGCCAGCACTTCACCACTGAGCTTCAGCCCCAGCCCAAGAATTAGCATCTTTTATTGCCAGTGATGGTTTAGGAAGTCAGACTCCCCTGAAAAATTAGAAAACTGAATTATTATTCATTAAAACTCACCAAGACTGTGTATACCTTTGGGATATTTTTTAGATTAATGCAAATGTTTTGTCATACACACACACACACAGACACACACACACACACACACAAACACACACACATATATATGTATATGTATACATACATATTTTTTTAAGTTCCAAAAGTTAATTCTAGCTATGTGTACTTTTTGTCACTTCTCTCATAAAACCCCTCAGGAAAAGCTACATTTTAAGACTGTTTTATATAGTATGACATCATACAAAATAAGCCAAAGCAGATTTTGTGAGCATACCACACATGACAACACACGCCAAGATATGGCTGGTGTCCAACATAGTTCTGTTTCAAACATTTAGTCAGAGGAGAAAAGACATTATAATGATTTTTTTTTTTTTTTTTTAAAGCTAGAGAGATTTTCACATGAAACAGGTAACCATCACCAAATCACAGTGTTTTGTTTCCCATTTGGCCCTGCTGGGTTTTCAGCACTTTTTTTTTTTTTTTTTGGTCAGACTTTCTGTATTTCCTGTGCAGGATATAAGACAGCTAACAGCAACATTCCTCACTCACATTACTCACACAAGGTCTTGTGATGAACAATAACAGAAGTCACACTATAAACAAAAAATAAGTTCATGATCCTCAAAACCATGGATTGTAATTATTTTATACAAGTAAAACATTGCAAAAGTATATGCTCATATCTCTAGTGTACAACAGCACTTGTAACCCAAAGCATTCTTTCCATATGAGAGGTATGTGAAATGTAAATATTCTACTTTCATTTTCTCCTGATCCTGGGGAAGACTTTAAGGGTAACAGGAATCTTTAGACATGAAATTTCTAGATGTGAGGTGGGATTACTGAGTCCTTTGTAGCCCCCAATTTATCACTAGCTTCACTGCTTTGGGGTTCAATTTCCTTATCTAAAATTAAGTACTATGCAAAAGGCAACATCTAAGATTGTTTTGCTCTAAAATTGGGGAGTATGTGATTCTTTCAAGACTTCCTTTTGAATTTTATGTATTTGTGACAACCTTCTCCCTAAAAGAAGTGCAAGTTTGTTTTGCACACTATGTTGCTTACCTATATGCATTGACCTCAGTACCATGGTTCTTACCAATTCCCCCCTGGAAATGGTGTGTTTGGTGATGCCATGCAGGGCATTGCTACATGAAGTAGTGTTTCCAATTGTTACATAAATTAGTGCCATTGATAAGCAGCCACAGACTCAGGAAACTTTGGCAGCATTTACTGTCCTTCAAGTTAGACTTATGATTTCTTAGAAATGAAACTGATGGTAAATAGTTCACAGTCCAATTAGAAAGAGTAAGATAATTTTTACAAGATATTTGTTCTCTGTCATTTACACCTCTGAATAACTGAGCAGTGCCTAATTTGAAAGCAAATATTATTTTAATAGCTCACTTTATTTATACCACACCTCCAAGATACAGATTACTGGGCAAAGCCTTATTGGTGGGGGTTAGGACACTATAGCTCGAAATATCCCCTCATTAAAACACATCCTCCTCAGTATACTTTCTTAGTTTAAGGCTTATGTTTAAAGGAGGGGAACTTTATTTTATTTCTTTTAAATTTCATCATCATTTAAATGGATATGCTTAGGTATGCAAGGAAGAGAAAGAATGAAAGGGTAGAAGCTCTGTTAACATAAGAAAGATCAAGTGAAATTGAAGAAAGAAAAACAAATTCATCATAATTTGAGGCAAAACCCTGTACATATATTCCAGATTACTTCCATTTTTTAAAATTTATTCCACTCAAGTGACTATTTTTTCCAGTCATGTGGTTTATGTTTATATAAACTAGGTAAGTAAGAAATTAAGACTCCCAGTTATTTATGGTGGGATGGACTCTGACTGACAGAGACGGTAAAATTGAGAAGGCATCAGTGGTGTTGGCCAGAGCCAGCTCTGATTATAATGTAGGTTAGTCAGCCCTCAAGAGTTGGGCTGGGAAGGACAGTAAAGGGCAATAACTTACTGGAAGGAAATCAGACAGGTGCATCAAAGAGAGTCCATAGGTCACAGGCCTGGGTTAATAGAGAACTTTATTGAAGCAAGAAGAACAAACTGGTACCAGGTAGCTCTACTACCAGTCAAGAAGCAAGAAAGCTAAGCCATAAAGCTCCCTGCTGCAGAGATATACAAAGTCAAGTTGGTAGGAAAGTGGGTTTTTCAAAGCTAACTTTGGGGGAAGTTGGAATAAAACTTCACTGTTTTAAAAGCTCTATTTCCAAAGGCTTTTGGAGAAAGAGAAATTTTAAAAGGGTAAAGGGATACATTGGTACAAATGATGAAATTTTATGGGTTTTTAACTCCTTCTGCATCCCTGGAGTTTTATGTCAAGGAAGTGAGACTTCTAGCATCCAGCATCTGCATCTTTCAATTTCAGAGAGTGGGGGCTTCCAAGTTCAGTCTTTAAAAACAAACTCAACTCTATAAGGCCAATGTCTGCCTCCCTGGGGTGACTGACTCATTTGGTCTGTCCCGAACATCTGTATTCTCTGTCTTTCTAATAAACTCCTGCCTACTACTATATGCAACTCAACTAGGATTCCTCCTGTGGTAGTGCAAGAACAGGTGCCTGAGAACCCTGTAGCTGATTCAGGTCGATGGCAGGTCTTACTCAATGACACTGTCTGCTATGAAGACAATTGTTAAATATTCCAGACTCTTGCAAGCCACTGTTGAACTATTGGTAACTTGAACATGGTCATAATGGGAGTGTTTACACTACTGACATTGACAAAAACTATAAATAAGAATTTTTTCCTTTCTTCTTTTTTCCTCAGAGAGCCAATTACTGAATAAAAAGCCCATGAGGACGGCCAGCAGGGACATCAGGAAGGCAAGAATAGCAGACAGGAGTTACAATATGAATTAGAGTTGAGGAAACAGATACTTAGGAGGACTGAAGAAAACAAACCTCAGAGGGGGAAGATGTGCCCCATCATTAAAAAAGAGGTTTCCCAGTGCAAAAAGTCCTGTAAAGATTTAATGAATTTGAGAATTCCACTATCTGTGAAAGCAGAAGGACAGATGGGACTGAAAGTGGGAAGAAAGTTTGAGAGTCTATTAGAGAAAATGAATGCAAGGGCTGGGGATGTGGCTCAAGCGGTAGCGCGCTCGCCTGGCATGCGTGCGGCCCGGGTTCGATCCTCAGCACCACATACAAACAAAGATGTTGTGTCCGCTGAAAACTAAAAAATAAATATTAAAATTCAAAAAAAAAAGAAAATGAATGCTACCACATCTGACCAGGTGATCACTTCTTCCATAACCCAAAGAAGAGAGGAGAATTTAAATAGACAAGTTAAACTGTGGTACATCAGGGAACCTGAGAGTTAGTCATCTTAGATTCAGGGAAATAGAGAAAAACTAACTTTCTAAATGGAGAAACTGAAGCACTCTTGTCCCATTTAATTATCAGGATACTAGCAACCAGGTTCCTAATCTCTAGTGTAAGATTGGAGAACTAAAGTCTGCAAATACAACCCTAAGGCATGCAGAATGGTTAGTGATGTTGGCAATTGAGAATCTCCCTATAAGGGTCTCATCCCCACCTGTTTGCACTTGGTAAAGCCCATTAGCCTATAAGCTTTACCTGGGTCAAAACTAAATTGTATAATTGGCAACTTACTCTTAAAATCTTTACAACTAACACATCAGTTGACAATCAAGATTCAATAAATATCTTCAGAAAAACTTGGATCAAAGGCAATGACCAAAACAACAAAGAAATAAATCTGGTAGAGAGTTAGGAAAATCTTTAAAAATGAATTAATACTCTCAGGCATATAAAATAAGTCATTACATCCATAACAGAGAATCATGTGAAAAAAAAAAAAGAAAAAGATCTTTGTAATTAAAAATATGTTGACTTAAAAAGTTCATGGGAAACTTGAAAAACAAACTTGAGGACAAGTCTTAGAAAGTAGGATAAGATAAAGAAAGAAAATAAGAGATAAAAGCTAAGAATGATACATACTAATGTCCAATTTCTGAATAATGTTAGTTCTTAAAAGGGAGAACAAAACAGAAGTGGAAAATTGTTAAACAAATGATATGAGAATGTTTTCCAGAGTGGAAATGAACAGATTTTTATATAAATAGGCTCCTGGGGTTTTAGAAAAATGGATTTAAAACATTCAAATAAAGACATTTGAATCCCAAACACTAGGATGCCAGGAATAGAAGAGTCACTAGAAAAGATGGAAAATGAAAAAGAGACATAAGGAAATGGAAAATAATAGGCCAATTCCTTTGAAAATCTGAAAGAAAATGATTTCTAAGTTAAAGTTCAATTGCAAGAAAATTTAACAAAATCGTGTTATGTTTAAACATTAGGTATTCCCCAAAACTCATACGTGAGACAATACGAGAAAGTTTAGAGGTGAAATAATCAGGCTACAAGAACTTTAACCCAATCAGTGAATTAGTTCCCTAATAGGGAGTAACTGAGTGATAACTGAAGGCAGGTATCACTTTGGGGTTGTGCCTTTGGATTTATATTTTGAGAACTGAGCTGAGCTTTCTCTCTCTACTTTCTGATGTGATGTCCTAAACTACTTTCCTCTGCCACACTTTTCTGCCATGATGTTTTGCCTCATCTTGAGCCCAGAGGAATGGAGCCAGTCTTCTATGGACTGAGACCTCTGAAACCATGAGCCCCCAGATAAACTTTTCCTCCTGAAATTGTTCTTGTCACCACAGTGAAAAAACTGACTAAAGTAACCTGTGAGAAATTAGAAAATAGTTTCAGATAGTAATACTAATAAATATTTTCAATTGAAGGATTTAAAAACATCTCTCCCACATTCTATGCCTAAAGTGCTACTGGAAGATGTGCTTCTATGTAATGAGGAAATAATGCAGGAAAGAGGAAGCTAGAGGTATCAGGAAGCAGATACTGAGAAACAGAAAAGAAAAGGGAATTCCCAGGATATTGAGGAAGAAAAGTCCCAGAATAACAGCTGCCTGCAGGCTAATAAAAAGAGTAGACCAGATTGGAAGGGAGGTTGCAGGGTTCCAGAGGGAATAACCAATATGTTGAAATGCCTAACATACTTTTTTTTTCCCCAGAAAGTTTAAGGATGAGTTAGATATTTATACATAAAAATTAAGTAAATGTAAAAATTAGGTTATGCTTAATTCTAGAACAAGAAAGTTATAAAAATAATAATTATAATTAATAATCTGATTCATTTGTAACTAATATTTCCATTGTAACATGAATTTGCTTCAATCAAAAAATAGTAAAGCTGGGCACAGTGGCAAATGCCTGTAATCCCAGAGGCTCAGGAGGCTGAGACTGGAGAATTGCAAGTTCAAAGCCAGCCTCAGCAACTGTGAGGCACTAAGCAACTCAATGAGACCCTGTCTTTAATAAAATCCAAAGTAGGGCTGGGGATGTGGCTCAGTGCTTAAATGCTCCTGAGTTCAATCCCCAGTACCCCCTGTCCTCCCAAAATAAGTAGTAAAGAATAAAAGTAAGTGCATCTGCTTCTTTGTTGGAGTGAAGAATCACGTACTTTGAGGAAACTGCATTTTTTATTTTCACAGTAGTAAATCAATAGTTAACATCTACAACTGACTGATTCCATATACATATAACTGATAAAAATGTAATTATATATTTTTAAAAAGACACAATTCTTTAGATAAATATAAACAAATTATATTACTTTTGACAATAGTATTTTGACATTATTTGAACAGTTTAGACATTTTTTAAAAAGCTGAAAGTCATGACTGATTTTATTCCAGGCTAAAATTAAGATGAGGTTACTTCCAATGTGGTCAAGTGCTTTGAGTCACAAAAACAGTATTTTCAGATTACCTCTAAGATTAAAAATTTCTAAGAAATTGATTTGTTGTACGTGAACATAGAAGTCCTGTCCTGCTGTATTAGTCTGGTATTGCTGCATAACAAACCACCACAAATTGAAATACCAGGAACAACAACTTTCATTATCTCACCATCTCTCTGGATCTGGAGTCTTGGCACAGTCTACGTGAAGTTTCTGCTCAGGTTTTCTTGAGGACACAATCATGGTGTTGCCAGGGCTTCAGTTTCATCTGAAGCTCAAGGTCCACTTTCAAGGTCATGTGGCTGTTTTCAGAATCCATTTTCTTTTTGCTATAGAACCCATAGCAACTTACGTCTTTAAGGTCATCAGGAGAGAGTGTTCTAGCACCTCCTGATTCTTTTTTAATGGACTTGCCTTATTAATTCATGCCCACTGAGTAGCTCCCTTTTGAATAAATTAAAATCAGCCAAATTGGGGCCTTGATGATATTGCATACTTCCTCCCCTTGCCATATAAAGTAACCAAATTGCAGGGATAGCTTTCCATTATGAACACAGGTTCTCTCCACTCTTAACAGGAGGAGCATGAACAGGACCACAGGTTATATAGACCAAGGGTTAAGGATCCATGAACCATCTTAGAATTCTTCCTAGCAAACTTGGTTTTAGATTAGCTTAACCACAGCTAATCTGCTCAAAGTCAATTTTAGAACTTTGAAGCCCCCCCACAAAATATCCTACAATGGATCACTTCTATTTGCACTCCATTTTCCTTGTCATTATGTAATGAGAACCTTATTCTCAATTTGAATTTATATCCACAAATCTCTTTGAAAATTGAGGGGAAAAATTCAGAGTATCCAAATCCTCAAAGTCAACTGTGATTTCTTCAAGATCTGCCTAATCAAATTTAATTCTTTTTTAAATGTTATTCTACAACCCCTCTGTGTCCTTCCCCACCCAAATAAAACAGCTGTCCCCCCAAAAGCTGAGGACTCCATCTCTATGTTTTGTCTGAACCAGCTTTCCAAAAGACCCTTTTGGAATGAAGTGTGCATGCTGGGGACTTTTCCTTTCTGCAAGTGCAAGTAGTTCATTCAAATTCAAAAGAAACAATTTGTTTTTGTATATAAGAAATGACTGACAAGGCCTGCATTAATGCTGAAATCCATTGTTTTTATACAAATATCACAGCAAGTTCTTATGTTTTCGCTCATTGGAGGTACAGAACTGCCAGTATTATTTCCTATTTGAGCACTAAAAAAGTCAATTTTCTTAGACTATTGGAGCAATAATTTTGAAGTATTGTTAACCTTTAGCAACAGTGACAGGAAAAAATAATAGATACAGAAAGAAAAATAAAAGTTTGGAGGATTTATAGGCCTTGAAAGGTACCTTGAACGAATCCAGAATGCATTTTTCAATATATACAGACTATTTATCAATGAGAAAGAGGGAGAGAGAGGTAACAAACAAAGAGACAAAGAAAGAGAAAAACAAAGAACCAAAAAGAGATTGTTGCTGAAATTCAGTTATTGGAACTTATAATCTATATATTTATAAAACAAATTGAGATTCATGTACACATAGTTAATACATTAGGGAAACTTTTAATTTCAAATAAATTCTTTTTGGAATGCAAAACCTTGCTTTTTGTCCTATTTTGTTTTTGGAAATTTTATAGGATATTTTAAAATAAGGTATACTAATAAATATTTTAACTCTATACTGAGTGATTTATTAAAGAAGAGCCCAGTTTAGGAATTAGGATCTTCCAGCTCCAATGAGTGGAAATGTACCAATCCTCAAAAAAAGACACCACTTTTCCAAAAGGGAAATGATGATGAATGATTTCAGTGATTCTTAGTTTGTTCTTCAAATGTTTTGTGAGAAAAGGTAAATGAAGGATGGAAATAATCGCCTTTATGAGTCCCGAAGAGTGTTGTCAGACTAATTTTGTATTTTATTTCTTAGTTTTGTAAAACTATCTGAAAGTATGTTGATAAAATGAACTGGAGTCTAGTCATCTATGTTACACTTTAGATATGTCAATAGTCACCATCACTGTCACTTAAACTATTTGAAGTTAAGCCCAAATGTCACGATTTTAGCCCTATCATTCACTAAATAGCTTTATTGATTTTTTTTTCATTTAAAAATAATTTACTGTGTTCTAAGTATGTTTGAATTCCTCTAATCCAGATTATTGGAATTTTCTCTTTTATTTAGGGTAATTCATTTGAAAGACAGTATTTTTTGCTAGTTTTCTTTATTATTAATAATATTTCTTTTTTATTTTAGCATGCTAAAATTATACATTTGATAAAGAATATAAGTGATAAGGTTTTAGAGGAAGTATGTTCAGCATTAAATAATAACATCTTCAAAATAAGATCATTTTGAATTGTTTAACCATTAATAGTAAAGCCACCATAATATTATTCTCTATAGAAAGATCTTTTTCCATTTAGCCAAAGTATATTCCTTTCATTTACTTGAGTATTAAATAATCATACTAAGGTACATACATTGAGCATTTAGTGTCCACATAAAGAGCTAAATGAAGAAAAAATAAATGCACAGCAATGGTAAATAACAAATTCAAAATAGTAATGATTCTTGGCAAGGAAGTAAATTGATTTAATTGACCTGGTACAAAGGACAAATTTTTTTTCATAAATGAATATTCTTTATAATACTGAATTTTGTAAATATTCTAACATTCCAAACTAAACTTTTTGAAAACATAAACACAAAATGAGTAAAGAGCATGAAATTTAGAGTTGCTCAGATTTTGATACACTCCAGTGGGATAGTTTGAACTACTACAGAGAGATGGATTCCCATCTGGAAGCACAAAAATTGAATTTGTGGAGGTGAAATAGGGAAGTAGAATCTGTCTATCTGTTTGTCTGTCTGTCTCTCTCTCGCTCTCCAGTGTCTTGAGCTTGGTTTTCAGAAAGGATGAATACTCTAGATAGTGAGTGGTATAACATATACCTTCTATGGTAAATAAATCCCAAGCTACAAGCTACAAAGAAGAGGGAGTTAATTACTTTTTTTATGTCATTTGGTTTTTTGTTTGTTTATTTGTTTGTTTGTTTAACCTCTGGAATAATCTCTGTAAACCAGGAAGATACATTATATAGTTTTATGCTACAGTATGAACTTATTATGTTATCTTAAAGCCTATTATAAAATGTTCATTTCTTACACCCAACATCTACAGGGGCATCAAAGCCAAAACCTAGCCTCCCTATATACATTGAAGACAACCACACATCATCTCATTTAAATAGAATGGCTAATCTAAATTTTTTACAAGAATATTTCTTAATGGTTGTAGTCCTTGAAAGTTGTGGACAGAGGACATGTGTGTGAATGTAATAAGTTGGTTACACACTTCACAGCACTATTTAAGGAAATGAAGAGTAATCACCATTTTAAGGTGCATAACCATGTTCTGATCCATCTTGTCTGCAAAATAAATGTTTGCATATAATTAATTTAAATTTTATTATATTGGTAGTGTTGACTCCAATTTTCATAGGCAAATTATCCAGAACTTCTGAATGGAGTGAGCAATTGTGTAGTCAATGTGTTAACACAAAAGCTCAACCAGTCTATTGATGCCAGCAATCTGCTTTTACTGTAAATTAGACAGTCAGAAAATCTATACTTTGTACATAAACTGAACAATTGACAAATTGTCATTTCATTCTACCAAGCAGGTACAGACTCAAATAGGGAGAAGAATGATTTTTTTTCTATTTGAAAACTGGTATCCCAGAAGAGGTAAAAATGGCGAAATACCACAATAGCCAGTCCCTTTGACCACTTCATATTGTTGCAATAGAGATTATTCCCTGACTAAATAGGTCATGTGATAATATGCACGAAGGTTGTGGAACTGTCAAAAGGATTATGTAATTTTTTATTAATTCATTTCTTAATTAGAGGTTAAGAAAAAACTTCACCAAATGCTCAATTTTATAAAGCAATGCATTAGGCTGTGGTAGAGAACTCTGTGTTAATAATCACATCTCTTAAAATATGGGACTTTACTTAATAAAGTTTTTCTCTCCACCACTATTTTTATGAGAAAAGTCATTTTATGTTCATTCTAAAAAGGACTTCATGCATGAGATTGCCTCTTCACAGAGCATTTATCAAACACAGACAAGCTTATTTTTAATCAACGTATTAGGAGAGGTAAGTTTAAAAAGCATATAATCCTATACCTAAGAGGCAAGATGAATTTTTAAACTGTAACATTAGAGAAATGTCCCACTAAAGCCCTTGATGGGTACCCTTATGAAACATGGCAACAAAGATAGCATCCTCCAGGTAAAATTATGAGATAAACTATTGATTTCTTTTTTAAAAAATAATAAATTGCATCTCCCTAACCTTTTAAAGTAGTTTTATCCTATCTATACTATCTTGACTAATGCCAGCTCATGCAATTTAGTACTTATCAATACACACATTTTCTTCCAAAAAAAAATTCTTCAAAGCTTCGTCTTCTTGTGATTATTCAAAGAGAATTATTGGAAACCTGAAGAGCATGGTGAATTTAGGTCAATGTGATTTGTGTATGACTATATGTGATAAAATGATGGGTTTTCATAGTTAATGTAGTGCATGTTGCACAGCTTGTAAATGTTAAAAATAATCTCCTATGAAAGAGATCCTTAGTCAAAGAATTAAATTGTATAAATGTCATATGTCTTCAAAACTTTCTTTTTATCCATTTCCCCTATTCTACTCTCCTCCTTTGTTCATCCATGGTTAAAAACATAGAGTTAAGCAGGCAGGTGTGGATCCTGATTTTAGTCTTCATTCAAGTTTCTTTCTTACTTGCAGTTTTATTTTTTAATGGCTTTAATTTATCATCCTAAATGTATCATCTCACTCTTTTGTAAGTTTTGTAAGTTAGAAATTCAGCACAGGTTGCACAGGGCTAAAAATCAAGATGCTAGCAGCAAGGCTGTTTTCCTTTCTGGTGGTTCTAAAGCAGAATCATTTTATTCTCTTCCAATTTTTGGAGGCTGCTCCCATTCATTGGCTTGTGGTCTTCTTCCTCTATCTTCAAAGCCAGCAATGCTGCTTCTCTCTGCCCTGCTTCTGGTATTATGTCTTTTTGTTTTGTTTGGGGGCTTTTTTGGTACTAGGATTTGAACTGAGGGATGCTAAATTGCTAAGGGCCTCACTAAGACGCTGAAGTTGCCTTTGAACTTGGTGTTATGTCTTTAAGAAAGTTCCTTTACCTTGCTGATTTTACGTCTTCATCTGTAGAATACTGATGATAAAGCTAACATCAGAGGGGTACTTTCAGAAGTTCCTGCCTTAATATATATGAAATGCTGGGTCCAGTTCTTGCCATGTAGAACACACTAAAGCGGTTCTCTGATTTGTCATCACTCCCATAATTACAAGGACTGAAGCAGGAGAAGCAACTGCAGATAAAGTTGGCACACTTATAGTTGTATTCTTGCAACCCCTCATCTTATTGATACATCTTCACTGAAAAATATCTGCTATTACCCTGCAAGCTATATGATTCATGGACCCTTGGGAGTAATTATCATTCTTAGAAATACCTATATTTAAATGACTGAAATAAATGACATGAAAAATAATAAAATTCTAAAGAATTTTAGGCATTGATGAATCAAATGGCCAATATAAAGCCAATAACTTTATGTTCCCATACTTCTAATTTTTTTTTTCTTTGGTCTACTCTGGCTCTCTTGATTGGGAATTATTTCATTGCAATAAACAAACAAACAAACAAACAAATAAATAAATAAATAAATAAAAACTACATAAACTATATCAAGAAAAAAACAATAAAAGAAATGTGCTAGGAGGTATCAATATATCTCACACAACCTGAAGGCAGGACATATTTCTCACATCACATTAGTTTCATTCTTTTTTATAGAAACTGTTTTTCTCAACTGTGCATGCTTCATGGGCCAAATGTGACCATCCCTGTCCTAATGTATGTCAGGGACAAGGGGAGAGTTACTTTGGGGAGCTACTTGTCTGCCACCTTGTAACAAAGCTTTGTAGCTTATGTCATCAATTTATGTAGCTTATGTCTGTGAAAGTAGTTGAAGCCTGTCTACCTTAAAGTGTAAAAGAAGGCAATTTAAGTGGAGTCTAAATATTACATCTATTTTTAGCATACACTGTAATCTGCCTGAGAAGTAAGAAGCTGTAAGCCTTTATTACTCCTAAGCTAGAAATTCTCTTTGTTTATACACCCAATTTGGGGGGCATAGGAAGTGGTATTAAATTTCTTTTAGTTTTACTCATACTATGTGGGTGTGTTTTCTGTAAAGACATCTACATCTACAACTGAATCCGTATCTATCTGTATCTGTATCTGGCTGTATTCCTGCATATTTTAATTCCAGCTTTGGGTTTAGAAAATTTGCCTTTTATCAATGAATGCACTTGCTTTCTATTGCTTATCAATGCCAAGAGAAGACTGACTAGTCTTTGGGTCTAAATGATGATTCACCAGTGATTCCCAGGCCAATTCTGCCTCAGAGATCAATCTCTGTTCTAATTGCCAGGAACAATTTGCAGAGGCTGTAGCTCTCAGACTTCTCAGACAGAGTGAGGGCAGGTTTTTAAAGAAAAGATTGAGAAAGAGGGAGAAGATTAGAAATTATCATTCTACCATAGTGACTGGCAGACTCGATTTTTCAGTAGGCATGAGAGTTATCTGGATCATTCATTTAAAACAAAAGTCCCTGTACCCCAACTTTTGGACAACATAATTTTTATTTAAATTGAAAAATTAGCATCACACAGTTTTACCTATGGATGAGGTCCATACTCTCTCTTAAACTTTGATAAATAACATGAATCAAATTTATTTTTTCCATATAAATAGTGAGTTTTTGAGTAGTATTTTCTGTGTTCTATGGAACTAATGAAATGGTAGTGAAATTCTTTACATAAAAATGATATATGACACTTGATTAAATTGAATTAAATCAAATGGGGTCACTGTGATTTGATTACTTCTGCTGATTGTTATTATTTAAAATGTAAAGCATCTTTGAATGAAATATTTTTTGAAACTTCAAGTTTTCTTTATTGTAACCTGAGAGCAACAGTGAATTACATCTAGCTATAGAGAATACACTAAGTTAATATTTCTTGTGGATGTTTGTTTGTGTCATCATGGTATGACAGCTTGAAAATATTACTTGAAAAATAGTACCTACTTATTATGAAAAATACAAAAAGTGAATTAATAGTTTTATATATTTCTGAGAAACAAACCTAATTCTAGAATTAATTATGGTGATCACCTACATAAAGAACTAAAGAGATTCAGTAAAGCAAATGTTAAAGTTATATATTTGTTTGGCAAGATTTAACTATGACTAATAATCACCTTTCAATGTATTAATAAATTGTATAAGATCATGCAATTAGAAAGTGATAGAACCAGAAGACAAACCCAATCTGTTTCCAAAGTTCAGGAACATTTCAGCCCACTAAAGCTGCTTGTTCAGGTCTTCTTTCCCCTTTTACTAACCCCTCTAAAATTTCTCCTTTAGAAAATATAAGAGTACCCATTTATAACATAGCTAATTATTACATCAAGTTTTGATAAATATAGATTCAAATATTCATACCCTGAAACATCACATGTGGCTATACCTAGTTGGCTTTGGCCAAGTTGCTTCTCTAAGCCACAGACTCATCAGCTGAAAAAGGGATGATAATAGGATCAGTCTCTTCAGGAATTCTGTTGGGATCAAATGGTTTTACATATGTAAAGTTTTTGGCACAGAAACTGGCAGGAAAGAAGCATTCAATAAATTTTAGTTATTGTTTTGCAATTTACAGAAGACGGACAATTAATTTTTTAGTAATTAGATATTCAACTTATATTTCATCACTACATGTGTTTTTACTTCTAGATGAATAACAGAGATTTGATAGAAACCACCTAGTGATGTCATAGAAATTTCACACCAGAGTTATAACAACACTATAATTACTCTAATATGTGATTCTTAAAGATTTTCCTTTTCTCAGGACAACTAAGAAGACTAGTAGATAGATTTGAATTCACAAAACATATACATATGTAAAAATACATGCATATAGTACATTTAAAAGTAATGTAGCTCGCAATATCTCGGTGTTTTTCCAGGAATTTGCATGCATACTTTTTAAGACAACTAGGCACTTTCCCAGTAAAAGGAGTACACATTTCAGAGTTACTGTTTTCTTTCTTTAAAATGTATTTGGGGGGGGGGAGGGGGGATAGTAGAGGATAGGAAAGGCAGCAGAATACAACAGTCACCAGAATGGCAATATGTAAATCAATGGTTGTACAACTGATGTGATTCTGCAATCTGTATATGGGGTAAAAATGGGAGATCATATCCCACTTGAATCAAAGTGTGAAATATGATATATCAAGAACTATGTAATGTTTTGAACAACCTACAATAAAAATTAATTAAAAAAAAATGTATTTGGGGGGCTGAGGATGTGGCTCAAGCAGTAGCGCGCTTGCCTGGCATGCGTGTGGCCTGGGTTCGATCCTCAGCGCCACATACAAACAAAGATGTTGTGCCTGCCGATAGCTGAAAAATAAATATTGAAATTCTCTCTCTCTCTCTCTCTCTCTCTCCTCTCTCACTCTCTCTTTAAAAAAATAAAAATAAAAATAAAATGTATTTGGCATTTCCATATATCCAATTCTGCAACTTTCACAATTCTACTTTAAATTAAGCTCTGACTTGGTCCTGGATTATAGGTATAATTGAAGAACCTGTAGAAATTTCTGCTTTCTGGAAGGAAGCACTGCTTGGAAATATATGAATACTCATAAGCCTGTTGCATCTTCTGAATCATTTGGACCACTTGACTGTTGGACATAAAACTTCTCCCATTTTCGTTCTTTCTTTCTCTCCCAGCACATCTTCTCTGAATTAGTCCTGATCTGTGACTCCTCCGCCTCTCTTTTCCAACATCTGAGATGGTTTCCCTGTTTTTACAACTGCCAATCAGCAGAGCTGGACACTTACATACAGAAAGGCTATGAGGAAAGCTGAACCAGGATCTAGCCAGCTCCCCACTCCCAGACCAGCTCTTAGTGCCTGACAAAGGAAAACTCCTCTCTGCTATGAAAACTATTTTGGAAATGTGCTGTAAACATATCCTTCCCACCTGTACCATTCAGAAATGCGTTGAATATTAACTACATTCTGTGTCCTTCGGCACTGGGTCTGCTGCTGGCCTCGCAGGTTGTGTTGACAGTGGCTTCCACCAGCAAAGCTGGATTACTACAGGGCAAAGAGTTATCACGAGGACCAATGTGTTTGCACAGGGCAAGTCTAGCGGGAGTCATAAATGTGACATGCAAGCTCTAAAGTTACCTAAGAAGTGTTAATATTTAAGAGTAAGGCAGATGAGGAATTTGTAACTCAGCAGTTTTACTTTGAACAGACCTCCAGGCAGTTGTGACTTTGTTGAGTAAATTGGCAGCCTGTTTGCTGTTGTTTCCTCTTTTTGAAATTTAACCTCTTAGAAAAACAGGGTTCTGGACTGTTATATGTCTCCACATAGGCCACCAGAGGAGACCACTTAAAATTGTTTTTGATCTGGACTACGAATCCCCTCCAGCAACTTTCTTTCCTCCTTTTAAATCATTTTGACAGAGCATCTTTGCTGGGTGCAATTTCTGTGCCCTTTGAAAACTGGGGACAGAGCTTTTTCAATGGAACATCCGCCCTGGAGTTTCCTTCAACTCACAGTGTACAGGGAGAAAGTTTTGTAAACTTTCATGCCATAAAAGGGCCCCGTTTTAAAGCCAGTTGCACTTGTTTAAATTCATGCAATAACATTCAGATGTCAGACTTTTTCTTTTCTTTTTTAAAAACTCACAAGCCAACTTAGATTTAGCAGTGCTTGGAATTGCTAATAGTAATAGAGATCATAATCATAATGATTCAAGTCATTGCTGTAAATAAATGTTTAATAGACCACAGTTTTGTGTTTCTATCTTTCTTTTTTATTTTTTCCTTTTTAACATTGCAAACAGCATTTTACTATTTGCAAGCATCTTCAAAGAAAAAGTTTGTAGGAAAGGTACAAGCTCTGTAAGGAAATCAGTTCTAGAATATATACACCCTGAATAGGTATCCCCATGTAGCATGTAAGGATCTGGTTATAACAGTCATCATGATGACTCATGATATTCTCTTGAATTCAAATTAGTTTTGAGTTTTCCTCTACCACAAGTAACACTATACAACCAGCCAGAACCTACTTTTTTTGGCTCCCTTTTTTGCTGTTGTCCCAAATGTTAGTTGGAAGAATTCCTTAGAAAGGAGACTTTGAGACAGTGAACCGAGTTGGTAAAGTAATGTTTTGTTTGGAAATATCACAGACTTCTGCTTCAAAGTGCTTAATGAATGGGTATGTGTATGTTTGTACAGCATTATTTTTTTAAGGAAACTTAGAAGACAGGAAACACAAACCTACATATTAAAGAGCCATGCCAAACGAAGAGCTCTGCACTCCTTTATAAAAAAAAAAAAAAAAAAAAAAAAAAAAAAAAAAAAAAATCTCTGCCAAGGGTTTGCCAAAGCCCTATTTTAAATGAACATCACAACTCATAAACAAATTAGGAAATCCTGTGAAAGAATGCCCAGGGTTTCTGTATGTGTTGCCAAGAAATCACTGCCCACTGGGCAGAGATAGGAGAAGAAATCTATTGCAGTGTCTAATAATGAGTATCCAATATCCTGCAGTTCAGACCATGGCTTCAAAGCCATGGTCATCCCTCATTTACAAAGCTTTTATTTCCATAAGTGTTGGGCAAATAGTAGACCAGACAGAGGGAGGATTTTTATAATTTGCAGTTTCTTCTAGAAAAACTAAAGTCAGTGTTTCTTTTCCAAAGAACATGGAAATATGGATTTCAATGTAGTTTTCTATATAGAGTTAGCTCAGTTTCTTTTCTGAGCAAAGAACCTAGAAAATCCCAACTATCAGAACAACAATTTATGGGCTATTATTTTTAAGGTAATACTAAATGAGCAAAATATCCTTCAAGGCAGAATTTCATTGACTATGATCTAAACACAAAGAATATAATTTTCTAGACAATCGTGATAGGCTCTATACTAACTGCTCTAAGCTCCTTATGATATAGCTAATATTTTAGATTTTTATGAGTTAGGTAAAATAGTTCCCATTTTATGGCATGGTAATAAACTCTTCCAGAGTTCAGGAAATTTGTTTCAAATTATTTTGCTAGCAAAATGGCCGGTGTAGATTTTGAACAGAATTCCATCTTACTCCAAATATTGTACTCTTTATGACTATATTCTAATGATTTCCTTATGTCAAGAATAAGGAGAAGAATCTTGCCTGACCCCAAAAGAGAAGTTAAAAATTCTACTTGTAATTGTATTCAAATCACTAGTTTTATTATCCATGGAACCAAATTAGTATTTATTTGTAGAAAGTCTTTCATATATTTCTTCACCTCTCATAGTATTGCAACAGCCTAAGTGGCCACTATATTTACTCTTAATCTGACCCCAAACCAGCAAACAGGAGGCATGGCTGCTGCAGCCTTCTCTCCCTGACCCACATCGGGCATCTCCAGTGAAAACCAGCACTGTTCTCTCAGAGGCAATCTCAGACCCATTTCTCATCATAGTGTTTCAGGTAAACATTGCTAATTATCTGAGTTTGCACTCAAGAAAATTCATATTTGCCATTGACTATCCTTCTCATCCTGTGCACTGTTATCAGAAAAATTCCCTTAAAATATTGCTTTCATAATTTCACTATCCTGATAAAAATTAGTCAATAGGTCAATGCTACCTTCTACCTAAAATCAGTTCCCTTAGCTCCTCCAAGTTCCACTGAAAAGTTTGTTCTCAGCCTTTTTTTCCCCTCTCTTTACTCTTCTGCATAGATTTTTACTACTTTTGTTCTGTGTTTTGCATTCTACTACCATTTGTGTGCTTACTTTCTAAGAATGTATCTTTGTTCTCCACCATGACAAAAACACATTGATCATTTTAAATCAATCTCCCAACTAATTTCTACTTTTTTCAAGTTGTCAATAATTGAATTTCTCTAATACGACCAAGAGCAAGACCAGTAGTTGATTCATCAGTCAACTACAAAGAAAAGAATGGCTAGAGAAGGAAACATGGTAATGTTACATACATTTCATAAGTGTACCAATGTAAAAATTTAAAAATACATTAAACCATCAAACTTTTGATATAGGAGTCTTCTCTGCAGTTAAGATTCTATATTAGGATACTTTAGAATCTAAAGTATTTTTCTCATCTATAATGCATCCTACATGATATCTAGTTATAGTTTATTTAAAAAAGAGCAAGAATCATCCAAGTATCATGAATGCAAAATCCTACTAAATATTTGTGACATTTCCCCACAATCTTTTACTTTTTTTGTCAATACTTAATTTGCTACTAATTGTTTTTAGGGATTTATGTTTGCAAGTCTTTATAAAACAATCAATTTAATTTTTACACAACCTGCCCCCCCATTTCCCTTTAAGCCCCACCTATTTTGTTAATGTATATTATGTGATTTTAATAATAAGTACTACTGAGTTTGGAACAAATAAACTTAGGCAGCACCCTATTCAATTGATCCGGCAAAGGAAGTTAGGTGTACCAGAGAGTGACCAGCTAGCGCTGAGCAGACAGCGTGCTATTTAAAGATCAGTGTATTTTACAGAATGTACAGACAGGTGACGTTATTCAGAGGATTGGTTAAGTGGATGTTAAAGAGAGATTCTTCTCATTTATATTTACAGTCTATCTCATTACTTGACTGTGATTATACAGTGCTTTTGGGGAGATAATTATCTTTTCACATAAACTGTTTTTATTGGCTCCACAGGGCAGGGACATTGTTTAAGTGTTGAGTGTCTCCCTGATAGCAATGCAATGAAATTATACAGAAAAGTATTTAATAAATCATATTTGCTGATAAAATTCATAAGGCAAGATGAAATGAATAGACTTTAGAAATCTACAGAAGGGAAACACTCCAAAGGTTCCCAACTCTAAACAATACACAATCATTTAGATGAGACAGATAATCAGAATACAGGAATATTTAGGAAACTAAGGCTATGGTTCCTGCTCTAAAGTTTTGGATACATTATGAAAAATATGCAGTGTCCAAAGCACGAAGTCAATTAGTGGTGCTCTGGGTCATTGTTAATACATAAACAAGGTTGCTTTATTTTTTAATCTGGGCTAAAATGTGAATTGAAGAATTGAAATAATGTTCTGGAAGTTCAAAAAATTGAAGTCTTTCTGATTGCATTGTCTAGATATCGACAAGCCACTCTATCATTCTCAACTTAACAAGAAAGAAAAGGAAAGGCTGAGCCATATGTCCAAGGTCACAGAGCAAGTGAGCTAAACATAGCCAACCAACCACAGGGTACCCAAAATGTTCTTAGTCAAAAGACTTAATAGCTTTTTACCAAAAATAACTACTTCAGTCAAACAGAGAAGGATAATTGCTAGTTTCACAGACAACATAAGAAACCACATCATTTCAGCCCAGAAAGCAACATTAAATGACCACCCACATGCCCCATCACATATTTATCTCCTCCAGCTGCAAGACCCTCTTCTCTTTGGCTTCCCATTGACCTAGAAAAAAGAACCAGTGAATAAACAAAGTCTAAGGCAGATGCAAAGGCAGTATGCATTAAAAGTGCTACTACTCTGGGTAAGCGAAAATTTAATCCCTAGATCACTTCTCCCTTGGCCATTAATGCTTCAGTCAAGGAACCAGCCAGCTCTTTGCAGAGTCCAAGGTGGCTCCAAGCGGGCCAATTTGAAGACCTGGCTAAGCAGGGAAGGACACCTCCACCAGGCCTCAGACAGCTTTCAATGTAAGCCCCAGGTAGCCATTGTCTAGGATTAATTTAACACGGTATTTTTTTTTTTTTTTTTTTTTGGTCTGGGCTATGAGCTTCCTGAGGTATCCTAATGGAGCAGATGTGTGGGTTGTATCAGATGCCTACACTGAAATGAGTGCTCTGACAGGACTGCCTGGGATTCTTCCACTAGAGATGCGTTTCTTTAAAACAGTGGTCAAAACCTGGTGGCCCACAGTCTCATTCTGCTTATAGATAGATTTTCTGTGGATAATATAGCTATCTATTCATTCATATATTTTAAAAGGTGAATGCATTTAGATGAGCAGTTGTCAATTTCTGTGGTGTAGATACTCTGAAAATGTCTGACTTCAAGCCACCAACATGATATTCACAAACTTGAGTTTGGAAGAGATGCGCAGTAGTACATCATTCATAATATTTCTACCATAAAGATACAATAGATACAAGTAAACTCAAATGCATATACTATGGGTAGAATGTAGTAAAACAATTAGAAAGTGATGATTTTTTGAGTATCACCTTTGCCACAGCCCATAGTGGCCCAGGCTCTGGATGCTGAATTTAAATCCCGGCTCTTCCTTTTACTTGCCATGGGAGCTTATAGAAGCTACTTACTTACCCAGAACCTCCATTTTCTCAGATGAAAAAAATAAGTTCATATGTTTTGTGAGTTTATAGTAAGGAATACATAATATAGATTGAAGGTTTAGTGCTAGATTTGTCATGTAATAATCACTCAGTGAAGAATGAGTGATTATTACATGACAAATGTAATATGTAAAGTAAGTATGTACTTACTTTAATTCTGGGTAGGATAACTTCATTAGATTCGTTTTGCTTCTCTCTTTAAAATCTGCCTAAAGCACCTCAAGAAAGGAGAAATCAAGAAGACCAGAAAAGACTGAGGTAGAAGGCAACTCGAAGACACTGAGAAAGAATAAGAACAAAATAGGATCAAAAGATGCAGAATCAGGATGAGAGAGAGTAACTGAAGGATGTGGTTGCTATTCCTAGGGTGAAATATATCTATTTTACCCATGAGAGATTCATTCTCAATTCTTCACAAAAATTGTGAAAAATTCACAAAAATCTCTGCATAAGTGATTAAAATAATTTCCTTGTATAGACAATACCAAATATCAATCTTATCCAGTCTTTTTGGCCTAGATAATTAGATTTATGTTCAACTTAAGGTCTGCACTCAGCCAATTAAGATGTTCTCATCTTGAAATTTGGAACTCATACCCAGCAGCTGAAGTGAGTCATCTCTGGGTACTGCTACTGGGTAAGCCCTGACTGGCCATGAGAAAATGAGGGAAGGCCAATCTGCAGAGGCAGGGAAAAATGAAGTACCAGTGCATTGAAATGGTCATTTATTGGCCCATGAAGGGAGAGAAAGAGAGAGAGAGAGAGAGAGAGAAGACAGATGAAGATTTTTCACTTTCTGTGAAGTCTGGTTAGGTACTCTTCAACTTGGTTTCTATGATCTAAACCATTTTCCTTATAAAAAATTTCCTTTACCCAAATAAGCTTAAGTGCATATCTCTTCCTTACAACCAAATGATTCTGGACCAGATAATTTCTTCCAGTTCTAAAGTTCTGTCAAAAGTAGAAAATCATAGTATTTGTAAAACACCACAAACTTAAAGAGATAAGATTCTAGCATCTTGATTTACATGGGAACAATTGACTCAATGGAATACAAAGAAATCCAGATGTATTGTGCAATGTTCATGTTTAACTAGAAATGAGCCTAATCTAAAGCTCAAATGCTCTGGGCCTCAGGCAGTACCCCACACCCTTGCAGGAAAATAATGACAGTATGCTTCTAATTTTAGATTGTCACCATGTAATGAATTCCCCAAGAGTGATACCAGTGTCAAAAGCCAAGACCCATTGTGTGGTGTCTCTCTTCATAAACAATGTCCAGTGGAACAGAGAAGCAGAGAGTTGGACAACAAAGAAGGAGGGTTAAAGTACAGTCTTTGAAGTTAGATAAACCCAAGTTCAAATCCTCACTCTTGCCTGATAAGCTGAGTGATCGTGGCAAGAGAAATGACCCAAGGCCCAGTTTTTTTCTTTGAAAAATGTACATAAATAACACTATCTAATTTATAATATTGTTGGAAGATTAAAATAAGGCATAGAAGTCCCTTCCATATAGTAAACACTAGGTGTTAAATTTGTTCTTGATCTTGGTCTTGTCAATGGTAACTGGTCAGGGAGTCAAGAATCAATTCTAGTGCATATTTTCACCTTGATGATACAATGATTTTGATTTCTTTCCTCAGTGTAACACTATATCATCCTACCAATATTTAGGTGGTACCAACTATTCCTTTAAGAAAAAACATTTCTTAAGGATGCGAATGATATTAGTTTAGAATGTATTTGGAATGAAATGTACTTTGAAAGTGGAAACTTTTACATGGGGTGATTAAAAATTTGTGGCACTAAATGTAACAAACCATGAATGTTAAAAGTCAGTATTAGAAGGAAGCAGTACTTTTCCTGGAGCTTCTATAAGGAAAAGCTAGCAATAATCAGGAACTCAGAAACTCAAAATAGGAAATACTCAGTAAGCACAGTCACAGAATGCAGAAGAATCAAACTGTTTTCAGATGCAAGGAAAGTATGATGCAACATAATTAAACAAGTGGAGATGGATCTGCCTACAGACATTAATGAACATTTATACAGCTTTGCAGCTTCAGGTGTTATGCTCGAATTCGGGACCCCCTAAAGACCACCAGAGACCAAGATCTATGTAAGCAGCAAAGAGGTGTTTATTGCGAACTAGCTAGGTCCTCCGCGCGCACACACAGCAACTGGTGACGCTGAGTGGCCTCAAGCCCAGGGTTTGCAGCAATTTTATACATTATTTGGAGAAGGCAGGGACCCCCACATACATTATAGCATCTCTTAGCAAATCATCACACACCGCAGGAAAATCAAACAACAACTCTAAAACATAATTAGCACATTCACTGGCAGGAACAAGTTGGGTAGGGATGATAGGTCAGTAGAAGTGGGGGATTCATTTGAACTGATTGGTTTAAATCGTGAGGATGTCGCAAGGGGGGTACGTGCCAAACTGCAGGGCTTCTAGTTTAGATACTGGTCACCACACCTAGGTGGGGGCCATCTGGAATTTCAGATATGTGGTTATCTTGGCCTATCTTAGGTGATCACCATCTGTTTCCACAGAGCTTTTCTGTAGTATTTTCCTGACTTCAGGACTACAATAGGTCAGAGGTTAAGTTTCAGAACAAAATGAGGTCCCAAACAGAATGAGATTGCTTAAGTCTTTCACATGATGCAATATTTATTAGCAAGATCAAGATAATCTAGGCTGGTGATCCTTCAGTTTTCATGGTATAAGGATCAACACAAAGAACCTGTAAAAAGTGTATTTTCTTGAATCTCAGTTCTAGAAATTCAAATTCAGTGACTCTGTAGTGCTAACCAGTTATTTATCTTTTTAAATTGAGCTCTCCAGGTAATTATAATTTAGATGACCTTGGAAGAATCTCTAGGAGAAACACTGATCTAGAATGACAGATTGAATAACACTTAGCATAAGAAGGAAGAAAAGACCCTGCAGAAAAGGCTCTTTCCAGCAGACTTGGAATGGAATGCAGATCTTATCCTTAAACAGAAGAAGCAAAACAACTCCAACTATGCAAATCTTTTCAATTAGCTGTACCTTGACTCTAGTGAACCTTAGAGAGTTGGCTCTGTGTAGTCACCAGGCATTAGTGTGGTTCTGTCTGTCCCAAGGGAATGTGGAAACGCAAAAGCATGGACCAATCAGTCTCAATGAATCAAGCCAGACATGGGAGAGGTGCATTTTTTCTCCCCAAAATTCTCTGTAAATGAAAGTAACCAAATGAATTTCTGCAACAGTAATTATTAAATATTTATCTTAAGCACATCTCAAAATCTAAGGAATTCCAAATTCCAGTAATAATATACTTCCCCTGATAGACTATTATTGAGTCTCACCAGTCAAGGGAAATAACAGGGAAGCCTTCACAAACAGTTGCTGAATTGGTATTTAGAATGTCAGAATTCTAAGCTCATCGCTGATATGAGCTAACTTCAAAACTTGGGCCAAGTCATTTCACCTTTCTGGATCTCAAATGCGATTTGATTTCTCGAAAGTTCATTTTGTTCCAATTTTTCTGTTATAAAGCACTTACTATGTGCCAGGCACTATTCTAAACACTTCATCTAAAAATCAACTCATTCAATTCTCACATTCATCCCACAAAATACATACTCAAACTTTTAATTCATCCCATTTTATAGATGAGAGTACTGAGACACAAAAAGGTGAAGTAACTTGCCCAAGGTCATGGTGAAGGTTAGTCCATAGTGCTCACGTATTTGGTCCTACATCCAACATTCTGTGTCATTCTGTGAGGATATATTTAGATGAGAGAGACATTTAAATTGGTGGCCTTTGAGTAAAGCAGATAGCCTTTTGTAATGGAGATGAGCCTTATCTAAACAGCTGAAGGCCTGGATAGCAAAAAAGACTCACTTCCTAGAGTGAAAGGGAATTCCTTGGGATTTCATTTGCAACATAAGCTTTCTCTGCCTTTCTAGAAAACTACCTTTTTACTCAAAAAGCAAATCTTTCCTGAATCTCCAGCGTGTCATCCTCCTCCACCAGATCTGGACTTACCAAATCTCCACCATCATGTGAGACAATATCATAAAATAATTCTTTTTCTCTCTATATATAAAATTACACATTCTTCTGGTTCTCTTTCTCTGCTGAGCCCAGATAAAAACCATTAATACCACAGTGGAGCCAGGTCATGACTCAGCAGGTGGAAGATAAGGACCATTCTGTGCTTCCAGAATGTCCAAGAAGCCCCTTTATGAATTCAGAATCATCCATGCATGAAGACTCCTAAATACTGTGTTCTTAATGGTTTTTCTCTATATGAATAACATCATTCAAATGGGCATAATCAACTAATGATGTATGCTCGAATTCGGGACCCCCAAAAGACCACCAGAGACCCAAGATTGATGTAAGCAGCAAAGAGGTGTTTATTGTGAGCTAGCTCCGTCCTCCGCTCGCACACACAGCAACTGGTGACGCTGAGAGGCCCCGAGCCCAGGGTTTGCAGCAGTTTTATCGTTCTTTGGAGAAGGCAGGGACCCCCACATACATCATAGGATCTCTTAGCAAATCATCACACACCGGGGAAAATCAAATAACAACTCTAAAAGATGATTAGCACATTCACTGGCGGGAACAAGTTGGGTAGGGGTGATTGGTTAGTACAAAAGGGGTATTCATTTGAACTGATTGGTTTAAGCCAAGAGGGGTGTTCGTGCTGAACTACATGGTTTCTCAACATGTTATCAACCACCATAAACTACTGGGAGAGTCATCTGGCATCCCAGGTATTTCCCTGTCTCATGCTGATTGGTGGCTGCTAGGGGGTTGCTATGGATCCCCCACCTAGCCTGACTGAGTTAGGGACACCTGACACAGCAGATCTCTCCTGTTATTTGTAGATAAACAACTTAGCAGGGTGGGGATGTGCCTAGGAGTGCTCTGTGGGTCTTTCCAAGGACAAAGGTGATGTCCCTTCCTTGGACAGGCTTTGCTCTGAGGTAGAGGCTGGTTTTTCAATGACACATGAAGCCCCAAGAAGTGGTACTGAAGAATTTAACATCACACATGTTCAACTGAAAGAAATTGTGTGTTTGAGGCACATTCCAAATATTTCAGAGTTGATTTTAGGAAGTAACTGCCTTCTTACAAAAAGTGTCTTATTGATGGAAGAAAAAAACATTTTGAAGTATTAGACAGACTCAGAGGGCAGCTTATTATTATTTCTTTTAATGTTTACCTTGCTCTCCACTGTGGACACCATCCTGGAAGTCTAGCCATTCCTGTTGGCAGGAGATTGATTTTCAAATATCATCACTTTTAAAATCTCATTTTATTATATTTCAGATGGATTAAATGGTAATAGTTTTTTTTTTTTTTGCTTCATTGAAAATGTGTGCATATATGTAAATGATTTTTCTTTTCAAAAATCCAAATTCAATTCTTAACCCCTAGAGGAAGGCGACCCTAGAGGCATGGCTTTCAATTAGATCATGAATGGACCTCATAAATTAGTTATCATTAACTCCAAAAATCTAATAAAGAGGGAAATGGTGATTCAGACAATGATGCCCTGAATCTGCATTTAATTGGAAGTCAGTTTTAAATCCCAACAGAGAGGCCAACAAAGATGGAAGTCAAGAGAAGACCCTGCCTTATGCACACTCAGTTACCGATTGAGAGGCTCCATTGGTAGAGGTTCCCTTCCCCTCTGCAGATGACTGAAGAGCACCAGAATGTTTAGAGCTGTGGACCCAGAGAGCTTCTGCACAGGAAGGAAACACTCAGCTAAGGTTCAGGACCCCTGGCCCATTTTGGTACTCATACATGGCTCAGATGTTGTCTGTAACTCTCCCACCCCAACTGTTAACTCTGAAATTTGTATACCAGTGGAAGAGGAAGAGAAGGAAATGTTTTGCTTAAGACACAGGCTGAGTCATTGCAGCTAGATTCCATTAGTACACAGAGAGAGAGGTTTGGAACATTTCATTAGTTTCCATCCACCCAAATGTCTAGACACCAAGGGGCTGTGCAGACCTGCCTCAGACTATTCCTGTTAAAGGCGTCTCTTCACGTACAATGTCACTGGTTCTATGGGTTTGTTTGTATTATCTTTGAACCTAATGTGTATTACTCTGCCTTTGTCAAAATCCATTCGCTTTTGCTCTGAGCTTTAAACTATCCCAGATGCTGAGTCGATGCAGAGTCTTTGGAATGTGGCTGGCCTCTGTGATCTGGTTGCACAATCACTACTCTCCTCCAAATTTCATGTAACTGTCAATTCTAAGCATGCATTGTCTGGGGCACTTACATCCTGTAGTTTAAGAGGGAGGCCAAATGTGTAAAAAACGTAACCTTGACCTACCACTATTGGCATCTGTGCTCTTTAAGAGGAAAATAGACTCTTGAGAAAGTCTGGATGCTTATCTGCTGTTCACAGTCGCTTAATGCTCCAAAGCCTATGCTCCCAAGGTTGATTCTTCAGTTGCCTGTCAAGGTGCTTCCCACCAGGCACTAGGCTTCCTGCATGTTCAGTGCAGAGTACAACTAGAATTTCCAGGATGTCAATTTGGGAATTAAGTAGATGAATCAGCAGCATAGTGTGACCAGCTATGTTGTGTCTACGTTGTGTGTTGTAGAGACATAGTATATGGTTTGATAAAATTGTACTTCACAAAATGACACCTTAAGTTGCCTGTGCAAATCAGATTAGACATGAGCATAATAACAATTCATTGCCTACACATTTCTGCTGAGCTATGTATGCATATGTGGGTATATGTGTGTGTGTGTGTGTGTGTGTGTGTGTATGCATGTACATATATGGGTATAATTTTTTTCACTTTTTATATTAAGCTGTAATCAAAAAAGATGAGGAAAGTTACAAACAAGAAAGAAAAATGTGCAGATCTAATTCAGGGAAGCATTGGCCTGGTCTCAGTAGACATTGTACCACAGCTTTGTGCATTAATTATAAATTACACAGAGAGGGTTTGGTAACAGACCAAGAAAAGAATATGGAAAAAAAAAATCAGATAGCTTTAGGAACCATAAGGTGGGCCTAGAGAAAATACATTTGCTTTTGTCCAAAAACAGATCAATATCTCCTTTTAAAAGGAAGCTTTAGAAAAAATCTCTATATGATGTGCAGACTTCCTGAAGCTTCCCAACATCCATGGCTCTGTCTTTATGCTGGCACTTTAATTGATTTCCCTCTACTCTTCTTTCTTTATTTGTTCAATCTTTTTAATGAACAAATTTCTGTAGTTAGTTTGGCCATGTAATAGATCAAATTCTGTTGATAAAGAAGATTGAAAATAAATGTAGTCCTAAAAGTCCAGCTTAAGCTATTAAATCATTGATTAGCTAAATAAAAGCTAAATCATGGTTTTGGTTTAACCACTGGTCTCAGTTACATGTCAGCCTTTGTCCTATAGGAGTTAAAAGCGTGGTTGATGAAAGCTGGAAAGACTTTGTAATTCTTTCCTTTCTGGAGGAAAATGTGATTATTTTTAATATAGCTTTTAGACTCTGATCTCAAAGCTAAATGAATTGTTATTATCTTCAGGGTTTTTCTCCATTTGAGACCAGCCGTAGCAGTGTGGACTAGTGACTGGGGAACAGTTAGCTGCGGAGGTGGTAGAAATTTTAGGATTCTGTGCTCACCCTCTGAGTAATACCTGGCTCACATAAAACACCATTATCAACATCATAGTGGGTCTTTAAATCTTTTGGCCTCTTAAAGTTGTAATCAGTTCAAAACCTTCGCTTGATCAAGGACTTGCATATAAGGAAAAAGATGCTCAAAAGAGAAAATTTGTATAAAAATCCTAATTTTGCCTCAGGCTAGATTTGAAGCCCTAACCTGTCAGTTATCCTGCTGGAATTTAGTAAAGTGCTAACTGTATTTTTATCTTGGATATAGAAAGGTGGAGAACTTCCTTCAATCTCTCTTTGCCCTGCTTGGAAGCAAAGAAATTGCAAAAGTCAAATCCATTTCTACTCAATGCCCAACAAGAAGCACACTGGGGCTGAAAAAAAAATGAGTGGACAGAACTGGGTTAAATAATCACAGCATAGTTGGGGAGCTACCCATGCAAACAGACGACTTTGCAAGCAAATAGAATATGTGAAATAATATTGTAACTAAGTACAGAACCTTGAATTAGAATAGATAGAAATTATTACTTTGCTATTCTAAAAAACAAGTTCAAGGTTCCTATATATTAAGGTAAGAGAAAATGTTTATTCAGAATGTTCAATTGACAAGAGATCTTAAAATTAGAGTACCCTGTGGCTTTTATAAGAACCTGAATGTCCTCATTTTCAAGTAGTAAAACAGCATCAGTGTGTGTGCATTTAAGAAGAAAAGGTGGTGAAACAAGTGTTTTCTTCCTCTGCTTCCATCCCTTCTAAGTCGATGAAATTGTCCTTGGGTTTCTCTGCTATTAGTTCCATTTGTGGGCAAAATTTGGCTTATGCTGATAACTAAGCCAGAAGAAATGAAGAATAAATGAAATGGGAGCCAAATGGACTCATAATTACGATGTGTCCTGGATTTACATAAAAGCATATAATTTATTGTTTCATTCTTCAAGGAAGCATCACATGGAAGTGAGTCATTTTTGTATGATCTCAGCTAAGAAGAAGGTGGATTGAAAGAAATTCTGAGGACATGGAAGAAAGGAATCCAGTTTATAAAAGGTATCTGGAAAATCACATGCTTCTTGCTCATTCGGACACAGCCCAGACCACAGAACTGACCTTGCAGAAGTCAATCAAATTAAGAACAAAAACACCAAAAAGGCAGCAAAAGCTTTTCCTCGTGGCAAATGCTGCAAAGGAGAAAAGAAAGGGACCAGAGTGGCACTGCCTATCTGAAATGTCAAGTAACCACCAGCCATATGTGTCTATTGAACACTTGATATGTTTCTAGTGAAAAACTAAATTTAAATTTTTTTGTTTCATCTGAGTTTAACTGAATTTATAGTAACTTTTGGCTGATGACTTTGTGTTAGTTAGTCCAAGTCTCAAAAACAGCACTAAAGATGAGAAGTATTGAATTTGACTCTAAAATATTTCATAATTTCATTAGTTGATATTTATCAGACATTCCCCTTGCACCTCCTTCTTCTATCTTTATAGCAGTGCTAATAATTCATAAACTCTAAGTGAAATCAACAATGAAATGATATGATTTTAAAATAAAATGTTTATATGTGATCCTTACTGATAGACTTCTAAATCCAAAAGATAACCTATTTGGAAATTAATTAGGAATTTGTCTAGAACTATTTTGGGTAGCACAATTACACAAATGATTAGGAGACAGTGTCAGCCTAAAAGGCTTGAAAGATGATGGAAAGATAGCTTTTATATAATTTTAACTAAGCTGTGATAGAAAATAAATGAGAGAGCAATGAATTTCTGATGGGGAGAGGATGAGGGTATTAAAAGACAGAACTGGATCAAGGACCAAATGTGTTTTGAGCAATCCTTTACAGAATTAGAAAAAGCAATCATAAAATGCGTTTGGCAAAAGAAGAGACCTATTGGCAGAGAAATCCTTAGCCAGAAAAGTGAAGTAGGAGGCATCACAATACCAGACCTTAAACCTACTGCAGAGCAATAGTAACAAAAACAGCATGGTATTGACACCAAAATAGACGAATAGACCAATGGTACAGAATAGAAGACACAGAGACCAACCCACATAAATACAGTTATGTCCTACTAGACAAAGGTGTCAAAAACATACATTGGAGAAAGGATAGCCTTTTTAACAAATGGTGCTGGGGAAACTGGAAATCCATATGTTGCACCATGAAATAAAACCCCTATCTCTCACCATTTACAAAACTAAATGTGGATCAAGGATCTAGGAATTAGACCAGAAACCCTGCATCTAACAGGAGAAAAAGTAGGCCCAAATCTTCATCATGTCAGATTAGGCCCCGACTTCCTTAACAAGACTCCTAAAGTGCAAGAAATAAAATCAAGAATCAATAAATGGGACGGATTCAAACTAAAAAGCTTCTTCTCAGCAAAAGAAACAATCATGGAGGTAAAGGAGCACACCAGGAGTGCAGGCATGGAGGCGGTAAGCCACAGTTGGTGTGGCATGGCTCAAGGGTAAGACTTGTTGGTAGGACTAGAAAGAAGGGTAGATTGAACTGATTTCTGAAGGACCCCACCATGGATTTGTGTTCTGGAGGCAATGGTGTGAAACTAGAGGATTTAGGGTAAATGAAAAACAAGATGATAGGATCTGGGACCTAGAAAAATAACTGATGTCAGTGTCAATGGACTTGCAGAGGAAGACAGGGAGGAATGAAGACTCATTAGAATGTTACAGGATGGCGTCAAGCCAAAGGTGCTAAGATTAACGGGGATCCTAACAAAAGCCCCATGAGAAAAGGGGCTGGCTATGTTTAAATAGAATCCAAAAAAATGCAGTGACCTAATAGATGTGGGCATTTCCAGAAAACAGAAAGACAAAGGTTTTAAGTTTGGGTGACTAATGATAACGTTCATCAAACAATGGAATCAAGACAAGTCTGGGCTTGTTGATTTTGAAGCACTGGTTTGGCATCCATTTAGAGATGAACAAATAGTACGGAGCTGGAGTGAAAGTTCCCGCATGGATTCTAAGCCACCCTCTCAAAACCAGAATGCCCAAGCCCGACTGAGTCAGGCGTCCAGCTGGATGTTGGAAACGTAGGTCTTAAGGTCAACAGAGAAGTCAGAATCAGAGACAAGGTTCACCTGCATTGAATCAATAGTGAAAGTCCTAAAAGTGTGACTTCAGATAAAGGAGAAAACTGTGTAGCTCAGAAAAGAGGATAAGAGCAGGAAGTTGGGATTTGAGCCAGCAAAGGAAACTGAGAAGTAAAAACACAATGTGAAGAAAAACTCAGAGAGAAAATGACCAGGCAAGGAGGAGCGTATATCTCATATGCTGAAATCAACACATTTATTAAAATGCAAATAACAAAGCAAGCCAATAATTACTTTCTGTAAATTACTGTCCCAAGGTAGGTTATGGAATCCTCATGTAAACGGGGTGTTCAACAGGAAGACCCATGTCTGTAGGCAGGTGAGGTTGAAGGGGCAGTGAAAGCAATAGAGGAAGCGCTCCTTACAAGGTAAGCATTGACCCTGGAAGGGGAAAAGGAAGAAGCAAAGTTCAGATTACTTACAATTGGGACTTGGGAGGAGCCCCTACTGTCAGCAGTGAGGTGTGGTCAAAGATCATCTGTTTCTTTCTATCTAGACCCTGAAAAAGTAACTGCAACCCTCTGGTTCTCAGTTGCCTCCCATCTAAAAGAGGTGTAATTACAGGATGCAAAGGACAGGTGTGAGGATTAAATATGAGATGTTGCCTGGCAGATCAGAGTGTTAGTTCCCTTCCGCTGTTGCCCTCTCCACAATTCTGTATCAGACATGCCGCCGAGAATGCATCAGCCGAATGCAGAGTGTCTCTATGTACTTGGAAGGAATCCCAAGTCCCTGGCAAAGGACAATTTCATGTCATCCAAAGCTGCTTCACCACCGGTGACTACACTCCCGAGTCACCTCTGATTGCCAGAAAACCAGAAATCTTTGGGTCAGTATCTCTGCATTCAGTTTGAAGCTTATCAGTTCCAGCTGTGGGAGCACTCAATTGAAAAAGAGTGGCAAGTGGCCAAAAAAGTAATTATCTACATCAGAGAATTTAGAGAAATTAACCCATCTTTATTCACATAGCAGCAAAAGAGTTGGTGACTATTTTCTAAGATAAAAGAAACAGGGGGAACAGATTTGAGAATCTGTCCAGATTTTGCCTGAATGATCACACAGTCTAGATCATTTAATAATAATAAAAAATCACACATGTGAGTAATTTGGATCAATTTGTGTGTGGTGGTCAGGGAGGAGCATTTTGGGGTAGGTTTATCTATCAATCTGATCTATAGCTCACCATGAAAGGCATAGGTCTAGTTATGAAAGGTAAACTCAAAGCTTATAGGAGGAGTGAGTGTTTCTCTGTAGTGAGTGAGTTAAATCATTTATATATTTTACTTTAAAAAACTGGCACATAAAGGGAGCTCATTTAGCAGGAATGATTTAATGATTGATTGATTCATCCATTCATGTAACAAAGTGTTTATTGAACCCCACTGTGTTCTACTACTTACCAGGAGCTGGAAAAAGCTGTGGCTTAGATAAACAGGGACCCTGTATTCATGCACAGTACAGCCCACAGTAAGACACACAGTGGACAGGTCATTGCAAGTAAGATAATTCTTAGGAAGTATTACAGACACGTGTAAGAAGGGCGCCTTACCTAATCAGGGGAATATAGTAAAAATAACAAAAATAATAAGAGGTAACATATGCACAATATTCTCGATGGCCTAGACATTGTAATAAAACATTCTTCATATATTATTTAAAAAAAACTACTTGGTAACAGCATAAAATAAGTACTATTATTACTTCAACTTTACAGATGAAAAAAATGAGTTACCAAAAATTTGGGTAACTTGCCCAAGGTCATGTGGTCATATGGACAAAGGCAAGATTTTAATCAAGATGTGAGGCCCGACGTCACATGAATTTACTAAATGCAATTTAGAAAAATAGACATATCTAAGCAATATGAGAAATTGGTTTATTTAATTTCATGTATTTTAGGCCGGGAAAAGGACAGAGAAATCATTTTTTTTAAATGATGTATTCTCTTAAAGACTTATTTATCACAGTCATTATTAACCAGCTATATTGGCAACCCAAAATGCATTTTTCAACCAGTGTTTCTTATGGACTAGATCTAGTTTCAGACCCATCTCCCGTTGAAGCCTGTTTGGGCAATAGCTTGAGTGCACCAAGTCACGTGGCCATGTTTGTTCTCATGGCAACAAGAACAGCAGCAACAGTTGCTGTTTATCAGAACACAGAGAGAAGATAAGCCAGAAGATAGTCAGTGTGAACTGATCAGCCCTGTCACAGTCTTTCCCACGCTGGCTGATGTCATAGAGGTGATGCAACCTGAGGCTCAAGGATGATATCAAAGCTGGACTGATGCTGCATGAATTAACCTCCACCCTGCTGTGCACACCAGAGCACATGCTCATAACCTTTGCCCTCCCATTGCATCCCTGGACACACCTCTGCAGGCTGTGCTCTGGTCTGTGCAGGGTCTGGGCTCTTCTGCCTTAGGGCTCTCAAGTCAAGGAAGCCTGCTTGGCTCAGGAGGAGATAAGTGAAAGCGAAGCGATCAGAGGCAACCCTGAACTCACGAGGGGTGGGAATGCAAAGTTATTTAAGTCCATACAGTGCAGTTACCAAGGATGAAGCATATTTAAAGACAGAAAAGCAAATATTAGGACAAAACATATATGATCAGACAAAAATTGGATGGTGCCAGAAAAGGGAGTGGGAAATAGAACAATGCATTGTCACTGATCATAGGAGGGAAGGAATTAATAGTCTTTCAAAAGAAAGAGAGAATTAAGGACATTGTGTAATGGCAATCAAGCAGAACAGACTCGGAAGCCTTTCAAATGATAAGAATCAAGATATGCAAAAGGAAAGAAAGTGCAAGTCTTATAAAAAATAAAAGGTCAGGATAAAAACAGAGATGATGGCATCAAATGTTACATGTACCGAAGATCAAACATTTTCCTACTAATAGACATATTCAGAAATGTATTTCCCTAGTAAAATGAAAAGGCCTTTTTTTTAGAATTACAAAGCAAATTTGTCATATGCTTTATATAATAGTTACTTAATGCAAAGTATCGCAGAATTGTTGAAATCAAAATAGAGAAAGGAAGAAAATGTAGGCAAACTGGTTGGAAAAGCAGAGGCATGATCTGAATACTGGAGGGAATCAAAAGTAAAATGCAGTAGGTGATAGAACTGTGAGCAACTTAGATTGAGAAGGGATGAAATGAACAATTATATTCACAGTTATGAATATGTCAGATACTTTAGCATTAATATCCACATGTCAGATACTTTGGCATTAATAATCACAAGGCAAATAGTATGGGAAATCCAAGGATAAGAAGAATCACACTAAGAGAAGAAGACTTTCATTTTCTATCACTTTGTTCTTGATCAAGGTTAAAAAATAACTAAAGACATGGGACACCTAAGTCACCTAATTAGTAAGATAGTTCTATTTGATTTTTAACTCTGAAAGAAGAATAGTTTTCCTGGAAAAGTCATGAACCTTGGCCACAAAGAAAACCCAACAAATCCATTAAGGTAATAATAAGGGAAACAATCTCTCATAACTATGTGTTCATTCTAAAATTCATATAGAAATTAGAAAACAAAATAGCATGCTACCTCTAAATTGGAAGAATCTTTCTTTAAAAACACTTTCGATCAAAGAAAAAAATACTTATTAAAACTGTGTTTTGTCAAAAAGTTGTCATTACACAAGAAAGAATAAAAATCAGATGAATTAAGCACCTAAATTAAAAGTTTAGGGAAAATGCTACAACAAAACTAACAAACATGGAAATAATAAAACAAGTGAAAAATTTTATTCTAAAATAATTGGAATATAAAATTACAAAATTAAAAAACAAAGTCATGAGTTTTTCCTTTGAAAAGTCTATAAAATTCTAATTCATTAGCTAACCCTGGTTATGAAAAATATAAAAAATGTTAAGAATACATAAGTACAAATTTACAATATAGGAAAACCAGAAAGAATATTAAGAGAAACTCAAGACAACACATTGAAAGTAGTTTCACAAAATTAATAAAATAAGGGAATAGGGGCCACCCCAAATTACCAAGTTATAATTTCTCAAACTTGTAAATGTTAACTTATTTGGGACAAGCATCTTTGTAGATGAAATTAAGCTAAATATTTGAAATGAGGAAATTAGCCCTTATTATATAGACGCACCCTAAGTCGTAGGTCAAGCGTCCTTAAAAAAGAAGAATGAAGAGGAGAAGGCAATATGAACACAGAGGCAGAGACTGGAGGAGAGATGTGGCCAGAAGACAATCAATGCCCAGAGCCACCAGCAAGTGGAAGAGTCAAAAAATGAATCATCCCCTGGAGATTGCTGAGGGAACCTGGTCATGTCTACACCTAGAATTCAGACCCATAAACTCCAGACGGTGAGAGACTAAATTTCTATTGTTTTAAACTTATTGGCTTGTGTTAATTTGTTACAGAAGCCCAGAAAATTAATACACAAAGAGTTAAATACACAGATCTTAAGTATACAATTCTCTACTAATTTTTAAAGTGTTCTATCTACCATTTCATTTCCTTTTCCCATGCTAGCTCCTGCCCTCATAGTCTCCTTTAGTCCCAGCTAAAGGCATATGCAAAGATCCTGATGCAAGAAGGAAAGTGATGTGTTCAAGAAAGTCCAGGTGTGTGTGGAAAGATGGTGCAGCTGAGTGGAGGGCAAGCGGGGTGATATTTTTTCCTGACAGAAGGCAGTTTCCAATCTCAGAGGAAGTCGGGTATCAACTAGTAAGATAATACACATGTCAATTCATGTAAGTATACTCTCTTCATAGGATATGGTTCCCCAAGTTCTGGCTGAGTTAATAATGAAAAAGTTAGAATGAATGACACAAAGGAAAAAAGAAATAAGATGAATTAGTAAGACAGAAAGAAAGATCACCTTTATTAAAAAAAATTAAATATATTGCCTTCTAACTTTTCAACTCAAGAATAGATTTTAAGAAAAAATATATGACACATCAAAGAATGTGACACAGACACAACCTTTCTGTCTCATCAACAGTAATGGTTATTTCAACATCTTGACCCACTGGGTGTAGTCAAATAAAATAGATGGAGTTAGAGCAAGTGATTGCTTCTGCCTGCTTTCATTTCATTGTTTGGCTGTTTGCATTACTGTACACTCAATATTTTTGTCACGGATTATTAAAGGAAATCAGGAACAGCTGTTGGCGGCTGCAAGATTATTTATTTGAAGTAACATTCCACTCCTCTTAACACACACACACACACACACACACACACACACACATACATACACACACACACTCATGCACACATTAGCATTGAACCATGGTTGAGTAGGCAGTGAAAAAAAAAAAAAAGTCCAATCAGAAATGGTCTGCATCCCAATCTCCCCTCCACTGCAAGATGAATACATCCACTCTTTAAAGGCCAAGGGATTAATCACTGTTCCCATCTCCTTCCTTCCTCTCTTTAAAATAATGGATGCTCTTACTTTGGTGTAAGCTCTTTGTTGAATCTGGAAGGCATCAAGCTATTTCAGACTAACTCCCCAGCATCATTCTGCAGTGTCTTCATCTGCTTGTGTCAGTGCTCATGTACCCTAAGCAGTTCTCGAATGACATGTATGTCGTATACATGGGGGTACAGATAGAAATACATCCGTGTATTGGTTCAGACTCCTTTGCCCAGGAAATTACTCAGGTGCAACTCTTTCCCCATTCTAATGAGACATTCTATTTTTCACAACCAGGAATTTAAAATCAACATTGTCTTCTGTGTTCTAGAGAGGAACATAATTGTAGGAATTTCTGTTATTCATTGGTCACAGTGATCCTACCATTTTGGAGATGTTTGGAAACTCAGAGATCTTTCCCTTCCTAACAGCATGGGTTACATTAGAAGTTCATATGGAGCCTGATATCAACTGAGAAATTTACTGTGTACTTAAACTAATTAGCATACTTCAGGCCACATTTACCTTTTTCACCTTAATTCTGATACCCTCTTATGTGTCATTGTCACATTTTATGGAGAAGTGCTGCAGATATTGCACTGGTTGGGAGAGAGTCTGAAGGAGAGTTCCTCAGCTGGTCCTTTCTCTATGAGCCTCGGCCCTCATCGCAACTCATGACACAGATTTTATTGGGCTCATTCCACCTCTAAGTCAGACACAGAAGGCAGAAACAAGTGACTCAATATGTGAGTGAGCAAATATACCTATTATATATCTTGTGTCTCATTTATCTAAATATTCATTGAATACTTTATATGTGTTCGAGGAACTTTGTTAGGCTGAAAATCTGGTAAGGCATAGCAGGCTCAATTCTAGGCCTAAGAGAACTTAGAAACTTGTAGAGAAACAATGACTCCATAATCACACCAATAACCATATAAATAAAAGTGTTAAGGAATTCTATTAAAGAAAAGCACATCTTTTTATAAGGTATTATGAAAAAAATAGGTCTATGCAATCTGGTGGAACTTTTTGGAAGATAGAGCATTTAAATAGACACTCAAGGACCAACAAATTGAAATAAGGACATGTTAGATTGTATATGCAAAGGCTGGAAGGCAAGAAAGACAGTGGCACATGCAAAGAACAAGAAGAAAGTCTGAGAGCCTATGAACTAGGGTGTAGGTGGCACCTGCTAAGGCTCCAGAGCTAGATATTTGCCTGTTCATACAGAGCCTTGTGGATGTGCTAAGAATTTTTAATATTTCTTCAGTGAAGTGGGAGAAGCCAAAGAAGAGTCAACAGGGAGTAACATATTTTGATGTCCATTTGCAAATAATGACTATGGCTGCTGGTTGGAGAGAAGGAGAAAAGTCAGATGAGCTAAAGGACTCAAACTAAAGAAGTGATAAATATCTGTTAGTCTTTTTCTTCCCTTCCCACATAACCTAATCTCATTTTGCTAACTTCTGTAATCTGAAATCTCAGATAACTTGGCATATAAATATTCATTATCTGCAGTTGATTGCGTACTGGTGGCATTAGTTTACCCAGTTTGCTTTGAGAGGCACTCCAGGCTCAATTCTTTGGAAAACACTTATTTTTAAAATACTTCCTTTTATCTGAAGCTGCACATCTGATATGAATTCTTCCTAAGAGTAGTTTATTCAAGACATTGTGGTTGCTGGAGATGGTGTTAAGGAAATATTATTTTTTCAGAATCTCATTTGAGCAGAAGCAATGCAGAACTCATACTTTCACAGAATCCACAGTTCTCTCTACATTTTCTCAAGAGGCTGTCTGGTATCTTTGATTCCAGATCAGTGACAAGGGTGACAGAAATTGTTGCTATTGTAACTCATTTATACGCAAGATGAAACCAGCAGGGCAGATGTTCCCGGAGAAATAAAATGCAATTTAAGAAAATAACTCTCTTTGAACTTCAAAAAAATGACATGGAGAAAATTTGGATTCTGATTTTAAGGAATAGGGTTTGTGAGTCGTTCTTTAAAGCATTCTACCCTGCTGCTCCCTTCTTCAGGTTGCACTGATGGATGCTCCAAGGCCGACGGCATTTGTGCTGACTCTACATTGATCCTTTCCTGCATTGGTCTGGTCTTAAGAGAATATGATTGCATTGGGTCAAACAAACAAACAACAACAACAACAACAAAAACACCCCAAATCGTAGTTAGTTGAACTCTTAGTTACTGAACACATTTCAGGCAAACTTTATCTTTGTCACCTTACCTCTGATACTCTTATGTGTTATTGTCACATTTCATAGAGAAGGGCTGCAGACATTGAACTGGTTGGGAGAAGAAAAGCTTAGCTGAAGATGATGTTTGTACACCTGATGCATGTCAGATAAGATGTCTGGTTGACTATGGAAATCAATATGCAGATTCCTCAAAAGATCAGGAATGGAATCATCATATGACCCAGCTATATCACTCCTCAGTATTTATTTTAAAAAATGATATTTCTTGAATACTATTTCTAACAACCATAATGTTTCTGTATAAACCACTCACATGAAGAACACATATCAAATTGCAGCTTCAGATAAAAGAAAGTATTTTTAAAAATCAATGTTTTCCAAAGAATTGAGCCTGGACTGCCCATAAGAACAAGTTGGATTGTCTAATGACACTAATAAGAAATCTGCAAATAATGAATAAAATAGCTATTTATATGTCCAGGTATCTTAAAGAATAAAATTATGTCATTTAAAGGAAAATGGATGAAACTTCAGAATATTATCTTAACTTAAATAAGCCAAACTCAGAAACTCAAGGGTTATATGTTTTCTCTTATATGCTGAAGCTAGAAGAGAAAGGGAAAGAAAGGAGGGATCTCATTAAAATTGAAGAAAAATCGGTAGAGAAAAGGGACTGGGGGAGTTAGGAGGGGAAAGAAAGGGGAAATACTTGGGAATGCTATTGGCCAAATTACATTGGTACATTGTATGTGTGTACAAATATGTTAAGAATGAATCCCACCATTATGCACAACTATAATGTACCAATAAAAACATGGCAAAAATTTTAAAAAGATACCAGGTTGACATGCAATAAAAATGAAATGTAGATTTCTTTGGAAATGCATGTTACAAAGTTCACTCATATGGGCATTAAAAAACTCCAACATGATTGCTGTCTTGGGTAAAGGTAAGATTTTTAAGTTGAGACTGAGTGGAGAAATACATTCCTTCTAGACATGCTTCTTCCATCTGAAAAGAAACAGCACCTTTTTTTCTTCTGTTGGCACAAGACAGAGAAAGTGGGATGAGTGTGTTTTCTTTCCAAATGATTAAAAGTCATTCAAAGAATGTCCTCTCTATGTTTACATAGGGCTGAATTTTTAAATGGGAAACAAGCCCATAATCTGTTAGCCACAATTCTAAAATTTTAAATTCTGAAATTATAATGTTTTTGTAAGTTTGGCTCCAAAGCTCATTGGGCAATTTAAGTCTGTTCTAATCTGATGTGAGGCTACTTACAGACATAATTCTACTGAAAAACAAAAAGTTAGTTTCACTGCAGAGATCTTTATTCATAGCACCCTCTTAGGCCTATATACACATAATACTTACTCAGAATACTCATTGTATTTCCTTTTTAAATCCAAAATATTTTGAAATTTTGCCCAAGGGTTTGGACAAGGGAATGTGATGTGTGCCACAGAGAACAGAACATTCACTCATTGAGTCTGACCACATTACAGCACCTGTCATCGTAGGCAAATGCAGATGGACTGAACGTATTGAGAAATGAAGTCCTTTTTCAAATGACCTGGTCAGTGTCTACGAATAACTCCCTCCCTTTGGCCAGGCTGGTCTGCTGTTAGGCTGCTGAAGACAGGAGTCAAAGATCATGTTTTTCTAGAATAGAAGTACTCACCTGAATTTTAGATTTTAAGTTCTCTAAATGTACTATTCTCTAATCTGCAATGCCAGAAATACATACAATTAACAAGAGGATTAATTCACTCATTTATTCAATAAAATTTGTTAAATTCCTATCACAGTATAATACAAAAAAAAACCATGTTACATATCTGGAGTTACATGTATGGAGACCTGGGTTCTAACTGGTTTAACTATCTCACTACTGTATGAAGTTTGACAAGTCATTAACTTCTTTATCTCTCCAGATACATGCAATAATTAAATCTAATAACTAAAAAAGCACATCTGTACTTTTTTATTGAGCTTCCATGCTAAATGCTTTGTGTGTTTCATACAAAGGATTATATGCAGAGCATAAGAGTGGGCCGGCTTACTGGAATGGCTAAGACACACTACCCACCCTCCAGGAGCAAAGTGATGGAGAAGTAAATATGCACCTACGGGATCATACAGGTTGTCCTTTTTTAATCACTGATATGCATCATTAAGAAAGTTTTGGAAGAAAAGCTGCTGTGAGTCCTCATGAAAAAAATATGGAAGGGGGAAGGGAGAGAGAACCATTTGGAAGGAATTTCATCTAAAACAGCTGCCTTGCTAAATCCCTGTTTCAAATTGCCTGTTAGCTGATCTGACTTAAGACTCCTTTTTTTTTAATCAAGAAACAAAATCTGCAGGGTTTGCTAGTTCAATTCATTTGCACATGCCACACAGCTACATATGGCAGGACTGAAATGATCAAGTTTCCTTCAGCTTTATCATAAATCACAGAGATTCCAATGTGTCCTTCACAGCTTTAAGTTTTCAAAACCATCATGACTAATGAAATATTTATTCTAAGATCTATAGCCACTTGCACAGAGTCACGTTCCTCAGAAGAAAGACTTTGACAGAGAGCCCATCAGGAAAGCATCTGGAAGCCCCCAGTCCTGGCCCCACTAACGTCCTCCACTTTTGGCCTTCACATCTGCCACCTTCAGGTTACCAAATGGCACCCTCATAAACTGTGAAGACAGGCTCTTTGCTCAACTCGACAGCTTTCCGTTGGAAACTAATCAAACTTTAAAGATTCTACTTAAGAGCAGAAAAAGCCTTTCTTGAGGTTTTATTACTTTGTAAAATTTATTAGGTTACAAATCAAGTTAATTTTAAAAGAGTAACTAGTTATTTTTATTAGATAGTTTAAAAGTTTTCACTGACATATAAAGCCAAACAACCAAGATCAGGGAGATTTCCCCACAAATTGGAAATTGGTGTAGTGTTTACAGAAGAACTGTTATGTACCCATTTGCTGCAGAAGCAGCAGTAATACAAATGGTGAAGGGACTGGGTTTACATAGAAATGTTGTCCTTACTTACTGACATTGAGAACCTCAGAGGCAAGAGTGTTTTCAAAGATGCTCCAGCAATTCTTTCCCTGCTTGCAATGTTTCTTGGCTATTCCTCACATTAAGAAGGGAAATCCATTTCTTCTCCTCTTACAGTAACATATCCATTGGGTATATGTTCTAAGGGGATGCCTCAACCAAGATAGCACCAAAACCTATGTATACTATGATTTTTTTCCATATATATATATACCTATGATAAAATGCTCATTAAAGAGTTCAGTATCCTAGATATAGGTGTTACTTTTATTTCCTGCTTTACAGATGGGGAAAATAAGGCTCAAAGGGGTAAAGAAACTTGTTCAAGGTGCTATAACCAGTAAGCACATGGCCACAATTTAAACCCAGAGTCAACTGAGCACCCAAACAGTGTAATAATCAAAGCACCCAGCCCTGGCACCTAGGAAATGCTCAGTGTATACATGTTACTATTTGTCAGTGTAGCTCAGTGAGCACAAGAGACCAGATGTTACTCTGTCCTTCATGTATAATGCTCTGGTGTCTCCATTAGGAATCTTCTTCCAGAAGAGCCCAGTTTCATCTCAACTGAAAACTTGCATTTGAATGATACCTTTCTCCCTACTCAACTTCTTCAACTCTGCCAACAGCTTCTTCACTGGCAGATATAGCCTTGCCATTAATTTTTATATTTTTAATTCCAAACCTATTCCTGCATATGTGTAACCCTCTTTTGCTATCAGCAAATGGCTTGGTGTCCACAAGTTTCAAGGCACATGTTACTGACATCTTCATCTATGCTCAATACTTTCTGGTGCAACATGTTACCTTCCATTGGAACATGTTTCTGTTCATGTCTCCGCTCCCAAATTTAATACCTTTTTTCCATCTTAACTAAACATTGATCACATAGTGGCCATCATTTTTGCAAGCAAACTTGTTATGAATGTTTCCCTTTTCGTAATTCCACAGGTAGATCTGTTCTTACTATGGATTTTAGTAATATCAGCATGAGATTTTTTTTTCTTATTAAGTTCAGAACTTTTGCCTGTTCACTTATAGGAAGCACGTTGGCATATTCAGATTGCCAGCATCATTCCTCTGGTACAATGGAACTTTCAGTTAGTAAAATAAGGGTGACTTGAACATCAGCACTATAATATTCCAACAGTTGATCTGATAACCAAGAATGTTACTAGATAACTAATGGATGGGTAGAATACACCGTTTGGATATACTGTGCAAAGAAATGATTCATGTGCAGGGGAGGATTGAGTGGGACAGAACAGCATACAATTTAAAACACATGGATTATTTATTTCTGGAATTTTCTATTTAATAGCTTCAGACCACTGTTGGCCATAGATAACTAAAACTGCAGAGATATAAACGATAGATAAGGGGACTACTATTTCTTATCTGTCCATACAATCAGTTTTCACCAATAGAATGAGACAAGAGGGTTGGTGCCATTTCTGGGACCAGATCTTAAAAGACTTTGTAGTTTTTGCTTTTGCTTTCTTGAAACATAAGCCTGCTGGTCCAGGATAAGAGGCCACTTGGAAGGGAACTCCAGGGTCCCAACTGACAAGATGAGCAAAGACATTTTGTTCCTCCTGGCCCAGATGACTCTGCAGCTAAGTGCAACCACACACAGAGGCCAGTGAGACAGCAGAAAGCCCTCCCACTCAACTCACAAAACCATGAAAAATAAATCCTTGTCATTTTAAGCTCCAAAATTGTGATGTGATTTATTAATTGGCAATAGATAACAGAAATACCTGTGTTCTCATTTTGGCTTTGCTACTAGTTAGTTGTGGTGTGTGTAGAAATGTAAACTGTATAAAAACTAAGCTTCATGTTGTTCCAGTGTTATGGGAACTTTCCCTAAACCTGCTGTCTTGAATCCCTCTGTGAGTTGACAGAAAACTTTAAAGTTATAGGATGGGTGACCAGCAAGGTAAAGCTTAAAGATGAACAAATAAGGTCATTGTTATTGTGGTAGAACAACATGCATCTCAAAAACACACAGGCAAACAAAGTTGTCCTTATGTGCCTCATTGGCATGTAAATCATAAATTAATGCTTTGAGCAAAAATATGGGCTTGGGCAGCCAAAGTATAGGAGGAATAGAATCAGTTCAAAATGAAATTGTTCTGTTTCATTTCCCATCATGTTGAGGAACATTTTGCAAAGGAGTGTGGGTAACAATGATTGTAACATTACAAGTTGGCTGTTAACATGGTCAAAATCCGTTGGAATCTGTGCATAGAGTTTGTGTAAGTCAACTGTCAGGAGCCCAAAGAAGCCTGTCTGCTTCCTTTAAAGTTATTACCCTGTTATTCATTTCTGCACTTTTATGAACTAACAACATCATCTCTTGCAATTCTGCGTAATTGGTGATTTCTGATTGCCTGGCTGAAATTCCTCCTTGATGCTGGTGGTAATCATTGCCTGATGGGAATGTTTCACTCTTCAGCATGTGTGGGCATAATTATTTGAGATTCCTCGGTAACGTTAATCAACCCTGAAGGGGACTCCCCGGATGTCACCACAGAGGTAACATCTAATGTGTCTGCTATTTTACTTCCTCTGATCTCTGTTGAAGAAGTAATCATCTTCTGTTTACAAAACTAATCTAGTGAGATTGGACATGTTATACGAAGCATAATCTGCATCTTGGGCAGACATCTACACCTGGTTATTGATATGTGCTGAATAACGTTAGCAAAGAAATGGAATTACTCTGAGTGAAAGAAATATGCACCCGGTAACATACCTCATCCTTTTTAAATTGCCTAGGAAATCTAAGTTAAACGAGGACATATTAGTAATAACTGCTTTTCCCCATTCTTTCCTCAGATTTTTCTTACCTGCCGTGACTGCTACCAGGTACTGTTGAATTGAATTCTGACATTTTCTATAATAAGACAATTTCAAAACTAACATAACATATAATCTCAAAGATATTTCTAGCTCCAAATACCTGCTGCTATGGCAACTTCCAAGAACTCACTTTTCAAAATATTTGGATATACTGAGAGTGCTCTAAAAATTTACTAACTTTTCCAAAACTCTCTGATTTGAACTAAAGCCTACTTTTATCTACCTGTTTAAAATATTTCTGTTCAGCCACGCACGGCTGTGCTCTTCTATAATCCCAGTGGCTCCAGAGTCTGAAACAGAAGAATCACAAGTTCAAAGCCAGCCTCAGCAACTTAGCAAGACCCTATCTCAAGATAAAAAGAATTAAAAAAAAAAAATGCTGGAAATGTGGCTCAGTGGTTGAGTATCCTTATGTTCAAACCCAAACCCTAGTACCAGAAAAAAAAAAATCTTGTTCATTATAATATTTGTGAACTTGTTTTAGAGTTTAAACTTCAGCTGAAAAAAAAAAAAAAAAACCAAACATATCAGTATTTTGAGAAGCAAAGCATGTAAAGTTGAAAATATTACATGAACCTTAAGACTGTGACACAATTAAGTCCACCATTATTCTGGATTCCGTAGCTGACATTATGTCAATAGAAGTAAACTGGCAAAATTCCACATTAATGTTTTTTGTTTGTTTTTTTGTTTTGGCAATTTCATCTCCAAAGGAGACTTAGCCTTGACCCCATGTCTTTCTCTCAGAAAAATATAGGAATTGACAACAGGTACAGAAATTACAAGGGAGTGCCCTTTTCACATCTGCACATTTCACGTTTAAATGGCAACATCCATTTCTAGAACAGTCCATTTCCAATGCAGTGGGAGTTCTCTCCCTCATCTCTTTGAAGGAAGCTGTGTAGTGTTTGGGAAAGAAATCTGGCTGGAGGATGCCATGATTGTCCCAATATGGCTGCGTTTATAGCCAATAAGATAGCAAGGAAAAATATTCCAAAAGCCTAAATCTTCTCTATTGCTTTCTAATGAGAAGCATTTTGTGAGAATGTTCGTCATAGTGAGCGAAGGTTGCTGTGCTTGAGTAGGCTAATCGAAGAAAGAAGTTAACCATGGGGAAATTTCCCCACCTCCTGAACACCTGGTGAGAAGCTCTGATGCTATCTGGAATTTTCTTTTATTTTTGTAAACTTTATAACAAACCCAATTTAGATATTATGTTTTGCCTTTATATTAAAAAAAAAAAAGTTTGCCCGAATTATATAAAAATCATTATAAAAGACATGGACTATGAGGAGGAATTATCTCACAGACAGAATTTCATAGATTTTTTTTTTTCCTCTAAAGTTTAGACAATTTCTTTTATTGTATGTGAATTGTAATTGTCTTAGAATTCAAATTGAATTTAGGTGAAATAAAACGGAAAAACACTTTGGAATATTCTACTTTTGACATTGTTTAACAAAACTTTGTATGTAAGGGCCTCTCAGCATATTTATATTTCTATCATGCTAATTGAACAACTGGTATAAACTCAAGAACAATATAAATAAACATAAATAAAATAAACAATAAGTAAATATAACCATAAATAAAATATACAAGTGCGCTCAAAATTCAGAAGCCAGTTTCTAGACGTGACTGCTCCATTCTTTACTCCATATGTTTAGGTAAAACTCTTAAAAGTCTGAGTTTCGTGACAAAAATAACAATTAGAATGGACTTAAAACATCATCTATTCCAGTGCTTTCATTTTAGAGGTGAACCAAGGCTGAGAGATGGTAAGAAAATTGTCTAAGATCACATTCTTACTCTGTAGTACTAGAACTACAATTTCAGCTCCTAGAACCTGGTTCTCTGACCCATCAGGAGAGGTTGGATAGGAAGCATTAAAAGCCTACCTTTATTACATGGAGCACTGGGAAAGCACAGAAGGTGGATAACTGGGCACCCCTGCTAACATTTAGGGATATTTCTGTCTATGGGGAGAAGGAGAAAAACTGGTGCAAAGTTTACATTCTGAGCTGAAAACTCCCTGTTGGTGTAGCCAGTGCCTAGCAGTCTAGTCTCTTTCTCAATATTCATACAGATCATCTCATTAAAATATAACCCCAACAGAGTGCAGTGATGCATGCCTGTAATCCTATTGGCTCAGGAGACTGGAACAGGAAGATTGGGAGTTTAAAATAATCCTCAGCAAAAGTGAAGTGATAAGCAGCTCAGTGAGACCCTGTCTCTAAATAAACTACAAAATAAAGCTGGGATCGAAAAAAAAAAAAAAAAAATATATATATATATATATATATATATATATATATATATATACACACACACACACACACATATATATGTGTGTATATACATACACATATATACACTCATACACACACACACACACACACACACACACACACACACATATCCAGGCTGCAAACCAGACAACTCTCAAAAGAACCTCTGGGAGTGGGACCCAGAAGTCATTATTTTGTAAAACTTTTCAGGTAATTCTAATATGCAGCCAAGATTGAGAACTACTCATGTAGAACATATTTTCTTCTTAAATTAATTAAGCATGGTTGCTTTTCTTTGGCTTGCTCTGATGATATTCTTATGTAAACTAACATACAATATTTCTACTTCTGGGCATACTCATATTTAGTGTACAAATGTTGAAAGTGGATCATATATAATTGTATACCAATTAGAAAAATATGATTGGAGAAATATTTTGATATCCCACATTACTGGAAATAACTGAGCACATTAAAGTAAGTGCCATCCCCACCATTCTTTCAAAATACACATGCACATACACATATATACACACATATACACACAGGGTCTAATGTAATTAATAAAGGCAGATGGACTTGAGGGGGAAAAAAAAGTTAGCCCATCTGCTCTGATGATTGAAAAGTTCAGTGCATAGAGTGTGAAATAGAGTGAAACCCTGTAAAGGCAGGTATGGGCTACTATGGGATTTGGATGTATTTTAAAATCAAAATACATATATTTCATTTTGCCCCAGAAGTATAAGTTAAACAGATGGAGTCTCAGCATTGCCACCACCATGCAGTTGTGGGACTAAGTCTTTATCACCATCATCAACTCCATCTATCCAATGAGAGCTACCGGCTTTCTATTCAAGTGTCAGAAGGCATATGACAATTTGCACCACTCTCATTTCTGTTTTGTCCCCTTCTCCTCAATAAATAGGTCATGGTCAGTACATTAAGTCAAAATATGTGAGTGTTCTAAGAATTAAAACAGACTGTCACCACAAAAAACATTCTCAAGTAATGTGTGTGTTTTTTTTTTTTTTTTTTTAATGATAACTAAGAAAGGTGAAAAGAGAGGAGAAGAAAGAAAATGTCACAAAATGCATTATATTCCTACCATCTGCCAGGCACTGTTGTAGGCAGTTTACTCATATTATTTCTAAAAAGCAATTTAAAAGCAGTATTCACAAATAAAAGTGCTTATGAGAGTCATGGGAGGCTGTAGGTAAAATAAAATTGAAAGAACATCTATGGACAAGGCGGTTAATGATGTGCCCAGGCTTACTTGGCGTGTTGGGACACAACTAGGTCCAAAAAAAAAAAAAGAGCTTCTAATGTAAGTGGGTTATTTTCATTTTTTGCCTCTCTTCCACCCACCCCTTTGCTGATTACCATTTACAGAATTTAGTGAACTGAGGCAGGTCCTCTTCACCCAAAACAGAGTAAGGAAATTGATCTAAACTACGGTATAAAGGATGGACGCAAGACAATCTCCTGATGCCAGCATCTCTTTGTCTTTAGAAAAAGTTGGAGAACATTATCTACTTGTTCTTTTTTAAGATTTAATTTATTGTATCTTCTTGTAAGTTAACTTGCCTAAAAGCAAAGGTTGGAGGTTCCAATGTGGCAACCCTCATGAAATTCCTCAGCTTCAAACAGGGGCAGAAAAAGGCCAAGAGTTCTTATCAACACCTGCCTGACTCTGGTCAAGGGTGGCCTTCTCAGCACAGCTTATTTGTTGTTATAAAATAACAACAATAGGGCACACTCATTTCACACTGTGGGCTAGCACTGTGCATACTACTTTGTTTCATTTTGTTATTGCCATTTTATAGATGATGAAACAGAAAGTTTGACATTATTTGCTTAATGTCATACCAGGCAGTCAGCAAGTGGTAGAAGCTGGATACAAACTTACATGCTCTGTTGCCGCAGTTCTGACTTTAAACTGCTGCTCAATCTTGCCTTCTCTCTGCCAACTCTGCCCTAAATACAATGACTAATATTTAATATGTAGTTGTAAAAAGAGACATGTGCTCTAAATACTGCATTTTATGTTCCACCAAGATAACCAAAGCATCAGATTATTTCCAAAATCATAGTAAAGTGCTTTTCAGAAAAAAGACTGTCAGAAGTGAAATGGACAGTGGTGGCCAGGACTTTTAGGTTATTATCATGCTAGGGCTGAGAGAATAGAGTCTGCCTGGCACTCATTGACCCACCAGATCCTGGGACAGGATGGCTTGTAGAGTACAAAGCTTGTTTTGTTTTGGTTTTAGCTCTTGGCTTGATGGGAACCCCAGAAAATAACCATTAGGAGGAACAAATCCTGGAAGGGGAAGAAACCTACAGATATTGGTAAATGGGTTCCCCAAATATCAAAGCTATTCATATGGAGCTAGTCTTAGTCTAGGCCCCATTTTCCTGGCTCACCGAGATCTAGAACCTACTAAGATCCAAGATAAGTAAATGATATAGTCCAAGATAAGTAAATGATATAGTCCAGGATAAGTAAATGATATAGTCCAAGATAAGTAAATGATATAGAAGTCTATAGAGCATTTAGATCGTGCGTCTCAAAAATCTGCTCCTTGTGGGGGAGGCTGGGAAATACAAGGAGGGTATATAGACTCAGCACCAGATGCTAGATTGAACAAGACAAACTAAAGCTCTCTTTCAGTCTAAAGTCTGATAAACGTAAAGGAAATAGATCAAGAAATAACATGGCCAATTCTGGACATAACATGGTGAGAACCACAAAAGAATCCCAAGATACCCAAGCAACACTGAGAAATAGTGTGGGTTTGATCCGGTGGTCCAGGTGGCTTCAGTGTCTCTGATTGTTTGTGAATCTAATGGTCATCAGGGTTAACGATGAAATGACTGAAAGCCCTAACACATCAGGAGTGTTTTCCAAATCCTCCTGCTTACAGATTTAAACACATGTTCCAAAAGTGCTAAATGAAATCCTATACCCAAATTATGAAACTAAATATTTTCCTTAGACATATCTCACATTGCTCTGTATGCCAGGGAAATTTCCCATGACCCTTGGAGTCACCTCCGTCTGTTTGTTCCCATACATACTTCTTCTGGGATGTAAGGCAATCCTGTTGAAGGCGAACGTGTAAGTATCCAGTGGCATTTCCAACAAAGCTGTTATTTTATCAGGAACAAGTAAAAGCTCATTTCAGAAACCAAAGCTTCTCAAGAATGAATTAAATGGGTTGGTAGAATGAATTAAATTGGCATGTCTATGCCTTGCAGTCTACTAGAAAGTCACAAGAATTGTTTCACTAGGAGATAGCCAACAACTAGTTTCTAAAATGCTGAAGTTTTAGATCAAGAATTCCAGCAACTTGATGTATTTGTGATGGAGAACCAAATGGGGGAAAATGCCACCTACACAGTTTTATCACTGTGAGAAGAAGGAATGGGTTGATGCTATTATATTAACAGAGATTTTAAGATACATCGTGGAAGAAAACCGCATTTCAAAGAGCCTACACCCCAAAGGCAGTTAATTTGGTTTAATTGTTGATTGCTTTGCAAAGTCAGAGGAAGAAAATTAATTAAAGTCAATCCTCAACAGACTTGGTTGCTATTAAGTAGTATTTGAAATCTGATTTAATTCACAAATTGACTGATGGAAAGAAAAACAGTGCAATTTTTTAATTTGTGCAACATTTATTATTTAACTCGCTGATAAATGTTTAAATCTAAATGAGCTGGAGAACACAAACAGTTTTGAATGGTAAAATCGATTGAAAACTCACAAGGACCCAAGCAATTATCAAAGCTAGTGACAATAGTAAACGTATCAGTGACGTAACAGTGAAGTACTTCCAGTACTCCTGATTCAAACTGCCCTAATCACTTAAATTCATCATGCCCTCTCAGAGTATGCAGCATTTTTTTCCTATCATTGTAATTTCTTTTTTCTTCCTTTCTATTTCCTTGTTTTGAGAAAAGAAAATAGATTTTCTTTTTTATCCTAGAGCAAAGAAACCAGAGTGAAATAATAATAATAATTGTAATGATAATAGCAACTTATTTAGGATTGAGGGGTTTATAGAACAAGAGTAGAAGACAACAATGTCTTAAAATATGAGACATTTAAATATAATTCCGGATATTTTTATTCTTCCTAGGAGAATCTCATTTCTACCTAACATGGCTGAATAGAGCTTCTCTAAGATTCTAGGAGCACACACCCAAATTCCTGAAACTAGTCTCCTAATGTTCTATATGCTAGATTTTAATAATCCAAATGCATTTTGTCTTATCATTTCTGCAATTAATGCTCTGAGTCTTTTATATGACAGGTAATAGAAATGTATAAATTTTCTGCATTTCACACTAAACCTTCTATTTAATTTGTGTACAGTTGAAGGGTGGGCAAAACACGCAAATAATTCTTTTTTTAGACTTTTGGTCATGATGAGAATATGCTATAAATTTTAATTTTATTTTTTATTGTGAAATTGTATGTACTCAGAGCTTTGTCCTTTTAATATGCTGAAGTTTATATTAATAGATGAACATGCATTTCTTGAATTTTGCTTTTTGAAATAGTTTTGTAGAGACAGTTGTCTCTAGTCTATAGAGTCATCTCTTTTATGGATTTATTTCCATTACTAACTGTGTTTGTTAGCTGTGACTATAACAAATTTCTGAGAAAATCAACTTATAAAGAAAAAAAAGGTTTACTTTGGTTCCAAATTTTGGAGTTCTCAGTCTATAATTTATTGGTCCCATTGCTTTCAGGCATGTGGCTAAGCAGCACATCATGTTGGGAATGAATGGTAGAGCAAAAACACTCACCTTATGGCTGGGGAGGTAGGCAAGAAAGAAGAGGAAGGGGCTGGAGTCCCAAAGTGTCCTTCAAGGGCTTGCATCTGACAGCCTAAAGATCTTTGAATAGACCCCACCTCTTAAAGGCTCCACTAACTTCCAATAGCACCACTCTGGTATCAAGTATTTAACACATGAAGAGTCATATTTAAAATCCAAATTATGGCACCAACTACTGCCAGATATACTGGAGATCTTCCCTGTCATCTCCTGAGGCACCCACCACACTTCTCCAATACATGCTGTGACCCCAGAGGGAAGCTGGCCCTTATGGACTGCATTGATGGGCTCCCCTGTCCTTCTTCCTATTGGGTTCAGCATCTGGCAGGAGATCAAAGAAAAGAGCAAAGTTGGGGTTTCTATTCCCTTTGGTTTCCTCCCTAGGAGGTCTCCTTAAGTTGGCAGAGCCACACCTGGAGGTCACAGCAGCTTCCAGGGGTCCCTTTTTACACAGTTACCCATTCTGGATTTCAGTCTAGGATCCTTTCCTTCATCATCTTAAGCCTGGAGGTAGAAACTCTTCTACTGTCACTACCCCCTAGCAATTGCATCCTAATTTTTAGGCTTCTGAAGCCCTATTCTCAACTTTATAAGTAGTTCTTTCTACTTATCACCTCAAAAGTTCCTTTTTGGATACGTCATTCATTAATTTTGTCAGGACTTGCCTGGATAGAAAGTTAGGCTAAGTGAATTTTTGTTCATTTGGATAATTTTTATGTGATAAGTAATCTTTACTTACCTATGATTTGTTCTCTAAAGGTCTTGGTGAATTTTAAAATATTATACAAAATACACAGGACAAAGTAAATATAGGTAGGAAAAAAGGCAAAGAGAAAAAAGGGGCTAGGAGTTACTTCAAATTAAAGTTTGTATTAGTGCAAAAGATTGAAAAGAGCCATCTAGCCTCTTAATAAATAGTCAAAGCTAAAGAGAAACATAGCTTAAAAAAATCAAAGGAGAAGTACAGCATTTTTCATACCAAAAACAGAAAAAAAAAATCCATTAAGGTAAAGAGGAAACCAAAATGCAATGAAAGACTTTCTCAATAATCCCCTGAATCAGATGAAAATATTTTCCTCAGAACATCAAAGTATTAATGTCTGACTTCTGCTTTTGCTAAGGGGAATCTTTACCTAATCTAAAAACAAAATCATGCTTTTATTTTCAGGGGATGGATAGCTAATTAGAGAAGCCAACTTTTAATGGGTTTTAACTTTTAATGAGCTATAATGATGAACGAGTTTGGAATGTTGTGATATGTGTCTATTTTGTTTAAAAATATGTTAAACGTATTTGAAAATTTGTTGGCCACCATCAGAATGAACGGGCACCAAGAACAAAGCTAGACTGAAGGTATAGTTCATTAAAAGGATTTATTTAATCAACCTAGCATTAAAATGATCATAACTGGGCAGAATTATGGAGATGGATTGGCATATAGACTTTAAATCAAGAACCCTTAAAATATTTTATAAAAAAATCTCACAATTATTACCACAGCCCACTGGTAGTACTAATTTGGATATGTTAATACTTCCAGAATATAAACTCATATTCACCATCCTCATAATAAAGACATAGTACTTTACAATTTAGAGAATATGACCATACACACATGAACTGTTTTAACCCAGCCACTATTAAGTAAAATAGACATTGCTGCTTTCATTTTATACATTGAGAAAATGAATGCAAAAATATGAGTTGTCTTGCTCATTGTGTTATAGATGGAATAAGTAGGATCTCAAAATAGAACCCAGAAAGTCTCCCAAAGTAGATCTAGACTCTTTATTATACCATGGTCTATGGCTTGATGCTTAAGGAAGTGAAGTGAGAGAGTCCTCATGCAGAAGATCAATGTTATGCCAATGTATAAAAAGAAAGGACCTGATCATACAAATTCCAGTGACATTATTTAGAAAGGACTTTAGGAAATATTTAGTCCAGTTCCAGCTTTCTCAGCTGTAGAAACCCCAAAATGGTTCAAACCCAAATGGCCTCATTTCCACTCCCACTGGTTTGCGACACCTTCTATGGTTAAATTAAGTGAATGATTCATTCCCTCGATTAAATATATATAAAGCTTTAAATAATGAAGCTGACAAATTTGAATGTAATTTTTAATAAGTACTTTTTGAATTAAAGCAATCACAATTCATTTCTCTGCTGGGTATTAAACTCAAGTGGCATCATTGACTTATAGCTACTGTTCTCAAACTGGACTGAGATGCCCCAGGGTGGTGCAGGGAATTCACAGGTGCTACACAGAGTATTTTAAATGTGGGAGAGAAATACAGCATTAACTGACATCTGTCAACAACATGAGAACTTGTTGAAGTGATTCAAATCTAAACATTAGATCACGTTCTATTCCCTTTAGTGATGGACAGCTTATTCTTGTGAGACTGAGTGTTGCAGTAACTATAATAAAAAGCAAACATCTCACCATAATGAATGTGGAAATGAGCATCACCATACCCCATCTGATTCAAGATCTAGGTTGTGTAGTGCCCAACAGGTGCACACAGCACATTAGTAACTAATTATGGCTACATATGAATGAATTAAAATATGTTTTCTGTGTAAGCCTGCTTTATATCAATGTGACAAAACACCTGTAACAACTTAAATAGACAAAGGTTTATTTTGACTCATGCTGTCAAAGGTTTCAGTCATGGTCATTTGGCCCTGTGGCTTTGGGCTTGTGGCAGCACAGTATATCATGGTGGGAATGTGTGACATAGGAGGCCCATTTAATTCATGGTAGCTAGGAATCAGAGAGAAGAGAGGCCAGGGTCTCAACATCTCCTTCAAAGGCACCCCCAGCCCAGTGACCTAACTGCCTCCCTCTAACCCCAACCACCTAATGGTTCCACCACCTCCTAATAGTGCCATGGCTGGGGACCAAGCCTTTGACACATGGGCCTTTGGGGAACATTTCAGATGAGATTAGGCCCATCTCATTTCCAATTATAACACTTTCCTTCATTGTATGTATATTATTTTTTTTAAACGGCTAGCAAATTGATAGAACATTAAATTAAATTGGTTTGACTTAAACCCTTTATAAATGAACATCTTAGGTATAACTTGGCCTTAGGACAATATGAAAAAAAAAATTTACTTAAACACTAAAGGCACCCTACAAGGAAAATTTAGGAATCTTTGTCCACTGATAAAGAATGTGTACTCCACTTCATACCCACTTCACTACATACCCACTGTGTATGTAGCTTCACTACATACCCACTGTGCCTCTTCCAATTAAAACTCTCTATGCCTCCATTTCCTTGTCTGTAAAATGGAGATAATAAAGGACTTGCCTCAGCAGAGCGGTTGTGTGGATTAGTAAGTCAATGTAATTAAGCTGTAGAAAAAAAGGTAGGCCCAGGACCAATGTTGTCTGTGTAAGCATTAAGTCTGTGCTTCTAAGACAAGCTTTCATCTAGCATTCTGCTTGCAGCACATGCTTGCTACAACATCAGTCAGATAGAGACTGGCCAACCTGGGGAGCCTATGCACATGAAGCCCATGAACTAGAGAACTTTCTTTTTCTCACTAGTTTTCTGTCCTACTGTATATGGGAGAAAACATGTCAGTTTTTTTTTTTTTTTTTTGAGAAATCTCAACTACTTTGCATGTTTTCTCAGTCTCAGTTCCAGAAATGATAGAATGATAAAGGACTTAATGTCCCACACATAGGATCAGGAGCTTCGCTTTGTATACAGTGCTCAAATTACTTGAGACCCTGAAGCCAGAAAACTGAGTGATGGTTGGTTCTGACCAGAACTTTAAGGAAAAGAACTTTGAAGCAATCACTTATCTCAACCTCAAAAGTGAACTCTCATTTCCTACTCTTTGGCTCTTTGAAGTTATTCACTGTTATATTTTGGAAATGTAACTGACCTCCTGGGTTATATTTTGTCTGATTTCCCATGTGATTTTTAGAAGGTGTATTTTTATTTCCTAAAGTATTTTTTTTCCTTTACAGTTACTGTTTATCTATTCTTTGCCCTAAAACTGGCATGATAGTTTTAAGGCAACAAAAAATTCTATCTCGAATATTAAATAAGAAAAAGTATATTCTGTCTAGAAATATGCAAATTAATTATAGCACATTAATACCATTATACATCATGGTTTTAGAGATTATTCAATGACAGTCTAAGACACATTATACTGACAAGCATAATGCTGAATACAAAAATTATGTATCAATATGACCCTAATTATAAAATACAATTTACTTATATAGTTGCATAGAAAAATGTCTGAAAGGAAATACAGCAACTCTCTTAATTAGATCTATCTAGATGCAAGAACTTTATCTCACCTATATCTGGTTAAGATCCAATTTCAACTGAAAGAAATAGAACCCACAACTAACATGGATTAAAAAATGAAGGCATTTCATCATCACCTAAGTCTGGAGATGCGTGACTCAGTGGGTGAGCAGCTTGGAAACCAGGTCCTCCCGCAGCGTTTCTAAATTCTCTTCCTGTAGCTCCATGGAACCAAGTGTTACAGAAGCTCCAAGCATCACATTCTCACATGACCAAAAGGAAGGAAGGGAAAACGCAGCCCTTCTCTAAAGTTCTCTCTTCATCAGAAAGGAAAATGTTTTCCCATTACATCGGCCTGAACTCGGTCACATGTCCTTTGTTGGACACAAGGTTACATAGATCAATTATGGCATAGAGCAATTATGATTCTTCCCTGGGGACTAGGTGCATAATTGCTAGGGGATAGAGGAATCAAGGTTATATTACAAGGTTATATTACCAAGAGAAAGGAAGGATTTCCATGGGATAAGTAATTAATCTTACATAATTAGATTATGTCTTTTTTTTCTTTTTTGGTGCCAGAGATTGAACCCAGGAGTGCTTAATCACTGAGACATATCCCCAGCCCTTATTTAATGTTTTTATTTTGAGACAAGTTCAAGCTGAGTTACTCAGAGCCTCACTTAGTTGCTGAGGCTAGCTTTGAACTTGTGATCCTCCTGCCTCAGCCTCCCAAGCTGCTGGGATTACAGGCATGCATCCACACTTGGCCTAAGCTTATATCTTTTAATGTGTTTCCCAAATAATCTTTGATAGTCAAATATCTCACGCCCCCAAACACTATTTAAATATGATAAAATAAACAAAAATACAAGAAATGTCAACCCAGGTCCAAAACAACCCTGTGTAGGTTAAGAGAAACAGGACACAGGAGAACTGTGAATGTTGTTTATTCATCCTTCTGCAGGCACATCTGGTCTAGAAGTGGGAATGTCCGCCATTCTATATATCTAATACCCATGATAGAATTCCTTCTTAGAAGTAATGGCAACAGCTTGAATATCTCATGAGTTGACAAAAACTGGTCCAACAAAAAGAAATACGTTTAAACATTTCTGAAAGAAGAATGTTGCTTTCCAGATATTTAACAAGTCAGGAAAAAGGTCTCTCAAGTGCAGTAGACTATTGTCTGAAAATCCATGTTCTCAGGACTGCTGAAGCCAAGAAGATCCAAAAAATGTTGGGTATTGTTGGAAAAGATTGTACCTCTCCTGTAAAGTCACTTCATGCTCTGGAACCTGGAACCTTCCATTGGAACCTTCTTACATGAGTTTCAGGGTAAATAATACAGAACAGCAAGGCACTTTCATAATCAGGTGTGGAAAGTTCTAAAACATGCTAGAAACTTGTTTCTATTAAGATACTGGATCAGGATATGGCTGTTCTCAATTTTAGTACTCCAGGATAAAAAAGCCATCTTTGAAATTGGACATGGCTCTACTATTCTGAAGTGCCTGGGAAGGGCTGGCTTCCACAGCGCCATCATGAGCAGAGAAAGCTAACTGCAGCTGTAGTTGTCAGGTCTGATGACTCTGAGAGGCACCAAGGGACAACAGACAGGATTGAAGTAGATGTTGCCAAAAGGAGAGAATACCAAATTGGAAAGAGACATGAATGAAGCAAACTAGAGAAGACAAACTATGTAGTGGGGACAAAATGTAAAACTCTAGGAAAACTGGAAAGATATAACTTTTCCTGTTAATAGCTTTTGTTAAGACCTAAGTCCCTGGCTTTCCCTGTACACCCCAGAGCATCTTGTAGGCATTTTCCAGCAACATCTGTGGCACAGGAAGAGGATGCTGATCATTTCATAAATGGATGCTCCACAACTAGGGGAGGTTTGAATTACATTCTTTATTTTGTTTATTGATACTTAAAAATGGCCTTTCTTGGGATCACTGTCATTCATTCACTAAAAAAAGAGAAAAGATTGAAAGTCCATGCTATTTCAGATGCTATTTATATTGTGAGGCTGATGCTGAGTAATAAAATCAAAGTTCTTGCTCTCATGAGCAGATTTGGGAGTGAATGGACTCAGCTGAGCTCACTTTGGCACTTGCTGTGCTCCTACATCCTAGGGTGGTAGACAAACAAAAACAAGATATATTAGAATTTTCCCCTATCTTCTTTTTGACCAGAGGTGAACTTACAGAGAGCACTAAGCATCTATAATAAAACTGTATGTTTCTTAAAAATCTGTATTAGTCATGCAAAAATTTATTAAACTGTCTCCATGAGCAAAGCAGTACCTTTGTTGGTTCATAGAGGAACAAAAGGAAAAAGAACACTTATGTGTCCTGTAGAAATGTAATATCTAATGGGGGAGACATTTCTATTAAGATATTAAAGAAGGCTTAGAACTCAAATAAGCAAGTCATTTTATTAAAATCATCTCTGGTCATGATCAGCTTACAACATATGTGCACGTGAATATCGAAGGCCTAAAGGAGTTCGTAATGTAGGTCTATGTGTGTGACTTTGCTCACAATAAACCACAGCAAGGTGCCTGCTATGGAAACCTCTGAGGGAAATGTGTAGCATAATGTAACTAATGAGTTGGTTTAGAAACTAAGCGTTTGTGTACTTACTCTCATATAAAACCTTAACCAGATTTAATCCTTTTATTCAATTTGAGCATTGAAGTATAAAAGTAATAAAATTAATGGCACATAAATGATAAGGCATGATGACTTGAGGTTATCATCAAATTGTCCCAACAGATGTTACTTTTAATCATCTTGGAGACTCTAATATTTATTTATTTGTCTAATTGGAGATTGTGTATAGTAACATTTAACTGGTAATATTAATTATGTACTTCAATTATTTCTAGACTCTCCTAGCTTTTGTTGTTACCTAGAATACCATGAAATTTTGAGATGATTATTCAGTATGAGTTTTGATACACTCCCCAACGTGGGGATTTTGTGTAGCATGTGCTTGCAAATGATAGCAACTAATACGATAAATACTAAATGATGTTAAAATAAGTTAAACTCATACTGACTGTTTTCTAAAAATTTCTCAATGTGGAAAATAAAATAAGCCCTGATTGTTGAGTTACTCAGCCATTATTCAGTTTTTTTTAAAAGTGGCAATGATTAGAGATTAAAAAAAATGAGAAAATATATCAAATAGTAAAGGTAATAATCATGGTAGTAAGTGTTTGGCTAAATAAGATCTGAAACAAAAGATATCTCATGTACCTATGTAGTTGTAGGAAGGCATAGAGAAATATTCAAAGTGTGGACTACTACAATCAGATGGAATAATATTAATCCAGTGAATAATATTATTTTATACCTGAAAGAAGTATGACAAAACATTAAAGATGAGAAAACACTCACTCAGCACATAATACACATAATAAGCATAGTAAACAACTATTCTTCACATTAAAAATGAATGGTAAGAAATCAAATATAAGATCCCATTTAAAATAACAACAAAATTAACATACTAAGAATTTGATGAGAAACGTGAAGTATATGTGTGCAGGAAAATGTTTATAACATTTTATTGAGTCCATAAGACTTAAATAAATGGAAAAGTATACACTTATTCTTCAAAACAAATCACTGAATATTATAAAGATGCAGATCTACCCTAAATAAATGCTGAAATTATTTGCAATCCCTCTTAATAATAATCCAATTATTTTAAAAACTATTTTAAAATTTGTTTTTAAGAATAAGGAAGCATGGGAAATACTTTAAAAATCTAACAAGAAGAATAACATAAAAATATTAAAAGTATTAGAAGGTTTCATTAATAGACAATGTTTATACCAGTGGTATGAGAATATCCAGATAGGTCCATGAAGAAATATCTCTTGGAGATAATAAAGCTCCAAGAAATATATTTATGGATGAATGGATTTTTGTACATGCTAAAATGGGTTTGCAACACAGAAAGAAATATACTATTTAATGAATCTTGTTGATTCAAATACATAAATGTTTGAACAAAATCCAGTACTTTTTCCTATCTTCTAACAAATTCCAGATAGATTAAAAATTTCGTGTCTTAATGTAAAATACATGAAAAAAAAAAAGAACTTTGTTATTATAATCTTGGAATAAAATGGATGCTTCTCTACATGACCAAAAACCTCTAAGTAATAAGTGAAAACCTAGATAAGTTTACCAAAATTTATATATGTGTTTGTGTGTGTGTGTGTGTGTGTGTGTGTTATAGGTGGACACTATAGCTTTATTTTATTTTTATGTGGTACTGAGGATTGAACCCAGTGCCTCATGTGTGCTACATGAGTGCTCTACCACTGAGCCACAATCCCAGCCCCCAAATTTTTAAACACTTATGTTTAATAAAAATTATTATCAACAAAGCAAAACAATAATATCAACAGCCTAGAAAAATATTGCCACATAAGTGACTCTTAAAGTATAAATTTAATAGAAAAAACTCTTGTAAAACAAGATTCAGGCATATTATTCTGTAGGAATTTGGTTGGAAAAATATGAGAATGCAGGCCACATGGAAAAACAAAACATGAATCATTAAAAAACAAGCCTTGCTTGTTAAAAAAAAAAAAAAAAAAGATGTATTACTTAATCTTCTAAGCAAATTTTTAAAGATCACAAACAGTACTGTCAATAAAGGTCATAAGAAACAGAAACTTTTATGCATTTTCTAGATTTATAAATTCAATATTAATTGTAAGGTGGTTAAGAATTAGCAAGATCTAAATGACCTCATGTAAATCATTGCCCAAAACTTATTGTTAAGAGAAAAAGCAAGTCATAGAAAAGCATGTGTAGTATGAGTTTTTTTTTAAAGTACAATATTCAGACATTTACATTCACATGTTTATATATATAGAAAGGAAATGTGTAAATGTTCATACACAAAACTATTTATAGTATCTACTTCTGAGTTCTGAGGACAGAGATGATAAAGAGTAGGGAAATAGATCTGTAGATCTTTTATTTTTTTTCCTTTATAAAATTCTTTTTTTTTTTGAGAGAGAGAGAGAGAGAGAATTTTTTAATATTTATTTTTTAGTTATTGGTGGACACAACATCTTTGTTTTTGTATGTGGTGCTGAGGATCAAACTAGGGCCGCACGCATGCCAGGTGAGCACGCTACCGCTTGAGCCACCTCCCCAGCCCCTTTTATAAAATTCTATACTTTTAAATATTTAAATTTAACTTTGTAATTTTGGGATCATTGCAGATTCATGAATCTCCTTGACAATGAACATTTGTTTCATAATATGAAATAGTGGAATATTAGAACATATTGAGCAAAAAGAAAAAATAAGAATATCTATAATTGATAAAGGAAAAGAGAATCAATTCTGTAGCTTCCTTGGTGAGCAGAGACTGTATATTAACACCATCTCCCCATGCTTATTGTCTTACTCTATTTGAGTTAACCGTGTAGTGATCTTTGTATTATTATTTTTTCCACTGGGTGGGCCCAGACATTTTCAGCTAATAATTTTGTTATCTCCATAAAGTCCTCATTTAAGGAGCAGGCCAGCCATTATTACAGATAGGTATCAGAACCCCACCTGCCAATTGTGGTTAAGATTCTATTGCTCAAGAAGGACAGGACAGTGGAATCTGCTTCCAACATAATGCTTTCACAAAGTTCATTTGAGACTGAGTGGACCACACCTTCAATGGATAGCAGGTGTTCATTATAGGCTACAATCAATATGCATAAGAGGTACACTTTGTTGTATACTAGTGCCCAATAGTGCTTTAAACTCTTTATATCATTTACTAATTTGAATCTTATTAACAACTCCATAAGATTAGTATCCCTTTTATTATTTTAAGTGTATAGGTAAAGAAACTCAAGTTAAATAGGCTCAGCCCTTCCCTCAAGGACACGCTTACAGAATGGAGTTCATGTTCTATTTTAGGACCTCCTAATTCCAATATCTGTACTTTGCCACTATATTGCACTTAGGTCGTGGAGTATATATTAAAGGGGATTATTTTTGGAATGGCAGGAGAAAAACTAGTTATTGATATATGAACATGTATGATGTCTAAAGAAAGTATGAAAAAATTTGCACAAGGCCACAGGCTTCTTAAATTTTTTTTCTCAATTTTCGAGGCTATTGTTACCTATCAGAATGGTCTTTACCAATTCTCAGTGATTGGCAAAGGAAACAAAAAGTCCAGAGACAAACTTTTCTTAATGGCAAGAACAAAATAGGGAATGTTGTCTGACCCATGTGCTTGTGCTAAGTACCTGAATACCAAAACCTGACCTGGTTTTATTCATATTAGTCTGAAAGTGCTTCTGTGAATATAGAGGCTTTGGGAGAAGAGACTATTTTGGAATGAGAAGCTCCTGGATGAAATTGCAAATCTTGAAATCTCTGGGCACTGGTCAAAAACTCATACTATTTCACGTGACCAAAAACAGAATTTCGGACCCAAGCTATGCTGCTTCAGATGAGTCACATGAATTGACATGCTTCTCGAACAGAAGCAGAAACAGATCTCAGACAAGTTAAAAGTCCAGCAGATCTCAAGTTTCGCCAACCATAGTCATGATAAGTCACGTTTGATCAACAGAATTGGTTTTGATGTGCTCCAACCTGAGCAGAACATGTAGAAATCACATTCTGGGACCAAGCAGGAGCAAGCAAGACCATCTCTTTAGACACGTAAAATATTTTAAGGGAATTTTTGAAAATACTAAAGAGGTAGAGCAAGGAGACTAAACTCCCCTTAATCTGCACTGCAGGTTATCAATTGGTGTACTCTGGGGCAAAATATTAACAGATCACATTGTGAAATACCCTAACTTCAGATGCTTCACAGTGGGAGTTTTGAAGGCAGACAGCCCTACATTGGGGCATCATCCTAAAAGTTTTGAGAAGGGAAATAGCATCTGATGAACAGGTATGTGACTAACAAATTAATCCTCAAGCAAGGAAAATACTTTGTCATTTGGCAGAAGTTTCAGAATGTTGATCAAGACAGAAACACCACACACAAGCAATCCTGGGTAAAATTAACCTGAGTTACGCTTTTGGTCAGTGAGTTAATGTCACTGCTGTCTAGTATTCAGTAACACTTCATGGACTAATAGTAAACTGACAAGTAATTAAAATGCTCTTCTAGTAATTAAGTGTGAATGTCCCATGGGAGAGATATTTTATGGAGGGCTGGATACAAAAGCCAGGAGAGATCTCTTTTTCTAAACAACAAGTCAATATTCTTACTTCCTACAAAAGCTATTCCTTCCTGGTCATTTCCATGGAATTATGCTCTGAAGATTTCATCTGGTGAACTCTTATTCAAAAATTTCCCTACCAAGTAGTTCACTAAATCAAGGACTTTGATTACCCAAGAAAACAAGGGAGAGAGCATACAAATTCTTTTCTTACATGCAGCAGGATTGAGCCTGTTGCTTGCCTCATGGCTGTGGATACTCACCAAGTGTGGACACTCCCTTCTGTGCTTTATACCTTCACAGACAGGAGGAATAAAGCTAGACTGTTTCCCAACTGACTAATGTAGATAGCAACCACTTCAAATATGGAAGAGATTTACTATGCCAACCCACTTCCTGGTATTACCAAGCATTGAAACTTGTAGTTGACCTTCATGAAACTTTTAAGGGATTGTGTAGCTAGACTTGCATTCCCATCCTTACCTTCTTCTAGTCCCACATTTTATCACCACCATTGTAATGGGGCTCCACTGCATGTTGAACACCTCCTTTGTGGTAAGTGCAAAGACTATTATACTCATCATATAGGATACAAAGTGACCCATTGTGAAAATTAGGTCATACATGCTATATCTATGTTGTAAATATTATTGTTTTTAGACAATAATAATTACTTTCTTCCTGGCACGTGTAAGTCTTTCAGAAAGCTTTGATCAGTCATTATTGGGTTTCTCTTGATTGTCTGAGCTTCCAACAGTTTCACATCTTCAACTATTTCCTAGTACCATCATGCCCAGAGACTTTCCTCTTTATACCACAGAATTCTCTTTTCCCTGCTCCCTACCCCTGACACCTTCAGCCTCCATGCCCCATCATATAATATCATAAAGCCAGGAATATCATGTAGGCCCACACTTCCAACTCATGCTCCATATAGTCTTTGTGAGGAATTTCCTTCTTTTTTACTCTGTTTTCTCATGAAAAACTGACTCCTAATCTTTCTTAGCATCAGGAAAGTGTAGGCTTCATTCAGAGGTAGGGGAAGGTTGTGAACCTTACTCAGGCTACTAAAACTTGAGCTCTCTCTCTCTCTCTCTCTCTCTCTCTCTCTCTCTCTCTCTGTGTGTGTGTCTCAAAGGAAATAAAATCATGGTTCTCTACCACTAAGCTACTAAGTTGCTAAGTTTATACTAAGCTGCTACTAAGTCTCACTGAGTTGCTAAGGCTAGCCTTGAACTTGTGATTCTCCTGTCTCAGCCTCCCCAGTCACTGGGATTATAGGCATGCACCATTGCTCCCAGCCAGGCTAGTAATAATTGACATCTTATGATACTTATTTGGGATCTTATGTGTTACATTTTTATTGTTGATTACCTTGTTTGGTTCATGGTTAAAGTTACTTTATAACACTTATGAGTTTGTAGGTTTTCTCAAAATATTTGCTTTTTAAAAAATATCCTACCTTAAATCTTTAGGCGCTACATCATGTCATAAGTACACAAGAATTTTGTATTTGTCTTATCTTATATAAATGCTTTCTCACTGGGTGAGCCTTTAGGTTGTTTGGGTTTAGAAAGAAAGACTGTGATTTTTCTCTCCTTTGGGAATGTCTCTTCTTCTCACTCTGCTTGCTCTGCTTGGGTCCTGTGGTTGCTAACTGTACACTTAGGGGACAAATGCAAATCAGTACTTTAAGGGCTATAGATTTCATATGGAGAACTCCACATATGTTTCCCATTTTCTCTCTTTTCTGCCACATATTTGTGCTGAATTGTTTTATTGGTAATGGGGGAGATGCCAGAATATTTACAGGATCATGGTCATGGGAGTGTGCTGCTATTTGGACTATGTCTGGATAATGCCAGTGTAATCAATCAAAATGGAAACATTTGTTCAAATAAGCACTTTCTAGGTGATCAGCATAATGCTTATAGTTTTGAGTATTTAACCAAACTTAGTCACTTTGATATGATTCAGAAAAAAACTTAGCAGAGTCCTTTGTGAACACTTCTCTTCTTAAAAATGAAGAAATGTAATTACATGAAATTTGAACTCCTCTTTTGAAAATAAGGAACTCTGCCACTCAGAGTCCAAAAGGGACATGGACACAATGCTGAACCATGCTGTGGCTGGTCTTCCTCCGATATAAATTTATTTCAATTTAATCTTATTTATTTGGGGGCACATTTGGGAATAAAATGAAAACTGGGAACTCTCCCAATGGATAAATAGACACACGGAATTCACAAAGCACTTCAGGAAGTTTCCAGACTCCTTAAAAATAATTTTTTGTTCTTTATAGAGGTTTATTAAGAATTCTCAGGACCAATGGCCTTTAAGGTCTTGCTCAGCTTAAAATGTTGATTTTGTGAATTTTTATTTTGTAGTTTTGATGGACACATACATATCCAACTGTTCCTTCCAAACAAACTCCTCTGGTGCATCTTACATGGGAGTTGTGGATGTATCAAAGGCTCATGCTTTATTGCCAGCCTAGTGAAGCTTCTGCATTTATTGGCTTCTTTCAGTGAGGGAGACTCTTAAAAGAATTGAGATATATGACAATCAAGACCTGGTTCTTTCTCACCACCATTCAGGAGTGACTGACAAGCACCACCTTCTGGAGAAAATGTGAAGTTAGTGTCAAAGTTGATGATCTCTGACACTACTGTGCTTTTCACAGGTACTCAGCTCCCTCTGATTCCAGCACCAGTCTAACCCCATGTTCCTGAAGCAGTTTCTTTACCTTTATTCTAACCAGAGTCATCTACCTTTTGCCTCAAGGAAGATACAAAGCAGTGTAAGTTGGAAAATCAATTTATGTTAATCAAAAATTTCTACTTTTCACTGAAATTTCATGGTAGTAAAACTCATATCATTTGAAAGTACTGGGAGGTAGTTTGTATTAAAAGTTATGTGTCAAGTTGGGTGTGATGGTGCACACCTGTATTCCCAGCTACTGGGGAGGCTGAGGAAGGAGGATCGTTTAGGCTCAGAAGTTCAAGACCAGCATGGGCAACATGGGTGACCCAACTCAAAGCAATTAATCAATTAAATAAAAACTGTCTATCAAGTGACTTAAATATGACTTGAATATGTCATTAGAATGTTGGTGAAGTATTTTAATTACTTAAAAGATCTAGGGAATCTATTAAGAAAATAACAAGTGATCTTGGAAGTAATAATGATTAATAAGAATAATGCTCTGTTGTACACTCATATATAATTAAGCAGTAAAAGAGTAGTTTAAATGATTTTATTTATTTATTTATTTATTTAATATTTGTTTCTTAGTTGAGCACAATATCATCTTTATTTTTTATTTATTTTTATGTGGTGCTGAGGATCAAACACAGGGCCTCGCATGTACTAGGTGAGCGCTCTACTACTGAGCCACAACCCCAGCCCTAAATGATTTATTTTAAACATACAAAATATATGCTTGTATACTTGCATTATGGTAATTAGTTAAATGAGCTTTATTCGTGGGTCTGGTAACTTTCCATACATGCTTTGTATTTAATTGCAAACTCCTAATTTTTTAAATACATAATTGTCAGAACATTGAACTATTTGTGATTATATTCTTTATGACTCAAAAAATCTTAGTTTTTTTTTTTTTGTTATGATTTTTATAGAAACTCTTTTTTCTCTCTGACTTTTTCTTGTGTTCCACTGGTATCAAACCAATGCTGATTTGAAGCTATTTGCCCTGCAGGGATTACTAAGAGTGTCAAGTTCTATAAATGTTTGCTTCATTGCCAAATTTAAAGATCCCCCCAACCAATCTACATCTTTTTTGTTTTATTTTGTTTTTAATCAAAGAGGCAAGAATGACTTTGTGTCTTGAGAAATGATTCCTTTCTTCACAATAAAGCAAATATACAACACAGCTTAGAAAATGTTTGAGGATTGAGTCAGATAATGGAAAATTCCTTTAGACCCATCATATCCTAGAGCCGGGTTGGTCTCCTAGGGAGATAAATTGAGTACATTGAGGTTTGCTGCGGGGGAGTTGCAGAAATGGACCTTTGGAAATAGACTTTAAACCTATTAATATATTTCTCCTGGCATTTTTAATAAAAAGTAGGCATTGATTGTTTACTCCCAGACAAAATTTCTATAACCTACCTAAAAACCCTGCCTGCCAAGTGCTTTGTGCCTCTCAAGGGACTATTAGTCATTCTGCAGAGTTATATTTATTTTCTTAAACTTACTTTCCAGATGGTCAATATGTATCATTTCATTAAAGCCAAATGTGGTTTATGAAATTTGAGAATCATAATTAATCATGCCAGGGAGAGCACCTGAGTGAGGCAGACAGAGAACATTCTCAGGAAAATAAATCATAAGCTTAAAGCAGCTCCCCTATTTGTGGTACTTACTACTTTCCAGGCGCTGTTTATATATGGATGTATCTTAACTACAATCTCGCACAATGAATATTATTCCCATGTTGCAAATGGAGAGATGAAGCCCTGGGAGACAGTAGATAGTGGGAGCTGGGAGTTGAAGTTAAGTCTGCCTGATCCTGAGTCCTTGTGCCTCCCACCCTGCAATTCTGCCTCTGGAAGTTCAGTGCTCAAACTGAACAAACTGGGAAGCCAACTCCATTATACAGGTTCTCTGTAACTGGTCATGGAAAGTGAAGAATTATTAAAATTTTACCCAGTCCACTCATGAACAATATTTTATCTTTAAATACAAACTTATTGGTAGCTGACATATGACTTTTGCTCAGAATTACTTGTCAACCACCTCAGATGTTTTCTTCAGCTGAATAATCATTATCACAAATACACATGACAATGTAGCCTATCATCCTTTAAAAGCACATTTAGAAACACATTTTTTAAAAGTATGACAACGACAAGAAAAGAATCATAAATACAGCTGAGCTGCCAGTCTCATGTATAGACAATGAAAACCACAAGGTAGAGGTTGATAATAAATCCAAGACAAAGCACTGATTCCAGACAATCATCACAATAATAGAAATACTTCCAAATATTTTCATAGAATAGAAGAAAAAAACAAGCTTAAATATGTTGGGGATGTAAATCTCAGCAAAAGGAAATCTCCGCCATGCTCTTATCATCAGTGCCCCTGGGAGAAGTGTTGATAATTATCTCAGCAAATTTTGGAGGTTGTATCATTTTAAACTAGGGATTGGGCCCAAGAGGAGGAAATGAGCAGCATACCAACATTGGGGCCAGCCAGGGTGCCCCTGAGCAGCAGATGTAAACACAGACAGTTGTTCAAATTTGTCAGCAGAATCTCTCAACCCTTAAGCCAGTAGTTAGAGTGTAGAAAATAACCAGAAATCTTTTTCTATAAACAAAGGGAATTGGAAAAGGTATGGGGAACTAACATCCAGGTTTTGAAACTGCTGAGAAAGGAGAGGATGTTCTATGCTGAATTCACACAGAACAAAAACAAGTGACAGAGTTGCAGCACCCCAGTGCTACAGTGTGGCCAGGTGCAATGCTCCATCTGAGATGGGATTTGGGGCCAGGACCAAACAGACTGGAGGGAATGGCCTGTGTAATTAATGGGAGTCGATGGTGGAATTGTTCATGTAGTTCATCACACACAATGAAGAAATTTTACTAAAATGCCCTAGAAACAACCTGTGAAGTCTTAGTGTCTCTGTTTCCAAGTTACAGAGCATTCACAAGCTAGGAGAAAAAAAATGCAAATTTTTTCAGTGCTGGGGATTGAACTCAGGGCCTTGAATATGCTAAGCAAGCACTCTACCACTTTTAGCCCCAAATGCATTTTTATTGGACTGTATCATGTTGTAATAGTGTGGGTTTGAGTTTCAAAATTCTCGGCTCAAAGGCTCCCTTTTATCCTCTTAGGTATTTTGCTTTGGTTCTATTACATGTTTGAAATTGCCAGGATTCCAGCAGAGCCCTGGTTAACTGAGAAAAAGATTAACAAGCCTTTTTACTCATCATTTACAACTCCAAAGAAGGATTCTTTAATAAAGTTAAACACCGGCATTAAAGAGCACTTTAAAAATGTGTTATAAAAATATAACCTCAATAAAACCAGGACTCTCTGTGACCTATCTCAGCATGCGTTAGACACAAAAGAAACACCCACCTGACATCCAGAGGTATTGCAAATCCATTTAAAACAGCAAAGTCAATGGAGATGCAGCAGTAAGGTCTGCCATTCACAACACATACCAAAACTTCCTCAAAACTCTCTTCATGCATTTATAGAGTTCACATAGAAGAAGCACTAATCTAAAGAGTTGTCTCCACACACATTCAAACTATTTCCCCTAGGTGAGCCCATGGGGGCTCCTTTCACTTCAATTTCTGTCTCTCTTTCTCATCCTACCTCAGGACCAAAAATAGTAATCAATCTTTATAGCAAAATGATATGTGCCATCTCATGGAAATTGGTCTAGCCTTTTTAGCAATGTCCTTTATTCCAGATTAGAATAGCAAAAGCCAAAGAGTCAAGAAGACCTCTGCCTTCAGTGGCAGGATGAATGTCCATTTACTAGTGATTTTTTTTTCCTTTGTCATATAAAGAAGACTTAAAAGAATCAAATTCTTAAATAGGTCTTGATACTCTTTTTTCCTATAATCCTTAAATTACCAATTATTATTATTTTTTTCTCATTCTTGTTCACACTGAATCTTTGAATCAAGCCTTTAGAAAGACAGCTCCATGAACAACACAGACTTGATCTGTGGTTTTTCTAATGATGTAAAATTACCATGTGCACTTCCCAAAAGCTCTTTCCCATGTGGGAACTCTAGATACATTAGGAGATAACAGTCGACCTCTAGTCAGAGCTCAGATTATCTGGTATCCATTCAATGCTCATTCATTTGGAGTAAGCTGTGATGTCAGAGAGAACGGGGAGAAGATGGATCATGGAATCAGGAACTCCTGAAGGGGTGGCCTGAGGGAAATGGTCAGTGTGCCGGTCCCAGACTGGCTTATCTGACATTCTTTTGGCCTCCCCCTGTGCTCTAAGTCCTAGTCCTAGGGAGGCTCACTCCATGGACTGGATTTCCCAGGCTTTCTTGCCTATGGGTTAATGTCAATGAGTCACTTGTTCAAGGATGGTTTTTAGAAGGAAGAGAGGAGCCAGAGTCTGCTCCCTACGACTGCTTATTTCATTCAGGCAACCAGCTATTTGGTGGCCAAACTTGACCAGAACTAGCAAGAAGCCATTTGTTATCTTATTTATTATACTTTGGGTGAATATGTGCACATTTTGCTGGATTTTATTAAAAAGTGCTGCCTCTGAACTTACTGGAGAATGTGACAATGCTAGGACACCCATTGGATACATATTGCCTTTCTAAAATCTGAAAATATTCGAGTCTTATCTGTATCCAAAGAATTTCAGATAAGGGATGGAAGACATGTAATTTACAAACCTTTCATGATCTTTAATTCACAAAATTTAGGCATTAAGTTTCATTTTTTCTGTTTTCTTGAATCTCTAGAGTAAAAAATTCAGAAGCTCCTCCCACACTTGGAGCAGATGCTAAACTACCTGTGTAGAACATACTTGGAGTTTGTAATACTTATTCTGTGAGGGTTAGCCCATCATCCATTTCCAGCCTATAGAAGAAAATAGTTAGGAATTAATTTTGGGACTAAAAAGGGATGTCAAAAGATTTCTTTAAAGAGAGATATTTTAACCATGTTGGTTTTGTTACCATAGCTCTGCAGTATAATTTGAGGTCCAGTATTGAGATGCCTTCTGCTTCACTTTCCTTGTTAAAAACTACTTTGGCTGTTCTGGGTCTCTTTATTTTTCCAGATGATTTTCATAACTGCTTTTCCTAGTTCTTTGAAAATGTCATCGAAATTTTGATGGGAACTGCATTGAATTTGAATAGTGCTTTTGGAAGTATGGCCATTTCAACAATATTAATTTTGCCTGTCCAAGAATGTGGGAGGTCATTCCATCTTCTAAGGTCTTTAATTTATCTTTTTAGTACTCTATAGTTTTTATTGTAGAGTTCCTTCATCTCTTCTGTTAGATTGATTCCAAAATTTTTATTTTTTTAAGGCTATTGAGAATGGGATAGTTTTTCTAATTTCTTTTTCAACAGATTCATCATTGGAGTACAGGAATGCAATAAAAATGACAATTTTTGAGTACACATTCTACCAATGTGGCAGTAAGAATTAATCAATAAATTTTGAATAAAGAATCTAGGGATCTTTAGCAATAGCCACAAACCAAAGAATCCTCAAAATTCAATCTTTTCTGGTTTTTGTTCCAACTGCTTATTCTAGGGCAGAAGAACACTGGGAAATCCTACTTTCTGCCTCTGATTTCTGCATTCCTTTAAAAAAAATATATTGTGGTGCTTTTTCTCAGTATATAAAAAAAAGGGAGATGTTTTAGGTTGTTGGAGATCCATTCCTCCCTGTTCATGGAGGATATGAAGGGTATTTACCCCTATCTAAGGGAAGAAGTCTCCATTAGGAACTCTGAGAACCTGGCCTATAAATAACTAGAAGATGCAAAGACTTGAATCCAACTCATCCCCAAAGAGTGTTAACATATACAGTTACACCTGGAGTTTCTTTGGATTGGTGGCAAGGGCAGAAACAGGTCTAAGTTGGGACATCAATTTAGAAAAGAGAAAAAAAAACCACTATTCTTTATGATTTATATGTCAACCCCTGGAAGGAGTGTTCTTTAGAGGGACCTTGCAGCAATCAGGAGATCTAAGGAGATGGGTGACTGCTCAGCACTTGAGGGCTGCCAGCAGGTGGAAGGATGAGTTCTAAGAATACCCAGTTAAGACTCCCCCCATGGATATGAGTGCATTGAGAGGTCTGAAATGGCAGATTACAACTTTTCCAGTTACGTAAAACATTTTCAGACTTCCATATTTAAACTGGTCTTAGAAAATATAAGATAAACGTTGGGGATATGGTAATGTTATCAAAAGAGAGGACTGGATTCATCTATCTTTTGCACTGCATATTTTCTATCTTGAAGGAGATTTAAACAAGGGAGAAATTTTAAATTGAATGAGTGTTTAGTTTTGAATGAATGGTATTGCTCTGGAACAGGAACTTCAACACAGAGAGGAGGAAGCGACCACTTGACTTAAGGCAGGTGTGTGATAAGTGATAAGAAATAGCTCATGGGCTCCTTCTGCAGGGTGTGTCTGAAGATTGGCTGCAGTTCTGTGCTGAACAGAATCCTGAGTGTGGACTAGGCAGAGTGGGAATATGGCTACATGGACTAGGGACCTGTGAGTGGATGCCCATGTGCCATGTCCCTGACATCTGTGGGTGAGGAAAACAGTGAAAACAGACCTTGCTCCACAAAGTGAGAGTCCTGACAGTGAGTTTGAGATAGAGCAAAACACAGTGTAGGTACTCAATCAACTTTTGTTGAATGAGAATAAGGTGAGTAGCATAACTTATCTATATAATTTGCTGTAGGGACAGATGAGGCAGGGCACCAAAGATAGCAGGAAACAGTTTTATTTGTTTTTGCAGCTGTAATGCCAGATTCATGGGACCCCAATAGACCTCCAGGAGCCGAATTCAATGCAATCACACAATGTTGACAGCCGAGTCCAGATGACGCATGGCATTTTTGCCAGAAGTAGTGGTTGAGAGATGACGCCAGGGAGCCATTAAGATGATGACTTTTGAGTTCTCGCAGAGTTCCTGTTGAGTTCTGGTTGAGTTCTCGCGGGGATTCCTGAAGAATTCTCGTTGGTGGGTGAAGTTGTGGTGGTGGAAGTTCTGGTTGGTGTGTGGTGTTCCTGGAGGAGCCGCGTGGGTGGCGTTCGGGAGAGTTCCCGGGGAGTGTGTGCGGAGTGTGCTGGTGGAGTTCAGAAATAAAGTTTGTTCTTGCTTGAGTGGCTCCTGATTTGTGCCCAGCCAGACTGCGGCAACACAAGAGTCTTTATTGCAAGTTCAAGCCTGGACTCATAACCATTGTCGATGCAGAAGTCCCAGGGAGTGAGTCCCAGTCCTTTGTTCAGTGAAATTTTATAGGTTTTTGGAGGATACTCTATGCATCACAACATCACATAGCAAATCATTTCACATCGTGGGAAAGTCAAACAACGACTTTTAACATTGATTAGCACATTCACTGGCCAGAACAAGTTGGGTAGGGGTGATTGGTTAGTACAAGAGGAGGATTCCTTTGAACTGATTGGTTTAAGCCATGAGGGGAGTATGTGCTAAACTACATGGTTTCCCAACATGTTATCAACCACCATAAACTACTGGGGGGTCATCTAGCATCCCAAGTATTTTCCCTGTCTCATGCTGATTGGTGGTGGGTAGGGGGTTGCTATGGGTCCTCACCTAGCCTAACTGGGTCAGGGACACCTGGCACCCCAGATCTCTGTTGTTATTTATAGACAAACAACTCAGCAGGGTGGGTGTGTGCTTAGGAGTGCTTTGTGGGTTTTTCCAAGGACAAGGGTCACGCCCCCTTCCTTGGACCGGCTTTGCTCTGAGGTAGAGGCTGGTTTCTCAAAAATGAAGTCACATCAGTTTCTCAAAGCCAGTTTTAGAGGGTACAGCTTTCACTGTAATCAATTCATCCCCTGAACCCTGAGTTCAGGGAGTTTCAGAACTTAATACCCAGCATGTAAGGAGGGACTCAGAAGTTCACAGTCTGCAGAAGTTCACATAAAAGCAGATTTTTCTTTCATTGTTCTGGGCAAGTTAACCCTTCAAGGACAGCATCTGAGAAGGGGAGAGCTTCTTATACCCTTTCTTTCCCCCTCCCCTGCCAGCTGTTACCATGGAGCCCAATTGGTAACTTCTCTTATCTCAGAAACATAGACATCTCTGTGAAGCTCCAGCTCAAGGCCAGATGCCTTATTACAGGATGTCTTTTTTTTTTTATTAACCACATTTTGCATTTGCAAACACACTTCTATAAACTACTATACTGAATAAATGCTTGTGGAAAAATTAGTAAAGGGGTGTTTATCACCTAGAGCGCTGATTTCTTCCAAGCCGGTAGCCAAGTAAAATAGAGCAACAGGGAAACAGGAAGTTTACCTGCATTGAACTCTTTTGTAGACACTCTTTTGCTGATAGTCCTAAAATCAATTATGGTGAAGATTTCTGGAGAAGCTTAGTTAAGATTTTCTGTGGAGGAGGAGGTGCCACTACAACTTCATGTTCTAGAGGGTTCTTTGCACATTTGAATGGAAGCGTCCCTAAGGAGGAAAATAGACTTTGATTTATTAGTTGATGGTAAGACCTACCGTTGCTACCAATAGCACCACATCGCTAAAGGTGAGAAATGCCAGGTCAGACCCCAGGGTTCCCTGGACTTGAGGAGCTAACACTAAAGGGTGACTACTAACCCCCAGGTCACGATTCACCCATAAGTTTGGATCTGTGACTTACTAATTAAATTGGTCTGTAACCTAGACAATGTCTTGAATAGGAAGCAACCGATTAGAAGTCGGATAGGATGATTGAGGAACATAAAACACTCCTCCCTTTATCGCCCCACTACCTTGTTTTGGGGGTATTGAAAGCTTCTCCAGATTTTTCTCAAATTTACACCCTACCATATCAGTCTACTCTGCATTTCTAGGATTAACTACCTGGAGGGCCAATTTCACTCCCTTTAATACAACTTATTCTAAGTCATCAGATTTTTCTTCCTGAAGTACTGCGTTGTCTATATTCTTTATTGATTAAAAAGTATCTAGTGGTTCTTATTCCTTACTGAATAGAGTCCAAATTCCTTGGAGAGGTATACAGAGATCTCTACAACACTGGCTCAAGCTGCTTTTCTAGTCTGAGCTTCTACCTTTCTACCCATCCTCCCTAGATATATCCATGACACCTGCTGAGTGTTCCTTAGGCTCCTTCTTTCTCCTCTTGGCTCATAATATTCCAGCTACTAAAAGTTATGCACTTCCTTCTGCCTGTCATTTGAGGCACATTTTCAATGCTGTCTCCTTTATGAGGTTTTTCATGGTCAAACACCTGGCAACCACAAATCAGATTTTAGCTCTTCCTTAGTAGGTTTCATTTAAAAATACAATCCATCATATATTAGTTTGTATTTTAATAGCAAAATGATCAAGCCACATGCTAAACATATGCTTCTTGAGAACCTAAGCCATGTTTTATTTTTATTTATATGGTTTATTTTGCTTAGTGCAATAGGGCTTATATAAAAGGAAATGACTCAATAATATAAGAAGAAATTAGTATTTGGAATAATGAAAATGTTTTGAATTTAGGCAGAGGCAGTAAGTGTGCAATATTGTGGATGCATGACATGACATTTAATTTTTCTCTTTTCATTTTATGTTATTTGAATTTCACCTTCATAAGAAGAAAGAAATGATTATTAAACAAATTCTTATATCTTTCCAGCATTTATCTGGCTAAATGGAATAACTTTCTCTCGGACATTTTACATTTTACCAATATGAGCAACATAAATATAAAATTGTGTTTCTGAATCCATAACATGAATCCGTTCCACAACTAACTTCTCCCAGTTTTTCATTTCTTGATCATATTACCTTTGCATAGTGGTGGTTCCTTTTGATAGAGGTAACTGGATGGCTTTATTTTCTACATCCCTCACGAATGATTTAAGCTCCATTGGCCTCTGATCAGACTATGTGAAGGGGAAGTTCATCTAACATAAATACGAGAGAGATAAGAGGTCAGAGGATATCCACATCTCTCCTTAGTCTGAAAGTTCATGGACATGTAAGGAACTTGCTCTTATCTATGATTGCAAATCAGTATCCACTACTGACTCTCCTTATTATAAATGCATTTTTGAGAGTGTTTTATCATGTACCACAGAAGAAGACAATTTAACATGACATTTGAACAAAATAAGATGGCTGAAACAAAGATTTTTTAGTGAGTCACTTCATCTGCATTTACCCTCCAGCCACCCGAATGATCTGCTTTTGAATATTGAAAGAACTGATAAATCCACAGGTTACCAATCCAGTCTCTCCCTTCTATAACATATCCTGAAAAACGTCACCACATTTATTTTTTCTTGCACACTCCCTTACTCAGAAACATCACTACCTACTCATTATTTACCCTACCCATTCTTTTTAAATCTCCCTAAGGGATTCTAATGTGCTACTGGAGTCAAAAACCACCATTTTGAATATTCTTTCAGGGTAGAGGTACAGTATACATGATAAGGAGAAAATTGAGCCTATTGAAGTGATGTTTGCAGATGCCTTAAATATAAGAAAAATACAGCTTTGACTCTCTGAGTACAAGTGGAAAAAGAGCCTCCCAATCAACCCTTGCTAGTTATGGTCGGTTAGGCATCCTGGGCCTTTTATATCTAGTTCTAGCAAAGGCAACAGCACTGTAGTCTTTTGCAGGTTCCTAATGGTGTCCCTGTAGGCCACCATCTCCATTCTGTTTCTAGACATCCCAACCTTGCCCCTTCTTAGGGGACAAGACCTCTGAGAGGCAGATTTTCAAGAGTAAGGTTTTATTGGCTTATAATCTTTCCCTTGCAGAAAGATGACCAGGAAAAAGAGTTTTGTCAGTCACAGCTACTCACAGGCTCTTTCCCCCAGGGCAGAATTAGGTAAAATTTATGTCACCTAGTCCAACTGTCAGAATGTCTGTCCCAACATGAAATAGGGAATCTTGAAAGATATGAATGATACTCCTGCGAGTAGCCAGAGACAGCTGGTACCCCTAACTCATTTTAGGAGGAATTGACGTCCAAGTTTTGCACAAGGGCTAGGGTGGGCTTTACCAAAGCACTTTATGACTGTGCTTTTGAAAATGTTTCCCTCTAGTCATCATTGTGAGGTAATGTATTAGGTAATGTCTTGAAAAATGGCCAGAGGGCTGAAGTGTCAGCTTTCAGCTCACATACCTGAAAATAACATTGTTGGTTATTATTTTTATACAACAATATATTTGGAATGCCTCATAAACAGAAATTAATGGTGACATCTCTGTCTCTGTATTTAAACACTGCCCTATCAACAATAATGGGAAGAAAAGCCTAGGTCAACCAACAATGCTTCAGAGAGAAGTGTCTCTCTCACTACATTCAGGGTACATTCCCAGTCCCTTTGGCCTCAGTCATCAAAGCCAACTTGAGTTACCCAAGGTTCAGTAAAACCCACAGAAAATCCCCAATCACATTTATTTGGGGAGCTAAAACTTTAGTTCCAAGGATTCACACAAAACACATCAATCACCGTAACAGCATAAAACAAAATCATTGCATATAACTCAAAGTTCAGCTGTACAGTCTACCTTTAAACTGGCAGGACATTGGTTTATTGAAATCTCAAATTTCCACATAAGAATGTTACAAACAGCTGAGTGTGCATATGTAGCAATCCTATGAGGAACTTATGATCTAAGAAAAGGTCAACTTTCTTTCAATTTATCAGATTTCATACCAACAAGGCACCCTCTGCCCAGGGTGAAGACTAGTTGAATTTTTAAGATTTCTTGTTTAATGGTGCAGCTCTTATGCTTACCTGTTGGCCTGTGTTCACTTCAGCTTTTGAAGACTGTTTGTTCATCTAGAGTTGCATACCATAGTCCCTCTGAGAAAAAGTCAATCTTAGTTCCATTTCTGCCAGTATCATTTCTAACATATTCAGTATCACAATTAGCAGGGAAAGATTTAAAGGTTTATTTTTAATCTTTGCAAGACTAAAGTGCAAAGCAAATTCAGTATTTCTTAAGAGAATATTGTAAAATAACTAATAACATTTTATAAGAGTGGCAACCTCTGTTCCGTTTTGTCTTTTATCAGAATTTCCCAGAAGTATATAGAGAAATGACTTGGTATTTTCCACTCAGACTACAAAAAGTTAGCAAAGAAATGAATAGATCACTTTGAAACAATGTATATATTTAATTAATTTATTTTCTTTTGAACCATATATGTGATCCAACACAGCTTTTTAAATTTTAAGGTCTTATCAATAAACTTATCAACAACTTAATATCTGTACCACGTAGCAAAAAAATCACATGGATTTGGATAGGTCATGTGCATAAATCACTCCAGCAAAGAACTTCAAATGCAAGTTAGCCACTTCTACAGAATAATGCCTTTTAGATTTTAAAAACCAAATATTATTAATCAATAAAATACTAATTAAGCATATACCATGTATAAAACAATATTCTATCTATTAAAAAATGTCAGGTAATATCACTATTATCCTTGATGCTAGGCAATTGAGACCTAAGGACATACGTACATTCTCCTATACAATTAATTTCCTTGGACCCTCAATAAAACTGTGATCATTTTCCTATATGAGATTGATCAAATTATTCATTTTCACAAATGTTCTTCTGCTAAATGTTAGAAACTAGATGGTACTTTTTGTTTTATCTCCATTGCTTCATATAGGAGCTTCTTCATATGAGGTTATTAATCTAAGTTTATTGAACAAAACCATTCAAAAAGTGTATGTATAATATATACATGTATGTATATATGCATGTATACATATTTATAATAAATACATAGACACATGAAGCTTTATATACATATATAGTTTGATATGCACATATAATTAAAAGGCAGTAAATGACAAATGTACTGTAATCTCTCCCATGCTGCTGTTGAGAAAGCAAGGACATTCTCTATTTGCTCTACGTCATAGTGTAAGTGGGTAACCTGCAAAATATATGTGTGGAAATGGTTCGATGTACATTTTAAGTGATTTTCCAGCACAACAATATTCTTTAGTCCATTTTTCCAAGTATACTTCAAGAATTTTCCAATGAAGCAGATTTTAGCATTCTTGTTTTTAGTGAGGTCCCCCTATAAAGACTAATGAAAAGAAAATAACTTCCATCTAAATATATGTTACATGGAAATGTACAATGAATTATGTGATGTGATATATATTTTTACTACCTGAATTACATATTCTGAGGTCCCAAGACTATAAAAGTCTATGTTCTCCCCCCACCCCACACACACAACAGTATGCTTGCAGACAAATGTCCTTTAAAAGTTGCTCATCATGGGAATGGAATGTGCTCAAAGATCAGCTGAAAGTTCTAGAAATGTGAGGCTTTTGCAGCTGTGGCTCTGTGCTTTAGTTTCTGAAGGAGAATATGGGATCCCTTCTGGCCATGCAGGAGTTCTGATGGACTCACCAGGGAATACAATACTCTCTGCCCTGACAAAGCTCATGCAGGCTTTAGCCAAACGGATGCAGGTGTAAAGTTATAAGAATATTCTTATTTATATAGCACAATATAATCTGTTTCCCACTGGAAATCTTTGAAGTAGGCAGAAAAGATCATTGCCTTCAGGCTATAGAGAAGGAAAACAAACTTTGGGGATGTTTTGTGGCATATGAGTTTCCATAGTAGGAAGGGATTAAGTTGGAAATCGGATCTAGTATCGGATTCCCTTAGAAGTCAGAGGATGGTAAGCATTTTAGGTCCTACTGCTATCTGGCTGTGTGACCCTCTTCAAGTTTCTCAAGCACTGTGAGCTTGAGCAGCTTCGTCAATAACAGAAGAGAAAACTCACAACATTGTTCTGAGAGTGAAATGACATGTGAAAACTGTTTTTATTAGTAGCATAGCATTATTCAGGAGTTGATGTAGGCCTACTCTCTTATTTCTGTCCAGACAGTAACTATAGCTCTCCCAAAGCATTCAGTTATAATAAGACTTGTACATAGCCCCTTATCTGCAATTTCAAAACCCCCAGAACTCCAAAATTCAGTTCTTCTAAACTTATTTAAGCAGTAAAATCTTATGTGAACTAACAGACCTACTAACAGACCTACTTGTTATCCCATTTTTCCTTATTTAGTATGATTATTCATTTGTTTTACAGTTGATATATCAATATAATTATAGGGTTATGAATGACTGACTCATACCTGTAGCAGCTATTCCACAATAATTGCTAACAGAGTAGATTATACTCCTAGAATCCAAACATCCTGTATCCCAATAATTGCCTTGGAGATTGGATTTGTAATGTGGAGTGGAATCCTGCTGATCCAGCTTAGAGAGCAGACTGCTTGATGTTGGAATGTGACAGTCTGGGTGAGGACTATATGGATGACAGAGGTTCTGGGGTCAGTCATATTGGATAGCCCTGTAGATGTCCAATGCTCCAGTCCTTATTTCATCTTCAACTACTGTGACCTTTTAATGGCTCTTTTTAAAGCAGCATGTCCAAGCATTAGAAGAAGCCACAATGGAAAATGGATGAGCAAAGGAAAATGGATGGTTGATACAACCTGAGTCTGAATCCCTGACCAGCTGTGTCCCTTGACATGTTTATCAAGTTTTTTAAAACTTCAGCTTCTTCTCCTTATAGTGAGATTGCAAATGGTTTTGAGGGTGGTGGTAAGTTTTAAATGGCTCAGCACATGGAGAAGTGCTGCAGTGACTCATTCATACTATGTGTCCAGTAAAAGTTAGATCTTTTCCCTTTTCGCTTGTTGGCATTCCTGTGGTGTTTCCACCAACAGAAATCTGTACCATAAGGTTCTTTGTGAAGGTTGTCTTCAAATAGCTGATTTGTTGTTATTGTGGCTGTCAATTAAAATAGCCAAGGATTCTTATTTATTTATTTTTTCTGAGTCACAGTCTAGGTCTGTGCCATTTTAAAGTCTAGAAAGTTGAATTAGTTTAATTCCACTATGATTCTGCCAAGCTATCTATTTTTTTTTTGTAAGAAAACAAACTCTTTTAATAATGTATGAGGTTTATAATATTGTGAAGTGTCTCACAGTTTGCAGGAAACAGACCAAAACACCCGAAGTGATAAAGTGTGTTTATTGTAGGTCAACTAATTACATTTCTTAAACCTGGAATATATGAAATTTGATGGTGGGCTTTAGTCTGTGGGGACTTCCTGGGCACATGTCACCCCTTGGCGGTGATTCATCTGATGTTCTAAAGGCTGGAAGCTCATGACAATAGCTTATGAGCTTGGCATGCATAATTCACTTAGAATTTTAATTGGATCTTGAGTCAGAAAGTTCCCCCTGAAGTTAGATTACTACAAGGCATACATTTACAAGGGGGAGATTCCCTCCAGTGTTTAAGATTCTCTCTTAAGCTGAGAGAACTGGACAAGAAAGTCATTTCTCAGACCATCAGGAGGCTCATGGTGAGGGGCTGGACGTCACACTCAGCTTTATCTCCTCAAATAGAGGAACATGTACAAAAGGAGGCTTATGTATTCCCCCATTGAGGTCAGTGGGGAAGAGAAGGATGATACCATTAATGGCCAATGGGAAGATAGTCATCACAGGATGAAACTAATATCACCACTGTGGCTCGAAGGAAATCCATGCCAGGCACCAAACCGTAACATGTGAATAGGATAATTTTTATAAGAAAATGCTATATGAACGTAAAAGAGCTTTTAGAAGAACAAATGCATAAGCCATAAAGGAAAATATGGCCAAATTTACTACATTAAAGTTTAAATTATGTAGAAGAAAAGGTATAAAAATAGCATAACGCTAGTTTTATACAAATTGAGAATTTAAGCTGGGTGTGGTGGTGCATATCTAAATCCCAGTGGATTGGGGGATGAGGCAGGAGGATTGCAAGTTGGAGACCAGCCTCAGCAACTTAGTGAGGCCCTAAGTAACTTAGTGGAACCATATCTCAAAATAAAATAAATAAATAAATAAAGGATTAAAGGACTGCGGATATAGGTCAGTGAAAAAGTGCCCTTGGTTTCAATCCCCCTTCCAAAAAAAAAAAAAGAGGGAAAGAAGAAAGAAAATTATGTATTAATTTGATATGTTTACATTTTTTGTGTATGTACTATATGTGTGTGTGTGTGTGTGTGTGTGTGTGTAAGAGTGAGAAGACAAGCAATATACCTTCTTTGTATTTTTTTTCAGTAGCACTTTAAAATATGCTTGTAAAAAATATTCAGAATTTGCTGGAGTTACTTCTGAGAGTACGTAAGAGAAATGAGGGAAGTGAGAAAACAGAGGGCCTCAACTGTGTCTGAAATATTTCATTTCTTTAAAATTTTATTTCTTTGAAAAATAAACAAGAATGGCAGATGTGTTTGTACTCAAAGGATTTGCATAGCAGATACACAGGTGTTTGTTATTTTAGTGCATTCTTGTATGTTTGAAAGATTCTGTAATACATATTTAATGTAAAAATACTATTCACCTGATAATTCCCTTCGTGTCTATGTGGGCAATCATAGGAAAGAAGGAAAAAAAACCTTCAGAGTCCCAGGGATTTTTTTGCATCATCTACGATATGGATCAAAGACTGATTCTCTGTCACTTCATTTATTTTTCCTAAGTTTTACTTAAGAGGCAACGTGGGGAAATCTTTACAACTGAAGAACTCCTGCGCTCGCTTGCTCTCCCCCTCTCTCTCTCTCTCTCTCTCTCTCTCTCCCATTGGAGTGGCACAGACAATTTCTGCCTCCCCACAGCTGTCTTCTACAGCTCTATAATGTATGCTTTGTTTCACTTCCTGCCCCAATCTATACATCCTGGAAGTCCAAAGAGCTTCCTCCTCTGAGTCCTGGGACATGCTGGGGCATGGCAGTATGGGCAACTGTCACTAGAACTTGGCTGCAGCTGCTGCTACTCTGACACTGGAGAATGTGCACTATACCAGCATGTGCCACTCTTCGATGCTAAACAGCCCTTTTCAGTCTTTTAATAGATTCTTGGGGGAGGAGGAAGTGGAGGCTGAAGTTCACTTTATTCATTTGTGTGCCTGGCTCAGTCAGATTGGCATCTGGCACCAAGCCTACGGTTTTGTCAGATGACATTGTTTTCTGTTACCCCCACACGTACGCACATTCAAATGCACACACAGTACAAGCTCAAGCATATGTCTCTGTGTCTGCAAGTTTCATTGTACTGGCCAAAATCACATTTAGCCACACACTGAGGTATAAGCTGAAAACGCACATTCCTTGACATCTATAAGCACGTACAGTGAGGTTCAGTTTTTGTTGTTGTTGTTGTTTTAAGATGACAACAGAATGGAAGGAACAGGTGAAACTTTTTTCAACTGATTTCTGCTATTGTTGGTGAAAATGACATGTGTATCACAGTAAGGATGGGTTTATACAATTCTCTCACACACAGAGGTATTTTAATCTTTTTACGAGAACATCAATGGACTAGTAATGGAACTAAAACTCCCAAATCTCCCCATCTTTGAATTTCTAAAGATGGCTACCATTCATGAGGAATCTTACCTCTTCTTCCAACATGATGTGGAAGACTAAGTTCCCAGAAATCCTTAAGACCTGCTCTCTCACTCTCTATAGTATGTCCAGAAACTTCAGAATTATTGAAGCCAAAGCCAGGAAGCTATGGCCTCATGGGTCAAATCCAGCCAGTTTGCTGTTTTTGTAAATAAAACTTTATTAGAACCTAGTATTGCCCATTTCTTTACATATTGTCTTTTGTTGGTTTTACATCACAATAGCAACATTGAGTACCACTGACAGAGGCCATATGATTCGAAAAGCCCCAAAAACTTAACATCCGGCCCTTTACCAAAAAAAAAAAAAAAAAAAAAAAAAAAAAAAAAATCCAGTCTACTCCTGGGTAACAGAATCCTGTGGGCTGGAAGAATGACTAGATTACATGTTATGGCCAAGAGACAGCAGGTCAAAAAGATGTTCACATTCAGTTTATGCCAGGCTTATCCTTATAGCAAGTGGGTAGAAAAAATTAGATATCTTATTTAGTTATTTTTTTTTAAAGTTTACAAAAATCAAAATAGTATTCTCCAAAAAGTGGTCCTCTTACTGATTAGAAAATGATACCTGCTATTATCACTCTCCTCAACAGAACCAATAAAATAGTGCAGGACCTTAATTTCTCTGTGACTCATCCTCTTTGTTTAAGGTGTGACCACTCCCCAGACTTGTTATCCCGCACCCAATGGGCAGGCACTCTGATGACCATGACATTGGCATGGCCCAGAGTGTCTGGGAGGCTGACAACACATTGCTAATTACATGTTCTTTAGAGGGAAACACTAACAAGCTTCCCCAAGCTCTAGGTCATATATCCGTCACAAGTGACTGAAACTACAGTCCCTTTTGTCTTAGAAGGACCTCAGGCAGAATTGAGTAGGGTGAGAAGACAAACAATACACCTTCTTTGTATTTATACAGCTCCATGAGTTCCAAAACCACCTGAGTGATCCAAGTCATAGGAAAATGACCATTTCAAAGAGATCCTATCCTAACTTATTATACATGCTTATTGTATACAAGACTTGTGCCTTCCTTACTCAGTTTGTCTCAGCATTCCAGATATTGCATTTACCCAATGCCCTATTTCTAGGATTGCTTGTATAAGTGAAAGACACTATATTGTCCCAGTGTCCTATTTATAGGTCAATCTAATTTAATTTTAATAATAATAAAGCATATATAAACCCTAGATTATGATTTCCAACCCATTTTAATGTACTTCTGTCAATTTCATTGAAATATTCAGAGAATTGAAAACTTGGGGCTTAACGGGTTAATGATGTTGGTTGGAAGATTGACTGTACCAATATTATATGCACAAGATGTATTTAACAAAGTTAACCAGCCCTGAAAAAATTTGCTCTAGATTATTATTATTATTTTTAAATATATGTCTGTTTTGTGGTGATGGACTAACTACAAGCCAGGAGACTGGAAGTCACATGACTCAAGGCAAGTCAATAATCTCTTTGGATTTAGCTTAACTTCAGAAAAAGAGTTTGGACTACATACCAAGAAAATCATATTCCTAATTTAAAATGTGTTTTCACAAGTGTCATTATCACATGTTGCTACACTATGATTTTAGATGAGTCTTGAACATCCAACATATTTAAACACCATTCAAAATGCCAGAAACAGCTTGGCAGCCCTGGGATCATCTTGAAATAGCTGGTTAAAGTATGATTCTTATTTTCCTCTGTGCTCTTCTTTATCATAATAAAGGTGTTGCACAAGCAGCAGAGTGCTCTAAGGTTTGGCTTTTCTGTTTTCTAGTACTAACCTATGCTCACTATTTAACTTGTCCTCTTTTAATACTCTTTGTAGGCTACCAGCCTTGGTTAGTTGTGCTATTGGCCTGATTGGAAGAAAGCTAAGAAACACTGGCAGATGTTATGAAAATATCTCAAGCCTCAGTGCTCTAGCATTGCTGAACTAAATCCTGAATTTCAGGACTGTAAAATGTCCTATAAGAGGTTAGGCATTTTCCTCCTCTTCCACTAGAAATGCTCAGCTAAATGGCTGTGATGTGTTTCACCTGGCTTCTCTCTTTCCCAGACAGCTATGTTATCCTGGTGGGGTCCTTGTGGTGCAAACCTCAGACTCTGGTTTTCATTTTCAGAATTCCTGTGCAGAGGGAATCTGTTTCTGACAGTGTGGGCATAGGGGTGCAGTATTGTGGATCACAGTGTGTATTTTTTGGGTGAGCCTGTGGGATGCCTAAATTTGTACCACATTAAAGTGGTGTATGGTATGTAGAGGGGTTCCTAGGCACTGCATCTAGGCCTTGCCAAGTTGCCAAATGTTTTCTCCAACCCCAAGTATATAGTCAGGCTTGGATTTCCTCTCCTAATATTCTCATTGGCTGCATGGGTACTTCTGTGGATGTGTGTACCTGACTGGTTGTAAAGAATGGTTGGCATAAAAATCTATTGGAACAATGATTAAAGAAAGATATAAGATTTACCTGCCCAGCAGCTGAGGGTTTGATGTGAAAAGAAAACAAAATCAATTTCCAACTCAGTTTCTTTTCTAGTAACATTCTGATAGTCAATCAAGCCATCCAATCTTATATACTTAGGGACTTTAAAGATGAATTCTGGTGTTTCAGAAGTAAGGTATGGGGGCCAAACATCAGGAGATGCTGAGGCCTAGATAAAAGCAAGAATTAATCTGGAAAAAAATTACTAATATATCTCTTCTGATGAGTTAGTTTATTTTATATGCCCTAATAAAAATGTTGCACATGAGTTAGAAAATAATAAGTTGAAGTACACACATATAAGTTTTGAGGACATTCTTGAGTTACCAAAAGAATGTAAGTAGCACAGAAAGATATTTCAGAGAACAGCACTTAAGTAAATACCACTGTATTGGTTTTATAAACTTTCACTTAAGGATGATGGTTTCCTGATTTGTTAGGACTCAAATAACATTCATCTGTTTCAACTAAAGTTGCTGCCTTTCATTTTCCTTAATGTTTTCTGATATAGAGTTTCATTCATATTTGTATTTTATTTGGAGAAAAATTTCTACCAGTAAAAAACTGGAAAAGCTTGAGGTTAGATTGTTCCTGAGCATGCTTATGGCCCTGGTCTTCATGTCTGCGTGTGTTACTTGGATCATCTTCAGCTATCTGAGCTGATATGATAACATGGAAAAGGAATAAATCAGAGAGAGAACAGAGTGACAGACACTACTCATTTTCTACATAAATCCCAATTCCACCCTATTCCACCTTTCCTTGCTCACAGAATCGTGACTTTGTTTTAATGATTGGAGTGGATTCAGAGATAGAGACCACCTTTGACCAAAAGCAAAACTTGATCCATCTATGCTAAATAAAGGAGTCTCAATTGCTGGCCAGTCACTGTCTCAGGTATAGATGTATGCTCTAACTCTGGGCATTATAGAACTAGAATCTACAAAGAGAATCTGGAGAAGACTCTTTGACAGAGAAAGGAATGCAAATTCTACATTAGGGGCAGCCAAGTGAAACTACAATGTGAAGATCCTTGTTCAAAAAGAAGATTAAAAAAAAAAAAAAAACTTCTTTCTTCTTTTCAACCATTTCTCCATCTCAATCTGGTTCTTATTTGCTATGTGGGACAACCTCTATTCTGGAGCCACATCCTATAACTCAGCATGCAGAGTACACCTTACTTTGACCCTGATACTTCATATACCTACAAGCTGACCCCCTGTAAAGACACAGTGTGGCAGCAGCTGTTCAGAAGCTTGGGGAAGGAACAGTCTAGAACTTCAACCTGTAAGGAGATTAGGCAGGACTGCCCATGAGTTGAGGCTCCAAGCACTTGGCATGTGTTCATCCATCATATTTCACTTTCAAAATACAAATTTCATGATGTTGACCACAGAGTATTAATGCCCAAGCCTGGGGCCCTTCTCACTCTGGGGTCCAGTAGGAGTGTACTACTGGCATGCCCAGCAAGCTGGCCTTGCGTTCACATCTGCATGTGTTAGTTGGACTGGATTCAGTCATCTCAAGACTATAGGAGACACATGACCAAGTTAGAAAAGAAAGACAAAAAGCACCTGTGCCCTGGACATTATTAAGCTACTAAATTAATCAGCTCTGGAAACTGCCTAGACTCAAAAATCTCACTGTATGAGGTAATAGACCCCTTCTTTTAATGGCCACTTTTTCTTGGGGGTTTTATTAATCACAACTAAAAGCATTTCAGCTAGTAGGAAAGGTCACATTGGTGAAAATGTCTACAAAGGCAGGAAGGAGGAAGCTGGAGGATTCTGGCTAATTGCAAATGTGTGGTGAGTCACCTAGATGATGCTCTTCCGGCTTTTTCCTGGCCACTCTGCTGGACACGGGAGGGCCAGTATGTTCTTTGGAACCAGAGAAGAGACAATGCCCTCTCACTCCACCCACTCACATTCCTCCACTCAGAAAGCCTAACAAGTTCAAGTAGGGCAAATGCAAGCAAACCCCAACACAGAACTCAAACACAACACCCACACTGATCTTTAGATGTATAAGAATCAATATGGTAGAAAGAGGTCACTGTGAGCTTAAGGGATTGCTTGAGGCAAAGTTATAAAATTAATGAGGCTATGCTTTGAATATATTCTCCCAAAGTTCATGTTTTGGAAATTTAATCCTCAATGCAAGCAAGTTGAAAGGATAGACCTTTGAAAGATGATTAGGTCATGAGGGCTCTGCCCCCATGAATGGGTTAAGCCATTACCACCAGACTATGTTAATTATCTCAGGAGTGGACACATAAAAGGATGAGTTCATCCCCCTTCCCTGCGTCCTCCCTCTCTCTCTTTTCCTCTTTCTCCGGTGATGCCTTCTATTATGTTATGACTCAGCAAGAAGGCCCTCATCAGATGCAGTTCCTCAATCTTGGGTTTTCCATTCCCCAAAACTGGGAGCAAATAAACCTCTATTGTCTATAAATTTGTCAGTATGTGGTATTTTGTTAGAGTAGCATGAATTGACTAAGACAAGCGAGGTTTGTTCGGGGCTCATGTACTTCCCTTATAACGTATTGTTTTAACTTGCAGAAATGATCTGCTGAGCAAATATCTTGGGTTTTGTTCCTGGTCATTCCTGATTATGGAGATCACTAAACTTGACAGTATCATTTACATGAAGAGTTGGCTGACCAGTCCCTTAATTTCCTTCAAGGGTTTGAGATTTTTCTAATGATTCACTGCCTAATTCCTGTCCCTCTTACTGGGTCAATGGACCTATGGGATCTCAAGTTCTAAATCCATAAAACTCTACCTTGAATTTTGGAGGAAAAAAAAAAATAACATCCTCTGGGGAAGAGAGCTTCAGGGAAATCTAGTAGGAGAAAAGGGCCTTGCAGGGCATGGGTGGGATGACAAATCTGGGAAAGGCCATTGCACTGAAGACATCAGCAGGGGTACTCTGGGGTATCCACCTTCACCTGAGAACTAGGATGTAGCCCTGAGGAGCGATTTCTTTCCCTTTCTCACAAATGGTTAGGCACTAAGCACACTTCCTGAACATTTCTAGAAATAAGCATAGGAGTCTATAAATGATGAGCCACTCTTCTGCTTGTAGAATTTGCACCAGATTAAATATTAACCACCACCACCCCCAATTAGTCATCCAGGATCTCAGAATGGGACCTATTTAGAAATAAGTATAATTAATTAAGATGAATGAGGTCATACTAGAACTCAAGTGACCCTAAATTCGAATGTCCTTTATGAAAACACACAGAAACTATAACCACTTTTAGACAAAGTCAGAGGCTAGCATCACAGTGCCACAAGCCGAGTCATGCCAAGAGCCACCAGCAACTGGAAGAGCCGAGAGTTCCTGCCCTAGAAGCTTCACAAAGAGAGTGGCTTTACCAACACCTTGATTTGGGGTTTCTGGCCTCCAGAACTACGCGAGAATAATTTCTGTTGGTTTAAGTCACCTAGTTTGTGGTAATTTGTTGTGGCCATTCTAGGAATAACACACAGGTGAATTACAGAAGTTATTGTTATTATACCACCATGGAATAATAGGGCTTGAAGCTCATCATGACTGGGCCCTAAATTCTTCAACAGAACGTCCACCACTGCAGCTCCAAGGAACTTTCTCTGTAGTGTGAGCCCATGAGGTAAGAAGAGTTGGATGGGATGCTGTGCGCATGCCCTGGTTTCTCCCATTCCTACCTCTTCATCTCAACCCTCTGCCAAACATAGTCCAATGGATCCCAAGGTCTTCCTGTTTGAACCAGTTTTTTTTTTCAGTGATATCTGACAAGAAGGCCAAAGCTGTTGAAGTTTCCTCCTTGCTAGATTAGCAGCACATGGGTGAGCCAAACTCATACATTATTCAGAGGGGAAAAATGTGGGCTCTGACTGAACTTAGAAGGAATCAGCAGCTCTTCCAGAGGAGAGTGCCCTATTGTTCTGCCTCACAGAACACAAAGAGCAAGTGGCATTCCTTACGGCATAGCTAATGGGGTGCACGCAGACGCTGTGATGAACTGGCCAGCAGACATCTTTCATGAGCTCTGAGAGCCTGTGCAAAGTGACTTACTCCTAATGACATGAAGGATGTTCAATTTTTTTCTATTTATGTAAGGTTCCAACTCAGTGATACTTAGGGCAGAAATTTCTGTAAAATAAAATGATGCCATCAGCTGGGCACGGTGGCTCAGGTCAGTAATCCCATCAGCTTGGGAGGGCTGAGGCAGAAGGATGGCGAGTTCAAAGCCAGCCTCAGCAAAAGTGAGGAGCTAAGCAACTCAGTGAGACTCTGTCTCTAAATAAAATACAAATAGGACTGGGGATGTGGCTCAGTGGTCAACAGCCCCTGAGTTCAATCCCCAGTTCCTGATCCCCTCAAAAAAAAAAAAAAATGGTGCCACCTACAAGCGTATATTTATGAATGCCATCAAGGGCCTCTTGAAAGAGGCCATCAGAAAGACAAGGTTGACCTTTCTACCATTGCTGAAACATGGACGGTGTTTCATGTACCATAGAACAAGAAAAGAAATTGTTGTGAAATTCAGTTTTTTAAAAATAAAATTCATATCACAAGTGTTTCCTGGAGACCAGGAAAGTATTTTCCAAAAATAGGAAAAGGAAACCCTGACCAAAAGGGTTAAATAAAGGTTCAAAGGGCCTTCAGCTCAGAGCATATGCAAAGGTTCTGAATTAATTCCTAGTAAAGGATCTATAAGAAACAAAAATTTTTATAAAAGTAAAATGCTGCTACTACAATCTTCCTGAAGTCTCTTCAGTCCTACTTTATCATCCAGGGTATCTGAGTAAATCTCCGTGTGACATACCTCACTTAAAAGTTTGCCTGTAAATGCTTACAACTCTTGTTCACAGAGCATCCCAGGCATTTTTCTGATTGTTGTTGTTGTTGTTGTTGTTGTTATTATTATTATTATTATTTTAGCTAAATAACCAAACAAAAAATAAAAACAGGTAGACAGATCCACTGGCAGAGAAGACAAAAGAAACAAATAAAGAAAAAAAAAATAATTGTTGGAAAGCAGAGAAGATAGATGGACCTAAATAATAGATGAGATTTTTTCCCTGGATCCAGAATTTTTCTCCCAGATGGGAGATGCTGGAGCCCTGATGTGGAGCCAAGAAGATCCATGCAGGGAGGAGAACTCTTAAATAGGGGATTTATCAGGAATGGGCCTTCACTAGCACTGGGCCATCACTGATGCCAAAGCTTGCTAGATCATGACATGACAGTGTTTTCAATTAATAGTCAGTCTTTAGGTTTCACAATAGAATTATTTTCCCAATTCTGTCACATACTGCTTCCTAGGATAGCTTAATAATTACACTGGAATTTTTGATAACCAAAAACTTTGGCAACCAGCTCTATCATGGTCACCAGATTTACAAGGTTGGATGGAGGGAAAAAATGCAAAAGTAGATGAATAGAGCACAAGGTGAGCAGTATATATATGGTTATTATTTGATTTAATGCAATAGTATACAAAATATAAGTTGAGGTACGTTAGAGGCTTGGCCAAAACAACATCATAGCAAAACTGGCTGTTTTTTTTCTTTTTTTTCCAGTTTTTCAGATACTTGTACCTTACACTCAAGTAATAACATGGAAAATTGCTCTTTAAATATTTGTAAGACTCGGTTCTCTGAATGTGATCTTTAAAAACTGAGGTTAGAAATATACCATGATAGAAATAGGTCAATTAGTATTGAAAGACATCTAATATTGCCGGCTTTTGTAAGTTAACAACCGTGAGTTCAATCCAACTGCCCAGGATATGATACTTTTCAGCAACAACAAAAAGTATTCTTTTAGTTAATATTATTCAGTTTGGTAGCTTGATAGACTGCATTGTGATCAAACTGATAATTTACAAATCAGCAGTGTTTATGGATTAGAAAATACATTATATTTCAATTTATTCAATTTTATATAAATACAACCAGAAGCAGAGAACTTGCCTGTAAATATGGTTCTTACCCAGTAAGAATTTTCAAAATTCTGTTAAAATGAATTTGTTGTAAACAAGTTTTATTAAACCTCATGTTTCTTCTTTTCCTCGTGCCATTCATTTAGCAATTAATTATAATCAACCTTCATAATTAGCCTTGCTTTAGTCTTGTTTTTCCAACTGGGTTTTAAACATAAAATTACAGACTCTTAGATTAGAAAGGACTTTTTTTTTTTTTTCCCTCTCCCTCCTGACCTTCCTTTCCTCTTCCTTCTTTTTTCCAGTACTGAGGACTGAACTCAAGGGCACTGTACCACTGAGCTACATCCCCAGCCCTTTTTATCTTTTATTTTGACACAATGTCTTGCTAAGTTGCCCAGATGGGCCTTCAAATTGCAATCCTCCTTTATTAGATTCCCAAGTACCTAGGGTTACAAGTGTGTGTCACTGTGCCGAGCAAAAGGACCCCAAGTCACTCTTCTAATACCTGTCCTCAATATAAGGAATAATTTATATTTGGTTTTAACAGTTGCTTGGAAACCTGAAACAATTGCCATCTTTTGAAGGTAAAATATTTCATTATTATTCCAAAAGCAAATAATATTTTTTTAACTAATCAAAATATCCACCGGATTTTCCAATATCCCCCAGTGACTGTGCACACTGTATTGTGGTGAATCAGGACACTCTTCTCCAGCTGGGTACAGCTAAGCAGAAGCAGGTCTCCTTGTTATTTACTGGGACACCACCTTGAATTACCAGGCAATGCAGATTTTTGTCTTTAAAATGTTACCTACAACACAGAGGGTAATCCAATATTTGAGAAATATGAAACTGAATATAAAATTTTCCCTATTTCATTTTGAATCATATGATTGAATTCAATGTGAAATAAAAGATCTGTTGAAACTCTGTTTTATTTTTAAAATAGCTAATTAAGATGATAAATAATATATCTGTCAGTGAAATTGTCTTATATTTTGGGTTTCTTTTTCTTTCTTTTTTTTGATATTTTTAAATTTATTCTTTTTAGTTATATACAACACCAGGATATACCCCCACACTAACACAAATGTATGGAATTCAATTTGCTCCAATTTGAATTTCCTTGTAGCACAGAAATTCTCCATATAATGCATCTATTTGCCAATTATATTCTTGTAATACTTAAATATGTATATAAGCAAATTATTAAGTAGGCAATTTCTGGTCAGTAATACATAGAATAAGTTCTAAAAATGAAATTAGCATATATTTATTTGCCCCATGTTACCAATATGCTCAAAAAAATAACCTAAGAAGAAGGAGAAAAAAAAAGTGGAAAAAGAGGAGGAGGAGGAGGAGGAGGAGGAGGAGGAGGAGGAGGAGGAGGAGGAGGAGGAGGAGGAGGAGGAGGGAAGAAAAGGGAAGAAGGTGAAGAGAAAGAGAGGGAGGGAGAAAACAAAAAGAATTACCTTGTTTATATTCACATTTTGCTGGCAAATATTTTTAAACAGAATGAATTGATCTTCCATAATTAAATCTTCTTGATTACAAAGATAGGAAACTGATTGTTAAAGGAAGAAGAAAAATAACAGCAACTGTATTGATAGTCAAATCTGATTTTAAAAAACTACCATTATCTTGTAATAAGTATTGCTGGTTTTTCATATTTTAGAAATATAATTCATCTCCTGTATTACTTATAAAGGTAATAAAAATTATCTATAAACTTACTTACACATACATATAATCCTTTTAGGACCATCAGAATTTACCTTTCAGCATTAGGAATTCCATCATCCCATTAAGGGGGAGTCTTATAATAAGCTTATTATATAGAGTATAAACTAGTAACATTTGGGTCAACTACATGAATCATTTCAATTCATCAGATTCTCCTTAATAAAAATCTTTAGCATTTCTTAAGCATAAATTGTATTTGCAATTCAATCATTCATTAATTTTCACATAATTTTTTTCATGCATTTTGTTAAACTCCTATCATGTTCCAAGTTCTCTATTACTGATAACTAGGAATTTAGGCAAGATTAAAACAGATTCAGAGTCCTTCTTATGAATATTTTTATTAGGAAATATGTTCCCCAAATTAACCAACTATCTTTAAGCCTCTTCTTTAAAGTCATGTTGAAATTCTAAACCTGAAATGCTTTTTATTGTTTCTAAACTAAGAAACAGTCATTATCAGAATTTTATATACCACTTATTTTTAAGAACACATTGGACTTTCTAAGTTTTATTATGCTTTTAAGTTAACTACTTTAGAGAATCACAAATAAAGTAATGGTCAAGTGTTTAATCGCTATAGTTCGTGAATTCATACCTATTCTGTACCACTTGGTAGCTCTCTGATTTTGATTCCTGACCAAAGTACTCTATCATATTTTATCTGTGAAAGAGAAATGATAATGGTGTGTATTTAGCAGGATTGTGGGGATGATTAAATACTTCAATAGATGTAGAATAGTTCCTGAACATACTAAGTTCATAGAAGTATTTTTCTTTTATTTTCTGCAGGTTAGTTCATGGAATGAATGACTTCAATAAGGTAAACACACAAGATGCAAATGAGAACTACTGGCCCTGGTTCAAGATGACCTGAGTTTGAATCTTAGCACTGCCACAGAAGGGTTCTGGCAAGCTGGTCAACAAAGCTTACAATACAAGGATCCATCTCAAGTGCCCATTATTTTCTCCTTGCAGATCCTCACCTGGTTTTTGCTATTCTCATAACAAATATAGGAATTGTACTACATGGTTTCTAATACTCTATACACCTCTAAAAGTTGCAAAACTGTGATTTGTTCCTGATGGGTCCATAATTCCGGACTTGGCATAGTTTTTGTCTATGAACCACTTGGTTAGAAATGCATTTTTTCAAGTGGTACCAGAGCAGTAGACATCACTGCTTTCCCCATTATATTGAAGGAGACTCCTCTGCATAGTTTCTTCTACAAATTAAAAAAAAAAAAGTCAGTAAAAGACTTTCTTATTGGTGAAACAAATTTTGACTTTCAGTCACCCATTCCAAAGGATTCAAAATCATGGACTTGAAACTATTCTGAACAAGGAATAAAATAAAACTGTTCTGGATTATTAAATAAAATGACTGTGGAATATGCATAGCATTTTTTAAAAGTTTTTTTAAAGTGATTTTGTATTTATTACTTTATTTTATCTACCTTAAATGATATTTTCTCAAAAGAGTTCTTCACTGGAAACCTAAGAGTCTAGGCTTTCTAATCATTATATAATTGATCTATAAGGAGCAGATCACATACCTTTGGGTCACCTCACTTCTCTGTTGCACTTATAAGCATTTAATCTTTTTTTAAAAGTTAGTTGGGAAAATTAAGCAAATAGTCAAGTTACAGTTATATATAGAAAAATGAATTATACACCCAAGCACAGTCTTGAAATTTAGCAGCCTTCATAAGCAGCAGTTATATTTCCATACATAGATTTTTGAATCATTGGCACATCCTACTCAAAAACTATACATTGAAGACTAAATAATAATTTGAAACATTACCATGGTATTTGGATATACAAGCAAACATGGTGAGCTAAAAAGAAATACATTTGCAGAAAGAAAAAAATGTTCAGCTATCTTACATTGCCTAAAGATTTTCTCATCAAAACCTCTTAAAATATTGACATATTGAGGGCACATCAAAAAATTGAAAAATGTTAGTAAGATTCAATTTAGTAGATGGGTTCTGTCTTGACTGACTATCACTGCCTGAAAAATTGAACAAATAAATTGTGCAGGTATCCATCATGGTGATGAAGAGAAATACTTAGCAAAAAGAATGATCAATTCAGGCACTATATACCATGAGTTTTCTATCATATTTTAAAAAATGAAGCAGACGTAAAATTAAGTCCAATCTTTGCTAACAGATATATGAGGAACATCTGCTATGTGCTTTTTCCTGTGAGATATTTCATGGGTTAGACATAGCACCTATCTGTGGTGATTTTAATATAGTAGAACTCACACATAAGCATGTGAAATAATTTCCCAAGGTTCATTACTATTATCCTGGCCCAAGACACCATTGTATGCCTGAGCTTCTGCAAATCCTTCTGTTTCTCCTTTTGCCATCCTACAATCCTTTCTCTACATAAAAATGAATGAGCATCCCCTGCACTTAAAATTAGCATTACCTTAGATTAGGTAGAGGGAAGTGATGGGATGGGAGAGGATGTGGGGATAGGAAAGATGGTAGAATGAAACAGATATTATTACTTTATGTGTACATGTGACTGCATGACCAATGTGATTCTGCAGCATGTACACTCAGAAAAGTGGGAAATTATATCCCATCTACGTATGATATGTCAAAGTGCATAAATGCATCCTACTGTCATGTATAACTAATTAAGACGAATAAAAATTTTTTAAAAAATCCATACTGTTGATGGATGGAGAAAGAGAAGGAGGTAGAGGAGGAACAAGAGAAATCATCTAGCTCAAAGTTTCAAATTCCAACACAGTCTGGCCCTGCCTCTCTCTCTTACTTCATCTTCTGACACTTCTCACATTGCTGGAGATGCAGTCATCTTCCCTCAGAATTCATGACGGTGGGTGTAGTTGCCCTTATCTGTCATATTCTTTGAATCTGCATTGTCTAGAACAATTGTGAAGCATGTAAGAAGTATTTGTTTAAAATAATGAAGAGTAGTGTATCCTTCTATTTTGATATGTTAAATTTGCAAAGTGTGTACATACACTAAAAACAAGGTAATCTTTTTTATAAGGCTGTAACATATAACAAATTCAAAAGTAAGATAGATTTTTAAAAATGAGAAGGGTGGTGGGCATGAGATCGAGTTCACTGGAGTTTAAGGCTTGAGAAAAATAATGTGAATTCCAATAGGTGATCTTGAAGAATGAGATGTGTATTGTAGAGTCATCACATTCCCAGAAGGAGTCGATAAGGAAGCACCTGTGACTGGGGTGGTTTCTTTGACTAAGAAGCAGAGCTTGATGATCTGTGATCTGGAGATGACTGGCTGAGCACGCCACAGAGCAACAGCATGGCCTCAGCTAGGTGCTCAAGGCACAGGCTTCTGAGGTCCTCCAGGTGGCCAGCACTTCCGAGTTTCCCCAGCATAGATTTGTTAAGACCAGCTTAATCATGTTAGTGTCACCAAGAAGTGGTCCTAACCCTGAGCCACCATGCTTCAGTTTTTTAGATAGGGATGCCCTGTCTTTACTGGTCTTGGAATTGAAAACGAAACAAAACAAAAAAGTCCTGTGGTTTATATTAAAATGTGGGCCTTTAGGCCAGAATCTTAATAAAGCAAATGGACATGAGCACAGTGGTCTAAGCCTACATATAAAATATCTGGGGCTCCAAAGGCCCTAATTCTTAAAAGTATAATCACTGAACTATTTCATTTTCTTGTTTCTTTAGCCTGATAGGGGGATATCAAGAATTTTCTGAGCCACACATAATATAAAAGATATTTTTTTATGAAAGCTGTAATAATAAAACTGCAAACTTTGATTTGGGGTCTTTGCTTAAGTATGAAGTACCTGATGGTGCTTCATGAGGCATTAGTTTGTCTACCTTCTGTGGAGAATAATTGCCTGAACTTAAATGGAAATAAGTGCTTTTCCAATTAAACATACTCTTATGAATAGCATTTTCTTCAGGAATTTGACTATTAAAAGTGGACATTTAAGTGAAGTTAAATTTATCAGGACCATTAATATACCATAGCATTCACCAGTTGAAGTTTTTTTTTAAAATAATACTTTTCTGAATATAATAAAGATACCTATGCACTTAGTTACCAAGTATGCACCATATAAAACTGTGACTGTTTCATTTATGAGACAATACTTTAGGAACCTGTCCAAAGTTACAAATAGTAATGATGGAGATTTGGTTTTGAATTGCTGTGTAATAAAGAAATCCTGTTAACTGCTATACATACATAAATAGAAAATTTGCAAAGTATATAGAAGAAATAGAATCCTATTATTCATCAATAAAATCATCTTTATATATTTTTCTTTTAGTCTACTAATACACAGGCTGTGGACATGCCCTGAAATCAGTGATAAATGTATCATTTAAATGTTGCAATGCCAGATTGCTTTCCAGAAAGTACAGACTCCAATGTGTGAGTGCCAATCTCATTTACCAGCAGTGAAAGGTAAATCATTCAATGAATAACAAAAATACCATATATTGTTAAAAAACATCACTTTTTAATATCTGCAGTTAGTATGTATAGGCTATGCACACTGAGTTTTTTCTTTTATTGCACCTAACAAAGTACTTAGGCATTTGCTAGTGTACTGCTTCACCAAGCTGGACTATTAATATGTCATATTCTTTGAGAACTTAGAATCTAAAACATTATTTCTTTTTTGATAATCCCTTGTTTTCTATTGTGTTTGACTTGAAGAAACAATTAATGCTCTCTTTATCAAATGGTACCAAATGCAGATGCAGATATTTCTAATGGAAATTTAAAAAATGAGATCAGAAAAAAATGTAACTTTAGACCTGCGAAAGAAATCTTGCACATTAATAAAATGCTTTGTAAAAGACAAGAAGCACTTGACTCATGAACACAGGATTAGTTCTCCACTTCTCTTTCTCTCCCAGGGGATTATTTCTCGTAGGAGGTTTTCCTACATTTCCCCATCTCTCCACCTTCTTCATCAAAGGGAAAACTTCTAAACTTGGAGGGTGTAAGAACAGATCATCTGTGGTCCTATTTATAAAGGTAGAAGGGCATAAAAGTTAAATCACCAGAAATAAAATATGAGTTAAGAAAGCACAATTTAACAAAAGGTGATGCTGGGTTCCCCTGGTAACTGGAATTCTAGCAGCACAAATGCCTAGCAGGGTTGAGACACCCACTCTCCCACGGGTGGAGAGCAAATGAGAAGAGCAGGGCCTATTTTTATAAGTGGCATCCAGGATGCTTCCACTCACCCAGAATACTATTTGAGGTCATTAACTCAAATACTTTTCATAGGATGGTTTCTTGTTCTTGTGTTCTAAATGACTTTAGAATATTTTATGAGATGTTCAAATAAGTGGGTTAAAGAAGCCCTTGGCCAGGTGTATTTCTTTATTTAGAAATATTTTGTGCCCTGCCAAGTATGGTGTTAGAAAGTGCTTTTTTTAATTTATGCATTTTATTTTTTATTTTGTTCTAATTAATTAGAAAGTGATTTTATAGGTTGTTGTTTGTTTTAAAAGTGCGTTTCCTGTTTGTATGAATATTGTTCTGACAAAGAGGCAAAGATCAAACAAAGGAACATAAATACTATGGTTACAAACTGTGAGAATAATGCAGCCATATTGTTTTTAAAGGCCCAGGCTCTGCACATATATGGGCTCATGTGCGTGCCTCAAAGTCTATATCTTTCTCTTTATTTGGATCAAGGTAAACTGAAGAAAAACTACATTATATGATGAGAAAAGTGATCAGTATTTAATTGTAAAAAAAAAAAAAAGGTCAGGGAAATCCTCTCTGAGGAAGTTGAGTTTGGAAGACTAATTGTGTCTTAGCCAAGAAAGGAGGTGGAGCAGCTATGAAGCAGGGAAAAGGTACCAGGGAAAAAGTGGAACGTGTGAGTGAGGGTTTTGTCACAAGAAAAACCTAAGTACCACTGAATAAGTGAAACAGGCCAGAGGGGTAGAACACATGAGGCAGGGTGGTTCCAGAGGAAGGTGGAAGACTGAGGAGGGTAAGATGACAGGTTAGGGACTTCTTTGGAGCCTTTGAGGAGAGTGGTGGTGCTATGAATATCACTGAAAGGCTGTGAAGACGACATAGCCTGCTCTGTTGAGAATGGTTGCTGCAAGGAGCCAACTATAGAAGCAGGAAAACCAATTTGAAGGTCAAGACAGAAATTTAGGGGAAGGGGGAGAAGCTACCAATGGAGCACAGTGGTTGAGAAACACAGCATAATGGTTCCTGTTGGTCCACTTCAAATCCTCCAGAGCCTGCCTGCTGTCTGAAAGCTACTTTAAAGGCACAGGGATAGCCACAAGGCATCCCTTCATCTGAGGGGGTTTTGCTTGAGTATTTATTTTCTTGTGCTTTTAGTTTAAAAATGTTCTCTAGGAAAAGTTGAAAGGTAAAAGTTTATAGAAAAAGAAAGTCGCTGCTATATCATTTAGATATACACATATGCACATGCATTTATCTAAATGGAAAAATCCTATTATAGGAACTGCTTGCCACTTGAGTTTTACAGTTGGCAGTAAGTCATAGAGATGTGTGCAAATCTTTCTAAGGATCTGTTAGTATTATTATACAAACCTGTCATAATTTATTCAATAATATCTTTTATTGATAAGCAGTTTAGTTTCTAATTATTTATTATTACAAATTATGTTGCAGCAAACATCTTTAACACTTTTAAAAATGTTTCTGTTACCAAGAATTACTAAGCATACAATTGCCAAGTCAATGGGATTATATAACATTTTAGCTACCGGAAACTTGCCCTTGAAACAGCTTGTTTTGAGTTAGATTCCTGCTGACATTAGGCCTTTGACTATGATCATCCAAGTACATGTTTCCTTTGATGTTGTCTTGTCTTTTCACATCCTCTTCTGAGCTGTTTTTGTAGTGCAGAAGTTTTCGTTTCATATTTAAGGAGTCAAATTTGTTCCCTTTACAAAGCTTCTGACTTTGAGGTTTCGTATTCATACTTTCCTAAGTACTACATATCACTAAATACTTCAAAACAGGAAGAAATATGCATAATGTGTTGATTTTCTTAAAAGTAGTGGGTGCGATATTTCTAATGAGAAATTATAAGCATAAAAACATGGATTCTGGTCATTCTGGTTCTTTTCTAGTCTTAAAATGTCATGAATGTGGAATTAGTTTTCTTTCACTGATAGGATTTTCTTCATGTAGACAGGCCTTCTGTCACTGAATACTCTCTAGATCCTAACCAAATAATTCAGGATGAAGTTACCCAAAAGTATGAGAACTTACTCTTAACTCTTGAGACTACAACAGTTGCTACTTATGTAAGATGCTGTGCAGTTTGACTATAGAAAGGCATAAGGATGTAGACTTGAATTCTTCTTTAAAAAATTATAGTAATAAGTATGATTTGTGATTTTTTGTTTCCAGTATCCAAATCTTAAGCTAATCAATATATTATGATATTAATATTAAGGTCTCTGTATGGGTTACAACTAGACACAGACAGCTGTCTGCTGTGTTAGCTTTCTGTCACTAGAACAAGTACCTTAAATAAGGTATTTATAAACTTCAGAGCTCACAGTTTCTGTAGTTTTGGTCCATGAACAATTGACCAGGTTGCTATTTGGGGCCAGTGATGAGACTGCACACGATGGCAGGAAATGTGGAGCAGAACAAAGCCACTTACCTATGTCTGGGACGCAAAAAAGGGCATGTCCCCAATAACCTGAAGATCTCCCATTAGGGCCTAACTCTCAGTGTTTTGACCACCTCCCAAGAGTGCTGTGGTCTAAGAACCAAGCTTTTAACACATCAATCTTTGGGGGACATTCAGACCTAAACTGTAGCAACAACTGAATGAATATTATTAAATCCATAACAAAGAATGAAGCAACTAAATTTGATGCTAAACTTTAAAGAACAAAAATAATTTTCACTTACCAAGTTCACCAAAAACAATATTCAGCCTTGTGCTATATTTGCATTTTTACAAGAGTTCTGTGGAGTGTGATTCCTTGTACTCCTCATTTCATATTCCTCAATATGAACTGTCTTTAAGCAAAATCATGCATTCTTCACCATCACTTTCCTTTTGATAATTCAGTGCACACAGTAGTAAATATATTTGAAAGATTATAAGAGACTGTTTGTTTAAGGCTGTCAATTGTGAATATTTTGGAGAGCAAGTAATAATCATTTAAAAGCCCTTTTAAACAGACTCAACAGGAAAAAAATAGATTGAGGAAGTAGATATAAACTCACAAATTCTTGGCACCATTGAGAAATGCATTTCTATGACTCTAGCAAGGAAGGAAGGACGATATGGGTGCCCAGCTTCTTCCTCTTCAGTGACTCTGTTCTATTTGTTTCTCTAACTGTGTGTCACAGAAGATTCTTAGAGCAGTCATCCTAGGAAGAAAGGAAGGTAGGAAGGACGCAAGAAAGGAAGGAAGAGAGAGGGGAGGGAAGGAGGGAGGGAGGGAGGCCTGCCTCCCAATTATATAAGTTTGAGAATAAGGAACTAAAAACAGAGGGGCTGGGGCTGTGGCTTAGAGGTAAAGTGCTTGCTTTGCATGTGGGAGGCTCTGGGTTCGATCCTCAGCACCACATAAAAATAAATAAAGATATTGTGTGTCCATCTACAACTAAGAAAAGAAAAGAAAACTCCATTACAGAAGCACTTTCAAGGCCTGCTATGGTTTAGATATGAGGTGTTCCCCAAAAGTTTATATGAGAGATGCAAGAAAAGTGAGGGTTGAAATGACTGGTTTACGAGAGTCTTAACACAATCAGTACATTAATCTGCCATTGGGGATTACCTGGGTGGTAACTCTAGGTTGATAGAGTGTGACTGACTGGAGGAAGTGGGTCACTTGGAAGCATGCCTTTGGAGTTTATATTTTGTCCCTCGTGAGCAGAGCTTTCTCTCTCTCTCCTCTCTCTCTCTCTCTCTCTCTCTCTCTCTCTCTCTCTCTCTCTCTCTCTCTCCTTCCTAGTGGCCATGTCCTGACCTGCATCCCTGCATTCCTCCACCATCCTCTTCCACCATAATGTTTTGCCTCAGCTTAGACCCAGAGCAATGTAAATGGCTCTCTATGGACTGAGATCCCTGAAACCATGAGCACCAAATAAACTTTTTTTCTTCTAAAATTATTATTTTTTAGGTGTTTTGGTCACAGTGGTGTTGAAGCTGAATAAAACAGGGCCCTTAAGGTGATGATATTTTTTGTCAACCTCTAAAATAAGATATAGCTTTCTTAAACCAGAATTTATCTTTCAAAGAATACTGGAAATACCTTTGAATATTGCTTAGATTTTAAAAATAATAGTTAGGGACATGCTGCCCCAGGGCACTCATTTGCCTTACATACACTAACTTTATGTCTCTCTTCTAAGGCTAAAAGAAAAGATTAGCTTTCTGGATATTTCTTATTAGATTAACCAGAGGCCCAGCATGTCATTTTCACCTTTTTCAAGTCACCTCTTTCATTTCTCCTTCCTTATTCTTTTCTTTGTATGAGAATGTTAAGGATGTGTAACTTTCCTGTACTTCCTGTACTGGCTCAGTTATTATGGACATATCTTATTGCACATTTTATTTGTATTTATTAGTAGGTTTTAATTTTTATTTTATGTCCTTCATTAAACTATCATCAATACCTTTAGGTTAGCAAAACATGTTCTTTTTTTGTGTGTCATCTCTCCTCATTCTTCACCAGGGCATACACATTCTAGAATACTTCTGTTCTCAGAGTTGATTCCAGACAATGGAGCCATCTGACATTCACTTGGGACCCACGCACAGTTGATGTGTGAGACCCATGAGTGTGAGTCTGTGTGTGCATTCATGGATGGCCAGTGCCCCCAAGGGCAACACCCAAGCAACACAAAACCAAAATTCAGCAGAGTCATTTCTTTGGCTGCTGAAATGAACCTACAGGAATCTCATTGTCACTGATACATTCTTGGATGCTGGCAACTATAAATTCACCCACGGACCTGCACCCACTCAAGGGAAATAATTCCCTCAGGTTTGGAGTACATCCCCCTCATAGTGGGTAGTATAACAAGCCTGAGAGAAATATGATGGGAGTCATAAGAGACTGTGAGAGTTAAGTCTAAGTGGTATTTACAGGAACCTTTGGTGGGCAGAGTGTAATTACAGGATTCAGGGGTAAGCCCTGCTCTTGATTAATCATCTTCTCCTCATATCTCCTTCCTCTGCCTCATCATCACAAGACAATAAGTCTCTTTTTACTTGAGTGACAAGAGAATGGGATGCTTTGTTTCAGGAGATATTCTGGTTTCTGGCTACTGCCATATAGTTTAGTAGCTAATTTCTATTAGTGAATGTTCTGCATTTTACTGGAAGGTTTTCAAAATAGATATTTGGATGAATCACAAGGATAGTCAAGGTCTTGTGATGACAGAAGCATCCTTAGGATCCACGTGAATTATTACAACTATGGAAGATAGGTGGAAACTCTTATAATCATAACTCGTGCCTTAGAAGTCATTAATTTTGGGGAAAAAAATCTCAGTTTCATTTATTTGCATTGTCTATTTTACAAAAAAAAATGAACTCTGAATGAAACTTCTTTCTATGCAATTCAGTCACTGTTTCCTGTTGTTAGTAAAAACACAAAGTTTATTTTCTATTTTTCTGCAGCAAGAATGAGCTTATCGTTGCTTTTTGACTTTGAACTGAAGTGTTCTCATTAAAGGAGGCTGTTGTCCAGCGTGAGAAATTGTTGTCCTTCCCTGAGATTCTCTCAGTGTTCACCGGAAACGTGTTCCTACAAACACTGACCCAGCTCAACCCCCACTCCGTTTCTCAGAGCAGATGAGGTCATATCCTGGAGTGGTGGCTCTCTACTGCATAGTCCCAATAATATGACCATTGCTGGTGCATAAAATGATGCTCAGAATTTTAGATTGTACAGCCAGCTAACAGAGGAGGGTACTGTCTGTGTGAGGAACACTACATGATTCATATTTGCTTTGAAAAATTAAAGTCATATTTCTTTGATGTGTCAACAGCCATGACTGAAAGCAGATCGCTGATTCTTTGTACTAAACTAGAGGGAGAAATCTGGAGAGAGAGCTAGGGAGAAAATGAGAGACTTCTCTTCGATCAAGCAGGGAGAACAATATTCCCAGAAAATATACTTAAGTCAAGTTTGCAGTTCTGGGAAACAAATAGCATAAGCTAATGAGGTGAGAGAGGCCATTCAAAAAGGAAAATGTGAGCAGAAATAGTTTTTCTTGGCTGTCTAGGAAAAGAAACGGACAGAGGGCACTGAGGACATCTGCATGTCCGTGTGAGGCAAGAAAACAAGGACAGACATTGAGAGAACAGGAAGGAAGAGGAAGAGACTGTTCCAGAAATAATTTGGATCCCTGACTAGAGGGCTGCTCTAAGGCTCTCTTGTCTTCTCCTTCCTTCCTCTGTTTTCATTTTGCTGTGGTCCCATCAGGATCTCTTCAAAGATGCAAGATCAAATTTATATCTATGTCAGACATCGATCATACCTGGCTAAACGGTGAGAGAATGAGCCCTATGCACAAAACAGTCTTTCTAAATCTATTAAAATACATATTTTAATTCTATAGTCCTTGAAGGGCATTGGTGGTGTAGGTAGAAGGAGTTTCTCATTTGCTGTTGAAGGACAGAAATTTGGGGAAGAAGAAAAGGAAGGAAGATGACCTACCCTCTTCCTCTTCAGAGGTGTAGCTCTCTAAAGAACCTCTGGCCTCAATGACTCCTACAGTTTAGGGTCTGGACGGTCGTCTGATAGTTTCTTCATGAGTCAAATGACAGCACTTTACTCCTCTGTTAACTGCATATTCGAAACAGAATGTGTCTGCCATTGACCCCTGTCAGTGACTCTGTCCTCAAACCAAGCTGAGAAAGAGTCCAGGATGGGCTCCCATCATATAAGCTCCACCCAATCCTACATCAGTGAGCACTGCTGGAAGAAAGAGGAATTCACTGCTTCCTCCGGAATTGTACAGAATTCCAGGCATTCCATGGAGAACTCTAGGATGTGCCAAGCAGCATCTGCCCCCCTCCCAGATGATGTGCACTTTCTCTAAAAAAGTTCTTCCCGCTTTCAGAATATGGCCCAATATGTGCAATCAGAATCTTGTTGAAAAGACAACAGAATTGGGAGTGGATTAGGCTGATTGCAGAAATCACGGCAAGGGTGGTGAATTTGAAGGCACTATATATAACGATAATTTCTACCAGTGGAATCAAACGCAATTTTACATGCTGAGACCTCAGGTTTTTTGGTTTGGGTTTTTTTTTTTTAGAAAATAAAAGCACAAATGGTGACAAGAATGACTGGATGCCCCAGCACATCAGTAGTATAGAGCTGTTCTTGCTGAAATCTTAAAATATTCTTATTAAATAGGGTTACAATGAATATCTGGCAAAGCTCCCTCCATTGCTTTTCAGGAAGCATTACAAAATGGTGCGAATGGGAGTCATTCCAAATTACAGAATATCAGAATGACAGCCCTAGTATCATTGGCTTGCAAAGACCTCATTGAATGTGACAGGCTGGAAATCTAGGTGGCATAATGAGGCACATAAGCAGAATTTTCAAGGGTGCTAGCAGCTATTTCATGGCTCCTTTCCCCTAAGGCAAGTAAGCTCCCCAAATTCATCTGTCTATTTTCATATATTTGCTTTTTCTTCATTGTTCTTCCCCCTATAGCTAATGCACTGACATATAGTGGATTGTGCCAGATTTCAAATGTACACATCCCTTCAGGAAATAAAAGATTCCCAGACTTCTTGACCATTTGAATTAAAAGTGAACATCTTACTAGAGGATATATGATCATAATAGTTGTTTTCTAAAGATAGTCTCCTATAAGATTTATGGCTTGCGTTACCCAGGAATTATATTTTGTTTGAAATCATCCATGTTATTTTGTATCAATACTTTAAAGTTATTTTAATTAAAATAACAAATCATCATTGTTCTGTGTATGATATTTCTTATTTTAGAGATGGGCAACGTAGAACAAGATTGAAGTTGTAAATAACAAGGATGGTGGTGTGGACTCAACTGAGATGATATAATTGAGATGCCCTAGTTTTCTGCAGAGATTGACCTCATTTATATACAGAATGAAGAACCCAAGTTTGCAGTTTCCAGATACACAGTTAAGAAAAATATTATAGCTTAAATTTGAAAATTTTACATGCCAATATGCAAAGAGGAACAGAGAAATCATTACATTTATCTGTTTTATAAATAGTATTTCAAGTATATGGAACCATGCAGTTTGGATGTTCAACAGACTAGCTCTACTTGTAAGATGATACACATGAAGCTATAACAATTATTTTTTTTCCAAACAAAGCCTTTGTCATCTAAGTAACAACAGTGCATCAGCCACATAGCCATTTTTCTCTGCACAAGAGCTAGTTGTTGAAACAGATCCATAATTCATCTGGCATATTACATGCTCCCATACTTTGTGGGAATTAAAGCAGGATTTAATACAATAGGCAAGTATAATTTTCAGTTGGTAGATTTGAGTTGATGATCCATTTCCTGACCTTTTCAGCTGTAAGATCTGAGGCACATCTCACATTTCTCAGCTATAAACTGGGAATCATAGTCCTTTACTCATAAGATATTGGCAATGAGCATCTCTGAGAGATCTCTGCTTTTCACTCTCATCCTTTCCTCATCTTCTCCCTTCTCCTCTATTTTTTGCTTTCTCTTTTATTCATATTAGGACTGAAATTTCCAAGCATGGCAAGTGGCTCACTATGGGAGATACACAGTCATTACCCTTTGCCCCAGAAAAGACTTCCAAGAGTGAGTGCGTGTAAGTAGGAAAGGAGAAAAAAACACAAGATAGCAGAAGATGCCGGCTTAGGAACTCCAGCTAGTATAGCTCTGGATCTTTGGCTCCTAACTCAGGTCTCTGGCCCAGTGTTCTGCTCACTTGAGGCTCTGATATGGGCATCTGCTATCACCACCTCAGGCACTGCCTGTCTTCTCTTCCTGGGAATTTCCTAGAGAATTGTGAATGCATACAATGATGTCTTATGGGAATATTGTACCTCCTACCCTCTCACTTGGCGTGCAAGAGACAGTCATATCACAGTACACATTAGCATAATGTGACTGTCCTTGGTACAAAACCATCTTCATCACCATTGCTAGTGCTTTACTATGCTGCATTTACTAGGTCCAAAGTACAGGACACAACTCCCAGTGTATTATTTAATACATCCTCTCATCACAACTGGGAAAGACAACTTGTCTCCAGATCCAGCACTCAAACTACCAATCTTAGCAACAATGGAATTCTCCCTCATGCAAAGCAATCACTGCAGGAACTGCGATTTGTGCTGAACCATTGTCAATCTGTGTCACCTGAGGCACCCTGCCTATGGTGGTGGCCACCTGCAGCTCTGATGAGTGGTGCCCACTCTCCACTCATTTGTTGCTTTGCTGTTTTCATAAGCCTCATTCTTCCTTAGATTCCCACTTCCTGCATCTCTTGCCAGCTTCTTTGGTTCTGAGTAAGTTTTGCTGTACCTCCTTTATTCAAATGGGAACTTTTTTCAGCACATCTGTCACTGTTTGCTCCTTTCCTCACTTAGTCCTCCCTTTTCTAGTCTTTTGAGTAGTCTTATGAAATCTTTCACCGTAACCGTTAATGGCTAAGAAAACCCTTTATAAATTATAAGGTTCTGTAAAATTTTTAGTTAATAATAATTAATTCAAATGCCATTATTGTGAGAGGCAATGTTATATGAAATGAAATTAGCATGTGTATTGCTCTCACTCTAAAGCAGGTTTAAATTCTGATATTACCATTTCCAGGACGCTTGTTCCTATGTGTGTGAGGCAAGCTCTCTGAGCCAGTGAGCCAGTTTTGTCATTCCAAAATGAAAATAACAATGCCTATTTCACAATATGCTTGCATTTGATTAGAAATAAGAAATTGATAATAACCAATGTTTCCTAGCACAGCTTAAGGTCTGGCATTGTGTCCCTGAATTGTGTCCCCATCAAAATTTATGTGTTGAAGCTCTAACCTCCCAAGTGATTATATTTAGAGAAGCGGCCTTTGAAGAGGCCATTAACATTAAACAAGGTCATAAGGGTCCAACTGTGATCTGATCTGATGGGATTATTATCCTAAGAAGAAGAGGTGCCAGAGAGCCATCTCTCTCTCTCTCTCTCTCTCTCTCTCTCTGTCTCTCTCTCTCTCTCTCCTCTTGGCTCCTTTCCTCCTGTGCATACAAGGAAGAAAGCCATTCAGGGACACAATAACAAGGATACTTTCTCCAAAAATTGAATCCTCCAGCACTTTGATTTTGTACTCCCCAGCCTGTAGGTAAGAAAGAAAATTTCTGTTGTTGGAGTCACTTTGTTATGGCAGCCTGAGCAGGTGAATACAACATTAAGTGTGTTACTTTATATAAGGATAAGAGGTAGGGCCTATAATTATCCTCAATTACAGAAGAGAAAGTTGAACCTTGGAGAGATTAAATGAAATGTTTTTGGCCCCATGAAGTGGTACACCTGGGAGCTGAGTATTGTCCAACACCAAATGAAGCCTTTAATCACTATGCCACTTTGCATCCTATGTCTAATAGAAGTGCACATATCTAACAAAATATGTTAAAACGATGCAAAGGTTTGTCCTGTACATTTGTCCTGTGTAGCTCAGAGAAGATATCCTCTTTCCCCATAATATTTGGCCCAGATGTGTCTGCTGGCCTTTTACAAGAAATAGGGCTAGCGTTTTACCAATGCAACGCTGAGCCTTTCTATAAGAATTCCTTACTTCTTCTCCAGTTCCCTTTCCAAATGTTATGTATGTTAAGTATTCCTTAAGTTATTGGAATTTTCTTCTTATACATAAACAGTAAAATTGTAAATTGTTTCTATAAATGTGTACTTTTTTCCTAAGAAACATGTGTCAATAAATTTTGTGTGCTGCTATTATCTTTTTGGCATAGGTTTCCCCCCTGCCCCAGCTTCTATTTGATACTAATTATCAAATAGATAATTTACTATTTTACTATTGGATAAATTAATCTGCTGACTGCAAAAAATCATGGTGGACTTTAACTGAATGTTGGACATTGCTCAGATTGGCAGGTGCTCTTTGAAATATATCTTCCTATTAGATAACTCAGAGCAGCAGCTCTAAATATACGTTCTGCAGTGATATTTATATGTAATATACATACTTACTTATATAACTTTAAAAAGAAAATAATATCCCATCTACAATTAAAGAAGAATTAAGTGAAATAAATGTATGATGATAAAACGTTTCAATGTGCTTTCAATAGAAAACAGACTGAAACAGGTATTTTATTCTTTATATAGAATTAGGATTTGATAGAAATCATTTAATTGAGGAATTGAATTAAGTGGATTATCATCAATGATGGAATTTTCTAAAATAGTGAAAAACTCTTATAAAGTTTCATAATAAACAAAGTACAGAAAAAGTCTACGTTAGAAAAACGCGATATCTCCTCCTACCCTCTTCCCATCCTCCTTCTCAATGGAAGGTGGTTCTTATTTTGATAAGAGTCATAGACTATGCAAAAGAAAAGCCAGGCAGGAGCAGAACAGGCATCAGGGAAAGTCTGGATGGATTCCACCAGGACCATAGACCAAAAACCAACTAATCAGGCAATTCCTAAAATTCCTGCTGCTGTGCTGGAATTTCTAGTCAACCAAAGAAACTCATATTTGTTCCCAACACCTGCCTAAAGGCAGTGTCACATTGCATCAGGAAGCTGGAAGCATTTAGACTGTGTATCTTGTATTTGAGCCACTGGAACCATCATTTACCAGCTGGCTATGCAGGTTTTACTCTGTTATTTTGTTAATTAATTTATTATTCAAAAATAAAATGTATAAATTTAATACTTTATAAATCATGTGGTATTTTTTACTCTATTAGATGATTTTGGACTCCACTTTATCAATTGAAGGTGACTTTCTCTTGACTTCTGTGTTAGCTTCATTATTGAAAAATGCAAAATATGTTAAAACAATGTGAAGGTTTGTGTACATTTGTCTATTGGACTTAGCTGCCAGGTTCAGATCATTTTTTTTTTTTAAGAGAGAGAGAGGAGAGAGAGAAAGAACTTTTTAATATTTATTTTTTAATTCTCGGCGGACACAACATCTTTGTTTGTATGTGGTGCTGAGGATCCAACCGGGGCCGCACGCATGCCAGGCGAGCTTACTTCCCCTGTGAATATCTGGAAGTGCTCTCAAAACTCCTCTGGGAACCAGAACCATCAGCTGGCAGTCTGAAAGTTTGCTGGGGCAAACACAGAACCATTCTTTGTTGTGTTTTGGGTTATCCTCTCCCACTGCTGCATGTCTATGATTGCTGGCCCTCACACTAAATTCCAGTAACTTGATCTCCTTCTGTCCTTGAAAAAAAGATGTAGATTCCAGTTTTGATGGACAATTTGCACAGATTATTCAAAATTAAGACTAGCTACCTGTATTGGAGTCTTATAAATTCCCTTGAAATACTTGAACCAAATGCAAAGGCTCCTGTGCATAAAAATCCATTCACTACTTTCTTTAAGCTAATTTCATAACTCTCTACTATGTGTCCTACATCTTCCAAAGACATGGTAGAAGCCAGCAGAATTGAAATATGAGATGATATAGACTTGCTAATAGAAAGGAACAGGAATCATAAAAGAACTCAGGATACCTAATTAAATTAAAACTTCAGTTAATAAATGAATAATATTTTTTAGTAAAGTATGACCCTCTCATTGGGCATATTTGAATTTTATGGAAATTCCCAATGCATGGAAATTCTTACACTAGAAAATGTTTGGTATTTATTTGAAATTCAAATTTAATTGGGTGTTCTGTCCCTTAAGTGGAAACTTTCCTTAGTTACTGATGAGATTGAACCAAAATATTAACATTAACCCTTTTCTTATCCCTGTTTAGTTTGAAATTTAGTTTGAAATTCTTGAATAATTTAGTCATTAACATATATAAAATTGTAAAGTCTAATAAACCTTCATTGTAGATGAATGCTTATATTTTTAAAAGGACTGTTTAAAAGTAAGCCAGCTCCCTAAGCACTTAGTCTAGAAAACCTGGACTAAGCTTTCTTTCAAAAGGATGTTATTTCATAAAGACATTTATCTTCTATAATCAAAACTGTGTCTCTGAAACAGGGGACTCAGGTAATAGATCCCTCTGAAATAGTATATAACATTTTAATATAATAAATAATGTTGTAATATTATAATATTGTAATAACATTGAAAGAATAGGTGACATTACAATATAATAAATGTAAATAGGTACTATATCTCTGCACTTTTCTTGGGAAAGGAATCATAGCATTTGTCAGATTTTCAAACATTTCTAAAACATAAAATATATCAAGAATCACTTGACTCAAAACATAGTTTAAAAACAATTCAGAGAATAAGCCAAGGAACTCTCTTTCCCAAATGTACATTTGCCAACAATTTCATTCCATTTACTAAAATTCTTTGTTTCAGAGAGAGACCACGTAAGTAACTCCTTGGAAGTTAAAATAACTACCTTGGCATCCAACAGTGTGCATTAAAAAGTAGCATTTCCAAAATGACTAAAGCACTTTCCCTCTAAATTCATTTTTCTTATCTCTATGCCAAATGAGATAAAAACAGAGACACAATATAAATTTATGGAAGACTTTACTATTCAAGCATCATATGTGTATGACCCTATGTCCCCTAATTCTTTATTACTTTGGTCCCAAATTCTTTTTCTTTTTTTCTATTTATTTATTTACTTTTATTTATTTACATATGATAGCAGAATGCATTGCAATTCTTATTACACATATAGAGCACATTTTTTCATATCTCTGGTTGAATACAAAGTATATTCACACCAATTCATGTCTTCATACCTGTACTTTGGATAATAATGATCATCACATTTCACCATCATTAATAACCCCCTCCCTCTCCCTTCCCCTCCAACCCCTCTGCCGTATCTTGAGTTTCTCTATTCCTCCCATGCTCTTTCTCCCTATCCCACTATAAATCAGCCTCCTTATATCAAAGAAGACATTTGGCATTTGGTTTTTTGGGATTGGCTAACTTCACTTAGCACTATCTTCTCTGACTCATTTACCTGCAAATGCCATCATCTTATTCTCTTTTATTGCTGAGTAATATTCCATTGTGTATATATGCCATATTTGTTTTTATCCATTCATCTACTGAAGGACATCTAACATCGTTCCACAGTTTAGCTATTGTGAATTGTGCTGCTATAAACATTGGTGTGTCTGTGTCCCTTTAGTATGCTGTTTTTAAGTCCTTTGGGTATAGACTGAGGAGAGGGATAGCTGGGTCAAATGGTGGTTCCATTCCTAATTTTCCAAGAAATCTCTATTTTTCTAGGATCAACATTGCTACTGTTTACTAGTCAGCATGATGAGTATGTGTCAGGGTGTAATTCTCTTGGACTGATCGCCATTCACTCCTGGCTAGTATCTGAATGTGTATGTCCACTGCATATTGAGATCCTATTCTCCAAGTTCATAGATTAAGAGGTGGGACCTTTGGGAAATGATTAGGTCATGAAGATGGAGTCCTTATAGAAAAATCAGAGAAAGATCCCTTTCCTCTCCTACCATATGAGGACACTGCAGAGAGATGCTGTCTATGAACCAGAAAGCTGGTCTCCACTAGACACCAAGTCTTCTAGTACCTTGATCTTAGATTCCCAGCCTCAAGAACCATGAGAGCTCTGTTGTTCACAAGCCACCTTGTTTATCAAATGTTGCCATAGCAGTTCAAAAAGACAGACATTCTTATATACTCCAACAGTAAAAATTCTCTTTACTAAAAATTTTACTATCCTAGTCACTTTTATTAATTTCACTCAGCTGAAAAATGAAAATAATATTGCTTACTCTGAAGGCTATTGTGCTAAAACATGTAAAAGAGCTTCAGAAACTCTGAAGTACTGTATCAACTAAAAGTGCTGAACCTATGAAGTAAAAGTGAAATCAGATGCATAATAATAACAAAAGAATCAACCTTCATTAAGTACTAAAAAACATACACATCTCAATATACACTATTTAATATTCAGACACCTCTGTACCATCATTATAGTTCCCAATGGAAAACACAATGAAATAGATTGATCATACCCACATCATGTTCTTTGGGTTGGACAATGAAGGAAACAAATTTCTGAAATATCTGTTCTAGAGGTAGAAGCAGAAATGACTAAGAGGAGCACAGAAGACCTATCATATTTTGCTCCGAATACGTCAACATGCTTCTGTACAAGAAATCTCATTAAAGGTGTGTATTTGGGTACCAGTGTTCATTTTACAAACATATATAAGGAATTTGAGTTCAGAGTTCTTTCTCTCTCTTTCCCTTTTTCTCTCTTCCTACACACACACACACACACACACACACACACACACACACACTTATATATAATTGATTTACCATGTGTGTGTTTTGTGTGTGTGTGTGTGTGTGTGTGTGTTAAAGAAAGATAAGCACTGCCACAGCCAGTTTTAGTTTCAGCTTACTTCCAGGACACCTGCTGAAATTTTAAAAAGCACCATAAGTGACAATGAGAAATAGAAACATAGGGTTTCTATATAACAGTCTTCAACATCTGAAAGCAAAATTAAATCCTCTTTACTTATAGGCAGCAAGAAAACTTTTACTTTGTTTTAGTCATCTGAATTGAGTTCTGGCTGTCTGAAATTAGTTCATATACAAAAACACTCTTTAAATGAGTAGATAAATTCCTCAATCCCCACTGGTATTTGCAGCTCTGGGGGAAAAAAAAAAGTTGCTCTGTCCTGTGAATAGTTATTTATTGTTTGCACATTCTTTTTTTTCTCACATTTGCAAAATGTACTTTATGATTATGGTGTAAGATAAAGAACAGTTAATTGCAAATTTACAAGGTGCCTTCAAGAGAGATCCCGAAGTCCTGGCTCTATCCTTCATCATAATCACCATCTTCTTCTAATAACTATAAAAATAGGGTTTTTTTTTGCATAGCTCTTTTATTTCACATGTTTTTCATTGTCATTCATTGACTGTTACAAGAAAAAATGGGTAGAATTGCTTCGGATAGAATTTTGAAGCTTGTGTAGAATAGAGAAAGTGGTTTCTTCGAGAGTTCACCTAATATTTTTTGGAAGATAGCTTCTCCACTTTCATAATCTATGATAATCCAAATAATCAATTAACCTGCATGAAATAAAGGACATTAGTGGTCAATGGAGGCAAACTGGCAAACAAACAGTGGTGGTGGTGTATTAAAAGAGAAAATATTTATTAAATATTATGTGCCAAATACTTTACATAATTTTTTGTCTTCAGACTAGCAAGGATTTATCCTACCCCTTTAAAATTTATTTTTTTTACAAATGAGTAAACTGAGGCAAAGAACCCTTAAACAATTTTCCCAAGATCTTACAGATAGCAAGTTGGAATTTGAATCCATGAGGTGTTCTAACTCCATAATCTCTATTAACGGCTGTGTAATAGTTAGCATATGTCAGAATGACATGGTTTCTAATACACAGGCAAGAGATATTTCTTCTTGCCCTATGTTGGTGTAGATGTCTCAGTCCTCTGACATGATTACCTTATAAAATATAAATTCAGATTAGCTTTTAAAGACAACAGATGATGTAGAACATTCAGGAAAACCTAGCACCAAGTGACATTAGTTGAGGTCCATGAGCCTTGACGGTCAACACAATACCGTCTGAAAGGCATTAGTTCATTGGAATGTTTGTATCAGCCCTCTGGCACCTGGCCATGCTGTGTGTTTCCCATTTTGCTCACCTCATTTCAGATGGGCTTGTTTTATTAGGGGGGATGTGAGAATGTGTAATCAATAACATGAAAATAGAGCTGGCAACTCTCTAGGAGATTATACAAGTTCATCTGTGACCTTCACATGTGCCCATGGACACACAGACCCCCCTGAGAAACATCAAGACGATACATACTGCTTGGAAGGAATCTGCCAATTAATTGTATTACCACAGAGTGCCAGTGAGCAGGAGGCCAATGAGAATTAGCTGCACTGGGTTAGAGTGCTGATGGAATGACTCATGTAAGAAAACCATACAGGGTCTCAACACCTTTCAAACCCATGCATTGACAATGCTTATTTTTATACTGACTTTTCTGGAAGAAATTCTGCTTTAAGATGACAAGCAAAAAATAAACAAAATGTAATGCAAATGCAGACATAATGAAATCAGCATGAAAACCAACCTTATTTCTTTAAGTATTTGGGGAAACTTACTGAAGTAGACGTATTTTAAATTATGACTTATAATCAGTATATCAAGGCTTTGACTCCTAGAAAAAATGAAGAACCCCATAGACAACATTTCAATTTTTATAGATATGGATGTGCGTTGGAGGTGTGTGTGGATGCATGTGGATAAATATTCTGAGGAAGTGAGAAATAAACCTCTTGTTGATCAACTCAGGGAAGTTATAGCACATATGTCACAAAACTGAGTGTAATATGATGGATAACTCTCAGAAGTAAAGGTCTATTTCACACTAACATGCAACACAAATGTACTCCCTGCCACATAGATCCCATTCATAAATTCATCTTGGGTACAATCTAAAACAGTTTAGTTGCAGAAGTAAAAGAAAAATAGCTGAAGTATGGATTGGGTTGGCCTCCAAGTAGGTTCTATGGCATCATGATGGAAATGACAGAGCTGCTACAGGAAAATTCTGCATTTGAGAATGGCATTGCTGTTTTAACACATGAAGATGGCTGAGAAGATTTTTCCACCTACAAACACCACTTGGCTTAGATTCTAAACCACACCCATTCCTCTATGTAGCCTTGACTGTCAGGGAGAGATGGCAATATTCTTTCCTTATACCACTCCCTGACCTCATTCAACACTGGGTTCTGCATTGTCTGACATCTGACCCAGGCCCATGGGGGAAAGTTCATGACTATTGCTATTTTCAGTGCCAAGAAACTCTCCAGACCAGGGAAGCCTATGATCTCCACTGGGTCCCTGACTCTACTGTGGATTCCCTCTAATCCTTCTTCTGTACTGGCTGCCAAAATGATAGTTCTGATATGAAAATATAACCATGAAAGCTTGGCTTAAATCCTTTAAAACGACTACAGAGTAAACTATAAACCTTTTCACTTGGCATTCAAAGAACTTCAAGATTTGGATACAGCCTAAATATCAAGTCTCATCTGCCATTTCCTGCCTTGCTCTTTGCAAGCCGGCAACATGGAACCACTTAGAATTCCTCGAACACACTAACCTCTTTGCTGGCCCTCTGCCTTCCACATATTCTGCCTTACTGCCTCCTCTGCTCATGCGCCTGACAAATTTGTTCATTTCAAGCCTTCAGTTAACTGCTACCTCTTCTGAGAAGATGTCTTTGACTCCACCAAGCAATCTGCTATGCTCATTTTCTGGTGACCTCACTTAACGTTTGTACACATATCCTTTAAAAGAATGGTGCTATTGTTTGATTGCTCTTCTCTCACCCCCATTTGAGCAATTATTTCCATTTTTCCTCCTCAACATCTCAGATAGTTCCTGGCCCAAGACTCCATATATATAATTGAAAGAATGAACCAGTGAATGTGATATAAGCCATCTCTCTGAATGAACAAAAGAACAGTTTAATAATCAGAAACAACTCAGATTTTAAAGATCTGATTTTGTACCCAAGGTAATTTTCCAGTGTCTAGTTGGGCAGGTCACCTGTGCTCTGCTCAGCCAACTAACCAACTAGAAAGAGTGTTTCATGAATGACTGACCCATCCTATGACTTAGCTCCCATTTATTTGTAGTGGAGGTACTAAGGAATACTGTTCACTCTGGCAGTTTGTCCAGAGACACCTACAACTGACCACAAAAAATTTCCTAGTGTTTTGATAATAAAAGAAAGGCAGTATAGCACAGTGGTTAAAAGTGTAAATTCAGAGGCTAGACAGCCTGAGACTAAATCTTGACTCTGTTACATACTCTCTTCCTTAGGCTCCTTATCTGTACAACAGGGATACAAAATGTATCTTCCTCAGGGGGTTATTATGAAGATAAAGTACATAAGTGCTCAGGATAGTGTTGGTAAAAAAAAAAAGTATACTTGTAATTATCATGTTTTTTCAAGAAAGTCCACCGTATTTTTCTTGATCTTCACATAAAATGCGTAACACACCCTGCTTTGCACTGTCATGGCACACTTCAGTAAATCCAATCTCCATGCACACTATAAGGAACAAATAAAAATGAGCCACATAAGCCCAAAGCCACATATAACAATTCCTTGGGGTTCACTCTTTCTCAACAACCCACCTCTCAGATCTGAGTTATAACCTGACCTCAAAGTTTTAGTTCTTCAGCCAAAGCTGGATGTGGTTTCTGACCCTTTGGTAATGATTTATATTAGAAATCTTTCCTTACGGGCTCTGCTGTATCTTGCCCTCTGTATCCCAGTCCTATGTTACCAGGTAAAATTCTCAACAAAGGCACTCGGGAACTCAGCCAAAACAGTTCCATCATTGTCATCAATCCATTTATCCCCCCAAATACAAAAGTGTTTTAGAGAAGGGGAGGATTCTGACTACACAGATAAGGATGACTCACAAAGGATAGCTTTCTTTAAATACTCAGGAGGTATTGAGTTAAATAGTGGGTCCCTTGGTGTTCCCTTTGGACTAGACTTTCAGGACTTTTCCTTACCAAGGGGTAGTAAAAAACAATAGAGAACATGGGCCTGAGAAAAACTCCAAGATGTCAGAAAGCTCAAAGGTGGTGACAATCCTGCAGCAGTCTAAGTCTTTAGCCAGATGGTCAAGAGAAATCCCTGCAGCCTAGTCCAACTCAAGGGCCAAAGTGCAATAGTTATAACATTACACCAATAAATTCCACTCTCAGAACTGCCTCATGAACCTACAACAGTCGTAGTTCTCATTAAGAATATGAAGGTTTTGAATTTTAGTCAACACAGTTTTGAGACTCTGCTATTGTTCAGAAGTTTGGAATTCCATTCATTTGGCCCATGAACAGTTTGCTCAGAAAACCATCTCATTTTCTGAGATTCTAAAATCTCATGATTGGAAATAACCTTAAAATTGTAATATTGGGTACTTTGTTGACCACTACTGCACCATAATATCATAAGTTCAGACTGAATTGTTGAATGTTATTCTTCAAAATTTCCACATCCACTCTCCATGGTCTGATGTGTTAATGGATATGTGTTCAGTTAGCATTACAAGTCTTATATAAAAGACTCTCAAAGAAGAGAGTGTTAAGTTACAGTTCTATAAATACATTTATGCCCCAAAGTGTCTATCCCAATTCAATATTTAATATTTTTCTTCATTTTTAGAATTCTGTATCTGAGTCACTAAAGTCATTTTTCTGCTTTAAATATTTTTTTTTTAGTTTCTTAAAACTTTACCTATACTTATTTAATTCCAAGTTTGGTCATAACATTCTAATATTCTAATAGGGCACCAGACTTCTGGCCACTTGATGAGAATTTTATCCATGATTTATACTATTTCATCCTATTATGTATTTAGGCTCAAATTATTTTCATGCATTGGCATTCCTCTTGGCTAAATCTAAAAATCCAGTAATAAAATCCTGGAAAAAATGAGCCAAAGTGGGAACTATAATCCAGCAGTACTATACATTTTTGTTGTTACATGCTATTATATCTAGAATAAATTGGTGCAATATGTATTAATTCATTCCAAAAAGAGTCATATAAGTATAAAAAGAACAGGTGGTAATCTAATTAGAATTTAAAAACAAATTGGCTGGCTATTGTATTATACCTCATAATGAACAGGTAAAATGCAGAAGGAAGCTTTAGTTAAACATTAAAAATGAAAAAGCTTCTGAGGATTACAATCAATCCAAATTTTCACTCAGTCCAAGGTTAAATTAGAAGTATACAATTAATAAACTTTTTTAGTTTCTTTAGGGGATGTTTTCTACAATAAGGTTCTTGGCTAAAGTAAAGATCTTAATTTTTTTTTTTTCCTAAGGCCTGTATCACTGCAAACTTTGTATAAACAAATTTGTCAAAATCGAGTCTTTGGATTCTGGAAAGCAATATGATTTATTAAAAACAAAAAGAGGAGCTGGGGTTGTAGTTCAGTGGTAGCGTGCTTGCCTAGCATGCATGAGGCACTGGGTTCGATACTCAGCACCACATAAAAATAAAGACAATAAAGTCCATCAACAACTAAAAAAAGTTAAAAAAAAAAAAGAGAGATTGCTTATACAGATTCTCCATAAAATGTCCCTACCTGAATGTGCATGGTGATGTACATGAAATATATTAATAATTTAAAAAATTTAGCCATTTGCCATTAAATTGTTATTGTTTATTATTGTTAATAACAAAGGGACATGAACTGCATGTTCATAAAAGGTATATTTTTTAAAACAACTTCTCTTGGGTTGGGGTTGTGGCTCAGTGGTAGAGTGCTTGCCTAGCATGTGTGAGGCCCTGGATTTGATCCTCAGCACCACATAAAAAATAAATTAAGTTATTAAAATAAATTTAAAATAAACAACTTCTCTTTGTGTAAAACAAAAACACAAAAGATCATGGATGAGTTCTCTGCCAATTTAATTCGGAAAAACATTTTGTTTATCCAAAATAGGGTAGTGCCAAGACTGGAAATCCCTGCCATAAATGACAATCCATGATGAAAATGAAGACAAAATACTAAGGATGGTCTGGTTTTACCAGTCTTCTGTGATCGCAATTAAATTCCTCTGACAGCATGGTTTAAATTCAGGGTAAACACAGAAATCCTAAGTACCTAGTGGGCCTCTTCAAAAGGATGGTTTTTATGTAACTATTATACTCTAGGCACTACATGAATATGGGGACTATAATTGTAAACGTGATGGATATAAATCTTTTCCTCAGGATCTATCATCTAGGAGAAATACAAACAATTACAGTGGTGTTGTACATGTTTTATGGGGGTGCTTATACCAGTTCCTTTTTGTTTTTTTTCCTTTTTAAGGAAAGATAACTTAGAGTTATACGTTTGGTATTTGGGTTTTGGTTTGGTAAGTTTTGTGGACTCTAAATGGCTGAAATATTACTAGTTTTCCTCCTGCTGCTTCCCTAATGACAGGATAGGACTTACCAACAGGACCCAGTATCACCATGAATCAGAAGTCATACTAAGTTTCCAAGGCTCTACAGATGATCATAGGAAGGTGTGTTATTAGGCAACAGAAGGGATTCTGAGTATTTAGTTTTCATAAGTTCACAAGATGCAGCCCAGCCAACCATTGCATGCCCCACAGCTGGTCAGGTGCTACCACCAGGGCAAGTTGGCAGCAGGTACAAGTATAAGCAAGCAAGTGGCTTCAAAGTAGTGTACTATTGGGGATCTTATTTAAGAGGCCCAATTATAAAGCTTGAAAACCAGGTTCAAAGAAATAAGAGGAAAAAAAGTATTGAAAAATGACCTAAGAGAGTGACTTAGAGTTGACAGGAGGCTAGGCATTAGGCAAGGGATATTCATATTTTGACAGTCATTCCAATCTACTGGGGAGTTTGTCAACATGCTTATGCATGAACCTCATCCCCAGGTACTGATTCATTTGACTATGACTAGACCTAAACTCTTACATCTTTAAAGAACTCAGCATGAGATTTTGATGCACATCCAAGACTGAAAATTGCTGGATTACAAGAATGGAAGCCTAAAGGCAAGTAGATTATATCAAGGTATGCTGCAGGTGGGTGGGAAGGGATGCACGTCTAATGTGCTGGGGAAGCCGAGCAGCAGGAAGACCTTTGCTGGGCAGAATAGTTCAATACAGGCTTCTCTGCTGAAGAGGGGGAAATTTTTTGTTTGATCAAGGGAAACCGATGAGGATTTCAAACTGTGTTAAATATCTGTACGTAGAGAGGTTGGCTGCAGGGTTTCTTAGGGAAGTTAAAGGAAATACTAATTGTATCTCCATGGCAACAGGCTATCTCATTCTGTCTCTGCTTCTTTACTTTCTTACACCAGCCCTCCACAGTCACGTCCTTATATGTCTCTCTATATCAGGCGCAAGCCTCATCATGAAAGAATAACTATGCTTTCCTTTGTCTCCTGTTTTTACTACTGAAATTCATGTAGAGTACGTTAAGGCTTAAAACCAACACTTGTCCACTAAACAAGAACTTACTGATCGGTTGCATTGAACCTACTCTGGGAGCATGATCTTACAAAAACACTCCTTGCCCCTGAAGTAGGAAAATTTTATAGCATGTAGTAGGCTGTAAATGTTCTTTCTTCCCCACCCTTTCCCCGAAATAAAGAGACATTCAATTTCTTATCCCCAGAACCTAGGAATATTACCTTCATGGCTAAAGCATTCAAGTATATTGTTAAGTATTATAGTATATGTTACTTTATATGGAAATGTGAAGTATCAGTGCGTGGCGGAAGATGTGATTCAGTTGAAGGATCTTGAAAGGAAAACCTTATCTTAGGCTATATAGAGAGATGCAGGTGTGCCCTAAATACTATAAAGAGTGCTGTTGTGTGAGAGAGGCAGAGGGGAATCAAACATGACACACCAAATAGAAGGGGGTGGTGTGACCACAGAGGCAGGGATTAGAGCCATGCAGACACAAGCTAAGAATATGCCAGCCACCAGGAGATGAGGCAATGAGGGATCTTCCTCTAAAGCTGTAAGGAATGTGATCCCGCTGACACCTGATAGTAGACTACTGGCCTCCAAATCTGTGACAAAATAAATTCTTATAGCTTTGGAGTCACCCAGTTACTGGTAGTTTCTTACAACATCTCCAGGAAACTAATACTGATTTTGTTACGAGGAAGTGGGGTGCTAGTGTAACAATGCCTCAAACATTGAAAGTATCCTTGGACTCTAACCATGGGTAAAGTCTGCAAGAAATATAAATTGCATGAAAAAAAAAACTCTAAATTTCCTTGAGCAGCCTTTTGGTAGAAGTGGGGCACAAAAGACACTATAGGGTGCAGGCTCACAGCAATGAGCAGCACAGAAGAGAAAGCTTTTAGTGTCAAGGAGAACATGTGCATTGTTATGAACACATTGTTGTTAGAAATATGAATGTTAATGGCACTGCCTGTCAGGGTTTAGGAAAATGAGAAATGTGTTATTGGAAATAGTTCTTCCAAGGAGAAGAGGACTTTTTCCTGGGTTGTCCGTGTGGGCCTTAAAAGCTATCACAAGTGTCCTTATCAATTGAGAGAGCAGGAGAGAGATCAGACACAGATACACAAGAAGCTGGTAATGTGAACACAGAGACAGGGATTGGCGGGATGCAGCCACAAGTCAAGGAATGCTGACAGCCACCAGGAGCTGGGCAGGACAAAGAACAGATTCTCCCTTGGAGCCTCTGCTGGAAATGTTGCCTGCCAACACCTCGATTTTGTCATCCAGGACCATGAATGAATAAATCCCTAATCTCTTAAGCAATCAGTTGTGGCAATCTTATGGCAAATCCAATAATATATAAGTTTAGTGGATGTTTTTTTATTGGCATGTAGATGGATTGCTTGTGCTCATACCACCTCCACTCCAACACACTTTGTTTCCTGAGAACCTAGAAGCAAAACTACTGAGGTCACTCCCACAGGGTGCAGGCCACAAAGAGAAAAGCAAAAGGCCTGTAGATTATAGTAATAGATTATTGAATATCCAATTTTAATCTTTGTTCTCAAGGAATGATGCTTAGGGAAGACCTGCAGAAACACCTTCACTAAATTAAAATTTCTCACAATGCTCCTTAATATTATGGTACATTTTAGGTCACTGCACCAATGGCAAGGTACAGCCACAGACAAAATACCTCCATGATTTCTAGCTGTTTGGCCTTGCTAAAGGCCTTTTTCTGTTATAAATCTGCATTTTCTTCTCCACATTGAAATGGCAGTGGTGGACTGGTTTCATGGGGTTGCTGTTTTACATGAAAACAAAGGTGACATACAACAGGCACTAAAAAATTATCACTCTCCCTGTGGTCAACTGGGTGAGCTCGTAATTTTTTGCTTTGACTTTCAGGAGACTCAGAAGTAAATTTAATGCTTGTTATGTTAACTCATTAGCCTGGGTAATTAGCATATGGTGGTTTATTTTTTCTATTCACATTTTTAACTTCTATCAATTTTAATAGCCTGATTGTGTATTTTTCTTATCATAAACTGCTTTCTGGAAGCAGATTAGGTAGGCATTATTAATAAATGGCAAATTATGGTCTGTTCACATTGTCCGTGAAGATAATATTTTAATGTTTCCTATCCTATGTTTGTTTTGGGGGAAGGCGGGGCTTGATAGATTATCAGAGAAGAATGTCTGGCCCATTGAAGTGGTCAGTTTATATTTCATCCAGAAGATTATTCCCACCTTGGAAAAAGACTTTCTTTTTAATAAACCTACTTAGAAACGTAGCAAGACTCAACTGTCTCTCTACTTATGGGAGAGAAAGCATTGCCAAGGAAACTAAACAGCTGCTTGGGGCATGTAATGCTAAGAATAAGTAACAGAAATGTGTAAGAGACATAAGTCTGCAGGCTAAAATTCAGTTAACTGAGTAGAATTGACATTAACATCTCAAAAATCATATAGAATAGTCAGATGAGAGAACAAAGCACTATATATTCGAAATAGGATTTAAGCTAGTATATCACAGTGCACTTATAATACCTCCAGACTAACACTTATTTAAATTGACCATCTGTTGTACTTTGTGCCTATAAACTCCATTTAACTCAGGCAAATGGAATTCTCTCACTTTCTCAGGTGTGCATGTTTGAGGTAAGATTGCACAGTTGGCTAGTTTTCCATGCTCAGAAATCAACATTGACTCCAACATTGATTGCAACAGGTTAGCAGCTATAGAACACTTTAATTCAATTTTCCAAAAACTACAGCTTTTAGATCTCAATAGACCAAAGGAAAGCCCAATTATTTTTATGTTTTGCACCTCACTAAGATTGTTTAAATGCATCAAAGTAGCTTACTTTCTTTTCACTCATCCTTAAATATATATACCCCCAAAATAAAGTTTCTAAATGTATTGGTCACCTCTTGGGGCTCAGGTGGAAGATCCCTGATTCACAGGAACACTGGAAACAACCCAAGTGGCACAAATGGACACAGCGCTGAGCTCTGCTTCCTTTCCACACATTCCAGGAGAAGACAGATCCTCTCCCAGCCTCTAGGCCTCCACTGGGAGGAGCGGAAAGGAGGCACCACTCCTGTAGTCTTATGACAAGACCCTGCCTACCTTAATCTAATCCCCACTTTTACAGACTCTGATTATGTGCTCTGAGGCAATCTGGAAAATTCCTTCCATGTTTTCGTTCCTGTAAAACTTCTTCCAATAATCCTCCAACCCTACTGTAGGCACCAATCTACTGATTTTAACTTCATTGATTTCATAAGACCATACCCCTTCTGCTTAATACAAGTAGATCCTATTTTATCTACAAGACTCTGCATACTCTGACTTGAGTTGCTTCTCTGTCCTTTTTACTCTTCTTTATCAGTATCCCATTATTGGAGTCTCAAAACTCAAACTTTATATCTCTTTTTTTTTTTCTCTGCCTATGTGTCTTTGATTTCCTCCAGACTTTACTGACAGTTAACATCATATCTGTATAGAAAGCACCTGAATTTTTATCTACAAACTGGTAGCTTGTGTGACCCCCATACATGTGTGTCTAATGTCTACTCAGCATCCTTCACTTGGATTGAAAATACCCAGGTGAAACTCGTGCCCACAAATGAGCTCTTGGTTTTCACTTACATCAGTCCCTTCCCTTCTCTTGTGCATCTCAGTTAGTGACATATTTTGTCTTGCTAGTTGTTTAAGCCAGCAACCTTGAAGCCATCTTTCACTCCTTACTTTCTTTCCAAGTCTAAACTCAGTCTGGATGTCTCCACCTTCAAAATCTAGTATATAACATTATCTTTACCACTCCCAGCATTGTCCCCCTGGTCAAGGATGATCATGTTTGGCCTTGATGATTACCATTGACTCCTAACTGCTGTCCTTCTTATGTTGCACTCTCCACACAGAAACAAGAGTGATCTTTATAAAATAGAAGTGATGTTTCTTCATTTTATTTGTCAAATCCCTCTTACATCTTTTCTATCCCTGAAACCCCTTCTTCCCCTTTCCCCTTTAATTTTTTTTTCCACACTACTTACCACCATTCACTGTACATACGCTATAAATTCTTCTTTTGCATTTTGAACATTGTCTGCCTCCTTCGTGGAAGCTTCATAAATGCAGGGATTGTCCTCTGGGCTGTGGTTTATAGGTTAACTGTCTATCAAAGGCTTATGTGTTAAAGGCTAAGTCCCAGCTGATGGGGCTACCAACAGTTTGTGGAACCTTTCAGAAGGAGGGCCTGGTGAAAAGAAATGATGTCATTGGGGCATTTTCTTGAAGGGGATGTTGGAACCCTAGCCCCTTCATCTTGCTGTCTTTGCCATGAGGTGAGCAGCTTTGCTCCTGCACATGCTTCTGCCATGGTGTTCTGCCTCTGCCTCATATGGATGGAGAAACATTGGAGCCCCAACTGACCATGGACTGAAACCTTTGAAAGCAGAAGTTGAAATTAACCTTTACTTCTTTGTCTATCTCTGGTATTTTGTCACAGTAATTGAGAGCACCATTTTTTTTTTCCAGTGCTAGTTAGAGAGTAGGTGATGCTTAATTTCCTTACAATGAATAAGTGAATCATTTAGTCATTTGTATTAGTTCAGGCTGTCATCATAAAATACCATAGGCTGTCATCATAAAATACCATAGACTAAGTGATTTAATTTTTGTTTGGTTTTTGGGTACCAGGATTGAACCCAGGGGCACTTGATCACTGAGCTACATCACCTGACCTAGTTTGTAGTTTACTTAGAATCAGGATCTCACTAAGTTGCTTAGTGTCTCACTGCTGCTGAGGCTAGCTTTGAACTAGCAATCCTCCTGCCTTAGCCTCTAGAGCCACTGGGATTACAGGCACTGGGATTATCGTGCTCGGTAGACTAGGTGACTTAAACAATGGACATTTATATTCTCACAGTTCTGAAGTCTAGAAGTCCTAGATCAAGGTGCTAAGGTTGACTTCCAGATAACTATCTATCTTACAGAAATCCCCACTTTCATTGTATACTCATGTGGCCTTTTGTCTGTGTTTATGGGGAGGAAAAAAAAGAGCTATGCTACTTCTTCTTCTTATAAGGACCCTGATATCATGTATTAGGACCCTACCCTTATGACCTCATTTAATTTAATGAACTCCTTAAAGTTCCTATCTCCAAATAGTCATTCTGGGGGTTAGGGTTTCAACATATGGGTTTGAGAGGGACACTGTTCAGCCCACAGCATTGTCCAAATGGAGAGTCTAGTGCTTGGAGAAACATAAAAGAGGTTCCTCTGCAGTGTCAACCTTGTTAGTGACTGACACTCATAAGCATGTAATATTACACCAAGCTTCTATGACCTGACCCTCTCTTCCACCACCTAAATCTTCCTCTTCACCCTTCATTCCTTCTAGTAGGTAGAACATTCACTGATATGTTTGCATGACTATTTATCTGTACCCTGGGAAGAAGTCTTTGCAGTGCAAACTGATTCACTGCCATATCCCTGACCCCGCCTAGTGGCAAGCATATCATCAGTTCTCATTTTGGATTTGCAAAGTGAAAGATCTTCTATAGCAGGACCAGATCCTTTATTCTTGTGCTCCTCAAAGGGGCACAGGCAGTAATCTGGGAGACTGTCATATGTCCTAGGGGTTATAAGGAGACATGGGATAAATATTCACATCTTATAGAAGCATGGATTTCAAAAATCACTTAAAGTATGCTGAAATGTTAAAACAAACTTTGGTATATAGCAAAAAAAAAAAAAAAGCAAAATTTACATAAATGTTAAGGCTAAGATATTTTCTTCAAATGCCATTCTCTCTCTGCTTCCCCAAGGATCTATGACAACTCTGTTATACTCAGTACTTAAGAAATATCTTAGAACACCCGGAGGATATTTACATGTATTCACAAATTTATAGAAGGAAATACATGTTTTAAGTTCAAATATGCTAACCACTATAATAAGCTCTCATGGAGGCTGTGTTCACTACTTTCTCTTAAAAACAAAATTAAGACTTAGACAATGTACTGGAACCATATAAAAAGCACCTTTACAGAGATTATAACATGCAAAATTCAAAGACTTCTGATTTATAAGAGGAGACTGAATTAAGAGCTGCTTAATGATTCATAAAATTAGTCACAGATGGTAGGACTCTTAAGGCCCCCTGGGTCAGCTCCCCTGACCCAGTACTGATGTTTTTTTAAAAACACACTTCTGTCTAGATTGAGAGATAAAACCTCAATTGTTTGCTCAGAATTCTGTCCAAATGGTTATGTGCTCCTGCTAATGGATATATTCCTACATTGCTTCTCTGGTACCCTCTGAACATTTCTCCTTTGTTCTGACAATTCAATGTACTATGGCAAATTCCTAACAACAACAAAAAAATCATTCCTCTGACATAACCTATGTAAAACATGGTCAAATCACTTACTTATCTCTCTTTCTTTGACCAGATAGCTTGATTCATTTTAGAAATTCATTGTGGAATTCTTTCTTTGTTTTCCAAAGCACTCAGACTGAATGTGATTTACAGCTCTCTGTCATTTTGACTTCCGTCATTTGCCACAGTGATTTTTATACAAGGTTCTGTTAGATCAGAAGAAACGTGTCTATTTTCAAAGCAGCAATATGATTATGATCCCTGATCATGGACCCTTCAACCTCTTGAGATGTACTTTGTATTTCATGTATTTAATCCCGCCCCAGAATTGACTTTAGGGAGCTCTCTTTCTGTCTAAGGATTCTTTATTTTCATGCATTTTACATTGCAGATTTGCCTCCAGAATGAATTCATTTCTGCAACAGCCTCAACATCTTTTGAACTTGTCCTCTGACTGTTTGATCATATTTACTTTTGATTTGATTTCCCATTGTCCTTGTTATTCATAAAAATCAAGGAAATGTTAGCACTCATACTTACTGAATTCCTACCACTGAGAAGATCTTGAGAGATATATTGTCTTAAAACACATCTATGAACAAACAAAACTGTAACTTAAACTGAGTACTTGTATACTTATTCAAATTACCTCTCAGTTACCTAAATATACAGAGCAGTGATGAACAGAAACTGTATCTGTGTCATTCAAAATTATATCAGGAAAAAAAATTGAATTGATTCATGGCTTCTTGATGCTGAGGAGATTTGCTGAAATACACGAGTACAATTGAGAAACGTGACTTTATCAGTCACAGCAAGCAGTGCCTTGAACAATTGTATAGAAAAAGAAAAGCAAGAAAGAAATTCTTGTCTATAACAAAAATAGATGTTTTATGATACAAGGAATACTCTTTAGAAATGATGGCTAAAGCAGATGCCAAATACTTAGATTTGTCTCCATCTGTAGTCAAATGAGGTATTAATTTACATAAGCATATCGTGGACAAAATTTATAAACCACCAGGGATAAATCTAAGTAACTTTTTAATGCATTTAACATAGCTATATAAATCAGTCTAAACAGTAATTTTCCTTTGAAAATTTTCATTAGCAAATGTGTAAAGTATCTTTTCATAGCCCTTAGGTCAGTTTTAAAAGCCAAGGATGTTTGAGCATATATGAAGACAACTCAGCAATCATTTGAAATATACATAACTGGCAGCCAGAACTACCATCTTTTGCATGTGTTCAATGGTGACAAAGGTGTTGTTTCTAGATTTTGTTTCTTATAATTACTTTTAAAAGAATCTAGTAAATTGATACCACATCAGTATGTATGTTGATTGGCATTTTGGCTTTCAAAGTTCAACTCTTAAAAATTGACAATCCAAGAGAAAAAAATTAGTTTGAAGTACAAATTCAAAGAGAAAAGGCAAAACATATAGTAAAGATACTAAAATTCATCAATAATTAGAGACATTCAAATTAAAATCAATATTTAAATACCATTTTATACCAATCGATACTTTTAAATTTATAGGAAAACATGTATTGGTAAAGTTATATCAAAGAAGCTGATCACAACACAGGTAGGAGTTTAAATCCATACACATCCCTGTGAAGAATTTTGCAAAATTAAATAATGTGGAAAAGATGTATATTCTGTGACCCAGTGGTAGTTGCACTTCTGTGTTCCACAGGAGAACACAAAACAAGCATAAAAATGTTCAATACAGAAATATTTGTATTAACAAAAATAAAAACAATAGCATGTACTTAAGGAAGTTCCACACAATAGTAAAAATGAACAAACTATAGTTCCAAGTATTAACGAGGTTGAATCTTTAAAGTTGAGTCAAAAAGCAAGTCACAGAATGATATATAAGTATAAAACCTTGAACATGAATTTTAAAGTATAAGAAGAAATATATTTGAATAGTGAATCTAATACAAAGTCATACACAAAACTAAATATCACTAAATATCAAAATAGTGATTAGCTTGGGATGAGGGTAGGAAAACTGTGATGGGGGATGCATGGAGGACTTCAATTGTTTATTAAGTGGATTATTTCTTAAACTAAGTAGTAAGTACATTGGAATCAATCATACTATTGTTTGTATCTTTTATGTATATATGAAATAAAAAGAATCAATAAAATCCAATGTTTGATAAAACTGGTTTTAAGATTAATTTAATAAAATCCATTTAAAATGTGACATTTATTTTCACATTTCCATTAAATTGCCAATTCTGTCACCATATGTGACTTGATATCCTGTGTTTTTTGTTTTTGTGTTCTTGTCCTATAAATTAATGCTTGAGTGGAGCTCTTTAATAGAGTAGAAAACATATGGAGATTCATAAAAAAAAAACACTAAAAATAGAACTACCATTTGATCCAATAATCCCACTGTTAAATGTATATATATAGGCAAGGAATCATAATATCCAGGAGACACCTGCACACCCACCTTGATTGCAGTACAACTAAGAAATGGAAACAAGTGTCCATCAACGAATGGATGGGTAAAGAAACTGCAGTGTAGTAGAATATTATTCAGTCATATAAAACACTAAATTTTCTCAATTGCTACAACATGGATGAAGCTATAGGACATCATGTTAAGTAAAATAAGCCTAGCACAGAAAGACAAATAGCATTAGTTTTCATTCATTTGTGGAAGCTAAAAAAAATGATCATATAGAACAAAACAATGGAATAGTGGTCACTATAAACTAAGAAGGGAATGTGAGAATGGGAATGAAGAAGACTAAGATAACAGATATCAAAACTCAGAGAAGAAAAATAATTTCTAGTGTCCTATAGGGGAACTATAGTCTATAAAAATTGATATATTTCCAAATAACTTGAAGAGCTCAGTTTTCTAAGACATAGAAATAATGTTTTGGTAGGTAAAAATGATAATTTCCCTGAATTAATTATACACCATATAGTGTATAATGCTACATCATATATCATTACACACTGTATAATGCATCAAAAATGGTACTACACCCATTAATTAATATAAATACTATGTATCAATTAAAATAAAATACAGTAAAAAGAAATATTGAGATATGCTCAATCCTTTGTGTGTTGGACTTTCTTTTGCCATTTTTTAAAGAGAGAGAAAGAATTTTTTAATATTTATTTTTTAGTTATTGGCAGACACAACATCTTTGTTTGTATGTGGTGCTGAAGATCGAACCCCGGCCGCATGCATGCCAGGTGAGTGTGCTACCGCTTGAGCCACATCCCCAGCCAGCCCAATTTTTTTAATGTATTTTAGAAGTACAGACTAAAGGATACAAATATGCCTTGGCCACAAGCCTTTATTCTCTTTGCAGAATGACAAACTTTCTCTGACCTACAGTGAGTCAATGTCTTGGTTGTGGCTCTGTATCCTCTTCACATTCAGCACTTTTTGGTTGTTGTTCTGGCCTTACAAAGATCACACTAGATTATTGCATGCACTCAGAGAATTGTTATAAGTGTTTAAAAGCTTTCTATCATAATTGAAAATTTATCTGTGCCCCTCTTATTTGTAATCCATTTGTATTTCTATCTTTGTAGAAAAGTACAGGCACAAAGACAAAATGTATCCAGCACAAATGAGTTACAAATTCTGGTGTCACAGAGGGCAGGTAAATGGATAAATGATGCAGTCCGTAGGTAAAGAGAAGTTGGAGAGTTTATGTGTCTTCTTTGCAGCACAAGACACTATTCAAGTCCAGGCCATTTTTGTAAACTAAAAATGTAGTTTAGATCTTGCTAGATCTTCCAGTTGCTCGAAAAATGCAAAAAGTTCAGATCTGCATTGTGAAGTTGGCAATTAACTAAACATGTAATTTTAACCCTATTTGGAGCAAAGCAAATGGATCTGCAGCCATAATTAGCCCCTTGACTGCCAGGGGAATCTTTTGCTCTGCACACTATGGAATCTGCTGATGAACATAAAACAACTCTCTTCACTATGAAAGAAAATAAAAAATAAAACACCAATAACCAAATTATCCTACTTTACTAAGCAAAGGGCAAGGTTACTCCATAGTTCCTTCGAGAGTACACATGGTGAAGAGTCCTGTGGGCGCATTTGGAAGTCACTCAGCTCCAGGAAACCATGAACCTTCAAGATGGTGTCTCATGCAAGGTACTTGTCACTCGCTGGAAGTATCTAATAAGAGTCAACGACCCTTGACAAGAGAGCTATAGAAGACTTTCTAGGTGAGTGAATATGCTTGGTAATCTTTCTACTTCTGTCATTCAGTTAGCTTCTATCTTTTTTTTTTTTTTTGACCCTGTGGTATTTATGAATGTTTGTCATAAATCCTGAATGTCTAAAAGTAGAAAGTAGGAAAATTGTTTTATATATATATCAAATGAAATTTTACATACGTAATGAGCACAGTAGGTCTAATATCCATATGCAAAATGGCAAGTGTTAAGAGTGTGCTAAATAATTAAGTAGGAAATATTAGACTGTCTTGGGTTCCTGTGTAAGCAAACTAAAGCCTAATTCAGAAAAGAAAATTAAACTTTAAGCTCAGCCTATCAATGGTAGCCAACAGGGTGTTGGTAACATTGTTTTGACCCCCACCAGGATATTCCAAACAAGGCAGCCACACAGACATTAACCAACCAAATAATTTCTTTGCTGTATCTCCACATCCGCTCTACAAAAGCTTTCCCCTGGCACTCCTTCAGCAGAGCTGGTCCACCCCAGTTTGAAGATGTCTGATCATAAATCACCATCTGCTCAAATAAACTCTTCAAAATGTAAAGTGCCAAAGATAATCTTTTAGCACATATCTTTTAAAAAGCAGGATTTTTTAATACTATGCTTACAACTGTTATCTGTACAAAATATAAGTGCATCCATATTATCATACTTGTTTTAAAACCATGAGATTAATGGTCACTTTTTATTCTCTTCTAAATTTTCTATTGTGTAGCTGTATTGTCTACAGAATTTACATTATTTTAAACTCCCTTTTCCAATGCTATGCTTATAAATAGTGTTATTGTCACCTACTTTCTCCCCTCAACAGCCTGGGGGCTACTAATTTCTCTCTCTCTCTCTCTCTCTCTCTCTCTCTCTCTCTCTCTCTCCATGTAGAAGACAAAAGAATCTCTTTACCTCTTTTTCTGTACTGTCACTTCAATGTTTACCAAAATTTTATAAGGGAAACTTCAAAGCTGAGAAGCACTCTCGAAGAAACTCTGTCATGTTCTCTCTCCAGATCCGTTATCCCACAAACTACTCCAGATCTGTTATCTGGAGTAGGGCAATCAGCACCTGTACCAAATTGCTCTCAGTTCCCATGGTGCCGGAGAAGGGAACTGTTTTAAATACTTTTGTGAGTTTCCCTATCAATTTGATTTTGGATGAAAGAAGCAAAGAGTGGTGGTATTTGGGAACTATGGTGTTCGGCTGCAGGAGTGCAGGCAATATTCCCGAGACACACTAACCCTGATGGACATAGAACCAAAAGAAGTTCAACAAAGCACCTGACTCAAGGTCTGTCTTCTGATCTAGCCTTCTCAAACATTAAAATTCACTCTTTTTACAAAGAAAGAAAGAAATCTCTAAACCAAAACTTAGATGTTCTCCTGGTCTTCTGTTACTTATAATATTAGTAAAAAAGAAAATTTATTTATATTAGAATGGGAAGATCAGGTGCATAGTGTATTTTGAAGTACATGTGTTCTCCAGTGGCATTTGAACTCATTGAATAAATTCTATGATAGATTCTGAGCACAGATTTGGGGAAATGTGGAGAAGAAAAAGTGAAGCTAATTTTTATTGAGTATCTGTTAATATAGCTAATTTTTATTGAGTATCTGTTAATGTATGCCCTACGAATTATACTACTTCTTTTAATGTGCTCCATTTGGTTGGACTATTATCCTTATTTATAAAGAAAGAAGCAAGATAAGAGAAATCAAGTAACTTGCTCAAAGAAAAACAGCAGAAACAGTATTCACCTGCAGGTCTATCTAATTTCAAAACCTATACATTTTGTGTTATATCACTCTTCCTTGATTTAAATCCATTAAAAATGTTCTCAAAATTAAAAAAAAAACAAATTTTCTCTGTTCAGAGTTCCATGTTAGATTGATTTCTGAACCCTGTTTCATAGGCAGTATGTCAGTATTTCAGAGAACATAAAATTTGGAAATATTTTTTCTTTAAATGCTTTGATTTGGTAAACCATAACAAACAAATCTTGGATACCATTCTCACTCACTGCTATAAGCAATAGTTCCCCAAATAAGTGTTTTCAATGTGTTCCTGGCTTTTTTGTTTAGGTTTTCTGAACTATGTTAGCAGGAAACAACAATCGACCATTTGTATGTGATTATCTACCAAGGAAAATGACAGCCAATTCAGGGTTTCAGAAGAGTACTTTAAAAGCCAAGGAAATAAAGGAAGCTTGTCTGCTTAGCTTTGCCTGGTATTTTCCCTTTCTCTTTCTTAGTTTTCTTCTTTCTTTTTAACAATAAGTTAGTATGCTAACATCCCTGGCAGAATAAACAAAAATCCCTACAACTGGAATTTAGGCTCAAAATCATTATGAAACACAGATGTGATCATATTTCCCAGAACCTGGTTCTGGTTATAATGTTCTACCCCCCAGTGGTTTCAGGAAAATGCATATGTGGCTAAAAGAAAAATTTCTCCCACATTATCCTAAATTGTTATAAACCACAATAGCTTTTCAAAATTTTTGAAAAATCTCCTGATATGATACAGATCTTACATCTATATGATATGTATGTGGATGCAGGTATGGTAGAGGCTGCATTATAGACGCAGATGCAGATAACCAGATGCAGACAGAGAACAGCAACACACATGGCCCAATAATTTGAAGCTCATCTACTACCTCTAGGGACAACATCACTGGCATAACTAAATTATACAAGGCACACACCTGCTTTAATATGATGAAGAATAATTCTATGAGGATCTATGAAAATGACCTCTGGGTCAGATACAGGATGAAATGGCCCTGGAATAATCACTCTAGAACCTCAGCAAAATGATGAATCTCCCAGGTCCTGCCCATATGCCAACGGCATTGTTGACAAATATGGTGATAAAAATGTATCTGACAATTACTTTTCTTCCCAACACTTCCGAAATCAATTTTATTGTTCCCATGATTACCAGATCACAAATACTGGTCATTCCCAGCACCTCCATAGATAAATATGCAATAATAAATGTTTACCCCTAAAAGATACTGGTCATTTGTCCTGCATATTTGGGATGTGGCTTATTGCAGTGTGTGATTAAAACAGACTCTATACAGCCCGGTGTCTTACAGATGCATTGCATCATTGCTATTTCTTCTCATTTTGTAGGTTAACGTATCAGTCATTGTTATACATTGGAAAGCAGTTGTCACTCTCCAAATATAAAGACTTGAGCGCTAGCTCTGTGATCATCTGTTATGATACTCAGCATTTAGTCTGCAGCCCTGGGCTAAGCTCCTGTAACACCACTGAAACTTTTGTACAGCTAAGATGATCACACCACAAACAATGGCCAACTGTGATTTAAATAGCATTACTGATAATCTTTTACAATTTTCATTAAAAGTAATCCACTGTTTAGGTGATTCTGGAGTAGAGACTCCTAGATAAATGACCTCCTACATAAACAGGTCATTGGATTATCTGGTATTCCCAAGTGCCAGGAAATGACGAGCCTTCAAATCTTGGTTTCCCAATTCCTTGGGAGTTGTACAGCTCTCAACATGTCTTGAAGCCTAAATCAAGGCTAATTCTTCTCTGGATTTTTCAACCTGTGCAGATCATGTAATCATCTTAATTGCACAGCTATTACTGTGAGTACATTTCTTTAGATACTTAGTCATAGACTGTTTTGTATTATCATTTAAAAATTTGCATAGATGATGTAAGTTTTCCTGAGCTCAAAGCTCCCTGAGCTCAAGTCCTATGGCATATTTTTGTACCACTTTATCACAATCATGTCCTAATTTCACCATATAAGCTTAGTAAGTCAGTTATTAAAATTTATCTTTTTCAGTTGAGCAACAGAGAAATGTTAAATCCTCCAAGACATCCTCACTTTGAAAAATAGGGGAAAATGTGCAATTGAATATTTGAATGGATTTCAGAGAAGAGATTAGTCAACTCTTTCTTTAAATGGTCAAGTAAATATTTCAGGCTTTGCCATTATTGCTAGCATTTTGTATTTGACAGTGTATAAAACCCAACCTACCCGCCTTCAGTTACCACTCTGTTAATCTCATCAGGGGATTTAGTCATTGATTGGGTTAAGACTCTCATAATCCAATGATTTCTCCTCTAAACCTTCTTGCATTGTCTCACATGTGAGCTTTCGGGGACACCTAATATATAAACCATAACATATACCGATATCAGATTGCCTCCTCCAGGATTCTGAGGAAATAAATTTTTATTCTTTAAACAACCTGGCTATGGCATTTTATTGTGGTAATCTGAAATAACTAATATACTCCCACTCTTCTCTCTCATTCTCCACCCAATAGCACCAACACACAAAAGGGCTACTCTCTGGAGAATAGAGTGGAAGGAGCATCTTAGAAGCAGCCCCTGGTTGTGTACAGCAGGCACTAACCTAGCTGAAGTCAGTCCTGGAGAGAAAAGAAGAGATACAATTTAAATCAAGATTGAGATTTATTTTAAACCAGATTATGAATGTTGATAACTGTCCAAGATGTTACTTAGGAAAAAAGGATGAACAAAGCAGGGTTGAAAATATTGTTTGGGGGTTAAAAAATGATGGTTCCTATCTATACCCTCCCCATCACATGTATCTTCTCCCATTCTTCCTCTTACTTTTTTTTCCCCTTGCTTCCTTCCTTCATTAGTTCATTGGTTCATTCATTCCTTCCTTCCTTCCTCTCCCTTCCTTATCTTCTGATCGATGTAACCATAAACATTCAACTTCAGGTCATTCCAGGAAATGCATTTGCCATTGCTAAGACCTGAAGCTTGTAATGGGAACCAGGATCTGTATAGTCTCACAGTTGTTTCCCAGATATATATCTGAGAAGATGATTCCAGTTCAAGTGATTTCTTAACAAGTGCACCAGGGAAAACCAGAGAGGGAATAGGAAAGGGAATGGTACAGCAAGACAGGGAAGGGGAAGGAGCCAAGCAGGTAGAATCTCAACAGTCTCCCAGAGACTAGCTTCAGCCTGATCATGCAGAAAACCACAGATTGTGATCCAGGCCTCTGAGCAGTCCCGCCCTAGTGAAGGGGTTGGGATTATCATTGGTGATGGGAGTCACTGGTGATAGGACACCCTTGGGGAATGTAAGTACCCAGTATTTTTAGCTCTCAGCCCTGGAAAAGTGGGCTCCTGGACCCCAGGAACAGTCTCCTAATGGAGAAATAAATATTGTAAAATGAGATCCAAGAAGACCTGGGTAGAGAACTAACTTAATCAGCCACACACATTCACAGAATATTAGGATGGAAGAAAGGGTCCTTAGAGGATGCATTATCATGGCATACCTTGATTAGGTTAAAGTTGTGTATTACAAACACACATACATACACAATGTCACCAATAACAAAGGCCCAATTTGGTACTTTGTTTTGAGTACAAAGCTATCCCTATAATAAAGTCTGTCTTCCTATCAATCCCCCATACTTTCTTTGTTGAGGGAGGGACAGTTGGAGGTATGGCTGGGACTCTGCCAGTGGCATGTAGCTCAGTACTGCTTCATTTATGCTGCAGTTCATCCTACAATTCCACAACTATGGTTCTGATGATAGTTCTGACAATTTATAATGATTTAGAGCTTATGAGTTGTGAATTTATGGTTAGTTTGGATTGTTAAAAATTTTATCTACGAATAAATTTGGGTTTGCTTCTGAATATGCCTATAGAAAATTATACTGCTTGCTAAAAAAATATGCCAGAAACCATTACTCTAGTAGGTTCCAAAAAGCAGCCTAATGCAAAAGTAAGGTAGCTATGCTAATAATTAAGAGTGTGTAGTTCAATTGCCTAGGGTCAAATACTGCATTAACTACCAGCAAAATATTTTCAATTGGACAGTTTGATTAACCTTTTAAACTTAAATACTCTTATCTGTAAATGGGAATGAGATTGAAACCTGCTTTATCAGACTGTTGGCAATTAAATAGTACTGTCAAAGGCTTGGGCATGGTGTACTACACAGGAAGTGCTCCATAAATGTTCACTGTTGCCAAGAACATGGATTCAGGATTAGGAATCCATGTCTAATTCTATGTCTTCGACCTTGTGCAGGGGAACCTAAGTTTCCTATCATAATACTAGTATGATTAGATTTCTTAAGGTTCAAATGCACTAATATGAGAAATATCTAGCAAACCCAAAATGTATAATAGATAACAGCCATACATCTTTAGAGTCTTTCTTTCTATTTTTGCATATACAAAAGACAACAGCGCTGACCATTCCCCATCCATAAACATTTGGCATTAGAATAGACTCCCTGGTTAAACTGAAAATCTTGTACTCCTAACTTCAATCCTGTCTGTTCCAGGAACAATGTGAACTTGAGTTGTTCCTGAGTGAATTCAGTTGGTCATGGAAATTTGAATTCCCTTAACTTAAGGGCATACTATCAGAAACTAAACATTTAAGATGTAACAGCTCACCAGTGGGTATTGTCTATGCTTTGACCATGGCGAGGCTTCAGTGCAAAGAAAACAAGGTATTCCCAGAACAGAGCAAACTGTTCTGTTTCCTTCAAGATCAGTCTTCTCTGGAGTCTGCTCTATAGCTTCTAGCTTCAGTTGATCCTGAGAGCTTGTTTTTTTAGTGTTCAGCACAAAATCTGGACTTTATTTACTGAGCTGAAACAAAGTTGGGATTGGATAATAAGACATTTCCTTTCAATTGTTGTTTTAATTTTGGTGATAGTTATTGGTTGGAGTAACAAGTATGAAAAAAATCATTTTAAAAATTCCCAACTGTGAGGAATGAAGGAACTTTGGATAGGACAAAGGGGAGGGAGGGAGCATGGGGTTAGGAAAGATGGTGGGAGGAGATGAACATCATTATCCTAAGTACCTGTATAAAGACACGGATGGTGTGACTCTAGTTTGTATACAACCAGAGAAGTGAAAAATTGTGCTCTGTATGTGTACTATGAATTGAAATGCACTCTGCTGTCATATATAACAATGCACTAATATGAGAAATATCTAGCAAACCCAAATGTATAAATAAAGAATTTAAAAAAAAATTGCCAATTGTAATCAGTGCCTGGAATCAAACATTACACTGAGGAGCAAGTTCAAGATCTACCAGTGGCCCCATGGAGAGTGGATTCCTTCTCTGGAAGTCTTGAATAACTGTGATGGGAAGGAGGGTGAAGGTATGTATGCAGCCACTATGTGCTTCTACCCAGACAGATTCCCACTGTTTTGGTGAACTCTGGACCAGAACGGCCCTGTGCATGTTGATGCAGTCTTCTCAGTTCCAGATAACCCCTGATGGATGACACAAGGGGACACAGAACTCCTGGGTTCCTATTGTGTTCCTGAACAACTGCGGCTCTCCTTTTTGTGTTCCTAATGTCTTAGCTGTCCAGAGCCTTCTGAACTGCACAGGATGTTCTACTAAAAAGCACTCTGGGACGCTTCTCAGACTGAATCAGCTCTTTTTCTACTCTTCCTCCCCTACTCCCTCCTCCAGATGCTCCCATGCTGACCTGGGCTTCTGTCTTCCCCAACTGGACGCAGACTCCATCCCAGGATTTCAGCGTTCTCCACTGTGTCACTGACTTACAACACAAGCAAACAAATTCTTTCCAGGTTAAAAAAACAGAGATGATGAACATGAGGAAATATTAAATTCCAGAACCTTCACATGTTCTCCGAGGTTCTGTTTCCAATTAAGTTGAAGCCAGTTAGACTCTGGCTCTCCCCTTTTATCTGAGCCTGGAGTTTCCCAAATTCCATTCTAATTTTTCCCTACCCTCTGCATTGTGAACAAGTACACTGACTCTTTCTTCCAGAAATTTTCTTTCCCAATAAAAAGGCCCAGAGAAGAAATCAGAACAAAAAGTATGGTTCTCTCATTGACATATATTTCAACAATCTCAGTGTGTAGGGAGCTGTGCCTTTATGTATTTTAATTCTCTCCACTGAAGGAACCTGTAGTTTTATCTTCCTTTAATAGTACTTTTATGGAATACTCTGATTTTCAAAATGAGGGAATACAGCATATTTCTACCATAAAGAAACTTATTCAACCTTATTTTAGCCATTATTTACTCAGTCTATTTAACTTATTCTGGAATCTAGGATCTTAGTACAGGTCAATATCTTTAACCACACAAACTTGGAAGCAATTATCTAAAGACAGCTCTGACTTACTGTCAGTTTTCCTTGGCTATGATATCTCTCAGTTTACCAGCTCCTGGTATAACTATAAAATAACTTTGTTACCTGAAATGCTTAGTCTCATTTGTTTCATATTTTGTCTACACCAGGCATTATGGGAAGAGAAGTGCTATTGTTTTTAATCAAATAGACAAATTTAAGTTAGACAATGTATCAGAGAGTTTATGAATGCAAATAAAAGAAAGGCCTAAACAAAGAAGGATTTTCATTATCTCATAAAGAAAGAAGTCTTGAGGGGCTGGGGATATAGCTCATCGGTAGAGTGCTTGCCTCACACATGCGAGGCACTGGGTTTGATCCTCAGCACCACATAAAAATAAATAAAGATATTGTGTCCATCTACAACTAAAACATAAATTTAAAAAAGAAAGAAAGAAAGAAAGAAGTCTTGAGACAACAACTTGATGCATCAGTTTGATGGCATCATGGACGATCTGGAAACTGTCCATCTTTCTCTTCTTCCACCTTCAGCATGGCCACTTAGTCAAAGTTAACTTTATAGGCACAAGCTTGCCATGAAAACATGAGAGTGGGCAGCAGAGAGATGGTGGGTGTGTGGAGAGAGAGAGAGAGAGAGAGAGAGAGAGAGAGAGAGAGAGAGAAAGATATAATAAAATAAAATGAGAAAAATGTCTTTCTTTGAACTGTTTTCAAAATCAGTTTTTAAAAATTTATTTTTTACAAGTCTCTAAACTGAAAAAGTCAGGTCTTTTATGATCTTACTACATGCTGTTAATTGGAGAAACAAAGTTAAAGTCTCAACAAAGTGATTGATTCTTAATATTTTACTGGGACACTGTCACCTTTTTCACAAAGCTTATAATCATAGTCATCAAATACATATTCTTAAAGGTTGCCTACTTATCACGACAAAGTCTGCTCCTCTCCATTTTTGTGGTTTCCTCCTTCCCTACTCATGTCACAAAGCCCTCTTCCCCTAAGGATTACAAGGCAATTCTTGGAGGAACTTTTAGGACATACTAGTGCATAAAAGAAAGTCTGCTATTTTTACATCTTGAAGAGGTGGGCTTGACGGATACCCGGTGGTCGCTTGTTCAGCATTTCCTTTTTTTTCATGTCCACAGTGAATTCCTAGTTAGCAACAAAGTCTAATTGTAAATTCTTAGTTTGTGGTCTAATTAGTCCACAATATTGGTGGAATTTTTCTAAATGTCTCCTTACACAGACCTACATCCTTACACAGGACTACAACAGATTAGTCACTGCTGCAGAGAGTGGCCCAAGGAATGGGTCATTTCTATACATTACTCAGAGAGCTGGGTCTGCTTTCCTGTCTTTTAGAACTGGTGGTAGAGCACCAACTGCCCGGAGTGAACTGGCAAGAAGTGGAGTTGCTGTTAGTATGCAACCCATATCACCTGCTAGAGCAATCTACCTGAGTGTCTGATTGATTCCTTGAAGATGTGTAGCCACACAGTCCCGTTACACTGCTGGGCACCACCTGGAAGTCAGACTGAGTATCTGGGTATCAGAGGAGAAGTCCTCATCTTCTTGAGTATAGTAACAAGATGAGCTCCAGGAAGAAATGTTCACCATTAGAATCAGAGATACCACTAAGAATTACTACTTCATACTTAAATTATCATTTATTTATTCAGATTTTAAATAATATCAACCTAATTGTACAGATCTCAAAGGCTGTGTAAGGGTGAATAAGAATTACTTCATGCAGGAGAGATCCAAGATGGCGGGCTAGAGGGAGGCGGCATTCTGTGTCACTCCAGTGACCTGGGACTCAAGTAGGGGGAATACTGCTTCCGATAGAGGACCCCCCGCCGCCCATAGCTGCTCCTACACAAGAATCACAGCTGATAGGCCTGTGCAGGATCCGAGGTCTCAGCATCAGAGCAGGACTCCCAACTATTCGCTCACACAGGTCTCTTAGATCCTAGTGGGACCACTGGCATCAGCACCTTCACAGGATACCTGGCCACTCCCTGTGCAGAAATCCATGCAGGATACCCGGCCACTACCCACTTGCAAGAACTCCTACTGTCACTCCCATGTGGACCTCTATCTACCAACGTGGGGCTCCCCCGGTTGCCTCCATCTTGGGACTCTGCAGCCACTGCCATAGTCCCCTATCCATGGTAGCCCGCCTGCACCTGGGAACATCGCACAGGCTCTGAAGACAGATGACAGTCACAACACTTCATGGTACAGATCTCATCCCTGAGCACATTGACCAACTCCATTGCCAGGGCTCCCCACCACCCGACCTGCTACTTCATCACTGAAAGCAACTGCCTCCATCTTGGGTCACCTGTGTCACCATCTTTAGTGGGGACAACTCCCAGTTTGGAACACTGGCTGGGCAGGTACCATAGTTCCCAACTCCCTCTCCCTGGCAGCCGCTAACCTGGCACAGTGATTGGCCAATACAAAATAGCTCTCCAGGACAGGTGTGCAGTCCCCAAAGTGCAACCCACAAGACCTCCAGAAAGAAAGTCCCCGATTAGGAAGTAGAAAGAGAAGGGTGACTGAGAAACAGTTTAGAGACTAATTTAGAGACCAGCAACTATGAGGTCTACAGGCGAGATAAGGACATAAGACCAGGCGCCCATATCACACCAGCAGGCCCCAAAAGAGATCCTTGGGGTGCAGTCTCCCATAGGGAACTGGTTGGTGCCCTACCCCAATTCCAGGTGACCTGTAACCAAGACCAACTTTCCCACCCTGGTAACCTTCACCATCCTGAGGGTGGAGATACCAGCTTACAGCAGACAACTCCACCTATTGGATGAGAAAGGAAGCAGAAAAGATACTGATCTCCAAACAAAACAATCACTTATGACTTTTGAAAAGCTAATTAGCTGCTAGAAGTTAAGGATATTCAACAGTTCCGTAAAGTTCTGGGAAGCTTACCACTTTGGTGGTTTTTTGTTTTTTTTTTTTTTTTTTTTTACTATGAGTAATACACTTATATGTGGAAACTTAGTTTTTCATTATTACGCTATTACTAATTGATCATACAGCTATGGGAAAAACAAAAAACAGAGGCATCACAAAAGAAAAAATAAAGAAGGAACTGTGTGTGTGCGCACGTGTGTGTGTGTGTGTGTGTGTGTGTGTGTGCAGGGTTGTAGCTCAGTGGCAGAGTGCTTGCCTATCATGCAAGAGGCTCTGTGTTTAATCCCAGCAGCAAGAGGGAAAACAGTGAGTGGTGAACAAAACACCCGTGTACTGAGCACAACCAGCATGTTCTCAAGACTGTAAGTGTTCAGTATATGCTGCTGAATTGAATTGAAAAGTCATTAAGTGCAAGAGAAAAGCAATTATTTATAGATAGATTGCTTGGGAGGTATTGGACTCAGAGCTTGTGAGCTCAAAAAAAAAAAAAGTTGTGAGAAGCTGGATACACTGGTCCACACATCTATAGTCCCAGATACTTGAGAAGTTGAGGCAGGAGGATCACTTGAGTTTAGGAGTTGGAGGCCAGCCTGAGCAACACACTGAGACCCTCTTTCAAGGAGATACTTTTAAAAAACATTCATGTAAAACACTGGAGATGTGTGATTTTTGCCTTGGTCCCCCTTCCTCTCAGCTGGGTACCATGGGAGCATATGTGATTAGCAACGATACAACCACTCTGCCCTTGACTCTTTCCTTCAGAGCACATGCTTAATTTCATAATCCTTAGCCCACCAACCCCACATTATTTCAACCAGTTGGTGAAAGTGTCATGTATGATGAATCCTTAAATCCCCTGGGTAAGAATCAGGGAGCTGGGGCACAGGAGGATTGCATCTTTAACCTAGGTCTACAGATGTTTTTCATCTTTATTGTTAAAATGTAGATAAAATTTTCAATAAATCTTTTAAAGGAAAAATAAAGCAACATTATCTGTTGAGCAAATATGAAGGAAACACCATATCCCAGACATGGTGCTAGGTTTGTTTCACTATAATGGTGAGTTGAAAATAGGTTCAGTCTCTCATCATTTACAATCTAGTGGAGGAGACATCTAGATCAACTGTCAAATGAGATTATCAGCATTAGAATCCCATTATTCATTGAATGCTCATTATTCTACAGGAGCACTGTCTAAAAATGCAACAGGAAAAAGCATTTGACAAAATACAGCAAATCTTCATGTTTCAAACACTAGAAAACCTAGGGATAGTAGGAACATACCTCAACATTGTAAAAGCTATATATGCTAAACTCAAGGCCAGCATCATTCTAAATGGAGAAAAATTGAAAGCATTCCCACTAAAAACTGGAACAAGACAAGGATGTTCTCTTTCATCACTTCCATTCAACATCATCCTTGAAAATCTAGCCAGAGCAATTAGACAAAAGAAAGAAATTAAAGAGATACAAATAGGAAAAAAAGAACTCAAACTATCACTATTTGCTGTGACATGATTCTATATCTAGAAGATCCAAAAAATTCCACCAGAAAACTTCTAGAACTAATAAATGAATTCAGCCAAGTAGCAGGATATAAAATGAACATCCATAAATCAAATGCATTCTCTTATACATCAGCAATGAATCCACTGAAAGAGAAATTAGGAAAACTACTCCATTCACAATAGCCTCAAAAAATAAAATAAAATAAAATACCTGGGAATCAATCTAACAAAAGAGGTGAAAGATCTCTACAATGAAAACTACAGAAAAATAAAGAAAGAAATTTAAGAAAACCTCAGAAGATAGAAAGATCTCCCAATGCTCCTAGACAGGCAGAATTATTATTGTCAAATGGCCATACTACCAAAAACATTATACAGATTTAATGCAATTCCTATTAAAATCCCAATGACATTCTTCATAGAAATAGAAAAAGCAATCAAAAAATTTATTTGGAAAAATAAGAGATCCAGAATAGCTAAACCAATCCTTAGCAAGAAAAGTGAAGCAGGAGGCATGGTAATACCAGACCTTAAACTGTACTACAGAGCTATACTAATTAAATCATCATGGTATTGGCACCAAAATAGACTTGTAGATCAATGGTACACAATAGAGGACACAGAGATAAACCCACATAAATACAGTTATTTCATACTAGACAAGGGTGCCAAAAACTTTCACTGGAGAAAAGACAGCCTATTCAACAAATGGTGCTGGTAAAACTGGAAATTAATATGTAGCAAATGAAATTAAACCTCTATTTCTCACCCTGCACAAAAATCAACTCAATGAAGATCAAAGACTTAGGCACTAGAACAGAGACCCTGTACCTAATAGAAAAAAAAATAGGATCAAATCTTAACCACATCAGCTTAGGATCTGACTTCCTTAATAAGACTCCTAAAGTGCAAGAAGTAAAATCAAGAATCAATAAATGGGATGGATTCAAATTGAAAACTTCTCCTCAGGAAAAAAAAAAAACAATAATGTGAGGAGAGAGCCTACAGATTGGGAGAAAATCTTTACCACATGCACCTCCCTTATCAAAACTACTCTAAGATTTCTTGTCACTCCTGTCAGAATGGCAATCATCAAGAATACAGGCAACAATAAATGTTGGTGAGGATGTTGGGGAAAAGATACACTCATACAGTGTTGGTGGGACTGCAAATTGATGCAGCCACTATGGAAAGCAGTATGAAGATTCCTCAGAAAATTGGGAATGGAACCACAATTTGACCCAGCTATTCCACTCTTTGGTTTATACCCAAAGGACTTAAAATCAGCATACTATAGTGACACAGCCACATCAATGTTTATAGCAGCTCAATTCACAATAGCTAGACTATGGAACAACCATAGGTGTCCCTCAATAGGTGAATGGGCAAAGAAAATGTGGTAATATATACTCAGTGGAATATTACTCAATTTTAAAGAAGAGTGAAATTATGGCATTTTCCAATAAATGGTAAGAGTTGGAGAATATCATGCTAAGTGAGATAATTCAATCCCACAACACCAAAGGTTGAATGTTTTCTCTAATATGTGGATGCTAATTCACAATAAGGCAGCACTAGGAAAGAATATTGTTACCTTAGATTAGGTAGAGGGAAGTGATGGGAGGAGAGGGGAGGGGATGTGGGTTAGGAAAGATAGTAGAATGAAACAGACATTATTACTGTATGTGTATACATGACTACATGACCAATGTGATTCTGCAACATATACACTCAGAAAAATGAGAAATTATATCCCATCTATGTATGATATATCAAAGTGCATGAATGCATTCTACTGTCATGTATAACTAATTAAAACAAATTAAAAAATTTTAAAAATGCAATGGGAGTTTTACTTAAAGGACAAGAGTGCTGATATTAATTAGAGAAAATAGAGTAAGAAAATTATGGCAACAGATTCTTTGATTCTACTAAGGGTTAAGTTTTTTTTTTAAAATGCCATGGTTCAAATTCTCTTTTAGATAATTAACACAGGCAACTATGATGAAATACTGTCTCATTAGGGAAATAATCTTGCAGCACCTTCCCCCCCACTATCCCATTTTCAGACTAATTTTGTTCACAGTAGTTTGTGTGGAAACATAAGAATGTTTATGCCAGTTTTATAGCACAATGATGTAACAATATATTAATGTAATATTTTATATTTAATTTTTATTAAATTTAGGTCTTAAAACTTATAACACTAAAATAGCATAAGAATATTATACATTAAAATATAAATTTTATATTAATAATTATATATAAGTATACAAGGATATTGTTATAAGAAAATATAGTATTTATGATTTAATAATATCAAAATGTAATAACATAAAATGCTATATATAAAATAATTTTATATTATATTGTTATAAATATGATAAGAAGATAATTAATATAGAATGATTTTCCCTTATCTCGGAAGGGTCTGAGTCAATTTCTCCCTATTCTTAAAGACAGGGAAGGAATGGGTTCTTAGTTTAATGTACTTCAGTTTATTATGAAGGAACACAGACTAGATTTGGGAAAGAGAAAGAAGAATTTTAGGGAAGTCTATGAAATTAAAAAAAAAAAAAAGCAAAGATGTTTCCTAAGACCAACAGGATACATGAAGATGAAGGAAAGAGAAAGTGGAATTTGTGGGTGGGCTGGGGGCCTGGAAAAGTTTCTTAAGACGTTAGAGCTCTGTGGTGTGTGCCTGTAATTTCAGCCACTCCAAAGACTAAGACAGAAGGATCACAAATTTAAGATCAGCCCGGGCAAATTAGCAAGATCCTATCTCAGAAATTTAAAAATAAATAATAAAAAGGGTTGGGTATATATTTCTGTGGTGGAATGTCCATGTGTTAAACTACCATTACCATCAAGAAGATAAAGAGGGGCTGGGGTTGTAGCTCAGCGGCAGAGAGCTTGCCTTGCACATGTGAGGCACTGGGTTCGATCCTCAGCACCACATGAAAATAAATAAAACAAAGATATTGTGTCTATATAAAAAAATATGTTTTAAAAAAAGAAGATAAAGAAGGAAAGGGTTAAGGAGAAGGAAAGGGTTAAGGAGAAGGAAAGGAGTAGTTGGAAGCCATGGTTCAAACCTGTAATCAATCCCAATGACTCTGGAGGCTGAGGAAGAAGGATGGCAAGTTGGAGGGCAGGCTCAGCAATTTAGTGAGTGAAGGGAAAGCGAGGAACGAGAGACGAGTAAGCAAGAAATGAAAGACGGAGACCAGGCAGAGATACACACGACAGTTTATTTGTCAGAGCTGAAAAATAAAGGCCATCTCTCTATAGGAGAGAGGTAAAACAGGCTTGGGTTCTGGGACTTTTGTAGGACAGACTCAGGAATCAAGCGGGTCCTAATGTGGGCAGTTAAGGTTTGGGTTACTATGAGGGAGTGGTGAGATTTTCTCAGAAACGCCCTTGGGCAGGAAAGAAACTTTTTCCTTAAAATGGAAGCTTTCACTTAAGATGGTCATTCAGATGCTAAGGAAGGACCTTATAGTAAGACCCTAAGCAACTTAGCAAAACCCTATCTCAAAAAAATAAAAAGGACTGGTGATGTAGCTCAGTGGTAAAGCATTCCTGGGTTCAATACCAAGCACACCCAATATAAAGAGAGTGGGGAAAACATCACCCAGGAAGATCTGGGTAGATGGATGTCACCAGTGGTGCTGTTAATAATTATTCCGGGGCAAATTGTCTTTAAATGCAAGTATATTCAATCACACCAATCATCAAATATAAACAATTAATGCAAAAGTGTTTAAGTGTGCTGGAGCACCCCAACTAGCATTCGATGCACACTAATTAAACACTATAAGCAAATGACACACTCCTAGGGCAACCACGAACCCCAAAATACCTCCTCTGCTTTGTGACTTCTCTTAGCCAAAGAGCAGAGTTGTCCTTGTCTGGTGGTTCTCTCCAGCCAACAACTGGATGTCAGGAAATGGTGAAATTGATCTGGGGATGGACAGTAAGGTGGCCGGTCTCTCTGATATCCTTGGTACAGCCTTGCTGATGTAGCAGAGCAAGTTATTTAAATACAGTTCCAAGTTGGTGATTGGTTTCACCCAGTGAAAGTCAATGTGCACTGGTTATGTCCAGTGAGATAATGTGTAATTGCAACAGGACATGTTCTTTGTGCATGTCCGTGGAGCTGTGCTCCCTATCAATTGTAACCGGTCATTGTCAAGTGCTCCTTACAGCTCCTTATCAATTGCAACCAGACATGACAAAGGATGCCTATCGCTGCTGTTCCTTATGGCCAGCAACTTAGTGAGCCCCAGCATGTCCCAACAAGTCCATGGCAGATTCTCCTTACAATGGAGAAAGCATCTTTATGAGGATTATTGGTCTTGTGCTCAGGAACTTCTTGGGAATTGAGCCACCACCTGCAGTTTTCTTGCTTTCATTCAAGAAAAAGTCTCCAATACCTGTATCAGGCGACAGTGATAATTGCCTCTCCTTGGAGTCCATAAGGATGTCATTCCTCCATCAGCTACTAGGGCTAGGAGGACTTGCAGTCAACACCATCACCACTTCAATACCAGTTGTGATGGGCAAAGTTGCGACTTATGCAGAGGGGAAGAAATAAAGAATGTCCACACGCTTCTACCCTTTCAATGCTTTATTCACTCAAATTGAGAAACTGATGTGACTCTATTTTTGAGTAACCAGCCTCTACCTCAGATAAAAGCCTGTCCAAAGGGTGTGGGGGGGGTGACCTTTGTTCTTGGAAAACCCACAGAGTGGTCCTGGGGCACCAGGTGTGCCTGACTCAGCAATGCTAGTTCCTGAAAAGACCAAAGAGTGTTTGAGGCCCTATGACCCAACTGTGATGACCCATAGCAACAATCAATCAGCGTGAGACAGGAAAGATGCCTGGAAGGCCAGGCAACCCCCCACCCCCAGTAGGCTCGGTGATGATAACAAGTTAGGAAACCGTGTAATTTAGCAGGTACACCCTTGCAACCCCTCATGGCTTAAACCAATCAGTTCAAACGTAACTAACCAATCACCCTCACCCAATTTGTTCCCACCAGTGAATGTGCTAATAATCAGTGTTAAGAATTGTTGTTTAATTTTCACCGTGGTATGAAATGATTTTCTGTGTGATGTTGTGACACATAGAGTATCCCCAAAAACCTATAAAATGTCACTGAACAAAGGACGGGGACTCACTCCTCAGAACTGCTGTGTCGGGAATGGTTGTGAATCCAGGCTCGAGCTTGCAATAAAGACTCCTGTGTTCTTGCATCGGACTCGACTCCTGGTAATCTTTCGGGGTCCCTCAAATCCAGCATTACAAAATCACTCAATACAAATAACTCTATAGATTCTTTTTAAAGAATTTTATTTATTTTATTCATTTTAGTTGTTGACCAACCTTTATTTTTATTTATATATGGTGCTGAGAATCGAACCCAGTGACTCACACATTCAAGGCAAGTGCTCTACCACTGAGCCACACTCCAACCCCATCACTCTATAGGTTCTTAATCAAGAAAACAATAATCCTTAATGCTAGGCCCTGCAACTGACATAATCAATCCACAGCAAACAATTCTAGATTAATTCTAAACACTGTAAACACTCTTAATTATGCTCATGACAGACATTCCCTCTGCAGGCTAAGCTCAAGTATCAGATCTAAAGTCTCAAGCCTTAGACTCTAAGTTCACCAGATACACACTCATTCAGGCTGCGGTGATCAGATCAGGGACCAACGTAGGCTTCTCCTGGGGTTGTGCTGATGGCCGGTTGAGGAGAGGACCATAGGGAGAAGTTGCAGTTCTCACCAGGGTCAAGATGTGGCTGTAGAGTTTGAGAGTGGTGAGGAAGATGCAGAGAGAGGATCAGGCAAATGATGAGAAGAGTTGGGATGTCAGCCCAGGTCCTCATCAGACTCTCTGGCATGAGGGCATCAGGGTCAGCTGGCTGAATGTCTGTTCATTTGCTCCATCATTTATACTTAATTTGGGGGCTTCTGACCATCCTTTCAATCCCTGTCAGCTACTCTCAGATTTTTCAGTGATGTCATTTGCCCGAGGTTAAAGCATCTGATGGTTAAAGCATCAGGTGGTCCCCACCCTGATATTCTTGCCTCTCACTCTTATGGGGCAAGGGCAACATGACACAGACCTCACTCTGAAGAAGTGACTTGTTTATGTCAGGGCTATGCTTGATGATCATATTGGAGGGCTCCATAGGTGTGCCTGGTGGGGCTGCAGGTTTGAAAGTGAAGTTTTAAAATGGGGTTGCTGGGGCTGGGGTTGTGGCTCAGTGGTAGAGCACTTGCCTCACATGTGTACGGCCCTGGGTTCAATCCTCAGCACCACATAAAAATAAATAAATAAAATGAAGGTATTGTGTCCAACTATAACAAAAAAATAAATCTTTAAAAAAATAAATAAATAAGATGGGGTTGCTAAGGCTAAGGCCTAAGACCATCCCTACAATACCCAAAGCACACAATACTACAGATACCATGAACCCCAAGTGGAGAAAATGTCTGATGGGTCTGGACTGGATCCCAGTGGAGCAGGAGTAAGTGTGCATCCAACATCTCTAATTGGGAGAGCGATGGTAAATGAATGCACCTTGACTCTTTAGGTGGACTTCTTTCATCCTATCCCTTTCTCCCTGAAATAGAGCAATATTTTTTGAAACATCTCTTATAACAATTAAAAATATTTACAGGGCTGGAGTTGTGGTTCAGTGATAGAACACTCGCCTAACGTGTATGAGGTCCTGGGTTTGATCCTCAGCACCACATAAAGATAAATAAAGGCATTAAAATAAATAGATAGATAGATAGATAGATAGATAGATAGATAAATAATTTACAAACATAGGAAAGGAAATGAAAATTATTTAAAACTGAGCGAGGGGTATAGTTCATTGATAGAGCACTTGCCTAGCATGCACAAAGTGTTGGGTTCAATCCTTAGCAAAGAAAATATATTCAAAGTATTGAAATCCATGGCTGTATGTTTACCTTTTTGATGTTTCAAGAACCTCATTACGATCCTATTGTTTGTTGAAATATATGGACTTTCCCAGGTGTGATGGCACAGGCCTGCCATTCCAGTTACTCAAGAGGCTAAGGTGGGAGGATTGCAAGTTTAAGGTCAGCCTTAGCAACTTAGCAAGGCCCTCATAAATTAGGAAAACCTTGTCTCAAAATAACATAAAAAGGGGATGGGATTGTGGCTCAGTGCAGAGCACTTGCCTAGCATGTGTGAGGCACTGGGTTTGATTCTCAGCACTGCATATAAATAAATGAATAAAATAAAGGTTCATCAACATCTAGAAAATATTAAAAATATAATAACATAAAAGGTAACACATGCCTTTAATCCCAGCAGCTTGGGAGGCTGAGATCACCAGTTCAAAGCCAGCCTCAACAATGGTGAGTCAGCAACTCAGTGAGTCCCTGTCTCCAAATAAAATACAAAATAGGGCTGGGGATGTGGCTCAGTGGTTGAGAGCCCCTGAATTCAATCCCTGATACCAAAAAAAAAAAAAAAAAAAATGCTGGGAGTGGCTGTGGATATGGTTAGTGGTTAGCCCCCTTGGGTTCAATTCCTGGTACCTCTGGCCTTGCTCTACTTCAGAAGGATTCAACCTGAGGTCAAACAAATAAAATATTTAGTCACCAAAGTAATAGATTAAATAATTCAAGTAATCTCCTTATTATCAGAGACAGAATATTTGTGAGCCTAAAACCATCTTTGTTATCCTTATATGCTTATTAAAGATAGGTATGTTATTTTGTTTGGTATTAAATATATCTCTAGCCAGGCATGGTGGCACATGTCTGAAATCCCATCTACACAGAGACCTGAGGTAGGAGGATTATAAATTTGAAGACGGCCTGGAAAGCATAGGGAGAAACTGTCTCCAAAAAATGTGTATACCTTGATGTAAAAAAGATATGAATAAATTAAGATTTATCTGAATAGTTACAAAAACATTAGAAGAGAATTGTAGAGGATCCCAACTTGATCAATAGTAGAATGGATTAAATGCAACAAGGACATGCAGTGGGTAGTAATATAACTTCTAGATAGAGATAGGTAACTCAGCCTCAATTCTGCTACAGACTAGCTATGCCATTTTGGACAAACTACATAAGCACTCTGGATTTCAGGTTTCCTTATCTGTAATCTGAATTTCTATCCTTCATATAGAATTCTGGGAGAATGAAATGCAATAATGTGTTCAAAGTACTAAATTAGGAAACAGGCACACAGTAAGTTTGCAGCTCACCTTGCTAGGTGAGCGCTTTACCTCTGAGCCACAATCCCAGCCCTCTCCTTTTTATTTTCAAGACAATGTCTCCCTCAGTTGCTGAAGCTGGCCTCAAACTGGGATTCCTCCTTCCTCAGTTTGCAGAGTTGTTGGGATTAAAGGAGTGTACCTCTGTAACAGGCTGGACATTAATTCCCTTGTTGTGTACGCATATGTGTGTGTGTGTGTGTGTGTGTGTGTGTGTGTATGTGTGTGTTTGATACTGGGGATTGAATACAGAGGAGTTTCACCACTGAGCTAGCTATGCGGTTTGTTTGTTTCCCCCACCCCCAGGGATTGAATCCAGGGGCTTAAGCACTGAGCCCCATCCCCAGCCCTTTTAAAAGTATTTTATTTAGAGACAGAGTCTCACTGAGTTGCTTAGGGACTTGCTAAGTTGCTGAGGCTGGCTTTGAACTCACAATCCTCCTGCCTCACCTCCTGAGCCACTGGGATTACAGGAGTGCACCACCTTGCCTGGTTTAGCCATGACAATATTTATTGCTTATTTTGGCAGAAGGTCTGAATTCCCAGACTGCTCTCTAACTTTTCATTCCTCCTGCCTTAGTGCCTTAGTTCCCTCTCAGCGACTGAGCGGGGATTACAGATGGTCACCTCTGTGCTTGGCTCTCACGTTTTCTAATGAAGACTTTTCCTTTAAAGCATTTATGATAATCAATGGTAATCTTCTGTATAGTAAATTGTGTTGGTGATTGGTGCTGGTAGTAATGTTTCCACAGGAGTGTCACTATTGTACATCTATCTTTTGTTTGTTTACTTGTTTGTTTGGGGGCCTATCCTGTTTGTGAACTGCTTTATGGTTCTATTATTATTATTATTGTTATTATTGTTATTATTATTATTATTATTATTATTATTATTATTATTATGGAACTAGGAATTGGACCCAGGAGTGATCTACCCTGAGCTTTATCCCTCGCCCTTTTTATTTTTTATTTAGAAGCAGGCTAGCCTGCAACTTTTCATCCTTCTGCCTCACCTTCGGAGTAGAGTTATTTTACATTTGTTGTTGTTGTTTGTTTTCTTTTTCTGGAAGAGGGTCTTCCTATGTTGTCCAGGGTAGCCTTAAAAGTTTGGGGCCCAAGTTGTCCTCCTGTCTCAGCTTTCTGAGCAGCTGGGACTACAGGCTGGTACCTTCTGTGTCCAGGTTTAGGCATTTGTCTTTTTTTGTTTCTTATGATTTTCATCCAAATAGAGGTTTCACTCAAGTTGGGTGAAATTTTTCATCACTTCAGGAATGTTTTGCAGTTTTATAACTGTAGAGTTTGCATGGGAGTTTATTCCTAGGTGTTATATATTTTTAACAATTGCTGTTTTCTGTGCTGAGGGTATAGGGTGAATGTTGAGCACATGTGGAAGCCCTGGATTTAATGTCTAGCATCCACATACTGCGCCACACCAACCACCCCTCCCAACCTCTCACCCCCCCTTTTGCCGAATTGTTTTTTGTGTTTCTTATGATTTTCATCCAAATAAAGGTTTGACTCCAGTTGGGTGAAATTTTTCATCATTTCAGGAATGTTTTGTGGTTTTATAATTAGAGCTTGCATGTGAGTTTATTCCTAGGTGCTATATATTTTTAACAATTGCTCTTTTCTGTGCTGAGTATAGCATGGATGTTGAGCACGCATGGAGGCCCTGGGTTTAATGCCTAGTGTTCACATTCAGAGAGGCACCAACCATCTCCGTGTCTATTCCTAATGAGGAGTTTTTCCCCATTGTGTTCTAACTGGTTATTCTTGTTTATAAAGATACTTGTTTTCTAGTATTCTTATAACTTAAACAATGTCTTTTAATATTTTTTGGATTATAAATGGACATCATACCTCTGTTTTGTTTTTGTATATTTTTATGTGGTGCTGAGGCTCAAACCCAGTGCCTCACATATGCTAGCTAGGCAAGCACTCTTCCACTGAGCTACAACCTCAGCCCACTTAAACAATTTAATGAATGATAATATATGTACTCTGTTTTGGGTGGGACTGGGGGTTGAATTCAGAGCTGCACTCATGGGCCAACATTCTTTTTTTTTTTGTGGGGATTTAGGGGTTGAACCCAGATATTCTCTGTCACTGAGCTACATTCAAGTCCTTTTTGTTTTCTATTTTTTTTCATTTGTTTTCTATTTTTTTCATTTATTTTTTATTTTTTTAATATTTATTTTTTAATTATAGGTGGACACAATATTTTATTTATGTGGTGCTGAGGATCGAACCCAGTGCCTCACGCATGCCATGCAAGCACTCTGCTTCTGAGCCCCAGCCCCAACCCTTTTTTGCTTTCTATTTTAAGACAGTGTCTCCCTCAGTTGCTGAGACAGGTTTCAAACTTTGATTCCTCCTTCCTCAGTTTGCAGAGTTGCTAGAAATGTGTGTACCTCATTCCCAAGTTGGACATTCATTCTTGTGTGGGGTGTGTGTGTGTATGTGTGTGTGTGTTTGATATTGGGGCTTGAATCCAGGGGAGTGGAGCTACAGCCATTGAGTTTTGTGGGGATTGAACCCCAGGGCGCTTAAGTACTGAATCATATCCCCAGTTCTTTTAAAATATTTTTTTACGGGTGGTCTCACTGATTTGCTTACTGACTAGTTAAATTGGTGAAACTGTCTTTGAACTGTTAATCCTCCTGCCTCAGCTTCTGGAGCCATTGGGACTATAGGTTTGCACTACCTTGCCTGGCTTAGCCACAGATTTTATTGCTTATTCTGGCACAAGGCCTAAATTGCCTAGGCTGTTCACTAACTTTCTGTCTTCCTTTCTTATTCCCCCCAGAGACTGAGAGGGAATTACAGATGGTTACCACTGTGCCTGGCTTTCATGCTTTTTGTTTGTTTTTTAATATTTTTTCTATTTTTATTTTTTTTAGTTGTCAATGGACCTTTTTAAAATTTATTTATTTATATGTGATGCTGGGAATCCAACCCAGTATCTCACACCTGCCAGGCAAGCTCACTACCACTGAGCCACAACCCAAGCCTTCTCCTGTTTTTTAATTTAGACTTTTCAAGTGTTTGTGATAATCAGTGGTGATCTTATGTATGATAAGATATATTGGTGATCGTTGCTGGTAATAATGTTTTCACAGGGGTGTCACTATTCTATCTATATCTTTCTTTGGTTGGTTGGTTGGGGTACTGGGGATTGAACCCAGACACTGCGTCAAATCCCCAGCCAGTTTCTTATATTTTATTTAGAGACAGGGCCTCGGTGAGTTGCTGAGGCTGGGTTTGAACTTGCATTCCTCCTGCCTCAGCATTCCATGTTGCTGGGATTACAAGGGGCCGTGGGCTCTCCATTTTTTAAATGATTTTATAGCCTTCTATAGAACTTTGGTCTTTGCCTCTGTTTTAAGGGTTTAGTAAGCAATTGAAGCTTTTATTTAAGCAAGGTATTAAAGCATTTGATAGAGACAGTGTCAGTAGGATTATAAAGAATGTGGAGGGCTGGGGATGTGGCTCGAGCGGTGGCGCGCTCGCCTGGCTTGCATGCTGCCCGGGTTCGATCCTCAGCGCCACATATAGGTGGGGATGTTGTGTCCGCTGAAAACTAGAAAATAAATATTGAAAAAAATTCTCTCTCTCTCTCTCTCTCTCTCTCTCTCTCTCTAACTCTCTAACTCTCTCTTTAAAAAAAAAAAAAGGATGTGGAAATTTCATCATCAGCCCATGAGTATGTAACTTTTCCCTGTGAGATGATTTAATGAATCAAAGTTTATTGAAATACAATGAGAATTGTTGTGTAGGTTTACAATGCTCAGATGGGAGAGAATAATGTAAAAAAAACCTCATAGAATACACCAGGTAGAAGAAGTACTTTAACCACACATTAATGGTTTCCAAAATTCTTAAAGCCCACTTGTTCAATTAATTTGGAAACAGGCCTTGTGAAAAGTAAAGTCTCATTGAAGCTGAGGTTTTCCTGGACAGGAGCAGTCCTTGGAGAAGCCAGCTTGACCATCTCAGTGGACAGTTGTGATAACAGGTAAGATCTCTAATTGCTAGTTGGTAGCAAGTAGTATTGGTGAATGAGACTCCTGAGATCAATTCGGCAGCTGATGAGACCTTGTCACTGCTTGGCTCTAGGCTTTCAGAGAAGTGTCATGGGCTTTCACAAGACAGAGTGTGGCCCTACCCTAACCTAAGCTCTTAAGGTGTCTTTCAAATCTTGAATGGGGATCTTTTCTGAAGCTCAGTAGTTTAGATCAGTAGCTGACACGTGGGGAGTCTGACGGGACATATGAGGTCTGGCAACGCATCATGCTCTAGCGAGGAGGGAACACTCTCCCAAAACATCAAACTTTAAAAGTATTTAGAATCATTTCATAGTTAAATAACACACGGCCCAGCACCAAAACCAAGCCACCCTCTGCCCTGGTTCCAGGCTCAACCTATGGACAGGTGGACATAAGGTGCCATTGTTCCAAGCCTTTGTACATTCTGGAGTCTGAAAAGGCTACCCAGGAGCTATAAGGGGTAAGTGGGTGGAGAGAATGAGCTCCTAGAAGAAGAACCCGACTGGCTGGTTATAGAATTCCGTTGTGCCTGTGTTAAACTCTTATTCAGGTCAAGTGGGTGTTGACCTTATAAAATATGTTTCTGAGGCTGTGAGATCGATATTAGATTCAGGTTCCTAATGTTTACATTTATGGTCTTGTCTCTAGCTGGCAATGTGGCCTCTTTTAATTTTGTTTTTTTTTTTTGTTGTTTGTTTTTTTTATAGGTACTGAGGATTGAACCCAGTGGTGCTTAACTACCGAGTCACCTACCCAACACTTTTTAATCTTTTACATAGAGACAAGGGTCTTATTAAATTGCTTAGGGCCTTGATAAGTTGCTGAGGCTGGCATTGAACTCACAATCCTCCTGCCCTAGCTTCCTGAGCTGCTGAAATTACAGGTAGGAGCCACCACTCCCAGCCCGGGGCATTATTTTCAGGTTTTTGTGTTACTATTAGACTTGTTAAAACCTCTGCCATTGTTGTGGTTGCTGTTTGGCAGATCCACCCAACCCAATCATGGCATTTTTCTCTGTACTTGACTTTATTTCATTTAGGAAATGACTACCTGTGAGTCAACTTTGGCCTGCCACATTTTTTTCTAAGTAAGGATTCACTGGAACACAGTCATGGCTGCTTTCTTGGCACAGGAGCACAGTTGAGTAGTGGTGCAGACTGGAAGACCTACAAGACAGAATTGTTTACTGGTTGCTCCTCCAAGGAGGCATTTTCTAGTCTGTGCATTCCTGTATCCTTCACCTCCCCTAGACAAAGCTTGTGGCCTGTGTTAGTCAGGTTTTTGTCTCTAACAACAAAGTACATGACAAGAACAACTAGTTTCAGAGGTTCAGTCCAGGGTGGACTTACTCCATTGCTCTGGGCCCAAAATGAGGCAGAAAATCACGGAGGAAGGGCATGATGGAGGAGTGCTGCCCCATTGTTGTTAGCGAAGAGACAGAAAGAGGGGAAGGGGAAGAGGCCATAGGGAATATAGACCCATTCAGGATAGGTACCCAGTGACCCATTTCCTTCAATCATACCCCACCTGCTTATGATTACCACCCAATTACTCTATTCAAAATAAGATTAACTGATTTAGGTCACAGCTCTATTTCACCTTTGAATGGTTCAGCATTAACAGTTTTTCAGGACACTTCATGTCCGAATCATAACATGATCCTTTTCAATCTAGACTGCAGGCCCCTTGCTTCAGTAGTTTCCTTACCCCTTGGTGGGTTTCTTGGTAGTCTGTCTTGCCCTCCTCTAGGTCCCTAGCCTGGGCCCCTTGCTTGGGTCCTGGCCCCATGCCCCATTGCCGCCCTTCAGTTCCCACAGCTTCCCCGTGCTGTTTGGCCCTCCCTTGGCCCTTGTTTGGTGCCTGTCCCTGCCAGGCCCCTATGCCAGATCCCTTTCCCAGGATGGTCCCTTGGGCCAGGGCCGTGGGCTTGGCCTCCCGCCCCTGTGGGCTCCCTAGGGGACAAGGTAGCTCTGCCCCTTGCTTGGGCCCTTTGCCCTTTGCCCTCCCTCAGCCAGGGTCCTGCTCCCCAACCCCTGGCCCCCGACAGTCGACCTGGGCCTTGAGCCTACCTCCCCCGCCCCATGCCCTCCCCTCATGTCCCTCCCCAGTTCTATTCTTTCCCATGAACTCTGTCCCTTAGCCCTCCAAATGGGTCTCCATTTCAGGGCCCAGCTCCTTCCTTAAGCCCAATGCACCCACGTGGGTGACCCTTTCCCTGGTCCATGATCTCAGGCCCCTCTTTTTGAGCCCCCTTCTTTGCCTCTCTTTTGTTTCCCTGGTGCTGTGTATCCGTACACTGCCTAGATCCTCATTTTCCTTTTTTGGATGCATGGGAGGCTGAACTACCTTTACTGTAGGGTAAGCTGAATGTTAGCTGTAGGACAACCCAGGCACTCAATCCCCCCTTGGTCTTATCCTTTATCACCTGTTTGCATCTTGTGTGAACACTCAGTTTTACAAGGCTGAATACTGGACTTCCACCTGTCTAGTGCAAGGAAACCCACATCTGATCTATGTCCCATCTGCTTGAAGGTAGAAGTTGACACCCTTTGCAACTAGTCTATGATCCAATCACTTTATGCCAACAAGGCAGATTGCAGACCCAGAGACCTCATTAGATTTTGGCCTCTTCTGTTCCCCCTCTCTTTTTTTTTAATCTTGCTCTCTCTCTCTCTCTCTCTCTCTCTCTCTCTCTCTCTCTCTCTCTCTTCTGTTCCCCCTCTCTTTTTTTTAATCTTGGTCTCTCTCTCTCTCTCTCTCTCTAATGTATGTGTGTGTGTGTGTGTGTGTGTGTGTGTATAATCTCTCCCTTTTGCTGTCTTTCACCCCCACCACACACTCTCTCTCTGTTCTCTCTTTCCCTGATCACTTTCCCCCTTTCTCTCCTTTTTTTTTTCCTCTTTTGCCTTGCTGTAATAAATCTCTTGGTTGCTCCAAATGTTGTGGTTACTTTCCTTTCTTCTGTTCTCGAAACTGAGGAAGAATGTGAAAACCCACTTTTGCTTCCCTCTTCCTTTGGAAGTGCCACACACTGGACAGCCTGAACCCGTTTTCTTGACTTCCAGAAGTACATCCACCACCCGCCTTCTGTTGGTGAGTTTCCTCTTTCTGGAGTCCTAAACCCAATGGTGGTGTCAGGAAGATTGACCCCTGATTGACTGGCAAACCTCTTCACCTACCTGCAGGGAGGAAAGCACCCACCACAGCCTTCAAGGCCAGGTGGTCCTCAGGGACTCTCTTCTCCAGCAGATTCTACTCTCAAGTCCAAAATTATTTTCTTTCCCCGTCTCCAGGATAGGATTTATACATCATCTTCAAGGGTCTGTGTAACCCCCAGGAACACATAACAGAAAGTTGATAATCACCCCCACCCAGACCTTCATGGTCCCAGTGACCTTCATAAAGTCCTCTCACCTTTAAGACTTGGCTGCTAGAGATATGCTTACCCTTCCCTACCCCTCTCTACTTTTCAGCCCTGGGAGTCTCCAGCCCCCCGGGAGGGGTCCCAGAAAGCCTTGGCCAAAGTCTTCCAGTGCTCTGGCTTCATCCAGGATGGGAGCCTCCACTGTCAGGATTCAGTGAGAACCAATCTCTGCAGCTCAAACCTGCCACTAGGCACTCCTGATTTTTGGCTCTAGTGGGGATGCCCCTTTTGCCAATAAGTCAGTTCCTTTCCCCTCTCTTATATTACATTTGCATCTCCTTCCTTCTCCCCTATTGTAGGATTGCGTCTCCTTCCTTCTCCCCTATGCCAAGTCTGCGTCTCCTTCCTTTCCCATGTGCTACCGTCTGGGTCTCCTTCCTTCTCCCCTGTGCTATGTTTGTGTCTCCTTCCTTCTCCCCTGTGCTCCTGTGAGACGCAGATGGTATCACAGGGGAGAAGGAAGGGGATGCACACATATCACAGGGGAGAAGGAAGGAGACACACACGTAGCACAGGGGAGAAGGAAGGAGATGCACACGTAGCACAGGGGAGAAGGAAGGAGATGCACACGTAGCACAGGGAAGATGTAAGTGCGTCTCCTTCCTTCTCCCCTGTGCTACCATCTGTGTCTCCTTCCTTCTCCCCTGTGCTCCTGTGAGACGCAGATGGTATCACAGGGGAGAAGGAAGGGGATGCACACATATCACAGGGGAGAAGGAAGGAGACACACACGTAGCACAGGGGAGAAGGAAGGAGATGCACACATAGCACAGGGGAGAAGGTAGGAGATGCACACGTAGCACAGGGAAGATGTAAGTGCGTCTCCTTCCTTCTCCCCTGTGCTACCATCTGTGTCTTCTTCCTTCTCCCCTGTGCCATATCTGCATCTCCTTCCTTCTCCCCTGTGCTACCATGAGATGGAGACTTTGTCACATTTGAGTCTCTTTCCTTCTCCCCTGTGCCATATTGGGGTCTCCTCCTTCCTTCCTCCTCTGTGTTACATTTGTGTCTCCTTCCTTCTCCCCTATGCTACCTTTTTGTCTCCTTCCCTCCCCCCCTTATACTAAGTTTGTGACATGGGTAATGTGTCCTCTCTGCAAACTTCTACAAATTCTTCTAGTTTGCAAACTGACCCCCAACCTTCTCCTCCTCCAGACTCATCCAATGCTTTTGACCCTGCTGATGAACCCCCACCCTATCGCCTGGCTCAAATAGGTCCTCACCCTCAACCTTCTAACCCAGCCCCTCCACCATCTCCCTGCCTCCACAACCTGCTTTCTCCCTCCAATTACTAGGTCACCGCCCTTTCTCAGACCTTTTCCCTCTTGCTGAGGTAGCAGGTACTGAAGGTATCCCTCCACCCACTCACTCCTCTCTTCTCCTCTCAGTGCCCACACCCGGTCCCACCAGGCCCTCTTACCAGCTAACCCAAAGCTCAAACGAGGTGAGGAGAGCCCTCAGATCCCTATCCAAGATCTGATGGAAATGGCCTTTAAAGTTGCTTTGTCATCACCGAAAACAAGGTTACTAAGAATTTAAGTCCCTTACAGCCTTTTTGGGATATTCACCCCCGTCTTCCCCTCCGCTCTACATGTTCTACTGCTCAGGTTTTCCTTGCTAGGGAAAATCCCCAACCCCTTTCTCCCATTATTCTATAACTTCTCCTTCCTCATTCTCAGATCCACCCTACCTGCTCTCAGCCCCACCTTCCCATCTTTCTCCTCCCTACCAGGCCCACAGAAAAGTCTTAACTGACCTTCTCCAGAAGTCTACACCATGGCTGATTTTAGGACTGTCAGCAAAAGAATCTCTACAAAAAGTTTAACGTAGATGTAGATAAACTTTCTCTTTTCATGTTGCCCTGTTTTACTTGGACAGTGGGTGGAAAAACTCAGCACTGCAAATGCTAGACACCCCTTTCTAGTTTTTCATATGTAAACAAGGCCTATGGCCTTGAGCTGGGGCTTCACAGAGATGGCTACATTTCTAAAATAAGGGAAGTTACCAACTAGGCTCCATGGTAACAGCTGGCAGGGGGAGGAAAGAAAGGGGAAAAGAAGCTCTCCCCTTCTTGGGTGTCCTTGAAGGGTTAACTTGCCCAGAACAGAGGAAAAAAAAACGCTTTTATGTGAACTTCTGCAGACTATGAACTTCTGAGCCCCTCCCTTCACATGCTGGATATATAATTCTGAAACTACCTGAACTCAGGGTTCAGGGGTTTAATTGATTACAGTAGAAGCTGTGCCCTCTGAATCTGGCTACAGCCAAATAAAACTATTTCCTGCTCTCTTAAGTGTCTTGCCTTGTCCATTCCTACAACAGTATAATTCTATATACTTAAACATTATTTATGTTTCCATGAAATGGTAAACAGATGTGATTAGCTGTATACTGTAAATAACAAAATTTTTCTTATCAAAATGGAATAATTTGCCTAAGTTCAGAAATTTACAAGGATTGTTTCAAAATGTGAATAAAGAAGTGGTTAATAGATGGGAAAGAGAAATTAGAAGGTTCTAGGTATGGATTTAATAGAAGAGAAAAAGGTGTTCTGGATAAAAGAAGTCTATACGATTAAGCAAATAAGAGGGTTTAAGTACGTGATAAAGAAGGTCTGTGTACATTGGCTATGTAAAGTAAGAGACAAAGAAGGTCTGTGTAAGTTGGTTATATATGTGACTTTTTTGAGCAAGTAATCTTGAAGGAATTTAGGATTATACAGCTATGGGTAAACAACAACTGTTATTTTGAAATATTATAATATGTTATTTCTTTAAGAGCTAAATTTGATTAATATAAAAACATCAATGTAATGGTGGTACTATTACTCTTCTTTATATGCTAAATGTGTTCATATTTTCCAGGTATATAAGTCTTTAAGGTTATAGTTTTAAGAGAATCATATCAAGCTGATGTTCTCCAAAATTTTAATTTTAGGTTCATAAAAATAGCATATTGGAGATTTATTTGTTATCAATAAGATTAATATAAAGTTATATACACTGGGGTTCAATTTAAACATAATATCATATTGTGTTAACTAGTATTCATGTGACCTCAAGCAACAATATATGTAAGCTTTATAAAATGATATTTAAGAAGCAAAGATCAGCTTCAATACTATAACACTTTACATAAGATTTATAAAGAGCCCCCACTTACCTGAGATAAGGCTCTACCTCCTATCTTACTACATGTCAGAATGACTCCAAAGTGGGCCAGACTTTAATTAAAACCCAGTACTCTTATTTTAACACTGGTGAGACTGACTTGCTAGATGTTTAAGATCAAGACTTAAAATTAAATTAAAATGGCCAAGAAAACCAATATTTGGCTCTTATCCTCTGAGTCAGTCTGAATCCAGGGAACAGGGAAATTCTCTAAAAAGCTCTGCAACTCTGGGCCACATAACCTCCCTATCAGGGAGATTAATGAGACCACTGGAGAATGAAACACCAATCAGTGCACTTGCTGTGAATAGGAGGATAATTGGAAAAAGAAGACATCCCTGATGCTTCCAAGGGAAGCTACATGGTCAAGCAAGACCTGGACCCATCCTAGCGCAAATGGCACTAGCAGAACTAAGAAGCTGCTCTCAAATTCCCCCACCCCACGAGTGACCCTTATGGGAACTCGGTGACTCTTAACAATAGATAGAAACAAAGTCAATTTTGACCACCTTGGTTTTGAACACCTAACAAAAACAGTTAAACCAAAGCACAGTTATTCCTGGGGGTAATGAAGGAAAAGATCAAACAACTATAAGCTAGAAAAGAGGAAACAGCAACTAGGCCAACAATCTCCATGGGAAATATTCAGTCAAGTATGGCCTTGGCTCCTCCCCCTCATAGGTCCCCTATTAATTCTCTTTATGTTTCTCCTAATAGGACCATCCATGTCTATTAAATTGCCTACAAAAGTTCCTACATCAGATACACTAATTCACCAATCAGTTGGTCAATCAACTACTTCTTCAAGACTACCAGCCCCTGATACCCAAGACGGAGATCTACGACTCATGACCAACTCCTCCAGCTCCAGAGACTCTTTGCTTCCATCTAAAACCCTCCCGGACCCCTTTTCCAGTTTTTAATAACGCCTCTTTCACTTCCTAGGATGAGAACTACTCTCCAGAAGGTCCACTCTTCTTGTTCTGTCTGCTCTACACTCTCCCCACAAGGAAGCAACAAACCTAAACTCCCCTCGCATCAGATGAGAAGCTACCAGCCAGGTGAAGAGTAGAAGATCAACCTCACTCACATGCCTAGGCACAAAAAGCTTCACTACCTACTTACTTTGGTTGATACTTTTTCAGGTTGGATAGATGCCTTTCTATATCCAGGGAAATTGCTGACACCATCGCCTCCATCTCATTGAGGAGATCATTCCCAGGTTCAGACTTCCCGCGTCCATCCAGTCAGACAACGGTTCAGCCTTCACTTCTCAAGTGTTAGTTGTTCAACTAATCTCCAAAGGCCTCAACATCACTTGGAGACTCCACATCCCTTACTAACCCCAATCCTCGGGTAAGGTTGAGAGAGCTAACAACATTCTTAAGGATCATTTCATTAAACTTGCTACTGAACTCAGGCTCTCCTGGCCCAATCTCCTGCCATTTTCCCTCACCCCAATTCAGGCAGCCCTTAGAGCTCCCTCAGGCCTTAGCCCCTTTGAGCAACTCTATGGGTGCCCTTTCTTAACCAACCAAAGCTTTCCAGTTACTCCTCCTCCCCTTGTGTCCTTCCTGCCCAATCTCACATTTCTACACAAACTCCTAAGGGAACATGCAGACCAGTACCTTCCTGCGCCATTCATTGCCTCAATCCTAGTGCAATCACAAACCAAATCGGACCCTCTTCAACTGGGTGACTCAGTATTACTTCAGGAATTGCATCCTCAATCGTTGGAACCTCGCTGGACAGGACTTCATACAGTCATACTTACTACCCCAACGGTGGCCAAGCTTTTGGGCTACTCCCCCTGGCACCATGTCTCCTGCCTTAAAAAGCACCTGTTCCAAATGTCCAGTCCTGAACTTCCACCACTCCCACCAAATTCAAGATTTCTCGCCAACCCTCTTCTTCTTTTACTAATCATTAATCTCTCTCAAATTTCTATCTCAAACCACAGATGTCACTTCTATATCCAAGCAACATGGCACCAGGATGACACCACCCACTCTCAGTTTATGGGTCAAGGCTATTGCCCTTCCACTAGTTACAATTGGGCAGTCACCCTTAACATTACTGGATTCAACCAAGCCACCTCCGATATTTCCTAGAATCCCTACGACAGGACCAATGGCTGATACCAAGGACCTCCACTGCTCAGGAATGATTTGATGCTATTGACAACCTATGGCTTCAAGGAACCTTTATGGACTTTGTCCATTCTGATAAAATTGTCTATAGCTACTGGATGTTACCTCTAGCTGCCCTGGTATTTCCAAGCCTGTCCCAAATATTCCCCTGCTCTCCCAGGTAGGCCCCATCCTGCCCCCTCTCGGCAGGAAGTAGCAGATGAATCTTCACTACCCCCATGACACTTAGAAAAACAAAAGGGGAGGAATATTAGGATTAGGTGCAGGGCAGACTGAATGAATGTTAGTTGCAGGATAACCCAGGCACTCAAATCCCCCGCTGACTGGTCCTTTATCATCAGTTTGCATCAAGTCTGAACAGTCAATCCCACTCAAGGCTGGTACTTGACCCCCACCAGTGTGGTGGATCAGAAACCCACACCTGACCTCTGCCTCATCTGCCTGAAGGCAGAAGATGACACCCTTAGCAATTATTGTATGATTCAATCACTGTACGCCAACAAGGCAGCTTGCAACCCAAGACCCCATTAGATTTTGGCTATAAAAACTCCATCCTGCTGGGCCCCTCTCTCTGACTCTTCCTCTCTCTTCTTTTCTTGAGCGTGATCTCTCTCTCTCTCTCTCTCTCTCTCTCTCTCTCTGCCTCACACACTCACTCTCTCTACCTTCTTTATCTGCTCTCTTTATCTCTTTCTCTTTCTAATATCTACTTTTTTGAACTGCTGCAATAAACAAGTTTTGGTCACTCCAAATGCTGTGGTCACTTTCCTTTAACACCTGCTTGCCCCTAGCCTGGGCTCCTGGATTGGGTCCTGGCTCTCCCCACACCCCAGCTTGGGACCCACTATATCCCCACACAGTGCCCTCCTTTGGCCCTTGTTTGCTCCAGGTCCCTTTCTGAGGATCTACTCCCCTGGGGCAGCAGAGTGGAATTGGCTGGCCTGTGTGCTCTGCAGGCCTTCTACGGGAAAAAGAGCCCTGCCCCTGGCCTGGGCCCCCTTCACAGACTGAACCTTGACATCTGGAAGTGGACATGGGCCTTGCACCGACCTTCCCCTGCGCTATGCCCTCCCTCCCATTCCCTGCTCTCTAGCCTTGCCTGATGTCTTCTACCCCGACCCAGCTGTCCCTAAGCCCAACCCTTTGCATTCCACTCCCCTGAACCCCTGACCTCCTTCAGGGGAGGTGGGGTGGCCTTATGTGGAGTCATCTCCAAGCTGGGGCCCCTTGCATGGGCCCACAACCATGCTACCCTCAGTGCCCCTTGTGCTGTATGCTGTCTCCTTATCCTGGCACCAAACCTTCTTTGCCTTCCCTGCTCTTTCCTCACACAGGCCTCCTACTCCTTTGGTCCATGGGACTATTGGTCAGTAGGTGGCTTCAGTTCCTCTTCCATGGTCGGGTCAGTCCCCTAACCTAGGCTTCTTGCTTGGGTCCTGGCTCTCAGCCCTCCCGCCCCCGCAGCGTGACCCCCCACCGAGCCGCCCTCCCATCGTCGCCCTCCCATGCACTCGTCCCTTGCCAGGCACCCTTTGCCCAGACCCTGTGCCATGATTCTCATCTGGGCCAGTGCACCTTTGGAGAATCAGAGGACTGCCCCTTGCCTGGGCCCCTTGCTCTCCCTGGGCCCTTGGTCCCGCACCCCGAACCCTGACACCTGGCAGTAGACCTGGGCCTTGAGCCTGCCTCCCGCTGTTGGCACCAGTCCCCCCTTCCCTCCCCAGCCCCGTCCACTGTCATGAGCCCCCTGCCCCAGCCCTTAGCCTCTGGCTCTGCCTTCCCTGGCCTGGCTCCTGGTTTGAGCCTCTGCTGGCCCTTGTGGCTCAGTGTGCCCATGGGCTTTGATAGCGGGCCCCTTGCCTGGGCAGCCTGCCTGCTCCCCTTGGCTTGCCTGCACTGCCCTGTCCTAGTGCCGCCTGCCTGCCTGCCTTCCTGCCCTGGCTCTTCCCTGCTTTCCCTTTGCATGGGCCCTCCTCTAGGTCCCTAGCCTGAGCTCCTTGCTTGGGTCCTGGACCCACCCCCCCCCCACCACACTTCAGCTCCCACGGTGTCCTCATACTGTTCCCTCCCTTGGCCCTTGTTTGGTCCCTGTCCCTGCCAGGCCCCTTTGCCTGATTCCTATGCTAGGATACTCCCTTGGGCCAAGGCAACAAGGTACCCCTGCCCCTTGCCTGGGCCTTTGCTGTCCCTCAGCTTGGGCTTTGCTCCATAAGCCTGGCCCCCGGTAGTGGACCTGGGCCTTAAGTATACCTCCCAATGCATCATTCCCTCCCCTCCAGTCCCTCTCCAGCCCTGTTCTTTCCCTTGAACCCCAGCCCAGGGCCTCCCACATGGCTCTCCATTCCAGGGCCCGGCTCCTTGCTTGAGCCCTGGCTGCCCTTCTGGAGGACCCTGTCCCATGATCTCAGCCCCTATGCTTGGGCCCACTCCTGTACCTACCCTCTGTTCCATTCGTGCTGGGTACCTTTGCACTGCCCGTACCCTCCCCTCCCCTGCTTGTCCCTAGCCTGGGCTCCTGGACTGGGTCCTGGCTCTCCCTGCACCTCTGCTTGGGACCCACTGTATCCCCACACAGTGCCCTCCTTTGGCCCTCTGTGCCCCACCCCCCTGGCCCTTGCTGAGGATCTAGTGCCCTGGGGCAGGGGAGTGAACTCGGTTGGCCTGTGTGCCCTGGAGGTTCCCTACGGGAAACAGAGCCCTGGCCCAGGCCTGGGCCCTCTTCACTGCCCGAACCCTGACACCTGGCATTGGACGTGGGCCTTGTGCCAACCTTCCCTTGGCGTGGTGCCCTCCCTACCCTCCCCTGCCCTCTGCCCTTGCATGCTGCCCCCTACCCCAACCCAGCCGGCCCTAAGCCTGACCCTTCGCACTCCAGTTTCCTGAGCCCCTGACCTCATTCCTCGTGTTGCGTGGTGTGGTGTGGCGTCGTGTCTGAGCTGGGGGCTCCTTGCTTGGGCCCCCTACCATGCTCCCTTTAGTGCCCTCCTATCGCCCTCCTCCAGGCCCTTCTCTTGGCAGGCCCCCTTTGCCTGGTACCTGTTTCATGATTCTCATCTGGGCCAGAGCGTGCTTAGCTTTTTTAGTTCTTTATATATCCTAGAGATCAGTGCACTCTCTGATATGTGACAGGTAAAAATTTGCTCCCAGCATGTCGGCTCTCTGTTTATCTCACAGATTGTTTCTTTTGCTGAGAAGAAACTTTTTTGTTTAATTCCATATCATTTATTGATTCTTGGTTTTAATTATTTTGCTATAGGAGTCTTGTTGAGGAATTTGGAGCCTAATCCCACATGATGATGGTTGGGGCTACTTTTTTTTTTTTTTTTCTATGAGACACAGAATCTCTGGTTTAATTCCTAGGTTCTTGATTCATTTGAAGTTGAGTTTTGTGCATGGTGAGAGATAGGGGTTTAATTTCATTTTGTTGCATATGGATTTCCAGTTTTCCCAGCACCATTTGTCCAAGATGCTCTCTTTTCCAGTGCATGTTTTAGGCGCCTTTGTCTAATATAAGAGAATTGTAATTTTGTAGGTTAGTCTCTTCAGGACATCTGCTCTCTCCGCACTGTCACCCGAGAGGCTAGTGGGAAGCATGTCTGGAGAAAGGCCCGAGGGTTTTCATTCTGGACTTAGCTTATTTGTATTGAACAATGCAACTGTAAGTCAGTAACAAAATTCTGGCCTCCGCTCCTCCATACACTATCAATGAGAATGTTGGAATCAGCTTTCTAAAATACTATATGAGCAAATTCACCTGGTGCTTTTGTTGTGTGGCAATGCACACAATAGGACTTTTGTGGTATAGGTTCTTCCTCTTAAAAATTGAGAAGGGATGATTGAGGTGAGACTTCAATACTCTACTTTCGATTCTAAGTATGTTCAGACTGTCCTTATATCAAATGATATCCACCGATTGGGAACAAGAATTAGTTACCCACGATTTTCACTGAGACCCTGAGGACTAATAAAGATGACCAAAGAACCCAGCTCTTTCTGCTCACTGGTATTCACTCTCTCATTCCCCAACACTTAGGTCAGGGCTGATAATTAAGGTCATTCCTCTTCTTTGCAGCTGTTCCCTTCCTGATACAAATATTAATTATCAGCAAAATAAGATGAAGGCAAAGGGAGAAAGAATAAGGATTTTAAAATAACAAAGGGTAACCTACTTTTCCTCAATTTCCTTTCCTAGGTTTAAAGGAAATGAACACTTAAAAAGAAGAGAAAGAATCAAATACTTTTTGCTTAATCTAGGCAAAACACATGACCATGGATGAAATGTGGATAGATCACCACCTCAGGATCTCAATTGTTGTCTCCTGTCCATTGTTTATGTTCATATGAGGAAGGGCCTGACTCTTTGGGAGCTGTTATGGTTTGCATATGTGGCGTCCCCTAGAAGCTTATGTGTGAGATAATATAAGAATGTTCAGAGGTGAAATGATTATATTATAAAGCTGTAACATAATCAATGAACTATAGACAGGTTGGTCATGACTGGAGGAAGTAGGTCACTGGCCGCATGCCTTCGGAGTTTATGTATTGTCCCTGACAAGTGGAGCACCCTTTCTATGCCTCTTGATCGTGATGAACTGAGCTGTTTTCCTTTGCCATGCCCTTCTCATGATATTATTCCTCACCTTGGGCCCAGAGCTATGGAATCAGATGTCCATGGACTAAATTTCTCAAACCATGAGCCAAAATACACTTTTCCTCCTCTAAGTAGTTCTGGAGGGGTCTTATGGTCACAGTGAAACAAAATTGAGTCACCCAATACATGACCAGAATGCTCTCTCAGGCCACCCAAGTCTCTCCTAAAGGTGACAGGACATTCAGCATCTATTTTTTTTCTCACATTTCTACTAGAAAGTGAAGTCAAATCTATCTTTAATTCCTTTCTTAACCATTATACCAAATAATATGTACACAGGTGTCTAATATAAATATAGTTATATAAATATATATATAACTATATATATAACTATATATATAGTTATATAGTTATGAAAAAATGAAACAACACCCTTTTTTGAGTTGGTAATCTAGACAATATGTCACAGAATTGAGAAATACTACAGGGATGGGTGGAAGACTTCTTACTCATTTTAGGAGAGACTTTGAAAAAGTCATAAATATGAAGCAATGAATAGTGTCACTTAAGTGCCAGTAACTATCCTTCTAACAGGCTACATTCCAGGCATAGTAGCTGTCAGGGTTTGCCAGGACCATTTACTTGAAACAAGAAGGTGCCTTAGGAGGACAATATGCTCCAAAATGTATAGGGAGTAATAAACCGTTGTAACTTATTCATAGAAGGGCCCCCAGCAGATGTCTACACCCTACTCTCTGGGGCCTGTGGATATTACATTACATGGCAAAGGACATGGGTCTTATGATAGGGAATTATTCTGGATTACTCTAGTAGTTATGATCTAAACCACTACAGCCATCAAAATCAGAAAGCTTTTTCTGCAATAAGAGTGGTAGAAGAGAATCAAAGAGACTTGAAGCACAGAGGGACTTGAACCATTGTTGTTAGAGTGGTCATGTGGAAAATATGAAAAAGTAGGTAGAAAACCCATAGAAACCACCTCTAGGAACAATTGCAGGTTGGTAGGCAGAAAAGAAACGTGGACCTCTGTACTATAGCTGCAGGGAACTGAATTCTACCAACAACCTCAATGAGCTTTGATGGGATTCATTCCCAGAGCCTTATGCAATGCCAAACAAGACTCAATTGAACCATGCTTTACTAAGACTTAAGACCTACAGGACTGTTGGGTAATAAATGGGTATTGTTGTAAACTGCTAACTTTGTGATAATTTGTGAAGGTGGCAGTAGAGAACAAATGCATCTGTCATTGGCTGATGTGCACGTTAGCTCTTAGTCAACTACAGAGAGTACACAGAATGGGATACAATGAAGATGACAATTGATTTACATGTTTCATGAAAATATCATAATAAATGCCATTCTGGTAAAAGGGTACTTCCCCCTGGATTAATTAAACAATAAAGAAATGCTCATGTCCCTGAAAAATTAGTGTGCTGTTTTCATTCTTGCGCTATGATTCCCTCTGATTTCCATGTTATCACATACTTTAAAGATCAATTTTTCAACCAACCTGATGACATTAAGGTCATACTTCAAGGGCAATTGTTGGTCAGAGTATTTTTTCACTTAGTATAAGCTCAAAATCATCTTCAAAAATACACATGTTGGAAGTTAGAAAGTGTTGGGTTTTTTTTTTTTTTTCCATTAAGAAAATAGGACAAAACTGGTACCCATTTGTACTCTGCTTAGTTCACTGTGAAGCAAAGGTGATGAGGTTATAATTACTCTTATACTCTTACGAAGAGGGTATAAATAATTCTGTAGATGAAGAAATTGACCTTGTTTTTGGTCCATAACTAGTAAGCAGCACACTTGGGATAGAAGTACATGGGGATCTTTAGCAGTTTTTTGGGTGACAATTAATTTTGCCTTTTGCTTATGACGGGTTTCTGAATTTGTTATCAGGATTTTAAGTTGCATACCCAAACGTACATTCATACAAACACATATTAAACAATAGTGAAACAGTATGTTTTTTGGCTTGTACATACTTTTTCCCATTTTTAAATTTATATCCATTTTTCCCTAAGTAGAAAAAAATAAGTGTAAAAACACAATATTTTCTTGCTCTACAGAGATTTATCTTTCCTCCCCTAATGCATTTTCCCTGGACTGGCACAAACTCTTAAAGCCAAGGTCTGAGTAAGACAAAGCTCTACAAGGGCACAAAGAGTACATTCTGGGGTGTCCTGCTCACACGCGGACACCTAGGAAATTATTTCACCCTGCCGAGTTGTACAGTTACTCAAAGGCCTCTACAAGCCTGATTTCAGGACCATGTCAGGCAGCATTGTGAAATCCTAAATGCTCCTCAATCCACTGCTCTTCTGAGAATCCTTCCACTGATGATGTAAAACTACAGGGCCCTCTGCATTTTCCTTTTCTGCATGAATCTGAGTTCACAATTAGCACATTTTTTAGTAGCATGTGCTTCCCCATGAGATACTCACATTAAGTATATTATTATCTCAATCAATCCTGCTGTTACATATGCTCAGGTCACATTAGCTAATTGCATCATGTGAGTGCCATCACTTCAACTGGATGATAAACTTCTGTGGGCAACGATACAATTTTATTAATCTTTTTCACTCCATATGACATTTTTATATACTCACATGTTGTTTGGTACATAATTGTACAGAATAAGCATCTGATTGGTTTACATACATGCAACCCCAAAGAGTTGATTAATCTTGCATTTGTGCCAGTATATATGTATTAAGAGTTGTCTGTTACAATAAAAATGCTAAGGAATTTTAAGAAAGCAACATTATAGAGAAAAAGCAACTAGTATATTGAGGATAACAGCAGGCTAGCAATGTAGTATTTAGACTTGGGGAAGAGAAAAGACACAGAGGTATTATGAAAGGAAAAGAAATTTTTGAATAAGATAAAATTTGAAAATTTGTATTATAGTATTAGACCAACAATATCACTATGGCATATTAAAATTTGTTATGCATGGAATAAAATACAAAACAAAAATCCACAATGATGACTTTGATGAAGTGATAAGAGTCTGGGAAAATCCATCATTCACTTTGGTTGTATTTCAAATTTATTTGTAGAACACAAACATAAAAACACAATTCTTTCTGACAATCTCTCTCTCTCTCTCTCTCTCTCTCTCTCTCTCTCTCTCTCTCTCTCTCTCTCTCCTGACTCCACCATGAGCTAAACAGCTTCTCTCTTCTGAGCCTTTTCCCCATGATGTGCTCCTTCACCTTGAGCTAAGAACAACAAAGTTGACCATCTGAGACCTCTGAAACCATAAGCCCTAAATAAACTTTTCTTTCTTAAATCTGTTCTTGTCATGAAATTGAGTTACAGTGACACAAAAGTTGACTAAAACAGAAATTGGTACTGACAAGTGGGGTCATTGTGGTAACTAACTGAACCATGTGGTTCAGAAACCTTTGGAGTTGGTGGGAGGAATTTTTAAAAGTTTAGAGAAAGATGAAAAAGTTTTGGAATCCTTTAAGTGGAGCTTAGTGGGTGAATCTGGTGGGAGCTCAAAAGACAAGAATGCTGATTAGAGATGTGGACAGTGCTTAGGAGTTTTCAGAAGGAAATGAGGACTCTATTGGGAACTGGACTATAAGACACTCACGTTATATTCTGGATAAGAACTTGGCCACATTTCCCCATGTCCTAAATCTTTGTGTGAGGTTGAATTTAAAAGTGATGGACTAATTAAGCTATGGAAGAAATTTTAAGGCAGGAAGCATTCATTCATAGGTGTGGATATTACTGGCAGAATTTAGCTACATTTACTTTGAGAATCAAGAGTAGAAAACATGGCTAAAAGACTTTAAGAACTTGTAGTTTGGTCAGATAAGTGCATGCAAGACTGGGGCCAAGGAAAGTGTTCTTGTTGAAGGGGTCACAACCCCTAAAGAAATGCTAAGTACTTTGCATAGAGGTAATAGGAAGAATGTCCTGAGGACACCTCAGAAAGTAGGAAGACCACACCCAAGGGGCAAAAAGGGCTTGTTTCTTTCTTCAAGATTTTTTTCTTCTCCCTCTCTATTCTCTGCCCTCACATCCACAACATATGTGAAACCAAGTACTTTGTATGAATTAGGATACTGAGGACAGGGATGTCTGAATAATACCTTACAGTTGTGTTGTGTATTCTTTTTTCTCCTATTTTTACATTTTTTATTTTTCTTAATATTTTTGTGTGTGTTTTATATACTCTACTGTCTACTCACTTACTTGTCTACCCAAAATTACTTCTTCTCCTGCTACTAACCTTCTTCTTTAGATTTCTGTTTCATACTTCCTAAGATATAATAACTCTATATCCTCACTTCATACCCCTCAACATCTCATCCTACATCTTACCCCAGTTCTTTTCCACCATCAGAAACTGTAAACCCTTTTGCAAACCTACTGTTTATATTTTAGATAATAATTGAACTCACAATTTCTGTATATTGTAACCAAACTCTAAATGTCTTAATAGCAACTACTGGTTTAAGGCTTAATATTGTATGTATTGGAATCTGTTAACATTGACCTTCCCCTCAAAGGAGAGGTATTGGAAACTTGCAGGGGCACTATAACTCTATAGGGTAAAAACAGTAACACCTTGAATCATCAGTGCTAGAAGGGAAGATATATGAACAACATGAAAAGACAAGGGAAGAAAGTGCCCCACACAAATCAAGATACTACATTATTAGAATCCATGGCCAGCACAGCACATAGAAATTAAATAGAAGGAGTTCAAGATGTACATAATTAAAATATTCTGTGAATTAAAGGAGGATATAAGAGAGGAAATACAGGTAGCAAAAGATCATTTCAATAAAGAGCTACATAAGCAAATACAGGAAGTAAAAGATTCCTTCAAAAAGGAGATAGAGATTCTAAAAAGACAACAAACAGAAATCCTTGAAATGAAAGAAACAATAAGCCAAATTAAAAGTTCAATTGAAAGCATCACCAACAAATTAGACCACTTAGAAGACAGGACCTTAGACAATGAACAAAAAATATATAATCTTTAGAAGAATGTAGACCACACAACGAAGATGGTAAGAAACCATGAGCAGAACATTCAAGAAATATAGGATAGCAATAAGATTACCAGTTTATTGGGATAGAGGAAGGCCTAGAGTTCCAAACCAAAGGAATGTACAATATATTCAATGAAATAATATTAGAAAATTTTCAAACATTAAGAATACATTGGAAAGCCAAATATGAGAGGCTTACAGAACAGCAAATGTACAAAATCACAACAGATCCTCACCAAAGCACATTATAATGAAATCACCCAGCATACAGAATACGAAGAGAATTTTAAAAGCCACAGGAGAAAGGAATCAGATCACATATAGGGGGAAATCAATTAGAATATCTGCAGATTTTTTAACTCAGACCCTGAAAGCTAGAAGATCCTGAAAAAACATATCAAGTTCTGAAAGAAATTGCCAACCAAGAATCTTATATCCAGCAACATTAAGCATTAGATTTGATGATGAAATAAAAACCTTCCATGATAAACAAAAGTTAAAAGAATTTACAACTCAGAAGCCTGCACTACAGAACATCCTCAGCAAAGTATTCTATGAAGAGGAAATGAAAAACAATAATGAAAATCAGCAGAGGGAGTTATTACACTAAAGGAAAGACAAATCAAAGGAGAAACCAAGTCAAATTAAGTACCAAAAATAAACAAAAATGGCTGGGAATATAAATCATGTCTCAATAATAATTCTGAATGTTAATGGCATAAACTCACCAATCAAAATCCACAGACTGGCAAATTGGATTTAAAAAAAAAAAAAACACCTAACAACATGCTTCTACCAACACCAAGAGACTCATCTCATAGGAAAAGACATCCACAGACTGAAGGTGAAAGGTTAGGAAAAATCATACCACTTACATGGACTGCTGAAGCAAGAAGGGATTTTCATCCTCATATCAAATAAAGTAGACTTTAATCTAAAATTAATCAAAAGGGATAAAGAAGGACATTTCATACTGCTCAAGGGAACCATACACCAAGACACAACAATTATAAATATATATACACTCCCCAAATGGAGCTATATATTCATCAAACAAATGCTTCTCAAGTTCAAGAATCAAATAGATCACAACACAATAATTCTGGGTGACTTTAACACACCTCTTTCACCACTGGATAGATCTTCCAAACAAAAGATGAACAAAAAAACTATAGAATTCAATAATACAATCAATCACTTAGAATTAACTGACATATATAGAATACTTCATCCTTCAACGAGAAAATACACTTTCTTCTCAGCAGCACATGGATTCTTCTCTGAAATAGACCATATATTATGCCACAAAGCAACTCTTAACAAATACAAAAAAGTAGATATACTACCCTGCAATCTATCAGACCACAATGGAATGAAATTAGAAATCAATGATAAAATAAAAAATAAAAACTACTCTAACACCGGGAGACTAAATAATATTCTACTGAATGAACAATGGGTTGCAAAAGACATCAAGGAGATTAACAAATTCATTTAACAGAGGTAAATGAGAAAACCGATACAACATATCAAAATATCTGGGACACTATGAAGGCAGTTCTAATAAAAAAGTTTATTGCATGGAATTCATTCCTTCAAAGAAAAAAAAATTATATCTCAAAGCCCTAGAAAAGGAACAAATCAACCCACAACGCAGTAGAAGACAGGAAATAATTAAAATAAGAGCTGAAATCAATGAAATTGAAACAAAAGAAACAATGGACAGCACAAAAAGTTGGGTCTTTGAAAAAAATAAATAAAATTAATAAATCCTTAGCTATGTTAATGAAGAGAAGGGGAAAGAAAACGCAAATTACTAACATCTCTGATTAAAAAAAGGAAATATCATGGCAGACACTACGGAAATACAGAAGATAAATATAGATTATTTTGAAAATTTGTATTTCAATAAAATAGAAAATATCAAAGGCATCATCAAATTTCTACAGTCATATGATTTGCCCAAATTGAATCAGGATGTTATACACAATTTAAACAGATCAATTTCAGGCAATGAAATAGAAGATGCCATCAGAAAACTACCAACCAAGAAAAGCCCAAAACTGGACGGATACACAGTTGAGTTCTACAAGACCTTTGAAGAAGAACTAATACCAATAATCTTCACTTTATTTTGGGAAATAGAAAAAGAGGGAGTACTTCCAAACTCATTCTATGAGGCCAGTACTGTCCTGATTCCAAAACCGGGCAAAGACACATCAAAGAAAGAAAACTTCAGATCAATATCTCTAATAAACATAGATGTAATTTTCTCAATAAAATTCTGGCAAATCAAATACAGAAACATATCAAAAAGATAGTACACTCCGATCAAGTGGGGTTCATCCCAGGGATGAATAGTTGGTCATCCTATGGAAATCAATAAATGTAATTCATCACATCAATATATTTAAAGATAAGAATCATATGATTATCTCAATAGATGCAGGAAAAGCATTCAATGAAATAAAGCACCCTTTAATGTTTAAAAACAATAGAAAAACTAGGGATAACAGGAACATATCTCAGCATTGTAAAAGCCTATCTTTGCTAAGCCCCAGGCCAATATCATTCTAAATGGAGAAAAATGGAAAGCATTTCCTCTAATAACTGGAATAAGACAGGGATGCCCTCTTTCACCACTTCTCTTTCACATAGTCCTTAAAACACTAGCCGGAGCAATTAGACAGATGAGAGAAATTGAAGGGATATAGAGAGGAAAATAAGAATTCAAATTAGCACTATTTGCCGGTGATATGATTCTATATCTAGAAGACTCAAAAAATTCCACCAGAAAACTTCTAAAACTGATAAATGAATTTAGCAAAGTAGTAGTATATAAAATCAATACCCACAATCAAAGGCATTTTAAATCAGCTGAAAGGGAAATGAGGAAATCTACCCCAATTACAATAGCCTCAAAAAATACTTGGAATCAATCTAATGAAAGAGGTGAAAGACCTCTACAATAAAACTATAGAACACTAAAGAAATAAAAGATGAAAAGATCTGCCTTGTTCTTGGATAGGCAGAATTAATATTGTCAAAATGACCATACTACCCAAAGCACTCTACATTAATGCAATTCCAATCAAAAGTCAATGACATTCCTTATAGAAATAGAAAAAGCAGTCATGAAATTCATCTAGAAAAATAAGAGACCCAAATAGCTAAAGCAATCCTAAGCAAGAAGAGTGAAGCAGGTGGCATCACTATATGGGACCTTAACCTATACTACAGAGCAATAGTAACAAAAACAGCATGGTATTGGCATCAAAATAGACTTGTAGACCAATCAGACAGAATAGAGGACATAGAGACAAACCCACATAATGAAAGTTGTATAATATTAGACAAAGACACCAAAAACATACATTTGAGAAAAGATAGCCTCTTCAACAAATGATGCTGGGAAAACTGGAAATCCATATGAAATAAAATGAAATTAAACCCCTATCTCTCACCATTCACAAAACTCAACTCAAAATGGATCAGGGACCTAGGAATTAAATCAGAGACACGAAAAAGTAAGCCCAAATCTTCATCATGTCGAATTAGGCCCTGACTTCCTTAATAAGACTCCTCTAAACAAGAATTAAAATCAAGAATCAATAAATAGATTAGATTCAAACTAAAAAGCTTCATCTCAACAAAAGAAACAATTTGTGAGGTGAATAGAGAGCCTACATTTTGTGAGCAAATTTTTACCCCACACATATCAGATAGAGCGCTAATTTCCAGAGCACTAATCTCTAGGATATTCAAAGAACTCAAAAGTCTTAACACCCCAAAATAAATAAATAAATAAATAACCCAATCAATAAATGGGCTAAGGACCTGAACAGATGCTTCCCAGAAAAATACACTCCATCAACAAATATATGCAACAATATCCAATATCTCTAGCAATTAGAGAAATGCAAATCAAAACCACTCTAAGATTTCATCTCACTACAGTCAGAATGGCAGCTGTTATGCATACAAACAACAATTGTTGGCAAGGATGTGGGGAAAAAGGTATATTTATACATTGCTGGTAGGACTGCAAATTGGTGCAGCCAATATGGAAAGTAGTATGGAGATTCCTCGGAAAACTGGGAATGGAACCACCATTTGATCCAGCTATCCCACTCCTCTGTATATACCCAAAGGACTTAAAAACAGCTTACTACAGGGACATAGCCACATCCATGTTTATAGCAGTATAAGTCACAGTAGCTAAACTGTGGAACCAACCTAGATGCCCTTCAGTAGATGAATGGATAAAGAAAATGTGATATATATACACATACATACATACATATACATACACACACAATGGAATATTATTCAGCATTAATAAAGAATAAAATCATGGCATTTGCAGGTACATGGATGAAGTTGGAGAATATCATGGTAAGTGAAGTTAGCCAATCCCAAAAAACCAAATGCGGAATGTTTTCTCTGATATATAGATGCTGAGGAGTAGATAAACTCTAGATAGAGCAAAGGGGAAGGAGGGATTGGGGCGGGTCATGGGGGTAGGAAAGACAGTGGAATGAGATGGACATCATTACTCTAAGTACATGTATGAAGACATGAATGGTGTGACTCAACTTGGTGTACAACCAGAGATATGAAAATTGTGCTCTATATGTGTAATATGAATTGCAATGCATTCTGCTGTCATATATAACAAATAAGAGTAAATTTAAAAGGAATTACTTCATTGAAGAACATGCTAGCCCATGTAATAACCATTTAAAATATATTTAAAAGTTTAAAAAGACATAGACAAGGCCATTTCCTCCTTGGTTCAATCCAAATAATTTGAGATTTATTGTCATGATTCACAAAGATTTTGAGTCTTAAAAACATGAAAGCCCCAGCTGGTTTTCTTGGCTCAGGCATCTTTTTATGACTGTTTTGTAAGACAAGCCACCGAACAGAACTAACACTGATTTAAGTTCACCTCTTCCAAACATGCTGAAAAGTGATTGGATCAAAAAGAAGAAGGCAACAATAAGCAGAGGTTTCATTATAAAATGCAAAAGGATCTGCATAGTTTATTAAAATTTCAGAGCCAGAGAGAACTTGCATGATAGTGAACCCCAGACATTGTCTCAACTTTACCCCCCAAAATGTAACTGGGTGAAAGTCAGCTCAGAGATGATTCAGACCTCCCCAAACCTCCAAATATTTGCACTTAAAGAAAAGGTAAAGTTTATATGTACAGGCTATTTCTCCAAGTCCACCTGGTTGACTAAGGCTGATAGTCTAAAAAACCAAAGGGAAGCATTCCAGGGATAGCAGGAAATTAGAATTTTTGTGGTTTTTACACTTTTTCAGAGACATCTGCTTACAGTCATCCTTATGGTATCACTATTTCCATAGTTTTAGAACAACTATTTTCAAATTTGGGTCCAAAGCATGTTTTCTTCCTTCCTGCCAATCTGTATTTTTTAGAAAGTTGGACAAAGTGCTAAATTAATATGGAACACAACTCACCAAGATGGGCAATCACAGTCAAAACTGGAAAACAGTATCTTTGCTTCCTTGAGTCCTCAGAATATCCATTCTTTCTCTTTTTTGTTTTCTTCTACTTTTGGTTAGCAGTTTTTTTTCATCTTGGCATAATCTATACTTGAGAGGAAAAACACTGATATACACACACAAAACACAAAATATACACTGTGTATATACTATTGTATTATTTGTTCATACCCTAGTCTTGATGGATATTTGTATTTAATTTTTTTTCTTCTTTCTTTTTTGAAGTGCTGGGGACTGAACACAGGGCCTGACATATGGTAGGTGTATGGTCCAACACGAAGCCACACCTCCAGACCTCTAAAACTGTTTCTTTTACCATTGAAAATTAAAATGCCTGCATTCTCTGTAAAATAAATATAATCCAAACATATCTGTTATCTCACCAATTTTCGAATATGGGACAAGTTTTATTAAATGTTATAGTTCATATTCTATGGGTCTTATCCTCATCTGCTAAGTAGGAATTTTAGTCTTTTGCAAAAATCCTCATCCATGGACCCCATGATCCCTACTGAGTCTCTTCTATGTGTTATAAATTTGTCCATCAAGGGTTGGGGCTGTGGTTCAGTGGTTGAACACTTGCCTAGCATGCATGAGGCCCTGGGTTCGAACCCCAGCACCACATAAAAAAAAAAAAAAAAAAAAAACTAAATAAACAAAATAAAGGTATTGTGTTCATTTACAATTAAAAATACTTTTTTTAAAAAAAAAAATTCTCCTTCAACCATAGTTCACCATGGAACCACATGATACTTTTCACATTCCTCATTCCCTGAGCTAGCACCGCTGGTGGCCAATGTCTTTTCCTCTTAAGAATTCCCCTTGCCTAACGTTCCTGAGCCACCACAACATGCCAATGCTTGCTGAGACAAGGCTTGCAACGGTCCCAGGCTTGCCTGTTCTTGCAATCCTTATAGTATGTTGGCATTTGCTGGAGAGGGAAATTGTTCTCCCTGTTGTGGACACACCATTTCATCTAGAATATGAACAAGACACCTTTATTGACCTCATTTCTCTTCCTTCTATGCTTCCTTTTATAAATCTCTCAGTTTCTTTAGTTTAAACAAACAATCTCTTTATGGAAATCAATTCTTTCAAGTGAGGGTTTTGAGAGAAACTCTTCCATCTGTCCTTGGGGCTTTTACCAACTTGGAGGAGACAAATGTAACATATAAAAATAGACATAATAAAAGAGTTAATGTGTGGCTTTAGAATAGGATGCATTTTGTGGCATAGAAGAGGAAAAAAATTCTTTTTGGATGACTGGGCTGAGGAGACTTCAAGGACAAAGTTTTAATAAACAAAGAGAAGATCAGCAGCCCATTTAGATAGCACGGATGGCGGGGGGAGGTGGGAGAGGCACCGTGTGTGCAGAGCAGGCTGGGTGTCATTGGGGTCTGGGGCACTGAAGGAATGTGACTCGAAGAACCCAGCTTTTCTCAGCATCACGGTCTAATCATAATCCCCCCATTATGAGCCAAGCTCCAATGCAACGACATTCAAACTTGATGGTTTAGTCCAGGACTTTTTTAAGACAAACTAGTTTTTATGTGTGTTTATTTATTTTGGAAAGAATGTGATCACCAGAAGTTGCCCAGAATAGCTTCCTGGTGAATTTTAAGATATGTAAAAATACAGATTGTGTTTCCATTTCTTTTTCTGGTTGAAATGTACCACTTTGGCAATAAGAGTGGGATAAAAGTAATGAATGCATAGCACAGTGTTTTCCCAAGTGGTGAATACTCAACTAATACTCAAAGAAAGAAAGCCAATTTCTATGAATTTCTATAAAAAGTAAAGACTTTGCTTAATTTCTCCATGTCTTACAAAACTGTGCTCAGCACAACTATGTGGTTTTAAACTGTGTGTCTCAAAGAAGACCTCCCTCTTACACACACACACACACACACACACACACACACACACACTATACATACACCTCCAACTAGGAGATTATCGCTTTCATGTGTTTTATAAATAAATATTTTGAACAAGATTTCCTTGAAGGGAAACAAGGGTTCCATAGCTTAAAACATTTGAGAACTCTATTCTTAGAATTACTGAATTCACTCACTTGAAGAAGGACAAGAACCATTTTAAACCATGAGAGATTTGTGGTTCCAGGAGATTCATTAATCTGATTAAGAACATTTTATAGTAATAATTTCAAAAAGGGGAGAAAAAATGTGGTGAACAATAAATAAAGATGGCAATAAAATAATGATATGCAAATACAATTTGAAATAAGTAGCAGAAAAACCCTCTAACTTCTCTAATTTTTATAAGCTATTGACTAGGTAAAAGTTTTAAACAATTAAAATTAAATATTAGATACTAACAAATATTATCTTATATATAATATCAGCACTTCTTTGTAGTAGAGTTATGGGTAGAAATGGAGAATGGAAGCTTATTATTTTTTAACAAACAGATATTCTAGTGGGGGAATAATTAATAGCCAAAAAGAATTTATTTCCTCTTCTATGCCACAAAATGCATCATATTCTAAAGCCACATATTAAATCTTTTATTATGTCTATTTTTTATGTTACATTTGTCTCCTCCAAGTTGGTAAAAGCCTCTATTGGATACCAAATGGGGGAATAATTAATAGCATTGGACATCTAAGGGAAATCTCTGGGTTTGAGAATGGAGATCCATGCACAGAGCATCTTATAAAAGTATACTATGGACGGTTGACCCGGCAGAAATCTTGATTAAAGTTTTAATGAAGTGGTTAGAAGAACTGTAAAGTGGTAGAAAAAAAAAAAAAGCCTAAAAAGAGGACATATTATACAACAGGGGAGATTCACTAAGGTAAGGATGAGATGGAAATAATCACCTTATAACATTAGTTTGGCCTATGGGAAAGAATTTGGAAGAAGACATGATAATAAAAGCTAGGATCAAAAAAGAAAATGAATAGAGAATGAAAGCAAAACTATTTCAGTGAAGGTTGAGCCAACTGGGGGATCGCATGAGTGCCATGGGTTGCAGGATTTTAAAAGACAAAATCTGAAGACAGTTGTTATAGCTGTCATGTGTAACCAGTAATAGTAATCATATATGATACTGATGAGACAGTTAATGTAAGCATTTGAAAACTAATTTATTATTAATAACAGAATATTATTATGAGGAGTGTCAATTCGTATTTTTATTTGGAACGTGTTTACTTCCGTTCATCTCTTGAGTACTATGATAAAAGTATATAATAACCATGCCATTCCTGTGGTCTGAAAACAGGAGTGATGCGCACTCTGTTATCTATGAGATGTAGCACATTCAGCAGGTACATGCCACTTCTGCATGACACTTGTCCTCGAATGTCTCTGGGTAGCTCTTCTCAAGTGGAGTGATGATGTCACGTCTCAGAACATGCTACCCCTAAACACGGTACCTTGGCATAGTGGATATTTTAGGGTGAAGGAACTGGAGAAAAACCACAAAAGCCCCTCCCGACTCCCCCAAGAAGGGTCACAGAAATTATAATTTCTTCCCCCCAAAGCTCACCAGAAAACCTAGGAATATCATTCTCTGACCTCTTCCCATCTACCCTGAAGATCCGCGTGTGACAGTTGTCCTGTCCTGTCTGGGGGGAAGGGCTGTGACAGAGACAGGACAATCTGAACAATCAGTCCACAGAGCCCCCCGCCCCACCGCGTTATCACCATGAGGTCTCACCCTTTATGTCCACAACCTCCCACTTCTGTCATCAGGGTCACATGGGAATGCTCAGTTTTATCTGTGTCTTTGGGTCTTTATTTGTGAATCCTCCTTTGTCATAGAGAACTCTTTGATTAAGTAAATTTGCTCTCCTTTTCCTCTATTTATCTGCTGTATGTTTGTTACAGGGGCATGTGATTACTTATGCTGGAACTTGGTCCCCAGGGCGGAGATATTGGGAGGGATGCGAACTCCTAAAAGGTGGAACCTAGCAACAGATCCTTAGTTTAACTAGAGGCTTGCCCTCTGAAGGGATTGAGGTATTTCTTGCAAGACCCCTAGTAAAGTTCTTATAACAAGGTTGTTAGAGAAGCCTGACCCTGGCCCCACCCCGAGTTTCTGACTTTGTGTTTTTTGAAATGTGATCCTCCCAAGTGTGCTTCACCATCCAAGATGGGGCTCTTTCCATAGCCTGTGCCAAGCTGTTTGTATTTCAAACTTCTAAAACTGTAATCTAAACAAACCTCTTTTCTTTATGAAGTTAGCCCAACTCAGGTATTTTGCTACAGTAATGGAAATGAACTAACACAAAGCGTCAGCCATGAACTAGCAATGGTTGAGTAGAAGATATCACTTTTTCTCCCCTACAATAAGAAAAGAAATAATAAAATAAGTACATAGAACTATGAACCTAGTGCCTGTCAAGGTGTGTTGAGGTTAGAGACCTAATCAACTGCCTGAAACATTTGTCTACTACCATGAAATTCATTCACATCATCACAGTTGAGGACAGAAATTATTCTGCCAAGAAGTTTTGCCGAGATATGGGAGCTTAATATAGAGTTCTTTTATATGATATAGAATATATGAGTCTTTAATACAAGCTGGAATGATGTCGGACAGAGTCCCTAAACTCTACCCACCCATCACCCTTTTTATTTGACAGAAGAAATCCACTTGCCGAACTATTTGGCATGGAAGCTGTCTTTCTAAATTGGCTCATCTGACAAACATTTTGGCCATAGGAATAATTCAAACCTCTTCATGAAGTACCTATATTCAGCATTAAATATTCACCCTCATATCTTAGATGAATTCACAGGAAGAATGAAAAAAACATAAAAGCTACTATTTTAAAATATAAAATATTTCACCAAACAAACATCCTGTGGAAAAAACAAAACTGGAAATGAATAGTTCTGAAGACTTTGCTGTTGCTGGAGGCAGTGATCCTGTAAGCTGAAATCAAAGGCAGCAAAGCTCTGTCAACTTTTAAGGAAGCCAAAATCTACAGACACCTGGGGACACCCGAGCGGTTTTCAGATGATCACTTCTCCTCAGATGACCTGAAAGTGGGATGTGAATTCATAATGCTCATTTTGCTGACTTTCAGGCCTCATGAAAACTCACCTTCCTGTCTAGAGAGCACGGGATGTGGTATGATAAAAATTCTTCCTGAAGACCTAATAATAGCTGTGCTTTTAGAACAAGCCTGGTCTCAGTTAGCAAAACCAGTGCTGGGGGTGGGGGCAGGGGGTTGGTTCCCCTTGTTTTGCTGATATAGGTGTTTGTCAGTTGAGTGTCTGGCGTGTCTGGGCACAGAAGGGAGTGCTAAACTGATCGTCATAAGATGGATTTTCACAGAGCCCCGTGAGTGAATTCCACAAAGTTTACTTCTTATTCAAGCCAAAACATTGTTGTCTTCTCACTGCAATTTAAAATTGAGCATGTTTTGCTTTACATTTGTAGTTATGTACCCAATTTAAATTGATGTAATTTTTAGAGTTAGTTTTATATTCTGCCTCTATGAAGGGAAGTGATATCAAAAACTCTGTGTGTGTGTGTGTGTGTGTGTGTGTGTGTGTGTGTGTGTGTTCTGGAAAGGAAATAAATCGCTTTCATTAGATTTTCAAAGAGATTCATGACCTCCACAGGTCAAGACTACTAATAATGACTTCTTTCAGAGTATGTCCTTGCCTCTATTCAGTTCAACTCTCTAATAAATATTAGGTTGAACCATTCACATCTGCCAACGTGTGACCATCTTTTGACTTACAAAATCAACAATCATACAAAGCTCACCCTTATATCTTAGCTGAATTCACAGGAAGAATGAAAAAGCATGGAACACAAACTACTGTATTGAAACCAGAATCAAGTTTGAAGGAAATCTTGGAAATCTTGAGGTATGAAGTAGAAATGTACTACAATGAAAGACTACAAAGATAAATGTAAAGTCCCACATTGAGTTGCATAATTTTTTTTCAGGCATTGGGTAGAAGAGATATTTCACCATGCCTGTAAAAGAAACCTCAAGGACTTAGATAAAGATAAGTTCAATATGAGTTAATGTCATGGCAGAGTTAAGTCAATCTAAGCATTCGAAGAATCTTAGATTTCACTGAGCACTATCTTTTTGTAAGACATGGGTTAGATATTTTATACTTATTTTCTCGTTTAATTCTTAAAAGCACTTTGAGTTGAGTACCAGAGGCTCGACTTTAAAGGTCATGAAACGAGCCCAGAAAAAGTTGTATAAATTATCGATAGCTAATAAGTATCAGTGATGGAAAAGGTAATTAGTGAGTTATTATTAAAACAAAAGTCACCATTGCTAAGATTGGTTGAGCTCTTCCTGTAAGGCAGTTACTACAATGTTACATTGCCTACATTGTCATGTTTCTACATTATTTCCTGTAATTCTAATGATAATACCTATTAGGTTAACATTATCATTCTCATTTTACAGGTTGCATCTAGCTTGATATAGGTTTTCAAGCTCCAGCTTCAGACACAATCAGAGACAACAACCTTAGGATTAGCCAGCTTGCGTGGCTAAGAAAATTCAGTTCCTGTGTTGTATTTGGTTGTGCTTCTTGGATCAAATTAGGAATGATACACATGCATAAACCTATCTGTGATTATCTTTTCATAAAACTTGGGGACAAACACCCAAATGTCAACAATAGTTATATCTAGAAAATAGAATTCATAGTGATTTATAACTTCTGTTTTCTAAAATGTGAATTCTAAAGTCTGGACAGTAAGCTTAGTCACTTAAGATCTAATAGGGCTAAGATGAGTCATTTTGATCTCTACATTACTAAGACTATTTATCCAAAGAAACATGTATAACTGAGCCTATAAATTTGAGCTCTTATATGGTACCAGAAGTGCATATGAGTTCTCCAAAACTTGAATAAATAGAAAGTGTGCAAGTAAAAGATAAATGCATTAGATAAAGCTTTAGTTAAAAGCTAAATTATTTAAAAAGAAAATTAATGGAACCAGAATAGTCATTTGCCCTGCAAAGATACAAGTCCCATTGGACAGTTTCTTTCTGCAGGAGTGTGGAAGAGAGTTTGTCTCTCACAGTGTTCCTCAGTGAGCAGGCTACAGGCTTGGGGAACCTAGAGCTGTCCTGCAGGCCCATCAGACCAACAGGTTCACCTGTGGCCTGGGGCTCAGAGGGAAGTCAGGTGAAAGTCTGAGTAGTGACCTTTCAAGGAGGTGAGCCTAGCTTAGCACAGAGAAGCCTGGAGGAAAGGAGGAAAAAGAAATAAAAGAGAAAATCCAGCACCAAGGTCAGAGAGAAGTGGGAGATAAGGTTTAGGTAAGAAATGTGGCTGAAATAGCAGAAGACAGTTGAGCAAGTTAGGAAAAAGGAGAAGAAATGGTGAAAAGAGGAGAAAAAGTGGCAAAGAAAAGTGCAAACTTGGAAGAAGGGCACGGAGGAGGAAAGCAGCTCAGGACATGGCAACATGAAGCAGAGAACTCCGCTCACCAGGAACAAAATACAAACCCAGAGACACAACCCCAGCAACCAACTTCTTCCAGCTGCTCTCTGTCTGCCTGCAGTTATGACCCAGTTAATCCATATCAGGGGCTATTCCACCTATTAAGTTAGAGCTCTCATAATTTAATCATTTCCCCTCTGAATGGTTTTGCACAGGAGCTTTTGGAGACACCTCATATCTAAGACATAAAACACATATTGTCTGTGGCTGCTCCCTCTAAAATGACGAGTTCTGTGGGAACAATAGAAGCTGTTGGTCCTTTGAACACAACATATTTGTTCTCTGTCCCACAGTGAAAACCTTTGCAAACCCCTGACTAGGGACATTGCTTTTTTGAAAAGATTGCTTCTCACGTTGATACAATGATCTTGATCTGAAAGAATGAGGTACTTCCAAAGGGTCAGGAGGACACTCCTATCAGGATCCTACTTAGACAACTCTCACTCCTGTTTGGCTCCATTATTCTGTTGCTCCAGAATCCTGTGTTAGTCTGACTTTTTTAAGTTTTAAAGATTTTTTTTTTTTTTTTTAGCCAGTTAACAATAGCACCTAAGATTATCATTCTAACATTCTTGACTCTATTTGGCAAAATAAGTTTGGTCAGTAAATGATGGCAATTATATTATGAATTTTGCTTCTCACACTTACTTTTTTAAAAAAATCTCTAGAGGATGGCATGTCAATAAACCAAAGGAAAAGCCATTTCCTTCAGATAAACACCCTAGGCCATAATAAAATTAAGTCTTCTCTTAGTTATTTAGATCCTGATCTAGATTTTGATTGTTTAAGATTCTTTCTGAATACCATGCAAAGAATTATGTTAAATAAAAATCCATGATAGCCCTAGAAGGATCCTGGGCTCCACATTGGGAAGAATGCTGAAGCCTGTGTAGCAGAAGGTATCACCAGGTAAATCAGCTTAAATTTCAGCACACAGAGTTTTATGGGTTTTTTGTTTTGTTTTGTTTCTGTTTTTGTTTTGTCGTGCTGGGGATTAAACCCAGAGCCTTGTCCATGCAGGTCAAGCACTCTACCAACTGAGCTATATCCCTAGCCCAACATACAGGGTTTTTATAGTATGTTAAAAACATCAACTTTTTTTCATAACTTTGAAAAATATGCTATTTAACTGTGTGATTGCTGTGTAGCGTAAAAGTGCAGGCAGGTCACAGAAATCTCAGAAATGATGAACTTTTAAACTGTCTTTTCAAAATCTTAGTTGAACGCTTTACTAAAATTTAGTTTTTTATTTGGTTCTGTTTTGTTTTGCTTTGTTTTGGTACTGGGGATTGAGCCCAGGGGCACTTTACTCCTGAGTTACATTTCTAGCCCTTTTATTTTTATTTTGAGAAAGAATCTCAAAGATTCTGAGGGTGCCCTCAAACTTGCAATCCTCCTGCCTCAGCCTCCCTAGTCACTGGGATTACAGGTGTGCACCACCATAAACCACCATACCTGGCTAGAACTCAGTTTATGGGCTAATCAGGAAACCCTATAACTGAATACATAGTTTCAGCTATAATTTATTATGTAAGTACTGTTTCTTTTCTTTGAAACAGTAAAGGTTCAACATTATTACAGTGGCAATACTTCCATAGCCACCTTTGTAAAACTTCCTTTTTTATTACAGAATTCACCAGACTTCGTGTAGATGATATTATTGTCTCTACATACAACAATCAGAATCAAATCATAATGTTGTGCTAGAAAATGAGAGCCAAAGGTCATTTTTTCTCTCAATGCATTTGTTTTGTTAGATTGATTCATTGCATTGATTTGTTTTATTAGATTGATTGCTTCATTACATCCATCCTTTAGAATATTTAGAAAAGTGAAGTAACATTGTGTTTGTGTGTATGAATGTGTGTATACACACACACACACACAGAGACACATAAACAAAATCAGTAATGTAAAAATCCTAAGTGAGGTTAAGTGGAAGCCTACACACTGGCACATGTGCAAACTCATCCTGCTGGAAGTAGAGTCACCCCATTAACCATCGACCTTCCAATTAGAACTTCGAGGTAGAATTTTGTAATTGGTATGATATTCAAAAGTAAGCAGTAATTATATAATTTATAAAAGTCTCCACTCATTATGACACAGCCACACAGCGGAGACAGGGAATCCATGCAGTGTTGCCTAACCCTTTGACTGTACAAATGGCTCAGCTGCATGACCACAATTACCATAGACTGAACAATGAGAAATGGCTCTGTTCAGCCCAGTGCTCATCTCTTACAGGGTGCTTGCACCTTACACTGCTGGCTCAGGACTTCTTTTTTTAAGAAAACTAGCTGATGATGTGTAATACATCAGAATACAATAGAAAAATAGACTTTCAGAATCAGTGTGAAACAAGTTCGTGTTTCAATTCATCAAAAAGAAGATTGCTTCCAAAATGGGGTTGCTGCCATGAATTAAGAGTAAATAGATGCAGTCAGACTCAATACTGCTGGAATCCAAGAAAATCACCCATGGCCTCAGTGCTCTGGTATTAACTCTGGACACAAGGGGTAGGGGCATAGGAGGCTGGAGATGACTACTCATTTTATGCAAAAAAAACCCACATTCACATTCAGCTTTTCCATTGCTATTCATCCATCTGTTCTCTTTACAAGCCTCAGAATCATAATAGATCACATACATACTTTCAAATTTGGCCTGTTGTGATTTATGTATCAAAACATATGTTTCATTGTAAACTGATATTATTTAATGATTGTTCAGATATCAGAAGTCCACCATGATATAAAATAATTTTTAAAACATAAAATCACACAACAATTATTCCTTATCCTTTTACAAGATGCCATTAAAGCCTACCTGCTTTAAAAATGAAGGACATTAAATATTAATATAATGTATGTAATTATAATAGATTGCTTTAATTATTTTGTTATGTTTTTGGTATGGTAAGTTGATCACAGTTTTCAAGTGGAGGAAGCCCTGAGGTCAGAGGCAAGAGGCAGAAAAAGAAGAGAAACTGGAACAAGACACTTGACTGTGACTTCTTTAGGGAGTAATCAGCAGGGCAGGATCAGCAGGCTTAAGATGGGCTATTTTGAACAGTTTCAGTGGACTGTGGGGCCCACAGGCTGTTCTTAGTGGCCTGGTACCTGGGCCTGGGGCGATTAGGGAAAGCAGAGGGTGGCCCAGAGTATGAGAGCCCACAAAGGAGGTGGTTGGTCAGGGGAGCTCTGTATTTGTGGGTTTTCACTTGCTGATGAGTTGTTTACCATGCGTGGGAATCGGCCACACTTGGAGGGACAGTCTGTCCAGGGTCAGCAAAGCCCCAGATATTAAAGCATCACAGCACAGATAATAAAAAAACATAGTTAATACAAATATTCACCCAGCTTTGTTGTGGAGTGTTGAGTACATTCTGTTTCCTTTAAATCAATGGCTTTGATTCCTGTTGTTACTGATAAGATCGAAACAATTTGATGCAAACGTTTTTTTTTTAATATATTTTCTTTCTTCTCCATAAACTCTGTTTGTATATTCCATCATTTTTACCTCATATCTCCTAACTCAGAGGAAGACTCATCTCTACCCTAATTGTGAATATTGGTCTTCACCTTTCTGCTTTAATGCCAGTTCTAAAGTATGACTTCATGAATAATTCTTTCTTCATGCATATTTTGAATTTTCTTATTTTTCATTGCTCTAGCCCTTCTTACCTATAACACATTCAGGCTTTCTGTATTCTAAGCTTATTTTGTCTATATAGGTTTAGCCCATCAATCACCATAGCATGGTCTTTTCCCTTCACTGCCAAAAGCATATAAAATTATTCTACATCTAGGTCCTCTCAGGTCTCAGTTTCACTCATGAACCCTTTGCAGTCTGGCTTCTGCTGCACAGATACAGTTTTTTTGTTTTATTGTAATCAAATCCAGTTATGTTTTCTAAGCCCCTATTTGTCTGCAGGATTTGAAGCTATGGGCCGTCTTTCTTGAACTGTCCCTTCTTTTTAAAAATTGGGCATACAACTACCTATGTGAAACCATTAGATCACTTCTAGTCTCCTCTCATGGCTTTTCTGAGGCTCTCTACTTTCCCTAGAGAGGAATTCTGCCTCAGGTCAGTCACGCTGCCAGCCACCTGCTGAAACATTTACCTGCTCATCATCTTGAACTCAATCTGACCCAATCCAGTGTCTACATCCTCACATCTCAATGTACAGCTTCTTTTGTCTCCCCTTTCCGTCAAGATTAGCATCGTGTTCTATCTCAAGATCTTAGGCTCATCTTTGCATTCTTTGAAGTCCTTTGCCATATTATACCTGCTCTGTCCCAGTGGACATTTTCACACCTCCCTCTTTTCCATGCTATGGTCATCATCCTGTTTAAGTGATTGTTTACCCTCATAAGGTTCTCACGTGCCTCCATGTCTTTAGTTTCTCCTTTTTCAGTAATAGCCTGTGTGGAACACCTCAAATGCCTGGTCTGCACATAGCCTCGCCATTTGCAATTTGCCATTTTCCGTGCTTAGAGGGGCACTTTGGGTCTGCTTGCCTTGCCCCAGCCTACAATCTTCATAAAGAAGAAAATCAACCCTCACTCTCAAACAATCAATCCTAACTCTCAGACTAGTGATATTGGGAAGATTATCAGTGAAAATGATAAAGCTAGCAACGGTAGTATTCTCTTAAATCCTCTGGTCATTGAATAATGCATGAAACTTTTGCTTCCTGTTTCATCCCATGCCTGCTTGTGATAACAACCGACATAAGCAGTGGCAGCAGACAACTCTTGAATTTCCATTCTGAAAACGAAAAAGATCACACTTGACCTCCCTCCTTGTTAATGAGTATTGGAGTAATGCCTGTTATTACTTGCTTGGACTAACCAATAAATAAACAGAAGTCATTTTGAGTGACAGTCCATCAACTGAAGATAAGAGATCCATGACCTAAAGAAATAAATGAGTTGGGGATTCTGGGATCTGGAACCCTATTAACAGAGCCCCTGCTACTGATGTCCCTTTCTTTGCTGCCACCTAGATATCAGGGCAGTAATGAGAGTGCAACTGGGACAGAGAAGAAGATAAGCACGGGGCAACCTGCATGCCCTGCAAGGACACTGCTGGCCCCTGCTCTCCCCTGACATAAAACGTGTCCTCTTATAAGCAGGGATCCTTAGTTGCAAAAAATAAATCACTACTTATTTAAATAACAGTTGGTTAGGATTATCAGTTTTTATTTTTGGCAAATATATATACAGAAGAAATGGCAATTCACGTGACCCAGGGGGAAGGGCATAAAGGAACACTCTGACATGGTCCTCATTATGTGGCAGCTTGTAATATAGGAAACCATTCTTTTGGGATAGACCCCTACAGAGCTCTGTTGGTATTCCTTGCCGATCTGCCCTCTACATTGCCCCCTGAAAAGCCCTCAGCTCTGCTCATCTTTCTACTCTGATGGTGTTTCCTCAAAGCTCTGCTCAAAATCACTACAGCCTCTTCCCCTGGTGTTGAAGGACCTCCGTACTAGGATCTCAGTCCCGGCCTAGCTCCTTCTAGTCTGACTCTTCCTTTAGGGCATCTCTTCTTTTCACACGGTTTGTCTTACTTGAGAAAAGGTTTCAATTCCTTGCCCTACTGGCTCATGCAATATTTATTCAGTACCTATTCTGAACCAGGCATGCTGCCAGGCAGGAGAGATTCCAATGTGAGCAAACCCAGCATAGTTCCTGCACTTATGCAAAACTGAAACTCTGATAAGCGTAAGAAAAAAAAGACACTTGGAGCTACAAGCATATTTAAGAAGGGAACTTGGCTGAGTGTTCAAGAAAGAAAAGCTGAGAACATGGCAGCAGTGCACATGCGTGGTCCTGCTGCTAAAATCCTTTTGGCATGGGGGGCCTTTCCAGAGCCCTGTTCTTAATCTCTTCAGGAAAATGTGATCACTCTCTCATGGAATCCACTCCAGACTTGGTGTGTATCTTTTATATGGCCCTTCTCTTCCTCCACCTCTTATCTGATCTTCCTTTTAGAGACTCAGCAATTAGATGTCAGAAATTCTGGTATCCACGTTTTTTCATTTTTTGATCTTTTACTAGAATAAGTTGCTCATTAACTATTTATCGAATGACTGGCCTCAATTGTCTCCAAAAATATGTCTGAATAATATGTTATCTGATTAAATTTTTTCCGAGAATAATAAAAACAATAAAGGAATCCATAAAATAATCAAGCAGTCTTTGGACTATTGAGAACTGGTAAGGCTTCTGTAGGTGAAGGAAAGAGAAACACATTACCTTCTACATATACCTCTGAGTGTATCTATAGATGATTGTATATGCATTGTACACTGGTGAAGATCACATACCTTGGAGTCAGATGATATGGTTTCAACACTCACTCTTCCAATTACTAGTTGTGTAACCTTGGTAATATCATCCTTAAAACAGGTGATATGTTTCAATTAAAATTCAAAAAAAATAGGTTATGATACTAATAGCACCTCCTTCATAGGTTTGCTGAGAAGACTGAGTGAAGACATATAAAGATTAAAGACATAGGCATATTGACATGTGCCTGAAAACCCAGCCGTAATCCTCTTTCACCTGGGCAACATTGCTTCTGCTTTACCAACTCTCTTTTCCAACTTACCAGAATCAAGCTTCAATAATTACTAGGGTTCAGCATGGACATCTGCCAAGGTCAGGTTCTAAACAGAAGGGCGAGTTGCCAGAGAGAAGCCACAGATGGGGTAGGAAGCAGAGCATTAGAGGCAGATGGTGGTGGTGGGGGGTCACTGCTGCCCAATTACTGTAGCTCTGAGGACCTCAGTGTCCTCACAGCAGAGTGGGATTATTAGGATTCAGGATTGAGTGCTGGCTCTCATGGTGTAACTTCCAGGATCTAAGGAAAACCCTTTCCTTCAAAACAGGCTCCTCATTGTCCTCAATCAAGTGAGACATCCTTTATTAGAAACTAAGACTTATGCCAAATACCTTGGTCCAGGATTCCCTTTATACCAAAATATGTAGAAATTCTATTGTTCAGAAAGGAGGCTCCTCAGTGACACAGATTCATTATCTGTCTCTCTAAACAAGAAGATGCTTTATACTGGAAGTTTCATTACCTCTAGTGAAACTACTGATTGTTTTATACATGTGTTTACTTTTCATTTTCATAGCCAAATTCTCATGCTAAAAAAATTAAAACAAATTTACAAGTCTATTATTATAGAGAAGCTTCTAGCCATTCTGCTGATCCCAAGAACCGTAGTCTTGTTCCAGGCTTGTAAATATCACTTCTGAAATGTAGAGTTTAGGGTCACATTTTTTCTATGATGTCTCACACCCTAACAGTGTGTGCTTGTTCAGACTTTTCCTGAGAACCTGTCCATAGTCACTGTCTGCTTTTTAAACCAGAATCTCCATGGCCTCAATGTGACCCTTTGCATCTATAGAACAGACACAACACAAAACGCTCCAAGTAAGAAAAAAATATGTGGATTTGACCTCATAAATGAACATTTCCTATGGAGAAATGAGGCAAACCTGGAGTGACAGGAGTATGCGCTGACTTTCACACAGTTACTTGAAATTCTGGAGCAGAAACAACACACTTTCAAAGCTCATCACTTTACGAAATTGAAAAGGCCTGGAGTGAGATCTTGACACCCTCTGTGGTATATGCTGAGTTCAGCTCTTTATTAAGCCTTGGGTATTGATTTTGATCTTTCCATATTTTTAATGTCATCTTGATTTGGACACATGGCCTCTGTTGGGCTGAAATAGATTAGGACTAATGCCAAGAAAACTTATTTAGAACACAAAATTTATTTTCATTGGCCTCCAACTGCTTTTCTATTGGCATCCCATGCCTGTTGCTCACCTGTCAGGATCCACAGTCTTCATAATGTTCAGGATCTGCATTGCCTGCATCATCCTCCTGGGAAAATGCTTCACATTTCCAGTCTAGTGAAATTTACCTGCCAGATGTGGCCATCTCTCAGCCCTTGCTCAGTGACAACTTACTTCTATGATTTTCTACATGCATTTTGATGGATTAGTAAATCCTATTCTCTTGAAGAGTTAACTTTCCCTCTTCCTAGAATATGCTTCATGTCTCTGCTTCTTGATACATTTAATTTAATGCAAATACAATGTCTTTGAATATTTCCTGATGTCTCCCAGAATAGTTTCCCTTTTTCTCTGTGTTCTTACAATATCTTGTATTGGCAATCTGTTCCACTTGTTATGAGACTTTATTATTTGATCTTATTCTATTAATTTGGGGCGGGGGCGGGGGGGGCACTGTGCCCTCTGTCTTCCATTAAACTCTGAGATTTTCAAAGATTGGGAACTCAGAATATTTGTTCTTGTGTTTCTACCATCTAGCAAAGAGTCTGGCCCTTTGTAATTTTACAACGAATACATATTGAATAAATAAATGGCTGCAATTCTGTGAATTTAAAGTCCCCTCCGTTCTTTCAAAATATTCAGTCTTTGGCAGGGTAAAGAGAAAACAACATGGTATCAACCACATAAACTCCACTTTTGAGCACGTCTTTCTCTAATACCAATCCGAGGACAACATCTCATTCAGAGTCAGGGCCAGTTGTTTCCCACACACTTCATCATAAATTTTGGAAATAATGTGGCGCACACCCATGGATCCACCTTGTTGAGAGTCTGCTTTACAAATCAGAGTGATTCCACACCACTGCTCACTCTCCTGCCAGAGAGAACTGAGGCGCATAAAGTTCCCATCCAAGGACTTGGTGAGTTCCCTGTGAATAAATATATTCTTAAAGGAAAATCAAAAGGGGTATAGCTTGTGATGAAACCTATTCATTTTCTGAGCCTCTTGTCTTTCTGGAAAGTGATGGTATTTAGAGATTCCAAACCTGAATGAGCAGGTGGGTAAATACTTGGGGTTGGGTGTGCCTCCTTCTGTGCCTCCTCTCAAATCACATCACCCATCGGCCGTCTGTACCACCACTGTGTAACCTGGGCTATGACGAGGATGTTCCACAGGGTGAAGACACACTGCAAACATAAATTAGAAGATTCCGTGTACAAGGAGATGACCTCATCACTCATATAGATCTGATTACCCCAGTAACAAGCAACAGAAGGATAATACACCTCCCCCCTTCATTATCAGGTTCGCTGTGCTTCATGCCTTCATAGGGCAAGGAAAGCATGAGGGGACGTATTTATTGTGGCACTTTACCAGGTGTTCATTCCACTCACTCTAGAAACTATGTGAAATGGCCATTTCTGTTGTTGTTTTGTGATTACATATGTATGATACATAATCACAAATATATAATCAAAAAATACAAGTGCTAGACTTCTCTGAGAAGCTAGACATATGCTGAGCTAGCCATGGGAAACAGATCATGTCGATCAACTTTTAATCTCCTGCTTTGGCACATACATCTGTATGATTCCAACATATTTCCAGAAGCAAATGTAACAGGTTGAACTGTGCACTATTTGGGGTGTGGTTCAGAAAGACATGATAAAAGTTGTCGGGCCCAGTGGTGCAGATCTGTAATCGCACTGGCTCGGGAGGCTGAGGCAGGAGGACCATGAGTGCAAAGCCATCCTCCTCAATGGCAAGGCACTAAGCAACTCAGTGAAAGCCTGTCTCTAAATAAAATACAAAATAGGGCTTGGGATGTGGCTCAGTGATTGAATATTCCTGAGTTCAATTCCCAGTGCCCCCAACCTCAAAAAAAAAAAAAAGAAAAGAAAAGAAAGAAAGAAAGGAAGGAAGGAAGGAAGGAAGGAAGGAAGGAAGGAAGGAAGGAAGGAAGAAAGAAAGAAAAGGGAAAAAGAAAAACGTGCAAAATATTAAGGAGGACAAAAAATCAACATTCCCCAGTTTATCACAAACTTACTTTTATTTCCTCTGCTTCTCTGATTTCTCTCCTGTTCCAGATGTAACTCATTACTTTCTTTGTATGCTGATTCAGTTGGCTTTCTCCTTATCCAATTCCATATATTTATAATCTTATGTCTGATATATTTCTGCTTGAGTTTCTTACATCCCATTTACCAAAGTTCTTTAATTAATTCCTTCAGCTATAGCCTTAGTTCCTCCTCTCCAAACCTATTCAGGACCGTGCCATCAATTATCTTAGATAACTGTGACCTTTTTCTCTCCTCTGGCATCTTCTCTTTTGCCTCAAATATCAAGATGGCAGCGTGAGTTTCCAAAGAAACCCACAACTCACTAGCCATGTATAGAATTCTGTACATTGCTTAACTAACTCCCTGAACCTCAGTTTTCCATCAGTTTAATCTGTTTATCTACTATACTCTAGATGAGCAACAAATGGAATAGAAATAATCGACACAAGATTGCACCCCTATAGTACGCTCTTGACCTTCTTTGTGGGATCCTCACTCCTTCTCAAAGGCTTCTGAAATTCTCCTCCAGTCATGAAGTGTTCCAAGACCTAATCTTCCCTGTAACACACATAGTTCCATGTTCCCTCTGGTTCATCTACCCCAACAGAGTACTAGGTGTGTCCTCTGAGGACTCTGGACGTGGCATCTATGCCAATGTTAACCACTGTTGCCTTCCAAAGGCTGTAGGAATGCCACTGTGTAAGCCTGGAGAGTATCTATATCTGTAGGATGGTTACCATTGCCAAAGCTGAAGCCACAGAAGAAATTAACTAAAAGGATGCTTCGATCTGGTGATGCACCATCACCATCGCCAACATTGCTATGGCGTGAGGGGTATTATTGTCCCTACTATTGCTTCTCTTGCAAGGACCATCCATTCTCAATGCTATTAACAATGTGTACATAAGGGGTCCCATGGGGAATTACAGAGAAGCAACATTTTAACTTTCACTAGCTCTGTTATTACACCCCCTACTGTATGAGTTGCCAGGTGTTTTAGTTAGATTTTGTATCACTGTGACCAAAGTATCCAACCAGAAGAATTTAGAGGAGGACAAGTATATTTGGAGCTCATAGTTTCAGAGGTCTCAGTTCAGACAGCTGACTACATTTCTCTGGGCCCAAGGTAAGTCAGGGTATCATGGGGAAATGACCCAGCAGAGGAAAACTGCTCAGTTTATGGCAGGGTCAGGAAGTGGAGAGACAGAGACACTACTGAGAATATGCACCCTTCCATACCACCCCCAGCAGCCCACCTCCTCCAGCCATGTCCCACCTGCCTACCGTTGCCACTCAGTCAGTCCATTCAAAGAAGGATGGAATTGCATGCAATTTTGATTGCATCAAAATTGACCCAAAGACCATCCAACATACACCAAGCTGTCTTCAGAATCATTTCTGTACAGTCTTCAAAAGTGACATTTTCAATCTCCCCTGAAAGGACTCCTCTCCTTGCCTGCTCCCAAATAAAGAGAACTCTCTCACCTGTAGTCTCTTCATTCTGCAGATGAATCAAGCATGTACAATCAATCACCAGTGCTAGCGTAGGCTCCAGATGAGTCACTTTGTTATATACAAATTACCAGTAAAAGTGACTAAATTTGAGAATTAGGTGGCTAGTGCATGAGTAATGTGCTTAAGACATCTGAGAGAAGCAAGACTGTTTCAAGGAAAGAAATAGGAGCCATGCATGGGACTGGTATCTGAGAGATGTCACATCATATCTCTGATGCACAAAGAACCATAAGATGTAAGAGTGATGCCAAAGAGCAAACCCCAGAAGAGGGTTTACTCCCAGACAAAATGACTGTGTGTGGCAACTATGTAAACTGACCATGCCTGCCTCACAGACTCTCCATTGTTGAGAATAACCTAGGAGAGGCAAGAAAGCTTCCAGGTTGGAAAGATCCTTGAAAATGGGTTTGGAGCTATTTCATCAATGATTATCCAAACCTACATGAGCATGGAGTAGGAGGTTATCACATCCAAGAAGAATTAATATAGAGGTAAAACTAAGTTTATATTTTCTTTTCTTTAGATGAGTGGAAATTTGAAGTAGAAATTACATTAAATTGTAAATGATATTATTTATTGCCCCTCCACAAATTTCCATAGGAGTTGGTACTAAGAGCCCAAAATACACAGTTGCTCAATTCTCTTGTATAAAACTGCAAAATATTTGTAGATAACTGATGTGCATTCTCCTGTATACTTTAAATCATCTCTAGATTGTTTAAAATATTTACTATGATGTAAAGCTAAGGCAATAATTGTATACTATATTATTTAGGAAATAAAGACAAGAAAAATAAATTGTACATGTTCAGTATAGAAGCAATTATTTTCAACCCACACTTGGTTAAAGCTGCAGATGTGGAAGCTGCAAATACAGAAACCAATGGTGTTCTCAAAATACAGTATCTGCAGACTTCTTTCCTTAGTGGTCACTGGTGCTGAATTATTCAACTCTCATCAGTTTATTGAAACTGAGGCCTTAGAGGTCAATGGTACTCAACAAATTCACAAGACCAATACCCTTTCCTTTACTTCATTCTCTGCAGATAAACTGGTGCTTTCCCTGAAGCATCTACCACCTCTCCAAACTATTTCTCTTTCTACTGTTATTTCTCTATTCTGCCAAGAATCACCATTTATTTTTCTCTTCTTTGAGCAATATTGTAATCTCTTTGCAGTGTCTGCAGTCTGCTATCATTCTCTTCCACATCTTTATCTGTAATCTCTCCTCCTGCTATACTTTCTCACAGAAAATATTATTCACCACTGGGCATGATCCCCTTCATTAGTGGTTCTCAAAAATTTAATACATTAAAATAAAAAAGGAATATTTAAAAAAGGCAGATTCCGGAACACCATTTCCTTCAGGAATTTATTGAGTATATCCAGAATTATGCCCAGGAATGTTTATTTTTACAAAAGACTGCATAGCCAGTATTGATGTTCTCAGATTATCCTTGAGATCTACTAACCTCTATTGTTTGTGACTCCCAAGTCTAAATTACCAGTGTCTGAATAAGTCTCTTGACTTCCTAGTCCATATTTCTAAGTAGCTACTTAATATTTTCATAACCTAAAATGCAATGCAACCATTTGGAAAATAAATTTTATTTCTTCCCTCCTTCACAAAAACAATTTATGTCCCTGTTTATATTTTCTATTTTGTCAAAATAACACTTTCAACTCAGGCTGCAAACTAGAGATTCTCTCTATTTTTTTTTTTTTATCACTCAATTCCTTACTTCTTTAGTCAATTTTGCCTCACTGTGGGCAAAAGAACAATTTAGAGGAGGATAAGTTTTATTTTGGATTATGAGTTCAAAGGTTCAGTCCAGGGTCAGCCAACTTATAATTCTGGGCCCAAAGTGAAGCAGAATATCATGGTGGAAGAGTGTGGCAGAGAAAAGTACCTCAGGACATGACAGCCAGGAAGCAGGGAGAGTTGTCCTCTCATGCTCTGGTCTTCAAGGACAAAATATAAACCTCAAAGTCATGCCCCTAGAGACCTACTTCCTCCAGCTACACCCTATCTGCCTACAGTCACTGCCCAGTAAATCCATATCAGTGGATTAACCCAATGAATAGGTTATAGCTCTTATAATCTAATCATTTAACCTCTGAACATTCTTGTATTGTCTCAAACATGAACTTTTGGGACATACCTCATATTTAAACTATAACAGTTACTCTGTACTTTCCATTTTAATTTCAAAGTACTTTCAAATTTATCCCTTGATCTGCCAAATTTAAATATCTATTATTTTTCCTAAACAATTAAATAGGCCCATGCCTGACCTGTCTGGCCCAATCTCTCTCATCTCCAGTCTTCCTCTCCTCCATATTGCGAATACATTACAAAAAATCAAAAACCTGATTTAATAAATTCTAATGCCTTAGCATGAATAGCATTCAATATTTTGCTCAATCTGTAAACAATCTCAATTCTAGACCCCTTCTCTTCAGCCTCCCCATCATGATCAACGGTCAGCTCACCAGCTCCCCTCGTCCCACCCATCCACCACCATACCTTCTAGCATTCTCTTCTCCCACCTAGAATGCACTTCACCCATCACTATATGTTGAAGACCCTTCCATGTTTCCAAACTACACCTTTCACTTAAATGTAGCAAAGGCAAAATTTTTAAGATGCCCCTATAAGATTATTCAAATTGTGAAGATTGGTTATTCATTTATTAACCAAATATTATTGAGTATATATATATATATATATATATATATATATATATATATATATATATATATATATCATGGTATATATCGTGTGTGTGTGTGTGTGTAGATAGACAGATACAGATACAGATAGGTAGATAGATATATATCATGCAGATGTTGTCTTGATTTGGATATCAACCGTTTCAGAGGAGAGGCAGGATAAGGAGTTCCCTGCTGCTTCCCTGTTAGTGTCCACTGTGGTAAAATTATCTGGGGTCTAGAAAACACACATTCAGGAAGTAATGATGACTTCCTGAATCCACAGGTTATCCTTTTCTTTATAAGATTCCTGGCAAAGGGGCTAAGGTATCATTCTGGAAACAGCAGCCACGATAGCATATCCTTGATATCATAATAGTTTCCAACAATGACAAAGAATTCACTTCCCCAACCCACTTCTATTGCTGACAGTTGGAAAAATTTCCTGGAATCTCAGCAGAGTTTCTCTTTAGCCCTCCCAACCATGCAATACCCCTTAATAACTCTTGTCTGTTTAGCAAGAGGGGATTCTATCCTTGACAATTAAATTCTTAGCAACACACCATCTATGTATCCAGAAGCAATGATTTTGAAATGAATAAAAAATAATAAAGTAAAATGAGGAATGTCAACAGGACAGAGGTTGAGAAACCTCTAGCCTATGAGGACTGGCTGGTCACAATAAACTTTTCTAATCTTATATTTAATATTATCAGCTCCATTCTCATATTCTCTCTCTGTATTTGTCTGTCAGCCTGTCTGTCTGTCTCTCTCTCTCCTCTTCCTCCCCTCCCCACAAACAAATTATGGGAGAAGGAGTACTTGGTTTCCAAACAAAATGATTCAGATTATGTAATCATGTCTAATTCCTCTTTAGAAATATGAATAATGTTGGTCATTTCTTAAATGCTTTAAATTTTTCACAATGCAATATTGGAAAAACATTGCTGATTAAAAATAATGTGTTTCCTGTTTACATATATACATATGTATGAGAAACACACACAATACAGCTACATATTGAAAATAACTGGTAATTTCCTCTCTTCCTTTGATTTATCTACTAGTAATTTGGGATATATTAATCTATAGTTTTTCTTGCTTACTATAAGCCTAAACATATGCATTCAAATACAAACATTTACTATCCAATATGATACATATTTGCCAGTTGTCTGTTCACTTTATAAATGCACCATGGATATATCTTCAAGCCAATTCACATAAACTATGTCTTTTTCAAAATATACAGCATATTTTAGAATATGAATTGCCTAATTTATCCAACAATAATTTGTTTTTGGGTTGTCTGTAGTTCTCAGTTGCCAACAACAATAATATAATAAATTTATTATACAGCTGTCTTTAAATACTGGTATTTTCATATCTAGTAAATAAGGAGCTAAAAGTGGAATTGCTGGTCAGGGGATCATATAGGTCTGAAATTTAATTAGTTCTGCCAGATGACTTTCCAAGAAGGCTGTTAGAGTGGTTATCACTCAGGGTGTTCTGATGATGATCTTGATGTTTTAGGCTTTGTTCCAGAAGAAACAAGAAGACTGAACAGTGAAGAGAATCCCACAATAAACGACTTATTAAGTCCACATAGTTTATTAATGCCAGAATCAGGAAGGAAACTGTGGACTTCTAATTTGTAATATTTATTTCTTCATTTTAGATCATAACCTGTAGACATTAAGTATAGTGATTCAAGGATGATCATTTTCAGTATTCATTAAAAGTAAAATTGTACATTTCAGTTACATCTAGTTACTTTTAGAGTCTCAGACCCCTGACCTGATTCAGTTTTATGACCCTCATATCAGACAGAACGGTGCAAATGTGAGGGGGCACTTCAGTGTCCCATCACGTGGAAAGTTGCCCTTTCTTCATGTTGCTTCCAGAAAAGCATGCATCAAAAGAGTGATGCCAGGCCAGAGAATGGGCAGAAATGTGCAACATCCACGTGGGGCCAAGCTCCCAGGCTCACTCTGCAGCACAGCCAAGAACTTCCCCGTTTGGGTTTCCTTGCATGTAAAACCTTTTACATACCAAGAAGCCTGTTCTATTTGAAGCAAACAATTGAGTCAAGGCTCTGGATATATAATAAAATCTTATTTAAAAATAACCTATCCTACAAAAGATAAATAAAATGAGAAGGAACAAAACCTGAAACAAGACACCTTATGAAGCATATCTTTGTCAGAAGTTGAGATAGATGAGTAATTATGTTGCACTGCTCTGCATTATTCTATTTTGAAAGTATTTTTCCCTAAAGGATGGAAGCAACTATGCAAATACTATAGAGTAAATGAATGGGTAATTTAAGGTTTACATTCTCTCCAATAACAAAATTGGTATACAACCATTCCCCACTCACAAATTAAATCACTGAAAATTGTTAAAACTTAAAGGGATCTACACTATACCTTCTTTCTTTTCTTTGTTGGTCAAATTTTTGTTTGTTTTTTATTTGTTTGTTTAGCAATCTGCTCAGTATATTGTTCCAATTTCAGGAAGCAAAGAAGCAACAGTATATAGCGATAAGCCCTAATCTAACCCTGCTAAAGAAAAGTAAAACTAATTGCTGAAGGCTTTGAAAGAATAATTGAAACAAATAAGTCAAAATTTCAAGGAACTGAGCACTATTAGTATTGACTGTGGCATTGAGTTAGGTATTAGAAGAACCTCACCCTTCTTTGGGCTACTCTTCTAGTTCTCAGGTACGCCAGTGTCTAGGGAGTACTCAGATCCTTCCAGATTTTCTAAAGCAAACATTCTTCATTGAAGGGGCAGTAATATAAGGAGGGCCAAAACACTAGGGGATGGAGTTTGTTTATTTAATCACTAACAAAGCTGAAAACCTGTGTTGACAGTGTTAACTCTGTGTACTCATGGTCTCATCTTCTGTGAGATCACCGTCATTTACGATATTACTTCTACCATGTAAATAAAGCAGGAAGAGATGACCTGGAGTTGCTGCCTCTAACTTGGAATAATCCCTATTCCCATCCCCACACCAAAGTACACAGACAAATACACATCTGGGAAGGTTCAGAAATAGACAGTCTAACTTGGCTATTCTAAGACATAGGGGAATACATTCACTTTTGGGGGGGCACCTCTTCCATATTTTAAGTATAATAACAACTTATTAGTCTATAAAAAGAACCAAGAGGATCACTGTCCAGTTTGTGGACTTCAGCTATAGAGAAGTAATCCTCCCATTATAGTCTTAGTTCAATCTAACTCAGTGATTCTTAATGGGAGGAGGAGGATTTTATCCCCTCCCCAAGAAAACATTTGGCAATGTCTGAGTGATGTTTGGTTATCACAACTAAGGAGGAGGGGTATCTAGTGGGTAGAGGTTAATAATGCTGATAAATGTCCTATAATTCAGAGGCTACTCATACACAATAAAGGATTTTCCAGTCCAAAATGTCAATGTTGAGGTACCAAGTTTGAGAAATCTTGCTGTAGCCCATGAGGGCTGGCATATTGCAAGCAAGTTTAGGAGCAATAACTTGCCTAACTTTATCATCTCAGCTCTCATTCTTATCCTCTGTCCCTCCCTCCTTGCCCTCTCCCCCAGCTGAAAATATGGGAGAAAGACTACTTGGTTACCAAATGAAATGATTCATACATTGTGATCATGACTAATTTTCCTTTAGAAATATGAATAATAGTGGTCATTTCTTTTTTTGATTGGTTGCTCAAAACATTACAATGATCTTGACATATCATATTTCATACATTTGATTCAAGTGGGGTATGAATTCTTATTTTTAATAGTGGTCATTTCTTAAATGTGGGTTGTATGATGAACAGCACAGAATTTACTTTGCATCACAAACTATTTGAGTTGGTCATGTTAATATTTCCTTTGAAATTCCATATGGTCATTAGATTTTAGATTATTTCAAGTAAAAAAAAATCAAAGAAAATGTTTGAACCAATAGTGAAAGTAGAATTTAGTTTCTTTTTACACTCTTATAAAACACATACAGCCATTTTTTGAATATGAAGAATAATAATATAGGAAGATTATTTACTTGGCTCTTGACTAAGACATAGGCCAAATGGCAGGTATATTAGTCCAGGTAAATTTGTGCTAAAGGTAGACTGAAGGTATTCCCTAGCCCAAGTAAGATACCACTTACACTGAAAAATCAAAAGCAGAGTTAATGTAGTTGTATTTATCGATAGTATCCATTTGCTCATTCATGCAATGGGAATTTCCCCTATGGAGAAAATGTATAATCTGAGTTCTGCTGACTTGATCTTTGAAATACTAAAGGAAAATAGAAAACTACTGTATCAACAAATCCTAGCTTTCAAGTCAGTTGGTGAATGTAGAAATTCTCTCTTGGATATCAGAAGTTGAAAAGTAATTATTTCTTCCTCTTCAAATTTCTGCAATTATAGTCTTAAACCACTTTCACTTCCATTCAGCACCAGATACATAATTTTAGGTACCCAGTCCAAAATAGAAATATGGGTTCATTGTTCCAGATTACTAAGAATTTCTAGATGGTGACAACAGAGCATTAAACCAAGTATTGAGTCCTTCTGAGTGCAACTGGCATGTTACATCATTAAGCCAGCTCTGCTTCCAGCCTATCCCAAGAGATTCCTGTGAAGTCATGTACTCAGAAATGCAACAAGCCCTTGCCTTAGGGCCCCTACATACAGGTGAGCAACCACTGCACTGCATAACTGTAAGGAAATTTATGTCAGAGGCTGAGGAAATTGCGTACACTGAAATTATGTGTCATACAACCTACATGTTCATGTTTGCTGGCTTTAACACCAGTCACTTCTGTCCATTTCAGCAGAGACTTATATCTACTACCTTTCTCATCCACCAAAAAGAAAAAAAGAAAAATTATTCTTTTGATCTTCAAATTCAGCAACTCTAATCTTTCCCTCTATCATCATTCACTGAAGAAGGCAACTTTCACTTATTAAACTTTCATTCAAAGTCCACAAAAAATCTTTCTTACATTTTTCTCATAAAAGGAATATTTTTTATGTTTTTCCTAAATATTGGAAGCATTTCTTTTATCGGGTTTCCATGATAATACAACTCACTTATATATATCAGAATTTTTTCCTGGGTCATATATTATTTGAGGAAGCCCCAGGGTCTGTGGAAGATCAATTGTTTAGGTGGAAGGAAAGACCATGATCATTGAGTTGGCACAGAAGATTTACTGAATATCAGAGTTGAAAATGGACTAAGAAACTTTCTTTCCTCAATTCTTGAGATAAATATATTTAATTTTATACTGAACATGTGTAGACATTTTTTTTCTTTTGTGGATGCCTTCTCTAAACAATACAGCATAACAACAATTTCCATGGTGTTTACATAGAATTAGATATTATAGGTAATATAAAAATCATTTAAGTGTACAGGATGAAATGTGCAGGCTCTATGCAAATACTATTTGATTTTACATAATGGACTTAAGCATTATGGTGTATTTTAATGTGCCATAAGAGATCCTGGAAACCAATCCCTGAGGACACGGAGGAATAACTGTATGTACTTAAATCAGACTTGTCTGAGAGAAAAGTGATAAATGCTTCTGTCAGCATGAGAAAATTTTTGTGAATAATTATAACTGTGATATAGACTTGACAGAGAGCGTGTTAGCAGCTACCCAGTGAGATCCCAGTGTGGCTGTGGCACTACTACTTGAAATGGATGCCACTCATCATAGCAGCATGTTAGCACCACTAGAAAGATCCCCTGCACGTTGTCATGGTAAAACCTCTCAGGTGTTTATGACAAGTTTATAAGCATTCTGTCCCTGTTTATACATCTGAAGCATAAAAACCCTCAGCAGTAAAAATAATGTAGAAGTACTTATTAAAATTTTAAAAATACCTGAGGCATTTAAAATATTTTATCAAATGAAAAGAGAAATGAGTTAATCAACTTGTAAATTTAATTTTGCAATAAATTTACATATGCAACTAATGACAAAATCAAGAAAAAAAGCTTTTATTATAACTTTCTCCTTATAAATCACAATATCAGAATTATTGCCCTCTGCAGTGATATCACTTTGCTATTGACTTTTAGTTTAGGAGTAAATATTCCTCTATCCCTATGAAACAGAAAAGACAGTTCTCATCACGAGAATAGAAAGTGCAAGTTCCAAATGTAAGAAGACAAAGCTTCCTTGGTGTCCTGTGCTTCCAACCTCCTCTATTATAGACAGATAATTCTGTGTACAAAAATTTACTCCTCTTGATGTTCTTTTCCCCAAATGGGTTTGAGTAAATATTAAAACTGAATCTCACATTAAATGTGGCTGTTGAATCAGTATCATATATTAAGTAAAAGTCTGTTACCCCATAATTTACAAATATTAGTGATTTATATAAAAACTGGTCCTCCTCTTAAGGATATATATTTGATAACCTTGACAGCTAATATTAGAAAGCACAGACATGAAAAAGATGCGGAACAGATATGGTTCCTAAAACATTTTGTTACTTATTTCCTCATGTTAATATATTGGCCCCAATTCTTCAGTCATACTAGGTATATTTTGTCTGTTTATTTTAGAGGTGGGATCTTGCCATGTTGCCCAGGCTGACCCTGAACTCATAATCCTCCTGCTTCAGACTCCCAAATATCTGGGATTATTGTCCCTAATTCTTCATCATTCCCAGTACTCTTTGCCATGTGATTAGGCAATCTGCCCTTTGACCTTGGACTTAACCATACTTATTTGGGTCAATGTTATGTAAGTAGAAATGCAGTTGTCCAGTTGCTATTTTATACCTTTGCCATTATCTTGAGAAGAGTTGTGTTGGCTGACCCAAAACATGAAGGAAGCTGAGAGGCTGGTCCAAACAAAACGAAACAAAACAAAATTGTCCCCAACTGTTTCTTTTCTCCAATGTGGCTCCAGTTTCTGCAATCTGGAGATGATCCCGACCCAGAGCAGCCAAACTCCAGAAGCCCTATGGGCACATAAGTGACGTGTTAACCAGCTTTTCATCACTGTGGACAAAACACCTGACAAGAATAACTTACAGGAGGAAAAGTTTGTGTTTCAGAGGTTTGAGCTCATGGTTGGACAATCCCAAGGCAGAAACATCATGCAGGAGAAAAGCTGCTCAGTTCATGGCAGCCAGGAAACAGATAGAGAAGGACTAAAGAAGACAAACCCTTCCAGGGAATGTCCCCAGTGACCTATCTCTTCCCACCTACCTCCCAGTAGTACAATCGGTTACCAACAGATCAATTTATTTGTGGATCAACGCACTGATGAAGTCAGAGCCCCCATGGTTCAATCATTGCCTAAGATCCCCACCTCTGAACCTTGCTGCATTGGGGACCACCCTTCTGGCACAAGAGCTTTGGAGGATATTCCAGAGCTAAACCATAACAGGTGACAATAAATGGTACTTTTTAAACCATTGAATTTTGGAATATATTGTATTCCATAATATTTAGCTGATCTATTGTGCTTTCAATGTCAAAAACCAGAAGCAAGTCATAGCTAAAGATAACCAGTAAAATTTCTTCTGAAGTCCACAATAAAACCAAACAAACAAACAAAGATTCTGTCTTTAATTACTATTGCTTATCCTGCTCAGACTTAGAGGGGATTGTTTCCATTTGGAGACAAGAATAGATGAAGATGGTCAACATTTGTTGAGTTAGCTGAGGAAAAAATAAATGTGACTCCACCTTCTCTGAAATCAGTTACTGAGCTCAGACATTCTGGAGGTGTTTCAATATTTGGAGGATAGAGGTTTTGAAAATATCCCCACTTTGGCTAATCTGTACCTCTCACCGAGAATTGTAGTAATATTTCTCAACCTAGGTTGCTTAATTCTCACCTAACAAAACTCTGCTAGTCAGTGGGCAGCTATTGTTCCCACTTAGTAAATAGCAGATATTTTTCATTTTGTTTGACTTAGTACTTAGATCTCAAGCTAAAGGATTCAAGTTAGATTTACAGAGACCTTGAATTCTAAACAATTCTCATGAATATTATAAGCCTTTGACCCCAAAATCAAAGCAATTTCAATTGTGCTAACATTCAAACAAATGAAAGAATAAAAATAAATGTTAGACCAGTATCTTCTTACTTTTGTTGGATTCATAAGGCACTTTCTAACAAAAATATAGATGCCCCCCCCACACACAAATATAATTTCTCTAATGATTCAGTTGAAGTCTGAAACATGCTTTGAGAATAAACTCAGGATATTTATTCAAAAAGATAATAGTGCAAACTAAACAAAAAGCTAATGAAGGGAAAGATATTGTACATAATTTTAAATATTAAATTAATTATCTAAAAATGGATTGTGCCTTTGGAAACAAATAACTTTTTCATTTACTTCCCTGTACAGTAAGCAAAATGGTTTTAGAGTTTAGAAAAAAAAATCAATGTTTCATTACCTGAAGACCTTGCTGAGGATTGAGAATATTTTTCTGCTGTTGACATTTCATTAGGATTATTTAACAACTAAGCATTTCATTTGCCTCCTTGGTGCTAAAGTTGATATATTTTTTAAAATAGAGTTGAGAGTTTTCAGAGAAAACCCATAGATTTTTGACTCAGTATCAATATTTATCACTGAAACATGTGAAATAGAATGAAACAATAAATGTGTTGAGTCAAGAGGATGAAAAAATATTAATCAATAAGTAAAATCTACCCTCATAATGCTATTAAAAGTGGCAATACATAGCATGAATATTCTTTTATAATGAGATTATTTTTAAAAGTGCTACTTTGCATTAATTGAATATTGAAAATAAACGCATTTTTTTTTCATTTTATAACTCTGCTTTCAGAAGCACCGATATTTTGTTTGTTGGTATCTGTTTTTGTATGCAGAGAATAGGGGTATTCTGTTTTAGACCTAAAACCAAGATTCCTCTCATTGTCCATTTTTGACATAAGCTCAGGCTTATGCAAAAATAGTTCCTAGAATTAGAATTCTCTCATAATCTTTGGGTTAGCTTATCATCACTGTGACAAATAACATGAGAACAACAACCTAGAGGAGGAAAGATTTCATTCAAGGTTCCTGAGGTCTAAGTTCGTGGTCAACTGGCTCCATTGCTTTGGGTCTGAGGTAAGGCAGACCATCATGGCAGAAGGGCATAGTTGGAGGAAAGCTGATCAGCTCATGGAAGCCTGGGAGCAGACAGTGAGAGAGAAAGTGTCTGGAGACAAAACAAACCCTTCCAGGGCACACTCCCTGTGACCTACTCCTTCCTATCTACCTATAGTTTCCACCTCCTCCAGGTAGTCCATTCAAATTCTAATTTATCAAATGGTTAATCCACTGATGAGGTCAGAGTCTTCATGATCCAATTACTTCCCCAAAGTCCCACCTCTGAACATTTCTACAATAGGGACCAAGCCTTTTAGAGAACATTCCAGATCCAAACCACAACACCTTTCATCCAGATCTTCTAAATGTTCATATTTTATAATATTTGCTTTATTTTATAATCTTCCTTTACTATACAGCAGAGTTATGCAAATTTTATTGCATGTATCCTAAAAAGATAATTCTGTTGTTATATAGCCACAGAACAATTACCAATGTCCGAAAATTAACCATCATTTATTACTATCAGATAAACTTACACCTCACTCACTTTAACCAATTGTGCCTACAATGTCATTTATACCAAAAGAAAGTCTCAGTGTAAGCATTACATTGACTAACAATATTTTTTTTTTGTCTCCTTTAACCTAGAATAACTTCTCAAAAAATGTATTTCTTATTTGAGGGTATTTTGTAGCTTATTTTGTGGTATGCCTCTCAAATTAGTTTTAGTTGATTTTTTTTTAATTTTTTTATGATGAGGTCCAACATAAGCATTTTTCAAGAGAAACATCATAGAAAGGGTATTTTGTTCTTCTTGGTGAATAATCAAGTGACATTTGTCCCATACTTGGGAATGTAAACTTTGCTCGCTTGTTTAAAGAGGGATCTGTCAGGTTTTTCACCTATAAATTACTGTGAGTATTTTTTTTCCATTTTATTAGTAAGGAGCTTGTGTAAGCGCAGTTTGTGACTATGTAAATAAATATTCTGGTACTTACTTTTTTAAAATCATGATTTCATTTATTTGAAATGTCCAGGTTATACACATCTAGACAAAGAAAGTAGTTTCATGGTTGTTTAAAGCGGAGAGATATGACCACTAATGGATATGAAAATTGGGGGGAAGTGATAAAAGTGCCATAACATTCAATGTGGTGATAGTTACACAATTCAGTGAATATACTAAAAACCAGTTTTTTGTACATTTTAAATGGATGAGTTGGTTGGTGTGTTGATTACGTCTCAGAAAAGCTGTTGAAAAGGGGAAGGCATGTGGCTGCAGGATATTCCCTTACAGAGGGAAAAATGAGGAGTTTTTCCCAAAAGCCCACCCAGCAGGCTTTTGTCCAGTTTCATTGACCCGAACTGGGTCACACGGTTATCCCTAGTAGGTAGCCAGAAGTTGGCAGAAGAAAAGGGAGGTTTTATAGGAGCACCAGATCAGCAAACCAGTAAGGTCTGTGATAGAGAGGGCTCATTACTTCCAGGTCTGTACCCCTCCTCCCTTTATAAAAGAAAAACCGGTCAATTCAGAAAACTTAAAATCAGAAAAGAACGTAACAGAAACCAAAGATATTTCCCCATCAACTGAGATCACTCAGGAATAGTTACTGTTAACACAAGTATATTTTATGTTTCTCCATGTTTTCTTCCTTCATTTTCTCCTTCCTTCTCTCTCTCTCTCTCTCTCTCTCTCTCTCTCTCTCTCTCTCTCTCTCTCTCTCCCCTTCCTTCTCCTCATTTTTTTTTCTTTTTGCCTTTGGTATCATGTCTCTTTTACATAGAGCAGAGTATTGGTTCTTAATATGTGAGCCACATTTAAAACATTGTAGGTGAGTAAAATTTAACAGGTGAGTAATCCCACAGTGGAAATGGAGAGGTTATATGGTGACCAGTTTTTGCCTTTTTTGTTTTGCCTCTTGTTTTGCAGGATCCTCACCTTCCCAGTGCACCTTTGAGTATACCTTCCAGGCAGCATCCTAACCTACTGAGTGATTTTTCCAATGTGGGGTTAATGATCTCTTAAAGGTGACGATTTCAGAATGTGTCACGCCAGAGCAAGCTTCTCTCTTGTCTCTTGAGTGTTGTTGTTTTTTTTTTCCAACTGTGTTTATTCCCTTTGAAGGTTGGCAAGAGCATAGAAGTGCAAGAGATGGCATGCTGGGATTTGATGTTTGTTTTTCTATTTAGAGTAAATTTGAATTTTAATCATTTTCTGCCTTATAATTATTCTGAGAGCATGAGTTGTTTGACTTGATTTCTTCTTGTTGATTCTACTTTTTCCTTTGGAGGAAATGTTGGGCAGTTCAATTTATACTTACACCACTGCCATTGCCTGAGCTATTGGGAAATCTAAGAATCCAAGGTTTTCTAAATTTTCAGAATAACTATGTCTTGCTATATGTTAGGAATGCTTTTACAACTGCAAGTAAAAGAAAATCAGTTCACAGGTAGGAAGTTGTGTTTCCCCTTCGGATGTTAAGATAGAATAAGAATGTGGTAAGCATGCTAACAACAAGGAAAGTTGGATATTTTTACAAAATCAGCTGCTTTCATTAAAATGAGCTTTTTGTATTTCTTACAGATTCTCTCCTTTTGCATGCCTCCTTTCCTGTACATAAAGCCTCAGAGTTAGGATGTGGCTACCATTACCTCAAGTTCAAGGCAGAAGAGAAGACAATGAGTCTGTTCTAGTAGACTCTATCCTTTTATCACAAAGACAAAACGGTCTTAAAAAGTGAACATCAGGTCTCCACTAATATCTCACTGGCCATAAATGTGCCTGATGGCATTTTATACCTGTAATGAAGACTACAAAAGTGAGTGTCTAGCTTTTCTTGGGCTTGACAGTGGAGGTGAGCAAGAGAGAAACAAGTTGGGAATGAGGACTGGGTCAACAATGCAACAAATCTAGCCTCTGCATTTATTTTATGCACTTAATGGGTTTCAAGCCACATAAGTTAAACTAAATTGCCATTATGGCTTGAAATATTTAATTTGTATTTGTAGGATATGTATGTACATAAGTTCATGCTTATATTTATTTTTCCCCAGGAAAATCAATAATTGTTCTCATTTAATTATACATTATGTAACAAAAGAGCTGTATTATCAGTAATCCTCATCTAAGGAATCTAGCAATGTTATGGTAGGCAGTGTTATGCTTAGAAAGCACAATGACCCCAAAGGTCAAGATTTATATGCAACACAGTACAGAAATTTTAAGTCATGAACACCTGATTAAAAGCATAGATTTTAAAGGAGAACATTGACTCTTATCTGACCCAACTGATAAGTCTCTAAACCTATCACTTACACAGCTCTTACAGCACGTTTCCCTTTTCATTGTTGTAGAAATCCAATGGTGTGATATATGTACAGCTCTTTGTGTAGTTCTCAAAAAATGTAAGCTATGACTTTTCTTAATGGTGCCAAAGCGTTTTACCAAATCAGGTAGTAACTGCTTTATACATGGTTATGTGTTCCTCAATTCTGGGAGGTAGGCACTATTATCATTGCTTTATACATGTGAAAACTAAAATTTATTGACATTATATAACTTGCCTATGGTAACAGCTAAAAAAATGGAAAGATTATGACTCCAGCCTATGTCAACATAATTTCAAAGCTTGTAATTTTGGCCTTCCCACAGTGGTGACTAATAATCACAAGTTATATATTCCTACAGGAAAGATCAAACAGCTAAAAGCACCCATTGTCCCCTTTGTGATTTACTTCTGTGCCACCTCTACATCTATACTAGTCAATTTTTTCCCAAAGTAGAGACATTAAAATTAGTACATCCTTAGCGAGGGGAAAGGGAAAAATAATACAAGGGGGAGATATGAACTGCAGTAGAGTGGGTAGAGAGAGAAGAGGGGAGGGGAGGGGAGGGGAGGGGGATAGTAAAGGATAGGAAAGGCAGCAGAATACAACAGACCCTAGTATGGCAATATATAAATCAATGGAAGTGTAACTGATGTGATTCTGCAATTTGTATACGGGGTAAAAATGGGAGTTCATAACCCACTTGAATCAAAGTGTGAAATATGATATATCAAGAACTATGTAATGTTTTGAACAACCAACAATAAAAGAAAAAAAAATTAGTACATCTTGCTGGGGATGTAGCTCTGTGGTAGATTGTAATTTTTGTTTTGTCTGCTTCCTTAAAAAACAGAAAATTTCAGATATGCATAGGCCAAATTTGATTTGATCACAATGATCAAAATATTTCTCAACTAGAAAAAAACTTATTAACTTTAAGAATTTACCTCTTTATCTGTATCCTGTAATACTTTTTCTATTTGAATTTAATTTTATTTATATTCATTTAGAATTTAGCTGAGATGGACCAGATCTTGAAAAGATGCAAACTGTCAATGTTCATTCAAGAAAAAAATAAAATTTTAGTCTTAATTGCCTTCAAGGTAAAAATCCACCAAATGTGCAAGAAAGCAGTAATATCAATTCTACATAAACTTTCTGAAAATAGAAGTACAATTATATCCCAATTCATTTTATGTGTCTAGTATTATGCTGATATCAAATCCAAACACAAGAAATAAAACTATAGACCACATTTAATATGTATGTCAATACAAAACATTTTGAAGCATTACAAAAACAAATCAAACAGTACTTTAGGGTTGTATATCATGACAAAATGGGATGTCATGGAATAAAATGTAAGCTCAACATTTGAAAATCAATGTATGTCAACATCCACACATCAAAGAAGAAAAACCTATAATCATTTCAATAGATGCAAAATAAACATTGGACAAAATTCTATATCCATTCATGATGTTTAAAAAATGGTTGAGAGTGAACTCAGGAGAAGGGAATTTCTTTTGCCTGCTAAGGAGCATTTTGAAAAAAACTGACAGCTACTATCATGGTCAAGTTTTGAAATCTGAATGAAAGCCCTTAAGATAAAAAACAAAACAAAGATCTCTTCTTTCAACCTTTTTAGTCAACCCTATATGAAGGTATTAGCCTGTAGACTCAGTCAAGAAAAAGAAATGAAAATCATTCAGATTTACCAATATAAATAAAACTGGTTTTATTCCATACAAACTGATTGTCTCAGAAAGTCTCAAAAACTCTATAAAAATTTTTACTAGAGTTAACATATAAGTTTACCAGGATAACATGTTATAAGACTGACATTAAAAGTCAATTATATTTTATACATATCGTTTTTGAACAGTTAGAAATTAAAATTGAAAAAATGTTACCATTTATAATAACATTAAACAAAACATTTACTTAGAAACATTTACATAACTGAAAACTATAACATATTTCTGAAACAAATGAATTCAAGGAAAAAAAATGCACTTTTAAAAATAATCAGATATTTTATATAAACACACATTTTTTTACTTTGATATAAATTATATTCAATTTAATCCACAGATTCAAAGTAATACTGATCAAAAATCCCCAAAGTCTTGTTTTTCAAAAAATTTAAATTGATTCTAAAATTCATATGGAAGTACAAAGAACTTAGAGTAATCAAAACCATTTTGAAAATAAAGGATAAAGTTAGAGAATTTATTATACCTGATTCCAAGACAATATAAAAGTTCACACCATCAAGACAATACAGTATGGGCAAAAAATAGTTATTATCAACAGAGCAGAACAGAGGATCTAAATATAGACTCACATATTAGGCCACTTGATTTTCAGTAACGTTGCAAAGGTAACTCAAAAGGAATAGGTATTTTCTTAAAGACTCCTGGATAATTAGATATTCATATGCAAAACTGAAACAAAACCAAAACAATGGTTTATTTCCTCAAAGTATACATAATTAGCTAAAAATATATTATTTATCTATAAGTAAGATGTAAAACATTTGGGATGTATCAAACAAGAAAATCTTTGTGCTATGGGTTAGACAAAGATTTTTTTTCAATATAACACTGAAAGTATAAAACATAAAATAAAATATTGGTAAATTGTGCTTTATAAAAATTAATAACTTCTGCTATTTACAGGACATTTTACAGTTCTGGTTAGGAACTATAGATTAAGCATAAATACTTGAAAACATAGATCAGATAAAGGATTTGTATGCACAATATGCATGTATTCAAAAACTTTAAAACTCAATGTTCAGAAAATAAATGAATGAATCTAATACACATCTCACCAAAAAAAGATATACTGGTTGGTTATAAATGATTGTCCATAAATATATGAGAAAAGAAATGCTTACCATTATTTGGTAAACAGGGAAGTACAAATTAAAGCCTCAGTGAGATAATAACATATATTTCCCAGAATTTTTAGAATGAAAAAGTTTGAAAATACTAAGCATTGGTGTGAATACAGAGCAACTGAACCTGTCATGTACTGATGGTGGAAATATCAAATGGTATAACCATTTAAAAAATGTTTGGTATTTTCTTATAAAGCTAACCCTATACTCACTGTCTTGTGGTAGCCTTTGTTGAGGTTGGGTCTATCCATACCATCCATAATTGGCCCAGATATCAAAGCTGATGATGCCACATATGCACTAAGAAGATATGAGGAAGCTTTTTACTCACATAATGAGGCTTTTTGAAGAGAGAAGAGCAATCATCCAGGTTGATCCAAAATGGTTTGGGCAAAAGAAAGGGGGAGATTATTGTCTGCTTTTGTAGTTAGGGTATTGGACCAACGTGAGGTTTATGGCATTGTTGAAACTTCGTCAGTGGCACCCAGGAAGGCAGCTCAGGGGTCTTTTTATTGCTTACCCAGGTATGGAAAAACACGGGAAAGGAGAAGAGTGGGGCTTTGAAAGATGGCTGTGGTCAAGCACCAAAACTGAAGTCAAATATTTTTTTATACTTACCAAGAACCAGAAGTTCTTCTTGTAGATATTTGCCCAAGAGAAATAGGCATAAATCCACAAAAACTTCAATGAAAATGTTAATAATCAAGAATTTTAAAAAATCCATTAACAGGTAAGGCAATAAACAAATTGTGGAACATGCATTCAACGACATACTACTATGTAATGAAAAGGAGCTATTTATAGCTACATACACAACAGGAATGAATTTGAAAAACATTATCTTAACTAATAAAAACCAGACTAAATCATTGCATTTATATAAAAATCTAGAGAAGCAAATTATAAAGATAGAAATCAAATAAGCAGTTTCCAGGGGCTAGAGGTTGATAGAATAGATTTCAAAGAGATACCAGAAAAATTTTTGAGGTGCAATCTTGATTTTGATGGCAGTACATGGCTCTTGACATTTCCTCATTGGCAATGTACTATGGAAGAGGATTTAAAATTGTACCATCCTGAGGGATCATACCAGGTTCTTCAGGCTGGACAGGTAAAAGTACTAGAAAATCTGATTTTTATCTTAACATAAAAAAAAATACTTGGACAATGAAACCTTTTTGATAATGGGTGACTTACTGCTAACATTCAGATAAAAGCCAACAGAGAGTGAGAGCAGGCAAGGTGGCTAAGAATTTAATATGAGGTGTGCAGTTGCAATAGCTGGTGTCTAGCCATTGTTCCTGCTCGATCAAGAGGTGGCTTCTGATAATGGGAAGTACATTCCTAAGGTCTGTGAGCATCACAAAATGAAAAAAAAGATGCAACTGTTAAAATGAAATATATGGTAAAATGTTAAAAAGTCTATACCTACAGGGACTGATTGATTGCCTATATTATATGTTCTAAAATCAAATCTATAGCACAATAGAGTTAAGTATATTTCTTTATAGAGCCCACATGAGACAAAAAAGACTATTATCTTCTCAACCAATAGCATACAATGCTTTGTGAAAATTGCAATACACATTAACAAAAATCTATACATAACATCTACGGATTAAAATTAAGCTAATTTAATTAATCAGAGATGAAGTATAATTCCTTTTCCTACCATTTTTAGCTTTACATTTACACTGTGTAAGGGTGGTAGGATTAGGTGATAAGAACATTTTTTTATGTTTGTAAAGTATTTTAATTTTAAAGGCTTGAAGATAAAGAAAGGCAACTAATTACTGTGTGTATGAGAATAATGTAAACATCTACTGGGCTGGGACTCAATTAGAGCCCCTGAACTCAAGGGCAGAATTTAGTCCAGATCATTTGAAAATAGCAGCATCCTCCCTTATAATTATGAGATCAATGACTGACAAGATAATTAGTATATCTGGTAATCAAGGTAACAGCTTTTGCAGATCTAATTAGAGTATATTCTGTTGCTTAGAATACATGCCAAAGGTGTTAAACTAATCTTCTGTACTTAAGGATGATGGCTGAATCTTAAGAAACTAATATGAATTAACTGCCTTCCTCACTTCATAAACAGTAGGCGACAGTGAGCAGCTCAACACCACTCACACTCGTGTTTTGATTGTAGTTTTAGAGCAGTTTGGACAAAGCAGCCATCCTCTTAGGAAGATCATCTGTTTAAACAAGAAAATCCAACCAATTGTCTAACTTTACTATTCTTTTAATCAGCTTGTAGGTGTGTACTGAAGATAAATTCAGGATACTTATCAATCAAAAAATTAGTCTGCCACCAATTAAAGCATCTGCTTGTGTCATTTTGCTCTCAGAATCACATATGCCTGGCTCGAGTCCTTCCTGTGACAGGTGGACCTTTTACAACTTTTGTAGTAAGTACCTGATGCTTTTGCCAGCACACCTTTTCTTTGGGTCAGAATACCTTTGTTTATCTTTGGAAAGTGCTCCTACCCTAAGGGCATAGAGTCTTGGTGGGGCTATAAATTACTGCTTTTAGCCCATTTAACTTTTGTGATGACTCTATGAAGTAGGTGTGAATTTTATATCCACTTTATAGATAAGGAAACTGAAGTTTAGAGATGTTAGGAAATCTGTCCAAGCATGAGCAGCCTCTTTAGGTCTGAAGAGAGAAGAGCAATCATCCAAGTTGATCCAAAATGGTTTGGGCAAAAGAAAGGGGGAGATTTTTTGTCTGCTTTTGTGGTTAGGGTATTGGACCAAGGTGAGATCTAAAATTGTACCATCCTGAGGGATCATACAAAGTTATGCCTCAAAATTTCAGTAGCTTTATGAAACAAAGGTGAGTTTCTTTCTTGTACAAAGTCTAGATGTCATACAACATTTAAACCACTCTCCCAGGCAACTCTTTTCTACCTGATGTTGAGAGGACCCAGCCCCCAACCCCCATGGTTGTGCTGCATCGTACTGTTGATATCACACTAAGGTCAACAGCCAGCAATTAGAGATGGAGTCCAGGGGTACAGATGTGAGAAAGACACACTAGAAACACAGCCACCCCAAATCAAAAGTGATAGACATAAATTTTGCTCTTATTTAGTTGACTAAAATTAGTCACAAATGCAAAGGGGGTTAAGACATGTTGATAAATGAAGTTCACATAAGCAATGTCTATTTCATAATTAACATTGGTTGATATTGGCAGATGCTGGATTTCAATCCAGTCCAACTGAATGCTAAATTCAGGTCCTTAGGCATTATGCTCTTATATTGGCACATGGTCAGCACTTATTAAGTTATATGAAAGTTGGGCTGGGGATAAAGCTCAATTGGTAGAGTGTTTGCCTTGCATGCGTAAGGCCCTGGGTTGGCATCCCCAGCACCACAAAAATAAATAAGTAAATAAATAAATAACATGAAGGTTCTGGTTGTTAAGTAAATGTAAGTCTTCTTCAAAGGAGAAGAGTGAAGATGAGAGAGCAAATAATAGAGGGAAGGAGGAAAGAAAAGAGGAAAAGAGAGAAGGAGAGAGTCAAAAAAAGAAAATAAAGATTAGTAACAAACAGTTTGATTAAGTTTCATTCATTTGGTGTTCCTTTTTTTTTTTTTTCTTAATATCTTTAATTTTGTAATTGGGGGTTCCAAGGAAACAATTACTTTTTTAAAGTATAATACTTTAGGAAAAGGAAGAAAATGGCAGCAGGAAAGACAGGGTGATATGCAGATGAAGCCATCTCCCGCCACTCAGCCCATCCAAGTAACAAATCACTAAGCTGGATCCATTCTGATGGTGTTTTGAATATGAATGATACTGAGTTTTGTTGCTATTGCTGTTCTCTTGTACTGGGATTAAATCCAGGGCACTTTACCACTGAGTTGCATTCATAGTCTTTTTATTTTATTTTTTGAGATAAGTCTTGCTAAGTTGCCTAGGCTGGCATCAAACTTGGGATACTCAATCCTCAGCCTCTTGAGAAACTGGAGTTACAGACATGTACCACTGTCCCCAGCCTCGGTGGAACTGTTTTGATACTCCTTAAGTTTCTGCATTTGCAAATATAATACAAATGGTACTCCACAAATCCTTTTTTCATTTATGCCTGAAATTATCCTTTTTCAAGTTTTCCCAAGTATTTATTAAAGTTTCAAGAGACTAAAAAATAAATAAATAAATGAACAAGGAGAAAGTGGAAATGATGAATAGGGAATCAATGAAAGAAAAATCATTAAAGATAAAAGCTATTCCCTTTGAACAGAATAATGATACTGGGAAATTCTTGCAAGTATAATGGCAATGATGAGAGAGAAAGGAAAATGGAGAGAGAAGGATGAAGAGGAGAAGGGGTTGCAGCACCATTTGTTGAAAAAAAAAAACTACTTTTGTTCCATTGTATTGCCCTTGCTCCTTTGTTAAAGATCAATTAACTGTATCTGCATAAGTCTATTCTACTCCCCTAATCTATTTATCTACTTTTCCATCAATACTGAGGCATATGGATTACTAGTTTATAGTAAGATTTGAAATTAGGTAATGTCAGTCCTCCAACTTTATTTTTCTCCTTCAATAAGCCTGAGGTTTTGCTTCTGCATATAAACTTTAAGATTAGGTTGTCAATATCTACAAATAACTATTTTGGGGGGGGGGATATTGTGATAGCATCAAATCTCCACATCTCATTGCAAATAACTGAAATGTTAAAACTACAGAGTCATCTTGTTCGTGAACATGGAATAGCTCTTCATTTATTTTGTCCAATTCTTCAAATTAAACTTCTATTGTACACATCATGCTTTTCTGATTCAGAATATCCATTTGGTTCTCTTACAAATTTTCTGTTTCTCTCAAAATTCTCATCTCCTTTCCCATTTTAGCCACCCTTTCTTGTAAGTTTTTTAGATATCTTCATCTGCTTAATTTATCGTTGCTATAACAAAGTACTGAAAACCAAATGGCTTAAAACATCATAGATTTTTTATAATTCTGAAGTTTAAAAGTCTGAAATGGATTTCATTGGATTAACATCAAGATGCCATCAAGGTTATATTCCATCTAGAGGGAGGATTCATATCCATGAGAGGATACTTTAGGGGAGAAATCATATTATATTGTCTTACAGCTGCTACTACCTGCTTCATACCCAGATTTATGGCCCATCCTAATGTTACCACCCTTGCCTGACTGACTGGATGCAGTCACCCACTCACATTAGAAATTTGAGAAAATTTTACATAAAAAGGAAAAATGAATTGAATCATAGTTTGGCCTCAACTAGGAAATGGGGTGTCTAGCTGTAAACTGGCTCTAATTCAGTAAGACCTAGCATCATAGTGCCTTCAACTCTCTCTCTCTCTCTCTCCAACTCTTCACACTCATTTTTCTGAATTCCTCTCCTACTTATAAAAGACCAGTGTAAGCACAGTAGAGACACTTCTCATCACAAAATCAGCTGATAAGCAATCTTAATTTCATCTGCAACCTTGATTCTCCTCATCATGTTATGGAGCATATTTATGAGTTCTAAAAATTAGGACTTGGACATCTTTGGTGTTTTTCAGCTTACCATATTTATGAGCTTATTGTAATAGCACATCTGCTATGATCAATAACTGAATCTACATGGGTCTACCCTTGTTGACTATTTTTTCTCTTGTTTATAGGTAATGTTCTCCTGTTTCCTTACATATTTCAGTTGTCTTAATTGAGTTCTAGGCATTGGGATATAAGAAAGATTAAAGACTGAAATATGAAATTTTTTCATTTCTTTTTCACAGGATTTAATTATTTTCTTCTTTCCAGAAATTAGAGTAAGTGGCTGATGGTTTAGATGTTTAGATGCTATGCCACACAAGTTAACTAGAGTAAGCTCCCCTTGTGTTAACCCTGTTTACATGCTCCTATGACACTGTTATTAAGATGCTGCTCACTTTGTTTTTGACAGAATCTGAGTAGGGTGGGGGTAACTGCAGTTTCAAAAACCTTTGGTTCATGTTTGGACTCAGTCTTCAGAAGACTTTTGTGTTAGTCAGCTTTCCATGACTAAGATAAAATACCTGAGATAAACAACCTAAAAGGAGGAAAGGACTGTTTTGGTTTGCAGTTTCAGAGGTTTTAGTTAATGGTCTACCAGCTTTGTAGCTTTGAGCCTGTGACAAGACAGAAAGAACATCACAGTGGGAGCACATGGTGGAATAGAGTGGCTCACCTCATGGTGGCCAGGAAGCAGAAAGAGAAAGGGGTCAGTGTCCTAGGCTGCCCTTTCAAGGACACACCTCCGATGAGCTACTTTCTCCAACTAGGCCCATCTCCTAAACATCTTGCCACTTCCTAGTAGCACCCTCAGCTGAAACTAAGCCTTCAACACAAAAGATTTTGTGGGACATTTTAGATCCAAACACAAGTCCTGAAATATCATTATCTCAAAAAAAAAAAAAAAAAGTGTAGAACTGCAGGAATTTACTTTTCTTGCCAGCTTCCCTCCACCGTCACTTTCTCTGCGAAATTTTGCCAGGGAGGCTGATAGGCGTATTGCCAGCCAAGTGATTTATTTTCATGTTCAGAATTTACTCATATTCTACTCTGTAGTAGCACCTAGACTGTCTTTAAGGGCATCACTGTAGTTTCTCCATCTACAGGAGAAAGCTGTAGAAAGCTTCATTCATCTGATGCAAATAAAGTTTTTGACCTCAGGGACTAAAGCTACTGGGTGTCCCTCTGACTTATAAGAGCTCATTCCTCTTTGGAATTTAGTTCATTGAGCTTTTCTGTGTTCTCTGCTATTTCATAACTATCAAGTATGACTTCTAATTGAATTGTTTTTATGTAGTAATAATGGAAGCAAAGATCTTTTACATAGTTTTGTCTAGTAATTGGAAACAAAATTTTTCCAATAGAGGTATAATTTTTATCTCAGAAAAAGAAAGACATAATTTTTAAATGATTAATAAGTACTTTGCTAAAATGATCACTTATATGAGGTTTTTGACACTTATTAAGACTATAATTTGAAGGTCAGAAATAGTGAGGAAGAGGGTCCAGAAGATAATAAGACATTGATTTGATCATAAATGTCCATCAACTAGCAGCCAATTTATTGGTTGGCAGTGCTAAACGGGAAAAAATCAAGTATTTATCAACAATTTCTACTGAAGATTACCTATTTATGAAATATTTTTCTAAGTATGTAGTAAATTCTTGTAACAGGATGTCAAAATGGGACTCTAGTTGTTTTGGTTTACACCCCATGAATGCCTAAGGAGAAAATAATGGGTTTGAATGACTCCTAAATTTTGATGTGGTGGGAGGGCTGGATCTTGTACATAAGATAAGTAGAAGTAGTAGCCAAATTGATCTTATTTTACTTTCCAAGCTGAAGTGGTCCAGGAGAGAGACTTTCTGGTAAGAGCAGTCAGTGCCTGAGAAGAGTATCTATTCCCCTCCTTCACCTCAAGTCACATGTCAGGCAGGGTCTCAAGAGAACCATGCAAACAGCCTGATATTTGTTCCCTTTTGTTTGAGAGACAACATAAACTCTAAAAGCAAGAGGTTATGGTTTGGCCTAGGGTGGCAAAGAAAAGTGATAAGCCACATCAGAAACCGAAGTCGGTTCCCTTGATGATTACATGATTTTCTGTGGTAAACATGAAATAGAGAAACAGATACAGAAATTCAGATCTGCCTCTTAGTAACTGATAATATTGCTGTTACATGATGGTGAGTTTTAAAAATCCATTCAACAGTAACTAGATTTGTTTCCTTAGAGATTAAAAATCTGGTTCTTAGGGACAGAGTGTGACATCTGTTAGTACCTGTGTATTCTCCACAGATGTCTGTATTGTGCCCTCACCATCTGCCATCACCTTGTTGAACAACCTTTCTAAAGGAGATTGCAGCTAAATTGTTTGAGAAGAGGACACTTATCAAAAACCCAAGAGCACAGTCATTTAAAAAAAAATTCCTGAAACCATATTTTCTATTAATGTCAAGCTGTAGCATGGAAGCAGTGTATGGCAAATAATTGCATTCCTCACAGCCTTGTATCAAATATCTCTGCTTACTTAACAGTGTTCTTAACTGGCCCCTAGGACAGCCTAGTGGTCAGAGAGCCAACAACAAAACTTGTGGAGTGCAGCAGCTATAGATATGAGTGTCAACCTTGCCATTCATTAGCTGAGTAATTTAAACCTGAGCCTCAATTTTCCCGTTTGTGTGAGAATCTCCTTGATGAGTCACGATGAGGGTGACAGTTTCTTGCAGAGCTGTGATCAAAGATCCTTAACAAGTCCTGACCTTACCATTGTTGTGACCCAATGTGTAGTGCTTTTTCTTATAAAAAATATTTATTCTGAGTCTAATTGTTTAAATCCTTGGATGCAATGCAAATTCCACCCAAAATTTCAATAGTCCTTGCTAGATCTTTTTCTCCTGATGTGATCATTTGTTCAGAGCACAGCTCCTTTTTGCCAAGAATCCTTTCCTCATCACTAAGGAATCGGTGCTACTAAAGTCCCCAGTCTGACTTCAGAACATGTGTAATGAAGGTTTAGTAACTTACCTTAGATCTGGAAAAGGTACATTAAACTCAATCCTTCAACTGTTAATGGGGATATTTAGCACCTTTATTAGGGGTTATATTAGTTCAGGTCAGAGGGATTATATTATATAACTCTTCTATATTTCAGTCACCATAGGTTTTATGCCAAATTTTGTTCATAGCGATTGCTATTATAACAATACAGTAGTGTTCATTTTCCAGGCTCTACAATGTCTAGGCAATGTCCTTTTGACTCATGGAAACCATTCTTGTCATGCTGTACTTTATAAGAGTTTCAACTAGGCCATTCAGCATTTTATAAATTCAAAGCAAACTCTATTATTTATTCTAAATGTGACAGCATAGGTTTAGAGGTGAGTAGCTAGCACACAAGTAATCTGCTGATTAGTGCAAGTATGCATATCAGAAACCAGCAAACTACAATTTGCATTGAATGCCAGCTGCGTAACAACTTATCAGAGAAACCCAGATAGGAGGGAAAAGACATATCTTTCCTTAATTACAAGCATGTGTATGCAGGTGCAAACCTGCATTAGTATGAACAAGCATTCTAGGATAATAAATTAATGCTATTATGATTCATTACATATTCCTAATATGCATACCAATACCTCTTAGTAATAATGTGTTAGATCCCAAGCTCCAAGTCTGCGCTGACGAAGTCCAGTGAGAATGAGATAGAAGTCTAGCCAGGAATGCCAGGAGGTGTGAAATGCCTATAAGTCTTTGCAACACTGGGACTATTGCACATCCTAATTCAGTGTTACTCTCAGATAACCTTGATTATTGTTTGGAAACAACAACAACAAAAGTTTTCTATTTTGGATGCAGGCATCTAAGTTCCTTGTAATAAGAAAGGAAAAATTAATACTCAAGGAAGAACAAATTGGTGAGACCTCATATTTGTTTCATTTGGTGAGAATTTTAAATTTGACATTAAGTGTTACATGTACTGTCCACAGAATATTGCCTTTATACTTAATTTATTCATTGGCATTATCTGATGGGTGCTTAAGGCATTTAAGCTTGAGACTCCAGTTCTAAAGAAAGATGTGTTTGAGACACCAAATATTTCCTTAAGAGAGATGTAACTGAATATTTTGCCTACGTCAGACCCTAACTAAGCACAAATGTTCGTTTGACATAGAAGAGAATAACATAATTAGATATGTCCAGACTGTAATATGAGACATAGTATTTCCCATTCATCCATTCATTCAATAATTCAGTCATTTAGATGACGAACATATATTGACTCCACACAGAGCACTGTGGTTAGAATGTAATAATGAGAGACAACAATACTACCTCCTAAGACTGTTGTAAAGATTCAATTTGATTATCCATGTGCAATGAGTGAAAACTTCATTCTTCTTTGATTCCCTTGATGACTCCTTTTGTGTCTCTCTGTTAGCAACCCACATGTTCAACAATTTTTGTGTGTGTGACTAGATGAAATGGCATAATCTGGGGTATGAGATCTAAATTGCTGAACATGCACCAAAATGCTGGGTGATAGTTCCTGGAGATATGAGGGCATATCCCTCTTATAAAGTAAATTTCAGCAATGGAAACTGCTTCAAGGTCCTGTTTTTCTTTGCAAATATTTCAGGAAAGTCCATATGCCAAGCAAATGTACTCACAAGGTGACCTCCCCTAATGAAGTGATCAGTACTTCCCTCTTTTCATCTTTACTGCTCTTGGTTTGTCTCTCTCAAATATAAGTAGTAATGCAGTCTTGAACTAGATATTTAGACTTCCTAAGCCTCAAGAATGAAATTGAATAATCTGAAGACATCTTCTATCTCTAAATGTTTAATAATTCTATGATAATCAGCAATGATGCCAAAATTATTTACTTGGTAAAACAATTATGTTCTAGAACTTTGTAAAGCGTGCTATAGAAAAGTGGTTTTTTAATTATAAATTAACCTTATAGGAATTCAGAAATAGTTTTCTCCTTATTTGAAAAACTTCTGTGGTCTTCAATCTCTATTTTGCATGTCCCAAATTTAAAGGAATTTAAAAGGCAATCTAAGTCAACCACACAGCTCTAAAATTCCATGCTTTTTTGGTTCCATTTGGACAATCTCATGTTCAAACAGTTTCTTTACAGAGAAAAAAGAATTACCACTTTTTGTGTCAAAAGTATAATTCCAGGCACTAAGCAAACTGCTTTATATTCATTTTTCTATCTAGTTTTCATGAAATCTCTGGAAGGCAGGAGTTATTTTAAAGTTCAGAAAACAAAGGAATGAGACAGTAATAAACTGCCAATAATATACAGAAAATAAGGAGCAAGAAAAGGTGAAAAGCCATCTGCCAAACTGCAAATTCCCTTTTCCCTTGATAAACACATTATCTCACTTTTTAATATTAATCTTCTTCCTTAACCCTTCTTTTAGCCATACAAATCTACTACTTATGAATCATTATTTACCTACAGCTTCATAAATTTACTGCCCTTTACTTGTTTTGCTTTTTCTTCCCTGAGTGGTTAAAACTAGTGTCACAGAGAAGAAAAAATCTTATTAAATAGTACATGTCACTATCAAGAGTAACTGACAAGTTTAAAAATTCTTTACTTACTAGCATTAAATTCTTCATTACAAGTCACATTAACTAGCTCAATATTTTGTGCTCTGCTGTATTGGGAAACAACTATAGCACTATAAGTTCACAAGGTAAAAACTCTCTGCGGAAGTACATCCACAACTCAGCCAAGTGAGTGCACCTTGCTCCACATGCAAATTAACTCGGCTCAAGCTTCAGTGATACTTTTAACACATAGAATATAGGAGACAAATCCCCAAGTCAATGACTAGACCCCAAGTCGAAATGACTACAAGGGGATATCTGCTTATATTCCTAGACATCTACCTAGAAGAAAGTGGCAAAATCAGAACAAGATTCCAAAATCATGAGTTAAATGAACACACAGTGATATGGTGGCTATCCAAGAGTGAAATAAGTCAATGGTACCGCAGTGACAAACTAAGACATTAGCAGTGAAGACTAACAATTGGATTATTCCAAGCCTATGTGTTGAAGCTAGGAGATTCCAACCACACAGAACTCAATGCAAAAGTGATAACTATACACCAAAGGACATAATCACAAAAGAGAAAAAGTAATCCATCTCAACCAATGTGCATGTCCAAGACCTCTGAAAACATGAGGAAAGAAGCAAACAAGTCTTCCCCCAAAAGTTATATCCCTTAATAAACTATCTAACAAATATAAAAGTGGATGAAATTCCAGAGAAAGATGTTAAAAATTGATTACTAAGATGATTAATGAGCTAAAAGAATATCTAAGAAACAAAGAGAGAAAATACATGAGATTAAAGTCCATTTCAATAAAGAGATAGAACTTCTGAAAACAAACCAATCAGAACCCCTGGAAATAAAAGACCCAAATGAATCAAATAAAAAAAAATTCACTTGAAAGTATCACCAACATATTAGATTACATAGAAAATGGAACTTCAGACTTCAAAGACATGGTGTCTGAAATGGAACTCTGAGTAGAAATTAAAGAAGAAAAAGAATAAAAAAGACCATGATCAGAATATTTAAGAGTTCTTGGACAACATTAAGGGACCAAACTTAAGAATAATCAGGATAAAAGATATTATAAAAATACAGGCCAACATATTAAGAGCCTTTTCAGTGAAACAATACCAGAAAAATTTCTAAACTTTAGGCATGAGATGGACATTCACATATAGGAGGCATATAGAACCCCCAAATCAAAAAGATTAAAAAAGACCTCTCCAATACACAGCATAGTCAAAATGCTTAACTAAGACTAAGGATAGAATATAAATGCTGTAACGTTAAAACACCAGGTCACATTTAGAGATAAACATTAAGGCTCACTCCTGACTTCTCAACTCAGACTCTACAAGCCTAAAAGCTTGAAATGAGATAATCCAAGCTCTGGGGGAAAAAAGCCAGTCCAGCAAAGCTATTATTCAAATCAAAGAAGAAATAAAAACTTTCCACCATAAGGATAAATAAAAGAATTCACAACCACTAAGATAACCTACAGAAAATACTTAAAGAAATGCTACACAAAGAAGATTTCAAATACAAACCTCAGAAGTCTCAAGTGGATGCAGCTCTTCAGAAGAGCAATTAAGTAAAAAAATAAAAATGATTGGAAATAATAAATATCGCTCCATAGCTCTGAATATAAATAAGTTTTTTGAAATACAAAAATCAGAATGGATTTTACAAAAAGACTCAACCATATGTTATTTGTAGGAGACTCATGGTATAGGCAAAGATATCCTCAGGCTAAAAGCAAAAGAATGGAAAAAGATATTTCATCCAAATGGAGTCTGACAAAACATATTTCAAACAAAAATTAATAAAAAGAGACAAGGAATATCACTACATACTATTAAAGGGAACACTACAATGACAAGATAAACTGATATTTATGCTGCAAATGTCAGAGTACCTAATTACATAAAATAGATACTTCTTAAAACAGTCACAGATAGATCAAAATACATTGAGTGACTTAAACACCCCTCTCATCAAAAGATAGGTCATCCAGACAAAAATATCAGTAAAAATAACTCTGATATAAATAATGCTGTAAATAAATACATCTAAGAGACATCAGTACAATATTTCACCCAACAACAGCTTAGTACAGCTTCTTCTTAGCAGCTTATTGAAACTTTTCCAAATTAGACCATAGTTTAGATAATAAAGCAAGTCTTAGTAAATACAAATGATCAATATTATCCCATGCATCTTATCAGATCATAATGGAATAAAATTACAAATCAACAGCAAGAAAAATTATGGAAATCACATAAACAAATAGAGATTGAACAATATTCTTTTAAATGAGGAATGCAGTATAGAAGAAATAAGAGGGTAAACTTAAAAATTCCTAGAATCACACAAAAATAGTGATATAACATTCCAAAATCTCCAGAAAATTATAAAGCAGTTCTAAGAGGCAAGTTTATAGCATTGTCTACATTAAAAAAAGGAAAATCCAAAGTAAACAATCTAATGACACATCTCAATGCTCTAGAAAAGCAGAAACAAACTAATTCCCAAACTAGTAGAAGACAGAAAATTATTAAAATTAGAGCCAAAATTAATGAACTAAAGAATAAAAAATAATTGCTGGTAAATGGATAGAACTGGAGACTATTATTATTGTTATTATTATTATCATTATTATTTCACTATGATAAGTGAAATAAGCCAATCTCCAAAAAACAAAGGTCCAATATTAGGGCCTAATAATTGCCAGTCCATGCTGGAAGACTGCACCCCAGGAGGTCCCCTTGGTTCCACTCATGTGGTGGAAGAGCCAGTTCTTAGTCCTCTGCATCATCTGCAGACCCCAGGTTTCTGGTCTCAGGTTCAGTCTCCAAACTCAGTCTTTCCTACACCCACCACCCACCTTTCATATTCCCAGCCAGGGAGGTCTCTCCCAACTAGTATAGCAAGCACTCAGGTTAAAGGGAGAGGGGAGGATCTGGGTGAGTTTCCACAACCAGTTGTCTCCTGTGTAAACCTGTCTTCATTTTTAATTTTCTTCTGGTCACTTAGGCACAGTCTGTGTCATGCAGTGTGGGTTTGCCAGGTCTATATTTTGGGCCAGAATCAGGTTTCCTTGGCTGCTGGTCTCTGCATCACAGCTGCAGAATGGCTCTTTCCTCTGTCCTCCACACATTGCCAGGACAGATGCACTATTGTGCATTGCACCTTTCAGTTTAGTCAGGCAGTGTCTTTGATCTCTAAACTCTCTGAAGCCAGACATGCCCCAATCCTCCTAAAAATGAGAGTTTCTTTAAGTCCCTTATCCCTCCACTGTGCTTGTGGAAGGACTACTCTGGCTGGTACCTCCGGCTGTGGCAGTAGATGTGAAACTGAAGATTTCTTGCTTACTTTATTATATCCAACCTCCTGAGTCCATGATCTGCTTTGAGTGTCTGGTATTAAATTGCAATAAAGTCCCCCCTGACTTTTTGTTGTTGTTATTGTTGTTCATCCTCCTTGCTGAGAAGCTGCCTCTCTGCTTTCTTGGTTTCAAGCCACAGAGAAGCCAGGAAAGTGACCTGCTCTATTCCACCATCTTGAAACCTCCTGACATTGACTTTGTTGATAAAATTCCTAAATCTCAAGAAATAAAATAAAGAATCAATAGGAAACAGGAGAATTCTGAGTTCAAAACCAGCCTTATCAAAAGTGAGGCACTAAGCAACTCTGATACCCTGTCTCTAAATAAAATACAAAATAGGACTGGGAATGTGGTTCCGTGGTCAAGTGCCCTTGAGTTCAATTCCTGGAATTCCTCCCCCCCCCAATTAATTAATTAATTAAAAGACTTATGCACAGCAAAGGGAACAACTAAAAGCCTGAAGAGAAAGCCTATATAACGGGAGAAAATCTTTGCTAGTTATCCTTCCAACGGGGGATTGATAACTAGAAATATAAAAAACTAAAAATTAACATAAAAACTAATAACCCACTCAATAAATGAGAAAAAGATTTAAACAGGCATTTCTCAAAAGAAATAAAGATGGGCAAAAATATATGTATATAAAACATTTCCAACATCCTTTTCAAGAAGAGAGATGCTTATGAAAACTACACTGTGACTTCATAATACAGCAGTCAGAATGTCAATCACTTATAATACAAATAGTAACAATTGCTGGCGAGGGTGTGTGGGGAAAAGTTGCACATATACATTGTTGGTGGTCTGCAAATTAGAACTACTACTTTGGAAAGCAGTATGGAGTTTCCTCAGAAACCTAGGAATGGAACCAATATACAACCCAGCTATCCCACTCCTTAGTGTTTAGCAAATAGAACCCAAATCAGAATACTATAGTGATATACGCACACCAATGTTTACAGCAGCACAGTTCACAATAGCCAAGTTATGGAACAAGCTAATGGCCCTGTCAATAAATTAATGGATAAAGATAATGTTGTATGTATACATTGGCGTTCCACTTAACCAATAAGAAGAATGAAATTATGATATTTGCTGGAAAATGGATGGAATTGGAGAACATTGTGCTAAGTGAAATAAGCCAGACTCAGGAAGCTAATGATCATATGTTTTCTTTCATATAGGGAAGCTATAGAGAAAAAAAGAAATAAAAAATGGGATCTAGTGAAAATAGAAGGAGGATCAGTAGAGCAGAAGCAGGAGACCAAAAGTGATGGAGGAAGGGAGAGAAGGGGGAAGATTTGGGGCAAATTATGCTGTAAACATATATAAATATATCACAATGCATTCTAATTTTATATATAACTATAATGCATCAATTAAAATATAAATAAGGGCTGGGGTTGTGGCTCAGTGGTATACTGCTTGCCTAGCATGTGTGAGGTGCTGGGTTCCATTCTGAGTACCACATATAAATAAATGGATATTATATTTAAAAAATAAAAATAAATAAAGGGAGACTAATAGAGTAAAGGGATGAGAGGGATAGAAGAGGGAAGAGAAAGGGGAAGTACTGGGGATCAAATATAGAAAACTATGTTACATGCATTTATGAATATGTCAATGTGAAACCCACCCACTATTATGTACAACTGTAATGCACTAATAAAAATTATTTTAAAAGAAAAACTTTGGCCTTTTTCATCTTCAAAGAAAATATTTGTCATATTGGGTGTCACTTTAAGGATAAGTCTATTTCATTACATTTGAATAGTTTTAAATTTTTAATGCATAAATGAACTAGTCAAAACTAAGTCTAAACTAGCCAAAATATGTAACTATACTGAATATATTCCTAACTATCTTTAAGAGATGAAATAAAAATTAAATCTTTATAAATGTCACCCACAAAAAATCTTAACTGTTTTCTATCACTAAACTATTGATACAACCAAATATGAAGACTTTTCCACGAATTAATTAAACAATCCATGAAAATACTTTCTCTTTAAAACTTGACCATTTTGAAATCCTATCTTCAGACTGTAGCTTAAATAAATACAGGGAGTCTTTAAAGGAAAACTGTCTTAAATATCTCTGCCTGGCCTCTATACATTAATTTTATTCCTGTGTTTCTAATTTTAGATTTTAGTCTAAGCATTGACTGGTGAAAACACTCTGAAAGACCCAGTTAAGATATTCAGTTATAGAAACATTCCTAGTATTGCATTGTTAACTCATTTCAATCATCTGAAAAATCTCAAAGATTGCAAGAGAAAAAGTGACTAGAAGAACGGAAAAGACATAAGAAAAATATGAACAATATACCTATGGTGCTTTGTATTTAATGTAAAGCAGGGGCCCTTACGCAGGAAACCCTGTGTGGTATCTGGAAACTCCACTGAAACGTATCCTTTCTTAATCTACGACGATACACAGTTTTTGCCAAAGTGACTCTCAGATGACTGAATGGCCAGCTCTTGCTCAGTTACACACAATTCCAGTTACACACAATTTTGCTGCATTTGAAAAGCATACAGTAACATGCAGGTTATTAACCCAGAGGACTAGACCTCATACAAAGAATTTAAAGCACAAATATATGTATTTTAAACAGCAATAATTCTCCCAGAACCCTCAATTCCCAGAATGGACCACTTCCTCTTTGTTCAGAATGTTAGTCTGAACATGGCATGCAAATTGTTCCACAATGAATTAAATGGAACTTTTAATAAGTTTTTAGTAATTCCTAAAAGGATAAGATGCAATAAATAATGTGACAGTCTATAAAGCAGCTGCTAAGTGCATCTCTGTGAATTATTAAGGGTTGACAAAAATCAATCCTCACTTCCAAATACTCCAGAGAGTAAAACGCAGATTAAAAACCATACAGAGGTATTTGATTTAGAATCACCAGGTCTCAGGCACACTGAAACTTTTCTCCATTGAAAAAGACTCAAATAAAGGAAAAAAAATGTTTCAGAGACAACTCACGATAATTTGAAGAGCAAGAAGACAAAGACACATTTCTGTTTTGTGTAAGTGATTACAAGCTACAGCTCAAATACTATGGTGAGAAAATCCTTGGGAGAACTTTATATGTTTTGCCTTGAGACTGGGGACATCTGGGTCCCTTAAGACTGGTGCCTGCCTCCACCTTCAGAATTCTGAATGTGAGAGGTTAACCTAAACAGTTGTGTAAAAGAAGAAGAAAGAGAACAGCTGTGAGAGCATCCTGTATCCTGATCATTTGTCCAGTTCAGCCCAAAAGGCTTTCACGCAAAATACAAGCCAACTCAAAGGTCCATGATTCATTTCCTACTGCTATTGTAATAAATTCCTACAAACTTTGTAGTCTAAAGCAATGCAAATCTCCTTCCATCCTCAAACCATTCTATGACTCCAACCCTACTGCTTCCCTCCATAAGAACGCTTGATTATGTTAGTCTCACTCAAATGATTCATGATTATCCCTATATCTTGAGATTATTAGTTTAACTACATCTACAAAGTCCCATTTCTCATGTAAGGAAATATTTACAGGTTCTGGGACAGTACCCTATCCAAGAAGCAGACATCTTGGATCAGAGACCTAGCATTAAGAAGTTATGAGGCGTATATTGCAAGGGAGGGGCACCTCAAGTGAGAAAGTAAAAACATGACTAAGTTGGAATTCTCACAAGATTCCAACACATATCATGGATGTGTTGCTCAAGGAAGCCAATACATGACCTTCACTCTGTAGAGGGCATCATTGTTAAATTTCAGTATTTCCAAGCAATCGGAGACTCCCTTATGTTTTCTATCTCCTTCCCTGGCTCTGGAAGACCTAAATGTTATGTCTGGGGTTAAAGTAAAGAACAAAGAAAAATGAGAGAGCAAAAAATGTCCTGCTCTCTATTGTAAAAATGGGTTTCTGAAAGCAAAAAGGGCGAAACTGAATTCATTGTGAGATTGGAATCTTAATTTGGATAATGCCAAAGCTTTTACTGCCCTCAGATGAGTTTCCATTAGCAAAACATGATGTTTCTAGTATTGAAAAAAGTATGATTCTGCATGCAGATCAGCCAGGGTGCAAGGAGATGAGATCCAGTGAAGCACGTTTGAAGAGTAAGGCTGGAAAATAACTAAGCCTTTCCTGTTTGTACCATACAGGTTTTAGCCTATACAATAAACTCGTTGCAATGATTGTGTATTTATGGTGGATACAGCCAGGTCATCAGCTTTTTTTCCTTCATATTTATTTATTTATTTTTATGTGGTGTTAAGCATCGAACCCAGGGAGATTGAGTGCAAGTGCTCTACCACTAAGATACAACCCCAGCCCAGTCATCAGCTTTTGATCAGACATTTTTCAGTCTCTGATTTCCTACCTGAAAACTGTGCATGCCAGACATTGTGCGACTTAACCACTCCCATACTTCAGAGCAACCTGCTCATTCTGGATTCTTGTGCACTCCTAATTATTCAGAGCCTGCCTAATTCTCTAAATGCATTAACTGGCACTGGATTGACACTTCTATGTTGTTCAGCAGTTGTTACATTGGCTTCTAAATTATTTCAGCTTGGCATTACAGAGATAATCTGTCACTAATGCAAAGTTGTGTATTTACAATATTAGAATCACTGTCTTGTTATTTTTTCATTACTACTGTATTTTCTGAGTCCCCCTCATTACCATGTGTATTGTTTCATTATTTACATTTTGAATGCTATTATCTCTAAGGCTGTCAGCAGAAGCATTCTGAGATAATGACTCTGTGGGAAAAGAATTATCTAAATATGGATCTTCCTGCTCACGCTCAAATAAATTATTGTCTAACTCTTCAGATGCTTCTTCTGGATGCTCATTAAGACACTCATAGCTTAGGGGAATTTCAGAGTATCAGCTGCCTTTGTCTAAGGGTCTGAAGGTACAGAAACAAAACTAGAGATAGAGAAATGTGAACAAGACAGAAAATAAAGAACTTGCCCATGACAGTGACAGGGGATATAAAAATATTTCATGAAATGCATACTTAACAGCAGCCTTGAAAGAGAATAATACTTGTTTTAAAGTCTGAAGTTAAAAAAAAAATGAACAAAATAAACATGAAATGTTTCAGGTTATTTTTTATTTTTATTTATTTTTTTTAAAGATTGCCTGCTTAAAAGCAGACACTCCCAAAGAGACTTTACCCATTGCCATGGCTTTAAATGCCAACCATATTTTCATGCCATCCATTTCTACCTTGATCTCTGACTTCCTACCTGACCTTTGTGTTCAAATACCCAACTTCAAATCTGACATCTGCTCTTGGATGTCAACTAGCATTTCAAACTCAACGTGGCCAGTACAGAACTCTTTTAGTTTTCCAAATATCTCTTTGTTCCCTCTACACCATCATCCATTCTCAGTTCATGTTACCACTGTATACTTCACTGCTTAAGCAAAAACTAGTAAAGTTTCCTAACTCCTCGCTTACTCCTACCACACACATTTAATCAGTTGTCAAGTTCTGAGGGGTTTATCTCCAAAATCCATCCTAAATATAATGACTTCTCTCCATCTCCACTGTTACCACCCTCTTATAGGACACTGTCCTCCCTTAGTGGGAACTACCTCCCATGAGAGACCAGCTTCTACTTTTCCCCCATCCTCAGAGCAGCCAGAGAGAAATTTATAAGATATGTATTCTGTCACATCATCAGGCTTATATCCCTAGGATCTTCTCACAACCCCAAAGTCACTCTAAAGTATGATGCCCTTACCTACTTGCATCACATCTCCTCCCCTTGAGCCACACCGCCATTCTAGATTATTCCTGCCTCATGCTCCCTGTACATGCTGACATTTTTATCCAGAATATTCTGCTTCTAGAACCATTTGTGGATGGGATGGCTGCTTCTCCTCATTTAGGTTTTACTCAACTTCTTCAGCAGGCTTGCTAACCCTCTTCATCACATTTAGTACTTCTCTTGAAACCATCTGGCCCATCCATTTGTTTGCTTAATTATAATCTGTCTTATCCCACAAGACTATGAACTCCGAGAGAGCTGGAATCTTGTCTTTCTTGTTCTACAATGTATGGGTCAAGAATGGTGCTTGGCCCATAGCAGTCTCTCAACAACTAACTATTCATGAATGAATGAATGATTGGAATCCAAATCATTTCTGATTCAGTGTCGGAGGCCAATACAATCTGTCTTCTAAGTTATGCTAAATAGCTTCATCCCTGGCTATTTTTCTGCATGTCTGAGAGTGAAGACTTAAGGTCCATGGGGTGAAATGTGCTCGGGGATTTTTTTAAAACCAGCTCTGCCCAGCTCCTTCATGCTTCACACATTATCATCCTACAGAGAGGCCTGTGGCCCTGCCCCTGTTTTACTATGGGGAAGACGCAGGCTCATCCTCCTTCCAGCTGGACCCCAGATCCCCCACACACCCCGTGTAGAGTATATCTGTGGGCATAATCATCTCTCCTGACCTCCCTATGGATTTCCCAGCCATGGGCAGATTATATTCACCCTACCAAGGTCCCATCAGTAATGCTATGTTACTGGAAAGATAGAAATTTCTCAGTTTTGATTCTGCGGTTTCAGTTCTTTCTGACCTCGTATAACTGTACATTGTGGTGATTCAGTGCAAAGTTCAGTTACAGATTTTCATTTTGGAGGAGGCTTATATAAAGTTAGACAAAGTGGGTGGCAGAATTTGCCACACACACACACAAAAAAAATGTTTTTTGAAGCTCTGCTTAACATACCTGACCATTTCAATGGAGGGAACAGTGTGACCCTAGCTCCTAACATTGAGAGAGATAATACCCACATTCAACCCATCCTTGTTGCCATTAGTGAAATAAAGATAAGAGCAGTAAATATCAGTGCTGCTTTCTACAACACGGCCAAGACCCCAGAGGAGAAGAGAGAGTGAAGAGTTATTGAACTAAGTTATTTCTTGGAAAATAATCTAATCCTAAGTTACTCTTCTAAAGTACAAAAAGTAGATAAGAAAATGATTCAGTAACCTCGGGTGACGAGTTAGTTAATATTAGCATTTGAATAAAACAGGAAGTTATATAAAATCCATGATTACTGTATAGATACAAATAAAACTTAGTTCAACAACTTATACATTTATAAACCATTGAAAAAAACTACTTTACTTAAAAAGCTATAGTGAACTGAAAAGTATAATTAATCCTGAGCTTTTCAGGCAAATTTAAAAAAAAAGTTTGACCATAAAATTACTCTGCAGTGAGCTCATATTTAATTATCATGTGCCATGGCCAGACCCTCATGTGTTCATGTGAGGTAGATCATGATGCACATGTACTTTTGGCAAGTAAAGGAACATAAGAACTGGAAGGTTCTACCATTGCTCACAGGTAAAACCTGTCAGGGAATAGCTGGGGATTTGAACCCTTCTCTAGCCATGAAACTATACCACCTATATCCCACTCCTCGAAGTGCTAACTGTGCTAACCAGTGACATATATGGAGCTTTCCCATGTTTTGAGCACTGTGTAAAGCACATTGCAGATGTTGTGTAATCTAATCTTTCCCAAGATCCTAGGGTGGGAGAACTATTAATATAACCCTGGTTTAAAAGGGATGATGGTATGATTTCATGGAGATGTCTCCTATATTGCTCACTGCTAGAAACGACTTTGATATTTCATCAAATTTTACAAAGCATAAGCCGCCCATCAGCACCACTGTTTCCTCTGTGACCACACATGAAGGAGCTAGCATGGCCAGCTCCGTGCTCCACTCTTTTCTTAATGTGACCTTTATTTTTGCATCTAGAAAAACTCAAACTTTTTTTATGAACTGAGGCAAGCATATATTAAAAATGTTACTTCTTAATCTTGGAGCTGTGCAGGCATGCCTATGAAATTCCTTGTCTCCTCCCAGCCCACAGTTCAAGTTGAGCACGGCCTGTCTCCATGAGAGGAAGAGCAAAAGCTTAATCTTTGAGAGCCGCAAATCAGAAAATCTGAGTCCCTTCTTCAGCTAAATTGATTGAACCACATCACAGAAACACTAACAAAGGCCTTTTATAGACTCCAGTCAGTGAATCCTTTTCAATGTGAAGCCTATTATATTCTTTTATTAGTCCACAAGCAACAGATGTAATGCAGACATCAATCTTGCTGGAATAGTAGGGAAATCTCTGGAGCCAACAGAAGAGAACTTGGAGTTCTATCAAGTAGCAGTCACTGAGTGATGTAGCAACAATCCCCATCAAAAGTAAAACATTCGGGTGTAGTTACAGATGTTAACTACTTAATTCAAAAATTGAGATTATTAATTACAAAGACATAGGAGTAACACCGATTACTTAACCGGAGGCAGGCACTGTTCTAAACAGTTTAAATGTGTGATTTCATAATAATACACAGGAGGGGATACTACTATGTTATATTATTATTCTCATTTTACAGACCAGGAAACTGAGACTCAGGTCAAGTACATTGCCTAGGGTTATGTAGCCAGGAACAGTGAGTCAAGTTTTGAGCCTAAGCAAGCTGAACCCTACAGAGAAGTCCAACATAACAGAGGCCATCCACACTAAGCCCTATGCAGTTCCTACAGTGCCACCAAGGCCAGGCACCTTCTCACCTTGGCACCTCAGCCCAGGCAATTCTTTCTGCTGGGACCTCATCTCCTACCTCTGCCAGTTCCTTATTTGCTCTCTAGATTTAACTAAAATGTCACTTGTAGAAGGTACCTTTATGCCAGTCACCCTTCCCCAGCCTTCTGTCACCAGCACAGTTAGATGTCCTGTCTCTGGCTTACAATGCAGGACCCATCATATGCAATAAAGGAGAAAGAAGTTGAGGAGTCAACCTGGGACTGCAAACAGTGAGGACACTGATATCTAGAACTACTGGAGTCTCACAGAGACAAAAAATAAACAGCCACCTGGCCATGGTTAAATACCTTTGTTTACTGTGTCCCTGTCTGCCAGATAATGTTCATACTCTTTACCTGTTTCTCATGTCCTTGGGCCTGAACCTGCAGTTAGATGAATACATATTATCTATCAGATATTTTGGCAGTCTGTGGTTCTTCCTTATTTCACACCTAATTTAATCCCAGCAAACAAACAAACAAAAAATCATAATCTAAAGGTAGGCTGAAAGATTTTTTTTTCTCATTTCTGCTAGAGGAGGAAAGCAACCATATGGAGGTCTCTGGATAATAAATAACTACTCCACCTTTTGCTTTTCTTGGCAGGCTTGTGAAATATTTATTGCATTTCTTTCCAAAGGCTTAACGGTATCATTCTGCTCCAAAGAATATTATTCTGTGACCCAGTGCATGTCCCACCCTTGCCTTCTTGAGCTGGGCTTCCATTTCCTGCCCTGCACCTGACCCCTGTCTTTCAGTGCTGCCTTTGGGTTAACTTCTTCTGACAACTTCTGTTGCCTTTCGCTTAAGCTGTTACACTCCATATGGTTCCTCTTTCTTTGATGTGACCCAGAACATAATACAAATCACAGAATACAAGTTCTATGACATAATAATTCACTGGAGAATCTCTGCATTATTCTACTTAAGGCAGAGCTTCGCACAAATCTAAAAACTGAAGAACCTCTACACAAAGCAGTGGGAAAACTTTCACCTGCACCATACCTCTAAGTGTAACAGAACCTACGTCAGAACCAAATGGCCACATTTTACCTGTAGAACAATGTTAGAGTCATTATGGACAAATCCGAGTGGACAGCCTGACCACTGATAATCAGTGGGTCTGAATTGGGATGTAAATTTGAGATTCAGTGGTAAATTGGTCCGAAGCAGATTTTTAAAAGAAGACACAAAAGAAAAAAATAATCCCCGAACAAAAAACAAATAGAACCAGAAAACATTTTAAAGAGAAATTTTACCCATTTACATCCAAAGAACAAGTAGTTAAGCAAATTCAAGGGAAAATATCTCTCTGGATTCAAGCAAATCGGGTAGAAACAAGAGGATGAGATAAAAGTTGTTCAGCTGTCTTTGTGATAGACATTAGTAAATGTTGAAAATAAAATGAATCACTCACTCAACATTAAAAGTCCTCCCAGCATTTACAGATTTGATTTTGCATACAGTAAAGTGAAAAAGAAGACAAAGAAGGGAACTGAACTAGAGGTTATCCATAGATCTTGTGCAGTTCAGGCTGAGCTCAGAATAGCCTCAGGCAGGGGTCCTGACCTCTATAACCTAACCTGTTCATCAGTTAGGCAGGGCTAATTGGAACCATCCACCTTCCCTACTAAGAAGCATAGTTCATGTTAATTAACTTAGACATTTGTACAGCTCGAGTTCTATACACAAAAAGGTGAAAGGGTATTCCATGGTTGTTAGCAATTATCTGTGAAATTATTTAAGTTGTCTGAAGGATTCATGCCGATCTGCACCAGGAGACCTTCCACACCATTCCTTGACCCCATGTTTTTCCAGGGAAGCATCTGCTCCTGGGTCTCTCCCCACCCCAGCCCCTACACATTTGTTTGTCTATTTTTCTCTTCAATGTTCTTGTTCTCTTTTATGAGTACCAATGTTCTTGTTGCCAGGCTCTAACTTACTCTTACAAAGATTTAAAAAAAAAAATCATAGTAAAATTTGATGTACCTTCCTCCATATTCTCCCCACCAACCCAGAAGGCACTTTATATCTCTTCTCTCTTTTGATACATTAAACTATATTTTCTAGTTATGTTGAATTAGTAAAGAAAAGAATTAAGACCTATATTCTCTGATCTTCTCTACTAATCTCAAGCAACAGATGGACATGGATCAACTATTACATAGTATTGACATGTAATTCTGGACAATTGAACACTTGAAAAAAATGTTCAAATAATGTTCTCGCTTTTTTTTTTTTGATGAGCACAGATAAAAGACTAGAAGATCTTAAAAAGATTAGAAGATTCCACTTCAGTTTATGCTAAAGTAAATGTGTCATGAAGCTGTTTTCCTGGCAGGTGTGTCTGATGCCATTATTTTTTTTTTCAAGACTTTGTGATGAATCCTTTCACTCTGACTTGCAAATGTGCTACTGTCTCTACCTTTTGGATGATTTTAAGGTCTTTTTTTCCTGTGGCGTTAGTCTTTAGATCAAAGTTAGATTGATCTTTGAGCCAGAACAGGTTATCTAGGACCTAACTCATAATGTGTCAGAAATACATAAAACACATTGAGGGGGTAAGGAGGAAAAAACGAAAGAAAAAGTATAAAAAGCACAACTAAAACTTTTATATAAACTAAAAAGTAATAAACTAATATACCTTTGTATAAAAGCCTAAAAACCTTATTAATTAACTGAAGATATTTTAGTTTAGGCCAATTTCATATGTAACTATGCATAGTATGTAGACATAGAGAGTAAATTCAAGGAAATAAATCTGAAAATGGCTTAAGATTTGTATCTACAGACAGATTCCTTTAAAAATGTTATCATTATCTACCTTACTAGATTTATTTTGTAATCCAGTTTTCTGTTATACAAATAAAAGTACATTTATTTACTTGTTAACATTTAATTATGAATTTGGCATTCCAGGCCAGGTATTATAATAGCTCCCTGAGAATAAATCAGTGAGAAGATGTAATCTTTTATGAAAGTGCTTATGTTTGGCCAGAATGAAGGATAAGTACCTGAGCAATTTCAAAGGCAAATAGAGAGAGAACATAGGAAAGATGCTTACAGCTGAATCTATGATGATCTACTACTGTATTCTACTTAGGGATGGCCCAGGGATAAAAGACATTCAGGCAAGAGGAATTCAGGGTTAAATAAACAAGCCTGAAGATGCCATGTGTTGGTAAAATTCCAAGTGTTTTAGGACATAAGTGTGCCAGCTCACTAGCACTGAGCTGAGAAGAGAGCTAAGAGCAGAACATGCAAGGTCCTGCCTGACATGAAAGGAAGGATGACTATAGGCAGGTCAGGGAGGTCTGAGCTGTAGAAGGGGGAGATTTCATCAGGGTTGCACTTGAGAAAGACGGCTCTGGCTGCAATATGAAGATATATGGGCAGGACTGCCCCTTAAACATCACACATTCAAACACACAGGTTTATATTGGTTCCTTCCTAACCCCACAAAGGTGAATAACGTACTAAACATTGTATGAAGTCAAAAGTGAGAAAGAGAGGAAAAGAAATAGAACAAGGAAGGAAATAGCATGTTTGAAGGATGGCTAAGTCCATAGAAGAGTATTTTAAAATGCAATCTAAAATCTAACTGCCCACAAAGAAGCATGTAAGTGACCATGAGTCACAGAGATCCATCCCTAGATCCAGGAAAGAGAAACTCCACTTTTCTAAGATGGTAAACAGAATGTGTGGCTTAATTCAAAGGTTTGACTGAAAGATTTTAGGAGCCTGAAGGATTATGGAAAATAATATTCCTATAAGACAGCTTCCAGGGAAAAACAGAGGGACCATGAGTCTCAGGAGGAGGGAGGAGAAATTAGCTAAATGTTAAACCTTTCCCAGGACATCCTTTCTCAGTAATAATGGACCCTGAGGGAAAATGCAAACTGTCATCCATTCCTGGGTTCATCCCCAGCATCTGCACCAAAACCAAACATTTACCCCTTCCCAATCACAATGGGTTCTGAAGGGAGGAGGTGGATACTGAAACGCTGGGCCCTGGACTTTTACCTTTTCCCATTGCCAATGAGTCCTGAAGGAGAAAAGCAAATAGTGAAGTTCTAGGAAACAATGGGTCCCAGAGGAAGGAAGATAAGCAATGAACACCAAGCACTGAGCTTTTCCCAGTGACAATGAGTTTCAAATTTTTACAACTGCCTTCCTGAGTTAAAATTTTAACCTGCACAACTAATCTATGACTGTCTGAATAGCACATCTGCAGACCACAGTCTCCAAATGTTAATTCACCTTCACTATAAACTACAAAACTCAGACTCCTTCTGTAACACAGGGGCCATTTTTGTACCCAGATAATATGAGCTCTCCCATGCCTGATTGATTGACTCCACTGCAGAATGACGGAGAGCTTGCTGATTTTTTGAGATTTGCTTACATCCTGGTTATTTGTATTTTCATTATGGTGCCAAAAACCGTGTTGGTTATTTTTAATTATAGAGCCATTAGACCCAGTTCTCACTATAACGTGGTTCCCAACCTGGAAAAAAAGCCACATGTCCATTCCATTGGAAAAATAGAAGTGGAAAAGCTCTAGAAATAGCATCACATGATTTCTAAGAAAAGATGGGAGTGAGATGCTGTCCTAAGAACAGGAGGATTAGTGAAGTTCTACATTCTGAAGTAGTGAGAACTCTCTTGTTTGACTCACATAATTCTGGGAAGCAAGTATTTTCTGGAGAAATTAACTAGACTACAGAAAAAAAAAATAGACATTGGCATTTATATCTTCCACTGACTTGGTTAAACCTCCTCACTCATAAAAGTAACTACAAAACAAGTACTCCCTGAAACACACACAATATTGTTTTCACTTGCCTATTATTGCTTCAATCGTCAGTAAAGCAATCCTGCAAGCAAACTAGACACTCATATACATGAAAGAATCCTCCAACTTATAAAACAGAAAGCCAGATAGAAAGAAGAAAGAGGAAAGAAAGGTAAGAGAATTAATGGAGAAAGCATAAAATTACTTCAAAACAGTGTTTTATGATTTATATCTTCAGAAAGATGGGATATTGCACCCATAAAATAAGGAGAGTATGAAAATAGATCAGTAAGAGAATATAAGTGGGCAAATGTCTGAGAGAAAAAATATAGTAAAAACACGTTTGAAAGACAAGCTGAAAAACTCACAAGTAAGAAAGCTCAGAATAAAATAGATGGAAAAGAAAAAAGAAAAAGACAAGAAGAGGTGGTCCTACATTCTAATTACATGAGTACCATAGAAGGCCTAGGCAGTGAATTAGAGATGTAATATAAGAACTTTTCCAAGAACTGAAATATGAATGTCTAGACTTAAAAGCTCAGGAAAATAGTTGGAAAAGACTCAGATAATTTCATATTATTATAAAATTTCAAAACATCAGGGATAAGGAAAAAAATCCTTAAATATTCCAGAAAAGGAAAAAAAAAGAATAAGAACAATTGTAGAAAGGAGAAGGAAGGAAATCATAAAGATTAGAGCCAATATTAGTAAATTCAAAAACAGAAGATTAATAGGAAAACCAATCAACCTAAAAACCGATTCTTGAGAAGATCAATATAATTGATAAGCTTCTATTCATATTGGTCAGAAAAGAATAGATAAAAGTAGAAATGACTGATATTTGGAGTGATATCACTATAGATTTTATAGACACTTGGAGGACAATGAAGGAACATAAAAAATTTTACATGGGTAAACCAAATAATATAGTTAAATTGGATAAATTCCTTTACAGGCACAAAGTCCTAAAGCTCATTCAAATAAACCAAAGACCCCAATATCCACTTAAAAATTAATTAATAAGTACCCTCCCACAGAAAAATTCCAGAGCTGGACATGGTGGGAGACACTCGTAATCCCAGCAAATCAGGAAGAGGAGCCAGGGGAATCTCAAGTTCAAGGCTACCCTTAGCAATTTAAGGAGACTCTCAGTGACTTATTGAGACCCTTTTGCAAAAATAAAACAAACAACAACAAAAAAGAGAGTAGGGCTGTGAATGTAACCCAATGGTAGAGCACCCTGGGTTCAATTCCCAGCGAGAGACAGATAGACAGACAGACAGGCACATACACACAAAAGACAGAAAATTCTAGGACCACATGCTTACATTGGGGAGTTTAACCGAACATTTAAGAAAATAATAATTCTGCAGAAACTCTGCCAGACAATTGAAGAGGAACCATCTCCTTCTAACTCATTCTATAAAGCCAGTAGCACCAAAACCAGATGATGATATTACAAGGAATGAAAATTACCAGTACCTCTCAGAACATGAATATGAAATTCTCTTAGCAAGTCTATGCAACAATATGTAAAAAGTATAATAGATCATGTCTGAGTGAAGTTTATCTCAGGAATACAAAGTTGGATTAACACTTAAAAATTTAATTCACTATATTAATAAGCAAAAGAGAAAAACCATGATTATTTCAACAGATAAACACAATTAACAAAAGCCAACATTCTTTCTGAAATTTAATAAAGAAACGACAGGATTTTTTCCAAACACATGCTGCTGGAAAAATTAAATATTTATATACAAAAACAGAAATGAACTTCAGCTCACACTTTCTATCACATATCAAAATAAACTTCAAGTGGATTGCAGACTTCAATGTAGCACCTAAAACTATAAATCTTCTACAAGACATGAGAAAGTTTTTATGACCTTATGTTGGACAAAATGTTCTTGTTTGTTATATATTAAAGCACAATTCATTCAAATACATATACACATATATTATACCTCATTGAGTTTCAGAACTACTTTTCCAGAGAAATTATCATTAGCACAATAAGATAATTCACTGTCTCAGAAAAAAATATTTGCAATTTGAATATCTGCTACAATGCTTTTACCCAAAAGATATAAAGAACTTTCAATACTCAATAATAAAACAAAAACCTAATAAAACATGGGCAAAAAGTTAACATGTTTGCTAAACATGTACCTATGATAAGTAAGAATATGAAAGCATGTTGAACATCATTAATCATTAAGGAAATGCAATCTAAAACCACAAAGTGCTACTACTACATACTATTGTAATGTCTAAAAAGGACTTCTTATACAAAGTGTTGGTTAGAATGTGAAGCTATCTAATCTTAATTAATTGCTCAGAATTCATTTTGCAATTTCATGAAATGTTAAACATATGCCTTCATATAATCCAGTTATTATTCTCTCAGGTGCTTACCAAGAGAGATGAAAACAAATATCTTTCAATATACTTGTATATCAATGTTCCTAGAAGATTTTTTTTTAATTTTTTTTATTTTTTGATAATAACAAAAAGATAAGGAACAAACCAAATGTCCATCAACAAGTGAGTGAACAAGGAAAACTGATATGTTGATACAATAGAATAGTACCCAGCAATAAAAATGAGTGAGCTACTGATCTCTGCAGCAGCAAGGATGAATCTCAGTGTAATTAGGGCTGTGAACAGTGACTCAGACCAAAAAGAATTTATACTGTATGATTTCATTTATTTAAAATTTGAGAAGATGCAAAATAATCTATAGGATGGAAATCAGATGAATGATTGCCTGGGGATTAGTGAGATGGACAGGGGCAAAAGGAAGAATTAAATAGGACCTCAAGAAAAATTTTGTGAATAATAGATATGTTTACTTTCTTGCTTGTTATGATGAGTTCACCATATATATGTATGTATATAACTTATCAAATTGTACATTCTAAACATTTGAATTTCATTGCATGTCAATTTACCTAACTTTTTAAAACTTAGATGAAACCATGTGAAAAAAAAAAAAAAACTATTAGGAAAGATTAAGTCTCAGAGTGGGGAGAACAGGAAGCTATAGGAATATCCAAAGACAATATTCTCTCATACCAAGGATTTAACGTATGGAATAGTAAAAAGTAGATCAATTTTAATTTATGTACTGAAGTTGAGTAGTTACAACTCCATATTTATTTGGTGGAATAATGTCATGACAAGATTGGTGGAATGGTTAATTTGAATTGTCAACTTGATTGGATTAGGAGATGCTGAAGAGTAAGAGGCTTCTGGGTGTGTCAATGAGGGTGTGTCTAGGAATGATTGGCATGTGGGATAGGAAACTGAAGTGGAGACCCTTCATAAGTGTGGGCAGCACTGTCAGATAAATTATAGTCTTGGATGGAATAAAACTTGGAAGTTCCAACAAGGAAGTAGCAGCAATTGCAAGCTCAATTCTTCTTGAATGAGTTCTTGATTGCTGCCATGATTGCCTGAGGACATCAGATTCCAGATTCTTCACTCTTCTAAATGGACTCTGCCAGTTATTCTCCAAGGCAATTCCAGAAGCCTTCAGTTTCGAACTGGGGTAGCATGGTTGATCCCTGTTGTTCTGAGACTTCAGTCTCTTGGACTGTACAGTTACTGGTTCCTCCAACTCTACAGCTTGTAGATGGCCATTGTTGACTATCCAGCTTCTGGTTGTGTAAGTCAATCTAATAAATCTCGTTTTTATAATCATACCTTCTGTTGGTTCCGTTCTCCCAGAGAACCCTGACTAATACAATCATGAAGAATAATGCTGGGTTTGGGTCCTCAGTTACTAATTGGCTGGAACCCTAGTTTAATGGTTTGGATATAAGGTGTCCCTCTTATATCCAATTCAGGAATATTCAGAGGTGAAAAGATTCGATTATGAGAACTGTACCCTATACTGTGGAATAATCCATCTGATGGATTGATAATTTTAAAAGATTGCTATATTGGGTGGTAACTGTAGGCAGGTAGGAGTGATAGGGGGAATAGGTCTCTGAGGTCATGCCCTTGGGGGGTTATATATTGTGTCCCTGGCTCTTCCTCTCTGCTTCCAGGTTGTCAGAGGCTGAGTAGCTTTCCTCTGCCACATTCTTCCACCATGATGTTCCGCTTCACCTCTGGTGCCCAGAGCAATGAAGTCAGCTGACCTTGAACTGAGACCTCTGAAACAGTGAGCCTAAAAACACTTTCCTCCTCTAAATTCTTTTTGTCAGGCATCTTGCTCACAGTGACAAAATGCTGACTAACACACCTAGTGAGGGGCAGCCTTGTCAGGAGAACAATGTGAGTTTAGTGTTTTCAACTTATTAAATTTGCATTAGAAAAAGAGAAATGTCAAAAGGTAGTTGTGTCGTGTATCTGAAATTCTGAAGGGTGAATTAGAGCTGAGAATCCTCACCAAATGGCTGATGGCTGATGCAGGTATTAATTGTTTGGATCACCTAAGAGTTAAACTGAGATTTAAAGACGGAGACCTAAACCCTGAGAAAAATTAATATTTTATGTTTGAATAGAGCAGAGGAGCTTATGACATCGGTAAATAGAAATTTATTGTGATAATTCACTCTCAAAAATGTCTACTTAGAAATTATGATTCATCAGAGTCAGAGAACTTTCACATCATCCAAACAATCAAAGTTAAGAACAGCTCACTGTGGGTCGGCAGACAGCCCTTTCTGCTATCAGTTGAGAGAACTCTATGAAGGGCATTGAGGCAAGTAGACAGCTGGGCCCCCAAATCATATCTGCACTTAGATGACCTCTGTAGTGAAAGACTCTCACTCCAGACTTTGCAGTAATTACTCCAGCTACCATCTTGTGGTTAAAGGGAAACACTGGCAGAATTCTACAGAGCATTTTCCGCCCCATAAATTTGAAATGAGGGAATTTTTCAACCACGTTGCTGATAAATTTTAACCTACCCACACCTGGCATAATATTTTAATGTTACATTTAAGTAACATACTTGGAGTTATTAATTACAGCTTTGACATTTACCAATATAATGACTTGAGATTATTTTTCATATTTCTTGAAATGGGAAAATAAAATAAATCTAGTGACAGACGTACAAATGTGCTATTATGTTTTCATAACATGTATTTCCATAGGTCACTTTGTAAATATTGAGCAGGCAAGCTATAATTAATCTTACATATAAAGCTAAATATGAAATCATAAATTAAAATGCAAATAAATGATTAATAATCCATTATACATTAGCTACCAAAAAATACATCCATTAAAACTCATACATTTTATTCCTAGAAAAGTCCTAATCAGATTGCATTAACTCCTGTGTTAGAAATTTCTAACAAGCCTGGCTAACTGGTTTACTTCCCAAGAGCAAATTAGAAGTAATAAGCTTGATGCAGACAGGATCTCATTTTGACTTAAGCACATTAATGGAAGAAAATTGTGATGCTGGGTGAAGAGGAATATGAAGAGAAGAAGAAAAATAAGGTTTGGAAAGCAGAAATCAAAATCCCAAATGTAGATGAGTTTATGAACATTCAGAATAGAGTAAATCTCTGATGACTAATGATCACAATAGTTGCCAAAAAATTAAATACAGTAATATTAAATGAAAATCATTTTAATAAGATTTCAATAAAGCTAAAATTGGCTAATAGTTTTAGAAAAGTATTCTTCCTTCTAAATTGTGTGAGTCAGTTTTTTCTTGCTGTGACCAATGCCCGATAAGAACAACTTAAGAAGAGGAGAGGTTCATTTTGGGCTCACAGTTTCAGAGGTTCAGTCCATGGTCAGCTGATTTCACTTCACTGGACCTGAAGTGAGGCAGAACATCCTGGCAGAAGGGTGTGACAAACGGAAACTTCTCAGCTCTTGGTATCTTGGAAACAGAGCAAGCCAGGAGTCAGGGAGAAAATACAATCAAAGGGCATGCACCAGGGACCTACTTCTTCCAGCCACATTCCCATGTGCCTACAATTACCACCAAGCAGCCCGTTCAAATTATTAATCCACAAAATGGGCTATGGTTCTCATCATCTAATTGTTTTACCTCTAAACATTCTTACATCGTAACACAAGCTTTTGGGGGATATCTCATAGCCAAACCAGTAATATAAATTCTGCCTTTATAAAGTAGAGAATTTTAATATTTATTTTTTACTTTTCGGTGGACACAACATCATTGTTTATGTGGTGCTGAGGATTGAACCTGGGCCAGGTGAGCGCGCTACCGCTTGAGCCACATCCCCAGCCCCAATAAAGTAGTTTACTTTTTAGTAATGCATGTTCTCCCTTAAAACAAAAACCATTAATGAGAAAATAAGCAGGGACTTCTTTAAAAAGACCATTCATGATTTCAATTATAAAGTACATGTTAATTGACCCCCAATAATCTGTGCTATTGATCACTCTTTAATTTCCATCTAATATCATAATTATTTGTACAGAATTGTTCTTTGTACGGCAATTGTTAGATTACTGGCTACTTTAATAAGAACAGCAAATAGCATATGCTCGTCCCTAGGCAGATAGGGTGAGAGGAAAAATGGCCATTTTGAGAAAATGGAGACACAAGTTGTTCGTCACCCCCTGGTTATTTTGCCCAGCCAGCCGGACTTCAGAAATCATACACTTAAATTCATCTTTGTATCATATGTTCTCTTTCCCAACTATGCAATGCCTAACATGTAGAAAGTGCTCAATGAATGAAGAAAAACAATTCACAACACACACACCTACCTTTCTTATCCTTTTGGTGACAATAATAGTTTTTTAAATTTTCATTTGAATGGCACTGTAAAATTTATATTAATCTAAAAATGTCATAAATATAATTTGATCTCAAGAAATAAAACAGAAAAAACTCAGTTCAAATTAGTGCATAAATAGAAGTATACATGTATTAACATCCTTAGGAATTACAGTATATGGAGAAACAAATATTGCCTATTAATACATTTTCAGGATGTGTAGGTTGAAATTATTTGTTATTATATCAATTTTATACCATAGAATTTTAGGTAGATTACAATTTGCATTTCATATTGAGAAAAGGCTTAAAATTGAAACAGTTTTACACTAATGATTCCTTACTAAGTCTTCTTGCATTTCTATTTAAGGAGGTATAAAATAAGAGATTTTATACTGTATATGTTCAAAAACCAATAGTTTTGATTTTTAAAATTATTTAATTAATTTATTTGTTTTAATTTTTTATAGATGACAACTGCTGAATTTAAATTCAGAGTACACATATGGAGCACAATTTTTCATTTCTCTGGTTGTATACAAAGTAGAATCACACCATTTGTGTCTTCATACATGTACCTAGGGTAATGATGTCCTTCTCATTCCACCATCTGTCCTACCCCCTGCCAACTCCTTTCCCCTTTGCTCTATCAAAAGTTCCTCCATTCCTCCCATGCTGTCCCCCTACCCCATTATGGATCAGCATCCATTTATCAGAGAAAACATTCAGCTTTTGGTTTTGGGGGATTGGCTTATTTCACTTAGCATGATATTCTCCAACTCCATCCATTTACCTGCAAATGCCATAATTTTAATTTTATTCTCTTTTAATGCTGAATAATATTCCATTGTGTATATGTACCACAGTTTCTTTATCTCCTCATTTATTGAAGGGCATCATCTATGTTGCTTCCACAGTTTAGCTATTGTGAATTGAGCTACTATGAACATTGATGTGGCTGTGTCCCTGTAGTACGCTGATTTTAGTCCTTTGGGTATAGACCGAGGAATGGGATAGCTACGTCAAATGGTGGTTCCATTCCAAGTTTCCTAAGGAATCTCCATATTGCTTTCCATAGTGGTTGCGCCAATTTGCAGTCCCACCAATAATGTATGAGTGTGCCTTTTTCTCCACATCCTCAACAATACTTATTTTTGCTTGTATTCTTAATAATACCATTCTGACTGGAGTGAGATGAAATCTTAGAGTAGTTTTGATTTGCATTTCTCTAATTGCTAGAGATGTTGAACATTTTTCCATATATTTGTTGATAGATTGTATATCATATTCTATGAAGTGTCTGTTACTTCCCTTAGCCCATTTATTAACTGAGTTATTTACTTTTGGGTGATAAGTTTTTTGAGTTTTTTATATATCCTGGAGATTAGTGCTCTATCTGTTGTTCACAAGGTAAAAATTTACCCCCATTCTGTAGACTCTCTCTTCACCTCACTCATTGTTTCTTTTGCTGAGAAGAAGCTTTTCATTTTGAATCCATCTCATTTATTGATTCTTGTTAGTCTTGATTTTTTAAAAGAAATTTCTATTTTATTTATTTTCATATATTTATTTTCAAGAAAATTTATTAAATGTGATTAAATTTTTAAATACACTTATATAAATGTGTTTACACTTCCAAAACTATAACACCATTTTTGTTTTGAAAAATATTTTCATTATCATTATACAATATTCATGCTCAAGTTAGGACTCAATTACAAGATATTTAGCAGGGCTTATGATTTATTCAAAAATGAATCAGCAGCTAAACATTATTATTTCCATAAAAACACTCAAACTTTTTCTGATTAATTGTCAAGCATCTGTCATTTTTTCAATTGAATAAAGAGTAGTTTAGTAAAGACTCTATGGTTTGTAACTTTGATATCTAGGTGCAGGTTTTTAGAAAGAGAAAATGAGAAAAATGTCTGAGTAACAGCAAACACATCCTCAGAATGCAGTCCCACCAGAAGAATATTAGAGGTTTTCCTTGCACAACAGAAAGCTCTTTCATATCTGGAGCAGGGACAGTTGATGGATATAATAAGCAGCCTAGTGTAACTCATGGAGAAAAGCACAAAGTATGCAAAAGTCATAGAGCCAAATCAACTTGATAAAAACTTGTTAATATTCTTTTGCTTATTAAGTTCATTAAGCTCTTTTATTAATGTAAGAACATGGGTGATCTTGCTTTGAAGAGAGAACTATTTGGTCAGGGCAGGGGACAAACTCATTCACATTCACTCATTCATTTGATATTGAGTGCCTATAATGTACCAGTCACTGTGACAGAAGCTGGAAATAGATATAGGAATATACTCTCTCCTTCCCTTAAAAACTGCTTCAACATCCATGAAAGAAATAATTGATAAGCTGACTTCATTAGAATTAAAAACTCCTGCTCTGTGAAAGACAACATCAAGAGACTAAGACAAGCTACAAAGTGGGAGAAAATATTTGCAAAGGCAAAGGCTCATCTGACAAAAGACTATTATCCAAAACACATATAGAACTTATAGAACTCAACCATACGAAAACAAACATTTCAATTTAAAAATGGACAAAAGATCTGCACAAAAAATCTGTCCCAAGAAGGTACACAGATGGGGGGAAAGCATATAAAAAGATGCTTTACTTCATATGTCATTAGGGAAATGAAAATTAAAAGAATAATGAACTACCACCATGCACCTCCTATACTGGCCAAAAATCCAAAACATTGAAACACCAAATGGGGTGTTGGGGGCATGAGGAGCTTTCAGTCACTGCTCATGGGAACATAAAATAGTCCAGTCACTTTGGAACACAGTTTGGCAGCTTCTTACAAAGCATATTCTTACTATATGATTCAGCAACTGTGCTCCTTGGTATTTATTCAAATGTGTTGGAAACTAATGTTCCCACAAATACCTGCACATGAATGTATGGAGCAGCAAATAAATTTGACAATTTATTCATAATTGTCAAAACTTGGATGTAACCAAGATTCAGTACATGAACAAAATAAATAAAGTGTGGCTTATCCAGATTATGGAATATGAGTCAGCATAAAATGGGTTATCAAGTGAAAAGACACAGAGGAAACTGAAATCAGTACACTAAGTGAAAGAAGCCAATCTGAAAAGGCTTCATATTATACCATCCTAACTATATGAGGCCTTGGAAAAGATAAAACCAGAGACAGTAAAATCAGTGATCTCCAGGGGTCAAGGAATGAAGGGAAGGACAGATAGTTGGAGCACAGAGGATTTCTAGGCAATGAAACTACTCTGCAAAATACTAAAATACTATAATGCCTTATGCATTTCTCCAAATCCATAAAATGTACAGCACCAAGAATGAACCCTAATGTAAACTAATGCACTCGGGTCATTTCATATTAATGTAGGTTCATCAACTGTAAGAAACACACCTCTATGGTTTATGATACTGATCAAGGAGGGGAGGTTGTATATTGTGGGGGGCATGAATACTGTCCACTCAATTTTGCCATGAACCTAAAAACTCCTCTAAAAAACAAATCTTGAATGTATTGCCTAATAAGAAATGCAGATGAGTAATCGAATGGTGAATTATGGTATCTTAAGTGTTATGAAGGAGACATGTCTCCATGGGAAGGTACCATATAAACACAGGTAAGAGTAAAAGAACACCCAAACTGAAGGGGAGAAGAAAGGGATGTCAAGGAGGCAGAGCTCTGCTTATCGCCAAACTCCTTCTAAAGGAAAGCATTCAAATGAATCCTAAGACTGTGCAGAAAAAAAAAAAGAAGAAAGACTGGTCAAATATGCATCTAGTTTAGAAATGAGGTAACAAGGAATCAGTGACACCACACAAAGTTGAGGAGGAAAGAAAAGTGAGGTGGCATGAGAGGAAAGCAGAAAGATATTGCCCAACTCATTAGCAGCTGGGGGCCCACAACTAAAACTGTAGCCTTCTAAGCATTTTCTCTAGATGGTACTTTTAGAGACTTCATGGTGGGGACATAGAGTCATGGTTCAGAATATGAACTAAAGTTATACTGACTTCAAGAAAAAGGAGTCCAGACTGTCCATCAGCCACCCATGTGATTGGAGATTCTTAGAGGTCATTTTCAGCAGAGTTATGATTAAATTCTGCTTCTGAGCCACCATATTGTTCAACTGCCACAATGAATTTTAAGGATATGCCAATTGACATAGTAAAAACCATGTATTAATATATAACCACTTGCATTAATAGATTGGTGTTTCTTTTTTTTAAATTAGTGAATTAGCATTCTGAAGCTGAGATAGAAAAATGGTTGAAAGGGTTTATATTCCAAATTATTCTTAAACACTTTTAAGTTAGATTATAAAGCCATAGAAAGATATTATATATTAAAAATAAGCAAGGTAAAACTTTTTCAAAAGTAAACTAGTGTGGGGATATAACAGGAAGCCAGAAATTATTAAGTTAATCAAAGTGTCTGCCATGAAATCATAACAATAGTCTATAAAGATGACAGTTTTTTCCCTAAACAAATGCATTTGATCTCTTATATAATCCATAATGTTATTAAGAAAAATATCTTCCCAAGGAGAAGCTGAATCCGGAAAGAAAATCTATCCAAGGGCCAAAGTTTCTCCAAGTTTGATTAAAACTATAAATCCAAGAAACTTGATGCTTCTGAAAAACAAAACAAAAAAAAAAACATAAGAAATTTACACCACAGTATGTCACAATCAATCTTCTGGAACCAGTGATTAAAAATAAAAGCAGTCAGAGAATAAAGACACATCATACACAGAAGAAAGTAAGGATGAAATATTTATTGTCAAAGTGAAAGTAAGAAGACAGTAGACAACTTTATAAAATGATAAAAAGAAAGTTGCCAACAAAGAATTCTATATTCAATGAAATTATGTGTCACATAATGACATTTTAACTATCATCAATTTGGACTACAAATGTGACAGTGGTCCCATAATATTATTATTAAATATTATTATAGAAGTGTAGTAGGCTATCATGTTGTGTAAGTACATTTATGATGCTCACACTGATCAAATAGCCTAATAGTATCATTCTCAGCATGTGTTCCCATCAATCTGACATATTTTTGCACATATGTATATACATGCATATGTATGTATGATTTTAAATTGCTATTTAAATAATTTTAAAATATCATGGATTATTTAGACTGAAATAATAACAATATGTAGGATGTATTTGTATAACTGGATTTTATAATAGTGAAGAAGTGAATTGCATAATAAAAAAACATACAGGCAAGGAGCAAAAAATGAAAACATACTAATGTGAGGTGAAGTGGTACAATGCTACTTGAAAATTGACTATGATGAGTTTAAAATGTATATACTAAATCCAAGAGCAGTAGCTTTAACAGAGGTGTAACTAATGAGCCAAAAGAGGAGATAATTTTTTTTTAATTCTGTTAATCTAAAAATAGAAAAAGGAAGAAAGAGAATAAGAGATGGTACTGAAAGAAAACAAATATCAAGATGGTAGATTTAAATCCCACCATTTCAGCAATTATATTAAATGTAAATAATATAAACACCTTAATTATAAGACAGAAATTGTCAAATGGAATTAAAATGCAAGACCCAATTACACAATGTCTATAAGAAACCATTTTAAAATATAAAGATTCCAATAGACTAAAGTAAATGGATTTTTTAAAGTGTCATTCCAATATTGATCAAGAGCAAAGAGGAGTGACATAATTGATATGAGAAAAAAAAACAGATTTCAGAGCAAGGAATATTAACAGGTCTACAGAAAATAATTTCATCAATAAAAAGAGGTCAATTAACAATATACAATAATGTGCATTCAGGAATAGAGCTTAAAAACACACGAAGCAAAAACCTGATAAACCTGCAAAGGGAAATAAACAAATCTGACATTTTGGTCAGACATTTCATCTCTTTCATTAATTGGTAGAAAAAGTAGACAGACAACAAGGACACCAAAGACTGACAACATGGTCAAACTTAAACCAACAGACAAACATCCTTTTAAATTTGTTATATATATATATATATATACACACATATATATATATATTAGGTATACCTGACAGTATTTTGACATATTATATACACATGGAGTATCACTTGCTCTACTTAGGATCCTATTCCTATGGTTGTACATGATGTGAAGTTTTACTGTTTGTGTATTCATATGTGGACATAGGAAAGTTACATGCAATTAATTTTACTGTCTTTCCTATTGTCATCCCCTCTGCCATCCCTTTATTTCCCTTTGTCTAATCCAATGAACTTCTATCCCCCCTCCCTTTTTATGTGTTAGCATCTGCATATCAATCAGAGAGAATATTTGACCTTCCATTTTGGGGGATTGGCTTCTTTCATTTAATATGATAGTCTCCAGATCCATCCATTTATTGGCAAAAGTCATAAAGTCATTTTTTATGGCTGACTAATATATACCACATTTTCCTTATCCATTCATCTATTGAAAGGCCAATTGAAATTTTAAAAGCACTCTGCCCAACATGAGCAGAATGCACGTTCTTTTTACGTGTACATACAACATGTATCATCAGACACCATTTTAGGTTGAAAGCTGCTGCACTTTTCTGCATATTGTTATTTTTTGATACTTGAGACATAAAATGAGGAAAAGAGAGGAAAAAGCAACATGGAATGAAGTCAGAGTTCAGACCCTGACTTGGAAAAAATAGGTTAGGGAACTTTTTAAGGGTGAAGAAATCTTATATCCAATTTTAAGTTATCTGTACTATTTATACTCCTTCTCTTTGCCAAATAACCCCAAATTCCAGTGCACACACAGCTGCCTTCTGTGAACATAGATAAAGATGTCAGAGAATAATGAAGGAAATGCTCCCACATTTAACTTGAAGCCATACAGAAGATTCAGAATAATGAGAATTCAAGAAAAGCAAGAAGCTGGAGTCAGAGGTGACTACAACAAGTATATTTTCAGAAATTCTGAGGGCATTGGACTTGACATAACACATGGTGGCAGGGCTTAATCTGACCTTATCCTGATGCCTGGAGCAGGGTGACCCCAGGGAACATCTGTGTTATATTTTTTTATCCCCCACCAGTCACAAGAGAAAAGTAGCAGTATGAATTTATTACTCTGTTGTGTTATGCATGATGCCAAACCCCTCCAAAGAAAAAGTGGTTGTAAATAGTTTATTCTAAAAAATTTTTCTATTGCACATCTACCACCCATTTAATTGGAGAACAGTTACTTGGACTATGCAATTGTCATGCAAGAGTCAGAGTCAGTACCCATGCCACCCCCCATCAACAACTGCAGCCAGACAGAGGTGAGAATGAAATTCAGACGCCAGAACAAGAGAGATCCTTGAGAGTCTGAGGTCAGGCTGCTTACTATAACTTTCTATTTGTCTGTATTGACCACATGCTCTTGCGTTAGTGGTGAAGCTATCTACATTATCACCTTTGTGTCTCCAATAGCTGGTGCTGTGCCTACCTAGCACAGGGGCTGACCCAGTTACAGTTGCAGACTGGATTAGGGTACATTCAAGGAGCATGAGAAAATATGAAATAGAAAAAATAAAACTGTTTATCATCCTGGCCATGGTAAGTGGTCCAACCATCAAATGGTAATAAGCCAGGATAATAATCCCTTAAACACAACTGACATGGGTCCAAATGAATGTTAATATTATGGCAATACAGGGAAAACATGTAAGTTTTTCTTTTTAATTTCAACATAGTATCTAACAAAATTTAAATTACCAATCTACACTACAAGCAATCTCATAAATGTATTCCTTCCTCTTCTGTGCCTTTGGACCATCCTTTCCCAGCACTGGGCTCCTTTTCCTTGCTTTTGCTTACCATCTACCTACCTGCCACTCCTCTGCTGTCATCTGCAAAGTCAGCTGCCAGTAAAACAAGCACATAAGTAACACTAAACACCTTCTATTTTAGAAAGTAACAATTTGATAAATATATTCTCAGCAAGGTGTTATGACTGCTGAACACTCTTTTTGTTATACTTCAACATATTTGCATTTGCATGGAAGAAGTTATGGTTTAATTCAAAAAAAATACAATGAGGATGTTCACACAACTAAAGAATCTGGACTTTAAAGAAAAAAACTGAAAGCTGTAGAGTAAGAATGTTAATCCAATATGGAGAAAGTAATTTGTTTTCATTCAAATTAAATGAAGAGAAAACAGCAACGACAATTTGATCTGTGGTGTTCCTTGCATTGGTCTTTGGACATTTAATCTAGAAAAGCACTTGCAGTATAATAAATCCAAATTAAATATCCAGGTGCACATAACTGCATATTTGTGCTTCTTCCCTGGACATTAACAGAAAATGTAAATTATAATGTGACTGAATAACTGAAACAGACACTCAAGAGGATTCTCCATTTTGCCTTTGCCCTTGACTCTGGCCTCTTGTTCCTCTTTCCATTTACACACATTTTTTTTCCTCTGTTTTTTTCTACCTCACCTATCTCTGAACCATGACTAACCAAGAAACTGCAAGGCTTGCAAAAGCAGCTCTCTGAAAATACTTACTCTGACAGTTATTGTATGAGATTGCACCAACAATCTGAGCCACAGGCATGAAAACTAGAACCATCTCCAACTGAAAGTTTCACAGCAATTAAAGACAAATGGTACTACCACAGCCAAACCACAATGATGCATACTTCCTTCTCCTTGCCATATCAGACTTCAGCTCTGCTTCAACTCAATTACCTGGTCTTCAGGTTTTCTCTGGTGTACATCAGCTGAATGAAGTCTTAGAGTTCCATTTGAGTTATTTAGTGTATTTTCTTTTCACAGTCTACATGCAAATATTAACATTTAGATGTAAGCCTCTGTTCATTGACTAAGATAAAGTTTTATATGTATATGTATTTATATACATGCACACACGTATTCATAATGCCTTAGTTGGATTTCTGTTACCATAACCTTAGTTGGTTTTCTGTTACCATAGCTAGGTACTTCATAAATAAGAGAAACTTATTTAGCACATCATCTTGGAGGTTTAAGAGTATAGTATCAATGTATGTTCAGACTCTGGTGAGGATCCCCTGTGTTGCTTCACAACATGGATGACATCATGGCAGGTACATGTGTCACAAGGAGAGATATAGAAGATGCTAAAAAGCCAGAGAGATTCAGGAGTCTTCTATAACAACTTTCTCTCAGAGGAGCTAACTGGAGTCTCATGAGAACTACATCAATTCCTTCTAAGGGCACACCTCCAATGACCTAATCACCTTTCACTAGCCCCACCTCTTAAGGGTTCTACCACCTCTCACACTGCCACATTAAAGACCAAGCAAATGAGCGCTTGAGGAACACGCTCAAACCTTTTCCAGACAATAACACATATATAGCATGTGCATAAATGTATATGTATATGAAGTCACGTATATAAGCCTACTGTGGCTTTGACCACGGACATCCTTTTCTTCACTACTAATTGGGGTCAAGATGTCAAGTGGGGCTACAAAAAGGTTTCACTAAAGTTGTGTGTCTTTTCATGGGCAAGTAGTAGATGACTTTCTCCCCTGTTCAATTTCTCCCCTACATCTGATTCATCTTTCCTCATTTCCTTGTCTCTGCTGTTGAAAATTGTATCAAAAAGTAATTTGCCACAAGTTCCTTAAAATCATTTGTTAAAGATCCACAAAACCATCTGTTTAGGGACATCAAACATCAATCTGCTTATTCTTGAGCTACTACTAGTTGTCAAATCTGCTTGGATGACATGATTTTTCTCTAACTTTATTGAAGAAAAACTGACAAATGAAATTGTATACATTTAAGATGTGAAATATGATGATGCTTTTGTACACATATAACGTATTACGTTGTATGAAATTGTTACTAAGATCAAGTAGATTAACAAATCTATCACCTCATATAGTTACCTGTGCGTGTGCAAAGGCATGTGTGCATGAGAACTTGTAATCCCAGCACCTCAAAGAATAAAACAAAACCAAAATCAAATTTAAATATATTGTTATATATACTCATCATGCTAAGCATTAAATCCCCAGAACTTATAGCTTGTGTAACTGAAAGTTTGTACCTTCAACCAACATCTCCTCAATGTGATGTAATTTTTGTTTGATAAAACTGCCTATTTCATTTGGCTAAATGCATAGATTGAGTTTAAAAGGAGACTTTGGAAGTCACCATTCATGTTCATGGTGGTGTTTGCCACATAATATCTGCATTTCGGACATTCTCACAGTTTATAAAACATGCACCTATGCATGCTTTCTAGAGTGTGAACACATAGAGCCATGTAGGCACTGAGTGTCTCCTTCAAAACCACTCATAATGGTAGTTAGTACCCCAGGGAAGTCCCCTCGTTCTATTAATGCTAGAAATTCTAACAGAAATCACACCAGTCAGTGAAGACAAGTGTATCACTTTGATACTGAGCACTGAATCTCAGTGCTTCCAATGTCTTTCCTATATAACTGCAAGAAATCCAGTTTTCACAGGAAATTCTTGAGAATCTTCCAAAGTGCTTTTGTGCCATGGTCCTTACTCCCCACGGTAACCACCCTGCCTGGGATGTTTCCATAGCAACTCCAGACACTTCTACTTCAATACCAAACTGTGCCCCATCACTGTTTCCATTGGAACTGAAAACCCTTCCTGAAAATTCAGTCTGGAAACATGGGTCTTGCTTGCAGAAAATAATCCTGTGTTATCTGCAGTTTCTCAGAAATTCTGGAGCAAGACTGCTTGGGCCCAGAATTTTCAAAGCGAGATGGTTCTAATTCACACACACATTCACTTTCTCCAGAGGACAAAATACACATCCAGAATGGCTGGGTCAAGATGAGACACAAGATCAGCCACAACTAGGGAACTAGATATACCACTGTCATCAAGTTCACACACCCTGTCCTTGAGTCTGGGCTACACTTTACTCTTTCATGCCCACCTTTTCTTTTACTGCAATCTGACTTTGACATGGCCTCTCCTGCCCGTAATACTTTAAAAAATATATTTGAAGCCAAAGTTTGGACATTACTGATCTTTCTCTCATCCCCCTCACAAGAGTCTCTACCCAGTAGCCAAAAGGCTCCTAAACTCCTCTTGAAAGTCATCACCTATTTATGCAGTAAGCGAAAAATTGATGAACAATTAAGTATTCTGGAGAATTGCTCTTTGGCTTACTCAGAAATGACAACTTCTAGCAGACCAAGATTCCTTTTTCTATTTCTTCCAAGAAAAATGAATTCCACATCTTATTTATTCCCACCCCTTCATTCAAGTTTTGTCCTTGGAAGAAGACTTCCCTTTCATGAAAGTCCATTGAGATCCCTGTGGACATACTCCTTCCCAGGCTGGATGCCAATCTCCTCCCTCTCTCTCAGGGAACAACTGGCACACCATCTATGAGTCTGGCCACAACCCCAGCATCATTGAAGTCAATGGGCAAACCCCTGAACCTAGAAAGAAAAAGTGACTGCAAATATAAAATTAATTGTCTCAGCTACAGTCCCACTTCAACAGGGTATAGTTGGTTATGTCCTTCCCTTATTCTAGGTACCATATTTCTATCAAAAATTCCTAAAATTTATGATATTCGTCCTATCTTATAATGCCAGGCAGATATTGAACTATGCAATTTCCAAGTTAATGAAGCTAAGTTAGCTGTAATTAATCACATCACACCACTCGATTAGTTAAGGTCACCCACCACCTTCATGTTGCTGAACTTAGTGATCAGACCTAACACTCATCTTCCCAATAGCTCACTGTCTACCTCCATTAACAAACTAAGTCAAGTTTAATAGGTCCCAAATGAAACCCTGTAATTCCCTCTGCCAGTGTGGCCCACCTACACTCTACCTCATTAAAGTTTCTCGATTATTATTGGTATCCTCCTTCTGGTTTCTCAGTCTCAAAAACTTGATATCATCTTGAATGCTTTCTTCACCCATCCCTATCGAATCAATCAGCAAATCTGTTCAGTTTTTCTTTCATAGTACATCTAACATTTCTATAACACCCCGGACCTAGCTCCTGCCCTGCCCTGATTCACACCACTGCCATCTCTTACACGGCTTTCAACAACCACCTAACTAGTCTCCCTGCTTGTCAACACAGCAGTCAATATTATCCTGTTTTAATACATGACAGCTCCTCGTCCCAGTGTCCTCTGACAACCTGGCCTCTTTACAATGGCCTGCCAATTCAGCCACCTTCTTCCCTTACTTCTTTGTTCCAGTCATGCTGGTCTCCTTGGATCTTGGACATAGAGGCATGCTCCAGGTCCAGGCCCCTGGAATATTCTTCCCACAAACACCACCATGCCCTGCTTCCTCACCTACTTCAAGTTTGCATTCAAAAAGTATCTTGTTTAAAAAAAAAAACAAAAAACTGGAGTCAGAATGGACTCTTACTCAAAACTATTTCCATGAAGAGGCAAAAATCTCATGTTTTCTTCTACATTAACTGCCAAAATATTTTTAGCATTTCAGGATGAGAGATATTTTAGAATATTTCAGAATAAAATAACCCAAACCATGTTTGATTTCTTTCAATATTTTAATGATATTATAGTTCACTGAGGTCTAGTATTTTATGTCTTGTCTTTTCTAAAAATGAATTTGATTGTCCAAGATTCCCTTGTCAGATGCTCACTACACACTCTAGAAGTTGTTCCCCTTCTTCAAAGGCTGACTAGTTCTTCCAGACCTTTCTGTTCACCATTATCACTTGAACTGCACACATTGCAGACATTCCACATGTTCTCTAGGACCCAGATTAGATGCCATCTCTTCCATGAAGTCCTCCCTGATCTTTCCCCGCACTGAGGTATGTCTTCTTCTTAGTAATCCAGCTCTTTGATTTCCATTTCTTCTTAGTGCATTTGTTCTTGTATATAATCTTTTTATATGCCCTTGGTCTCCTAAATAAGTATTGCACATTCCTTGAGATTATAAACTCCATTTTATTTGTTATTTTATTCCCTAGAGTACTAACAAGCACCTCACATGAGAATTCATTAAAGTGTTTATTGAAAAATTAATGAAAATAGAATGAATAATAAGAAAATGAAGACATATGCTTATAGTGCTCTATTTTTACTTCTCATTGATTTTGTTAAATTAGAATTTTCCAAGTAATAGTGTGTCAGCTTTGCATCTCTGTGACCAAAATACCCAACAAGAATAACTTGAAAAGGGAAAGTTTATTTTGGCTCACAGTTCCAGAGGTGTAGTCTATGGTCAGCCAATTCCATTGCTCTGGGCTCATGTAAGGCAGAACATCATGGCAAAAGGGCATGGTAGAGGAGAGCTGCTCCACCGATGGCAGCCAGGAAGCAGAGAAAAGGGGAGAGGGAAGGAGCTGCAGGGAAGATGAACACTTCCAGGGCACATCCCCAGAGATCAACTTCCAGCCAGGCCTCACCTGACTACATTTTCCATCCAGTCATTCCATTCAAACCAGGTCACAGCTCTCATAATCCAAACATTCACCTCTGAATATTCCTGCATTAACACAGGAGATTTGGGGCAGGGGACACTTCTCATCTAAACCGTAAGAGTATCACTGTTAAATTAATACTAATGACAGTAGTTTTAGAATCATTGCCAATCGTTTTGAGGTCATTAGTTTTAAAATGTTTTTATCATACAAATATAACTACTACTAATATTTTCCTCTGATTGTTATGCTCAGGTATGGTTGTGTTTATATAAAATACATAGCACATGCACAGTGCATATACATCTGTATATATTTAATATGTGCCCATATGAATAAATACTCAGCATAGTTATCCTCTTATCAAAGGAACATGAACATAGGTGCAAGTGACGTTGTCTATGTAGGCTTGCGTGTGTATGTCTGTGCAAGCTTCACATAACTTTTCAAGTGGGACTATTGATCAAAGATGTAAGTAACTAATATGAAGGCCTTTCTAAGGACTAGAATACTTTGAAGTATGTCAGCAAGAACATATTGACCTCTTTTGGGAAAAGGATTATGTGTAGCAATCAGACATGACTATCTAATGTTGAAGATCAAAGGGTATTGACTGAAATCTGCAGTTGCCATAGCTACTGAGCCCTGTGAATTTACTATAGTTCTCTTATTACAAGCACAAGATTTACAGTTAAGACCTGCCTTATTGACGAGAGGGGTTATCTGTTCACTAAATCTGGGAGTTTACTGGAATGATTTTCAGCCCACGTTGTTTTGCTAAATTGAATCTGATTCAGTGAAATTAAAATATGATGTTCTCAAGGCACGCATTCATAATTTACTGTAACTCTATCAATCTTTTTAGGATGTGCAAAATATCCTAATAGCAAGCCTAATCTTAGAGGATAAGACATTTATGACCTATTTTTGAATAGGGCAGGTTCTCAATTGACTGAAACTCCTGAAACAGACATTCAGAGGTGAGGTTGACAGGGTAAGTCCAAGCCAGTAGGTCTCAAATTGCCTCCCACGGAATAGCTTCATAGCTTTTCCCTAGTGATACCAAGTGGATTTCATAAACCACATTTTGAATCCCCAAATCTTAATCATCAAAGCATGCCTGGTTATCTAAAGCTACTTTTGAAACCTTCCTTCAAATACAGATTTTAAAACATAATCCTACCTTTGGCTGCTTCTCCACAATTGATCTGGTTCTCGCTTTCTCACTGTGAAGCAAATTCACCAGGCAACTAGGTACCCACTTCTCCAAGTCTGGTGATACAGAACACAGTCACAGGCAACAAGTTATATGAAGTTGTCTTATTACATACACATAAGCATGAAGGGACAAAAGCCTAGGGTTCATTGTGAGCCAGTCCCCCCCAGGCTCAGGAAAGCTACCTGGGGCAGGTACTAATACTGATTGTGCATACCCCACTTGCACCACCACTGAGGGTCCCAGAAAGATAGACTGCCCTGGATTATATATACAGAGGCTATGTGGCTCATGGGAATGAAGCTTTGAAGGGAATCTTCCTTCTAGAGAAAAGGCAAAGACAGACTGGGCTGTTCGAGGCGGTTCCCCACTAACTCAAAGCATTACATTCCTTACAGGGGAACAAGGCAGTGTCCAAGCTACTTCAGACAGTTCCTTTATATTTCAAATATTGTTTTCCCAGCATGTTCTTCAGTTATTCTTGAGAACCACAAGAAAGGGAAGGATGGGAAAGAACTCAGTTGGTTTACAGCCACCTGGAGAACTATCCTGCACTTATTAGGTCTCTTATTCTTAAAACACTTCTGTAATTCATCAAATTCCAGAATAAACACTTACCTGTGGATCACTGCTACCAATTAGATATTTTCATAATTAAGTGCAAGTAGTTGACAGAGAAATGGAGAAAAACCATCCCGAAAGTAACTACTTTATGCTCTCATCTAAAAGAAGTTTGCATGATTAATCAGATTCTTCCCAGCTATTAATTGCTTTATGTTCGTGAATGTGCCCTTCTGTTACTTCCTAGGGCCTGAAGGAAAGAATTCCAAAACTTGTCTTATTCTTTATTATACTAGTAATAAAAAAAATTAAAAGTTCACCATGATGAACACCATTATGTTACTGACCCAGGTCCATTTGTTCTGACTACAAAGAATACCAATCACCAAAACAATGAATTTTGCAAAAGAGAAAGAGTTGATCATGAAGTGGCCAAGCATGTGGAGATCAGAGAGCAAGTCTCCAATCCTCTTGGATGGGGTTTAGGGGTGTTTGGGAGATAAAGAAGCAGGGTGAACTAAGGCACAGGGAAATGTGATTAGAAGGAAGGAAGCTAAAATAGTTGATGGTCTGCACATGCATAATCAAATTTCATGGCTATTCATAGGATGCATGATCAGAAAATGGCATTAGCATGATCTGCGGGTGGTGTTTTGTCCTTATGATATCAAAAGGTCACCCATCAGACTCATGCACAAGCTAAGTGAGGGGTTCAGGACCTTCAATTGGTTTGAGCTAGAAAAGGCTATCTACAAATTCCTATAAAACAACTTAAGCAATCAAATTACAGGTGTTATAGCAAAGCTAATGGGACTCTAATACTTCATTGTTTAGCTAAGTGACTTCTAAGATTAGTGATGAAAGCGGGTGACTACAAACAAGGGAAGCTACAGGGTTTATTCAGATCTTTCTTTAGTTTCACATGCACCTATATGGCAGCTCAGAATTATGATCTTAGCAGCCACCCTGCCTCTGTATCAAGTGTTGGTCAAACCACTGAGCCTATTTTCTCAGATGTAAAACAGAAAAAACTGTTTTCACCTCATAATGCTTCTGTAAATTTTTAATAGGTTATATATATAGCGAGTGCTTAGCTGAGTGCCTAACATAAAAATGTTCAATAATGCTAAACTATAATTTTCAGGACACTGTTTTTTGCTAGGAAGTTTTTTTTTTTTTTTTTGAAAAAAAAAAAAAAATCCTCGTGAGCAGAGAGAAAAAACATGGTGGTGGGAAGGGAGTGAGTGAGTCGCCCCATGCCTGGCACCACCACACCAGCAGTTCTCTCCTATTTGGAGTACTACATCTCCGAGAGTATTAGAGGATCCCATCCAGCTGCTCTCCATAAAAGTCACCAGTGCTGTGACCTCATGCCAGGCTCCAGGCCTTCCAGTAGAACACCCAGCATTAGAGCAGGACCCAAAGCCCAAAGTTCCAACCCACACAAGACTAGGCAAGTACCTCAGCAGAACCACCTATAAACACATCTGCAGATCGCTAAGACTTCACTCCACTCCCACTCAAGTCACTCAGCTGCTACCTACCCACAGCACAACGCCATCGCGCGGCTCCTCCCGCCTCACCAGGCTCCCCCCACCTCATCAGGCTCCCCAGCCCTGAAAGCAGACTGCCGCCATCTTGGCTCAACATTCTCACCATATTAGCTGGGGGCAGTTCCCAGATCGGATCTCCAGAGACCAAGTACCAGGTTTCCAACCTTCCCCCCTCCCCAGCGGCAGTAAACCAACACAGTAGCTGCCCAACACAGGTGTGCAGTGTGACCAGGGAGCTGCCCACGGGACCCCCAGGGTGAGAGTTTCCTCAGTTGGGAACTGCTAGGGGAGAGGGAGACGGGGCTAAAGTTTGGAGCCTAACAGAGAGACCAGAAACTAGGAAATCTCCAGGCAAGAGAGGGTGCTCACGTCATATGAACGGTCCCAAAAAGAGACCTGTGAGGTGTTGTCTTTCTGCAGGGACTTGTGGGTGCCACTCCACACATCCAAGTGCCCTGTGCCAGGACCAGTCTCCCCCCCGCCCCACCCCAGTTACCTCAACCATCTGGAGGGCAGAGACACCAGCTTACAAAAGACGACGCCACCTACTGGTTGAGAAGAGAAATAGGAAAGATATGGATCTCTAAAGCTAGCCACAACCCTGGCTTCTTCCTTTGAGTTTTTTGTTTATTTATTAGTTTGTTTGTTTTTTCTCTTCTACCCCTCTATCTTTCAGCCCCCACATCCCCAACATATGTAAAACCAAGAACTTTGCATGAAATAGGACTTTGAGGACTGAGTCATCTGAATAATATAATATAGAGGTGTTGAATATACCCTTTTTTTTCTTTTCCTTTTTATTCTTTTGTTTTTCTTCACCCCTCCAAATTTTACTGTTTTAACATCTGTATTTTTCTAAACACATATGTGTTTGTATTATGTACTCTACTGTCATCCCACGTATTTGTCTACCCTAAATTACTTCCTGTCTATTCTCTTGCTACTAACCATCTTCATTAGATTTCTCTTTCACACTTCCTAAGATATTTTAATTCTATATCCTCACATCCTACCTCCTCAGCGTATCGTCCTAAGCCCCACACCCCAGTTTACTGTCCACTGTCAGAAACAGTAAGCCTTTTTACAAAACTACTGATTATATTTTAGATAATAATTGAATCTGACATTTCTGTACATTGAGACTAAATTGTAAACTTCTTAATAACAACAAATTGTTTATAGGTGGTATATTGTTGATATGGGATCTGTTAACACTGTCCTTACCCACAAAGGGGAGGTCTTGGAACACTACAAGAGCACTACAAACCCGTAGGGTAAAGACAATAATAATCTAGACCCACAGAGCTGGAAAGGAAGACACAGGAGCAACATGAAAAGACAAGGGAAGAAAGTGCCCCAAACAAATGAAGGCACCACATCATTAGAATCATTGGCAGCCACAGCAAGAGAAATGACAGAGAAGGAGTGAAGGATGTACATGGTTAAAATGTTCTGTGAACTCAAGGAAGATATAAGAGAACAAATGCAGGCAGTGAAAGATCACTTCGACAAGGAGTTACATAAATAAATACAGAAGCAATCAGGAAGAAAAGATCACCTCAACAGGGAGATAGAGATGCTAAAAAAAAGAAATCCTTGAAATGAAAGAAATAATAAATCAAATTATAAGCTCAAATGAAAGCATCACCAGCAGAGGAGACCACTTGGAAGATTGGACATCAGACAATAAAGAACAAATATATAATCTTGAAAAGAACATAGACCACAAAGTGATAAATGTAAGAAACCATGAGGAAAACATTCAAGAAATATGGGATAGCATAAAAAGACCAAATTTAAGAGTTATTTAGATAGAGGAAGGCACAGAGGTTCAAATCAAAGGAATGAACAATCTATTCAATGAAATAATATCAGACAATTTTCCAAACATGATGAATGAACTGGAAATCCAAATTCAAGAAGGCTACGGGATGCTGAGTGTACAAAATCACAACAGATCCACACCAAGGCACATTACAATGAAAATGCCCAATATACAGAATAAGGAGAGAATTTTAAAAGCCACAAGAGAAAGGAATCAGGTTACATACGGGGGAAATCGATTAGGATAACAGCAGATTTTTCAATACAGACACTGAAAGCTAGAAGATCCTGTAACAACATATATCAAGCTCTGAAAGAAAATGGGTGCCAACCAAGAATCTTGTATCCATCAAAATTAAGCTTTATATTTGAAGATGAAATAAATACCTTCCATGATAAAAGTTAAAAGAATTTATAGCTAGAAAACTGACACTACAAAACATGCTTGGAAAAATATTCCATGAAGAGGAAACAAAAAACAACAATGCAAATCAGCAGAGAGAAGTAGTACCCTAAAGGAAAAACTAATCAAAGAAGAAAATCAAGTCAAGTTAAATAACAAAAATAAACAAATATGCCTGGGAATACAAACCATGTCTCAATAGTAACCCTGAATGTTAATGGCTTAAACTCACCAATCAAAAGACATAGACTAGCAGGTTGGATTAAAAAAAGACCCAACAATATGCTGCCTCCAGGAGACTCATCTGATAGATAAAGACATACACAAACTGAAGGTGAAAGGTTGGGACAAATCAGACCACTCACACAGACTATGGAAGCAAGCAGGGGTTTCTATCCTCATATCAAATAAAGTAGACTTCAAGCCAAAGTTAGTCAAAAGGGATCAAGATGGACATTACATACTGTTCAAGGGAACAATACACCAAAAAGACATAACAATCATAAATACATATGCCCCAAACAATGGTGCAGCTATGTTCATCGAACAAATTATTCTCAAGTTCAAGAGTCAAATTGATCACAACACAATAATCTTGGGTGACTTTAACACACCTTTCTCACCACTGGATAGAAGTGGTGAGAATAAAGTGGAATAAAGAATTCCACAAAAGTGGAATAAAGAATCTATAGAACTCAATAATAAAATCAATAACTTAGACTTAACTGACATATATGAATATTTCAACCTGCATCAAGTGGATACACTTTCTTCTCAGCAGCATGTGGATCCTTCTCTAAAATAGACCACATACTATGCCACAAAGCAACTCTTAGAAAATACAAAAAAATAGTAGAGATACTACCATGTATTTTGTCAGATAATAATGAAATGAAATTGGAAATCAATGACAAAATAAAAAAAAAATTACCCCAACACCTGGAGACTAAAAAATGTGCTATAGAATGAACAATGGGTTGCAGAAGACATCAAAGAGGAGATTAAAAAATTCTTAGAGGTAAATGAGAGCATAGAAACAACATATGGAAATCTCTGGGACACTATGAAAGCAGTTCTAAGAGGAAAGTTCATTGCATGGAGTTCATTCCTTAAAAGAAGAAAAAGTTAACAAATAAATGACCTCACTTTACATCTCAAAGCCCTAGAAAAAGAAGGATAAATCAACAGCAAAAGCAGTAGAAGGCAAGAAATAATTAAAATCAGAGCTGAAATCAATGAAATCAAAACAAAAGAAACAATTAAAAAAATTGACAAAACTAAAAGTTGGTTCTTTGAAAAAATAAATAAAATTGACAGACCCTTAGCTATGCTAATGAAGAGAAGGAGAGAGAAAACTCAAATTACCAGCAAATGTGATAAAAAAGGCAATATCATAACAGATACTACAAAAATACAGAGGATAATTAGAAATTATTTTGAAAACTTATACTCCAATAAAATAGAATATAGTGAAGGCATTGGCAAATTTCTAAAGTCATATGGCTTTCTCAGACTGAATCAGGAAGATATACACAATTTAAACAAACCAATATCAAGTGATGAAATAGAAGACACCATCAGAAGCCTACCAACCAAGAAAAGCCCAGGACTGGATGGCTACACAGCAGAGTTCTACAAGACCTTTAAAGAAGAACTAATACCAACACTCTTCAATTTATTTCAGGAAATAGAAAAAGAGGCAGCACTTCCAAACTCATTCTATGAGGCCACTATCACCCTGATCCCAAAACCAGGCAAAGACACATCAAAGAAAGAAAACTTCAGACCAATATCTCTAATGAACATAGATGCAAAACCTCTCAATAAAATTCTGGCAAATCGAATACAAAAACATATCAAAAAGATTATCCACCATGATCAAGTGGAATTCATCCCAGGTATGCAAGGTTGATTCAACACAAGAAAATTAGTAAATGTAATTCATAACATCAATAGACTCAAAGATAAGAATCATATGATCATCTCAATAGATGCAGAAAAAGCATTGACAAAATACATCACTCCCTCATATTCAAAACACTAGAAAATCTAGGGATAACAGGAACATATCTCAACATCATAAAGGCTATCTATGCTAAGCCCCAGGCCAACATCATTCTAAATGGAGAAAAATTGAAGGCATTCCCTCTAAAAACTGAAACAAGACAGGGATGCCCTCTTTCACCACTTCTATTTAATATAGTCCTTGAAACACTGGCCAGAGCAATTAGACAGATGAAAGAAATTAAAGAGATATGTATAGGAAAAGAAGAACTTAAATTAGCACTATTTGCTGACGATATAATTCTATACCTAGAAGATCAAGAAAGCTGCACCAGAAAATTTCTAGAACTAGCAAACAAATTCAGCAAAGTAGCAGGTTATAAAATCAACACCCATAAATCAAAGGCATTTCTGTATATCAGTGACAAATCCTCTGAGAAGGAAATGAGGAAAACTACCTCATTTACAATAGCCTCCAAGGGAAAAAAAAAAAAAAAAAAAACCTTGGGAATCAACTTAACAAAAGAGGTGAAAGATCTATACAATGAAAACTACAGAACCCTAAAGAAAGAAATCAAAGAAGACCTTAGAAGATAGAAAGATATACCTTGCTCTTGGATAGGAAGAATTAATATTATCAAAATGACCATACTTCCAAAAACACTATACAAATTTAATGCAATTCTGATCAAAATCCCAATGGCATTCCTCATAGGAATAAAAACAGAAATCATGAAATTCATCTGGAAAAACAATAGATCCAGAATAGCTAAAGCAATCCTTACCAGGAAGAGTGAAGCGGATGGCATCGCTATAGCAGACGTTAAACTATATTACAGAGCAATAGTAACAAAAACAGCATGATATTGGTACCAAAACAAACTGGTAGACCAATGGTACAGAATAGAGGTCACAGAGACTAACCCACAAAATTACAATTATCTTATATAGACAAAGGCGCAGAAACATGCATTGAAGAAAATATAGCATCTTCAACAAATGGTGCTGGGAAAACTGGAAATCCATATGCAACAAAATGAAATTAAACCCCTAACTCTTACAATGCACAAAACTCAACTCAAAATGGATCAAGAACTTAGGAATACAACCAGAGACCCTGCATCATTGACAAAAAAGTAGGCTCTAATCTCCATCATGTGGTATAAGGTCCCAACTTCCTTAATAAGACTCGTATGTTGCAAGAATTAAAACCAAGAATCAATAAATGGATGGAATCAAACTAAAAAGTTTCTTCTCAGCAAAAGAAACAATCTGTGAGGTGAACAGAGAGCCTACATCTTGGGAGCAAATATTTATCCTTCACACATCAGATAGAGCACTAATCTCTAGGATATATGAAGAACTCAAAAAGTTAAGCATAGAAAAAGCAAATAACCCAATCAACAAATGGGCCAAGGACCTGACTCTTCTCAGAAGAGGATATAAAATCAATCAAGAAACGTATGAAAAAATGCTCATCATCTCTAGCAATCAAAGAAATGCAAATCAAAACTACTCTAAGTTATATCTCACTCCAGTCAGAACGGCAGCTATTATGAATACAAACAACAATAAGTGTTGGCGAGGATGTGGGGGAATAGGCAGACTCATACATTGCTGGTGGAACTGCAAATTGGTGCAGCCAATATGGAAAGCAGTATGGAGATTCCTTGGAAAGCTCGGAATGGAACCACCATTTGACCCAGCTATCCCTCTCCTTGGACTATACCCAAATGACTTTAAAACAACATACTACAAGGACATAGTCACATCAATGTTTATAGCAGCACAATTCACAATAGCTAAACTGTGAAGCCAATCTAGATGCCCTTCAGTGGATGAATAGATAAGAAAAAATGTGGCATATATATACAATGAAATTTTACTCAGCAATAAAAGAGAATAAAATCATGGCATTTGCAAATAAATGGATGGCATTGGATAAGACAATGCTAAGTGAAGTTAGCCAATCCCCAAAAAACAAATGCTGAATGTTTTCTCTGATATAAGGAGGCTGACTCATACTGGGGTAGGGAGGGGGAGCATGGGAGGAATAGATGAAATCTAGATAGGGAAGAGGGGTGGGAGGGAAAGGCTTAGGGAAATGACTTCAAGGCTTAGGGCAATGACCATGGTTTCCTTAGTAATAATGTATAAATTCATGTGTTCTTATCTAGCTTTTCATATAATTGTATCTAGTAAGCAAGAAAGATGCTTTGTTTAATGTACACAAGCATGATGCCATCCCCCCCTTGCTTCTAAGCATTCTCTCTGTTCATCAGCAAATAAGAGATAAGCTAATTATATGTAAAGTACTGCAGGGTAGAATCATAAAATAGAAATGAAGCTGAAAAACTGGTACATGGAAATATTCAGTTTCTTCGGGCTACTGCATTCATCAATTGCTTATTCAACCTTAAGTCACAAATTCTTTTCTCTAGTTCAGGTGGTCTGCAGTATGACTTTCAGACAACACATTCTAGAACTTGGAGAACAAATCCCTGTGCCTCTTCCCAAGGTTTTTTATTTACATTTTTATCTGCACCACTTAGCTCTGCACCAACCCCCCCCCCCAAAAAAAACCCACCAAACTTATGTCTTTATTCAAAGTATAGGTATAAAAATCAAAAAAATGCATGAAAAAATTAAGTCGATATTGTCTTGAATAGAAGTGGAAAAAAAGCATCATCCTTTACGGAGAATTAATACATTCTCAGCTGCTCTCATTCTGAGGCAGCTTTGTTGTAATTTGGCAAGACTTAGGAATGTGGGAGTTTTTTTTTTCAGATGGCCCAAGAATGATTTTTATTTGGGGTAGGATAATAATTGCTGGCCAGAGAATTAAAGCTCACAAGATAATTAAATAATCCAAAGGAACAAAGTGGACTTTGCAGGCTGTGTTATCGCTTCTGGTTATATTCCTTTGCAGAGAATTCACGTTACTCAATGGCTTTATTATACTGTCTTGCTATGAAAAACATTCACCCTAAAATCTATGTGGACTTTTCATCCAAAATATAAAAAATTTCAAGAAGTAAACTATAATACTGTTTCCAAATCTTCCAAATTAGCTATACTGGGAAAAATATTTATTCTCTTAATTGCTATAGATTGAGTCTGTGAATCTAAATTGCAAATAAAATGGGGATGTATTTATGTAATTTCCTATTAGATTAAAAGAAAATGTGATTAGGATTCCAAGATTGTATACATAGATAAAAACTTAGATATTTTCTAATTATTTCAAATATTATGATTTACCTATAGTTGTTCTCTTATTAATTCCAATTTTATAAATTTTAATTGTTCTTGAATTCTAGAGTCAAGTTAAAATTATTTTTCTTCCTTGAAAACAGATTTGAAATTGTGGCATAGAAACTCCAGTGACCAATAAATGTCACTGTAGCAACCAAAACGAAAAGCTTTGAAAGTGAAATCTGCTAGCAAAAATCTTTTTTGGAATCCCTAATTGAAAATATCTCTAAAAATAATTTTTTCAGGTCATTTAGGTAATCAAACAAGGTCTACAATGGAAAAATGAAAGTGAGATAAGAATCATTACCATTAATGGTTTGAATAAGTCCAACATGATAAAGATTGAAAATAGTTCATCAATATTTTCTGCATTATAAACATCATCCTATTGAAACTGGGTTCACAGATGTGGACAGTAGCAACAGACCACTGATATCTATATCTAAAGAGAGAGAGAAAGAAGGAGGGAGAGAGAGAGAGAAAGAAAATGTTTATATTATTTCATTTTTAAGCCACTCGAAAATTATGTATTCAAAGAAATCTCAAAGACATGAATTTTTAATAAGAATGAGTCTTTCCTAGGGCACCTGAGGTCAACTATTACTTTCCTTCATGGGGTAAGTGCCAGGTCTGGGCATACTTAAGTAGAGTATCATGCCTGAAATAAGTCAGGGGGAGGATGAGGGTCGTTATGTCGTGCTAAGGAGAAATTAACAAAGCTTTTAACAGTCACAGAAGTGTGCTGAAAGACTGGTAACTGGACTAGTTGAATATGTAGAAATAATTTCTTCCCACCGCCATGGATTCTCCCCCATTGATTCTCCACAACAAGTCTGTGTTGATCCAGAATAGAGAGCTGGGCTGGAGAGCCAAAGACTTCTCACAGTAGTAGTGATTCTCAGAGCCCAAAGTTCCACTGTAGAGACACCTGTAATACACACAGGACAGATCTGATCTCAAGACATTTGGCATAAGAGGTAGACAGAACTTAGTAAAGTGGCAATGCAGCTTCAGACCTAGCTCAATTCCTGATTGGATCAAAGGGATCTCTCTATAGTTGTCCAACAGAGGAAATTATAGCATCTCTATGGGAGAAAGAAGATTTATTCTACTCAGTGTCCTTTAAATATAGTATCTGCCATAAAATAGAGGATAATAAGACCATATGCAAATAAATCGGAGAAGACCTATAATCAAGATTTTAAAATAATAATCAAAAGTAGCAAATTTCACAATGGGATTTACAAGGGCTTTAAGGAAATCATAACATTATAAATAATTTAAAGGAAAATATGGGAAATTTCAGCAGAGAAAAACTCTAAATAAAAAGAACCAAGTGAATATTCTAGAAATAATAACTATAATATCTGATATAAGTATTTCTTGCACACTCTGAAGTTACTCAATTCAAGGAAGAATCAGAGAACTCACAGGTCAATAGAAGTAGTGAAACTGGGTTTAAAAATGAAAATAAAGCTTTAGAGCTAAGTGAGACAATAGCAAATGGTCTAATATATGCATATTCAGAATCAGAGGCAGAGAAAAGAGAGGATCAGGCCATTTTATTGAGAATTTAGTAATGTGCTTTTCTTCATTTGTTTTGATTTACTTCCACAACAATAGTTAACTAGACCAAAGGAATCCATGCTTTTTAAATTTACCCTAATAGCAAATAATTCAAATGCACATGGGTGTGTGTGTGTGTTTTAAAAAAAATTTATTCATGAGGTACAGTACTAAATATTATCTACATGGTTAATCATATAAAAAGTCAATACTTTAAAAAAAAGTTGAGAGAAGAATGAATAGAACTTCTAATACATTCTTCCTACATATTATAGAGAGTTATCCTACTATGAATCTTCCACATTAGGGGAAAGTTCATAAACTTGGTGCCCAACAGAATTCACCTGAAAAGATTATTACCAAGTACGAATGCCAAGGTCTCACCTAAATTTTTAAAATTAGAATTTACTACTCACATGTCTTGCTTCCTTTACCTAGATGAGTACTGAACTTTAGAAATAGCTGATACTAGTTCACTAATTAGCAAATCTGTAGCCAACAGTGCCAGGCTGGCTGAATAAAAATCATATAAGATGCTTCCCAGTGTCAAGTCTTATTTCCTAGCTCCTGGAGAGTCAAACTCTTTAGATCACTGAGAGGCCTAGAAATCTGGTTTATTAGTAAACAGCCTAAGTTATTCTGTGCACATTCAGTTAGGAAATACTAAAGATCTGCTGAACTCAAGGTGTAATACCATTAACTCATTAACTTTTGCATGTATTTTATATGACCATCAGAAGGCTCTCTGCAAAAGCAATGATGAAATATTTAATTCCTAGGAGGAACCCTGCAACTACCATCAATTTTGCAGTTATTCAATTCATTTTAACTTATTTTTGCCTTTCTCTCCATGTTCTACATTGCCAGAAGTATTTCTTATTCCTTTTCTATACTCCACAGAACTTTTTTCATGAGTCTGGCATGGTGTTCATGGAAAAGCTGCTCCTCAGATGTCTCTGTGGGAGCATTCTTGATGGATGGCTGTAGCTGTGGCCATGACTTGCTCCTCAAGTCCACTACCATGTTTGTTCTGTTGCCATGCTTTTTTCAGGCTGTTCCAGCCAGTAACGGAGTGTAGCAAAAGCACAAAAGTAGACCCATTCCTGCCAGAGGTTGTCCTTCTCCAGGAAGTGATCATAGTTCAAGTACTCCCTGTCAGTCGGCCAAACTTACCTTGGAATTGTGCTCATCAGAGTTTCTTACTGAGTCCTTCCTTCCCTCTCTCCATTCCCAGGGTCAGACCTTCATCAAAGTCTAAAGTCTCTCCCCTTCTCCTTTATTTCCTTCCTTGCCCTGTAAATAATCTCTTTCATGTCTAACCCCACTTAATGCTATATTTCACAAAATTCGAGATGTTTTCAATTTACTATATTGTCTCTCTGCTGTTCACATAATGCAAATACACCTGTGACCAGCTCTCTGACCACATATTGTGATGTCTGCTTATCTATATCATTCTTCTACATCATCCTTTAAAAATGAACAAAGAAACAAAATTAGACCAGTTCTCCACATTTGAAATACCCTCCATACCTATATATTATTACCAATTGATACACTCAATGTTTCTCTGCAGACAATTTTCAAAATGGTGCTTGGAAGGCAGTTAACTTAATCTTTTTGCTAGCAGTCTCACTATATTCTCTGGAAGAAATCCCAAAACTGGCTGATTCCATCCCAGAATCATTAGCCTGAACACAAAAATTTTCCAATTTAAAAAATGCTTGCCTGGTCGGGGTGCATACCAGTAATACCAGCTGCTCATGAGGCTGGGGCAGGAGCATCTCAAATTTAAAGCCAGCTTCAGCAACTTAGTGAGGCCCTAAGCAACTTAGTGAGAACTTGTTTCAAAATGAAAAATGAAAAGGGGAAGGGTGCTGGGGATGGGGCTCAGTGGTTAAGCACTTCTGGTTCAATCCCTGGAAACAAAAAAACAAACAAAAAACTCTGGCTTATTTTACCTAGTATATCAAGAGAATAAGATCTTTAATCTTTCTGGATTTGTAGAATCAGAAGAGACTGCTTCTAGCAGATTGGCTCCTGGTACATTTTCTAGAATAATTCTTCCTCTACGATTCTGAAGTTCTTACCTAATTCCTTGTTTCCAGGTATAAATACACTTTAAAAAAAATGTGTCTTGAGTTCATTCTAATTGACTTGATAATGAGTGCCCATCACATGGAGTCCGTGATATCAAAGTCTCCACACCAATCTTGGCAGAAAACAATGGTGGTAAAACCTGGACAATCAGAGTTCCGAGTCTCATTCAGATGCCTCCAGGCACTCTCGTCAGACAAATCCCCATGCTTGTGGCACACAAAAAGTTTTATTACTATGACAGTCCTTATTTGATCTGGTTTATCAAAGGAAGAGTCTGAACTTAACTTTGAATTTGACCCAGTTTACCATTCTGAAATTGTAGTCCAGGATCCCCTTAGAGTTCCAACTACCTATTAGAGGGTCTGTGAGGTCAAAATTGTTTCCCTAATAGTTCTGAGTTATTACTTTCTCTTTCACTCTTCCCAAAGGTGAAATGGTCTGGAGCAGAGATCCCCAAACTTTAGTAGGCTTTTTACCAATTCCTCGAGGGTTCTTTGAAACACAGTTTATAAGGCCTTTCTTTCCTCAACAGTTTCTGATTAAGTAGGTCTTCAATTGACTGTGGTTTTAAAAACTCCCCAAGGTATTTAAGCATTCAGCCATGGCTGAGAACCAGTATTTGGTACTTTCTCTGACTTTCAAATGATGGGGCAGTACTTCTAACTATTCTACCTTTCTGTTGTCCTTTACTCTTTTTGCATCTTGAGCTTTGGTGTGAGTCCCTTCATGGGATACAATACAACTGTCTAAGCAGCCCAAAACTCTCCTCCTTCTTCTACTTCCCAATCCCTCCCCAACTGCAGCATCCACCTCACTTCATGATTATTGGTGTGTAGGCATCTGATCCATCAAGTACAGAAACCAAAAATAAGAAATGAAAGAAACCAAAAATCAAGAATAAGAATCTCTGAAATTAGTAGTTACTGAGCACAGGTACAAGCTGGGTTTTATTTCTATGAAAAGTCTCATATCCTTAAAGAAAGAAAAAAAAACCATAATCCATGCGTTTTGAGTTTGTTTTTGTTGTATTGATGTTTGGTTTTTCTTATGCTTACTTGACTTTGATACCTATAACTTGCAGTCAAAGGATAAAGATACTTGCCCAAGGCACACACAGAAAGGTAGGGCCAAAGATAGCACTGAAAACTGTTCACTGGATCCTCCTTTTACTCTGCACAGCCTCTCCCAAGTATGAGTTTGACTTATCTAACACCCAGAGGCACAATAGTAGCTTCTCTGTTCTATGTTGTAAGGCATTTGTACATGTAACTCTTAAGCCAGACCTTGTAAGAATGAATTGGAATTTCCAGTAATTATTTAGCCACTGCTGACCTATTGAATTAAACAGTATGTTTGGACTTGGCAGGCATACCTCTCTAGGATTTGTCCTTCATGATTTCCAACCCTCCTTGAGAAAGGTCAAGTGCACTAATGGCTTTCTTTCACTCTTTGTCAGTTAAGCATGAAAGTCTCACTGGAGGAAGAGTCCCTGACCTATTTAATAGTATTCCAATTGCACTATTAATGTCTGTAGAATCCACAAGTTGGCCACAATCCTTGCTGAACCACAGCTCAGGCACATGCCTTGACTTTTATGGCACTTGACTAATGATGTTGCACTTTAAAGAATATGAGTGGGTTTTTAAAATTCTGGTCTTGTACTGATTTTTTTTTCCCCTTCATGTGAAAGGTATTTTTTTTCCACCTGTCTACAAGTAGTGGTACAAGAAGCGTGGGGAAAGATAAGGGTAATTCTTTCTGTACTTTTTTCCTATCTTGAAACATGACCTATTCTTTGAGTAGTTGGACATGCTCGAAGGACCTCGTCACAACTCTCAATTGCAGGAGCTATCTGTCTTCTGGAAACTTGACTCTCACTAGAAAAATGAATGAACCTATAAAGATATCAGTCACCTTCATTAAGTCTTCAGATACAATTTCAACAGTGCTTAGTAATGGGAGTTTAACAAAACCCCATGCAGAGAGATTTGGAAATGAGTAAGATGTACATGGCTTCCCAATTACATGCCCCACACACAGAAAGTGCAATAGAGATTTTTTTTTTTTTCAAATTTTGTTTTTCCTCCAGGATGGTAAACTTTACTAGAGTAAATCAAAATATGGGACATTTTGTGCAGGTTGTAGGTTGTAGGTTATTTAGATAATTAGAGGCTTTCACGGGGGGGGGGGAACCTTGAATTTCAAAGATGATATTGTAAAATTAACCACAAGAGGTGTTTCTTGTTCTACTGAAGAAAAATTTAAGGAGACTCTAGTAAAGGATATGGCTTGGAAACATTAAAAAAAAAGTTACATACAAAAAATAAATTTACTCTAATGTAAAAGTTTTGCTTAATTAAACTTATTTTCTTTTTAGCTTTATTCTGTTTAAAAACATTAAAAGATTTTGATTATATTCCAGCAAAGAGAATAATAAACCTCTAGTGATTTTGCTATGTGGCCAGGGTCTCTTCTAGACTGCTTCATATGTCATTGTATTTAATCATCACAACCACCCTTCAAGGTTGTTGTTTTTATTATCCCAGTTTGTATTAGTTATCTATTTCTGTGTATCCAATTAACTCCAAATTTGGCATCTCAAAGCAATAAACATTTATCATCTCCAAGTTTCTGTCTATTAGGAAAGCCAGGCACATTTGAGCTGGGTGTCTCAGGCAGGTGTTCCTGGTTACTAGTCAGCCTCAGGAAATCTGCTTCGTGCTTACTTGAGGGGCTGTTGGCTTGGGACATGGGTTTTTTGCCACATGTGTTTGTTTATAGGGCTTCCTCAGTATGGCATCTTGCTCCCCTCTGCTGCCCGCCACTCAGAGCAAGAGTTTGAGAAGGAATAATAATGGGTCTCCAAGAAGAAAGCTCCGATCCTTGTTTCACCTAACCTTGAGTGTGATCTTCTGTCTCATTTGCCATTTTCTGTGTATGAGAAGGAAATCACTCACTCCAGCTCATACTAACGAAAGGGAATTAATTACACAAGTATGTGATTATGGAGCTGACTATCACAGAGTTTTTATTATTTTAAGATTTGAGAACACTGAGATTTAGAGAGGATAACTAACTTGCCCCAGGTCATTTGGCTATCCCATGTTGAAACAGGGATTCATTTTCAGGCTGTTGGAGTCCAAAGATCAAGTTCTTAATTGACATACAATAGGAAAAAAAAAATCATTCTAAGAAATAAACCTCTTTTTTTCCTGAACCCTTTTGATGACCATTTCCCCTTTTGTAGAGAAAAGCTTAAAACCAACTGGCATCTAGTGTAGTATGCTCAGAGATGGTTAATTTTTTTATACAGTTCAGTATCTAGTTTCTCAAGCCTGTCACTCTTTCATGTTTGTATAGGGGTCGATAAAATAAGAAATGACTGAAACACATTTTGGAATGTTTTATGGGCTGGAGTTCTCAGAAGTGTTTATTTGGTTTAGGGTTAATGTCAAAGAAAAAAATCGCCATTTTGTACAGTCAGCTTTTTAGGAAATGATTACAAACACCCGGCTATGCCCTGTTATTCCACTAAATTGGAAAGTTGAAGTTTCTTCTTTTATCTTGGAAAGAAAGCAGATGCAGGACTTGTTAAGGCCTTGGAACTGTAGTCAGTTATTCCCTACAGAGAACTGATATCCTGTTATTTCTTACTTAGGTTGAAATCCTTGCCACAGTTGAATGGTAAATGACTCCAGAAAGTAAGTAAAGAAAAAAATGGACATAGCTCAGTGCTAGAGATTTGCCTAGCCCGTGTGAGGCCCTGGTTTAATCCCCAGTACCATTTTAAAAAAGAAGAAGAAGAAGGGGGTGGGAAAGAGAACCATGACTAGGTTTCTGTAGAGGCAAATTCTATCACAATGCAGAAACTGGAACAATGTATACCAACGAGGGGAAAATACCAGAGGCTTACTAACAACTACATTATCAGTTCAATTGGCCCCTCCACAAAACCATATGGCCTGTGTCCCAGCCCGCACAGAAGGATTATCCAACTGTCACCCCTCTCCCAGCTGAACATCATGTGGTTGAACTACTATATCATGGTTTTTGTTTTTATGGATTGTTCCTGAGAAGAAAACCTTGGCCTAACCTACACTCTTAAGATACTCACCTCCATTTCTTTAACACCTAACACATGACCAGTTCTTAATCAATGTTTGTGAATTTCCTGCTTATTTATGAACACATGGATAGTTTGTGCTTTGGATTTTCGTCTTTACATTGATTGGAACCAGCTGGTAACATAAGTGACAAAATTCTCAGAGACAGGTTGCTTGTTCACAATATACTTCGTTTAGCAAAAGCAGAAAAGGGCATAAATTTTCTAAACAGTTATTTCTTATGGGATATCCAGATTCCTGGCATCTAAACTTTGAGGGTTATTTTCAAAACTGGACTTTTGCTTTTCATTCATCTAAGAGGCTATTTGAAAAAAAAGTAATTTGTTGTGCTGGAGAACAGTTTCACCATACCAGTTAGATAAAAACATTGCATACTTGTGAATATCGGCATCTAATAGTCCTCATGTACCAAGGAAATGGCAAAGGAGGAAAAATTTACTTTTCTTTAGAGGCTGATATTAATATTAGTGAAGAGCCATGTGCAGTGGTGCATGCCTAAATTCTCAGAAACTCAGGAGGCTAGGGCAGGGGGATTGTAAGTCTGAGGCCGGCCTTAACTTGAGAGAGCCTCAGCAAATCAGCAAGACACTGTCTTGAAATATAAAACAAAAAGAACTGAAGATCAGCTTAGTGGTAGAATACCCCTGTGTTTAACACCCGTACAAAATGTACATATAAATATATACATATATATTAATGTTATATATATATATATATATACATATCAGAAAAGAGTTTTAAGCAGTTGTACCTCATTATAATCCTCATTTCTGATTCCAACAAATTGCTATACCCAATACACTAAGTATAATTCCTTGAAAAAATTATCATTTATACTCAGTACATTTCCAAGTAACCAATTGTCATTATTCTATGGAAAGATGAAAAATGACATTTTGTATGGATTGCATAGCAAATGATTACCATGTAAAAATAAACAAAAAAAAATTGAATAGTTCCACTGGCTGCAAACATTTTTAATATAAATAGACATGTCTTCACATAATCACTTAATTTTAAATTAAAGGGAAGATCATATTGAATTTGTACAATATAATTAGATTGGACCTGGTACCACCGGGGGTTGGAGCCAAAGTTTGTCTCTTCTCAATGTAGCCCTGTTCTATTTTTGTTTTGTTTGTTTTTGAGCTCCTTGGGAGGAGAGGAAGTTGAGACAGCTGAGATTTGAACCAGCAGGAAGACAATGGTGGGGTGTGAAACACAGGGGAGGCAGAGGTCAGGTTTGCTCACCCCTAACCTTGGCTGTGCCTCTGCTTGGTTCACCATCCATCAATGTGTGGACAGTGCCCCCAAACGCATGCCCCTTCACTTACTTTGATTTCAAACACCCAGTCTCACCACAGTCACCAAAAAGGAAAATAAATAACTAGCATTATGAAGTTCTGAATGCTTGTCTCATTTATAATTTAATCTTTCTTATTTTTAAATTTTTTTTAGTTGTACATGACAGTAGAGTATATTTTGACATATTTATACAAATATGGAGTACATCTAATTCCAATTAGGATCCAAGTCTTGTGGTTCTACATGTTGGTGAGATTCACTGTGGTGTATTCATATATGTACATAGAAAAGTTATGCCAGATTCATACATTCATTCCACTCTCTTTCCTATTCCTGTCCCCACCTCCCTTCCCTTTATTACCTTAGTCTAATCCAATGAACTTCTATTCTTTCCCTCCCACTACCTCATTGTGTGTTAACATCCACATATCAGACAGACCATTGGACCTTTGATTTCTGGGATTGGCTTATTTTGCTTAGTATAATAGTCTCCAGATCCATCCATTTACCAGCAAGAGCCATAAAGTCATTCTTTCTTATGGCTGGGTAATATTTTATTGTGAGTTTAGACTACATTTTCTTTATCCATTCATCTGTTGAAGGACTTAGGTTGGTTTTATTGCTTAGCTATTATGAATTGAGCTGCCCTAAACATTGATGTGGCTGCATCACCATAATATGCTGATTTTAAGACCTTTGGATGTATTCTACCAAAGAGTAGAATAACTGAGTCAAAAGGTGGTTCCATTTCAAGTTTTCTGAGGAATCTCCATACTGCTTTCTAGAGTGGTTTTATCAATTTGCAGTCCCACCAGCAATGTATGAATGTACCCTTTTCCCCACATCCTCGCCAACATTTATTGTTACTTGTATTCTTGATAATTGCCATTCTGACTGGAGTGAGATGAAATCTCAGTGTAGTTTTAATTACAGTCCCAGAATATATGTGGTAGTATTTTCCCATTTTTCAAAGAAGAATAGTGAGATTTCAGGGTCAAGTAATACGCCTAACTTTGTGGTCATATATGTGACTCAGCTGAAATTAACACTTGTGTCTTTCTGACTCCACACCTATCTTCTATACCATTGCTCACTTCATTTTTGAGCTGATCAAAAGGGGTTTTGGCTGTCATTTATGGATCACAGTGACTATAACTTGTCAAAGGGGAATCAAAGATGTGATTTTGGGTTTATTAGCAATACGCTTTAGTCAAACCACAAATTTTTATTTACCTAATGATGCAATGTAAAAGAAGTACATGGCTTTCAAGAGAATTAGCTACATGCCACCTACAGAAGTGTTTAAACGTTCTTTAAGAGTTGCCTTTTTTCATACTTTAATTTTACTCATGAACATTTACAACTAGATTCTTTCAGATTTAAATGAAGGAATTTTAAATATATCATAATATTTCCTAATCAAATATCCTTAAAAATAGCATTTCTGTCATAAATAAATCTTACCATCAACTCTTTCATGAAATTTACAAAAGAAACAGTATACTTTAAATCCGCCGAATAAATTTTATTGTTTCTTACTTTTTGGGTTAAATAGAACAGGTAACATTTCCATAAGTACAAAGTTTTTTTTAGATTCATTCTGTTTTGTTTTAAGCATTTGCTCCATGGGTCTGATCATTAAGCCGTGAATGAAACCAGAAACCTTGCCTTATGGCTTTAGTTACTGTTGAAAGTGCAACAGTATTTCCTACTTTACAAAATCTGTCACATGGTTGAACACATGCAGCAGAACTCCCATGACTTAACACCGCAACACGGCATGTTCCTTTCATTCATTAAACTGATTTCACATTGTTTTAAAGAACAAGCTTAGACATGAAAGACAAATGTTATATTTCTATATGTAGATATTGTTTTAACCCTCTGACGCTTCCGGCCAAGATTCTGATTCTTGGCGCTGGCGTCCAGGCTGCTCTCATATAAACTTGTTTCAGAACATGTGCTCTGCATTTGTTTCCTGGGATGCAAATGGCTTGGGCATGTGCCGACTAACACTCTTAACACCAGGGGGATTTAGTTAGATTCATACAGTTTGGCAAGCACGTTGCTATGATATTTGGGTAAAGATCATAAAATAATGCCTTTTTTTATCCTTCTTAACTTCTCAGAATTGGACAGCTTTTTCAGATGTGGAAAACAATTTTTTTAAGATACTGAATCAGCCTTTACATTAGAATGAACATTAATCGAGCTCAGGTAATATCTTTATGATTGATCTGAGGGTAAATTTTCACATCTAAGTTAGTGTATTAATTGAAGGGGACCAGCCTTGTGCCCGTAAGGGGGACTCTGACACCAGTAGACAAGGCAGCAACTACACTGGATCTGAGGAAACCTGGAGGGGAAAGCTCTAATATTTCCTCATACTAATACCCCAGCTACTACTTTACAAAGTCCTTTCGCGCAATATCAGCAGGTTTGTTTGAGAAATCCAAAGATAAATGAAAACTGGAAAATGCTTCATTTTCAGTACCAAAATTTAGTTTTTCTGAGAATGTTCAGTAGTCCACAGGTTAAAATAATGTTTTCAATGTCCAAATGTTAGAATTTGAAATTATCAGTCAGAAACACATTGAAATGAAAAATGGCTGGAAGTATGTAACATACAACTCTACAGAAAAGACAAATCAATCAACTTTGTCTTGATTTTAAATAAAACTCTGAGAATGGATTAGAGATTTTTATTTTCATGCTCCTAATGATGTATATCATATTGCATGTATCTATTAGAATTTGAGTCATCTGTTCTTTAGGTTTTACAGTATTTTGTAAATAATTGGGCATATTTAAATTAACTTTTTGAATTCTTATCTGTTTACTATATTTGATATATATATATATGTTATATATATTATATGCATATAGTTTATATGCACAATTAAATATAAATACCCCTGAAAAGAAGTTCCACTGCTATTTACCGCTACTGAATGAAAACAGTGTTTCTACTATTGTCCTTGGAAGGCGTGAGCACTTACAGATAGAAAAGTGTTTATTCATAAGTTTGTGCAACAAATGATATTACTACTATGTGTCAAGACTAATAACAACTAGATAAAACTCATTGATATCTACCCTGTGGTCTCTCAGTTAATGGTGAGTTTGTGGAAGACAACACAGGATAGTTATTATAATTGAAGCCTCCATGTAGATAAGTCAACAGCACTATCAGACACAGCCCATTTAAAAATATTTTTGAAAGGATTAGGTGAAAAAGAAGAAATCCGGCCAGTCACGTGTTACACACCTATAATTCCAATGACTTGGGACACAGAGGCAGGAGGCTCACAAGTTCAAGATCAGTCTCGCCAACCTAGCGAGACCCTCTCTAAATAAATAAATAAATAGATAGATAGATAGATAGATAGATAGATAGATAAAATAGACTGGGGATGTAGCTCAGTGATAAAGTGCCCCTGGGTTCAATCAGTAATTTAAAAAATAAGAGAAAATGAGAATAACAGAATCAGACTCACCTCAGATACCTTCACGTCTTTCTTAAGGTATACTACTTTGGTCTCTATTTCACCTGGACGTCCCACTCTGTTTCTTGTGTGAACAATGGCATCAGCTTTTAATAGAGAACAGATGACTTGCCCCTCATCTCTCAAAGAGAAGTTAATTTGAGGAACAGCACCCAGACAGAGAGCATGACACCCTCAGAGCACACAGACTCAGCCTGGTGAAGCCCTCAGCTCCAGGGCCTGTGAAGGGATGGACTCACCTGAATGCTAGAAGCTAAGGTGGCTGGGGGAGAATCCAGGATGAAGAGCACTCCAAGAGGAATGGGGAGCTGGGTATGTTGCAAGCCCTGCCTGAGGCATTTCTTCTGCAGACACATACCTCTCCTGACATTAGTCACATCAGCATCTCTCTTCTTAGGACTCCTGAACCAACCACCAATACAGAGCACACAGGCGGACAGAAAATGCACACACAGAAACACACTTTTTATGTTTCTTTTTTTTCTCTCCAATAATAATATCAATGTTTATTTAATGCTTGTTTGCTTTTTTAATTAATTTATTTTTTATTAGTTACACATGACAGTACAATGATCTTGACAATTCATTCATTTGAATCAAATGGGGTATAATTTCTCATTTTTCTGATTGTACAGGTTGCAGAATCACATTGGTCATACAGTCACCTATATACATACAGCAATAATAATGTCTATTTTATTCTGCTACCCTTCCTATCCCCCCTTTCCCTCCCTTCCCCTCCCATCACTTCTCTCTACCCAATCTAATGTGACACACTTCTTTTTTTTTTCTCCTCACAACATCATACATGTATTCTGTATAACGATGAGGTTCTCCTTCCATCTTCCATGCAATTCCCCTTCTCCCTCCTTTTCCCTCCCACCTCTCTTCCCTATTTAATGGAAATCTTCTTTTCATGCTCTTCTTATCTATCCCATTTTGAGTCACACGCCCCCCCATATCAGAGAAGACATTCAGCATTTGTTTTTTTTAGGGATTGGCTAACTTCACTTAACATAATCTGCTCTAATGCCATCCATTTCCCTGAAAATGCCATGATCTTGTTATTTTTGAGTGCTGAGTAATATTCCATTGTGTATAAATGCCACATTTTTTTTATCCATTCATCTATTGAAGGGCATCTAGTTTGGTTCCACAGTCTAGCTATTGTGAATTGTGCTGCTATAAACATTGATGTGGCCATGTCCCTGTATTATGCTCTTTTTAGATCTTTTGGGTATAGTCTGAGAAGGGGAATAGCTGGGTCAAATGGTGATTCCATTCTGAGCTTTCCAAGGAATCTCTATACTACTTTCCAAACTGGCTGCACCAATTTGCAGTCCCACCAGCAATGTATGAGTGTACCTTTTTCCCTGCATCCTCGCCAGCACTTATTGTTGTTTGACTTCATAAATGGCTGCCATTCTTATTGGAGTAAGATGGTATCTTAGAGTAGTTTTAATTTGCATTTCTCTGATTGCTAGAGATGGTGAGCATTTTTTCATGTATTTCTTGATTGATTGTATATCCTCTTATGAGAAGTGTCTGTTCAGGTCCTTGGCCCATTTGTTGATTGGGTTATTTATTTTCTTGTTGTTTAACTTTTTGAGTTCTTTGTATACTCTAGAGATTAGAGCTCTATCTGACTTGTGAGGGGCAAATTTGTTCCCAGGATGTAGGCTCCCTATTCACCTCACATATTATATCTCTTGCTGAGAAAAAACTTTTTAGTTTGAATCCATCCCATTTGTTGATTCTTGGTTTTAACTCTTGTGCTATAGGTGTCTTATTAAGGAATTTGGGGCCTTCCCCCACGTGATGGCGATTAGGGCCAACTTTTTCTTCTATAAGACGCAGAGTCTCTGGTTTGATTCCTAGCTCCTTGATGCATTTTGAGTTAACTTTTATGCACTTTTTATGTTTCTAAACTATTTTGAGTAATCACAAGTTACCTAATTGTTATGCTTTTTAAAAAGGATTTTGAGCTAAATTTAGCATTGCAGGTCTTGACAAATTAAAAAAAAAAGGAAAACCATAACTGATAATTTCATGACTTTGGATAATAACCTGGATTATTTACATATACAGCAGGTATTCAATATTTAATTACTTAATTTAAATATAGCAGGTCAAATATATTTAAAAAATCCATTAACTCTGAATAGTAAAGACCCAATACAAAATAGTTTCAGATAGTGGCTTTGCTAATCTTCTAACATTAGCATTGTAAAATAATGTATTACATTGAGGAGTCTCCATTAATTTTATAAAAACAAACAACCCACCATAAAAAGAAATATTTGTGAGATGATGGTCTCTACAATTTTTTTTTTTTTTTTTTTTTTTTTTTTAAGAAACCAAGGCTCCGGAGCTTGGGACATAGATCATGATCTAGCTCAATTAAATATTTAAGAAATAAGGCCTGAATATGGTCGGTTCTCAGATGTTCATATCCTTTTTCCTTAACATCATGGAATAATTTCACTGTCAAGTGGCGCATAGTGTTTTTCTCAAGAATTTAAATGTGCATAATCACTTTTTCTTTACCTTTTCAGATATTTGATGAGAACCTAGCCAAAATTTTATGACTAACAGAGTTCTGAGCCAAGCATCTAATGAGTATTATGTAAGTTGAACTTAATACTTAATACAGCTGAATTTAATACAGCTGAATTTAAACCAGAATATTTTTAAAACCCAGAATATGTATCTTCCCAAAATAGTATCTGTTAGTAAAACTGATATAGATATATATATCTATATCTATATATCTATATCTATATATATATATATATATATATATATATATATATATATATAGTAAAATACATTCTTTATACCAGATATATTTTATTTCAAAGTCAATGTACTTAAGTCAACCTACAAAATGCTTCTCTGGGTCACTTTCTTACGTTCTAATCCAGATATATTATTTAAATGATATTTGACTACTGCCTTTGTGGATGCAAGAGAATTGAAAAAAAATAGTCTGTTTTGCAAATTAAAAGTGTTCTGACTCAGCCAGGTTAAACACTTTATAAAAATAGAAATATGTACATGCACACACATAATAGAAATAACTACTTATACATCCCATTTTATCCCATAATAAAACATATAAACAAAACAATTTGTTGAAAACTAAATAAAGAGGAAGAGGCACAAAACAGCTCTTTAGACTTCCCAGAAAAGCTGATGATCTAACCTTATTTTTCTTCCTTTCTTTTCAATCTCTAGTACCTATTATCATCTGAGTAGTTCTCAAAAGTTTAAAAAGGGGGAAAATGTAAAAGATTTTTATAGTTTTTTTTATTCCTTAAGACAGTGAGTATACATGTCTTATTGAAGAGTGATTAAAATAAAATCAAGAGAAATTATAACCCCTTTAATTTATTATATGCCTTGAATATAAAGGGCTATAGAATTTGTCTTAGGCTCTTTGTCCTGTTCCATCTGAATCTCCCCACAGCCTTACGAGGTAAATAGCTCTTTTTATGGATGATCAAGCTGAGTACTATAGTTTGGATCTTAAATACCCTCCAATGGCTAGTATGCTAAAGGCTTGGTCACTAGCCTATGACATAATAAAAGGTGGAGGTACATTTAGGAGGTGGAGCCTATTGGAAGGAAGTAAGGTCATGTGGGCCATAGAATGGAAGTTTCATCAATAACGGCTGTTCAGCACAAAACCAGCACACCCCAAGTCTTAACATCACAGAAGTTGCCAGAACTCAACGTTGGGTGGCAAGATGAGCAAAGAGAGGTAATGCCTGAGTTTTTACACCAAGATCATACTCATGGTGGTCCTCAAAACAATGCCAGGTTGCTAAAAGAATATTTATGTGCTTTTCTTACATATGATTAAATTCTGATTTAAACAACTAGTTCAGTACAGCAAGTAAAAAGCAGACCTAACCCTGAGGTGTCCACGTTTATTTATATTTTATCCACTTTCTGAAAAATAGCTTTATACTTGTTTAAAGTTGAACTGAGGTCACCATGCAAGGTTCAAACAATATGAAAAAAAAAACATGGAGATATGAATAAAAGCCATTTGATCTCATCTAATTAACTATTCTTCCAGACTATGCATTTTTAATTTATGGATTATGGACATAGATTTATATGGGTGAAACAGTCTTCTAAATGTTTGAAAACCTATTTTTCCCCATCACAGAGCATGGCAAAATAACTTTTGTTTACACTAGATTAGGTAAAATAATATTTCTGCAGGAAATGAATTTCCAGTTGCATTTTGAAATAATCAATAGACACAAATAAGAAAGATAAACTCAAAGGAATGGAGTCAAAAATGTGCAATTTATGGCAAATTGGGTGTGTAAACTAGTCTTCTAAAAAGTATCCATCCATCCTTTTGTTCAACAGACATACACTTAACAAAGTATATACCAGGAACTGTATATAAAACAGCACGGAGAATATAAATTCAAGTAATAGAGCATTCTTGTCTTCAAGCTTACAGTTGCATGGAGGAGATAGGCAAGTAATAAATATGTATCCCACACAGTAAGATCAACAAACTCCATTCATTTCTCTGGAGCCTCAGAACACAGATTAGAAACAGAGCCATTTCTTTAGGAAATGGGGTTTGAAGTGTCTGTAAGGATCAGCTAGTAATAATCGTCCCTTCCTTTCTTCATTAAGCTTTTCAAAAGAGAGGTCTGCTTTGCTGCCTGTATTCCACACCAGCTTTAATTCCTTGCCATCTGGATTCCATGTCTGCAGCTCTGTTATTCTACACAATCAGAGGTCCTTAATGACTCCTCGATTGCCCAATCCCTGGGTTTTTGCTCAGGTCCCACTCTGGGGAGCAACCCCTCTTTCTTCCTGCCAAATCACTTTCTCTCCATGTTCTCCTGTCCCTTCTGACAACTGTCCCCACCCGCCAAGTCTTCCTACTCGACTTGTACCATTTCTACTCTGCTTTGTTTCTGTCTCCCAGATGTAGGCATTCCTGAGTTTTGTGCTCATCTATCTTCCCCTCTCTCTTTAGATGCTTTCTCTCTCTTCTAGCGATGCCATCTAGTTGTATGAGTTCAGATTTATATGGATCATTCCAAATTCAGTTCTTAGAATCCTAACTTTTCTTCACAGTTTCCAGTGTCCATTTTTTTTTTTCTGACTAAGCTCTGCCTTAATATATTGCCTTGGTAACTTTTATTAATCATGATGTTTGCTATTTTATGATGCTCTGACGTCTCAGACCTTGATGAATAGGGAGAGAACTGCCTTCTCGGGGAGCTAATTCCTAAAGACATCAAAGAACTTCCCTGTGAGCATGCCTTTGATAAGCAAACCAACCAATGCTAAGGCCACAGCCTACCTGCATCCTGCCATCCAGGACACTATCCTTCTGCCCTGAATCACCTCAGAGTCAGGTCTGGAACTAGTAGAGACCACGTCTACATCCAGAGCCTGCCAAAATCATTCAAGCTTTCCAATTCTAAACCTGCTCAACTCCTTTCCCTCCCATAAAAACTTCCCATAAAGACTTCAGTGACGACTTTGCCCATGTTTTCCCCTTGCTGCTTCTGCTCTTGACCAACCCAGTACTTGCTCATGTGACCTCATGGCATTCTCTGTGTTTGCTACCTATTTCTAGGGCTCTGTTAAAAGAACTTCCTTCTTCATGATAGTCATTTCCATGTCTGTGTGTCTTACTATACCCAATAAAACACAGGGTACATTTTAAAGCACAATTGAATCTATATCTTTGAAAGTAATTTTTTTCTTCTATACTCATTATACTCATTATCTTATACTCCTATACCCATTTTTTTATGGTAAAACAATCTTTCAAGTCAGTAAGACCCAAATGCCAGAGCCAATTCTGTCATCTCCTTGTCTCTTGCCACATACATTTTATCTATTATTCAATTTCAATGATTCTCGTTACACAGTACCATCTGCCATGTCAACTCCTTTGTCTTTCATTGAGATGATTATGGTAGCCCCCCAACCAAGATCAATCCGTTTTACCATATGGGACCAGGTTCATTTTCCAAAAGCCACCCTCAATTACACCATTTGCCAGTTCAAAGGTTTCAGTGGCTACACATTCATTGTTCACTGCATAAAAAAAAAATCATATCTTTAGTCTAATTCAAAGATACAGCCCATGAGATAGAAGGACCAAGACAAGGAAAGGGTTTAAATATATGTTTGACAGTTATGTTTTACTGTATTTATTTATTTATTTTTGTGGTGCTGGGGATCGAACCCAGGGCCTTGTGCATACAAAGCAAGCACTCTACCAACTGAGCTATATCCCCAGCCAAGGGAAGGTTTTAAAAGTTAAAAGAACACAATAATGAGTTTAATACTACTAATATCCATTGCCATGCTACATGTTGTTAAAATATTGGCTATTCAATATTCTACATTAAAATTAAAATCTAATTTTTCTAAATCTTATACATTAGATTAATTTAAACGTTAGTCATTTTAAATTTTGCAACCCCCAATTGAATTCAATGTTAATAATTAAATTACATCTATTAATTCTACTTTGAATTACTTTCATTGTTGTATAAAAAATCCTATTGATTCAAATTTGTCCAAAACCTTCCCCCAGTCACCAATCATATCACCTGAGTTTTCACTTTAGCTTTCAGTCAATTGTTCAAAACATATGCATGCTTCAAGGAATAAGACACTGAAGGAAACCAAAATAATTATTATTTCTGAAGCTGGGGTTGTGGCTCAGTGGTAGAATGCTTCGCCTGGCATTCCTGAGGCACTGAGTTCAATCTTCAGCACCACATAAATGTAAAATAAAGATATTTCTCCACTTAAAAAAACTAAAGAATAAATATTTAAAAAGATAAAGTACAATAAAGGATAAAAAGATAAATGTTATTTCTCAAAATTGCTTATGTCAATATAAAATTAAATTTGTCACTTATACCTAAATTATTACATAGTGCTTTTTGTTCAATAAATAAGAATAGATATCATGTTAAAATTTAAAATGCTAGTTGAATTAGTAAACCAAAAATCAACCAGTCAACATTCATTTATTAAGTTACAACCATGTGCCTACACTTAGCTGAGCACTCAAACCATAACCTAAAGTAATAATTCTGGCCTTAGAAAAGCTCATGACATCTGGGCATGGTGGAGGACACATGTAGTTCCAGCTACTCTGGAGGCAGTGGCAGAACAATCACCTGAGCTCCCAAATTTGAGGCTAGCCTTGGCAACACAGTTAGACTCTGTCTCAAAAAATAAATAAAATGAACTGAAACCTCATGACAACATGCATTTAATGTCAGAAGTGCTAAAAAAGAAGTAGTGTATACAAAAACAAAGGAAAAACCATTTCCATTGTGATGACATAGTTTAAGTCAGATTTTATCCAAGTACTGGTAAAGAAATACCAGCAAAGAATTTGATAAGAGAATCTCACAGAAAGGGCACCAAAATAAGAAAAAAAATGTGTGTGTGTGTGTGTGTGTGTGTGTGTGTGTGTGTGTTAAGAAGATTATTATTTGAGAAACATTGAATAAAGGAATAATTAACTATTTTCAATATTAATATTTTAACATAATTGAACCATATGTAAGAATGACTGGTATTTGTGATTCTATTATTGGGCAAAAAAATAAGAAATTTTTAACAAATTTTATAGATAAGTGGTTTACAAACTCTTTGAACCCGACTCACAATAAGAAAAAAATATGTACTTTGAAATCTAAAATACATGCATACATATACATAAAATTCATATTATATATGGAAAAGTTTTATCATTTGCTTCTAAAGAAGTACTATGATATTTCCTTTTCCTCTATTTTATGAATTGCTGTTTTTTTTTACCTAAACAATTTCTTGACTCATGAGTGAATTGAAACTGGTGATTCTTGATATTCTTGAAAATTCAAAATCCCTAGTTTAAAATTTACATGACTTTCAGAGTCAGAAATCTGAAAGATTAAAACCTACTATTATCTCTTAGTAACTGCAAAGTGTTAGAAAATATATGAAATTTCTTTGTCTCATTTATTTTAATTATTTAATGGAGATAATAATAATACCTACCTCACAGTACATTTAGTGGGAGATCATCAATAAAATCACATACCATCGAGCTTGACACAGGATAAACATCCAATAAATTTTAGCAATTCATATTAAAACCATAGGATCTACCTAAGCCCTGAAAATATATGGCAACATAACTGCAAAAGATGCCAGAAAAAAAAAAATAGAGGGAAATGTTCCCTTTGAATGTCACAGGAGGTGCAGTCATCCAACACAACTGTGTCCATGGGTAGGCCAAACCTTGGGTCTGAGTGAGACAAATCAACTTCACAGAATGTTCTGAAACACACCTCCCCTTGAGTCAGGCTGTGGGTTTTTCTCTTAAGGAATACTAATATATTCCATCTGGATAGAAACTCTGAACATAGATCTAAAATGAGGTGCTTACTTTAAATGAGCTGCTCTCTTTAACTCTCTGTTTCCCAGTGGAAATGTAGCAGGATGACATAGATTCTCAAATCATTTTAGTGGATTTAGAAACTAAGAATAGCTAGATTCCCAGCCATGCTTCAATTTTTTAGAAGGAAGAAAGAAGGAACATAGTATAAGAAATAGGAAGGGAACATCAGAAGATAACCTCAAAACTAAAAATTAGATGCCATAACTTTACATATTGGGCCTTACAAAATAACATTTTGAAGTGAACAGTGCAATTCTCACTGAATTATTTTCTTCTGAATCCTATTAGGTTAGAAAGGGAGACTTACTTTTTACATTTTTCTTTGTTCTTTTTAGTTATACATGACCATAGAATGTATTTTGACATATCATACATACATGGAGTATAACTTCCCATTCTTGTGGCTGTACATCATGTGGAGTTCCACTGGTTGTACATTCATATAGGAACATAGGAAAGATATGTCCAATTCATCCTACTGTCAGGGATACTTAAAATGTTATACAAGCAATCAGATATACTAGAGACGCCAGAAACCAAGATTGAATTAGAGACACTGTGGGTCTAGACAAGACTTTGTAAAGACCCTCAGAAGGTGACAAGTATCAGAGGTAGGTCAAAGCACCTCCTGACTTTTCTGACTGAGACACTCTATTCTCAGAGTAATTTTCAGGTTTCCCCAATGTTATGGTCTGGATGTGAGATGTTTCCCAAAAGCTCATGTGTGAGACAATGCAAGAAAACTTTGAAGTGAAATGATTGGGTTATGAGAGTCTTAACCCAATCAGTGAATTAATCCCCTGGTGGGATTAACTGAGTGGTAGCTGAGGGCGTGCAGGGTATGGCTGGAGGAGGTGGGTCATTGGGGGAGGTGCCTTTGGGTTATATATTCAGTATCTGGTGAGTGAAGTCTCTCTCTCAATTCTGATCATCATGTGAATCACTTCCCTCCACCAAACTCTTCTGCCATGATATTCTGCCTTACTTTGAGCCCTGAAGAATGGAGCTGGCTGTCTATGAACTGGAAGCCCCCAAACAAATTTTTCCTTTTTAAAATTATTCTTGTCAGGTCTGTTAGTCACTGCAGTGAAAAAGCTGACTAAAACACCCATGATCGCTCATTTTATTTTTCTAGGAAAAGCATTTTTCTTCCCGAATAGAAACATATCTATTTATCTCAAGAGTCCAGAGATAATTTTGCATTCAAATTGGACACCAGACCTAAGCTAAGATGTTTAGTATAATCCCCAAAACATATGAGCATCTGTTCACATGCAAATTGAATAATGGCCCCTCGGAGTCTTTCAAAGGAACATAGATTGACAACAGATTTTAGTCAAACAATTCATGTGTTGGCATGACAATATAACTATATATAGTAATAAGGCAATTCTTAAGTCCATTAAAGCAGGAAAAGGTAAACGCTTAAATAGCATATGGCATTAGAAACTCACTAGAACTAAGCAAGACATTTGTTTTCCTTTTTCTGAGGTATTCTTTTTTTTTTTTTTTAACCTAGCCAGACACAGGGTAGTATTTGTTATAAATAATCTGTATAAAACATTGCCTTTTATAACAGAATGAGAAATATGTAACAAACTACACAGATGCTGTGATATACATAAAGCACATTTCAGAGCCTAAAGAAAAATAAACAAAGCACGTCCCACCACATCTCCCATTCCAAGCTCAATGAGTTGTACTTTTACTGTCACAAACTATTGTTGCCCAGCATCATGTTACCAAGCAAGACAGCATCATGCTCTGATAAAATAAGATGGCAGTCTGTCCCATGTAATTGTTCTGAAGTCTGGTGATGTCTGCAGTTTGTCCGGAGGTGTTGGATATTCCAAGTATTTTCAAAGGGACCCACAGCATCAGTAAAGATTTCTGCCTGCCACTTTGGTATTTTGGGATCTCTCCTCAGGGTGTGCTAAGGAATTTCACACAGTTAAAGCAAGAATTGTTTAAACATATGGTTACTATTTCAGAAAATACGAACTAAACTTTAAGGAAAAAATTAAGCGAAAAGTTTTAAAGCAGTAGGCATTCAAGTATAGCACATTTTTTACACTTGTAAGAGATATTGGCCGAATTATATTCTTATATTGTGTGCATGTATGAATAGGTAACAACAAATGTCACCATTATGTGCAACTATAAAGTACCAATTAAAAATGTGAAAAGAGAAAAAGAATTATATATTCACAATGGCTTCATGTCTAGAGCAGATCTCATTTGGATAAAGAAAACAATGAGACTGTTTTTATTATTAATATAGGGCATTTCTCTCAGTAAGCTGTCTTATCCTAACCCAGAAAGCCATGTTTTTTATTTCTATTTTTAAGAAGAAAATATTATCCCAAAAAGAAAGAAATATTTTTTTCCTTATTTGTAGGATTTAATTAATATCAATCCATTTAATTTCATTGAGCATCATGAATTGTGTTGGGGCTCAGAGAAGGATTCCCCAAAGGATGGTGCTGTGGTGTGTTGAACTAAAGCATCAGCCTCCAGGTCTCTCTGACCTTCTTGACTGCACCTCTTGATCCTCTCTCTGCCCTGAAGCACAGGGAGGGGCTTTCTCTGAAGTTTGCCTACTGACTCTGGGAAGTGCCTCTAGGAGGAACACAGGTGCCTTCAATCCTTTCCCTGCAGCTTAACTTATCAGGAAACATTAACTCTTGAAAGAAGGCAAAAGTCAAACACCACCTCCAGAGCGCAGGAAGACTTTGTCCCAAGCCTTGGTCTATTCTTGAGACTATTCATCACACACTAAAATCATTTACTTCTCCTCTAAAAGTGCCTATGACCCCAATTTCTTTTGCCCTTGTGAAAAAGGCATTTAAGCCTCAACTACCTGGCCCCCTCTTTAAGTTCCATACTTTGTATATATATCCCCTTCCCATGCCCTTAGTAAATTTGAATACTCTTTTTCCTGCTAATTTGTCTATTGTCAGTTTGTTGCAGCATACTCAATTATGGAATCTTTAGCAGCTACAAAGAAAGTTTCTTTGTCCTTTTACATTCAGTAAGGATAAATTAAAACTGAAATTATTATTCCTTCCTTCAGAGTTTAGCCCCTCAATTGGAAAGACTTATTAAAAAGTAGAAAGGGCAGGGTGTGGGGTGCACACCTGGAATCCCAGCTACTTGAGAGGCTAAGGTAAGAGGATCCCAAATTTGAGTTCAACCTCGGCAACTTGAGCCTTGTCTCAAAATAAAAAGGGCTGGGGATGTAGCTCAGTGGTAGGGCGCCCCTGAGTTCAAGCCTCAGTATTGTAAAAAGAGAGGGAAAAGTAGAAACAAACTCCACTACATGTTCAGTGGTGAGGTACAGGACAACAGAAGATCCAGGAAGTGCAGAAGAGGAATCTAAAGGTTTTGGGGCAAGTGGCTCCCTGAGATCAGTATCCAAGGACATGAAGGAGTTAACCTCATGAGAAGATGAATCTTCTAGACAGGGTTGGAGCATGTTGGCAAGCCAGGAATTGTGAAAGTGAGTGCCTTTGGAGGCATGGCATAGCGGTAATAAGCGTTTGAGGAGGGTTTGGCTATCAGACCACAGCATTGCTTCTCAGATTGCATGAAGAGTCCCTGGCCACTTTTTCCAATATATACTCTGTGGTCACTAACATTGAAAGGAAATCGAGGAATGGGGAGTCAGGTGAGTGAGAAATGAAAGACAGAGACCAGGCAGAGATACACACAAGAGTTTTTTGGTCAGAGCTGGCAAACAAAGGCACATAGACAGAGAGAGGTCCCCAGATGTTTAGGTATTGAGCTTTTGTGCAGTGGGGGTTTGGAGTTATTGGATGGCTGTGGTGGGTGGCTCTGGTGCTTTGGGCGAAGCTGGAGTTGCTTGTGTCAGAGCTAGGCGGATGGGGAATAGCATGGGATTGGCTTAGGTCAATGGCACCATGGGGCTTTCCAGAGTCAAGGGGTCCTCTCCTTCTGGGATTGACTTAGGGTTATGGTACCATGGAGTAGGTTATAAACGGGGCTGGGGGGAGAGTTAGGGTAAGAGGAAGTACAGGAAAGGGAAACATCTCATAAGATGGTGGTTAACACGTAAGATGGCTGCTCAGATGTTACACATGCTTCTAGAAACTGATCCACAGTGGAAGTGATGTTTAAAAATAGTCCCAGCCTCAGAGATTTTGACTCATCTGGTCTGTGGTGGATCATGGCATGGCATCTCCCAGATGACTCAGCTGTGAAACCCATCAAGAAGCAATGGTGAAGGGAGTTCAAGATGGCAGATTAGAGGAAGACTGCATTCCTACTTGCTCCATGGCTTGGAATTCATGTAGCAGGAGGACTGTTTTTCATCGAGGTGAGTGAGAGAAGGATTCACTAAAATTTAATGTTGGACAGTTAGGGTCTTGGAGACTCAGAAATTTGGGAACACTGAGAAAAGAAGAATGAGTACATTGGAGCTGAGCCAATAGCAGCAGCAGCATTGGTCCACCACAGAGGGGAGGGATAACAAATAGAGAAACACGACAGATTTGAAACAGAAAAACCTGGGATCAAAAAAAGCAGTCTGAACTTAGCTGATCCAGAGACTGCACTGTGTACTGAGGTTTAAAAAGTGCTCTGTTTCTCAGCTGGCCATGGAGAGTGGAGGTGGCAGCCATCTTGAAGTGACCATCCTGCGGCTACCACTGCAGAGCCAGGAGATCACAGAAAACACTGCCACACTATCCTGGCAAGTGCCTACCATGTAGCTTAGGTTATACCTACCAGAACCTGTGAAACAGGCACAGAGAGAATTGTACCCAGAGGGATTTAAGATAGAAAATGAAGGGGAATGCTACTAGGTTTCCCTTTAAATCTGGTGGCTCATGTGACCAGCTAAAGTGGGTTAGGAATCGAAACATGCAGTGTAAATAAATACACTCAGGGACAAAGACTGGGAAGGCTTTGTTCATGGGCAGCAAATTTTGAGGAAGATTGTCTTTCCTGACCCAGGAGTAGAATTTTTCGAAGACTCCCAAGATCCAGACTCCTGACAGAGTTCAGCAACTGCTAGGCCTTAGGGGTGTGTTGATCCAGAGTGGACACCACCAACAAAGCCCTTTAGGCCTGACTAGACCTAAACTCAGTCACTGGAATTTCCTTCATAAACCTCTGCAGGAGCCCCACTCTGGGAGTACATCGATCTGGTCTGTACAGAGGAAACTCCAACTGACAGTACTTCCCATTCCAGCCACCTTAAACTGGTGAGAAGGGAAGCTGAGAATTATTTCTACAACACTACAACTGCAGACAGATGAGCAACACAAAAAGAGGAAAGGGTTAGCAACCCCCAGTCCTTACTTTTTCTCAGTACATAGCCCAAGAAGAAACAGAAAAAAGGTCAGGTGGGCATAAGCAATGAGCATCCATCCATGCTGCTCAACTATTTTTACTACCTCAGTTCAGATGATGCCTTCATTTTTCATTAAAAATCTTTATTTTTATTTTTTGGCGTTCTTAATGTCCTAATTGGTTCATGAAAATATATACATGCCTACTTGTAGACTTTTTTTCTCATTTTTAATATATTTTAGTGTAATTTGTTGTTGTTGTTGTTTGTTTTGTTTTGTTTTGTTTGGGTTAGAGGTTTGGGGGGTTTTCTTGTTTTTTTTTTTTCTTTTTAATTTTGGTTTTGATTTTTATTTGTGTATCTTGTTTCTCTTTCTCTCTGTTATCTAACAGCCAAGTTCTCTTATTTTCTCTTTATTTGTCCTGTTACCTTGTTTATTTTTTTCTATTTTTTATCCTCCTTCCTTATACTCATCACCTACTATATCTCTTCTGCATTCTCTCAGTTCACTTTTTAAAATTATAAACTCTCCTCTATCTTCTCCCTCCCTTATTGATCTGTATTTTTATCATATTTTAGAACAATCTAGTTTATGTAACTCCTTCCCCCACAATTAATGCTGCTGCAATTATTACTGCCATGGATGACATAGTTGACACCTATTGCTCAGGTGTCAGTATTAACAGGTGATACTGCTTTATGTCAGGTCTAGTTCATGGTCACTTGTTTCTGCTGTTGGGAATTGCTGACCCCACCATTCCTGTTTTTGGGGTGGTAATTAACATTGTAGATATCATAGTAGGAACCAGGTATTTATTTTAATGCTATGTATTGTCTGTATCATTTGTTGTTATTGTTTGTTTCCCTCTATTCTGTGAGGTTCTGGGAACTGACAGGGACATTATAAGTTCACTAGAAACTGCTGAACTAAACACAGCCAAAAGATAGCACAAATTAATGACACTGAAACTTCAGCTATGTTTTAATTCAAAGAATAAAAGAGACAAAGACCTAAACTAATGACCAGGCCCCAAGTAAGAATGGTTAGGGGTGGGCCTACACATGGACATCCAGTGCTATAGAAAAAAAAAAAAAATAGAAAATTTACACAAAGTCTGTGGATACGACACCTATGAGGGGGGTCTTAATCTAGATCACCATAGGACACGTTGGCAAGTGATGTCTGTGCCCTAAAAAAGCCCACACATAAAAACATAAGAGACATCCTTCTCAACAGATACATAAAATACAACACAGGGATACAAAAAATATTAGAAAAAAAGGTAAAACGACACTTTCTAAAATTCATAATACACCAGCAACTAATTCTTTGAACTGGATGAAAAACCAGATAAATAATTTTTAAAATTATAAAAAATAACAATGAATTCCAAGAGAACATATAAAAACAACTAAATGAATTAAGGAATCAGTACAGAAATAAGAAATGTAATAAGAAAATTAAAGAAAAAAATTGAAATTTGGAAATAAAAGAAAAAAATTAACCAAGTAAAATGATCAGTTGAATGTCTGTCTCTCTAACAGAGTAGAGCATATCGAAGACATAATGTTAGGGCTGGAAGACAAAGTAGCCAACCTTGAACATTCAAACAGCATTAAAGAAAATATGAAAACATGATCAGAATATGTAAGAAATCGGGGACAACATTAAGAGACCAAATTTAAGAATCATTGAAACTGAGGAGGATTTTGAGATGCAGGCTAGTGGAATGGATAATCTCTTCAGGGAAATAATTACAGAAAAAAAATTCCAAACCTTGAGAAGGAGATAGACATCCAGATACAGGAGGCATTCAAAACCACAAACAGACAAGGATTGAGTTCTAAAAGCCTCCAGAGAAATTGTCAAGCACATATAAAGGTAAATCAATCAGAATTACTTCTGATTTCTCAGCACAAACTCACAGACTCTAAAAGAAAAGAGGCATTGGAATGATGTGTTCCAAGTCCTGAAAGAAAATAACTGTCAACCAAAATTGCTATATCCAGCAAAGCTATCCTTCAAAATTGAAGACTAAATAAAAACCTTCTAAGCTAAGAATAAACTAAAATAATTCATGACTGACATCTCAGATCTTATTAATATTGTCCTAGATTTCTGGTATACTTATTTAAATAAATACCCCACAGATAAGAAGTCAAAAACAAATTCTAGAGCTTGCAAATGAACAAATCTCACTTGAACAGTAGCTAAGCAAATGAGAAACAGGATCAAATTAAGCATTATAAATAAATCAAAATGGCAGAAATTAATAAACTCTCTCTGTAGTAACACTGAATGTAAATGGTCTCAATTTTCCAATTAAAAAACACAGGTTTGCAAAATGGATTAAAAAATAGGACCCAACTATATGTTGTTTGTGAGAGACTCACCTTACAAGCAAAAATAGCCACAGGCTGAAAGTGAAAGAATGCAAATTGATGTACCATGTGAATAGAAAATAAAAAAAAAAAGAAGGAGTAGCCATTCTCATACCTGATAAAAGAGACTTCAGAATAAATCAGAAGAGACAAAGAACATCACTTTATACTGGTAAAGGGAATAATCCAACAAGACATAATAAAAATAAACATTTATGCCCCAAATGTGGGTGCAACAAATTATATAAAAGAAACATACTCAAATTGAAGCTTCAGGTAGACCCCAGTACAGTAATAGTGAGTAACTTTAACACACCTCTGTCACACTAGATAGGTCATCCAGATATAAACTCAGTAAAGATTTCTTGGATGTGAAAAATATTATTAATCAAATGGAATTAATAGACATCTATAGGATATTTCATCCAACAGCTGAATACATTTTCTTTTAATGGCTCATGGAAGCTTTTCCAAAATAGATCATATTTCTGGCCACAAAGACTCTTAGCAAATAACAAATTGCTATGATTCCTTGTATCTTATCAGTTCAGAATGGAATGAAATTACAAATAAACACAACAAAACCTTCCAGAAGCTATATAAAAACACGAGATTGAATAATATAATTTTGAATGATGAATGAGTGATAGAAGAAACCAGGGGAAAAACTAAAGAATTCTTAGAAGAAATTAATGATACCACAAACCAGAGCCTCTGGGACTCTATGAAGGCAGTTCTAAAGAACATTTATAGCTATGAGTGCCTACATAAGAAAATCAAAAAGATCCCAAATAAATAACCAAATGATGCATCTCAAGGCTCTTGGGAAAAAAAAAAACTATTCTAAGACCAGTAGAAGTAAAGAAATAAATAAGATCAGAGCCAAAATCAATGAAGTTGAGAATTTTAAAAAATTACAAAAATCAATGAAACAGAGAGTATCTTCTTTGAAAAATAAACAAGATTGATAACTCCTAAACCAGACTAAACAAAAAAAAAAGAGAGAGAACCCATGTTAATAAAATTAGAGACAAAAAAGAAGACGTCAACACAGATAGCACTGAAATCCAGTGGATAATCAGGGAATACTTTGAAAACTTACAATCCCGTGAATTGGAAAACCTAGAAGAAATAGATACATATCTAAACACAGACAATCTGCCAAAATTGATCAAGAGGACATTTTTTAAAAAAAGAAATTTAAACACAGTGTTTAAGTCAGTTTTTTCACTGCTCTGACTAAAATATGACCAGAACAACTTTAGAGGAGGAAAAGTTTATTGAGGGGCAGGGGAGGGGGTTCAGGGTTTCAGAGGTCTCCATTCATGGACAGCTGACTCCATTCCCCAGGGCTCCAGGTGAGGCAGAACATCATCGTGGCAGAAGAGTGTGGTGAAGGAAAGTGGCTCATATGATGATCAGAAAGCAAAGATGTAGACTCCACTCTCCAGATACAAAATATATACCCCATAGCCATGCCCCTAATAAACCACTTCCTCCAGTGACGCCAAACCTGCCTCCAGTCACCACTCAGTTAATCCCATTAGGGATTAATTAACTGATTGGGTTAATGCTATAACCCAATCATTTCTCCTCTAAACCTTCTTTCATTGTCTCACAGATGAGCTTTTGGGGAACACCTTGTTATGGGGAGCTTCTTCAGAAAGCATTCTAAGTCCAAATTTCAAATCAAAAGAGAGCTTTATTTACCTAGCCAGGGACTGACACCCACCGTAGAGACTCAAGCTCTATGGGAGGACAGTAGCTACCTGGTCTATCCAAGGAGAAGAATATAAGGACAAAAGCCACAACTCAGTGACTTGCTTATCATCATGTAAGCTAGTCAATCACAGAAATTAAAACATTAATAAGTGGGACCTGTGGGCTCTAGGCAGCACAGGAATTTCCCAGTCAGCATGCAAGTAATGAACAGAAGCTAAAAATGCATTAGCTTTGCAGTTCAGTTGACCACAGTCCTGGGTTCAAGCAGGTGCTAAACAGTCGTATCCTGAATTTGGGCAGGGGTTGGTGGGGCAAGAATCTACTTCAAAGTCATGTAAACCCACAAGGGCATTCAAACACAGGATGTAGCTCATCATGACCACCACTGCATCCTGAGTAGGGCACAATTTGTGGAGTACAAAATACAGAAAAACAATTTTTTTTAAATAAGAAAACAGCTTTAGTTTCTATTTCCTAGAAATGGGTCATGCAGTTCTCTCTTCACAGGGACAGTAACAAAGAAACTAAGATGGAGTTTCTATAGTCACATCTTTTTACTCAAATGACTACAGTGACCCTATTCCCATAATCACAGCAAGGTGGGAAATTGTTGTAAGTGACTAATGAGTCTCTACCAGAGCAACCACTTTACACACTCAGTACTAGTAAGTTATTTGATGCCTACTTAAAACTACAGTTATCTTATGGCCCTTCACACACATTTTCATCTGTCATTTTACTGAT